>NC_088170.1:57587584-59987584 GCF_028769735.1 Zonotrichia leucophrys gambelii | reverse complement strand
CATCTTTTATGAAAAATCCTTTCCTTAGGATTTTTTCTCCTGAGAAGCTGAGAGGTCTTAGGAACAAAATGTAAACAATGGTTATCTGCTGCTGTGGAATGCAACAGGTGCATCTGTGATTGGGCCATGTGGTTGTTTCTAATTAATGGCCAATCACAGTCAGCTGGCTCGGACTCTCTGTCCAAGACAGAGCCTTTGTTATCATTCCATTCTTTTTCTATTCTTAGCCAGCCTTCTGATGAAATCCTTTCTTCTATTCTTTAGTATAGTTTTAATATAATATATATCATAAAATAATACATCAAGCCTTCTAAAACATGGAGTCAACATTCTCATCTCTTCCCTCATCCTAAGACCCTGTGAACACCATCACAAGTCCTGGAAGAAGTCAAATGCCCCAAGTTCAGTTGACCTGGAAAGCAGATGCTGGGCTGGAGTTCACAATGGCCAATCATAATTGTTTTAATTCCTCTTACAGAAGGTTTATTTTAAAAATAAAAGACACTATTTGCAATTTCTAAAAGAGGTCAAGCACAGCAGGATAGCTTATGATATGAGAAGTGACATTACCTTGTCAATCCTTTTTAGCAGCTCAGGTGGAGATGGGTCCTTCCCTCCCATTTCTTGCTTTCTGCTCTCGTTTGTGGCATCACCATAGTTTTCCTCAAGCTTTTTAATCTTGTCCCTGCACTGGGAATACTAGCAGACAAAGAGCCTCAACAGTTATTTATTCCCACCAAACTCCTCCCCAGACCTTGGTCTGGAGACTTCAAAAGAGAAGGATTACTTTTACTGGGAAGGAGGGCAGGTAACATAAAATTATGAGCCATTTAAAAATTTTATTTTTAAAGAGGACTACAGTGTGACAGTTGCAGGACAGAGGGAACCCTGCTGTTTGACAGAAATTGAGTTCTTCTGTTTCTTGGTGCTCAGGCTACTATTTGTTTTTTATTCTCAGGAATACAATAGAGAGCCCAGCTTCCCTGCTGGCCAGTACTGAGGGTCTCATCCCTACAGACATCCAAGTTTTCTACACTAACATTCCCAGGCACATGTCCTGAAGTGACTCAGTGGTGACACTGAGCAGTGAGGTACCCTTGGGGCTCACAGAGGCAGGTGTTCCCTGACCTTTCCCATGTGAGACCTGCCCATGGAATAATGTTTCCCAGAATATGCTACAGGTTCATCCAGGCTCAGCCTAAATACTCACTGAACCAGTGACTGGGGCTGTTTTCTCATTTTTGGACTTGCAAAACTGACAGTGGTGGGGCTCTGATGTGCACCTGGCTGGCTGTCAGTGAGCTGTTAGCACTGACACAGCTACCCAAGTGTAAATGTCAACCATCCACTGCAAGTGATGAGTGATTAAGGAAATAAGTGGTCCCAGGCTCTCAAAGTTATGAACAGTCACCAAAAGATAAAGTAAATGTTTAGATGTTGCCAGGATGAGGTTTGTCACTGGAAGTTAACAAGTCATATTTAACTAGCAAAGAGAAAACTGACAGATATTCTCAGGTGGCAGTGGAATATTATCAGAACACTTAAATACTTATTTTCCTAGTAAAAAAAGCACCACACAACTCACTCCTGTACACTTTGTCTAAAAGCAGCTAAAGTAAAAACCTTAGATGAGTGTAATAAGCAATTTCCTCAGCAAACCATGATTCTGAATATAGCTAGGTACTGAAAGTTATATTTTGCTAACAAATAGCTAAAACTCAAGCCCAAAAATACACAGAATGGAAGAATGTAAAAGCAGGGCCAGCACAAACAGCAGGATGCAGCCATGCTTCCAGTGATCTTTTCTATCTGGGGCCAAATTTCTCAACCACTAACTCAGGGGAAAATGCCTTGTTGGAGGCAGTGGTATCTTAATGAGATTAGGGGCAGCTCACCAAAGAAAATTGTGCAGGACTGAATAGTTAATTTAGAGAAGGACTAAGCAGCAAAACCACAGTCCAAAAGCCATTAAAAGTTTCATGTTAAATGTAAACACTAGCCTTACTTTTAAATGCAGTATGAATTGGAAGTGATCAGATGCAAGCCAATCCAAAAGCATCAAAGTGCATTTAGAGATTACCTTGCTATTCTGTGTCTGCTTAAGTAGCATGACTACAGGTATCTTTCTTTATTTTTTTACTAATTTGTAGTGTTTTCCTAGGAAAAGACTATCTGATTCATAGGAGATTCTAAGTCTTAAAATTTTAAAAAATCCTTTCTCTTTTTCTTAGAGTGGGTTTGATACAAAAGACAGGAAAAGACTATAGAGAGGGTTTTCTGCTTTGGATTGTAATCAGTCAGGAGGAATTGTTGAAGGAGGGAACACATATCTAGATAAAGCAACTGGTCTGAAAAAGTGGACATCAGGTTTTTATTTTGGAATCTCAAAGAAGGTAGGTGAGGTATTTACAGCACTAAAAAAGGGAAAATACAAGACCTATTTTAAAAAATGGAGGGGGTGCAGATGGAGCTTTGGAACCATGATAACTTCTCTTTCTGAAGAATAAATCTGGAACACATAATTAAGTTTTCTTTGTAGGCATCAAGAAGATAAAAATGACAGGGATAACAGCCACCATAGGTGTGTTGAGTCATGCCAGATCAATGTCTACTATGATAATTCCACAGGTCAGTGGATGACAAATAGTAGGTGCAATACATTTTGATCTTTATATAGCTTCAACATTTCATATGATATTCTCATAAACAAGCAACATAAATGGGTTCTTGATTAAAATATACAGTAAATACCTCATCAGTAGAATGAGGTTAAGCACAGAGAGACTGCAAGTGTATTTTGGAAAAGATTCAAATGCAAAATTACCTTTCTCTGAAAAAAAGGTCTGAACCAAAAAGGTAATAGTAAATAAACAAAATGTAAGTAGTTACATGTAGGCAGGAAATAATTGCCTGTACAAGCACAGAATCAAATCAACTGTTTGGATGCCCTTTCTTTAAAAAAGGGTCTGGTTGTTACACACATTAACATGAAGATGAATCACCATGTCATGTGTCAAGAAAGGTGCCACCATAGCTGGATGCATAAACAGGAAGGCAACCTGCAAGATGCCTGAATGAATCCTTTCACTCTCAGCCACAGGTACTGTGGCACCAGGCACTGCCCTTCAAGACAAATAAAGACTATATTGCCAAGATGTAACAGAAATGCAGAAGAAGAATGATCTAAGAAAAATCTGTAAGAGCTGACTGAAAGAAACAAGGTTGTGCAGCCCAGCAAAAGGATGGGAGAGGAACACAATTAACATCCTTCCACTAAAATGAAATGTTACAGAAAGGAAAAGAATGGTCCATTTGTAATGTCCCTGGAGGACAGAATACAAACCAATATTCTTACACCACAGCAAGAAAGATCCAGGCTAAAGCTCATGAAAATTTTTCCACAGTTAAGGAAAGGCTGGGATAGCTTGCTTGGGGAAACCTGTTTCTCAGTGGTGGCTTGAAGCCACAGCTTAGCCCTCTCAGGCAATCCAACACTGCTCTGGGAGCTGATTGCTTAGATAAATTCTTTATCTCTCTACTAGTCCCTTTATTCTATGATGTGGTGATATAGTCTGAAGATTTTCATGTATTAAAACCCGGACAAATGCTGTTGCCAAATGCCTCAAATAAACTGACAATCCTTGTATACTGCCTGAGCTCCAAGGCATGAAAGTCCCATCTACAGCACCATGACAGCTCAGCAGGTCTGCGTGTTGGACTAATTAATGATTAATGCTAAGTATTTCTCATTGATGCATGAAGGCAGATTAGTTTTTATGGGTCACTTCAGTCAGCAGGAACAGTCCCTTGATGTGCAGTCCCAATTAAAAGTTACATAGTTTTATGCCCAGAGAAAACCACCTTACAGTCTCGCCAGGTACTTTTTGTATAAAGAAGTGCCTGTAAATATTTCTATTTTTAAATCTTTATCTTGATGTTAACAAGCCTACCTAGTCCATGTTACTTGCACTTGCTTAGAAGAGATCTGGTCTTGCTTCAGATGATGGTATTTTTTAGCTGAGCTATTCAGCAATGTTTTGTGGAAATAGAAAGCTTCTGATGAAAAGCATGCAAGTGGAACTTGCCTCACTTTGATGATTAAGCAGCTCATGTGGAATGTAGGAGACCCAGGTGGAGTGTTTGTTCTTGCTGAACTGGCACACAGCCCTGATCTGGGCTTTTCCCCTTCCCAATGGGCACTGCAGCTGCTGAGATTATGGGTCAGTTTTTTGCAGTCTGTAAATATTTCCGATTTAATTTTTTTCATTGCTAATAATGAAAATACCTAGTCCATGTTACTAGCACTTGCTCCAAAGGGGTCTGGTGTTGCTGAAGACAGAAGGAGGCAGGAAGGGCAGGAAAAGGGGAGGACAGAAGAGGCACAGGTACAGGATTCAGCCTGCCCAACCCAGACAGTCTGTGACCCTGGTAACTGAACAGCAGCTGAGTCAGATTTCAACATGGGGTCAAATCTGTAATCAGTGCAAGAACCAGCAGTGTGAATTTGGCAATCAACACCCAAATTCAGATTTGGGCTGATGGTTTTTGTTTACATCATGGAGATAAAGCCCAACAATTTAAAACTGTTTCTCATTGGACTTAATTCCTATTGGCAGTGTGAGTAAGAGCATTAATGATGAATGGTGGAGTATAAGGAGATGAACAAGTTAACAGCCAGTCTGAGCCATGTAATATTCAGTAATCACAGTATCTAGTTAAATTTTAAAGGTTGATAAAGGATTATTTGCCATTCTTCACTGGAAAACTCCTCACTTGGGAACAGTTATTAAGACTACTGCATGCATAGTATCACACCACTCTATATTTTCCCACTTTTAAATTTTATGTCAACATTGCAAAAAGATTTAAAGCACCTCCAACAATAGCATTAAAATCCCTTTAACAGTGATTTTAGGTTTCACATGAACTATCATCATAAAGGAGAAAGTTGCAGGAATGCAGAACAGAAAAAGCAAAGTTTCATGATTGATTCTGTCAGTTCAAAAAAACATCTGCATTTTGCTACTACTGTATTTGGCTCAGTGAATCTCAGTCTCATTTTAAATCTTATCTGAAAACTTTGGGGTCTTTTTAGTTTTCTTTTTTTCATTTAGTCTTCTTCTTTTTTTTTTAATACTGCCTCGGTTCATATTTTAAGTCTGTGATGGCCCTGCAAAGGTCTTTGGGGCATGATTTGCATGAGGTATTAAAACATGTACTATGTTTTGTTCTTGTAGCAGAGTATACCATTTCTTCAAAAGGCCAGAAGTAAGAGAATAGTGCAGGCACTATTAAACAGTGAGCCACAGCTCCCACTGATGTGAGTTTGAAAGGCAATGGAACAGCCCAATTCATGATTCTGTGCAGGCATTAACAGAGTATGTATGGGAAAAATTACCATCTGGAGATAAGGTCAGAAGTAAATGAGCCATTTCAGAAAGCCAGGAAAGAATGTCCCAAGCACTGCAGTTTGTTAGCTGTTTAATGCTATTTTGTTACTAGGACTAAAACTTACACTGTTTTTGTGCAAAAGAAAATATATGTGGATTATATCATTGTAGGCAGCAGAGTTTCCAGAGTAGGCCCAGGGTCAAGTGTGAATTGAGTTATTATTTTAGAAATTTGATGTCTAAGTGTATCTCCCACCCCTCCACCTACTCCATCAATACAGTTTTAACAAATTTTATCTACAGTCTCATTTTTCCCCCATGACTCCAATTCTCCAGCTTAGTCATACTGACATTTCAGGCTGTGGGGTGGGTTAGCTGGAATTTCATACCCAGGAAACATTTGGCACGTGTGAAACAAAGACCATGAGCCTACTACACATCAGCATAAAAACTCACATATGTGAAGTTAAAAACATGTATCAGTGCTTTGCTAGACAGGTGTATTACTCAACTTGCTGCTTTAATTAATCTTGTACATCCAGATATTTTTTCCTATGAAATCACCTTAAATTTTAAAATACAGACCAATAGTAAAAAAGGTTTCCTTTAACACCAACCTGTGTCCGAACTTTCACCAGTTGTGCATCCAGGGCATTCTTCACTGAGAGCTCTTTAAAACACAATTTAACCTCTCTTTTCTTCTCAACCAACTTCAGCTTCAGAAAACTGATCTTTTCATCCATAACTTGCATCTTAGTTTCTCCATTCCTACGCAACACCTCTTGCCTGTTTATTTTCTCATACAAAACACCCACTTCTTCTTCTCGTTCTCTGAGCAAAAGACCACTGAAATAAAGCCAAAATTTAAAGATAATTGTTTAGAAAAATGAGTCATATTCAGTATATTCCATTCAAGAAAATTAAAAAGTTATCTTAAAAGATAGTAATAATCTGTGACAAGGTATGAAGCTTTCTTAATTATCATTTTAATCTAATGACAGCATTTTAAATAAGTAACAAAATAATTGCAATGTGAAAATCAGAAAACAAACTCTTGGAAAGGTGACTCTTGTCTCTCACATAATTTTTAAGGTCTTCTGGCCTTCCACAGCATTTAAAACTGGATTAAGATCAGAGAGATCTAGATAATCTGCATTTTTGCAGATGCCATAGCTGTGCACAATGCACAAACCAAGCAGGTGGCTACAAGTTCTCAAGGCATTCAGTAGCCAAGACACGATATTTTTTGGATATAAATTCTGAGGCATGGCCATGATCACCACTGAAGATATATCTACATAACGCAAAGCAGCACTGGCAGTGCAGTGAGGGGAACTGCTCAGCAAAACATTGCAGTGCCACGACCTTTAGCAATCCTAATGAGGAGTGCTCATAGGCTAAAAAGTATTGTTGCTTCATGAATGTCAAAATTAAGCACTACCTTAGATCAAATTTAGAAATGTACCTCTCATTTCGTTGCTCAATAACCCTTTCATAATTTTTGTGTAGCTGTGAAATTTCCTTTTCCACGTGTGTGGCTGCAGCAGTAAGGCTGTCAACATGCAAATACTTTTCCTTTTCTTTATTCTCTAGCATCTCTTGTTCAACTTTGACATAATCATTTTTGATGAACTCTTTCATTCTCTCATTCTTTTTAATCTTCATATAGTCCTCCTGCAATTTTCTTTAATGTAACAGAAATGTGGGAATATTTTTAGTTCTTTCAATTTGAAACCAATTTCAGCAATTAAAAGCAGACCTTAAATGTATTTCTCAAGCCCACAAGGGCTCCTCTATGTCTCTGCTTCACAGAAGCTTTACGAGAAGAAGAAAGACATTCTGAGAGAAGGTTGTTTTGCAAGTTCTTTCCAGCTTGAAAAGAACTGGATTATGGCACAAGAAAAATGCTATGCAGGGAGCATTGCACTTAAGAATGCTTTTACATTTGCACTTACAGCTCTTTTATTCTGTACTAGGTAGCCCAAGTAGCCATAAATAATAAAGTTTAAGAATATATACATAAACTGTGATGAAAAGTCTTAATGTGTCGAAATCCTGCCATTCTATTTAAAAAACAATATTTAAATTACTTTGTGGCTGCAACTCAAAGTTCTTCAAAGCTATTGTTTATAAAATAGTGTGTCACAACATTAACACAGGAAAGAAAATTATTAGATTGCCCATTATTATTTCATCTGCCCATTTGAGAGATGAAAAAAGAAACCAAAACATAGTGGGAGGTTAGTGACCAGATCACACAAAAATAAAGAACAGATATTATTTCCAGCATCCTTTTTGATCACTGGATGATGGCTCCTAATTTAAAAAACAGATTCTTGTCACCAAATGGAGTATTTACTATCTCACAGCACAGAATTTAGAGTTACGGCATTTGATCTGTGGTATCACTTCTGGATCAAGACACAACTTTATCTACACCAGGAAGATACTCATGTCAACATACAAAAGAGGCAGTGAAAGCAGAAGCAAAGTCTCCTGTTAAAATACAGACCTGCAGATGAAATATCCTTCCCTCATGGGCTCCATCATTAAATTGCTGATTTGCTGTATACAGGGCAGGGAGCTGCTTTCTTTCATTTCCCCCACATGTATAACACTTTGAGTACCACAGGGTATTACTGAATTTAATTAAACATCTGTAAGTCAAGTTTCAGACTGAAAGAATAACAGAATTGCAGAAATGCAATGTGTTTTAAATATTTTCTGAAAATTTCTTGCCTTACTTGGACTGATACTCTGTCCTACAAATAGCATAGGTTGCAGTGAAGTCAGTGGTATGGATACTAAATTCTATTACTGGGATTTAAAATATTTTTCATAGGCAAGAGAATTCCTGAAAATTCAATACCTCTGACTAATTTTAAATCTAGTTTTGAAGAGCCCAAAATATCTGTTGGATCTGTACTGAGTAGGGACATCAATAATAATATTTATATACTTCTGATATCTATACAAAATTTATGTCTTATTAGCCTTTTCCCCCCTTCTTTCATCAACTGAGAAGGCCTCAAAATTTTTACAACAAAATGTCAGCTTGTACATCTTGACAAAATTGCTTCAATCACTGAAGTTCTACCTCTTTTTTAGCTATCTCTAGCATGACTTTGAAACCAAACTACTAGGAGACTCACAAAAATATCTAGTGTGTTGTTTTTCTGATTTAACAATTTCTTGGCACCAAATAATGAAGTTTTTGGAAAATTATGTTATTTTTAACTGAAAATTATGTTATTTTTAATTCAGTTTTGGTTTTCCTGTTTTGCCTACCAAGTTGGCTATTCACTACTTGCCCAAGGACAGAATTCCAAGACACTGTAATTCTGTCAATATTGCAGAATTTCATCACTAGGATGACAAAAATATGGCAAAAAGATATCCTCACTAAATAATGGTCTAGGAAAAAAGAGAGTCACAAGTATCAGCTATTCTGTCTCATTATCTTTGCTGTGAATGTAACCTTTCATTCTGTCTAAGTTTGTTTGGAAATTGAAACCACACTTTATCTGAAATAAATGTTATGTAATAAACTTCAGTGTGAGTTTGAACCAAAATCCCCAATTTGATCTAATTTTATAATTAGACAGCCATATTCCTAGCTAGTGACTCATTTAATAGTCCCATGAACCACTTCATTAGGGAATCATCTGTGTCAGATCTCTATTTCTCTGAGGACAGCAGATATGAGTGCCATGGTGATGCTCACACTGAATGAAACAGAATGATAATGCAAAACCTGAGAGCCAAAAACTCTGATGAGAAATGAGAGAGCAGCCAGACAAACTTCAAAACTACTTTCTGACAAGCATTGATGCCCAAACTAGTTGTGTAGTGTTAGTGGGATAAGAAATTGGAAGAGATTATGGAGGGGTGTTTCTAAATGCCTTTGTTTTAATCAGATTTAAAAAGTCAGGATAATAACTATCAAGGATATGGGCATAATTGAAGATGGAATAGATTCCCCTAAGATGTTTTCCTAGTCTTAAATTTCTATAATTGTGAACTACAGTGTACTTCAAACTCACCTTTCTCTGGTCATAACAGCATGTCTTAAATTTTCTATATTATTTTCTAGCAATTTTACCCGGTGTTCACCTTCTTTTGCTTTCCACTGAGCAATACGCATCAAATCTATAGATTTGTCCTTTTCAATTTGCATAAGTTCACACATTTTAACAACTCCTTGGATTCTGAAGAAATGAGATATGTGAAAGAAATAATTATTAGCATTTTATGCCTGCATTCCTTGGATAAAATTTGCTTTTGAAGACTTTTTTGAAATAACGTATTGTTATTATTTTCTTACTCTTTTTCGTTTTCTTTTTTCATCTTCTTGCAGATGGTTAGTTCACTATCCATTCTTTTTAGTTCTTTAACAAGACTTTGGAGTTGAATCTGAAATTCAAATAAAATTTAGTAAGCACTTTAAATATACTAAAGAAATGTCTTCAGTGAAATTACCCAGAACAACTCTTAGATGAGAAAAAGACAGTGAGAAGACATTATTGTAAGATCTTTTTCTTATTATAATGGAATGTTTTTATTACAATAACATAAAAAAGGCACAGTTTTTCCATTTATATTAAGCTTACAATCACTAACGTAGATAATTTGATGCTGCATCTTAAATGCTTGGTTCCCTCTATCTGGAGTTCCACTCTTTCTACTGATCAGCCTGTCAAGTCCATCACTATATAATTATTTAGCAAATGAAACACTGAAATTGTATCTTTACAAGTAAAATTTCTCTCTTACTCAATACTGACTTTTAAGCAGTCACTGATGTCTGATGTTTGAGCAGAATTGCATTCTGTTAAGTTTCTGGATCTTTTGATTCCAGTTGTGCTCAGTCCTCAATGGCCTGGACCATCAATCTTAAATTGAGAGGCCTTTTCTCCCCTCCCACTGGTTTTGAGAGGTTTTTTTGAGAGTTTTTTATTGAGAGTATTGAGAGTTTCCAGTGTTCTGGTGGAACTCCCCTCACTAGTAACTTAATTTCTCACTAAGCCAGCTGGTATTTTGAACAATCTTCCAAATATATAATTTTTTACCTTGGCTTTCTGAACATCCCTGCTTTTCAGTTGCTTCTCATCAGCTCTGAGCAGAGTCAGACGTGTGAGTGTGGCTAACTCATTTCTGCATTTTTCCTGCTCTTTGAACAGCAAGCGTTCTGCTGCAATGCATTCTTCTAACACACGGGCATCCGTTTCTGATATCATTTCCTAGAGAAGATTAAATTTAAATCCCAATGCAACAATGTATCAGTGTTGGCAAACCCAAAGCTGGAATTACTTTGGGTTTATCTGCAATGTAAACCAATATACAGACTACATAGATTTAAAACCATAATTAATTATTGCTTTAAAACACCATGCACAATCCCTATAATAACATTTCAGAATATATTATCCCCTAGGAGCATTTCTGTTCCTCAGTCTGACATCTCTCAGCTATTGTCCATAGGACAGAATGGATATTTATAGCTGTAATCTTTAGGTAAGTTCAGTGCCATGTCTTTAGGAGGAGGTGATGGAAGCTCTCCAGGCTCCACTGACTGCATGCCTGTCCATGGCACACAAGGTTCATATCCCAAAGAATGCCAGGTAGCTACTGGAAGGCACATATATCCAAATACAAGATCCCCACTTGATAATGTTAATGAATTCAAACAAAACACAGAAAGAAAATGGATATAAGGGTAAGAAGACAAGGAGCTATGTCTGAAATAGATTGCTTCTTATAAGGTCATTTTTGTAGTGGCAGGTACTGATGCTCTTGTAACCCAGGTCTCTGCATTGCCACACTATATGTCTGTGCTGCATACAGACAGACATCCACAACTGACAGAACTGTGAAGATGAAAAATCTTAATGTACAAATGCTGAATTTTTATTGTTGCAACAAGACACGGTTTCATATCCAAAGGAAATATATAAAAATATATTTCTAACTGCAGTGTCACCAACGACATTTAGAAAGACTTAAACTAGAAAGAAGATTTGCTTTCTGCCTTCTATTATATGGCCAGTAACACCAAAAATGTTTTTAAAAATGAAAGAAAAGTGGTCTTTAAAACTGAAGAAACACTATTGCATTTTCTCACCAGAAAGCTGCAGCTAGAAACTCCATTTTTTTTTTTTCTTCAAACAGTCCCTTTATTCTCATGATAGAAAGCCTACTATCAAAATGAAAAAATGTGAGAAAGCAGAATTCAGCACCTGTTCAGCTAAATCTCTCTTGATCGTTTCAATCTCGTCCTGCAGTTCTTGTCGTCTTTCTAATAACGCTGCATTGTACTTTGAGTTACTTTCTGCCTACAAAAATAAACCAAGCACATAGTGATGCAAATAAAAAGGAGGAAAATTTAAACTGCTGATACTGTGTTAGAAGTAGCTACACAATTTAAGAAATTAATTTTCTCCCTTCTTATAATTGCTAGTACAAGAATACTTAATTGAGTAGAGTTCCTCAGCAACTTACTGAAGTTTCTCAAATTTTTCATTCAAGAACTATGAACACTAAACTTCATGTAAATTTAGAAGGTTTATGGTTTTCAGCAACTAAATTGTCATTTAGAGAAAATAAACACAGAGACAGTATATAAAAATATAACCTAAATTAACAGAGGACTTTCAGAGCTTGCTAAAGGGAATAAAGAGATCACATCTACATAAAATGGATATCACATTTTTTTCCTATTTATCACTACAGTAGGATTTTCATTAGACCCTAGAAAGTCAAATCTAATAACACAAACATTGATGTATTATTTTTTCATGTACATTATGGTAAAATTCTATTCTAATCTATTCAATCAGTTTTTAACACTATTCTAACACAATTCTATTCTATTCTAATCCATTCAATCAGATTTTAACACTAAGTATGTGAAGGAATACATTAAAAACACTACCTCTGATTAAAATATATCTGATCAATCTCACTACAACTACTTACATGATATAACTTGTAAGACAAAAAGCTGTACTAGCCTCACTGTAATTAACTTCACTTAAAAATTCTTTATGGTTATAGGAAAGGAAGAAAAAATGCATCAGGCTAACTATGATGGCATATATTGCCTCTGTGTAATTGATGGGGGCAAACAATTTAGCAGAAACTGCTCTGATAGGAAAAGGGATATTAATTTTAAAATAAAAGAGAGATTATTAGATATAAGGATGATTTTTTTTCAACAAGGGTAATGAAACACTGGCCCAGGTTTCCCAGAGAGGTGGTTGATGCCCTTTCTATCTCTGGAAACATTCAAAGCCAGGCTGGACTGAGGTCTGGCCAATCTAGATGAAGGTGTCCCTGCCTACTGTAGGGGTTTGGACCAAATAATTTTAAAGATCCATTCCAACCCAAATGATTTTAATTTCAAATCTGTAATTCATATGGATGGGAAAAAATTACATTTAACAACATACCTGGAAGATATTCAAAGATAATACTTATAATCCTGTGATATCTTGCTCAGATCACAACCAGATGTTAGAATTCACTATAAATAATATTGATAGGGAGATGTTTTGCACTTGTTATTTTCCCTTCTGTGATAGTATTGTAAAATTAAATTCTGTTCACTTGCATTATGGCAAAGGGAAACAAGAGACACAGTACAGGTCAAATTGTGGAGTTACTTTAGTTTCAGCTGCAGCTCTGAGATTTAATTTGACTTAAGTTTACTAAAATGTCAGTTAAGCCTGTCCTAAGAAAGTGACTTTTGGTCTTGTGTAGGGATCAAAAATAACTTTTCTGTGAAGCATATATTAGTTACCACTTCTGCTGTGTAACAATAAAATGCTCATCTAAACATCTTTAATCTGTTAAGGACTGCTGTTCACACAGGTCAGGGCTAAACGCAGGCATCTGTGGCTGTCTCTGTGCTGGCCTGAGCAAAGAGAACTCTCCCCATGGAGAGGAGCAGCAGCTCTGCCCCAGGCTGGAGGCAGCAGCACCAGCAGCTCTCCTTCACACACAGTTCTGGTGTTTAGCAATAGCTGACCTTTCACAACATCCTAACGAGAAAAACACATTTGAAGGAAGTGTTCCTGTAATTTCCTTATTCTACAAACCAGTCATTCTGCACTTAGCATATGATTCAAAAGAAGAAATTTAGGGAACTACACTGATGTACTTGCTGCTTCTGCAATCACATATTTATACAAACAATTCATTCTTGTGATTTTTTTCCCTTTGAAACACAATGAATAAATGTAAATCTGGGGGTTTAAGTAGTTAAAGAAATTTTGTCTACTTAAAATACTGTTTTTAAATTTTTGCTAGGTGTGCTCCCAAGTCTTACAAATTAAAATTGTCCCAATATAGCAAAAGCCAAGCAGAATCAAGTTGGCCACTTGACTCTTCCTTACTGCAGTACTGTATTTCAATGCAGAGGAGCAGTGATTTCACATCTGCTCTTCTAACAGAGCAATCAAAAGGAATCAAAGAAAATATGGAGCATGGGAGGATGGGCTAAAACAACTCTATTGCTGTGGCTATTTGCATTAGAATAGCATCCTGCAGCTGCTGGTGTAAAATACTGATCAGAATTCCACTTCTGTCTCATGGCATTCCTTTTCCCTTACTCCTCATGATGATGGTTTTTGTAACACACATACAAGGTGTTGCCCTTCCACAGGGTGAAGGAATTGGGTTTGGGATGGGTTTGGATCTCACCCCAGACTGTGAACTCCAACCACAGCTGCTGGTGAGTTATGGCATTTGATTTTAACATTACATGTTTTTAAACAATTGTGGTTCTCCATCCAGGAACATTTCCTCAATGGGAACACATGCAAAAATACCAACTCCCAGATTCTCTTAGCTGATACTGAACAGAAACTCTTTAAGCATTAAGATCAAAGTCTGGAATATGAGTCAGCCCTTTAATCATTATTCAAGGAAATTCAATCCAAAACTTTGTTGTATTGAAACTTTGTTTTTCTAGAGCTTTCCTCCCTTCTCCCAGGTGAGCTTATATTACTAGGCAATACATAAGTGAATTCAGGAGGAATTTCAAAGGAGATAAAAAATATTGTTCAATAATATTAAATATTATCAAGTAATAATTGGAGTTGTTTAAATAGCAAAGCTCAGTATATATAATATTTGATATGTATAGCTATTTTTAAAACTTTACAGTTATGTAAGACTCTTTTCTGCCCTGACTTGCTTAGAAGGACCAAGAAAAATTTGAAGGACAGTGTGAAGGTAGGAAACATCAAGTGCTGTGAAAAAACATTCACCTGACTAAACAAGATTAATTTTTTATGAGTCAGAATTTAGACTGAGCAAGGAGCAAGTATAGGAGAAAATATACATAGGAAAGAGAGAATGGAAGAACCAGTGATGAGAAAAAGAAAATATAAAACCAGTAAATTTTTAAGAAATAATTGGAAGTGGAAAAGAGAGAAAATGCTTTGAATACACAAGAAGAATAGCACTTCCCTTTATCATAGTCAAAAGACTGAGTAAAACAGAAAAGAGTAATTCATTATTGAAAGAGGAATGGGTGAAATACTAAAGCAAGGAGGAAATGAGGAAGATGAAATAATGGTTTCTCCCCTTTTCCCTTGTAGGACTGTCAAGAGATTTCATAGAAATATTTCTTAGGAGAAAATTTACATTCTTTATGATCAATACATTCATACAAACCTCTGATTTGAGTCTTTTATGTGTTGCCTTATCTGCTTCCAAGGAATCCCAAATGCTTTTCAGTTGTAACTCTAACTTTTTTAAACTTTTCAGTTCTTTATCTTTCTTTGTTTGATGGTGACTGAGAATATCTTGTTGATTTTTGTTCTCCGAGATACATTTATCCAAATTATTTTCCAGAATTTGTCTACATAGATAGACACAGAATTTTAGAAACAGGTAACTTAATCAAGACATATGTGTAAGCAGGCTCAACTATTTTAATGGTTTTGAGTACCTCATTACTATGGCTCAGCAACACAAACTTGTAAACTACATACAAAAATTACCTAAAAAGGTAGCATTTTTATAACTATAATCAATTTTGTCAGTGAGGTCCCACAGTCTGTTCTAAATATGCTAAAAATGTCAGCAAATCTAATACATATAGGAAGAAGAAAACATTTTTCATATTAGAGAACATTTCAAAATAAGATGCCATGGGCCTTCAATACAAAGCTTGAAATGCAAAAATTGTTGTTGAGCATATGGCCAGAATTGCAACTGTACATCTCCCTCTGCAAAGGTGGAATCATTGGAAGCTTGTCTTCAACCTAACAGTTTATTCTACTTTACCAAGTAAATAGAAAATTATAATTGAAGGGAGGATGATTGACCAATCCCCACTGAAATTCAGGACTACATGAAAGAAGACATCTGAGCCTCATTTGAAAATGAAAATACTGAAATACTTTATTCTTCTTCAAATTACTTTCAGTGGGTTGCAGAGGAAAAAATGTGTGCACTAAGGAGAGAATCTCTCTAAAATATTTCACTTTTAAGAGCAAAATCTCATAGAATTTTATCAAATGCTTATGTTTTTTGATGTTCTTCTTCAAGCCAGATCCTAAATTCCGTATTCCAAATTTTTACATAAACATTTTGGAAGTGAAAACCAAGCCTGATAATTTATAATTTGCATGGGATGCAGCATAAAACTTGAAAATAGAAGCAACAACAGAAAAAAAGAAATCAACTTTTGAGAACAGAGAATCATTCACTCTTTCCATATGGCTCATGTCTCCTACTCTAACCTGTCTGATAGGATGGCAAATTCCTTCTCTGCGTTAATTTCTAGTGATTTTGTCAAATTATTGCATTGTCGTTCATTCTTTTGTATCAAAGTTTGTCTCTCATCCATTTCCTTCATTACTTCTTTTTTTTCTTGCAAAATCTCCTCGGTCCTTTTTTCAGTGGCTCTCAGGGTGCTATTCAATTCTTCTATTTGGTCATTAAGGGCTTCATTCTGCTTCTCTGCATCACTGTGGATATATTTTAACAGAGCAGTAAGGGTTAGATTTTCCACATGCATATTTAAAAGACAAAATGTAAGTTGCCAGTTTCTGTGGACATACAAAATAATTTCACAATAATATATGTCAAATGCTTGAAATCAGACAGTGAGAACCTTCAAATTCCAATACAGTCCAACAATAAAACTGCAGATAGGCATGGGGCTATGGGACAGCCTAGCACCATGACAGTATTAAAAGAGTTCAAGGAAATTGGTCTCTGTCAACATTGCTACATACATGGGCGTGACATTTCTAACCATTCTTCCTAAGAACTGGGAACTCTGATTAGTTTATTCTGTGATGTGACACAAATATACAGACTCATTTAAATATTTCATTAATAGCAATCTGCACAATGTAGGTTTTAGAAATTGCTTTAGAATTGCTGAAACACTATAGGGCAAACTTCTTAGATTTATGATGGCAGAGTTGCATTAAGTAGAGTAGTGAGGAAAATGCAGAAGAAAACCATCATACAAGTTTTAAACTGGAGAAATGTAACAGTCAAACAGTTGATGTGTTATTACAGATAGGGACTGGAAGCAGGAGACACAAACTTCAGTGTAAGCCTGTGCATAAACAGGGTACAAAACCCTTCATTCACCTGGATGGCAATGGGACTGCTGGGATCTGTGGGTGACCTGGCTGAAACTGCACAGAGCTAATTTGATTTTACACTTAGAGAAAACAGCACATGCCATGCTTCAGCGAAGAACCCCAACTTCATGAGAGAGAGGAAGAAAAGGCTGCTGGCTTGCATTTCCCCTGATGAAGTATTAGAGACTGCAACTCATGTCAGGACCTTACAGCAAAGCAGCTGTGCCTCCACAGCTGGTACAGAAGGACTGAGGGACAATGGGTTTGTAGCTCAAGCCACACTGTCAGCTGTGGAATTGTTAGTTTAAATGTTGATCCTAATTTTAATCAACAACCATCCTCAATCATTTCTATAACCAAGGGATGAGAAGAAGCTATACATATATATATTCATGTATATAGAATTATTTATTAAAAACATACATTTTTTTCTGTTTCAACTTCTCAGTTTCTTTTGCAAGTTGCTTTGGAACACCAAGGATCCTAACTAGCTCAGCCTAGTAACAAAACAGAAAGGTTTGATTAATAGCTACAAAAGCTAATGAGTTTTCATAGCAGTAATATGAATTTAGAACTGCTGTGAAAATCAGTTGGAAACATTTTTTAATTGTTTGAGTTTTTCTCAGAGAATTGCAGCTCCTACTTTTAAAACTAAACATTTATGTTTACAATTTAAGTGTATCTTCAAGATAAAAATTATGCTTGAATATTATGAATACATCTTATTATGCTTTTTATACCATGGAAGGAAGCAGACCCAGATATGTTTTTAATTCTCAGTGTAAATCTGTATTACCTGCAATCTGAACAACCTAAAATAACACAACATAACTAAGATGTCTTTATAGAAACCACTTTTTAATCAAAACCATGACTCTTAGTATTTCCTACAGGAGCAATAGGGATATGGCACAGCAGCATGTTTCATGCTTATTGGAAAATGGTCTGATATTTAATGTAATGGCACAATGAATTTGGAATGACAACACCCAGAAGATTCACTGCTCCTTTGGGCAAAACATGGAACCACACACACACATGCACACACACTGACAGATACATAGGCACAATTATTTTTGTGTTACTTTTAAATAAGTATGCATCTCCTGAAGCTTTTTCATTTCTTCCTCATCTGTCAATATCATCTTTTCTTTGGATGAAACAGCTTCTTTCATTGAATCAATTTCTGCTTTCCTCTGGATTACTTCTTCGCTGAGCTCATCACAACTTTCTTTCAACTGTTGAACTTTATCATTTTTCTTTAAAAATGAAGTAAAAGACCAGATTAATTGTATTTCCCCTTTTACATTTTGCAGGTTTCTAATAACACAGACTCACTAACATTGAATGATGGTAACATTTTTAGTGACAAGATACAAAATGTATGTTCTTTACCAGATGAGTGTTTCTTCTATCAATACTAACAGAATTTATTTCCAACAAAGCTACATATATTCCTCAGAACTTATGACAACAAATGTATTTTTCATGTTCACATCCTAGAACCAAAAACCTGCAGCTACCTTTACATGCAGTATCTATTTGCCGAATATAGTAAACATTTCCTTGGGTAAATAAAATTCCAGATCTTTTCTAAATTAGTTATTTACTGCTTGCCCTAGTTATCAAAATTGAATGATCTAATATAGCCTATAGAATCTATTTATTTTAAAATATATTTTCTATATATTCTATTTAAAATAAACTCTAGAAATGCACACTGAGAAAACATTTTCTGTGATTTTTATATGTTAGTTGACAGAACACAAAACATTGCTTTTCTCATGTTTCATACTTACCTTTTCTTTTGACATTCTTTCATATTCATCTTCCAGAAGCTTTTTTTCTTCTCTCAAACTACAGTAAAAATCAAAGCAGAATTAAATATACTGGTAATAGAATAATTATTACTGTAATACAGTAAATGGTAAAAAAGTATGAAAGCCTATGCTGTGTTAGACTAAAACACATGGTGAATTAGAATGAAAGGTGCTCAGATTTAAAGCAATTTTGCTGACTGGTGACTGCGGGTCCTGAAGGTCTGGGTATGTATATATGGAGGTGCACAAATCTTTTTCTACAAATTTTAGAGTGCACACCTCTAAAATTTGAATCTGATTTTTCTTAGACTGATTTCCTCCTGCAGGGGTGCATTCATGCCTCACCCACCCTTGCCTTTTCCTAGTGGCACCCTACACCCACAGTTCCTCCCAACCTCAGAAAACAAAATGTTAACACAGAGATGTGGCAAAAGGAAAGAGGAAATGGGTAATAAATAGCCACAAAGACATCAAGTATCAAAGCAAGTGCAGCTGCTAGTGAGACACCTTCTTGTTCCTATGAATGTTTTCACAAACACATTTACTCTTGAGACAACTGTAACTGAAGCTCCTCAAATCTGGACAAGATCCTGTGGGGAAAAAAATCCTGAAAAGTGCCAGGGGTTATAGGCTAAGCCAAAGGAGTGAGGTAGAAAAGTAAATTGAATAGCCACAGTCATCTTAACCTGTATCCAAAACTAAATTGCAATTTCATTTCAGGCAACAATCTAGACACATGCTGAAGAGAAGAAGGAAGAAAGGAAAAAACAGGAAAGATTAGACCTTGTGGGTGTTCAGTAACACTGTCCTGAGAAAGATGAAGGAATGGTTATAAAAAGAGAGCTCAGCCAACAAGTTTGTGGGATTTACAATAGGGAGCTTTTTGGTAGCAGGTAGGTAAATACTGCCAAATACAAAAATGATCCCTTCTGAAGGTGCATCCCCAGTGCATGCACAGAACAGCTGTGCTCCTGTGCAGGTAAATGGGCTACAGCAGTCTGTGTGCCATCACAGCCAAACAGCTTCACTGAGCCCTCTGTCCCAGCTATAGCAAAGAATCAACTTCAGCTTAAATTCATGTTTATAACTCCAGTAAGAGGATGTGCTGGTCAACTTTGTTGAGACTAATGGCAGTCTGGTAGAACAAATAACTCTTTAAATTACGGAAGAATTAAGAGAAAGGGACAAACTTCCATAAAAAAGTTGTGTCACTTGTAGCTATAACAATGGCAAGGGACTCCTGTGCATCCCCACCTACCCAAAGCAGCTATAACAGTTACCTCATAATGTGGCTGATACAGAAAAGAGGCAGCTGATTGCTATTTCTCTTTTTTTTTTCTTCTGAAACCTTCCAGCAGCAGTGCAAGACTTTGCATGGTGGTGGTGGTTCAGGTTTTAGAAAGTGTGTGGGCATGGGAACAGAGATCAGTCTCCCAGCAGCCAACCTCATGGAGGACCATCCCTAGGACCTTCTGCTCAATCCTTTAGCAGGGCTGATTTAAGATTCCCTCCTCCATCCCACCACTCCCACTCTCTCAAGAAACTCTTTCTTAAGTTTGAGTCCTCCAACAAAAGGAGTGAAGCTTATACCTGGAAGTCTCAGGAAACATATTTCTAGTTAAGGAAAGGAAATAATGAAAAAAAGAGAACTGGGTTGGTGGTGCTGCAATATAAACAAAACAAAACAAAACAACATCTCTCCCATGAATAAGAAACTCTGGCTCAGATGAAGAGCAAAGAGAAAACAGACACAGGGTAGATGTTGTTGACATACAGCATGTATGATATTTGTATGGGCAGACTACAAGTATGTCTCAACAGGGACTGGTAAAGACAAAAACTAATTTGAATTTGAACAGCCAGCATTTGAACACTCACAGAGTGAACTACTTTGCGGAACAAAACCTTTTAAAGAAAAAGGTTGAATTTAAATCAATTTTCCTTCAAAACTGAAAAAATTAATTTTAAAAAATTAAAAAATTCCAAAATCATATTCCAAACCTGTTTTGGCAGTACTTCTAATTGAACTCCTTGGGACTGGCATAATCACACTAAGGATAATGAATGCCCACTTTGCACAAATATCCATAACTGTCTGACTGCCACAAAATATTATTAAATAAGTCCTGTGCAAAATGATTAAAGAGGTACTGCAGGGCTTGTGGTTAATCTATGCTGTGCCCTCTTTCATATCATGCTGGACGATCAAAAGAGCAATACCAAAGATCAGGAGGGAGAGCAAAGCTGACACTGTTTTCTTTTGTCACATTCCTCACTCATGAGGACAGATTCCTGTGGAACCATTCCAGTTTCACAACAAAGACTTTTCCATCCAGCAAAAGTAAAATGATTTGAACACTTGATTTTCTGGGACATAAACAAAGGCAACACTGAGTGACAAGGGCCAAGTTACCTAAACAGCTGGCAGACCAGCTACTTCCACACAAAAACCAGTGGAAGTGTGAAAAGAAAAAATGGGTAAAAAGAACTTAAATCGCTCCCTTTTGAGCAATGAGTTTGATCCAGTAGTCCACAGCCAGAAGCCAGGCAGCCCTATGCTAGCATCCCTACTTCAGGGCTTCCTTACTGTCAGGGATAAAAACTGGGACCTCCAAAGGTCATCTCACGTTCCAGGTGACTGTTTTAGGATGACATAAATCACCAGTTGAAGACAATATATATCTCTCTCTGGACTCTAAAGGGGAGGCAAAATGATTAACACACATTTAGGAATCAAAAAGATTCTTCAAATAATCAAAGTTTTGTCTCTTATTCAACAGATGAACATAGAAGCTTAATGTAAGATAAGCACAGAAATTCTGGTTCTTCCATTTAGCATTTGAATCTTATAATCTTTGTTATATGGATATCAACCTCCTGACTGTTTTACTTAGACATCAATTGCAACAAACAAAACAACTGCAATTGGCACTAGGCATTTAAATTTCCCATTATTTTATAGCCCTTCTCTGATGGATGTATTTTTCAACATAATGTGGATTTTATTATTACCATTGTTACGCCTCTAACAATACACACAATGGAAAGAAGATAAAACTCTTAAGTTCAGGCATTAATGTGTGCAAATGTTTCTAACATTGCTCTTCTTATTTTATGAAGCCTGATAACAGTACTGTACATGAAAAGCTGTCAGAGGGGCAGTTGTAATGAGTTAAAAAAAGGCAGTTGGAAAACTGGGTCATTAATAAAAATACATTCCAGATTTTTCCCTGAGAGACATTTACAGCTGCAAGCTGACACAGAAATAAAAAAATTAAGACAGAGAGATTAAGAAATGTAGGGGTAGTTGTCAACAGAAGTCCATTTCACTTCCTCAGCTCACAAAATAACCACAACACTGTCAGCATTAGAAGTCCCATCATGGAAGAAGTGAACTCCTTCAGCTGCTGTCTCAGAGCTGGGATTGCCTGGAAATCCACAGAAGGTGTTTGGCACCTCACAACTCTAATCCAGTGACCACAGGTAGAAGTTATCCCAGCTGACAAGCTGCCAGCATGAGCTTCCTGTAAGGCAATTCCTGTAAGCTGTAATTAATTTGTAGGTACCAGAAAATGCAGTCACAAGACCAGCTGATAACTTCAGCTGTGGTGCTATTTATTTTACTTATGGCCTGTAATTCTTTACTAGAGGAGCTATGGATAACAGCTTAACTTTTCACTTTCTAATTATTGAGTGACTAATACAGAAATAATTACAAGTGTTGAAATAGTTTTCCTTATTTGCAATGCTTCTACAAGGACAAAATCAGTTTTGCAATCCTAACTTGCCTGCAGTTGCAGAGTGCTTCAGTGAGGAGCTCTTTTGTTACCTGAACAAATCACTGTAAGAGCTGGAGATTGGACCTGGGCTTTCAAATAAAACTGTTTTCAAGCATCAGGCACCTTTAATATCACAAACTCTTGTTATAGATAAATTTAGTACAAATTAATTGCTTACTTTTAAATGAACTGTTTAGATTATATATTTAGATTTAATATTTATTATTTCTCAACAATAAACAACTGTTGATACCATTGTGTAACAAAGAAAACCAGATCTTTATTTTGTCTCATAAATCAGAACTCCAAGACTCACACAAACATTAAAGTGAAATGTCTCCTTAAGCCAGAACAAATCCTTGCTGATCACACTGATTGTTCATTTCTTGTTCCACTAATTTGATTTTTTGATCTATATTCTTACTTACTGAGGCTTCTTATCAATTACATGAAGAAATGTCATGGCTCTGAATGCAATTTTAGCAGAACTGAGTAGAGATGACGCTTTTTCCCTTTACTTTATTGCCCTTGCCAAGTACTTTTTGAGAGGAAGAACACTCCCAGAGTCAGCTCTGACTTTGGGATGGTGTCCCAAGCTTTATAATAAGGTCAGTAAAATCCTTCCAACCCTTGTTCTCCCCCTGAGCTCTGAGGCAGACACACCAGCAATGAGCCCAATACTTCATATGGCAGAACAGGCCACAAACTGGGAGAGGAGGCACATGGCTACAGTGGGAACACACCCCAAACATGCAGTCACCCTCAGGGTGACTTCCCTGACAGCTGAGGAGTGTCAAGAAATACACTAAATACCTCATGTATCTATTGAAATTATGAAAAAACTCACAAAATTCCTGAAAACCTGATGATACTTCAATGCTGAAAGCAATTGCATTTATTCTGGGAATGCTGACTATTCATTGGAACTAGAAAGAATTAAACCAGAAAATGAAATATCATCTTCAGCTGTTCAGAAAGGTCTGGAAAAATTGTTTACAGAGGCAAGCAAATAGGAAATTAAATAGGGATAGAAGAGTATGGAATATTAAGAGACCTTGAGACTTTTGCTAATGTTATGGCATATCTGTACAACTCCTCGAGTGTGAAATGTTGTTGTTGTCAGATTTGAATCAAAGTTCAAAAAAGGTGCTAAGTACTCTTAGATACCAGAGAAAGTGAACTAAGGCAGGAAATAAAGTCATCAGAGATAAGAGGGATGCTTCAGAGAAATAAAGGTTTACAGAAACAGGGGAACAGAGATCTGCAGAAACCAGGGAAACAAGATCAGATTTCTCACTTCCAGCTCAGCACTGGGTCTGAGTAGACATTCTAAAAAAAGGATAAAGCAGTAGATAAGAAACATAGATAAACCCTTCAAAACCTTTCTCCCTCCATGTTCCCTGCCTGCTATACATATAAAAGTAAATAAACAACATGTTTGTTTTCAGACTGAACAGCCATTAGTCATAATTCCCAAAGAGAAATTTACTTGTAAGCGCCAAGCACAGCTGGGACTGTATTAACACAGTTGGACAACAAGGGAAACTCTGTTCCAGAGAGATCAAGGGCCAAGAGAGGTTGGGCCATGACTTTTTATCCTGAGAAATTAAGAAAACCAAACAGCAACCTAGCAGCAAACTTCTAATACTTTTGATGGAGCTTTCCTCCCCTCTGTGACACTGTCCATGCACCAAATACTTCAGAAAACATTGCTTTACTCTTTGGACAAAACCAGCAAGCATATGGATCTTCATTTTACATCAATGTTACTATTAGATCACCTGCTACTCACAACTCTGTTCTGGATATTCACTTTCACTGTCTTTCACAGGCACCAAACTCATCCCTTCATTCCAAACATGTATTCACACAAATAATCTGGTTTTCTTCATAGTCCACTACTCATTTCTTCCCTACATTCACTCACCCATTCTTCACACATATTGCATGAGTCCTGTTTGTTCCAGACTAGTCCAACTCAAAATCAGTATAATTTCTTGAATATTTCTGGAATTTCTCTCCCAGTAAGCAAATCCACATAAAGCCAAGGCACATCCTTCTCACTCCACACCCACAACACACATAAGACCCAATGCTACCATCAGGCATGAAACTGATTCCAAATAGAGAACAATTAAATAATCTGTAGCTCCTGAGTTGGAAAAATTGACAAATAAAAGGGGCAAAGAGTTGTACAAAAGAGATCTATTAAACATTCTGCAGCAGTGAAGCAGATGCTCATTGTCTCATCCATTACAAGAGCTGCAGGGCCCTAAATGAAGCTGTAGGGGTCAGGTTAAAAAGTAAGGAGGTGGCAGCTGTTACGTAGTTAATCTGTGGAACGCTTTGCCCAGCGTGTTGCAGTGTCAGAAGTTTGTTCTGGAGGAGACAGGAGAAGTTCAAAGGAATAGAGGTCAGCTGAGGATTCCCAAACACAGAGGACTGTATTTGGCTCATGAAATCTCCACATCACGAGAGGCTGGAGCTGCCCTTTTGGTTTCCATTAGATAATGCACCTCACAGACCTCTCTGGTCAGACTCTACAGCTGGGTTTGATCCTGGCCAATACATAAGACATAAGTTTCTTACTACAGTGAAGGAACATTTTTTACAGCATGACTGACACAAAAAGTGGATTTTTAATTTACAAGATATTCAGTTCATATATAAAAATTAATCCAGTAAATGTGCAAGGATAACTGGAAAAATACCTACACTGCATTTTGTATGGAATAGAGTTCTCATTTTCACTGGAGGTAGAAAATAGAGAATGGGAAAATATTACCTAAACATATAAATCCTCACAATTTTTTGGAAATTGATGAAAAATCAGAGAAAAATGGTCAAAAGATACATGAGGACAAATGGTTAAAAAGCATGATACTTCTGAAGAACTCATTTCTGGACTGCTTGGAAATTGCAGTAAATTCTGTATTTAATAATTATTTCAGGAAATTTCATGTTTCTTAGTTATCTCATAGCAAATAATTTTTTCCAGATGCTTTCCATGTTTCTTTCCCACTCCCAGCTTGTTTCATTCTCAAGTTTCTTTTTCTCTTAGAGCAAACACTTGGCTCTATAAAACCAAAAAAAATGAAGAAAGAATTGCCAGCAAAACCTGCTCCATGCAGTGTGTACAGTGTTACTGATTTCCTTGCAGAATAATAATCTTAACTGCTGAGATGCTGACATTGTGTGCTTGTGTTTATATACATACCAATGACACTACAGCTGGATTGAAGATGGGTAAAAATAGCAAGTCCCCCACAAAATAAAAATCTGATTTCATCTGCCTAGGTATATTATTTTTACAAATGCAATACTTCTGCTTGCAATTTTACTATAAAGTATGTAGATAATTGAAATGTATACAATACCAAGCTAATTCTGGACTGTTGTCTTTATATAGAAATGTTAAGATTCCACTCCTTCCACAGCAAATTTATCATTTTTCTAATATTAAAATATACAAGTACTTCCCTTTGAATACCTGAATAGAAAAACTTGAACACACAGTGCTAGTGATGTTAAAAATAGCATTGGGTCTATTTATGACATTGTTCCATAAAATCCAAGCCAACAGGTCTCTGAGACACTTTAAACATTTGTATTGAAGGTGTTCTAGGCTAGATTTGCTCATGTTAATTTTCCCCACCTAAATATTATTCATCCAACGCAGTAAATTTTAAACTTAGCATTTTAAACTTAAGCATTTCAAAGAACCCCATCCATGCTCTAAATTTAAAACTATCTACAAATCTGACCATGGCAAATTTATTCATCACTGACATGTTGCTGTGACTGGGGAAAGTTTGTGGCAATTCATTTCATGACAGCCATCAAGAAATGTGCCCATGTAAAATGTTAAGGAGATTGATTTTTATTCTATTGATCACCTTTTGACATTACCTATGATAAAATCAGCAGCATTTGACCACTTTCACCTACCATTCTATCTTCAACCGATTTTCATTCACTCTTCCTTTACTAGCATTGTATTCACTTCGGCAGCTGAAAAGTTGTTGCCTTATTTGGGAACCTTCACTGGGAGGTTCTTCAGAGAGTTGTTCTGCTTTTTCCAGTTCACTTTGCTGTTCCAGTTCTGCACTCAGGCGTTCAGCTTCCTGCAACAGATGGCTCTCAGATTCCTGTAAACTGCATTAAATAGACTGGTTTAGAACTAGTCCATGTGAAGTACAAGCTTTGTATTTATACTTCTTTACATACCTATAATATTTCATTGAAGGTTTGCAAGATGAGATGGAATTAAGATCTGTATAATTTTGCTGACCTTCTAGTTGACCCTGGCTTGGGCAGGAGGTTGGACCTCCTGAATTCTGTTCAAACCCAAATCATCCTATGATGCCATGAGAGCAGTGGAATCTGGTCTCAAGGGTGTTTTTCTGCATACCTACAGTTGGAGTGAGATTCATTTTATCTAATTTTAACCAGATGGCAGACTGTTACTTAGTCAAATTTATTTGTCTAACACTTCCTGGACAAAAATGAAGAGACAAAGAATCCATTTTATCCTAAGAAGTACCAAAGGCTAGATCTGATTAAGACTGGAGATCTATAATAGTGAAGTATCCACCAGGACAAGGCCCAGTCTGGACTATATGACAACTTTAAGTTCTTAATTAACACCAGAACATCTACCCAGTGATGAATTACATCTTGCTACTGCTGTAGTGTCACCAAGACCTGAAATAACTCATGTTATACATACAAAAGCTGAAAATACATTTCTGGACATCTGTGGAACCTTATTATAAGGCCTGTAGATCAATAATCTGCTTTGTATCACCAGACTATGCCCACAGAAACAACAAAGTAACACCTGTCAGTGTCGGGAGACTGGTATTCATAATATACTTAAAAACTTGTGTGGTGATAGCTGAAAACATCCTAAAGGCTGTTAGTAAAATACACTGGTTATTATGGAAAACTCTTAAAGGGAACACAATATGAAAATTCATATACAGTGCATTACACATGAACATAGGCTTTATGCTACAGAAATATTGTGTATGCCTCCTCAATATTACTATAGTATGATTTTTATATAATGGTCTACTAAAATTTGTCACAAATTTTGTAGAAGAATGAAGAACTCTATCACTTGCATTTTACTAATTAAAAATATAGTGCAATATTTTTTTAAACAAAGGAATTTAGAATTTCCCATATTGAGAAACTCTAGACATAAATTTTGGCTCAAATTTGACATTTATGCCTTAAACAGAAAGAGAAATTACATATCACACCAACGAATAGAGTTGAGATGGCAAAATGATGCTAAAAATACAAAATATAAACTGACAATACTGCACATTGTTGAAATAATATAGCAGAAAAAGTTTTGATTTGGGCAACATTTCTCCCTAGATAAGAACTTCCTGTTTCTAAACTAGAAAATAAGAAAACCACAGAATTCAAGAGAAACCAGTGTGCCTTCATCATGAACAAATAATTTCATGTATTTACACATATATGTTAAGCAAAAAATAAACAGACTTACTGACACTGGATTCTGTATAATATTTAAATCTTTAGATCTAACAGAAAGTATGCAATTGTGGGATAAAATATAATTGGTTGTAGTAATACACAATTTCAAACATAATTCTTTCATAACATATACACTTTACAAACAGTTACATAAACATGTAAGTGAATTCATAAAAACAAAATTTTGAGTATTTATTCTTTCAAGATAATAAAAAAAGAAAAACAGAAACAAGAATTGAGTGTTGAATCTAGATTTTGCTCCCTACAGATGTCAACAGTATTTTCTAATTTGAATTTAATTGAAGACAATGAAGAAATAACTGCACATCTATCCAATGTACAAATACAGAATCCCATGACTGCAAAACTAAGTTTATGCAGTCTGATGTGGCAGCTTTTGAATTTGTGAAATAATTAGTCATTTAGCAGAGGCTTAAGATTCCCAATCTGCTAATGAATCTTCATTATTATCTGAGTATCTTCCTGTTTGGGTTAACAGAATATCCATACTAGGTTCCTAAATTGAGATAATATAAATAAAATCTACAACTAGGCCACATAATTGAGTGATTAAAAAGGTTTTCAGGGGCCACATACAAGATCAGATACTTCAACTTCAGATGCAGCCTTACTACAAAGCGGATGGGTGAGAGAGCACCACAATGGGATGACAGTCTGTTCTCAGCAAACATAAATTCAAAACCACTTAGGACTTTGAAGAAAAATATCAAATATATTATCTTTCAGGTGACATCTTTCAGCTTTTAGAAAAGCCAAATTGTGCCAAACTGAAAGCAAGAAATAAATTTGCCACTAAACAGAGGACTGCACTTATAGCTCTGTGTACATTAGCAACAGCCTTGGAAACTACCTGCACACAGAGTAATTGCACTCATGATATTGGACAAATCTGTATTGTATATCAGAGACATCAGTTGCAATAGTTTGGCACAGCTGTCACAGGGAACTGGGCTACTTAAGATATATCAGGCTTTCTCCTTGAGATTTTTATGTGCTAATAAAGGAAAGAAAAAAACTACAGAGCTTGAAAACCTCATCCTGTGTCATTTGTCTTAATGAGGCATTGCAACAACACTAGGAGAGATGGGCATTAATCAGGAAAGGGATTGAATTCAACTGTAATATGTGAGAAAATAAGTTCTTGATCTACAGAACTGTACAGCATGTGTTAGGGTGAAGAACTAACAATTAAAAAGCAGTATTGATCCTGTGAAGGGTTCTTTGCAGGAAGAGAATATACACACATACTGCACTTACCACCAGGACTATCCTTACAGCTGATGGAGAAAACCAGACCCTTGCAGATGTCTGAATAAGGAGGAAGTGTGTGGTCCTTATTTCTTTCTATAGAGTGTTAAGGGGCCCTTGGTACCTTGTTCAGATAAGCACGTCTACTTGCTAACATATGGACAATTGAATCCTAATTTTGATATCTGAATCCCACTTTTGGAATTAAAATATACTGGAGATCATGATCTATTTTTGGTAATTGATTTCCCTTGCTTTCTTTTAGCAGTAGGAGAAATTTATCTGTGAGAATTGCTGCTTGCTCACACATAGGTGTTGTGCTGTGACACAACTACACCCAATACAGAATGGGGCATCATGATCTCTGATCCACTTTCTTACAGAAGCATGGCCAATTCATACTCCTGTGAGAATGATGGAAAGAATGAGAGATGTAATCTACCATCTAACATTTTCATGCTTTTGGTGCATTCTGTTAAGGGTAGTTTTAAGTGTGACAGAAAGGACAGCTGAGTCCTGTTTACACTCAGGCCCTATTTCACTTGCTATACACACAAAGAGATTGCCTTTACATAAATAAATGTCCCATAAAAAGAATACTGTATAAATACATAAAACATGTAGGAATATGTTTGTATTTTTCCAATGAAAGACTGTTTTCAAACTAACACTGGCTGAAAATCAATTAATTAGCAGCTACTGGTTTCTGCTTCAGCTCAGTGAACACCAGTGTGGTAGAAACTCTCCCTATCAATTAATCCAAACACCACAAAATATGTTTAGATCTGAGCAGTTAGAAAAGTCTTCTTGTATTTTCTAGGAACCTGAACAACACTGAAGTGCTGTTTTTAACTGTGCTTCTCAGAAAGATTTGCTATCTATTTCAGTAATCTGAAATAAAGTCACGTGATGTTTCACAGAGTCAAAACCATATCCAAACTCTTCATTTTATTAAGACAAAATCAGAAGACTCAGCTATCCTCAAAAAACCTGTTATCTAAGTATTTTGAGAACCCTTTTTCAAATTACTTTACATTACTTTGCACTTGTTGCTAATCAGACTGACAGGAGGCACAGCAAATCCCAGCATCATCCAAATAAGGGGCTATAACCTGAATTAGTTTTAGGATACTTAAATTAGGCTTTAACTTTAATGACAGAATTGCCATAAAGTTTTCAATTTGGACTGTCAGTGAAAGTGGATAAAATGTGGTTAATATAGTGGATATTATGGTATGCATTACAGGAATGTAACAGGAATATCATGATGCTGATTTTACTGATAATTACAGGTGTGCTGTTTCAGTCTGTGCATCCATTCCCAATATTATTATGTTATCAGAAACAAAGATGTGTTTCAAACAAGTATTTAAGTATCCCAAATTAACTTGAAAGTTCCTATTAAATAGTAGTGGTTTTCGACCTTGTGTTCTGGCTTCCTGTTTATGAACTATAACAGCAAGAAAGCCTTAAATGATGATTAGGCTTCAGCATGAGCAGAAAGTACTTTAAAAACAAAATGCTTTGGCTACTGGAAGTCTGAAAAGGAATATTATACCTTATCACAGCCTCATGCAGCAGGGTGTACTGTTCCTTCAGCTCAGCTACCCTGGTGTCTGTGATTTTTCCAGCAGAAAGTAGCTATGGAAGGCAAACAGACAGTTATGAAATCTCCTAAGAACTAATACTTTCATTCTGTTGCAACTTTTTATAACTGTAATTGGCAGCCTTTCAGTTTATACAGACTTTGGTAACATAACAAATTAAATACACCACCAAATCAAATAAACAGACAAAAATTTGCTTATTTTCATAAAAATTCAAGGCATAAATATAAGAACATAAAGAATTCTTCTATCACAACTACAGTGCTACTTGCACTGTACCATTTCTTCTTTGACTTTTGGTCTATATTAATATTTCATGATAATTCTGTCTTGACTTTGAACTCAGGCCATAAGTAACCTCTTTTCATTGCTTAACAGGTTCAGTTTTGGTACAAACCCACTGGCCTGCACAGGCAAAACTGAGGCCTAAAGCATCTCTGCTGGCAATAGGGTTGTCAAAAATATAGGAGCTAGGCTGAAGCTGGATTACCCCCAGGCAACAGAACACATTACCTTACACACCTGTGCAGATCTTCAGCAAACACCAAGATCAAAAAGGTCTTTTAAATACCTCCAGAGACAGTGACTCAAACTCTTCCTTGAGCAGTCCATTCCAACACTTGACCACACTTTCACTGAAGAAATGTTTCCTAATATCCAATCTAAACCCCTCCTGGTGCAACTTGAGGCCATTTGCTTCTGCTCTATCACTTGTTACCTGGGAGAAGACACTGATCTCATGGCTACACCTCCTTTCAGGTAGTTGTAGAGAACACTAAGTTCTGCTCCAAGCCCCCTTTTCTCCAGGTTGAACACCCCCAGCTCCCTCAGCCACTCCCCATCAGACTTGTGCTCCAGACCCTTCCCCAGCTCTGTTCCCTTCTCTGGACTCACTCCAGCACCTCAATGCCCTTCTTGCAGTCAGGGGCTCAAAACTGAGCATGGGATTTGAGCTGTGGCCTCACCAGAGCTGAGTGGAGCAGAACAATCATTGCCCTGGTCCTGCTGGCCACACTTTTCCTGGGTGATATTGCTTTAGAAAACCTCTCTTCCCCTCCTTTGGTCACAAGTAGGGAGAAGCAGTTTAAATCCAATTAAAAAATGTAAGCCGATCCACCTCTATAAAAGTCCATGGCTACCCTAGTGGGGCAGCAAATTAAACCTGCAACTTCTATGGGACCCTGCCAACAAATGAGATCATGCAGATCTGAAATAAGAAGTGAAATTACTACAGCTCCAAGAAAATACTACCAGTAATAATTCAACCTTCAGAATATTCAGAGGAAACCATTTAGAACTAATCCTATGGCAAAGAAGCAGAATACATGTCAATATGTCAAGGGAAGTATATATTTTCTTGATAACTGTTAAAGTTTTTTGAAGATTTGTTTCAAAATATTTCATCATAGCAAAGACAATCTTTGCTCCCTGAGACCCCAAGAATAGAAGGTCTGCCTTTCATTTGTTTGCATGAGATTAAAGACAAGCAGCTCTCAAATATTTATTTTGGCATTCTGTATGATCAAAGATACTGTTCACTTAAGTTCAAAATACTATCTAGGTCTTCTGTGAGAAAGAAAATATTTCCCTTTCTCAACCCATTTATTTCTTAGCCTCATACAGAGGTATAGTTGTCCTGTTTGTGTGGTACCTCACTAATGTGCTTTCTCCACACTCCTCTGATCTGTACCTGTGAATTACAGGTTGTTTTTCTGCTTAGGTTCTCACTGCAGATCTACACCATGTTTGACAATGCTTCCACAGAAATAACCTTGCTTGTGCTGGAGGCTGTGTCTTTTTAATGTCCATAAACTCCTTACAGATTTCACACCTAATTTCTCAGTTCAGTTCAGAGCTAAGAGCTCTATTTCAAGAAGGGTGGTCCTATGCAGGTTCAAGACTTGTAGCATTGAGGACTACACAGGACAGACTGCATGGATGTGGTCTCACTTTCCTGGAAAGTTTCATCACCAGATAGTTCCCATTACCACAGCATTTTTGGGAGAGCCATCAAAGAGGCAGCACTGGGCTACCCTGGTCCCAGGATTTGTTATTAAAGTTTGGTATACCCTTTCCTCCAAGATTCTTGGGACAGCAGAAGGGAAAGAGGCAACTGTTTGAGGGGAAGAAATAGTTTGTGGAAGAAGGGAGCAAACTTGATCCTACTCTAGAAAAATTGAATTAATTGTGATGATAAAACCAGACAAGAGATATGCCCCTGATATAAAGATATATAATTCTTTCAAGGTGGCCTGTCCCACATTAATGCTAAAATAACCAAGAGTATTTATGCACTCACGGTCTATTTTATTGCTCAGAAGCTCTCACTTTGCTGGGGTAGGTGAAATGTAGGTCTCCTCAGTGTAACTATTTACATTGCTACACTGAAAAGTAAAAGAGTGAGTGAGAAGATGGAGAAGTGAGAAAAAAAAGGGCTTCTAAATGGCAATTGAGGATGACTTTCTTTTCAGTCCCGTGTTAACCATAATGCCCTTGCAAGAACTGAGGTAATTTTATTGTACCGGTGATCTCAGATCTGGAGTCTGGAACATAGTTGGATAAATATTCTTGACTTGTTGAGTCTTCCAGTCCCATTCCATGTCAGTTGTATTTAACTATATATTGCTTTTCTCAGATTTTCTTTCTCATTTTATAATGTACTGAGACACCATACATTTTCAAACACACTCAACATTGATAAATCATCTGAATAAACCAGAATAAATTTTCCTTATCTAAATGCAGAATTACTGGAAAGTTGGATGAAGATTTGTCTTTTAACAAATGGTTGCCTGGCAACTTTCTGCTTTCCATTTCCCCATACTCCCATAAATGCAATTACATGGAATTATGTGTCTTATTACTGGATTTACTTGAATCTTTTTCTTTTAATGCAAAATTTCTGTTATGTTTATTTTACCATATTAAGTTACCCTTAAATTGCCCTTGTGATTTTCTAACTGTTACAATTTTTTATATTGCTACGTGATTCGAAGTCTGGCTTTTCTACCAGAAAAACAAAACAAAATCTGACAAATCAAAACCAAACGCAAACCCAAGTTCCAAAGCAATTTTTTCCCTTCAATCAGTGAAAAGTCCCAAAGTGCTGGACATTCTATCCTATTACAAAAAATGTGGAGGAAAATATTGCAGAAAAGGTGAAAGGGAAGGACGTATCTTGAATATTTTTCTAGCAAGAAAAGGTAGATATTCTGTCTCTGAGCAGGACTCATTTAAATGCAGGAGTCCATGAGAAAAACAGAGCATACTTATGCTCAAATAGCTGTTATGTACACCTGAAAAACTTTTCTCTCTGCAAGTTCATATTCACTTGCTACCAACAGTTCCCCACCAGACCCATCTTCAAAAATCTCCTGATGAAAATGCCAAGAAAAAGTGAGCATTATGTGAGGTTATACACTATCTGAGGTACCTCTTTTATATCCTTCCAGCTTGACTTCAGGCACATGAGCCCCTGGATCTAAGGTCACAGTAGTTTCTCCAAGCTTGCAAGGTGGAGATGTTAGTAAGAAAGAGAGTATGTCAGAATGGGAATGGGAATTAAAACCACAGAAGGGAGAGGACCCACCTCATAAATGAGGTACTCATTCATGTGAGCAAAACTAGTGAAATCTGGCCCTAACTTCATCAACACTTCCTCACTCTGCATTAACTGCAATGGGCATTCTCCATTTTATCAGATTATATTAAATTTTTTCTGACAGTCAACTCAAAACAATGCAGCAAGGAGCTCATCTGAAATTCCAAAACAAGTCTTCTCTAACTCAAATAAGAACTCTAGGCACATTTCCCATTTCAAATTTCAAGGCTCTTAAAGTTCTTTTGGGACTCTCCAGAAATGAATAAAATTCAGCCAAATATTAAACATAAATAGATGATGGAATCTGAATACGGGTCCTACTTTTCAGAGTTTTTTGATAAAAAAGCACACAAAATAAGCACAGAAGAAAAACAAAGTCACCACCAAGAAATTACCACTTAACATCAATTACCTACAATCATTATTAAAGTGAAGCACTTGAGGCTTCTTAGGAAAAACTCAATTTCAGCAGTGCCTAGGATCTCTGCATTTTGGAGAAATGATGTAGCTAACACGTGTTTCTAATTATGTTTGCAGTTACTGCAAAACAACTAAAATGTATTCTAAGCTCAAATGGAATAATAATGCTTTCCCTTCCTTCATGCTAAGTTGTGGGTTTTGTATCTGTAACAAGACTTTGTGACTACAATTGGTGTAATTTTAACACAGAATTTCCAACAGTTTATATTCACTTGCTATTTCAAATATCTGAAATGTTTCATCAAACAACTCTTTTGCCTCCTAATAGAAGACTAGAGAAAAATATCAAGGCATTAATATATTTTATAGTTTGTATACACTTAAGATTTCAGTATAGTATTAGGCCCTTGGCATATGGCTCTTCTGCCCAGTCTGTTCTGTCCGGTTTGGAATTTCCCTTCTGTGCTGTTTATTTGAAGAGCTTTTCTTACCTCTTTCATATAATATTTAAAGGTTAAACATTAAGCAAAGAGAAAGGGCAAGTTCTCCTCTATAAACAGAGGGCTCTGCCTCCTCTGTCAAAACCCTCATGAAGCCACACAGTTTGGGCACAGCTCAGGTGTGCCTTATTTGGGGGAGAAGGCAATGCCACCTTCTCAGGGGTTGTTTCAACATGGTAGCAGGGTGAACGGTACAAGCACACGGAACCCATGCTACGGCTCCTGCATTTCTGTCCCTATTGCTGGACACCAGTCTCCACAGAATCACAGGGCTAGGGATATCTGCAGGTGTTGGGCTTGCCTGTGCCGGGTATAGCCAAATTATCCTGGCAAAATCTTGGATCCATGATAACACACCAAGGGAACTGAAGATTGCTCCTCAAGTTCAGCCCACTGCTCAGAGCAAGCTCAAAACTTTTTACTTATTTTGAAGATCATGTCCTGGCTACTTCAAGATGAAGCACCCAAAAATGAAGGAAAAGCAATTAAAAGGTTGTGGTTGGAACCTCTCTGACAATCTTTGAAAAAAGCCAAACACAACACAAGGAAATATAATCTTTATACTTTTCATTCAATCATTGTGTATTTTTCAATTAATCTCAAATACTCATACACATATGGAAGATCAACACTTACAAAATTATAATTTCTCTACCCAACAACATTTCAGGCTTCAGCACATTTTTCAAAGTATTTTAAAACAAGAAGATAAAAGTCACTAATTTAAGATGGTAAACAGCTTGCAATAAATTGTAGTTATTGGTATGCAATTCTGCATTCCATTTTGGAGATTGGGAAACATTGAAAGCACACACAGAAATAGCAATACTGCAGATATTTAGAGAATGATATGCCTTGCTTAAGTCAGTATTCTAGAGAAAGGTTACGATGACAGAAAGTAAAGAAAAATGCACTGAAAATTTTAAATACATACCGTAAATGAAATTTAAAAATAAGATGTAGTCACTCTCACCTGGAACTACATACATTTATTATAGGAAGAAGCCTCCAGAATAAGCATGATAAGCAGATAAGCAGAATAAGTCCATAGAAAAAGCCTATTTGTTAGCTTTTCAAGTAGAAAAATATTTGTCACTGAGTTTCCTAAACATTTAATTTAGGTGACAAAAACAACACTTGAAGCCATGAGGTTACGGGTTGCACAAATGTAGTCAGGTGGGAGTAATGGCATACACACAAATCATAAATACACTTATGTACAGTAGATACACTGTACTGCCTTACACTGAACTTCTACAAATTTACTTTTTTAATTACAGATGGATGAACCAGGCATCCTTTAATGAAAAATAAACTGCTGAAGAGCCTCCTAAAACTAACAAATAATGATTAGGAAAAATAATATCCCAAATTCTTTCCCAAGGCGTAGTTCATAACCGTAGTTTTGTTGCCCGGTTCATGGGAAAAAGCAATCCCTACATGGAAAAGATAAACATCAGCCACAATCAAGATGGCACAGTGGGTGAGACGATGCTGCTGGCCAGCTGAGGCTTGCATGGCTCAGAAAAGAGGGCATAGGAGACTGATAAGACAGGCATTTCAGGAAAGGACACAGCTTTCCTGCTGTCATGAAATTTCCTTTGCTACAAAGCTTCAAATCAGGATAGTAAGTAACCAGCGCAGTCTTACACTTGGTGTTTTTATTGGAGCAGGTTTGCAGGAATCAGAAAGGAATGTTTCTGAAAACACAAAGGGAGAAGTTTTTGTATTTGGTATATCATCACTCTGAAAGTGCATTTGGGTTTATTCTCTTTGTATATTGAACTAACTACAGGATCTTCCACAGCTACAGATAAAGGAAATAGTCAGCAGTAAACTAGAGATTTTGAGCAGGCAGATCAGATGACACAGGAGAAAGAGAGTTAATAAGAATGTAATTTTGTGGACCTCTTTCTTGACAAATATGGTCCTCACCTTAACAGAAGGAGTGATTTTCTTTGACCACATGAATTTTATGATGTGCACTATATTTACAGTTATGATATAAACATCGTATCCACTGCTTACATGCTCTGTCAGTGGTGCCTTTCTGCCTGCTGCAGAATTTATAAATAAAGCAATGAACAATTTAAGAAGGTAGGAAGCCATGCAGCCACTAGTTCTATGTAATCTGCATCTGAACAAGAATATTTATAATATCAAATGGAATAGGACTGCCTTTCCTTTTCTGTTCTGATGTGTTCTTACAGACACTTGAAGAAGTTGAATAGGTAGCCCCACAATCCAGTGGACAGCATAAGGACTTCTTGCATGAAGAGTTACTACTGAGTTAAAAGAGAAAACAATTTAGCTAATCAGAAAGAATTCTAAATCAGAATTTGTTTCTAGTATGGTATTTCTAGTAAGGAAATTTGGTATACATTCCACATTGTGGAAAAACCTGAAAATTAATCTAATTATCGGGCATTCTCTTTCTCAGTCAAAATGTATCATAGAATTGCTGAAGTCTACAAAAACAATCAGAAATATTACTGCAGCAGTTGAATCTCAACACATTTAATCTCCTCCACCAAAATGGTTTGTATGAATGAGTCCCAATGTACTTTAGGTTTGTACACAGCAATCATTTGAACTGCTTAGACAAACCTGGATATTTTGCAGCAATTCTTCTGCAGGAGATGTTAACTCCCAGAACAAAGCCAGAAACCAAACAGATGCCAAGTTGTTGTGTTTTAAATTGCCATAGTCACTAGTTAAATTAACATCTGCCTACAGTCATAGCTTTGTTGTTTTCTGCTTGACCTACATTCCATTATCTGCCAGAAAAAGAAAAAAAACCTTATTCTAAAAATTCATGGGAAATGGTTCATGCTGGTTTTGATAAACTTTGGATAAACAATCTCAGACAAGTCTAATAAAATGAAATATATCACTTCTTGAACCTTGCAGTCACTGGGAAGTTTTGTGAACAGAATTAAAAACTTCGGTAGAATTTCAGAGTATCTTGAGCTGTCAGTTATTTTTATCTTTAGGAAGATGTCTGTATGATAAAGATAGCTCTTCAGTCCACAAGAAAAAAAAATAGATTCCTAAAAAGTAGACTAAAATAGATTAAAAGCTAAAAGAAAATTAGCTTTAAGTACAAAGCAAAGACCTTAGCAGAAAAGACTCAGTTACAGTCATCAGCTGTTATTCAGTTAGATCCTTTCACAGTTGAAAAACATTGACTTTTGGGGGTTGTGATTGCTTAACTTAAAGTTTTTTGTATTATGCAGAACATTCTAGATCGACTCCATCTGGGAAGAAACTTTGTTTATAAACAAACAGCAGGTCTTAGTTGAAATTTGGTCCAATATTTCAGCCATTAGTTAAACTGCATCAGCATCTTACAGCTTAAGATTACTCAGTGTCCTCCTTCTTTGCTGAAAAACTCAGATTTGAAACTTTGCTTCATTTATTCCAAGAAGGATAGGAGACACGAAACATGAAAAAGGCTGTGTCATACTATTTTGGGTTCCTGAAGAAAGAAAAGAGATGTGACAGATTGTTGGGAATGGCCAATCCCTGACAGAAATCCCTGGAAGAAAAGCCAGAACTCAATTACAAGGGTGCTCCAGGCAGGAGAAGCATACAGACTGGAGGAGAAATGGATCTTCTGGACTCCAGGCACCCTGGGGACAGCTTAGGAGCAGAACATCAGACCAAGAATAAAATCAGGAGGATAACAGAACAACTCAAGATTACTGAAGTATCATCCAAAGGAGGAAGTAAATATCCCAAAAGGAAGATAGATATGGGACTAAGGAATAGATGTCTCAGGACAGAGATGTCTGAAAAGCTGAGATTCTTCACCTTATCTGAATTTTATTTTTACATTCAGTATGGGCAAAAAATTTTGCCCTTCTAGGTGTTACAAAGTTCTAAAGATAGTTTAGGCTTTCAATGTAGCACAGCAATCACAAATTACAACAATATTTGTTATACATTTAAATATTTCAAGGCAAATCATAGAATGTGGTCAATCAAGGATAATTATTATTCATTTTGCAGATACAGAACAGTTTTTCCAGTTCAAAGTCACAAAGCAGATAGCAGAGATAATTGTAAACTGAACAAACAAGAGTGTGGGGGAGGAATGTGGCTTCCCAAATAACAAGGATTTAAGAATTCTATTTCTAAAGCCCCTCCAAAGAGGCTGGGATAGCTTTTCTCCATTTGACAGTAGCAGCCATACACAAGAACAAGGCTTCAAAAATACCTGATTTTAGACTGATACAATGGAAAATTCGCATCAAATTAAAAATTTTAAAATTTTACTTGCAAATTAAAATAATAAATTTTGTCTTTTACAAACATTTCAGTTTTAATAAAACCAAGGTGTTGTCAGTATCTTACACCTGAATGGCAGGGAGTGGTTTTTACCTCATTGCTGGGGAACTATTATCATCTGACAGGGGGAGACAGAGTTTTGTCACATAACTGAAATCATCATGGCAGGTTCTGGGATGCTCATTTAGAATACAAGAAAGATACATTCAAAACCCATCTCACAGGAAAGTGCCTCAACTTTTGTGCTGTGCAGGAATCCGAAGGCATTGTTGCAGGGGTTAAACAAGAAGGGTTTTTTGACCAAGCCTCCTTCCTGTACTATCAATATAAGCATGTGGTGTGAATAGTAGCTAGTAACATTACAGAGATCAGGAACTTGAGGATTATAAGTGTGACTAATGTCTGCTTAATGTTTAATCTGTGTATGAGTAATTTCAAATAGTGTTTAGGGAAAGAAACGGTTCAGGCTGGACTAATTAAACAAGAACTGGTGTAAATACCCTTTAATTATGCAAGTTATTTGACTCCTGACTGAGCTGTGAATGCTTAAAGACATACCCATGTAGCCTTGTTTTGAGGTACAAGGAACATTACATAGATCATTAAAATTGCACAGGTATCACATGAGAATGGCAAAGGTGGCTGTAGAATGCAAATGGCAATTGTCACCTGGAGAAGTACTTCACTTGGAATCAGTCATGTAAAATATATGATTAACTCTGAAAATTGATATGAGGCACAATAAAAAGAAAAGCAATACCTCAAACAGAAGAGAGTTCCTTCCTAGGTCTCTGCCTCACTGTAGATTTAGAATTTGGGACATTAATCAGAACATCAGGATTTTCTTTGGGTTTCCTGTACAATTAGTCTAACAAGTAGGATCTGATACATAAAAGGGGAAACTATCTTAAGTTCACTTCCCTTCATTTAAAAAGACTCAATAAGAAGTACCCCAAATCAGATAATAGTGAATTTTAACTGTGATGTGCCATAGAGATTATGAATATTTCAGATAACTATTTTAAGATGGGCTAGGTGAAATATTAAGAAGAAAGTGCTGTTCATCCTCCTGAAATTGTGACTCTGTACTGAAAAATGTTTGGAACCAAAACTTTACCTGTGTTTCAACATGTTTGGGGTTTTAAATAATTTGTATGACTATATCTATTAAGTTAAAAAAAATAGGGAAAAGGGGACTGTCAGTAAAGCTATTGCTGTGATAAACCTCAAACTGGGAAAAAGGCTGGTTTTCACTTTCTCTACCTGCTTTTTTTTTCCCAAAAAAAGAAAATCCTTATACAATAAGGAATTAAATTAAACTGCATAATTTACCAGTACACATGCATTTCATCATCTGGCTTACATACACCAGCTCTGAGTCAGAAATACTCACTGAAATGTGCTACTCTTGCAAGCACTACCTAACTTTGCTCTGCTATTAATCACTCGTGATGCAAGCATTCCCACCCATTTCTGAGAACAGTGTAGGCTGTCTGATAACTCACAGGCTTCGAGCTGCCCTTATAAAGTTGTTCCACTTGTGCATACTTCCTCATTCTGCTAGTTTGTCAGTGAAGATGAAGCTCCTCATTTACATAGTCTTGCTGAAGTCAACTTTCCTTGCTTTGACAAATGTTTTTGCAGTTATTTTAGAAGAAGAAGAGAATGCTAAAGAAGCAAAACTTACTGAAACTTGTCCCATAAAGCTCAAAGCTAATCGGAAATGTGATGAAGGAGAGGATTGTCCTTATCAGATAAATTTGCCTCCGATGACCATCCAGATACCCACAGAATTCAAACTGCTTGAGAAGACTCTCAAAGAAGTACAGACCCTTAAAGAATCAGTAAACAAGCTGAAAAAATGCTGCCAAGATTGCAAGCTGCAAGCAGATGACAACCAGGAAAGAGACAGAAGTAATGAATTCCTGCTACCCAACACTGCAGAAAACAGCGAAAGCCAAGATAACAGAGTACAGGAACTGCAAAGCAAAGTTAACAGAATGGCAACCAGCTTAAAAAATGCAAAGAGCCAGATTCAGACACTGCAGGGTCGTTTAGAGAAGCTGAGCCTCATAAACATGAACAATGTGGAACATTATGTTGACAGCAAAGTTGCAAATTTGACATTTGCTGTGAATAACCTGGATAACAAATGTTCTTCTAAGTGCCCAGCAATGCAAGCAAAACCTGGTATGTAATCTGTTAATTCTTACTGCTGTATAAGCTTTCAGTGTTTCACATTTCACTAGTGCTGGATAAACAACTTAAAATATATTTTACCCAAATGGCTGTGTTATTAAGTTCACAAGTACCTGCTCTTTAAGTGTGTATTTATACTCCTGTAAAACATTTCAGCAGCCACTAGAGGGTTACTGAGAGCTGCAGGTGTTCAGTCCCTCCTAGAGTTGGACTTCATTTAGGGACTGGAAACATTAAATTTTAAAGGACAAATTTTTTTTGCAATTTAACAAATAAACATGAAAAATTAACCTTATTTTACACCATATTACCCTTCATTAGAGACATGAAACATCAGTGACCAACACATTTTCTCCTTGGATGCAAAGGGTTAAATTTTCTCTAGGTGTGGCTTAGAAAACCGCCTTTTATTTTTTCTCACTACAAAACTGCAGATACTCTGAAAAGGGGTGCCAGGTATGAAGTGTATCTAGCAAAATGCATCATTTTTAATGGATAATAATTTTCTTTTCATCACAGCAAACACCTGTAAGGCTCAGCTAAAAAAAGCTTACTAACAGCACTTCTCGACTGGGTAACATATGTACCATCACTTTAACACTAAACTCTGTGCATTAATTTAATATATAAGGAGCATAAAAGAGAAAACAGGTGTTAGCACTGAAAAAATCCACCTTTTTCTTTTGCCATTTAATTATCCTAACAAAGGAATAGAACCAATGCTCTCTTTCTAATGTTTGCTCTTATTAAGTCAAGATTGAGGGGTTTTCTTAAAGTCATAAAGTTTTTATATTACATATAGGAATCCTTGAAAACAAGAAATGCTCCATAGATTGTCAGTGTATTCTACCACTTTGATATCAAACATAAGAAGATAAAGCTCTCGAGAGACAAAACAGAGAAAGAGGAGGCTGCATTACAATCTTTAAGTGTCTTGCTTAGCATCCAAGCTTAAAAAAAATTATATCTACACATATTGGAAATGGATAGATGTGTATGTACAGCTGAAATTCTTGAAAGTGTTCTTTGAAAAGAGGAAATAAGTAGCAATAATAAAGGTAATGCTCTTACTATATTAGTAATCAGATAAAAATCGCTACAAATAAATTATGTTCAGATACCAAGCATTCACAACAATAATGAGTAATTTTTGTTACATTAATAACGAATAATAAATCACATTCAAATACAGTACTCAGATAAAATAACAGACTAAATTACTTTTTGATATTCCTCACATTTACTGAATTGCTGGATAGTGTTCAGGGCACATGATTATGTAGATATTCCTTATATTTTTCAACAAGACACTAAAAACATTTGCAGCAGCAATATATTCATTATGAAAGCTGGCAAGGAAAACAGCTACAACTTTTTCCTATTCAGGAGCCATTCCTGCATCCACTGAAAGTAATAGTAAAACTTTATTTAAATAGGAGTTGAATTGCATTATAGAAGTATTTTATCTGAAATGTATATTCTCTGTTAATAACTGCTCTGAAATTTAGTCTACCAAAGATTTTGCACAAAGTTCAGTGAAATAAATGAGAATTTATCATGGATTTAGATTAGGCTTTAAAGCCTTTGACTCCTATACTTTGTGGTTTCATAAATGTCCAGTTTTCTGGCAAACAAGAGGTCCTGAGTCTTGCTCCCTGCTGCAGCCTGAGATCACTTCTCCCTTTCAAGAAGTAATTTGCTCAAATTTTCTAGGAAAAAATTACAACAGAATCTGAACATGAAAATGCCCATACATTCAAATCTGCAATAGGAATGAACACTATGGTTTTGACTCTTAACTGAGAACTTCTGAGAGCTCTCCGTATCTCTTAAGAACACGGAATCCTAATACCATGCTCTTGAACAGAATTAAATTAATGGATGACATTGTGGATCAAAAATGGATTTTCACTCTGGGGAAAAAACCTGGGGTATTTTTCTTCTGAATAAAACACATCACCCATTGGTGGGGAAAAGGAACCGTTAGCAGTGAATGCTGACATTGTTCTTTTCTGTAAAGCCAGCAATGCCACATACACAGGAAAGCACCATCACCTTCACCTTTCTAGGACTCACAATTACAACAGATGTAACGATTTTATTACTTTTTTCCTGCTTCCTAAAGTACAGTCAACATTAACACACAAAGCCTTCCTAATGACGTTATGTTCTCTATCAAATTATGTTTACTTAACAATAGCCAGGTTAACATCATTCCCATATGGACAAAGCTCTTTCTCTGACATACTGCCAGATGCAGCTGGAAATTTTAGGCAGGTTGTGAAGCTATACATTTAAATACAAAAGGCAGCAAGTGTGTAAATACAAAGTATTAGAAATATGAATTAAAGAAATCAGGTTGAATTTACATGAGATAATAAAAGGATAGAGTAGAGAAAGGGACAAAATGAAAGCAAATAATCAAAATGCCCTTATATTAGGCATTTTGCTTAAAAAATGTAGTCTAGCTGGGTTTTTTTAGTCAGCTATCTGATGCAGAGATCCTAGATGACATCTGTTATACAGTAAATCTGATGGAAAAGATATTTTTCCCTAGAACTGAAATTGTTGCAACACTATTTGTGATGTAAAAGCCTCTCCAATGCAAGTTCTGTATGCCATATCAGTCTGGGTAAAAATTTGTTATATTTTTAAATTGAAATTATGTTCATTCTAACACTACTTGTTCTTTCACCAGTTATACAAATAATGCAGAGAGACTGTGCTGACCATTACACAGCAGGGAGAAGGAGTAATGGAATCTACAGGATTAGCCCTGATGCCAGAAACGGGAGCTTTGAAGTTTACTGTGACATGCAAACACAAGGAGGCGGCTGGACAGTGCTGCAGCGGCGTCAGGATGGCAGCACTAACTTCAACAGAACCTGGAGTGACTACAAACATGGCTTTGGAAACCTCAGCAGGGAGTTCTGGCTAGGCAATGACAAAATTCACCTCCTGACAAGGAGCCAGGAAATGCAACTGAGGATTGATCTGGAAGATTTCAATGGGATCAGAGAATACGCCAAATACGAGCACTTCTACGTGGCCAACGAGTACCTCAAGTACCGCCTGAGCGTGCACGGCTACAGCGGCACCGCCGGAGACGCCCTCCACTACAGCCGGCACTACAACCACGACCAAAAGTTCTTCACAACCCCAGACAGGGACAATGACAGGTATCCCTCGGGAAACTGTGGTGCCTACTACAGCTCTGGCTGGTGGTTTGATGCCTGCTTGTCAGCCAATCTCAACGGCAAGTACTACCACAAGAAGTACAAAGGCGTTCGCAATGGCATTTTCTGGGGCACGTGGCATGGTATTTCTGATGATACTCCCACTGGATATAGGCAACCCTTTAAATCAGTAAAGATCATGATCAGACCCAAAAGTTTTGTGCAGTAATTCTACACATTCCTCTTAACTAGTTTGCATTGGATTGCACTCAAAATTGTACTTACTCAGTATTATACTCAGAAATCAAGTATTCAGTTATGTTTGGCAAAAGATTGTTCTAGACAAAACAACATACTTCCACATAATCTTTTTAGAGATGGTTTGACCCATATAATGCATTAAAACCAGCATTAAAATATCTGATAGTTATTGCTAAAACTTAACACCAGTTAGGTCTTGGTTTTGTTATGTAAATATTCTAAACATTGCTTTTGGTGCTTTTACTGACTGTGATATACCACATTTTATGATTTAAAACTTTTATATTGTCTTCCACAAGTTGTGTCTGAATGAATACCTACATTTTAACCTGAAAATAATTCAGAGATGTAACTAATATAAATTTGTCAACCCTTTGTAAAAAACCTAGTTTCTGTAAAACAGTCTTTTTCCATCATCTATCCTTTGTAACTTCAAAGGTATTCCACAGCAACATCAATATAAATTAAGAAAAGTACTAAAAATTATTATTTTTAAAGAACTAGAAAACAGAGGGCCACATGGTTTGCCCAAAGTCACAAAAAAAGGCTTTGAAGAAAACAAAAAACGAAGATGATTCCTCAAATTTCATCCCTTTATCAAAGGTTTATCAAAGTTGGTAGAAGAATTAAATAAAAGCAGAGGAAATAATTATAAAATCATAGAATAATTAAGTTTGGAAAAGACATTTAAGATCATTGAGTCCAACTGTTAACACAGAACTGCCAAGTCCACACTAAGCCATCTACACATGGAGAGAGTATGTACTGAACAACAACATTCTTGCTCTTTTTGGCTCCTCCATTCAAGCTCAAGGTCGTATTTGTCATTTGTAGGAGAAAGGAGACATTATGTAGCTTATTGCACATTTATGCAGGCAGGCAGACAGGAGGAAGGAAGACACATCAATAAGAATCCACATTCTTTCCATCAATGCCTCTAAATACATGCAAAGAGTTTCCAGTGCCATTTTGCTTTCTCCTGAATCCTTTAGGTAAGTCAAATGTTACAAGATGCTCTTGTAGAGACTCAAGCTCTCATTCAAATAATTCTCAATCTACGAATCATTAGATTCTAATGAAACTAAGAATTATAAATATTTTGTAACATAAGAAAATACTCTTCTCCCCTTTTTTAGACTACACGTTTTGTAGCCACAGAAACATAAAAATATACTGTCAGTTCTAAGCAAAAAAGAGAATATATGATCGAAGATTTTTTTCTAAAATATAAAAAAAAAAAAATGAAATTGTCAAATAGTGCAGGAATTTCAATTTAGAGATACTGCTATTAAATATCACATTGTAGACTGTGAGCACAAGTTTGACTGCACATATTTAGACCATGTCTCTATAAAGATAGTGACCAACATTGAGTGGAGGTGTCACTTATCTTAGCAAGAGGGTATTCTACTATCTTGCTTACACCAATCCTGAGATGCAGAAAACCTACACCAAAACTCTATATCTTTAGCAGCTAAGTGTGGTCATTGTTGGCATAGCTTTTTAGATTAAAAGAGACATGAAAAAAAAGAACACAAGTATACATCTGACCTAATACTTTATAAATATTATCTCTACTTTTTTTAAAGATTACAACAAAGGTATTATGGCTATAAGTAATGCAAATGAAGAACACTGGCAATAGCTAAATTGTAAAATATTAATATATATTTTAAAGAAGTAAATACTTTGAAGGATAGTTCAAATATAATTTGGTTTATTATATTTCAATTCTAAAGAGCAATGAAAAGTTTTAACTGCAAGATGTATCATCTTTGCTTGACAATATGTTTTGAAGCTATAGAGTATTTATTTTGGGATAAAAAATAGTTGTCTAAACAAAACAAAAAAGCAACTGATGAAGTGTTGGTTAGAAGAGTAAATATCTAATTGCATATGATTACATTTAATCATTTTGCATGAAATGCACAATTTGTTCCTATTCATTATATGATAACTAGCTAAGTGTGACTTATGGTATCTACAAGATTCCACTTGAAAATGTCTTTTTTACTACTAAGTTGTAAGAAGAGAAACTGTCCTTTTTAAATCTTGTTTAAAGGAAACTTTGTAAAACACAGAAATGTTAACAGAATAAGTAAATGTAACTAAAATCACCTTCAAAAGCTTTGTCTCATGTCTTTAAAAACAAAAAGCAAAAAAAAAAAAGAGAAAAAGAAAGTGTAATGCTGTTACAGACATCTGATTATGACCTGCCTGGAACTGTTGTAGCTGAATCTCTGTCAATATGCACTAGTTTTACAAAGTGTAACTCCATCTCCTTGTTGCAAACATTATTTGTTTTGCTTGGTGTAATAAAATAAGAATGTCCTACTGTTAAAGCTGTATGACTGTCATGGATGTACATAAGGACTACTAAAAATTCTCATAAATAATTTTATTGATTTTCTGTAAAAATTGAAGCAGTAAGAAAACTGCCAATAACCAACAGAGATTACTATGTGACATGCCAAGAGAGTACTTGCTAGTAATGGCAGTTCCTTAGAGATCTGTTTAATGATCCTTCAGCTGCCAGACAATACCAAGGGCTGAAAACTCAGATATTTTTTGTAACTGTTCATATTTTGGAAGAGGAAAAAGTAATTTCCCAATGAAGAATTTACACAACCTCTATCTTTAACATGAAACAGGAGAGGCAAACCAATGTTTTGACCTTTCAGATCACAGACAAGAATCATTAAAGGCTGTGTATACAAATATAAATACATACCCCAAATTCAATCATGCAATTTTTTGTACAAAGACAAAGCCCTTGATCTCTGCCTAAGGCTTAATAATTCAAAACATATCTTTCAGTCTATGGAAAACATTCTATATAACACTGATTAGCATATGAAGATACTTGTGGTTTTAATCCTGATAATATTTAAACAGTGAATTTTAGAGGAAAAAAATTACTAATAGTGGGTTTGCTAGCAAAATTCCTATGGCTTGTTTCCAAAATATAAAGGCACAAGCCCATGTGTTCAGTGTGATCAGCCAAGCAGACTGCAATGTCTTGGCTTCCTATACATTTCTTAAACAAAACCAAACCAAAACCAAAGGGAAAAAAAAAACCAAACAAACCAGAGAAGAAATTCAAAGAAGGTCTGAAAGCACTGGTGCTTTTTCCTTCCCTTTTAAATGCAAATACCTGTTTCCTTAATTGTGTTTATTGGGAAAGACTGCAGTCAAACTTGGAGTGAGTTGAGAACAATATGTAGCTTGACAAATTGGTGAGGGAAAAAAATTACTTTTATGTGTTTATTCAGAAAAGAACTTAAAATGGTTGCCAATCCCTACCCAGACCCCTACTGAAAAATGAAATCAAAATCAAACAAAAGTGCCAAATTTACCTAGCTTCTATGATTTACATGCCATGGAAAAACCAAAGCAGGAAGAATGCAGCTTGAATTTTCACAGAGAAAAAAAAAAATATAATTAAATACTGGCCTAAAAAGAAAGGTGATTTAAATATATTAAAATATTTTTAGATTTTTGTGTTCTTTTTCTTTCAGGATAAAAAGGTAAAAATGGTACACATAGGCCTGAAGACATTGACATAAGTTTTAAAAAAAATGGCTAAGCAATACCATCTACAGGTGCTGCTAGATACAAACATCTCCCACAATGAATTGATCTCTTTCATTCACTGCTTTAATTAAACTTTTATGGAGTTATAGTTATTCTGCCAGAAGTTAATTTGGTTGTCACACTCAATAGTAACCAGAAACAGAACAAAATTTTAAGATGGTATGTCAAGTCCAACCTTCACACAAGTCATGAGAACATGGAAATTATGAAAGCAATGCTATTTTCTAAGTCCTCAGTCATCAGCTTTTTCTTATCTTAATTAAAGGAGTAATCCATTTGGAAAATAATAATAGGAAAAAAGAACCCAAATTACCTGATTATGTTTATATAATCAAGACAAACTGGAAGTTTAATTAAGAATACATTTCAGCAGGAGTAGTATGCCATCACTTAAAATTACACTGTACAAAATAATAGTTGGCTTTACACACTTTTAAGCAATTACATGGAGTGAATGATTTTTATGGAAAAGCAGGAAGCACTTTGAGAAACAGAAATCCTCATGCCTTTCTTCAGACAGAATACAAAAGCCTCTCCACCTCACTCTGCAGTTTAACCTCCATATGCTAAATCCAAATACAAGGATTCTTTCTCATGCAGATATTTAAGGCTCTGTTCATTCAGGAGTATTTGGACACAGGTGCTTGGAATAAGTAAATCAGGAATCTCCTTTTTAACCCTTAAAGCAACCTCGTGTGTGTAACAGATGATTCTCCACCAGTGAAGTTTCTGCTGAAAGTACGATCGGTCACATTGCTCTGGCTTCCTCATCACATGGTTGTGCTGACATAAAATCCCAGGCAGACCCAGTTTTTAGTGCAAATTTGCCTTGTCTCAAATACACATTTTAGGTGAGAAAACAGGAAGAGATAGCTTTGGAAAACAATATAGCAATATAGCTGTCAAGTTTCATGAGTATCAGAAACAGCTGAGAAAAGGCCAAAATGCAAGAGGATGTTACAGTTAAAGGTTATTCCTTCCCACAGTCTCACACTGCAGAGCTCTAGTTCCTCTGTATGCTATGAAATCTGCACACTTAACTTTATAACAGCATAAAAAACCAAGACATCATAAATACTTTCAAACAGGCTTTTCAGAAATGAACAGAAATACCATCTGCTTTGTGATAGTTCAAACACAGCCAACCACTTCCTGGCCTTGTTTCCTCTCAGTATCACCTGCTATTGGTAAGAAAAACCTCTCTGTAGAATGAGCAGGTTATACCAGCTCTGTTCCCATTCCTGCTGTTTGAAAGCACTTGTAAATCCACTCAATTCCTCTACAGCTTTCTTAGGAACAGTCAACTCCTGTTGCAACAACAATTTGCTTTAACATCCACAATACAAATTATTTCCTACTTGCTGGAAGCTGTTGCAAAAAACCATACTCCAGCTTACAGAAACATAATCAGCCCTAGCTGACTTCCCAAAAGGTTTATTTAATTAGCAGTCAGATTCCTGTGCATGGAGGTGGAGACATCTGTCTCAGCTGTCTATGCCAACATATTTATATGATTTTTTGTTGGGCCAGGAGCCTTTGAGGCTTGTCATGTGGAGTGTGCCAGGATCAGCTCAAGTTTAAAAATATTGTTTGCTTTCAACATACTAACCTGTGTCAAGATTTTTATATCTTTAATAGAGCACATACATATGTGGTGAGTACTAAAACAAATTATGCACTGCTATAGTTACCATGCAAAAATATAGTGATGATCACACTTTATAACAGCAGAAAGCACATTACAGAATGTGTATGGGGACAGAAATTAAAATGGTGATTATGTAAAAAAAAAAGTTCTATCTTTTAGGTACCTTTTCTAGGGAAATTTTCATTTAAAGATAAAGAAACTTCTTATTTAAAGGAAACTTGTTTACACTCACCATTTAACCTAAGTTAGGAGAGAATTAAATGCCAGTTTGTTACCAAAAGAAATTGAAAACAACTCTAATTTCTAGAAGGGCATTGTTAGATGTGTCTATGTCACTGAAGAATTATATGAAATATTGATTCTTGGTATTTATATTTGAAAGTTGTAGCCAACCTTTATGTGACTTACTCTTCTTTCCTGCAGCACAAATGAGAAAAAGGGGAAAAATGTGAAGCACCTTTCTCCCCTCAAACAACATTCAAACACATGCATCATTCTTTGACATTAAAGCTCTTACAGATAGCAGATAGACATGAATCAGCATCAGATAATCAGAAACACAATTTGCTTGAGAATTCTTTGTCATACAGTTAATTTCTTGAGATTCTGATTGAGATTTTGCTCTGTGTTTCCACTAGAACTGAGATTTTGGCTAGCATCTTTATTAGCAGTTCAACCGCTTTTGGCAGTCAGGAGTTTGAGCTTCAAAATAGTAATGAAAAATATTCATGAAAGGTTCTTTCTGCTTCTTGGTGGCAATATGACACTTGGACATCAGAGATGAAGAAATGTAGCATAATAGTGACAATTTCCACCAAAAAAACCCGCACAAATGAAAGATTTGGTGCTGGTATCAGATAGGGGACACTGATGATTTTATAGGATATAGAGTGCAGCAGTTTACAATAGACCAGTCAGGAAAATCTCCCAAAGAAGTTTATTCTTCTGCATGTTTAGATTTAGCAAATAAATGGCTGATGTCTGTTAGCAGGAAGGGATTATTGTGGTACCTTCCAAACAAGGTGCCACTCACTGGATCTGAAGAACAGCAAAGCTTTCCATTCACAAGTGCACTATTCTGCAGAACAGGTAGCTGCTTAGTAATAAATAAAAACACTTGGTGAAAAGAAGTCATGATTAATTAGGTGGCTTTTTTTTGAACTCTGTCAAGTTTTTACTATTTCTACCTAACCCACAAAGCTAAACAATGTTACTATTAATGTCTTACTAAAAAGAAAGGAGAGATAGTGTACATGTTTTAATTCTTGCTCTTTGTACGTTTGAGTATCTGCTGCTTGCATGAGAAAAACAAGACAGGTTTGATGGGAAGAGGGCATATATCTGTTTTTAAAGGAATCTTATTATAACAAAAGGTGTCTCTTCTGATAAGTACATGCTGTGCAGGCATAAAGGACCAGCCAGTGAAACTGAGATAATATGATACAACTCTTCTTCTGTGGAAAAATCCTGAAAGCTATACCAAGTAGTTGAATCCAGCATCAATGCAAGAAACCTCTGTGGTGACCAAAGCCATATATTTATCCCTGAATTATGTATAAAGTTCAGCAAAAGAAAACAAATACGTCAGTGGAAGAGAAGAAATGTGAATAAGTGATGAAAAGCCAAACTCACAAGCAAAGTACAAGTGCAAACTGTTAAAAACTGTGGTAAAATAAATGAGTCATAGCTCTCTTCTAGAAATTGACCAAATGACCAGAAGACCTCATTTATGAAATATTATGCAAATTTCTTACTTTATTTTTCCACTGCATGTTTTTTCCTGAGTTGGGAACAACTCTAAATACTAAGTTTTTCCTGTATTTGCCATTAATGGCTTACAGTGTTACCAGTGTTAAACAAGTTAGCTTTAAATTTGATATGCAGACTAACCTCTTTGGAAAGATTTTTTGAGAAAAAAAATCAAGCAAATAATCTAATAATCTTCTAGATGAAGTCTAGAAAAATTAGTTTTCACCTTGATTAAAAATAAGGAAAACAAAGCAAAAATGCAGAATACAGTTTAGAAGAGGCATGGGGGCACTTCTGCTGCTGCCTTGGACTGAGAATAAAGGGGGTTTGTGCTGCAACAATCCTGGAAGCTGTGGGCTCCCCATACACTGGCACTGGACTGAAAACAGCAGCTTCAAACTATGTCCAGTATGATCTAATAGCAGGATAGGAAAGGTCCAGTCCTATTTTTCCCTTCACTACAAATCCTTGCCATGTCCTTTCTCCTTAGATTGTAGGCAGAGAGTGAGAGCCAGGGTAGCAAACTGATCTGACAGATCCAAGATGGAAAGAGTCCAAGGTAAAGCAACTTTAGGTAAGAACTTCAAGAAAACTATGAAGCATGAACAAAGCCTGATAAGGATACAAGATAGAGATATACATTTTTATAATAAAAAGGGCAGAAATTGGCAGGTCTCCCTTTTTAATGTGGGAAAGACAAGAAGAAAGCTTCATTGTTCACTACAAAGGAAACTTAAACTGGGATATAGAGAAAACTTTTTATAAAACCCTGGCAATGATGACATACTGGAAAAGGATATACAAAGAGCTATCTCCAGCAATTAAAGATTTAAGAATAAATTAGAAAAATATCTGCAGAGAATCTACTTCAGTGGCAAATTTGGTTTAGATTTTCTCTTAATAACTCTTCTGGCCTTACATATATAAGGATTCCATTTGATATATATTTTATATGTAAAATTTTTATATACTTCTAGTATTTCAAAAGACTCCTTAACATAAAAAAATCACAAAAGAAACTGAGCTCCAAAAGGTTTCTTCTATCACCATCATCCTATCATAGTGCCTTAGGAGCCACTTACCTGTGATTTTCCTGCAGCTATGGAGCCTTTTAAAAAAACACAATGCAATTACCTCTACAGATAGAATACTACAAGACCAAAACCAAGATCTCTGTATTCTCATTTCCCTTAAGGCCATGATCACTGTAAAAAAATAACATGATTCTCTATCAAGCACAGCATCCCGAGCAAGAATATGATACTGCTTCACAAAATTTTCTTATCACTTAGAAAAAAGTCAAAGAAATGGGGACGATATAGATAGCCTGTGGTAACAGCCTTCAATTATTAACAGCAAAAGATACACCTCAAAATAAATTACTTTGTACTGCTACAGATAGAGAAATCTGGGGCATGTGGTACCTCATCTAAACACTGAAATGCAGGACATGCTGTTAGGTCAGCGGGTGCCTGCTCCTCCTCTGTTGTCAGGCCAGTGGGTCCCTCTTGCTCCTCGGCCTTTAGGCCGGTGGGTCCCTCCTCTTCCTCTGCTCTTAGGCCGGACGGTCCCTGCTCCTCCTCTGTTGTCAGGCCGGTGGGTCCCTCCTGCTCCTCTGCCTTTGGGCCGGTGGGTCCCTCCTGCTCCTCCTCTGCTGTCAGGCCGGTGGGTCCCTGCTCCTCCTCTGCTGTCAGGCCGGTGGGTCCCTCCTGCTCCTCCTCTGCTGTCAGGCCGGTGGGTCCCTGCTCCTCCTCGCTGGGCGCTGCTGCAGCCACCTCACCGGTAGGTGACTCATTCTCAGGTGCCAGCTCTGGGTCAGCGGCACTTCCTTCATCAGCCTGACTCATTGTTTAAAGGTCTAGAAAGCAACAAAAACACCAATACAGTTCATTAGATCCAGGGATGTATCTGACTGTGAAAGATAAATGCGTAGTGTAAAAACCACTACATAAACATGTCAGACCCACATTCAAACCATAGAAGTCACAATGAGATTAGATAACTCTACACTTACAACTTCATGAAAGACTTCTATCATTCTATCATACTCTTGAGTATTTTTAAACTATCCTGAAGAAAGGTTTTATTCCAGTTAGGTAACACAGCCTTTTAATAAATGCACAGACAGAGAAATTAAAGAAGGTTGGAACAAGCAGTGTTGATGGAAAACAATTTTGCTATATTTACATTATAGAAAAATCCCATATTAATATCTGTCATATAGGAATAGAAATCTCTAAGATACTTCTATTAGAAACAGTTAGATAAGGACATTCTGTACTTACTTCTCAGCAAGATTGGACAATGCCATAAAGTTTCTATAATTTCCCTTTGTGTTTACTATCTTGGTCCAGCACTTGAGAATTATGTTCCTAAGCTTCAATCAGCAGAACTCTTTGGGATGTGTGAAAATGCCAAGGTGGGTGAGGGAAATGGGAAGTGGAATACAAGGGGATACAATGCCCCTGGTACCCTGATACATCAGCAATGTCCATCAGGTAGGTTTCATCATTACATCAAATGTGAGTTAATATCTGCAAAACCCATCTTCTGGCATAACAGCTTGTTTTGTATATCCAAAGAGTTTTAAAATACCAACTTTTTACATTAAGAGACATAAAAGGTGACAAAAATATCTCAGGAGAAAGCGAAAAGAGACATAGGGTGATCCACCAGAGGCAATAAACATCTTCCAGAGGGAAGGGAGGGGAAGAGGGACTTGTGAGGCACACAGAAAACTTGCCATGACATAGTGAGATAGGGGAGGCATGGGGCACTTGTAGAGCAAGGAACAGTTCCAAGTGGAGATGGAGGAGTTCAAGAATTCCTTCACATGTTCACTGAAGTTGTTTGAGATGACAGGAAGGGACAGATCAGTATCACAGTATTTTAGTGCAAAATTCTGGGAGAAAGATAATTGACTTTTGCAAATGTTCACCTGACACCAGAAGGTCTTCCTACATTAGCTATTTTGAAGAGGATATTGTATTCTGCTATGGAACCACATCACAATAAAACCCATATCAGCTGCCAAAGTTGCAGAATCCTCTTCAAATTAGGCAGTCTTGACATTATTTAGCATTTCACATAATATGTGGGAGACCTTCCTCTTTTAAAAAAAGAGTGCTCTCTTTGAATCTCACTATAAATCAAGGACAACCAAAATTAAAACTGTAATAAAATTAAGAAGAAATTTTGAGACTACTTCTATAATATACACCAGATCTTTTCAATGAAACAGACAGTGCAATTTGGCATTGCACAGCCAGAAAACTGACAGTTAAGAAAAGTATAATTGCTTTTATAATTGTGGTGGGAAAATGGATACAAAAGTGTTGGGTCTTTTGTATTCACCTTTTGAAAGGTCACTTATCTATAATGGTAGTGAAAGTTAAACTGGCAAGTTTATTACTTTCTTCAGCATTGTTTGGAATTCCTTCAGGAACATTTTGACTTTTACAGAGCTTTCAGTGTCTGTATTGGCTTATGGAAAAAAAAAGCAATTTCATGATCCCTCCTGGACAAGTCAAAACATTGTGAAATAACTGTAAACATCATAGAGGCCAAGAAATAAACTCTGAGTTACTGTACATAAACATGTACACACATTTATAAATAGCAAGTGATTTTTCATCCCTAAAGAGCTGCTGAATATTTGAGCAAATGCATTTTGTGTTTATGGCTACTGTTACTTTATTTGTTCCTCTCAACTTAGAATTTAGGCAGAGGGAAAAGCACTGTGGCAAAAACTCTTACTAGAACAATGCCAAAATGTGAGAGTTTCCTGGGTGCAGGCATATTCATCAGTGCTTGTATGTGAAACATACAGTTGACATCAGTCAAAAATATTCCTCTTCCCAAAACAGCAGTACAAAAGAGTCCTCTCCAGTTTGCTGGGCAGGGAGAGAATAAAAAAAAAAATCTTCTGAATCTGAAAAGTTTATAGTGTTAAGACACAACTATAGAAATCTGAGACAGAAAAAAAACATTAGAAAAGCCTCAGCTAGGGTGACAAGCCCTTGTCTCCATGTGGTTTTAAGAAAGAGCAGACATAAACATGCAGGTTTATGGGGCATTAAATAAGTTTAGCAGTCTTCCATGACCTGCTACATTACTAAATATATAATTCAGCTTATATAAAATTAGATCTATAAACTTCAAAAAGCAAAGTGGAAAATTTGTGTCTTTGCAGTATCTGGTAAATAAAATGTCTAATTGAAATAGGACTGAAAGTTGTCATGATTTCTATCTTCACGGAATAGCCCGACAAGTAAGAATGTTTTCAAACTGGAGAACTGCAAACAATATCACAGCCTTGATCCAAGACACAGAATTGCAGAGAACAGGAATTACAAGGTTGTTTTGGAACCTGGGTCAAATCAGGCTGAGAACTGTCTTGTGAAACAGCTTCAGGGCAGCAATAATAATAGTAGTAATAAGAGAAGTCTAAACTCAGATTCCCCAAACTAACTTCAGCTTCTTTACTTCTGTCTCTCTCTAGCAAACAGCAACGTTCATACACAAATCAGTGCAGAATTTAGGTAGGTGACACTCAGCTGCATTTGTTATATTCAGAGGGACAGATGCAAAAAGCAGTAAAATTTTATTCTGAGCATAAAGAGATTCAGGTCCACATATGAAGGTGAATCACCTATCTCTGTGTTGTCATCTTATTGCAGGGGTTCCACACTGCTGTCTCCTATCACAAAGCTCCATGCCTTCTTGGTGTTTCTTGTGGACAGCTCCTCAGGGCACTGCCTTTTTCTTCTCCACAAAGCAACCAAATGACCCCAAGTCCCTTCTCAACAGTCATCTCACTCTTTTATAGCATTTTCTTCTCATTGGATACAGCTGTGCCTGTTAAAGTCAGGCCTGCTCCTAATCTTTGATAATTGGCCCAGCTGCAATTCCTCAAGGATAAGATTGCTTTCTACACTATCTTTATTTTCTTATATTCTATCCCCCTACATCTCTGCACAATTCCAGCCTACAATGGATGCCTGGGGAGGGAGAGAAGTACCCACCACTCATGGTGTGGTGATGCTTCTATGAACCCATGCCCTTTCTCCTTGAACTCACTCCAAACTTTCAGTACTGGTAAAATCCAGGGGAATGGAGATTTTCATTTACCTTGGCATGACGTGAGTAACCAGCGCTTCTTGTTGCATCTGGCTCCTTGATGTCACCTAGTTCTTTTACTGGATGAGTCACTGAATAATCACAACTTTTCTATGCCACTAGGTTTATTTCTAACGTTGAATCATCATTTGACAACCCTTTTTCTAGGCTGAAGCAGCCAATCCACCTGCTGTCACTGGCATGAAAGCCTTTCTCTGCCTTCCACTGTCCTTATCCTTCTCCAAAACTTTTGCAGTTCTACCATATCCTCTTCAAAGAGAAGGGATGAGACCTACAGGTAATATTAATAACAGGAGCACCACAGATTTATTCTATCGCACAGTGATCCTCTTTCCATCCCTTAAAATGATTTTTAATGCTTTTTCCCTAATGTTAAAGTAGAAGACCTTTTGTTTTAACTGGGCAGAGTCTGTGCTTCAGCATGAATGGATGTGAGTCTCAACAACAAAACCATGCCAACAATGCTAAACAATATTAAACAATACTTGAATCTAAAACTGCATCATGTACAATAGGATATTATCAAAGGCATGTGAATCAGCATGGATTGTTTGATTAGACTGTACAACCTCACCACTTTGGGGAAATGAGAGCGCACCATAAACTGATAACAATTTCTACCTAAACTGCTCAACAATTTCCTTCATAAGTTCTGCTGTTTTCCCTTGTTTTTAAGTCTCTGCTATTTGGGATAGAACCACCCTGAGCCACACACAGACTTTATCTGCTGGACTTCTAATTAGATATGGCTAAGATAAGGAGAATTTGAATGGTAAGATTTGTCACTTCCATTTCACATGGTTTCCATGAGGAACTTACTTTCCTCAGGAAACTTCTGGTAGTGTGACAAACAAGAAAATCCCTGAAATCCAAACCATTGTGTGCTTTGCAATGCTAAAGTACAGAGGAGGAAACAAACAAAACATAATTTGCCTAGCTACTGAACTCTAGACCTTAAGAACTAAGAAGATTCAAGGAAGCAGTTCAGAAATGCACCACTAAAAACCCCAAAAATACAAATACAGGTGGCCCTATTTTCCTAAGAAGTGAAGTCACATTATTTCTTCATTACAATTATAGCAAATGGGTAAAATTAATCCTGCCCAGGAAGACTAAGTTTATACCCTCTGGATACCTGCAGCAGTTTGTGATTATTCTGTGATGAACACAAAAGTTAGAAAAATGTAATCCTTCTACAGTCTCCCCTGCAAATAATTCCTCTTTCCTTGAAATCTCTCTTTCACTTTAGCCTAAAAGTGCATCTGATAATAATTTGGCTTAAAAATCTATTTTAAATCACTTTATAGAACTTCTGTGAATTCTAGGTTTTTTTGATCTTTTGCATGAAATACTGAATATTCTTTGGCATACAACACCAATAAAATGGCAAATAAGGATTGTAATTCACTAAGAAATCATGCAGCTATCAAAAGTGGAGTTCTAATTATATCTTCATTTATAAATTTGATTTGATTAGTTTTATTTTCCTGCAAATGACAAGTCAAAAAATGAAAGAGGGAAAAAAGTAAGTAAATAAATGAATGAATAAATATTAAATAAATATTCTTTCACTGTTGGAGTCTGCTACATGCTATACAGCTGATCCAAACAAAAGCATGAAAGTTAAACAGAATCAAGATAGGAAAAAGATGTAGAAGACAAGTAAAACATTAAACACATGAGGTTTCATATGTATGGAGAAAGAGCTTCTTCCTAGCAATTACTTTTAATCTTTCTGTATTTTGTAGTTTGTGTTTTGTTCAGTATTTTTAACCATGCATGCTTAGGCTGTATCTAATGAGAAACAGCAGCAACAATGAAATATAAACATAACTGAGGCTTAAACATCTTGGAATGGTTTCTTGAACTAACTTCTCAACCATGCAAAGCCTGACAGCATTAAAGGTGACGCAGAGCCCAGTTTACTGTGGATTGTGGGCACTGATAAAGCTCTGCCTGTGCGAGGAGCAGCAAATGCCAAGCTCCTGGAGGAAAGGGGGGCTGTGGGAAAGCAGCACTGTGGTTTCCGAGGAGGAGGGAGCCAGGATCAGGAGCACTGACCCAGGCAGAAAGGGGATCAGCAGCGAGCCCCAGCTTGCCGGGGCCGGATTCCCCCGCAGCAGTCGGAGCACGGAGTTATCGGAGTTATTTGCTGAGCTGGCTGGCATCTAGCGGAGTTAGAGCACATTGCAACACACTCGGTACACATCTGGAACAGCTTTCCCCCTGACCAACAATCTGACATCCAAATTTGGTATTGGTCTCAAGGGTGAGAATTTTGCAGATTTTTTTCCCCAATCCACTATTTCTGAAAACTTGGGGGGAAAAAAAAAACAACAACACCCAACCTTCCAGGCTCCATCATGTCCCAATATATTTTTGATACTTTTTTGGCTTTCTAGAATTCAATTTTTGTATACTAGACTATCATGAAACAGGCTAGCCCTCTTTGTGTTTAGCCTAATGATTTTTTGAGACTGAGTAATGTAAACCAATGCAATAACTTAACACATGAATGTGAATCTTCATTAAACTTTCCACAGTGAAAATTACCAATGGACCAGAAAAATAGGGCAATTGTCTTTCCTCTTGGACACTGAGATGTCATTTCAGATTCATAAATAATCAAAGCCAGACAGTGACAGAAATAGAAATAGAGCTAATGAGATGAAAGTATTTGATGACTAAGTATCACACTTGCATGGTTATTTATGAAAAAGAAACACATGGAATGCAAAAAGGAGACAGGAATTAAGTAACAGGCCCAGATTTCGTTATTACTTGTGTTGCAATCTTGCTAAGACAATGCAGCTTTCTGTGCATTTTTCTCTCTCATTACTGGCAGTAAACAACAACTATTACTAGAATTCAGCCCCTGACTGTACATCATCTATTGCCCACATGCCCCACCTCATTTTTTTAAATTGTTATGTGATGATAATGTGGGGTATGAAGTCCGGAAGAGTCTTTTAAATTCACTTAAGTGGTTCCCTACTTATTTGTAAACCCTGTAAGGACAATTGTCTTATGGCTTATTTGTGGAGACCTCAGGAAAACATTTATTTGCTTGGCTTCAGAACTGCTACAAAGCAGTACAACACCTAACATATTGACCAAGACTGACTGACAGAGAGCGATTCTGGTGCTTTGGGCTATCCCTTCAAAAAACCAACAACAAATAACTGTGTTTTTCCAACACATCTGCCAAACTGTTTCTATACCGGCTGGCCGGGGACATTTCAGCACAGGCAGGCCGGCTGTAGCTGAGGTGCCCTGAGGGCCGGGCTGCCCGCGGGACCCCCGCTCCTCACGGCACGGGCTCGCCCGGGGGTCGCGCTCCTGACCCTCAGGGACTGCTCAAACAAGGCTGTGGCGGCGCCGCTTGACTTACTTCCCGCCTCGACGTCGGAGCCGCTCCTTTGCCTCTCTTGGCCCCGGTCCCCGCCCCGGTCCCGGTTCCCCTGGTTCCCTCCCGGCCCAGCCCGGCCGACCGGCGTCCCCGTCACTATGGCGACCGGCGCCCCGCCTCCCGCCCACCTCAGCCGCTCTCGCTTCTGATTGGTTGCGGTGTCCGCCCCGCCGCCCAATAACAGCAAGCTCTCGGCAATGCCCCGCCCTCCCCGCTCTCCGATAGGCCCGTGGGCACGGCTGTAGTTCCTTCCGCGCGCTCTAGAACTACGACTCCCAGAAGGCTCCGCGGCGAAGCCACCGCCTGTTTACCGGCCGTGCCGGTGCCGCTCCCCGCGTGCAGCCCCGCCACGTGACCGGCCGGGGGTCACGGCCGCCCGCCGGGAGCGGCCTCGCCCCGTCAGGTCCGGTCCCGTCAGGTCCGGTCCCGGGTGCTCCTGACGCGGCTCTCGGGCGCTCTCGCCGTGCCGGCGGCAATGAGGGCGCTGCCCCCGCGCTGGGCGGCCCTGGCTGTGCGAGCGGCGGGCGGGCAGTGGGCGCCGCCCGTGCCCCGCCGCGGTCGCAGCGGCCCCGGCCCGCCGCGGGAGTGGGCGCTGTCGGTGAGCCCGCGGGGGCGGCTGCGGGTGCGGCTGCCGTGCCAGGTGAGCGTCCGCCCGCTGGACCCGCAGCGCTGCCCGGGCGCGGACCGGGTGCTGGTGGCCGTAAGCGGCGGCAGCCCCGAGCGGGAGCGGGACCCGGTGCGGGTGGAGCACGACGAGGCGCTGGGGCAGGTGGCGATCGTGGCGGACGGCGTGGACAGCAAGACCGCCGTGGACATCCGGACGCCGGTGATGTTCGGTGAGGGCCGGGAGAGCGCGGGGGTCCCACCGGCAGCTGGGCTGGGCTGGAAGGCGGCGTTGGGAATCGGCATCGCGCCCTGGCTGGTTCCGAACGCCCCGCTGTGTGTCCTGAGCTCCGGCACCTCCTGGCTGTTGGGGTACGCGGTTTGTCGGTGGCCCTTTCGGTAAGAGTGGTTTGTGCTGGAACCTGAGCTGGTCAGGGGCACTCGGAGCGCTCGCTGACATCTGTGCTTGGCAGCGGCTGCTCCAGGGAGACCCCGGGGCAGCATCCTGGGCATCCCTGCCCTCCTGGGGCTGCTCCAGAGAGACCCGGCCCGGGGCAGCATCCCGGGCATCCCTGCCCTCCTGGGCTGCTCCAGAGAGACCCGGCCCGGGGCAGCATCCCGGGCATCCCTGCTCTCCTGGGCTGCTCCGGCTGGGCTGTGGCATCCAGCACCATCCTGGGCATTCCTGCTCTCCTGGGCTGCTCCGGCAGGCCTGCAGCATCCGGCAGCTCCGGCAGGGTTTGTGTGTGGAGTGGGTCTCCGCAGGATCAAAAGAGCCCGGGAGGTAACGGTGCCGATGAAATAAAGAAGGGCTCCCTTGTCCAGTACAAGCTTTGCATTATCTTTTTGGGCACAGGGCTATAATCTGTGCAGGGTTCCTTGTATGGAACACGGTTTGGGAGAGCAGCTGTAGTGGCTGACGCCAGGAAACATCTCTGCTGAGCTGTCAGTGAAGTTCTGGCAGTGGCCCTGAGTTTAGGGAGTACAAACTCAGAGATCTGTGTTCAGTCAGTAATGTGGTTTTGGTTTTTTCCTATGCATTTGAGCAATTTTCTATACTGTACAGAATGTTTCATCCTGCTGGAAAAACTTTTGATGTACAATGCACCTCATCTGTTGCTTTCTTAAAGTTATTGAAGACTGCTGCATTATTTTATTTAATGCCCTGCTGCAGTTGTGATATGAGAAATGATGAATAATTCCACTCTACTTACACTTCATTCATGTAATCTATGACTTTTATAGAATATGACATTACATATAGCAAAGACATTCTGCACCTTTTATCTTACTTTACTTTTTTCCCACCCTGTGTCTTAGGGAAAATTCTGCAATGTGCTTTTTTTTTTCTAGTTTTGTTTTAGAAGGACCTGAACTGTATATAATTCAAAAATGGAGAAGTCCTATGGGTTTGACATCACATCATTCTCACATTTTCCAGTCTTACTCATCCCTATAATTTAATTCTTTTTAAACACTGTTTATAACTGAAGGGGTGTTTCTTAAATATGTTTATCACAACTTAGGGTCTGTTTTGTTTCCTAGCAACAAATATATGCACAAATATTCTGTAATTAAATACAGAATATTTGTACATATAATCTCACCCTTGCTGCCCTCAGTGTGCTTTGCTCTGTCAGAATGGCTGTGCTGATTCCTGCCATGACTCCAGCAGCCACTGCCCTGCCTCTGGTCACAAACAGATGCTCAGGGAAGGGTAAGAACAGAGCAAATGTAAATTAGATTTCATCTAAGCATTCTCTTAGCTGTCAGCTAAGCTGTCAAGCAGCTGTCAACAGCTGCCAAATCCTCTAGTTTCATCACAGGATTTTCAGAGCCTGATACAGCTCAACCCTTCAGTGCATCTCTGTGCTGAGTGTCCCTTTACACATGGAAACAGTTTCAGGGTGAAAGCTTCTTAGTAAACTCTTATCAGTCCCACAAATTAATTTCCTGCTACTTTATCATTTTAGTATGTGGTATTCCAAGGTCCTCCTGCAATTTGTCAGTGAGTTTTTGACTAGTCTGAATAATTTGGTGCCATTGATATAAGATTTCAAGCTTGCTATTTGTGCTGATTTCCAGCTTCTTGTGCTGTTGAATTTGGTGCACAGCTTATAGCTGAAAGACAATATGGAACTAAGGATATTGTTAAAGACTTTTGAAAATCCAAGTTGGTTCTCTTAAACAGATCAGCTGTTACCTCTTTATTCATTGAACTCTAGCTGGACTGTCTTCTCCAAGAGTCTTGTAGCCTTGACTCTTACCTGAGAATTTTCAGTTGCTATCTTACAGCTCTTTTTATTTTTTTTCCTTCCCTTGCATGACAAGCACAAAGATTACCTTGGCTTGTCTGTAGCACATTCACAGAGTCCATCCCATAATTACTGAGACTCAAACAAACCCAGTGTCTCACTTATTACCCTTCAGTCCTCAGGTGTGTCTGGGCACTGTAGTCCTTTACTATTTCAGTTTCTCCAGGAGCTCTGAGTGACTGTTACAAGTCACTCCAGAGCTGGTTATTCTCAAGGTGCAGAATTTGTTGTGTTAAGAGGTGAAGAATTTCAGCCTTCATAAAGGGTTTCAATGTGAGGAATCTTCCTGAAAGTCTTGATAGTCAATCCTGATTGCTACAAGACAATAATTTTGTTTTTGTCCTGTCTTTAAGATTCTTACTATATTCTGAATGTCAGCCAGCACTGCAGACAGTCTTAGGGCTTTCTTCTTGAAAGAGGTGTTCTTTTTTTGTAGGTTTCTAAGCTGTTCCACTTGGGTTTGTGGTAAGCTCGTGCAATTCAGGTTCCCTGGACAATCTGTGGATTGTAATGTCTTTCCATAAATGTCTCTTTGTTACCCCATAATTAGCAGGATGTTACTATTGTTTGTGTTGCCATCCACGTGCATCTAGAGATATATTTACAAAAATGTAAAGGTATGGGGTTTGGGTGTTTTAAGTTTCTACTCAGTGAACTAGAATTTTTGCTTGCATTGAGTTTCTACTTTAAAGTGTCCTTTCAGCTCTAGTTTGGTTTTTTTTTTTTTATTTTCTGAGTATTAGTTTGTGCTTGAGTAACTCCGATTATTTATTTAGAAAAGAATTATCCATTAAATTTCATTGCATAAACAAAAGATCTTATCCATTGTAAAAACACATCTCAAACCAGAAAGGATCTGTTGTTGCTGTGCAAACACTGTGGCTTTTCTCTGCCTTTCCTTGGATGTGTGAGGAAGATGGTAGCTCTGTTCTGCTCAGGTGGTTCTGCCTGAGCTCTCTCAGCTGCAGGAAGTTGAGAGGTTGATGGGAATCTCTTTTCAGTGTTTTCTTGTTTTCTTCACTTTGGAAGTTAAGGCATTTCATAACAGCTTTCACAATTTGTCTTGGAGCTTATCCAGGAAGCTGCAAGTTATCTAAAGCTCCTTAGAGCCTGAAGGAAGAGCATGTGTGGAAGATGCTGAGCTTTAATGTGCATTTCAAACCAAAGGCAACCTCTCAGCAGCTTAGTAGGACAAGTACCAGAAGATCCTCTGTTTGTCTTTGTGTCTGTTTTTGAGCTGTATAGGATTTCAATACCATAAATGATCTGGTAATCTTCTGTGATGCATCTAACCTTCACTGATGGCAGATGTCAAGGAATTTCTGTTTAATCAAGCTTATTTATTTTGGCATGTGTTAATTAAACCTGAAACCAGCCCTTTGATTTCTGGTTACTGTACATTGACTGCATGAGTATGCAAAAGTAAATTGTACTGAGGGCTTGCATAACCATAATTTGAGATAATTCTAGGGCAGCTGAGTCATCGGAAAAGAAATAATTATCCACTCTATTTCAAGTATTATAGCTTAAGGCAGCTTAATAACTGGGGTGCTTAAATACCCTGGGGTACCTCTGCCTACATTCTGTTACCAGTGTTTCAGTTTTCCTAAATACCTTAATTTCTGATACAAGTCTTTTACACCCCAAAGATCTTCATGCATTCTTTGTGGTTTATGTGGCTAAAGTTGGCTTCAGCCCTTGTCTTTGCTAGGGAGGAATCAAACTGGCTATTTTTGGAGTTTTGGCACTGAAACAGATTGTATCTTGTTCCTCCTTGTTAAAATTTCATTGGCAATATTATCCAGCTTTCAGTCTGCTTCTTTATGGAGTTGTTTATCCTTGGTTTGGGAACTCAGAAGGAAAAAGACAGAGAGGCTCAATTCCTTGTCCACTAATTTTTGTTATATCAAGGCTACCAAACTGGTGTGACTGCAGAGGATAAGGCACAAAGTGTATTCCAGAAGTCCCTGGTGTTTCTTAATGACTTGCTTACGAATTTTCAGATTTCTGGGTCCTCTTTTAGCACCCATCTTTCATAGCTAGCCACCCTTTCAGATGATGGCAATAACACACTCTACAGGATCAGAAGATTTTTTATTAAGCTTATTCTTGTAAAAGTCTCTGTGTTTGTATCATGACTAAACTGAGCACTCTCAAGCCTTTTCCTTGTCCGTTGTAAGAGCAGGAGGGTTTCAAGCTGATTTAAGTCAAAGATTTGCACAAGCAAACTGGGTTTTGGGACTCTCTTCTCAGAAACAAAATAGCAGAAGTCTTGGTTGTGGACCTTCCCAAGCACTGTGCAGTTGTCCAGTGGGTGAATTGAGCAGTCTGGGCAAGACAGCTTGTTCAAAACCAACATTGCTTTCCAGTTTACCTCTTGTAGCCTTTTTTCTTAAGGAATTGTTAACCTCTGAATGTGGTCCACATCCTGCACCAAATTTAACCTTGGCTTACTGCAGCCATGAGGATCATGCTTGCTGCAAAGATGTTGTGTTTCAGCTCTGTCTCTTGGATTCTCCTAGTTTGCCAGGTGACAAAACTTCCCCTTGTTGTTAATAGGAGCTCTCAGTCTCTCATGTTCATGGTCTGCAAGCTCACTGTTGTTGTGGTCCCAGGGGCAGGACAGGAGGACACTGCTGTCCTGGGCAGCAGTGTGACAGTGTTGATCTTCAGGCTCTGCTGGCTCACAGGTCTGACCTGGGAATCTCCTCGGGGCAGAACTTGTTCTGCACATTCTGATTATTCTTTTCATCTTTCTGATAACCTTAGCAGGCAGTGGCAGTGAAGGGAGGACTTTCACATTTGCTTAAATGAAAGTTTCTTTACCAAATAATCTCCTTTCCTTTAGGCGCTCACTATCTGGTCTTGTCAGATCTTAGTTCTTCTCTTGTGTCTTGCAGCAAACACTTTCTTCTTTTTACCTTTTATCCTTAGAATAACTAAATCACTTCTTTCCTCTCCTGCCTTTACCTTTTGCCAGCCACTATAGTGGTCATTTATACAAATTATTAATAGAAATTATTATTAATATAGACAGAATCCCTGGACTGTACATTCTCAAAACTTCTTCCCATTCCTTAAACCCAAGGGCGAGACAAATAGCAGAAAAATGCTTTTCCTGCCCCTGCATCTTATCTACAACACCTGGTGATTTTTCTTTGTGACAGTCTATGAACAACAGCAAGGTGAAGTGACTCAGACTAGAGGCAAACATGCTTCTTCATGCCAGGGGATTGTCAGGCTTTGCAGAGGCTGGGGAGAATGAGGCACACCAACACTTCTCTGGCAGGTTTTGGCTAGTGGAGAGCAAGGCCTGTGTATTTGTGCTGTTGAAGCTATTATTCTACATGTGGCCTCAGACATCTGCCAACCTTCTACCCCAAAGAGGGTGTCACTTGTCAGGGTGCCCAATTGTTTAAGTGGAATTTCTAATGGAATTGGTGGCTAGGGTAGATACGAGATGGAGTTCAAATTAAAAAATATGAGACTTCACTAAAGGTTCACACCCTGCTGATTCCTTGCCACAGGTTACAGTCATTCTTCTTTTTCTTAATGTTCTCTCTTGGAGCTGGATATTTCAGACTCTGGCTTACTAAACTTTCAGTGTTTATATCCGGTTGTGACTACTCTCACTGTTCGAAGTGTGGCCACACACAGCAAGCAGGTTTTTAGTAACAAAGAAGCTGCTCTTTTTCCTTACTATGTTTGGTTACTGTGTTGTTGGGAAGGATGAAAGTTTGACAAGAAAGTCTCACAGGTATGTATGCTTAGCAGAAAGATTTTTAAATGTAGAGTCTGATGAAGGAATAGAAATGAAAGCAAATTTTGATATAGAAGAAAAGAATTGCTGAGCCAGTCTTACTGGATAACCAAGGAGGCAAAGGGTGTGTTAGTTAGAAGGGGTTTTTATGGCTCAGAGCAAAGGATAAACCTACCCCAAACAAGATGTTTTTACCAAGCAGAAAGATAGCACAGGCAAACAAGTCAGCAAAGTTGCAAGTAGAAAAAGGTCTCAGAATTTTCCACTGCAAGAAAACTGAAAAACAACTTCTAGCTTAAAATGTACTGACTTTTAGTGACTGGAGAATAGTAACATGGATATGGTGATTATAGTAGTTATGATAAGCTATAGGTAGAAGTTAAGGTATAGATTGGTTCTACTCTGTTAAGATGCTCAGCAAAGTAAAGTATAAAATGCAATGTAACCTAAACTAAGGGTCCCCAGGCCTGCCTGCAGCTGGAGCTGACAACTGTGGGCACAGACTCTGTCACCCATGGCCCTGGACTGCTATAACTCTTGGATGGAATAAACTGCATTTTGGAGAGCTGCCTGGAGCCCCACATCCCTCATTCAGGCTCTTACACTGTGTAACATGATCAAATACTATGTTAAAGATATCTGACTTTTTTTCTTTCTGTTGCTAATAAAACACTTTTTTAATTCTAGATTTGGATATCAAAACATCAGGGACTGGCTGTGTGAAGATTCAGAAAATAGAATGTGATAACTGCAAAATAGAAACAGAGAAGGGGACGAGTGTCTTGCAGTCAATAAAGGTACTAAGAACCTCCCTCACTGTTTGAGAAGGGATTCTGTGGTGGAATATAGTGTTAAAGCTTAAATACCAGTTCTGGAGATGAGAAGTACTCTGGTATTCTCATTGCAGCACTCATGTTGCTCTGTGTACAGCACCTCACCTTGAATTATTGCATACAATTGCAGCACAAAGTCAAAACCAGGGAATAAGGAGGAGTCAGAAGTCCATGTATCTGTGATAGCCAAAGGCAGCAGGAGCAGTGACAGCAGTGAAGCCTGATCCCTGTCTTCCCTACTCCTCAAAAGAAAAAAGAAATAGACTGGGGTTTTCTGTCTAGTAGGTTAATAGTTGTGCCTGCCCAATCAAGACTTTGCAAGTTGCTGCTGATTTTTTTTAATGTGTATTTTTTTTTGGTTTTTAATAATTGGTATATCAGAGCTATTGACAGTCCCTTTAAGTTAATTTTCAATCAGAAGTTACACATTACATGTCCAAAATACCTGACTGAAATATATCTGATATATACTGTATGCATCATAGGCATGAGGTTGTTTTTTCAGTCTTAAGGCTTCAAGTTTGCTGACTTAAGCTGTTGTAAAATTAATCACAGTTTAGCTGACTTAGATGCTATTTGGAATCAAATTCACTTGATTGTTTGGGATTGAACCTGCAGGAATTGGTATAAATTCAAAAGAAGGGTCAATTGTTTTGAGATATGAGAAATTTTTTAACATTTTTCTGTATTGTGGTAAGAGATGATTTTATAACAGATGTAGGGAAAACTGAGCTTAGGGAAGGGTGTAATATACAATAGAGCTAGGTGTACTCTACAGATGGGGAACTATAGACAACTTAAAGCTTCCAGATTCTGTGTAATTGTAATTTTACTCTTCTAAAGATACTTAAAATCTAACAGAAGTTAATAGCACTATGTGATGCCCACCTAAAATTTTCATTAAAAATTATTCTGTTATGTAGTAATGACAACAATGAGAAACTGCATAGCATGAGAAAACAAGGTGGTTTTGGGCAGTAATCATGGCATGCCATCACATCAAGAATTTTTTGTGGTGTCATGGAAAAAGATGGTTTTGAGGAAAGACCACCAACTTCTGGGAAGTGTGTCTCAAATGCAATCCAAGATGTGAAATATTTTGAATTTTAAAAAGAGCTGGATTTTAGTCTAATCTTGTTTTTAAGTACTATAGTTCTAGCAAGGTGACTGAACAATTTTTTTTCTAATAAAGCTTCAGGAATTGTACTCTGTATCAGAGAAGCAGAATTATTTGGGGGAAAGTAAGTTTTAGCCTTCAGGGTTTTTCCAAAACTACTAAAAGTGCTATGGCCTAGATGCTGTAGTGAAGCATAAGAGCTGATTCCCTTTGTGGGAATTTGCTTTACTGAGCAAACTGAAGTGATAGTGCCCTCCCCTGGATGGATTAAAGCTCTTTTAATGTTGGTTTGCTGTTATTAACAAACCCCATTAACTAACAAAGCAGGAGAGAGAAAAGATTGTTGATAAATGACTTTGAATGAAAAAATCTGGTCATGTAGGGATTATTCAAGAGCACCAGCAAACACCTTCACAACTGCTCATTTTCTTAACTTGCAAGAAGTTGTTAGTATAAATTGTAATTTAAAAAAACTTTTTGATATACAATATACAAAGCTTTTTTATATGCAATCTATAGTGTCTTTACAAAAGACTTAAGGATTTGACCTCTACTTTGCTTAACCATGCATACCAGTAATTGAACAGAAAGGAGGAGTCTCTGTGAGGCTTATTAATGGATTTTGTCTGGCAGTTTTGCTGTGGTAGACTTTACCCAGCCAGTGAGAATTTTTGAGGGTGGTTTTATTGAATTTTGTTTTGTTTGGTTTGGATGGTGATTGTTTTTTAATTGGCTGAAGTCCAGTTCACCCTATCCCTTCCAAGCCTCTAGGTCAACTAATGGCAACAGTAATTCCAAAATGCAGTTATGGCATTTTGGTCTTCTCCAGAGTATGAATTATTCACAAATTCTTTTTTGAGAAAGCAGTACTTCTTTTAAATTTTTTTTGTGATGCTTCTTATGATGACAGTGCCTCCAGGGAGACCCTTTAATTTTGCTTCCATATTCCTCAATTACTCCTGACCCCTTCACTGTGCTGGTGATAACAAGAATTTCCAGGCATCTCTCACACTGGCAGAAGACCTGCTGTGCTTCCTCAGCACACACCTTGTCTGAGCCTGATTCATCCTGCACCTGTGTCCTTCTCTTCTTCTGAACAAATTTTTCTGCTTTTCCTCTGACATCTGTTAAGGTCTTGACAGCCTTTTGCCGCTTCCTTATTCAAACCTTTCTCCCTTGCTTAGAGAATTTTTGCTATGAAAAATTATTGCTTTTTTTTCTTTCAGCTGGTGGAATATTTCCTCTTAGTGAAAAAGCTGCTTCACCACTGTAACTGGTTTCTTCTCTCAGCAAATCCTTCTGTCTGTTAGGTGTCTCTAGAAATACTTAGCTCTGAAAGCCTGATTGGTTTTTTTTTTTTTTTTTTAGGAAGATATTCTAATAATTTGGGATGGGGAAAATTAGTGTCTATGTTGTGGTTTTATTTTACTGATCTATCAGGGGCCACCCTGGTGAGCCCTTGCTATACACTGGTTTTTCCAATCTTGCAAGTTCCCATATTCTCCTCAAGTTACATATTTGGAGAACTTGCTGTTTAACCATTATTCTGATAACAAGTATGGTGTACCTGCCTCAAAGGAGTGTGGTGGCAGATTGAAACATTTAATTCATCATGTTACTGTAGAAGGAGAGAACTATATATTTAAATCTAATTTTTTAAGATTTTTTCTCTTTTACAGATGGCTATATTTTATTCACAAGAGCTGGTGGTTTTGGTTTTGTTTTTGAGATTGTTTTATGTGTATTTCTGTACTTTTTTTTCTCGTGTATGCAGCAACAGCTGGAAGCTATAAGGGCTATAGAGCAGTGTTTGCTTCTAATCTGGCTAATTTGTTAATAACTGGAGATTTATGCAAAACTATTTTAATTAGAATTTATGTGCAGTAAAATACTGTAGAATCTGGTTCTTCTTGCAGGACTGAGGCTTCCAGTGGTTAATGTGGTACAACTTGAAAAACAAGATAACCATAACTAGAGAACCAGTTATCCTAACTGTATGATTTTTTAACTTTTTTCAGAGCCATAAAATTGATATAAGGACAAATGGTGGCAAAGTAATTGGTCTTGGAACACTTTATGGCAACACAGATATTTGTGCAACAGAAAAGGGGGTAAGTAGGAAGTAAAACTTTCTCTTCAATGGCTTATTCTCCTCATTTGTTGTAAAAGGACTAAATTAAAAAATGTGCTAAAGAATATGTAAATAACTCTCATTATAACTTCACTGTTTCTTATGTTTGTCTGTTAAATTATATTATCCTGTGCTTGATTTGGATTGATAAACAGGCTCCACAGAAAGCAGAATAAGTGTGTGATCATTCCATCAGTACAGAGGTCATTCTACTGATACAACCCATCAGCTTTAATTATATTGACCCCTCAGGACATTGTTAAACTTTCTCCTTGGCTAATATGTAGGCATTTGGAATCTGCAGAAGGCTCAGGAGTTTTAGTGGGTAGTGCCTTGATATTTGTAAATGCTGTACACTTCTAGTGTTATGTAAGAAAGGAAGAATAGAAGGTTTTGAATTCTTTTTTAATTCTTTTTGAATTCTTTGCAGCTGAGGAAATGTAATCACAGGTAATCTTGCTATGAGATGCAGTGGGAAGAATCACAAACAGAGCAATTTTGTAGAGAACTAGTTTGGTTTTTTTCAGTAGATGGCAGTATTAGACTAACCACAAAGTACTGTACGCTAGTTTTGTTTCTTGACATGAGTGGGCAAGTCTCCTTTATTTAAAGTAATGTAGAGCTAAACTCCCTGCAGTTCTCACACCCAGTCTTGGTTTTAGGCATTGTAATGTCCATTAAAATACCTAAATGGGCTGCATTAGGATTCCCTGGATCTGAGGTGTTGCTGTGTGCCCATGTGGAGCCAAGCCAAGGCTGGGAGTGGCTGTGGCTGTGCTCTGACAGAATCCATGGGCACCTTTAACCAGCAGGAATGGAAAGAGTCAGAGAATGGGGTAACCCTCCCTTGCCAGGGTAGATTTGAGCCCAAACTGGTGAGTTCCAGGCATCCAGAGTCACTTCTGTGAAGTGCTGTTTGGCATTGCTGTGCACCTTGTGGGTTCCCAGGTCAGTTCATTTACCTAGAGCCGGCTGTGAGCTGTTCTTGATGTCCTGCTGTAAACTGAGCAACTTGCCATTGGATTTTCCAGAAACTGTCAGCATTAATTTATCTGTGCTTCTTTGGAAGTGGGTGTTAGACTGCCTTTTGTGTAATAGGTGTAATAATTGTATCTGTATGGGAAAGTATAGTTCAGAGAATTGTTTTACTTTGAGCCTTTAAATGCTTTTAAAAAAATTAGCTCTTTTCAGAAACATCACCCTTGTGAAACAATAAAACAAATGTCATACAGATTAAATTGAAGTGCTTCTTTGTGATCATAAATATTTGTATGTAGTATGTAATACTAAAAGAAGTCAATCTTAGAGCTGTAAAGCTGTAGTAACGTGAGTGAAGTGAGTCATTTTAGCACGAATTCACAGCTACAGAACAATATTTTGGCTTATGTTATTGAACTTCTCTCTAACAAATTTTGTAGTGTGGTTAGGAAGGACAGATTTCATTTCTCAGCTGGCCACTTCTGTTACTAATCAGTCAGCCTTATGTCTCCTCTGTGTGTTTGTGTGAGATGTTTCTTCCATCAGTTGCAGTCATCATTATGTAATTATGGCTCTGTCAGCATTTCCAGCCCCCTCCTGGAGGTGGGGAGGGAGAGGATGTGGTAAAAGGCACTAAGCACTTGGAAAATTAATATTTTTTAAGGGGAGAAGTGGGAGAGGACACCAGTAAAGCATTTGAGCAATGATAGCAGAAAAGGAAGACCAATAGCAGGAATAGGTGGAGAAGGAGCTGTATATGTCTTATTTAAACATAGCAAGATGTCAGTTTTTATCTTGAAAATGTGTTCAGATGTAAAACCTTCTCAGTCCGACTTGTGCAGATGGGACCAACGGGACTAGAGCATGTGGTCAGTTTCAGAAACTGCAACCCCCAAGGCTCCATGCCCAAGGGAAGGAATTTTTTCCCGAAAATCTGGTGGTTCAATGGACAAAAATAAAGAAATTGGTTTGCCTGAGGCGTTATTAGCTAATCTGTGCCATGGAGACTTTTCTATAACACTTGCTTTGTCAAGCCAGACATCTATGTTCTGCCAAAACTCCACAAGAGTTAAAGAATTTGGGATTGAAAGCATATTTATTTTCATTGAAAAGCAATCCTATTTTTCCATGCTTTCCCCATCTGAAATACTTTTTTATTCTAATATTTGAGCAGTCTGACTTCCCCTTCCTCCCTGCCCTTACCCTGATTTGGGTTATTCTGAAACAAACATTCTTTGTATTGGTAGTTTTTGTTTTATTGTTTACAGTAACTTCTTTTGATCTGGAGCTGAGACAACTCTTTTTATTACTTTCTTAAAATTGTGCAATTTTAAGAAAGGCAGTTGAGGCTGTTAAAAGAGTTGGTATGTGAGATTATTTAAAAATGAAGTGCTTTATTGTAAACAAATAAATATATCTAAATAGAATTAAAACTTGCATTCTATAGGAAGAGAGGTAGCTATTTGAATTTCCCTTTGCCTGGTTAGGAATGCCACAAGGCAGCCAGTTTGTATCCAAACTATGCAGATATTTTTATTTTCTTCCTTCCCTTTCAGGTGTGCTTTGCACTATTTTCATTGTGCTGATATCAGTGATGGCCTTCAAATGGGAAATGTTCTTTGCAAGTCATTTAAGTCTTAGAACAGGTGGGATCATAGAGCCTAAAATGAGAGTGCCTTTCCCTTTCCTTGCTGCTGTGACCATGTGTCACAGCAGGTTTGCACTTCACCATGCAATGTTGGGGAGTGGGAAGCATCCCTAGGACAGATGCAATGTAAATTAGTGTTTAAGATCTCTGGCTATTATGGTTTTGTTGCAAGCAGCATTAGATGAAAAGCTTCTGTTCAGTAGTGACAAGTTCTACTTTGTGTTTCTGAATTTTGTTTCTGTCTGTAGCACAGTTCTAAGCAGCAGCACCTGCAGTGATTGTAGGCACTGACTGGCACATATCTCTAATTCTACCACAGGCTGTGCGTAGCATTTTGATTTTCTTAAAGTTTAATGTATTTTGCTAAATTATTGGAGATCTAATCAGTATTGTAGCATGGGAAAAGTCTCAAGCCCAGTAGTTCCATTCTGTAATCTTATAATTTAGTAGTTCAGTGTGAATAGATGGCTAAGGCCACAGTGTAATTTGGCTGTCAAATAGCCCATACTAAACCAGCCTCTTCAGCTCAGTTTTTGGGATACAGTGCAGCACTGAGTTTGTGTAACACCAGTAGTTATTTGTCAGAATATCTCTTCCTTCATCCATAGCTTATTCTTTATATAGTATTATACTGGAAGGATTAACAGACTTATTTTTTTATATTAACTTTATTTGCACAAGATGGCAATGCTAAAATGACAAGGAGGATGTAAAAATAATTTGAGTGAGGCACAGTTTGATCTAGAAAGCCATGTATTGTTTCACATAGTGAATGAGGATTTTGTGCAATTCACTGAAAGTCTGTATAAGCAAAATAGAAACTAATTGAGTGGGGTTCAGGTATGAGCTATTGCATTCTTCCATCATAAATTTAACTGAGAATAGAATTCAGTTTCATATGGTTGCTGCACAAGCATGTGAATTGTTCAAACACATTGATGTTTTATCATGTGACTCATCACTTTTGCATAGATAATCTCATCTGTCACCTTTTATTTCCCAAATGTGCAACTTTCCACATTCTATCCTTTCTCTCTGTTTCTATTGCAAAGAAGTAGAAATGGAGATTTTATCCCTGGTTTTTCAAGGCTTTGTATGTCTTGAGGCTTATGTCCAAGAATAGAAGCCTGAGTAACCAAGGTAATAGGAAAATTATGCTGAAAAAAAGGGCAGCTGAGTGGAGCTTCTTTGCAAACCTTCACCAAAGATACATCTACAAAGTAAACCAGTTAAAAATCTTCATAAACAGCTGTGTGTAACAAGACAGAGGATGTTTCAATTTGTGGTGGCAGAAAATTGATCATCAGTGCTCCAAGTGTCATAATGCTGTACTAAGATTCAGTCTTCATAATTAAAGTTAATAATTCATTTTGCTTTTCCGAATGAAGTGTTTAATTCTGAAAATTAAATTCTTCTTAAATTAAAAACTTCTTTCTTCTGTTTGTGACTACTTGGGTTCTTCACCTGAACTGTGGATGTAATAACTCATAGGAATGTTGTGAGGAATCATTAATTCTTAAGTCAGAGCTCTTGGATGGAAAGGTTTTTTGTTTTATCTTGTGTAGCTTTTAGCTAAGAACCTGATTCCATTTTTCCTGCACCAACAACTGCTTTCCATTTGTTTTGTGTCTTAACAGTGTTACATCCCACTGCTTTTTCAAACTGTGATGACAAATTGTTGATTGTGTTTATTTCTCCTAGAGTGTAAATATAGAGAAGCTGCAGGGGACAACCATCAATATATCCACTGAAGATGGGCTGCTGAAAACTAAATATCTCTATGCAGAATCAGCATCTCTCTCCTCAGAATCTGGTGATATTATGCTGGGAAGTGTTCATGGTAAGAAGGAAGTCTGTCACAAATGAAGCTGCCTTGAAGGTGTTCAGTAATGTTCACAGTGACAAATGGACCAATGCATAGACTATCACTAAATCAGGTGTGCACAGCATGCAAGCAAAACAGTTCTATTTCTCTTAGAGGCAATTGATTTTTTGCCACCTAGCAGACTATATTTTTGAAAACAGTTTCATAAGCACACTTGTTAATAGCAAAAAGCATATATTATGTGAAAGAAATGTCACACATATTAAGAACATCAAAATATTCTAAAATTCAGCAATGAAAATTATACTAAACATTGTCAGCAGACTTCTCTTCCCCTCTCCCCCCTTTTATTTTCTTCATAGGAAAAGCAACTCTTAGACAGATCATCTACTAAGAACTGTTGTTGGAGGGAGTCATAATGAGAAGTTTTTATTAGAAATAGCCTGTGTGTTTACTGGCATCTTATGTTAAGAGTGGTGACAGTTTCTGTTTTTAGAAGAAGTTCTTAGAACTTCTTAGCAGTCTCTAAACTATCCACCCTTTGGTATCCTTCCCCAAGATCTAAAACTAATAAACTACAGAGTATTTTATTGAAGCAGCAGCTGAGGTTCAAATCTGGTGTGGCTTTCTGATTTAACAAAACTCCCACTGAATTCAGACTGTGCTATAAAGCATTTGTGGTGATTTAACATTGAGTAAAACAAACTGGAAGATGCACAAAGAAAATTATTCAGCTCTGTCAGAGTTCCAGATTTTCAGCTATATCCCTTAAAAAGAATTTGCTACAATTGCTAAGAAATTATGTTGTCATCTAGCTTGAAAAACTACTTCTTTCTTCCTTGAAGGAGCTACTCCTCTGTCCCTTTATATTAAATGTGAGAATGGTTTCTAAACCTGTTAGCTAAAGTTAATTTTAACATGCACTGACAGAAATAAACTGCTTTTTCTCCTGTTATTGTAGTTTTCTAACATGTAGGCTTGTATTATTTCTGGAAGTTCTGTCTGATAAGCTGTGCTAGTTTGGCTTTTAGTGACTTTATACAGTATAACGATATTGTGGAGTGATCAATTTGTGAGCAGGTTCAATCTTTGTGCACATCCAAGAGTTAATTTTTATTTTCTTGTTACAAAAATGAAATCATAACTGCTGTAGTCAAGAACTTACTTTCTTCAGTAATGCCTGTTGCCATTAAGCTGAAAAACAATGTGAAAACAAATAGAATTGTGTCCAAATTATGCAGACATTTCTTATGTTACTTCAGGTTTATTTTTATGACCTCTCTACTAAATGGGCCTGGAACACCTAATGTTATTTTAGCTTTTTAAAAAAAAAAATTGCACATTAACATTTGCTTGGTAATTTTACCCTGTTTTTTGAACAGAAAAATATTTTCTGTACAATATCATGTTCCCCCATCATATTTTAATAGCCAAGGCTTTTAAAGTGCACCAACATGTATTAGCAGACAAGATAACTCCTAATATAAATTTCTGCTATTAAAGAATGGTGACTTTCACTTCTGATTTTTGCTCATGGGGTAGCTCAATTGCAATAGTTTTGTCTGTAAACACCTGGACAGATGTTTGGTTCTTGGGCAGTTGAAGTCACCATTTCCCTGCAGCTGACACCATAGGTGGCATCAAATCAGCACATCCTGCACAAACTAAGCTGGATTTCATTGCTTTTGCACTGGGAAAATTAAGTTAGGGCAGCACAGACTTTGCAAACCTGTCTGAGACACATTTTGTGGTTGAAACTCAGGCTGTAACATCAGGACACCGGGAGAGCTCAAACTTTCACAGCTGCTCATTTGCGTTTGTCATGCTCCTCTGGCAAATGGGCAATGCATTGCTTTAAAGGAGTTTGTTTTGGGTAATTTTCATCAGCTTCTGTAACAGGCATTAGAGGTGTCAGGTGCTATTAAGCTTTTGAGTTGACACCTGAAAAAGAAATTTGAAAAGAAAAAAAAAGGAAATTTGCTCCTTAGGAATTTCTTCTTTACCTGAGAGCCAATAACATCACAGTGAGCCTTCTGTACCAAGGGGCACGTGGGAGGAACAGGAAACCCCCCTTTGCAGCAGTGCCAAAGTCTTGGGTTGAGTTGCATTAACTATTAATTTATTTAATAAATCTAGTTTAAATTTGGATTCAATATCAGATTCCTTACCAACTAATGTCTAAAGTAGGCTCAGTTAGACCAAGCTTGCTCAAGGCCTTGACTAGTTGAGCTTTGAGTATTTTCAAGTCCAGAGTTTGTATGACCTTTCTGGACATCTTGGTCCACCCCTGAATTATTTTTCTGGCAGGAAAAAAACCTTTTTTAATCATAATTTCCATTACTACTTGTATCCATTATTGCTACTTCTTCCTCCTCCTTGTTGCACCACCATGAGAAGAATGTCTTTTTTTTTCTGTACCTCCCATTAGGTAGTTGAAGGCCACAAGAGGACTCCTCAGCCTTCTTCTTTTAAACCAAAACAAACATGTTCTCAGGGCATCTCTAGCTTGGTTTGGGTCCCTGATCTTCTCAATAGCCTTCTCTGGCCTTAGTAAAGGACATCAGTGTCATTCTTGACTTGAAAGCACAGAACTGGACACAATATTCTAAGTGCAGCCTCACAGAATGTGTTGACATTGTGCAGCATTGGTGATTCTGCCATATGAGTATGTACCTAAATGGAATTTGATTTCTACATGTTGAATATTTTTCAAGGATCTAATGAAAACAGGTAAGAAAACTCCCATAAAAATGCAGAACAGCCCCAGGGGCTGTATGCTGACAGAATTTGATCTACCTTCAGATGCTCCATGGGAGCTGCTGGCTGGCAAAACCCTGGGTCTTTTTGTAGGTTGTACCAAACTAAGTGCCAGCCATGATAAAATGAGGGAAAGGATGGGATAATTATAGCATGGATTTTAAAAAACAGCAAAGAGTGAAGCCAAACATCTTTCAAGGTCATTGAAAACTGCTTTTGTTTCTGCTCTGATTTTTAGAACTCCAAAGTATTTTGTACAGTATGTGCTTGAAAAGATGAATTTAAGACTGTTGATGATAGACTGCTTTTCTAGCTTTCAGCCCATGAACCACTAAGAAAAATACAGGTCATATGCAGTGGAATGCGCTCTGCCCTAATGGCTGTTTACTACTGTGTAATTACACAAGATAGGGTAGAGCTTAATCCATCTGCAATTTTTAAAACCTCTTCTGAAAATCTGAAAATTATGGCTACTGTGTGTTGCTAAACTGCACTCAATTTCTGTGATCAGCCTTAGTCTTCTTCTGCCTTTCTCTTGGGAGGATGAGAGAATGGCAGGGATGACATGGTGTGGTTTAGTTTTTAATTTAGAGCATTTTCTGTGACACATTTATGCATGGAAATGGAGAAGTTTGTACAACTTAGTTAGACTGTTAGTAGGGTAGATGTCTCTTCTGTTAGGAGGTACATCTGTTGTCCTTCCAGATTTTCTTGATGTTGTAGGTGAAAGGGCAGAACAAGTATTTTGAAGTTTCAAGGCTGGAACACTTGTGCCTGTTTAAAGTGATGCAAGTTCAGTAGAAGACCATTCTACATTTTGTGCCTTACACACTTTGTTTGATGTTCTCCACTTTGTCCAACATACTACAACTGAAGTCAATGGAAATGTTCACAAGGGGTTGTCATGCACAAAACTCTTAGAAAACAAGAGTTTGTGTACTTTTACAAAAGAATAAGTTTGGAGGGAGTAGGAAATGTTCATTGGGTCCAGGAAGTTGCCTTTGCAGATAATACACAAGATTGCCTCCAGCAGACATGGGGTATAGGTATATAAAATAGGAAAATAGAAACTGTTTATGTCATTCATGCAATTGAACTTAAATAATCTCTAATGCTGTTGCAGGCATCAGAGCAATTAACAAAAAATTGCCCAAAGTAAACTGAGGCAATATTGTGCATTAGCCTTGCACATACCTCTCTACATTTTTTTCTCCCTCACATCCAGGTGGTATCTTTGAATTCACTCAATGTTTTTCTTGTCTGAAATCAATTAATTGTTACCCACATGTGTTGAGACTTCTGTTTGTAAAGCAACAAGATAAAAAATGAATAAATAATATGTTTTGATAATATGTTTTTAACATTTTTCCCCTTTTCATTATAGGTAATACCAACCTTCAGACGAAAAGAGGGAGTATCACAGTAGGTAGGTTCTGCCTTCTCTCTGTGTCTTTTGCTCTTCCCTTCTCCTTTCTAAAGGCTAAATATTCACAGGGGAAGTGAAGAGGAGGTGATTTCACACAGATGTTTTTGCCTCATTTTCAGGAGTAGCCCTGATAAGTGTGGCTGAATAAGACCCTTTCCAAAGTCAGCCTTTTGTGGTTGGGCAAGGGACATGATCTCACTGGACTTTGCACAAGTGAGGCTGAGTCTAGCTGTCATCTTTTAGATATAAATGGGATAAAAAGACACAAGAAAATGCTTAAGTCTACATCAAATGCAGTTGTGCCCTTACTGTAGTTCTCTCTTATATTTATTGCTATCAGTGATTAGCTATGTTTAATTTTTATATCAGAAAGCTAATCATTGATGTATTACTTATTTGGGGAGGTGATGGGAAGGCTTGTGATAATTTCAGTGTTTGAAACTCTTATGCCAATAGTTTTCCTTTCAGAAATGAAAACAGCTCATAAACCTTTTATTGGGAACCTGGGAATTTATATGACAGGATAACTCAGAGCTATTAGTTATGGTGTACCTTATATCAGTGCTTTTTATAGCACACAAACACCAAAGTGAGAAACTCAAATTCTAATTATTGATATGGCAGGAAATTGAAGTAACACTGAGCTTTGTATAACATTTTGTATCTTTTGAATGTGGAAAGACTTCCTCAGGCCCTGATCTTGAAGATTTTAACTGTAGTCACTCACTAAGCATGTTTCAGGGACCATCTCTAGGATGTGTTCAGGGACTGTTAACAACTCTTCTTGTGTTTCTAAGAGCTCTGTATTAGCATTCCTGGAAAATGAATGCAAGACACATTCTTATGAGTTAGTCATTAAACCACAGAATTAAATTCAACTTGCTAGGCTGTTTTTCCTTCTCTTAAATAAACTCATAGGGTATGAAGAGTGTTTAAATAAAGGTTTCTTAATATAGGAGGTAGCTTTTTCCATCAACAGATGATGATTATTTTCCTTAACTAACCAGGTTCAGCTTTTAAGCACTGGGACACTCTTACTGTTGAAGAAACTTTATTTTTCAGACTTCAATTCTGACAGCACTAGATAGACTTCATCTTTTCCTAAAGAGTGCTGAACATCCCTGGTATTTTTATGGGTTTTTCTAAAGGTAAAACACTTTGAAGATTCAGACTTTCAACTCTTAAAATCTGAGAACACCTCCTACTCAACCAGTTTGCTGAAGGCCTTGTGCCTTATTTCAGTTGGAAGGGTCCCACAGTGACCATCCAGTCCAACCAGAGTTGGAGTGTCTTGTTTGGGGGCTCTTAAACTCTGACAGGCTTGGGGCAGCAGCCTCTCTGGGAGCCCTGCTCCAGTGTTTGACCACTCTCTCTGTAAAACAGTCCTTCCTAAAAAAGAACCATTCCCATGCAAGGTTTCACTGGGCACCAGGGAGAAAAGCTCAGCACCTCCTTGTGCCCTTCCCCTCCCCAGGAAGGTGCAGAGAGCAGTGAGCTCACCCCCAAATTCCTTTTCTCCAAAGCAGGCAAGCCAGGTGGATTGGTTGTTTGGGCTTTTTTGGAGCAGAGTAATTTATCTAAAACAGACTGTGGCCTTTACACCCAATGGATATAATTGAATATTGGGATAGAAAATAGATCATGAATAGGTAAAAGGATAGCCTGGATAGTTTAGTTAGGAAAGGAATTGTTTCCTTGAGAGATTTCTTTGCTTTGTGTGTTGCATCATTTGTTCTGACAGGTCCCATGGTGAGTATGGTCAGGACTGCTAAGGATTTTTCAGTTTTGTGTGCAATTTAGTGAATTCTTAATAATAATAATGAAGTCTATTTAGTGAATACATTTCAGTTTCTTATAATACTTTTCATATGACAGTTTTAGAACAATGAACTAAACCAAGAATTTTTGCCAGTTTTCTATCAATGAGAAATACTAGATAGATAGCTGAGCAGGAATTCAATCTTCATCACACTTCAGATACCTTGGAATTTCATGCTTCCTCCAGTCTATAATCAAATAATGATAAATACTTTTTGTTCCTATAGAGATTGATTTTTGTCACTGATTTTACCATAAACAAGGTCAGTCTTTAGGTGTTATTAGGACAAGCATGTTTTTGCTTAGATTGAAGTAAAGATCACTTGTGTTTAATCCTTTCTTTAGTGCTAGGCTGATAAAGTGATGCTAAATGTTACCTTTGTAGGCCTTTCACTGTTCTTTTTGTGCAGTCTTTCTCAAGTTATGTGACTTAGGTTTTGTTCTTCAAGCTCTATTTATTTCCATAAAACTTAACAGACTTTTGTCCTTCCAAGGACATCTTGCTTCACTGTGCCCTTTTATTTAATCTTTTTTCTCTAGTACCAGTAAATTCTCAAATAGCTAAAGCTGCACAAGGCTGACCATCTGTTCTATTTCCAGTAAAAGGCTTTGTCCTTGTTCTCCCCCTTGAATAACCTGGAGAAAACTATTTCCCTGTTGGTCCTTAGCAAACTCAAATTCAACTATACATTTTTTCCTTATTTTTACCTTCAGTTATTCGCATTCATATCAGCTAGCACTGGGTATATATTGGAAAATAAATTGCCTTAAGTTTGATCTCTCATAACCATAAAATATGTATTGTCTCCATTGCTGTTTGTTATGTATTTTATGCTATCAGCCTATGCTTCTTAGTATAGGGTAATTTTTCATTTTTGAAATATTTATTTATTTATTTGTGCACTCTGTTGTGCCTTATCTTTTTTTAAAATTAATTTTCCTTTTATTCCCCTTTATTTGTTAAGAGTTAGAGACACAAACTTGAAACAGGATCTTTATGGACTTTGCAGAAGTGATGAACTATTTATGTTTCTTGGTATTCTTAATTGTATCTACACACTTGTATTTAATATCATATCCGTAACATTTGTTACATAAATCATATTCAGTTGTTTCCATGAAATATATTTCATGGATACTTGCATAGGTCAAAGCTTAACAGTTGTTTGCTGTGCAGTACTGTAGTGTCAGGTTTAGTGTTTGGGTAGTGCTGCCAAGCTTTTGGTGGTTTTGAAACTCTGCTGAAGTTTCTTCAGCCATAGGAAACTTTGTATTAGTGAGGTGCTCTGGGAGTCAAAATCTGGCAAGTCATCCTCCCAAAACAGTGTTCCTCAATGGAAAAGTGTTCCATTTCTCTCCAGGTTGTTTTTGACTTTTCTGGTAAATCTGTGCCTTGGTGAGTCTGTCCCTCCTGCCCTCCTCCTGCATCCTTTATTCGTGTTGATGCCTTCTGCCAACACCATCCAATCTCTAACAAAACAAGAATTCTTTTTATTTTAATATTTATTAATTGAAGATCTAGGAAAAACACTTTGTTCAGTCTTGCAGATTCACACAAGTTATCTTCCCACTGGGAAGAATCCCCCAGGAGCTGCTTTTGCATTTGAGAAGTGGGAAGAGAAAGGCTTCAGGGGATCAGTGTTGTTGAAGCACCATCAGCTGGTGGAATGTGGCCTGTTTGTAGCTGTTCTCCCTGGAGAGAGCTGCTCTTCTGTCACTGGAGACTCTTCCTTCCTAGAATAGATAAAGGCACTTATTCTAGGTTCTGTTTAAAGCAGAAGAGTCAAAGGCTGGATGTTTCCTGTATCTGTTGCCAGCAAAATCTCTATCAAGGTTATGTGGAGTTGGTAATTGGCTGTTACTGAATTTGATGGGGAATCTCTGCAAAAACAACCTTTGCATGAAAACTTCTAGTGATCGCTGCTAAAAAGGGCATTAAAAAGGTTGATGCATGTCAAATTTTCCACTTCTAATGACTTTACCTTTTCAACTATTATGAACAACCTTTTAAAAAATGACCATTTAAAATCAATATTTCATTTTCACTTAGACAAGCAGAACTCTTCATTGTTAATGAAGAGTTAATTTTCTTTTTTCAGATTTTGAACAGACTTTCTTTAGTACAGTCTTGAAATGGCAGAAGCATTCCCATCCAGTTCTAGTTATGGATGTTTTCTTTTTAGCCAAAGCCCTTCTCAGTTTCTCAGCTAAGTATGGATTAGCTGGGTTCTTTTGATTACTTTCCCCTCCAAAGAAATCAGCTTTAGCTGTGGGATCAAGATTCTTTTCTGTGTTTTTGCTGTTGTAAGCAATGCACTGATCTTTGGCATCTGTGCTTGAAACCTGGGATCAGAAAAGCTCCAGATGAGTTTACTTAGAGCTAAAACTGTATGGCAAGTATAAAATGTTAATATGAGACATCCTTGTTAATTAATCAAGTTAATTCTCTCATTAAAGCTTTTACTTTTTAAAATGGGAAGTTTAATTCAATTTTTTTTTTTTGTCGCTATTCTAATAGTTTGACTGTTGGATTTTTTTATACATATTCAGAAACCAGTGTCTATCAGTGTCTCAGGATTTCTTGCAAATACTTTAATTTCTAGCATTGTCTCTAAAAATACCTCTCAGTAACTGCCTTTTGCTCGTGTACCAAGGTAATTTTTTTATGCTCCTCTAGATTTTTTTTGTAATTTCTTTGCAATTCTTATTAGGTATAAACTTGTTCAGTAGTTGGAACTCAGTAGTTTGAAAATAGTTGAACTCTTTGGGACTTCACTTAATATTGTGCAAGTCTGTATGTTTAGAATTGGAGTACATTTCAAATAAAGACTACTCAAGTATACACTTAAAGCTTCTTAAAGGCTTTCTGTTTGTAAAAATGCTTCTTTGCAAAGTTGTATGATCATAAATTTCTGCTAATAAGGTTTAAAAGAAAATTTAGTCCTCTCTATTCCAAGGTACAGAACAAATAATGTTGTTTTCCTGGACATATTAAACAATTGTTGATAACGCAGATGTAGTGAATCAGACTTTACAAATCAGCCTGCGTTCAGTTTTTCTGTGTAACAAGATATTGCCGTGCTCACCTGCTTGGTTACTGCATGGGGTAGCTTTCCTGGGTAAAGTTCTCCCTGCACAGGGTCTGAGCAAATGAACTCTTTTGGAAGCTAAAAGAGATATTAGTATTCAAGTTTCATGCTTGATTTTCACACAAAGATGAAGACATTGCTGTAGGAAGATGTGCACTGCAGTTGGGCCCTTGTAATGTAGAACAACTGCAGAGCCACAGCCTGAGGAGCAGAGTGTGCCCCAGTCCTGGAGTGGGGAGATAGAATACCAGGTTTCTGAAAAATCCTAAGTGAAGGCTGACAGTCTGTAAATTATTTTGCATATGTATATTATGTAAATTATTATGTGTAATCCGTAAATTATTATGAATATTAATAAATATAATTATTATTCCTAAACACAAAAGAATTGATAAAAATCAGTTTGAGGTATAAAGAAATATCCTGGCAAATGTTTACTTTAAAAGAGTGAATGATACACAAATTCTTTTCTTTTGTTTTTCAGATTCATCAGATGGAAGTCTAAAAGCTTCTACATATCATGGGACAATAGATGTTTATGTCAGTCAATTAAGAAAAGTGGATCTGAAATCCCAGAAAGGTTAGCAAACTAAGTCAAATATTTTTTCTAGCAGATTTTGATGTAAAAGAAAAGGAGATAAGTGTTTGCTTTGGGGGTTTTTATCTGTCTGTAAAAAATAGTTTGTGATTATTGGTTATTTCCTTTTTTTTTGACATCATTATTGGAAGATGTCTATAAATACTTAAAATACAATAAGCTCTTGTCAGGGACAAGAATACTAAGATGGATTAAATGTGTTTGTGTTTTTCAATTTTTTTTTTTCTGGCAATATGCCCAGCAGAATTCTGCAGAGCTGACTAGGCTTACAGTGTTCCTTTGCCTTGAGCACAGTTTTCTCCATGATCCTGTATGTGCAGTGATCACTGACACACTTACATTTATTTTTCTTGCTTTCTGACTGAAATGTTCTACTATGAAAATTTGAAGGCAGAAAAGCAAAGATGGGAGAGCTTTACATTACCATTTTTCCTTAATTTTCTCTCCTGCTTACTCACTTAAATTCCTCTTCATAGTTAAAAGCTCACACATAAAGTTGAATTCATATCTGCTTTGCTGAATTAATTCAGTTTTGCCATTCTGAAGATATGATACTGTAAATTACAGAGCCCTGAATGCATCTTGTTAATCCTAGTTTGAAAAAATAAAATAAAAAAAAAAAAACCACAAACCCAAAATGCAAACAAACAAAATCCAAAACACACCACAGCATTTTTATACTTGACTTTAATGTCATGTCAGACACTTCAGGTGGTTTGGTCCACTTCTGTCTCCTGTGAAACCAGGCCTGTGCCCTGTTAAAACCTAACAGTTACTCAAAATGGGACTCATGATGTCAGTGAATTGAAATAATTTGTGCATCTTTCTGTACATCTATTTTGGCATCGTTATTGCAAAGAAGTTTATTTTTATATTATTTCTTGGTTACCTTTAGTATCACTTATTTTGCTAAGTTAATGTCTCTTTGAGCTAGAAGAAAAGAGAAATATATTCAATAAAAGCTAATTAATGTTATTTTCAAACTATTTTCTAACATCTCTTCTGGCAGCACAGTTTAGTAAAGGCAAAGTTGAAGCTCTGTTTACCCTGTAAATTCAGAGTAACTGCCGACAGCTGCAGTGTAGAAAATGTCCCACTTGTGCTAAATGAGCTGCATGTGTGCTGGGTTTTGTGAGTCATCACTGAGCAACTCTCCAAAGAGGACCCAAAGATGAAGACCTTTTCCCTTTCCTATTCTAAGGCTTTTGTGTATCCAGCAAAATGCAGGCCTAAATTATACTGGAAGTTATTTGTTCATCAGAGCTGTCACAGGCAAGTGATTCTGCTGTGTGTAAATTGCTCAGCCAGGGTTGCTTTCTGGTGCTTCTTTGCTGTTATCCTTACCATGTTCTGCTGAAGCTTCTGGGATGGATGTCAAGAAACTGTTTTATGTTTTTCTAAAGTAAATGTTGAAATTGAGCAAAAACTAAGGAACACATAAAAAGGAAGCATATTCTGTATTTCTCATGTTTTTGATCTAATATGTAGGAGAGAGCTCTCAGACTTTGTGACTGAGTTATTCCAAAGATGACTAATGTGGCCAGGTTGGGAGCCCAGTGTCTGCCTTTGGTCTGATGCATAGAAATTTAGGGGCAGCAGAAGTCAGAATTTCTGGTTTTAATCTCAAAGTAGAATTATTCAGGCCACCAAAGCAGCAATTTTGCTACTAGTTTACATTTTAGTGATGCACAGTCTAAACTGGTAAGTCAGTTTTGAGACTGCATCTGTTGGAGGTGTGAACAGCTGGCCCTGAGCAGTAAAGCAAAGACAATTGCCAGTGTTCACAGTGAGTGAGCAGCCCCTCATCCTTCCAGAGGAGCAATCCTTTCATCATGTGCCGTGCAGTGACTGGGTTATTTGTCAAGTCTGCCCTGTCCTTGCTCTGGAATATGAATATACAACTAGAAGATGAACTTAATGAGATCTATTATATTTGCTTCCTTTGATCATTCCTGTAATAACATCCTCTACCAAACTATTTTTTTTCATGTCTGTGAAGGAAATGCTGTGATGCCATTTTCTATATATGACATACTCTGTTTATGATAAATGAAGATACCTTCATTTATCCTTCCAGTGACCACAAACAAGAGGTTACCGTTTCTGAAGACTTTAAAAAAAAAACCCCAACCAAGCACAACCAAATGATGATTTGATTGGAGTTAGTGAAATAATGGACTATTTCATGCTTTGATCTCAGGGTTAAACTAACTAGCTTGCACTTCATTTTATACCAGGTTCAATTACAGTCAAGGTACCTGCATCTCTCAAAGCCTATTTAGAGCTGTCTGGAAGAAAAGTGGATGTGAGCTCAGAGATCCAGTTAAAAGAAACACAGAGTGCCTCCAAAGATGATCATGTGACTCTAAGTGGTAAGGCTTACTAATCTTGGCTTCCAATAAATGTCTGTCTGGCCTAAGTCAAAGGCATCTACATTTCTTTATTAGTTTATTGCCCTTGGCAGCTGCTTGTTTAATCTGCTTCACTTTCAGATGTTTGCTTGTGCTGTTCTACTCCCCATGTTACTGGATGATGTTAAAATTTTATTTGGTAAATGACTTGTGAATGTAATCAACTTCTAAGAAAAGCCTTAGAGCCAAATCCCTCCTTAGTGTTAGTCCAGTGAATTTGTGGGAGATAATTCGGGGCTGAATTTGACCCATTGCTTTGTTGGCTTAGAAACTCACATAGACTTTCCTAAGCAATCTATTATATTCAAAATATAATAATTTAAAAAATCTGTCTGTTTCTGAGTCAAAGCGTGGGAAATAAAAGGGATAATGGCATATTTATAAATAGTATGTAGTGCAAGATAGGCTGAGAAATGATGGGTGGGAGATGAGAAGAGCAGAAGAAGCTGGAGCTGTAGGAATAGAGGCAGAGAGTACATGGAAAGGTACCTGCAATTACTGGAACTATTCTTGTAAGGCAATTAAAATTGAATCCCAGGTCTTGCTGTTTCCTGCTTTAGAAAACAGTTGCACAATTCACTGTCAGGGTGTGTATTTCTCTCCCCCACTCCAGATGTTGCTATCTAGAAGTTAAGGCTGTTGCTTTTACCAATTCCACAGTTTGCTCTAGAGAAAACATTGAGTGTGTCTGAGGGCTCCAGCTCTGTTTGAATGTGTTATGTCAGTGTGACCTGCTGTGACAGCAGATGGGGTAAGGCTTGGAGTTTTAAACCTAAGAAAATATGCACAAAACCTCTTTTCCTCTCCCATGTAAAATGGGAATCTCAAAGTTAGGAAAACACTGGAATTATAATTACATAATTTTAGTATGTAGCCTGCTTATATATCTCTTTCTGCCTAGGAACAGTAACTAGCACTTAAATTTAGTAGTGGTTATTAAATGCAGTTTCTACAAAAACCATAATTAGAGGTTGTCAGGGTAGAAGTCTGTGGAAGGACCCCAGATTCTAGCATGATTTGGTGTAAAAAATCACCTCAGCAGTAAAACAAGACTTCTCAGTGAATGAGGACCACCAGCCAATCAATCATCTGCTACTTTGGCAACATTAAAGATAAGGATGGTGTTTCAAATATCCCCAGCTGAATGACTTCTCTGGTTTCACAACCCAGTCAGTGTTTGTGTGGGACAGTCATCACTGGAGCAGATACAATTTTTCAACCACTGTTCTGTATGGAAATCATCTTGGCACTTGAGGCCAAAAGCAGAAACTCTGATTAGTTAACTCTCAAATATACATGTCCCAAAAGCATAGAAATCATCAAGAATTCTGCAGAGGCAACAGCATTAGGCCAATGCTTATCAGTTGTTTAAAGAAGATACAGCATTACATAAAAAGGGAAATACTTCCTCCTTCTATTTCTCTTTACCTTATGTGTATTCTTTCTGCACTTGCCCCTCACTATCAACAATTGCTTCTTCCTAAAGGTAATATTTGGTAATTTTATTGTACAAGTAGATTTTCAAATAATTGAAAATCATTTAATACAATTTCTGTATCCTGGGGTGCTATTCACTGTTGAAGTTTCAGGTACAAGGTCCATAGCTGTCCTGCTGTTGTGACTGAAGAAATGTAGAATAGAGAGTGAAGAGAGGCTTTGCCAAGTGGTTAAAAACTGTCACAAGAGCATGGCAGGTTAGGAGTTTTATGCTTTTGAGTTCAAAGATTAGTTTAAAACCAGATGATTTTCAGAAAATCGAGTTCTCATGTGAATAACACAGGCACTGTGACCTTTTAGGAAGCTTTGCCTGCCTCTGGGAGTATGTGCATGTGTTAGAGAGAAGGCTGTCCAGGGGGAAGACAGGGCAGAGTTCTGTGACTTGGTTAAACGTGCAGATATTCCTGCACTTTGCTGCTCTAGGAAATCCTTCCCTGCTGCTTTAGAGCAGTTCTTATGTGCACCATCACCCCCAGTTCCACACTGAGGGCAGTCAGTGCACCACAGCCCCACCAGCACTCCCATCCAGGCTTGGCCAGCCCGCCAAGGAACAGAGTGGGATTTAGTGAAAGCAGGATGATGGAAGTCTGCAGTGAGTGCTCCAGAGACAGAGGATGGGAGTGGGAAAATGGGTTTGCTCTTTTAGGAAAAGAAGGGACTTTCCTGCAAAATGGAGACACTTGCTGAGAAAGGGAGGGAACTGGAGAGCAGTGACAGGGAGTTTTCATTCTTTGAAGTAATTTGCAAGGGCAAATTACATCTGTTTCCATTGGCAGTCTTGGAAGCAGTATGTATGCTATAATGAAATGTCACAAAAACAGAGTTGATGCTCAGCACTGGTCCAGCTTCCATCAGTGGAAGTGTTTGGCTGCCTTTAGAGTGCTTGAGTAATTCCAGTAATTTCTGATTATAATCATGTCAAGGTGTTCTTTCTTTGCCCTGGCAAGAAGAGAAGCCCTTCCTGCTCAATGTCTGCCTGCTCCCTGTCTCCAGGTGTGCCTGTGTTCTTAAATCTTATGCCTGTGGAGGTAATTAGCTGTAGGTACTACATGTGGTAAGAGAAAGAATAGGAGGCTAAAAAGTGTTAAATATTTAAACAGAAAATTAACTTAGAAGACTGTTATGTCAAAAGACTTGAAACATGCTGAAAGTCAAGGTTAAAGTTCATATGATTTTGATTTATATGCTTTTTAGGCCACTTTCCAATAAGTTAAGTTCTAAGTACAAAGGTAGAAGCAATTACCTGTGTAGTCCTGAGAGGAGCAATATTTAAATAATATCAGGAAACAATAGTGTTACACCATTGAAAACAAACAGCATGTTAACATGATTGTTCTGTAAAACTCAAAATAATCCTTTGGCTTTACATGGCATTAGTAATACTTAGCTGGAATGTGTCCAGTTTTGAGTACTGTGCTTTGAAACTGTAGAGTCTCTCAAGGAGAACATGTGATCAGAGTCCTGAAATCATGATTAACAAGAGAATGAAAAGTTCTGGTTTTGTCTCAAAAGAGAAAACAAAGGGAAGGGGAGATGCATTCTTCTAGTATGTAAGAAGTTGCTACAGAGAAATAAAGAGATAAATTGTTTTGTCAACTGGCAGTAGGACTAGAAGTTATAACTTGACCTTATATAAAGGAAACTTAACTAAATAGCAAGATAAACTTGCTTGTAGCACTTGTCTGGGGGGCAGTAGGACTGTCAGTGCTGCAGGTTGTGAAGACCAGGTGAGCATCTCAGACTAAATTCAGTGCTCAGGAAAGGCTTCAGCCCTGGTGTCTCTTGTCTCAGGTTGATGTGACCATCTGCTCCCACCCACCCCACAGTAACAAAGGAAGGTTATCAGGCATGTGGGTGGATGGGGACTGAATGAAATGCAGCCATTGGACACACTTCAGCCACTTTGGTTGCCAACTTGTGTGTTGACCACTGTGAACTTGCTGGAAAAAGTCTTGCAGTCCTTCAGGGACTCTATTTGAATCCTTGTAGCAAATGGTGTCAATTTCCAAACCTAATTGTCTGGAAAATAAACCATGTAAATCTCATCTCTGAGTGATGCCAGGGATTCACCTGATTTTGGATGTTTCTCCATCCCTGCCCCAGTTCTAGTGCCAGGTTCATATCCGGTGGCAACCTTTCACCTGATGCCATCTGCTTGGTGCTGAGGAATCTTTTAACTTTGCAGGCAATTCATCTGGTTTGCAGCAGCTCTGTGAGTTTCCATGGTAAATGTCCCACCATGTCCCAGGTGCTCCTCAGAGGCTGTGGATATTTGTTGTTACTGTGTCTCGCTGTTTTTATCTTCTCAGCTGGCTCTGTGGTTTTTTGTCCTTATACAAAGAGCATATGCTTTGGGAGTTTTGGTTTTCCCAAGTGGAGACATGCTTGCTCCCAGTTGTTGTCAGCATGACAACAATTGCAGCAGTTAACAGGACTTCTAGGTTTTGATACTAATCCCATCCTGGCTGCAGCACAAGAGCTTTGCTGAGCCACCTGAGAGCAGTGTTCTCTTAGCCATGCCTCTGGTGGTCATGCAGGTAATTAACTCTCCCATGTTAATTTATGCCTTCCCTCAGATGTGTATAGAAGACATGCAGAGGAAATCCCCCATTGACTCCTGTAACTCCTTTTCCCCTGTGAAAATTTTCACATTGCCTCTACCTTCTGGGTTGATTGAGTATCCAGTTATTCTTTTAATACTGCAGAACTTCTTAGCTGGCCTTCCTCTTCCTGTGCCTCTGGAGAGTCAGCCTGTCTGTAATTACCAGATTCCTTTGAAAAGATGGACATTGACACTTCTGTCCTATCTCTGATGTTTCAGGTTTCTCTTACTTACATGCTTCAGGTCTTCTCGTCCTGCCTGGTTCTCCCCATAGGTTGTGGTGAGAAGCGCCTTTCTCCTTACAACAATAATTCTCTCAGGCATGCACTGAATTATTACAGCTTTCACATCTGCCTGATGTTCCCTGCTGGAGCAAAGAGGATCTAGCCAGATGTTTCCTGCCATCAGGAAAATTACTTCTCACTGTTCCCTCAGTGGTCCCTCACACAGTAGTGCTGGGAGAGCAGCCTATGGAATACTGTGGCCTTCCTTTAGGATTGCTTTAAGGCCAGGGTGCCAGAGGGGACTGACTGCATCAGTCTCTTGTACCCTGCTCAAAGCTTTATGGATGGATGGGGATAAGAGTGTTCATGATGAGAAATTCTGTATTGCTTACTCCAAGGTAATGTCTGTGTTTTAACTGTCTGGAGTTCAAGGGTTGAATACAAACACAGCTGAAGGGGCAGTGAATAACATGAGACAAGCAACTTGCCTTTAAAAGGGAAATAAGTGAAAGAGCTTGTATTATGTCAGTCTGCTGAAGCTTCAGGTTTTATCTGAAGCTTACCAGCTGCACAAGTGCTCCCACTGTGCAGCTGTCTTGGGTTTGTTGCAGTCAGCATTGCAGTTCAGTCCCAGGAGTAACACTATGTGCTGTCATGCCCCCCCTGTTTAGTCTGTTCTCAAGGCACTTCAGAACTTTCCTTCTTTCTTAGAAGCAGTTTTTATTGACTCTTGGCCACTAAAATTGAGTGGGAAGAGCTTTGTTTTATAATGTCCCTCTACACACTGCCCTCTGTGAAGCCTTGATCCTTAAGCAATATCTTAAAAAAAATAAACAAAGACCCAGGTTGTATCTGGAAAAGATTACATTCCTTCAAGTCAAATAGAAAGTTCATCCAACTTTTATTAAACACATTAGATGAGATGCTATCCTACAGATTTTTATTGGTTTCAGCTTGCATTCAACTCAAGCTGTTCACAACCTTTTGATGTATACCACAGTCCTAACACTACCAATGAACAACACTTAAAATATGATCCTCTTCTTGTGTTTTGTGATATGAAAATAGAGCTCTCAACTTCTCCAATCTCCAGGAAGGCAAGTAAATAAACAGTCAGTACTTGACTCTGAAGTTTTGCCAAGGTGTTACATTCCTTTAAACACCACAACCTATTTCCTGGGCTTTAAATTGAAAGGTATACACAGCATAATAGTGTATGTGTCTTCTCCTGAACTCATGCTGCTGTCTTGCCTGGTAGGTTTTGTAATTAATTCCCCCCCATCATTCTCAGTTCAGGAGGCTGTTTGCTTTTGTGATTTAATCAAGCTAATAAAGTCTTCCTCAAAATCCACTCATGTTCTCATGGTATCCAGAGTACAAGCAGTGAGTACAGTTAAGACCCAAGCAGTCATCAAAAGGTCCAGCTAAACCTTGTTGCTTGATTAGTGCCTCATACATAAATTAATTCAAATATAGGAAATAACTTTGAACCTCCTACTAGTGATGGGCTTAATAGCCTTAATATTTGCCTCACAGGCAAATTTCCAGGAGTATAAGGAACAAAACTTTTTTCTACATTCACATGGCAAAACCAAAATGAGAAACAGAGCTCATACAGAAACTCAGCTTTAAAATGGCTCTTGTAAATTTGTTCCTGTGTTCCCTAAACTCTGCTTTAACTTTCTTGCCAAGGTGTAAGCAGTGCATGAAACCAGTTACAGCACTGATTCTGTGTTTCAGTGTTTGTTTCTTGTACAGGAGTACAAGCCATAGTCACAAAAATATGAGAGAGAGGAGCTGGGACCAAGCACTCCAATATGCACTTTCTGGAAATATCTCTGCCCTGCATTTATTTCTCCCTAGGAGAAAAAGCTGTATTTCAGTGTTCTACATCTCTGTTAAAGGATCAGCTGAAATTTTCCTTTATACTTATTTGTTGGTTTGATTTCTTGTCACCTGGAGGCTGTTTCCTTAAAAAACAGACTGATGAAATGTTTCAAGTGCTATCTATGCTTAAAAGATTCTGTTTTAGTTTTTGTTCTGTACTCTCTGATACAATACTGTTGAAAATCAATGTTTCAGGAAAACTTTGAGGAACTGAACTTTCAGATTTTAATGGATTCCATATACAACACATTTGTCCAACTTGGTGATTCATCACAGATTTCAGTCTGCAGTTAGATGATGAGTAGAGGTCTGTGGGTTCTGCTTTACTGTAGGAATGACACTGACACTGAGTGTGCTTGAGACTGCTGCTGTCTGGAGCAATGAGGAGTGCAGAAATTGTATTGAGACATCCCCATGGAGACACCTGAAGGCATGTTGTAGTCTGATAACAAGGGACACTCAAGTGACTCTGGCATTGTTGGACTCTTCTGAGAACTCTGTACTTCCAAACCACACCTCAGCCTGTTGTGAATTGCTGTGGGTTTGGCCCATAAACTCAAATGAATCCCTCTTAGAGCTGCTAAAGCTCTGAAATGCTATTGAAAAGTTCTGGCACACAGGCCTGAGTTGTGGAAACCAGTGCAGTGATGTCACTTGGAGTTTTGCCACTGTTTTTGCTGTGGCCAGAATTTAATTTCAGCTGTGTTACAGGTCAGAGCAGAGCATGTTTGCAAAATTGGCTCAGAATCTGCTTCCCTGCCATCCCTCTTGCTATTACAGGCTCAAATTATTCTCAACTTAGAATTCACACAATTAAATGAACACCAAAGTAATAATAAATGATATTTTGTAAAGATAAACCAAAGTGAAGGTTGATCTTGTGATAAAGGCACTGATTTGGTACTTTTAAGATCACAGTTTAATTCCCAATATGGACACAAATCTTTTGTATAAATTTGGAAGATCATTTATTCTGTCTGGCTCTCAGGTTTTTGATTATAAAATGAGACTGAGTTGAACTCTCTTCTTTGTTAGTGAGCTTTTCAGAGCATGCCTGTGAGTACAGTTTATGTGAAACCTGTAAGACAGATACCTCGGGGGTTTTTTTAGGCCATTATCATAAGGAAACAGTAATACTTGCAAAATGTCCGGGCATCTGGACAATCAGGTCTTACCATGGCTCTTAAAATCTTTGAAATTACTTAGCCAGATCAGTATCTCATGTAGAGCCATGGTTTAACCAGAGCTGGCTATTGAGCACCAGGCTGCCACTCACTCCCCACAGTGGGATGGGGGAGAAAAGCAGAAAAGTAAAAGTGAGAAAAGTCATGGTTGGGATAGAGAGAGATTTTGAGATTAAGACAGTTTGATGGATAAAGCAAAAGCTGTGCACACAAGCCAAGCAAAATGAGGGATTCTTTCACTGCTTCCCAGGGCAAGCAGGTGTTCAGCCATCCCCAGGAAAGCAGGACTGTGTCTCATGTACTGGGTCAGACAAAGGCCATCACTGAGTGTCCCCTGCTCCTCCTCCTGCAAGCTGTGATACAGAACGTGCCACCATGCAGTTCAGAATGTCCCTTTGGTCATTTGGGGTCAGCTGTCCTGGCTCTGTCCCCTCCCAGCTTATGGTGCATCCCCAGCCTCCTCACTGGCAGGGCAATATTAGAAGAAAAGGTTTTGATCCTCTGAAAGGGCCACTCAGAAATAAGAAATTTTATATATTGTCAACACTGTTTTCAGCAGAAATCTAAAACATGGTTCATCTCAGCTGCTATTAAAAAAATAACCCTATCCCAGAGAAAAGCAGCACATGTAGGGTCTGTGTGGCAAGGTTGCTGGGAGGGCTCTAGGGCTGGCTTCTGTGAGAAGCTGCCAGAAGCTTCCCCAGTGCCCTACAGAGCCAGCACCAGCCTGCTCCAGGATGGATCCACCACTGGCCAGGGCTGAACCCATCAGTGATGATGAATAACAGAGTTAAAGAGGAAAAACCCTACAGCAGTTGGAGAAAGGAGTGAAATATGTGAGAGAAACAGCCCTGCTGATGTGGAGGCCAGAGCAGAAGCAGGGGCAGGGAGTGCTCCAGCTGCCAGAGCAGAGATTCCCCTGCTGCAGCCCCTGGGGTCTGCAGGGGTGCAGAGATCCACCTGCAGCTGGGGGAGGGCTCCATGGCAGAGCAGGGGCAGAGCATCAGGAGCTCTCTTTCTGCAGAGGAAGGAGTGGCAGAGATGATGTGTGACCTGACCAAAACCCCCATTCTCCATCCCCCTGTGCCTCTGGTGGGGAGGAAGTAGAGAAATCAGCAGTGCAATTAAGCCTGGAGCAAAGGGAGGGGTGAGTGGGATATGTTTTTAAGATTTGGCTTTATTTTTTATTACCCTTCTCTGAGCTGATTTGGAATAAATAAAATTAATTTTTCCCCATGTCAAGTCTGTTTTCCCTGTGACAGTAACTGCTGATTGAACTCTCCCTGTCCTTATCTTGATCCATGAGCTTCTTGTTACATTTTCTCTGGCCTGTTCATTTGAGGAGGAGAATGGTAGAGTGGCTTTGGTAAGGACCTGACATCCAAGCAGGGTCAACCCACCATAACACATTTTTAGCTTAGAAAGAAAAGTGCAGTACTCTATAATAAAAACATCTTTACTCTATTGTAAAGATGTATTATGGGAAAGTAGATTAATATTAAAAAAAAATGTATCAAGAAGGAAATGCTTCTGCTAAAAGTACACAAATTCTACCAAATAAAAGTGCTCTAAGTGCTTCCAGGGAGCTTGTAAAAAAATGACAATGTGAAGATGATATGTTTACTGTGTGTCAAATTAAACTAAGACAACTCTCTTTTCCAGGTCACATGAATCAAAGGGATGAAACAGACAAATGGATTAAGGCTGACACACAAAATGGCAAAGTGTGTCTTAAAAGCCAAAGCTGGATCCAGTCTGTCAAGCTGAAGAGTTCTTAAAGGTGAAATAGGCCAAAGAGATTAAATCAAGAAACTACAAAGGAACATTTCTGTAAAATTATGAAAAGTTTTGGATGAATATTCTTAATATAAAAGAGAAACTATTAAAAATGAGAGAATTTTAACCCAAGATTTGCCTGTGACAGTGCTGGTGCTAAACAGTCTGGTTTACTTTTAGTGCCTTTTAGGAACAGGATGATCTTACATATTCAGAATTCATATAATTTGACCCACTTACCATATCAGTTTAAAAGCTCTCAAACAGAAGTTTGTTGTTTTTTAAAAATGTAAAAAAGCATTTTCAACACTTCCAAGATGCCATGCTTTGCAAGCTCTGTTGTACTTTTAAATTAAATGTCTCAATACTGTGGGAATTCTGCTGGTTTATGCAAAATGCAGAGAATTTTCTTCAACCAAATTGTATAATGGATACGAAAAAATCACTTTCAGTGTGGTTCTTATGTGGTCTTCTCATTTGGTGTTTGAACCCTGAGCAGTTTCTGCCTGGCTGATGGGTACTCTCTGTGTAAAAATACTTCTGTGAAATGGCAGAACTTGCTCTGTGTCATCCTGAACCTCTGGTTTGTGGATAGAAGGAAGAACTCCAGCTCTGTCTACCACTGCTCACCTGCAAAGAAAAGCTTTTAAATAAACAAAAGTACCATGGATCTGGCTGATTTCAAGGAGGAGCACTCCTCCAACTGGGCTTAGGGGAGAGTCCACCTGAGCATTCCCCTAAGGAGAAGCTGCCCTGGGAGGGAAGTGTTGTCTTTGTGCCTGAGAGCTGGAATCTCATTGTTTGCTCTCTCTGCAGTGAGGGAGGGCCCTGTCCTGCAGAGCTCCTGGGAGGCAGAGAGGGAGGTGAGGGGAGCTGTGAACCTGCACTAGGGCAGGTCTGATTTTTGTGGAGGGTTCTGTGTTTCTGTAAAACAAGCACACAGTAAAGTAAATGGGGCTTTTAAAAGCCTTTCCATGCATCTCTATGGCACCTTATAAAAGCAGTAGTGAAATTTGTGTTTTGAGCTGAAATGTCAGAATCCCTGCCAGCTCAGGGGATGGTGAGGAGCAAGAGAGAATTCAGAGTGCCAGCTCAGGCTTTAAGTTTTGTAAATATGTGTATGTTCCTTGGGTCATAATGGAACATTATGAAATTAACTTCTTTTGCCACAGGATTCCCCAGGAGATATAATTGCCCCTGGCTAATGGACTTCAAGAGTCAAGGGAAGCATACCTACTATAATTCAGGGTGGTTAAAAACTCCCTTTCCTGTTTATTGTTGTGTGTACTTCTTGTTGGGATGAGGTGGGCACTAATGCATATGACAAATTATATGTATTTTTAATATAAACAGTAATATATAAAACATTTCTAATAGTATTACTAAAGGCATTACAATATTACTAGATATGAGTTATTATTATACTTTTTAAAGTTACAAAATTAATAAATTATAATGGTTTTTGATACCCAGAAAAATATTTGAAACTAATGTTTTCTATGCCCTGCTGCAGCCAAAGTGAAAAAAGCACCTCAAAATTCACACCACATGAAAACAGTCTAGTAGGTATTTCACAAGATTGAATCAATTTAATGGTCCCATTATTCACCTGAAATACAAAGCCTGTCAGCCTCTGAGATTAAGGTTGTGGTTTTTGAGACTGCTGCATCAGCAATTTAAGGGAGAACATGGTAAGAAAACATGTTATTTATTCCATTTTCAAAAGAAAGCAAACTCAGACTTTGAATTCATAGATTTTCTAAATCTAGCAGGAATTAAACATCAGACTTGTTAGTTACTTGCTTAAAGAAGTTTAAATCAGCCAGCAGAAAAACTGTGCTACCACTAAAGCTACTGATTATATTCATTCCAAGCTAAAACATGTTGAGACTAGCTAGAATGTTAATATAAAGGTCAAGAATGAGTTGAAGGAGGACAAATCCTTCCTTATGAGTTTCCCCAAAGGCATTGAACAATGTCTTGTTCTGCTCTAATGAGGTGAAACTGTATTTATCTCTAGACAAGGGAAGATTAGTAGGTTATCAGCAATTAGAGTTTGAATGGCAAATCCCTTGTGAGCCCATATATCTTTTTTTATCCGTTTGATGAGAAGACATTCTTGTAAGTGGAGCAAATTTATACTCTAACACTTTTTTCATCTGTGCTCCCTTTAATTTGGTTCTCCTGCTCTCTCAGCTGCCAGCCAGCCTACAGTTCAGACCTGCAGACACAAACATGAGGTTGTTTAGAGAGCTGGACTCAGCCCAAGAGGCTTTTATGAGAATGAGGGCTGTGGGTGCACAATTGACTGTTGAGAAGTGGAGAACTGTGCCTAAATGCATGGGTATTAAAGAATCACTGCCTACTCACTGCTTCCACGCCTCAAGAAGGCTGCACTTGATGGGTACCAACCACACCAAGTGTGAAGTTCTCTGGGGAGTCAGAGTGCTTTTGTCCTGGAGAGGACCTTCATGGCAAACAAATCCTCCAACACATGCAGATTTATTCCTTGCTTGCTCTGCACGGGACTACAAAAACTTTCATTATTGAAAGATGAAGACAGCTTGAATCAACATCTGAGAGTTAGCAGTGCTGTTGGAGTGCAGCTGTCTTGCTTGAAGGCATTCATACTCCTGTGAGAAAGATTTGCTATGCTTCCTTACTAATGCAACAAATGGCCTTTTATTAAAGTGTGATTAGTTTTAAGAAAAAATAACACAGTGGTCTTTTCATGCTCTAGAGAAAAACCCTTGAACTGTAGAGATGCTGCACAATTTCTTCATTTTTCATTTTGAAGAATTTGTTTTTTCAGGCTCTGATCTGCATGTTTTGGTGAAGGTGATTACGTTATCATCCCAGTCATATCTGAGCCAGGAAGGATGGTCAGCATCATTGTGTTCCTGTTTCTCCAGTTCAGCTGTGTATTTCAAAGTAGCTTGTCTTCAACAAAAGTTTAATAATGACAAAATTTTTCAGAGGTTGTTTTTACAAAGAACATTAAAAGCAGTTTAATGAGAAGTTCCTTGCTTTAGCTAAAACTATCAATATTATAAGGGTGTTGAGGAAAGTAAACCAGAAGATAATTGGTTAGGTCACAGAGTCACAGAATGAATTATGTTGGAAGAGGCCTCTGGAGAGTGTTTTAACCTGCTGTTGCTTTAAGTGTATCCAGCTAGACCAGGTGAGTCATGGCTTTGCCAGATGAGTTCTGAATACCTTTGGGGGTGAAGGTTGCACAGTCTTTGGGATCCTCTTCAAGAGTTTGGCCAGCTTCCTGGTTAAAAAGTTAAAGTTTCCTTGTAATCAGAATGTAATCAGAATTTTCCATATGCCATTTGTCCTATCAGTGCACCTTTGACACTGGTCTGGTTCTGTCTTCTCTGTGCTCTGATGAGAGTTAGAGACAGCAATAAGGTCTCCTCCATCTTGAGTCTTCTCCTGGGATGTAGCAAAGCAATTCTCTGAAGGTTCTTCACAGGTTACATGCTCCAGCACTTCAGTGGTCTTGATGGGTTCATCCACACTTGCTCTAGTGTGTCAGCATCTGCCTGAACACAGATCTGAGTGATGTCAGAGTGATGCCACTGGAATAATAACACTCTTTGGAAGAAAATATAAAACCAAACAAGACAAATAAACCAGCTACACCTGAGGGTATTACAGCATCTCCAAGCTGTTTTCTCATGGCTCTATAGGAAGGCTGTAGTAACTGTGCAGGTCCCTCTGTTTTTCTATATGCACCAGTGTCTGCGGCACCTCCAAGTATTTTACCCTTTCCTCATTCACCTTCTGCTTGATTTTGGGCAGCCTCTCTACTGTAGGTATCTTCTGTCACCCACTCCTTTAACATGTATTGTTTCAGAAATAGAATTGAGTACACAACAGGCAGTGCTACAGGAGCCTTGTGGTTACCTGCATTTGCTGGCTCTGGACCTGCCCCAAGGCTGTTTGGTTTTGCAGCTTCTGTGAGAGCTGAACCAGAAGAGAGTTGTCTGTGATGCCCAAACCTACCCATGACCCCTCAGATCCGCTTCAACATTTTGTGGCCACTGCTCTTTTGCAGAATTAGAACACAAAACTAATAAACTAGATCAAAATTTGAGAAAATCAGGCCTCCTGAGTGAGACACTCAAAAGAAGAGCACCTCTCCCTTCTTTTTTGGCAGTGTCAATCCAGCAATTTTCAGGGCCTTCCCAAGCTGAAGAAACAGAGCCCACCACTTGCAGTGCTGTGAATGTCTCTTTCTTTCCATGCCTTGTGTGAGCTGGTTGCCAGCCTGGTCCTGCTGAGCAGAGCACCCTCCTGCCCAGCCTCCCACTGTGCTGAATATTCCAGGGCTCCTGGGGAAGAGCCAGCTCTGCAGCTCCATCCTCTCCAGGAGATTCAGCCTGAGCTGGTGTGGCACAGCCACAGCAAGGCAGTCTTTCTCCCTGCTGGCCAACTCCTAAGTTCTGGAAAAATATAATATACAGCATCCAGACAATACTGGAAAAAAATCCAAATTGAAGTGCTCTGTGATCTGTCAGTAATGCTGCTACAGTGTTTTTGTGTTTGGTTCCCAAAGTGGAAATGCTGGAGGTGGTTACAAGGGGCAGATGTGCCCAGCTGTGATGCCTGCACCACTACAGCAGGAAAGGGAAGTGGGCAGGAGTGGAAAAGGGACAGAATTAGTGAAGCAAGAAGGGTTTGTTTGCAACCACTGCAGGATATTTTTTTTATAAAATGTCCAACACTGACACACTCTATGAACCACATGAACACAAGGCTGCATCTGTTTTTATATTAGGGAGGCCTGTGCCATTGAGGAATGTGTGCACAATTTATATGAGCTATAAGCTCTGACCTATAAAAAATCAACTCATCCAAGTCCAAATTCCTGTTTTTCATGGAAACTGCAATGTATAGTGGCTGTCTGAAGCATGTATAAGGGGAGCTGTTACTACTTTTTTGGAAAGTTATGATGTCCCATGCCTGGAGCTACAGTTGAGTGGTTTGCCAGAAACAGCCATTCATTAATCACCAACACATGGTAAAAAGATTGTTTATTTAAGATATACTGTACTATGACAGAGCCTGATTATTTTATTTATTTATTTATTTATTTACTGTCTTAAATGAGCCAATTGATGAATAAAAGTATTTCAGCCAATAATTACCGTTATCTTTGGCAAAACAGCTATCTCTTGGTGTAAGTCAGACAAAAGAACTGGCTCAAACATAGGGCTTGAGCAGCACTGGAATACCTAATTGAATCCTTACCCAAAGTTTGAATCCATTTTACTGAAGGGGGTAACTGGGAAATACAGTTCTGCAACATGGTCTGAATCCTGAGCCATTCCACATTTCAGCAATTTTTCAGAATCGCAGAATGTGCTGAGTTGGAAGGAGCCAACCAGGATCATCAAGTCCAACTCCCAGCCCTGCACAGCACCATTCCCAGGAGTCACCCCATGTGCCTGAGAGCATTGTCCAAACACTTGGACTCTGTCAGGCTGGGGCTGTGACCACTGCCCTGGGGACCCTGTTCCTGTTTGACTGGGTCCATCATAATAAAAAGCAGAGATTTTGAAAAAAAACTTCTTGAGCTAAGGTTACAGAAACCAATCATCAGTAAAAAGTAATAGAAAATAAAATCTCAAACATGGGAGAAATGTTTATAGTGCCAATACAGGAGAAATTAAGCAAGTGGAGGCAGGAAGCTAATGGGAAAAGCAGGAAGCATTCTGCAGGCATGCTCCAGGTTACAAAATGTGGTAAGAGTACATAGGACCTGAAGTATTCTGAGGTCCAGTAGTTTTATCATTTTATGGCATCCAGTTCATATGCATTCAGTGGCTGAAACATGGCACTCCAGGAGCCTCTGTGTCACTTCCAAAGAGAGAATTACAGTCAGTGTGAAGACAGTACTGTATTTCTGTTTCTTGTTTAACAGAAGACTTAGGAGTAATTGCTGTTGGTCTTTTACCAAATTGTGTGTAGGAGGTCTTCATTTCCAGTTCCATGTTTGTTTGCATATTTGGATAAAACCTAAGAAATTCTGTGAGTTCTTGCAATCTCCTTTCTAATCAACAGCAGCCATTAGGAAACACAACAACAAAACCAAACAAAAATGAAAGTCTTCTCCAAATGTTAAATGTATTGTAACTATTAAGACCTAATGTAATTTTTGTTTAAAAGGCAAAAATTGTAAGAGGAATTGTTGATGAGTTTGTTAATAATGTAGTCATGAGTTTAGGAGAAATGTAACCAGTTTTATGTTAGTGCAGACAAGAAAGAAGGAAGCACCTAATTTTTAAGGAGTAATTTAAGGAGATCTTTTTAGGGAACCAAACTGTTACAGATGAGATGTAGTTTGGGGAAATTACAAGCCTAGCTGGCTTCTCTGTCAATGACATGTTTCCTTTCTCATTTTGCATCTAGAAATGTTAACACAGAACGTTTTACAGGGAACAGAAGTGTTTCTCTAAAGATGCCAGTATGTTATTTCCTGTAGTCTTAAGGAGTAGTCTTAAGCAAATCAAGCTGACACCACCTTTTCCTACATTTTAGAAAGCAGAGAGTTAGGTTGTTTTTCCTTTAGCAGAAGAAATCAATTGTACCAGCACTATGTACTTCCACATTAGATTATCCATGATTCTTTCTGCCATTTAGAAACTGGATTAACTGAAAGGCCATTAGCCTCTGGATACAGAATATGCAGCAGGATACCAGGCCACAAACCTTTTCTTCCTTCTAACATTTATTAAACCTGGAAGCAGGGCAGTATGTTGGCAAATGTAATCTCAAAATCTACCTTATTCTGGAAAGAATGATCAATTGAAGGCCCATAACTGTTTCCTATGAAGCTGCTTTGGACTGAAACTTGGAGAACTTTGTGGCTCCACATGTTTTCTATTTTAATATATCAAAACAGTAAAAATAAAAAAAGAAAAACAATGTGCACAATACAAGAGATATGACTCAATGTCTATTAAGAAATGTCTGCTAGGACTGGATAGTGTTTAACAATAAATAACGGGGAATTCCTTTGGAACAATGAAGTAGTATTTTATGCCACAGATATTTTAAGGCAACTTTAAACTAAAATCATATTTCTTCTATTGCTTATTTAGAACCTAAGCCACTAGCATGTTTAATTCTCCAGATGAATGTAATTTTTACATAGATGACCTCTTCCATCTCCTTAAACAGAGAATGAAATTTCTCTACAATGTCAGTTTCATACCCTCTGAACATAACTTACACCTGAAACCAGCCTTTACCTTCTGTGAAAATCTAAAAAGCTGAATATGGTTTTAAGAGTTAGCTGAAAATGGAGAATTAAGGCTTGATTTAGTTTTTTTGACAATCTGTTGCTTGTCATTCATTACTAAAAACATACAGGTTGTGAAAGAAACACATCGTTTTATAGAAATATGTGGCAGTGACAATACTGTCATTGCTGTTGATGTTGCTGAAAAGCTACTGCAAGATAACTAACTCTAGAATCATGCCATATTTTACTGTGCTTTTGATGTAGTTATTGGCAGAAGATACAATTTTTATCATCATTGCCATATTGACCTTGAACTGCAATTGAAAAAAAAAAGATTTTCCTAAACTGGGAAACATGCAGGATGTGGAACATATCAGAATCTCACTGTGAACTCACTTTTATCTTCTGAATGTCATTCCCAGTATATTCTGTGGCCTGGCAAAGTCTAGAGTGGGATTTCTTTGGACTTGTTGGAAAGAACAAGTTAAAAATGCTTGGGACTGCATTATTCTGCATATCAGTCCACCTAGCAGGTGTTGTCCCAGACTCAGATGGTGCTGGACAGGAGTTTCCTATCACTGAATATGTGGTGTGAAGGGTTAGAGACTGAGGCTGGCAAGGAAAAAACCATCCACTGCCCAGAAAAGGAGACTCAAGAAAATAAAGTTGGCAAAGTTTACCTAGTTCTGAACATCACAAAAAGGGCAAAGATAACACTGGGTGGAGACATGTGTCTCATGGTTGCCTTTTTGTTTTGCAAATATGTGTAACTCTCCAGGGTTATCTTCAGAGTAAAAATAACTGGTTGGGAAATTCCTTGGCTGGGTCAGAAGAGTTTAATCAAGACCTTTGGAGAACCCATTGCACATGGGACTCTTAGGCAGAGGCAAAATCTTGGGTCATCCCAGGCCAGAATAATGCAAATGGGTTTCTGAGAAGTCATGTCAGCTCCTTGGTGATGGCTCACCCAGCACAACTTGGAATTTGCACAAGTTTCTGTTCCCATTTCATCTCACTTCTACAGGAGGATGGATCAGCAGGCAGAATCAGAAAGGGCTGACACACTGTTGCTGCTCTAAACAGAGATATGAAGTCACAGAATAAACAAGTCAACAACAGTAATCTGAGGATAAAAGAAAAACCCTTGAGGCTTAAGATGAGAAAAACTGTAAATCATAAAATTATGAAGAGATTAAATGAATCTGAGGTTTTTTTTTTCAATTACTACTGTTGCCTACCAATCCTTCAAAGCACTTTCTGTATCTAACAAGTGTTTCATTAGAAGTAGAGATTTTAAGGAGAAAGTTCTGAGATGACATTGAGAAAACTACATCTGAGTGAAGTGAAGAAAATAAGACCCGTGACAGCAGAATTGTTTGTGGTAAGACAGGGAAATAGTAGAGGAGGATTTGGAAAGTGTGAAGCACACTGGAAATACCTTTTGAGTTATTAAGTATGTGTATTGGTCTTGTGGTCTCTAAAGCAGTTATTAAACCCTGGAATGGCTCAGCAGGAAGTACAGTACTTACAGAGGAACTGTTAAATTACTGTTAGAGCTCTCCTAGTACAGGCTGTCTATATAGAATGGTATTTTATATTTCTTACTCTCATAATGTTTTATTAAGTTATCTATTCAGATAGATCAACCATGTCTAAACTTCAGTTCCTTTCCAGTTTCAGGCCCTGAGCATGTCTGGCCACTGTGCTGTTCTGGGTACACAGGGCCTGGTCTGTAATACTCTTAATCCCCATGGAAGGGTGGTGGGAATTGAATCCACATCTTTTGAGACTCACAAGACTCAACTTAGTTCTCCCAGTTTTTAAGGGTAAAGAAGGAAGGCTTCAGCAATTACAGGCCTTCCAATCTCACTTCAGTGCCTGGTGAAATTATAGAGAAACTTATTCTGAGAGTAACTGAGAAATATTTGAGAGACAATGCAGTCACTGGGCACAGCCAGCATAGCTTCACAGAGGGGGAAGTCCTGCTTAACCAACTTTATTTTCTTTTATCACAAGGTCATCCACCTAGCTGACCAAAGTAGGCCAGTAGATATGGTGGGTTTGGATTTTAGCAGAGCTTTTGATACTGTCTCCAAAAGTATCCTGGATAAACTGTCCAGCAAGTCCATAATACCCTGGGTAAGCAACTGGCTCACAGGTTGGGCTCAAAGGGTTACAGTAAATGAGGTTATATCAGGTTAGTGGCCAGACATCAGTGCTCAATTTGTAATGTTTTTATAAATGATCTGGATGCAGGAATTAAATGCAAAGTATGCCAATGATACTAAACAAGACTCCCTGCAGGGTAGAAAGGAGCTACAGAGAGATCAGGACAGACTGAAGAGCTGGACTCATGCCAGCTGCATGAAACTAAACAAGAGCAAACACTCAATTCTTACCTGGGATGGGGTAAACTTGGTTATACATAACCCCTGGGAGATGAAAGGCTGGAGAAAAAGCCCTGAAGAAAGGGATCTGGGACTCTGTTCTATGGAAAGTTGAACAGGAGCCAGCAGTGCCCTGGCAGCCAGGAGGGCCACCTGTGTCCTGGTGACATCAGGCACAGCAGCACCAGCTGGGCAGTGGAGGGGACTGTCCTGCTCTGCTCTGCTCTGGGGCAGCCTCACCTCCAGTGCTGGGGGCAGTTTGGGGCACCACAATGTAAGAAAGACATTAAACTATTAGGGACCATCCAGAGAAAGGTGACCAAGATGGTGAAATATCTTGAGCGCAAGAACTACAAGGAGCAGTTTATGTCACTTGGCTTGTTCATCCTGGAGAAGGGAAGGCTGAGGGGGAAGGGCTGACCAGTGATGAGGCACGAGCTGTGTCAGGGGAGGATCAGACTGAACTTTAAGAGAAGGTTCTTAGAGGCTGGTCAGTAAAAACCAACCTGGGAAGGTGGTCACAGTACCATAGCTTGACTCGGTTAAGCCAGATACCTAGCATGGCACTGTGATGCCAGTGAAGAAAAGAACCTCATGTTTTGGGATTTACAACCTCCTCTGAAGTAAGATTAGGAATTATTTTCTTGGTAATTTTTCTACAGTACAGTGTCATGAGAATCTGGAGTTGCTCACAGCCTTTCCAAAGATATCTCAGGTATTGTCAGTAGGATGAATGCAACCTGAGATGTCCAAGGGGAGATAATGGCAGGCTGCAGCCAAGTATTGGATATGTGTATCAATCATCTGTAAATGAACCAACAAAACATGCAGAATTTAAAAGATTATTGATAATAGATGAAAAAAAAGAATTCCCAGAGTGCAACTTTAGTGTCTGATTGGTAGAAAAAGTATGTTTTAAAATTGTAGTAAGGTTTCTGGCACAGCAGAATTCTGAATCTCTGCAAGAGGCTCCACAGAAACTGTCACTTTCTAATATTAGATATTAGTTAACTGTGTTTGCAGTCTAGTTTTAAATATTGTGGGGTTTTTTCACCTACTGAGAATGGTCTAACTTTCCCACCCATATATGTGCATGCAGCCTTTAGTATTTGTCCTATTGAATTACTCTCTCTAAATTATTAGGATGCACTTGTATGACTTTTTATACTTAGTTCTCTGTTACAAATGAGTGTCTCACACCAAGATATTTTAATGTGTGGTTGGTTTTTTTAGCTCTGAAGCACAGGTCCTTAGTTTCACCTCACAAGTCCATTTTTCAGGAACTGATACTCATTGCCATTAATGCTGGAAGCTGCATTTGAAAAAAACCTGATACACAGTCTTCAAGGTACATAAGCAGCCATGCAAGCTAATAACTGCTCCACTGACCTCAGTAGGAACAGTCAAGAATACATTATGCACATACTTTAATTACCTTGTTCATTCAGGACCAAAAATCAGGAGAGAGCAATAGTAAAAACCTGTTGAAGACATTTCATTAAATCACTGGAGTGAGGTGGTAGAAAGAGAGATGAGGATTTCACTTGTACCAAACAGCCAATCTCATGAGACTCTATAAGAGACAAGGCAGCAAGATAAAGCTGGAGCCTGGGGTTGTGGAACAAAAAGTTAGCACACTGTGACAGATCTCCTGGTATATGGAGCAATGTGCATGTGCTTTGCTTATTCCAGATCTATTTATATGCTTAGTATTAAGATCTGCAATAGATTAATAAATGGATGAAAATATTTTTAAGGAGATTCATATTCTTATTTTTAAAAAAGTTGCTGACTCTGAAGCCAGTAACTGGTATCAGATGCATTTAGAAAAATCTACATTTGTCATACACTGGATCCTATTCCCTTTAAAGGACTGAATGACAGAATTGATTGTTCATTCTATTATAGCTTCAGAACTTAGCTATTTAAAAGGCCAATTCATTTAACCAGAGATTTATTTTCATCTCTTGCTGTATTTTTTCATGTGTAGAATATTTCCCACAGCAACTTCATTTTTTTCCTGTGAAATAAGAATTACCCTTGAATCAGGCTCATTCCCTGAATAAGGCTCAGAACAGAACTGCTGAATGTATTATACAATCAGCATTTGAAAAATTACTTGTACCTGCCCAAGGCATACAGAACCATGGCATGGAGACTCACAGCACCTCCACTGAAGTCACTGGAGTTTGTTGAAAGACGATTGATTTGCCTCAGAATATAGGATTAAAGTTATAAACTCTTCTAATTTTAGAGTAACATGCATAGCACATTCAAAATATCCTTAATGTACATATATTTCTATATTAATTTAATATTTCAATATTGTATATTAATATTTCTATATTAATTTTAAATTTCTTTTTCTTAAAAATAAGATACCTGATGTTGCAGGACACATTAACATATATCCTTTGGAACAGGCTCATTCTGACTTTCATCTCCTGACCATTTTTAAACAGTTTCTGAGTGGAAAATATTTCTTTACTTAGCAGCTGGATACCCTCAATTTACACTAGAGTTTGCCAAAGGATTTGTAAGACCCATTAGCTTTAATATGCACAGGTGTACCCATCTCATTTTATGGAGCTGCAAGCTGGATTCAAGTCAAACAAAGACTTGTAAACTTATGGGTAGGTTTATGTGGAAGAGTCTCAATGTTCTCTTCTGAAAATAGTAGGGTATTAGCATTTAACAGATTGGCTTTATAAGTGTTTAAAGAAAAGATAGCATCTAGGAACAAAGTGTTGGAAGGGGATGACTGGGTCACTGAGTTGACTCATTTTTCCCATTTGCAGGAACTGCAAAATGTGACCAGTCCATTCCCTTACCAAGAGCCATACTAACATTCCTTAGCAGTTTGCCCCATCTCCCTTCCCAGAAAGCTCTTTCATAATTCCCTGCTGTGATAACCAAAAAATCTCCCAGATTCCAGCCTAAATGTATTTACTGACATTTTATGGTGTTTGGTTTATTTTGTTTTCCTGTGTTGGTATGTTGTGTCAGGCAAGCATGGCAGACAGGACTGATGGCAGCATTACATACTTCAACTGCTTTGGGAAGACCTCTGCACAACTTCTATTACCATGTCATTGTGGAAAAATAGCTGAATACCTATCTAAACCCAAAGAACACAGGAGATGAGGACCCATGTAAATAATAATTAATGGTGTACAGTAATATGTGTAAGATATAAACCAAGGGATGGTTTAAGATAGAGAGTGGTCTCTCAGATCTGAAACACAGCCAGTGAGTTTTGGCCTGGAGGCTGAGAAAATTTTGTATGTTTGGAAGGCAAACAACTTGATCAGAGAATATCTAAATTTAGGCCAAATAATCTCAAATTAATTGTGCAGGGGCCATGTTCAGCCACTGCAGGGAATGAAGACATGTGTGGAGGACTGGAAGAATAGTCAGGGGTTGTGGAGATGGGTGTTGGTGGGGAGGAAGCAGGGACCAGTGATGGCTGCAGACTTATTGTGGAAGGAAATAGGACATGGGCATTTCAATGGGGAAAAAATGAGAAAACTGGTTCATTGTGGCAACATTTTAAAGGATAGTGCAGGATAAACATTTCCAAAAGTAGTAATAAACTTGTTCATTGCCATGTGATAGTGACAGAAGCAACATTATAACTCTTCCCATGAAATTTAAACAAAAAATGAAATCAGCATTCAAAAAATTGTGTTTGTATGTTTATTTTCAAAATGAACCAAGTATTTTGTTTTGCTAATTTGCTAAAAAAATTAAAACCACACAAGTAATTAAATGCTCAAAAGCCACAGCCATTAAGTCAGAAAGTACAAGGAAGGGATATAACTTTCATAACAGCAGAATTTCAAAAGGGAACACACATTCAGAGGCAGCAAAAAGATAATTGGGATGTCAGGCTTCAGTCAAAAAGAAATTATACAGAAAATACAAGAAGCAAAAATGCTGTAATAGAAGTTCATGGTAAAGAGGAACTGAGTTTCACTACGGATGAATCTTAATAATTTAATTTCAACCCTGAGTGCTTCAGCTTTTAGGCACCTCTTTTATTTCAAAGTAGTCACTGCCTTGCCATGTTAAGACACAGGTATTAAGTTCTAATGCCCTAGTTTATGCTTTACCTGGGTTCAGAAAAAGAACTGGAAAAAACCCCCATTAAAATATCAAGATTAATTAAAACAAAGCCACAATCCTTCCAAGGCACCCAAAACACCAGAACCTGGGAGAGCATTTGCAGGAAGTGATATATAATGTGAAAGCTCTTCTCTCTTCACCCTTGTTTAGACAGTAACTCCTGGACAGAAAAACTTTTACCTGATACAATGTGGACATCTTTAAACTGTAACTGCAACATTAGAAGAATACCAAATACTCCCAAGAGCCAAGTCTCAAATCTTAAAACTCCCAGAAAAGCAGCTGAATGATGCCAGCAGGTCAAATCTCTGGATGAAATAGTAAGTAATTCTTTACAATAGCAATGCCAGAACTGTCACCCTATTTCTTGTGCATACCTTTGGGCAGCCTCCTGTGTTGAGAGATGTCAGTCTGTGGCAGTGAAATGCCATTGTTTTCACAGCTTCATCTGTCAGCTGAGGGCAGTAAGAGACAAGGCAGTGTTCCAGGAATTCTGTGCCCTTGCAGAACTCAATTACAATGCTTGTACACCAATCCTTTGATCCACTTCCCACACTTCAGTTCTCCAGGTACCTTTCATTAGAAGTGAAGTCATTCTGCCATTGACTTCTAGAAAAAGAAGAAATGCATTAAGGGGCTATTTTCAATTGTTTATATATTATACTGTGGGTTTATTAGACTAACATTTATGTAAGTTCCACGATAAGTATTAAACCATGTTGAATTTGGGTTCTTTAAATTGAGCACAACCCAGAAGGAAAAATGATGTCCTTAGAGAACTAGGCCCAGATAAATTCATTCTGCTGCTCTCTGCAAATGCCCAGTTTTGTGCATAACAACTCCTTCTCTTTTAAATGAACAGAAAGCTGTATCTGAATAAATCACATTAATTTTTTTGGAAGGGAATGGGTAAGAACCTCAGGACTGTCTCTCAAGAGTTCTGGGCTCTGATTTGCTCTGTGGAGCTCAGGCCAGTTAACTGTGATATTGGTTGACTACAATTTCTATCCTAGTTTTCAGAATGAATAAACATTTGCAGATAATATGACTCCAACTCCAGCACCTTTATAACTCAAATACTGGCTTTTTCATGTATTCTGTAAAGCAGACAGTCTTGGAAATTAATAATGGAACTCCTGTGAAAGGTCACTTGGATTCTTAAAATACACTCTTCTCCTTTGCACTCTGAAACTTTTTTTACTTTTCAGCCTGATTCTTTTCCAAGCCTGAAAAACATCACTTCTAGGTGTACAAAGAGAAGTTAGATCTTCTACTGAAACCTTCTCTGGAAACCTCTTGAAAAGAGTTGCCTAAAATCACATTTCTTCTCTTCCATGACATAAGGATCACAGGACAGCCTGCAGCTCTACCAGAGGTTTAGCTTCAGTCAGAATCTCTCCTCTTCTGTCATGCCCAGCCTAAAACGCTGGTGAGAAGCCTTCAATGTGTCACTGAGCTGGGCTCCAGCCTGCTAATCCTGGCCCAAGGCCAGAGTAATTTGTCATTTACTGGAATAGCAATTCTACCTCTACAGGGAGAACAAGGAAGAACACATAGTGGATTGAATAAAAACCACTGGTTGCATGAAGCTTTTCAAAGCTTTCAAGAATTAGTCCTGAGGTAAAAAGACTAAGCACCACATGGATAAATAAAATGTGTGAGCGCACACAAAAATGCATGCAATTGTTATGCAGAAATATTATATATTTATATATATTCTGACAAAATTACCTCTGCAGTAATCAGTACTAACACACAGCTAATTTTTCCTTATGTTACATAGGAACTCACACAATAACACAGGGTTGATCACTAGGAAATATTAGTTTTACTATGACAAAAGATTATGTATTTCTGTGTGATTTTCATAAGTGTTACCTAAATAGATGCAAAGAAACTTATCAGATCTGAAATTTGTTTCATAGAGTGTACTTTTAAGATTTTTGTCTATATCTTCACTCTGATTTCGTTCTCTTTTTGCCTATTGGTACAGCTATATCAAGGCAGTTTTTCTCAGCTTTGGGTCCTTGTTTTATTTTACAAAATATTGGAAGTGTCAGTGTTTGAATCTAGGATTAGTTAAAGTGGAAAATTCAGAATCTCTATTAATTGGCTTCTCTACCCTTCCTATTTCAATTTTGGATTTATGGGCTGATTTTCACCTGTAATACATAAACATTCTACACCCAGCAACTAAATGTTTTTCATCCATGTGCAAGAGAAACTGCAATCCTTTCAGAATTAGGCCTCAAATGTGATGACTTAATCGCTACATTCTCAGCTAGGGTATGTAACACAGGCTGAAGCCAAGATTTCAATGCCTTTTAGATATGTTTATCTTGTTTTCACTAGCATAGCTTTTCTACAAACTTATTTAAAATATCCTTCAAAGTTAGGTTCTGAATTTACTCTTAACTTTAGGACTACCCCTACAAGCTTTTGCAAATAACATTCAAATTATATTTGCAATCAAAAGAGATGGAGCTGTTTGCTCACTTCATCTCTGTAACCCTGGTTATATATCTATAGAGAAAATAACAGATGAGGTTGTGAGGATAAATTATGTTTGCAAGACATTTAATCACTATAAAAAGTCAAATGTCATATGAAGAAAACATAATTTTCCAATTTAATTGCACAATTTAAATTCTGCATAAATAAGGCCTGAGGACACACAAACATCAATGAAAAGGTCAAATTGCTGTTCATTAAGTGAGCATCATCTGAGTTATGAATGAACAAGGATCCTGTTTTCAAAATATGGGATCTCATAAGTGTTTACATTCTGTTATAGTACCTAGGAACAGGCCATGGGATTACAATGGAATTACCCTCTGCAGATTTTCCATAAAATCATATCCTTGGATTCAATTTCCAAAAATGACTGGTCATTTTGTTTTTACTTACTCTGTATCTCCTCTTCTTTCTCCTGCCTTCTCTAGATCCATGAAAACAGGGCTTCTGCAACTCCCACATGTGCTCCCTGCTGCTGTTTTTTTCCTCAAAAAAGTCCAAATTCATTTGTCACACAGGGAAAGCAGAAACACTTCTTTTTAACAGTCTTTTTTTTTATTTCTTCTCTGTAATGAGACACCTGAAATAGCTTCTTGGCCATGAGCATGGCACAACACAGAAGTGAATATTCTCCTCTGAGAGCAGCAGCACTGGCACCACATGACTTTCCATGAGGTACACAAGATGTACATACTTGGTCATTGGTAAAAACATGGAACTTTACCCAGAACATTCATGAAAGACAAGTCAGAATTATTCCTAGAGAAGCAAATGGCCTGACATGCACATTGAGCAACAAGATTCAATCCAGATGTAGCTCTTGTGGTACAACAACTGACTCATTTTTACAATATATGGCTATAAAATGGTGGATGTTGAAGATTTGTAATGGAAAAAATGTAGAAGCTGAGGACTGGGATTATGTGATGGCATTAGCTGAACCTGCAGCCTTATGATCTGCAACTGTTGATTGATACCATTAAATTGTAATTGATAGCATTAAAAATCTATTATTTAAGCTTTTCTGTTATATATAGTTAGGAATTATTCTCAGTTACAAAAACAAGTGCTCTTATTTGGATGTCAATTCCTAACAAGATAGATGTTCTTTCTACTACTGTAAAGTTACCCTCTAGTGTTTCTTTCTCATACTGTTTGGAAATACAAAGTAAAATACAAAAACAAAGTAAATCTATGCAATCATATTGAGTTTGTCAAATCTCCAAAAGGATTTTGGTAAACTTCAAGCAACCTGTGATAAGGATGAGGAATTTCACAGTTTAACCTTACATTTTGTAAACAGTAATTTCCTCTTCATACTGAATTTTCAAACCACGTTGATTTCTTGCCCACTAGGTTCTGCATGGAAGTTAACAGCAAAAAACTGCCCCCTCTTTAACCTTTTCAAGCCAAAATTGAACAGATCTCAGGCATATGGCATTGTAGGAATGAAAGGGGGGAATTTTTGATGTAGAATGGTGTTATGAAGAATGAAGAATGTCATGCAGAACAAAAGATCAATTTTGGATATGGTTAATTTAATGAACTAGGGGTGCTTCCAGGGAACACCAAGAAAAAAGCAAAGTTTTTACCTGAATCCCATTGTCAATGAAGTTTTTGCATTGTGATATAGAAAGTTCCAATATTTTTCCATGGCATCCAAAAGCTCTCAAACCCTAAAAAAATCCAGAAAAATTAATAGAGAAAGGGGAAAAAAATTGGTTTTCCTACCTCTTAAGAAACAAAGAAACTGAAGAAAGGTAATTGATGTGAAGTACTTCCACCAAAACACATTTACGTACCTCCACAATTTGGGGTGGAAGAACTTTTCGCAAATTTTTTTTGGGGAGGAGTTGTGTTGTTTGTTTGGTTTGGTTTATTTGGGTTTTTTGTTGGAAGAACAAAATACTACTTGCTAAGACCAAATGTCTTAAAATTACTGCCTTACCATTAAGGGCTTTATGGCTTCAAGACAATTTGAAATGGTGCTGTCACACTCAAAAGTGTACGAACAGCGCCCTTATTCAAGAAAATAAGGACTTTCATTAGGACTGCAAAAAGATCTAAAGATGCTTTGTGATTTTTACTGCCTCTACACCAGGAAACTGGGCAATGTTCTGATCCTAAGTGCTCTAAATTAAAGAAAAATTAAATGTTGATTTTGTAAAACTCATTTTTATAATCACAGCAGAATATCTCTGTAGTTCATATCAATAAACGAAACTTTACTGGAAAAAAACATTATCCCTTTATTCCATATGGTTAATAAGTAATCTACAATTAGGCTGTGAACAGCACTGCCTAATTGTAGGCAGAGAGGAAGTATCATCCTGAAAAAACAGGCACATGCAGAGTGTCTGGGACCCAGATGTGGACACTGTAATGATAATGCTGGAAGAGTGCGGCTGGAGTTCAAATTTTGCAGATTCCTGAAATCTCACAAGCTGGATAGATACAAAAAATGGAACAATGAAAGAAGTTTCCAATCTTGGCTACTTATGAAAACACAAAACTTTGCATTTTTCTCAGCAGACGCAGTTGTCTGGTGAAAACTACTTTCAACAGCTTCATGAAAATCCACAGATTTCAATTTTTTGTTGACCAGAGTACTCCTATTCAAGACAATAAAATAGTTTTGTGCTTAAACCTAAAATGGCTTTATGCCAGAACTTGAATTTCTTACAGCAGACTCGTGGTCTGATAGGTGTGATCTCAAGGACATAATTTGTTCTTGGATTTTTCTTTACTTAAAAGTGGCACCACTTTAATGCAATTGCTAATGAAATACTAAAGAATATAATAAATATTTTTTTGCTACATGACAATTAATGCTGCTATCAGTTCAAAGTTAATTTATAATCATTTTATATTACTAAAGTGACATTAAATCACAGAAAATCTATTTTTATAAATGAAAATCAATACATTGAGGCATTTTGTTAACAATTACAGATTTAAGAAAAAGAGTGAAGACTTGAATGACAAGGAATGTCATTGGGACATTCATTAAAAAAGGAATGTCATTAGGACATTACATATAAAACTATGAAAGTTTCATTTTTCCTAAAAGAAACCTCTTCAAACAATCTCTATGCAGAAAGCTTAATCTATATTAATTTTTAAACTATTATTTTGTGTCTAGCATACATACAAAGGCATCAATTAGCACTATTTTTATTAGACTTCCTGATTTATTCTCTGATGAATGTCATGGATCTCCATTCAGGATATTGACATATTTCTGAAAAATTTCATCTTCTATACTAAATCTCCTCATATTTATGGAATATATGATTGGAGCTATCATATTGGAACTCCTAGAAACAGATTCTGGCAAAACAAATACTGTGCAACACACAGACTAAGATCATCCACTCTCCAAAAGCTCTCCTATTTCTCCTTTAGCGTCAATAAATTACTCCTGTATTATCTTGGATGCATATTCCATCGCTGTGGAGAAAGGGAAGACTTTGTCCAGCATCTCTTCTATAGCATATTGTCATTTCTATTTTGAAAACAATTTAAAGCTTCTTGATCCTCTGTAACAGCTATTTTTTTCACATAATTTTTACATTTTTTGTTCTTTTTCAGTTATTTTATACCATAAGGCCTACAGACATTTGCAGAAACTCATTCATTATTATTTCACCATGGTTTCTGTGGGTAAGAAAATGACTATTGACTGTACCAGTTAGTGAGGGTCCTCACTTGCTAGAGACAAAAGCCACCTGAGGCTATGACATAGCAAGGAATAAATCCTCATTATTTATATTCTCATGATGAAAGTCTCTGCCTTTCTACTGCAGACTACAATGAATGTATTGTCTCTCTCTAACAACAACTGTGTGCTAGGATATTTCCAACTTCTTCTGAGATTTCTGTCCACATATCTCTTTGCAACTTTCAAGGTCAGCATCTGTAGTGTATCTTTGTTCCACAGATATACAGATGTTTCTTCCTGTTCATACTCCAAACCAAACAGATGACTCCAATGTGACTCCAGGCCTTGGACAGCTCTTAAGAGGTGTCTCCCACCATCTATGCCTGAGCATTTTACTATTCAATTACTTAATTTATCCTCTAAAATGCTCAGATTTTTTGCACAGATTAGCCACAGTCAGGCACCAGTGTCATGGACTGAACACTAGAAGAGAAAAAAGCAATTCCTACCATGCAGATTCATTTTGCTATTAAAAATTCATATGTGTCAGGACAAAGCTGAGATTCACATAGTAAAAACCTCTGGGAAATGGGTAAGCAAATGTAGCTGTATTGTTTCTAATACCTGAGCTAATATGATGGTGGGCCAGACCTGTTTTCAGGAACTGCAGGGACATTTTTCTCTTGCAGTGTAGAAATCCCCCTGTATAACACATGCCATAAAATTCAATTTCCATACCTAACACCATCTGTGGTTAGGCCAGGTCATAGTTTACAAGCTATGATTGCCAGTGTTTCTTGAGACAATCCAGATGACAGAGATTCCATTGTGACAAAATATCCTGTAGCAACATCAAGCCTGATTTTCCACATTGCTCAGTACTTTTAATTGCAGCTGATTTGCATTGGGACTCCAGGTGCTGGCACATCTGGCATTGATCACAATGACTCTGTTTTAGTATTTCCTATTTTTTGTAGCATTAAGTTTCTGAGTCTCCAGATTAAATGCTCTCTTTCTCCTGTCTCCTAAACAAGTTGGAATTTGGAGCCCACTTAAATATACTTTAACTTTTTCTTTTCCCTGCCTAGGGAATGTGTGGGATTTGTCACATCTTTTCCTTTGGAAATCAAATGCAACCAATTCATTTGCAGTCTGTAGCTGGTTATATCTATTAGACCCAATGATATATTTTTCTTAACTGTTACAAGGCTATTCCTCAGTCCTAATGGCCTAATTTTCTAACAGACTAAAAAGCAAAGCCAGAGTATGGGTTCAAGTCACTGCAGATTCAGAATCCCACTAAGAGTGCTAAAAGAGTGCTAAGAGTGCTAAAAAATTCCTCTAGATTATTGTGGAAAATCAAAATGCCATTTTTGTTTGGGCAGGGTTTTCTTCCCCTATTTAGAAACTTATTATTAGAATACTAGTAAATATTCGTGTTGAAGCCTGGCCTTCAGGACCAGTCAGGATTTGAAGACCATTAACACATAAGAAGTGAAAATGGAGCTAAGTGCTTACTCATTCATACAACCTCTGCTCTGGAGTACCCGCACTAAACAGCACACACCAGCAACTCATCCAGAAGAGAGAATGGGGCCTTAAATAATTACAGCAGAAAACCTCATGCATGAGAGTGTCACAGCACATGCTGCAGTTGAGGCAGCCACAACACACAGAGCATCACCACACAATATCAGAAAGCTTCAAGCATCAGCCCATGCAGTGCAACACCTTTTCAGAAGGCTTCAAGCACCTGCTTTTCTCATTCTTTAGCTCAACCTTTTTCTATTCTTCATCTTACAGGCTTTACACCTGTGTGCCCTCTGTTCCCTTTGGTGGTTGCTCAGTGCCCCTGGGCACTCCCTGGCTCATTGCTGTCAGTGCTGCTCACCTGCTGCTCACAGCTGTGCCCACTGGGGATGGGGCTCAGCCACAGCCCCATCCCAATCACCACCAACTGCACCTAAATGACAGTCACTGCAGAAGAACAGAGAGAAGCAGAGAATATTTCTCTGTGTACTTTGTACATCCTTTTATCCTTGATTTCAGAAGCAATTCAGAGTTGTTCCAATTTTAAAAGTATTGTACCTATTTTTTATGTTTCAGGCTATTTTTTTCTTTCCCATTATTACACTGCATATAACTCACCCCTGACATTAAGCTTCTCCATTTAGCTTGCCTCAGCCTATGTCAGGGCTGGTTTTGTTCCTGGATGCTTTATGTAACTCAGGAGTCAAGTAAGCTTATTTTATTATTCCTTGCTATGTTTTTCTGTCTAAATCCTGTTTGATTAAAGACCTTTTCTTCAAATGTCCTAATACTTTTATACCAAATTACTTTTCTAATGTCCCAGGAATATGGGTGGTCCAGTCCATGCGCATCAGCAGCTTGTGTTGGAAGGAGGGAAGAGGGGCAGCTGCAGGCTCTCAAAATCACCCTGGGAGCAAAGCTGCCAGAACCTTGTCGTGTAGACACTGGGGAGAAATCAAGGCATTTTAACAAACATATGGAGAGTGTAAGAATAAAATTTGTGACTAGAGCTGCTTCTCTAACCCATGGAAGCAGTTCCAGTGACTCTGCTTTCCCAAGACAGATTTTGGTCCTAAGTGCTGACATTGCCATCTCTGTACTAGAAGCTCATATCCCTTGCATATATTGTAAATAATTTTAGAGTTTTATCTAAAATTTTTGTAATGTTATTTGTGCATCCAAGGACACATTCACCATACTCGCAATTTAAAACAATATAGTCCCTATTGCAAGGAGTTTAGAGGAGCAAAACATGAAGCAAAACAATGAGGGATGGAAGCATAGCTAAAAAAAAGAGAATCTTCACAAGGATTTTAAACTATTTTTCTTTCAAAGAACTCAAAATCTTTGCTCTGTCATTGCATTGCTGCTTTATCTTTTTAAAGAAATGTCTCAAATATTTTCATTTCTAAGATTCTTTTAAGTTTTCTTAATTTTAAGAAACTAATGTCGAGTACTTCAAGAATGACAAAACCAGATGTCCTTCTACGATAAGAAAATATTATTGACACTTAAAAAGTGTGTTGTTCAAAAAAATTTTGAATAAACGAAATATTTTCTGAAATGTAAAAGGATGAATGCTAAAATTAAGGAGTGAAAAAATTAGTATTTAAAATGTAATTGTGTGGGGTTTTAATTTAATGCTATGTATTTTCTGAGAGTAAGAGCAATATAGTCAAAGCCCTAATGAAAAAAGTACAGAAATTGCATTATACCACCAATTCCTCATATGCTTGAAGTTCACTTCCTTTTCATTGCATATTTGGTTTTGTTAATGAATGGTCTTATTTATCAAGATGCTTAAGCAACATGCAACTTAAACATGACATGAATTAATTCCCTTTTTATACCTAGTATTCACAAGTTTCCCTAGGCAGACTTTTTCATGCAAAATGTACAACTTCCTATGCAATATCAAAATCTGAACATATGCAGTGATTACTTTTATTCAGTTTCCAATTTTCAGTTGAGAAGTAGGCTCAGGTTAAGTATAATAAACTCCTCCAAACATAAGACTTTTAATATCTGTGTTTGAAGAAGCAACAGAAGAGAAAGGCATCAACACTGAGGGAAAAACTTCCATTTTGATTAAGTAAGTCATACCTGAGACACAAATATACCAGAAAATGTGGCTCTATTGTATCTTTTCTCCACTATGTTCCCTTAAGTATGTGTCAATCCCTACTGCAAGAAATTCTGCTCTGCTTTGAAGGGCAGAAGGATTCTGCTGTCATTTGAAAAATCAGAAAGGAAAATTCTCTTTTGTAGTGCAAATCTAAGTTGCACCTTCTAAGTTTAAAACACTAAACAGCAAGACAGGAAAAGCAAGAGAGATCCACAGCATAGACTGCTGGAAAGCACACGAGCTTTACAATTTTTCTTTATTTAACACAGCATATGGGTGTTGATTACTGTACATGAAACACTGTGCTCTCTGTTGCAATTTCAAACCAACACTTAACCTAAGCTGACAGAGATCACAGTATGACTTCTTCTATATGCTAATAAAATGTATAATATAAACCCAAAGTATACAAATACTAGCTTGTTATAAAGGAGACTGATAGGTTTCCTTTTATCAAGTAAAGTTTTAACATTAGGAAATGCATTTAATATTTAATGTATTTATTTTATATGTGCATGAATTTTACATGCCTAAATACAGCAAACAGCTAAAACCACAGTTTCTTTCCTACTATAACTCTTAGAAATTACAAAAATTAAAATGCTCAATTTATTTTTCTTGTGGGAGAGAGAAAACTGCAAGTCTTAGCAACACAGTGTAAGCAAAAAAAGCTTGGTTTGTTGCCAAGGTCATGGGTTGTGCTATGTGAAAACTAGAGCAAGAAGAAACACAGCATTTTAAAAGGCTTGCTGTGGCAAGCAAAGAGAAAAAAAACCATTTTTGTTGTAACACTGTGGGACTAAATTCAAGGCAGCATAAATTTCATTCAGATATAATTTTGAGATATTTTAAATGAGCACATTAAGTGAAGTCTTCTTGGATTCCCTAACCCTCTTTATTTAAAGTTTTTTTCACTTTCTGGCATCCATAAAAGATACAGGCATTATAATTTTTTTTTCACATTCTAATTTTTTTTGCACAAACTTTGTGTTACAGCCAAATAATGAAGTTCTTAGTCAGAATTGTATCTGGACAGTGACTGAGTAGTCTCTATGGAAAGTTTTCTTGACAAGGACTCTTAGATTTCTGTGTTTGGTTCAAAGAGTTTATCCCAAAAGTAAAAGTAACGTCTTTCACAAGGCAGGACCTGCCAATGTTTAAGCTGACTCCCCTCAGTGCTCTTTTTTCTTTCCAGTTTTAGCAGCTTGACATATTGAAGATACCTTGTTAGTAATTCTTTCATTGGCAATTGTTTTCTAGACCACAGTGGAGAGCAGTGCCCCTGTTGGAGCGAACACTCAGCTCTCTTAGCTCAACTCCTGAAGAACCTTGTACAAATAAATGCCTTACACTCCATCACTGACCCCAAAAGATAAATGCAGCCAATATTTATAATCACTACTTTTCCTAATCTGTACAAGTCAATATGCAATTTGTATTCAGCAGCCAACATTGAAGGTAAGCAAAAATTAATGATGGCATTTTTAAACTAGACGTTTAAACCCCCAAAAGAGTCAGAATAATTACTTGCTTAATTAGAAAGATGCTGCTCTTTGGAATGGCTGAAAAACTGAGCTTTCTGTAAAAAAGTCTGTTGGTAATAATGAGAATTTCCATTAGTTCCAGCACTCAGAAATTATCACCACTCCAAATGGTAGAGCTTGGAAACAAATCTAGAAGGAATCAGAACCTGTTTAAACATTTCATTTGTACTAATATATTTTTTTAATTTAAGAAACTGAAATAACTTTAAGGAAAAATTATCTTCTAGCACAGCAGCATCAAAAGTCACCAGCAGCATTTGTGTGCAATAGCAGTTCTGTACCCTGCATGAAGAGTTAACCTGAGTCCTTCCTCAGAGTGTTTCACTTAATCAGTTGCATATCTTGCACAGAGCTAACTTTCACACAGGGATTATAAAAATGAAGTAGATAGAAAAGCTTTCAGCCAAATTGAGAGATTTGTAGACCTGACTACAGGTCTTTCAAAACTACAGATGTTTCAATACAGTTCAGATCTCTGGTATGTTTAACATTACTGTACAATTAGCTTTTCAATGCATTCCCAGAATTTCTTTTGTGTTCCCTGATGAATAAAAACTTAATCCCAGAATTCTGTAGGATAGAATCATATTTTGGCTTGTATAGTTTGTTGCAGCACAAAGAATCACTGCAAATCTCAAAGTCCCAGTGCTACTAATGAACTGATAACCTGAACAGGGCCTCATTGTGTGACCACAAAATACAGTAGAAGCTAGAATTCATAAAGTCACCCTGCAATAATTCAGCCACTGTGACATTTTGGGTGTTATTTCACAGTGCAGTTGGTTTTCATTCAAGAGGACAGATAAATTTAAGAAATGCAACTTCAGGATAGCAAACTATGATAAAGTCCATTGTTGCGGTGTGTAGTAATAGCAGTATATACAGCTGCAGTCCATAAAGAATGCTGAGCCTGGCAACAAAGTCAACTGAATTTGAAAGGTTAATATTCTGTAACCACACTGAGATTGAGAGCTGAAATGGCCACATTATAACTTTTTAAATAGTCAGTGCTGGATACACAGCTGATCAACTATGTGACAACACAAGCATACACTGCTTTATCATACATGAGGACTGGAATTATGTGCCAGGGACATGAGCCATTACATTGCCTGTGTCCATTTTTAGACATGTTTTTATTCACATCTCTTAATTCTAAAAATCATGATCTATTAATTTTCTTTCTTCAGTTTTCACATGTAGTGATTTCCTATAATTTAGGAATTCTGATTTGGTAGATTTGAAATTCCCATTCCCCATCCCCCTGGGCCACTAAGGGGAGGGGACAGAGAATCCAAGGGTGAAGCTCAGCCCAGGAAGTAGGAAGGGGTGGGGTGAAGGTGTTTTAAGATTGGTTTTATTTCTCATTGCCTTACTCTGATTTGATTGGCAATAAATTAATTTCTTCATCTGGATCAAGTCTGGTTTGCCTGTGGCAGTACCAGGTGACTGATCTCTCCCTGTCCTTACCTTGACCCACAAACTCTGCTGTATTTTCTTTGTCCTGTCCACTGAAGTGGTAGAGCAGCTTTGGTGGGTACCTGGAGCCCAGGGTCAACACACCAATGAGTTTAAATGTGTTAAAATCTGTTACTTTGCTAATACTGACACATTTGAAAGTGCCTGGAAAAGCAATAAAATGAGTGGATTTCTACAATACTCTTACTAGTGCTTAAAAAATTTTGTCAGGATAATCCAGCCATTCTTTAGCAGCAGAAGCAATAGACACGTGCAAGCACACTCGCTGCCCATGATCTGGCTGACAGACTGGAAAACCCTGCCTGCTAAATGTTAAACCAGAAAACGCAGGCAGCTCTCCCACCTGCCCAGCTAAACCACCAACAGGATAATGTGGTATTACTGCTACAGCACTTTTCACTTGCTCCTCCAGGCAATATTATCAGATTTTTATATGCCAACAGGCACAAAAAAAGCTTTTGTTACACTTTAAAGCAGAATCCCTCAAACTACCCAGAGTGTCAGAAACTTTAGGTACAAAAGCAATTCCAACTTCTTTGTACTATTTTATAGGTCTTTTGATTTTGAAATGTTTATAAACTTTGCCTTCCCCGTTCTCTCTCACCTTTGACTCTAACACTGTACCACAAAACAGGGATCAAATGTCCAGCTTTGGAACTCCTTCCATTTGTCTTTGCTTCTAGAAAATATATTCTTTCTCTATATTCATTACCATGTTTTCTTGATAATTGTAAAAAATTGTCAATTTTATTTATTTCTTAGTATTAGACAGTAATAAAGTATTACTTCAATATTAACAAAATTAATATCCAAGTTTCAAGAGAATTGTGACAATGGAATTGTGAAAATTGTCTTTGGTTATCACATTCTTCTTCATAGCCACATTCCAGCACTATAATATGCCATGGCTATTAAGTGACACTACATCAACAGTTAATTTTTTTTGCTTGAACTGGAGTAACAATGAATGAAATTTTGAAAACATACAGGAACAAAACTATATGTATAAAATATTTTTCAAAATATTAAGGTATCTATACTTTGATTCTAAGAATTTATTTTTAAAACTGAAGGATGTGTTAACAGGACTTATTAAAAGTAAAATTAACTTTAGAACAATCCCTTTGCAACAATTACAGAAATCTGATGTGATCTAGTACCTTGTGCAGTCTGCCATATTCAGTACAAGAATATGCTTCAATAGTGAAATCATCTTAGCACCAGCCTCTGTAATCCACTGGCAATCAGCCACATGAATGTGCCTCATGTAGGGGCAGCATTTACTCATCAGCTTGAAACTTAAATCAGCAGTTTGGTTATTCCGTGTTGAAATATTTAAGATGCAAGTTACACATCTGACATACATTAAGAGCATGATCCAAATACCCACTGAAATCAGCTGAAAGAGTAGTTTCAAATTATCTGAATGAATTGCAAAATTACATAATCCTAATCATTTTTTTATCATTATACTAACCTTCAATGCTGACCTTCAAAGGTTTACATTCTGCAAGGACTTTAAAAGTTGTGTCAGAAAGTTTTGGAGAGTCAAGAAAGATAACAGACATTACCTGTTGACAGTTTTCAACCAGAGCTTTTGAAGAAAAAATGTGAAATTAAACATTCATATGTTCATGCTGTCATGTAGGGGAAAAAAGATCAGCAAATATTCTCCATATAATATCAAAAAGTTACAATTTCAAACAAATAGTTATAATCCATGTAACAGTAGCTTCCAGAGAGTGAGTGTCACATAAACCACTGGAATTCTCCATATGGTTATTATGTTTGGAAACACAAGGAAAAGAAGCAAGTACCTGGAGACATGAAGTATGGCAGACACCAGACTCAGTGATATAGTGAACAATCACTTTTGCAGAAGCCTGGAAGTTCTTTTTTGATGGGCAAAATCAGTAGCAGAATGCTGTTCCCACATGTTATAGCTGCTTAACCACTGAAAGAAATGAAATGCTCTTGTTTATAAACTGGAAGACCATAATTCAAACATACCAATGAAAAAAGAAGACAAGGCAATTGAAGTTTTCTGACAGTGAATGCAAGTGAGCAAGATTTATAAGCAAATTCAACAATAGTAAAAAAATCTTTTGCTTAGAACTTCTCCTCTTGAATTGATTCTTACTTCTTTGAAGTCATTTGAGAGGATAGCTCAGTTCCAACATCATAAATTTTCTCAAAAAGTACAGTTTATTTTCAGTTTCTAACTTAAATACATCTGTCTGTAAGAGTTAACATTTTGCTGATTAGCAAATCTTGAATCCAATTGCAGCCATTGGCAGTATTTTTGGAGACATCAGCTCAAATTTACACAAGAAATTAAATGTTTATGTCTTAGCAAGCCTAACAAAAACAGTACAGGAAAAGCTTGAGATCTTCTCAATGCTTTAACATCTTACCTAAGCACATGGATGCTCACTAAAACAAGAAATGCATTTATCTCACTAGAAGAAAAACAGATACATATTGCTCTGAAATTTAAACATAATCTAAGGGATCTGTTAAAAAATGTGTCCTCTAACCAAGCAAGAGTTAGGTTCAACATTTTGTACAGCTGAACCATTTATGGAAGTGGCAATGAATGTTACTGTCTCATTATTCTGCCTTTGTTTGCCCAACCTTACGATTTACGTACCTATGGTAGATGTTGAAATTCACTTTGAAGCAAGTTCTGAATGTAATAAAGTATCTTCATTATTTCTTTCCAGATCCACAGTAAAATGTGTGTTAGAGGTACAAGGAAAGTTCCTCTGCAGTCACAATAATATTGAGCTCTTCTACAGAATCCTTCATGCAGGACCACAACAACAGCTCTGCCTACTCCAACAGTGCAATATTCAATGAAATCACAAATGGACGGATGTATCTGTCAATTCAGTTTATTCCTTTTATCACTCCAGGGAGACAATTCTTTAACTGCTTAAATTCAATAGATGTCCATTCAGTCTTGGGCATACAAAGTGTTTCTTTTCACATATAAATGCTGTGCAAATGACAGTTTCTTTTCAGCTACTGCAGAAAGCATAGATGTGAACAATTCCTCCCCATGAAGTCCCCCTGATATTTGCATGTAGAGATCTCACTGTTTTCCAGGATTTTGAAGTGTAATAATAACAGTTGATGGTTGAACTTGGGTATCTTAGAGATCTTTTCCAATGTTAATGATTATATGATTTTATAGTAACCCTGTGCAGCTCAGACTACAGCCCCAGGAATTCATTTGCAAAACATCCACAGAAAAAAAAAGGTAGTCTGGCATGTCCTCCTGGGTACCAAATAAGGCCTGTGGAGAGAAGAATCCAAAGAAGGAATCTTGTTATATAAATAGACTGAGAGAGATTTTTGCTGTGCCCCACCTCTCCAGCTGCAGCAGACGCCTGAGGTGCTTGGCTACCTTGCCTGAGGGGAGCAGCAGCGGAAGGCACAGGCTTTGCTCAGGCTGGGAGCAGCAGCGGAAGGCACAGGCTTTGCTCAGGGTGGGAGCAGCAGCAGAAGGCACAGCTTTGTTCAGGCTGGGAGCAGCAGCGGAAGGCACAGGCTTTGCTCAGGGTGGGAGCAGCAGCGGAAGGCACAGGCTTTGCTCAGGGTATGAATGTTGTCTGACACCACTAGCTGACAGGAGATGGTCACAGAAGAGCAAGACAGAAACTGAGCAGCAGCTGGTCACCCATCCCTCCTCAGCATAGTAACAATCCAACAGGACATTGGTGGATTGTTTTATCATATGGATACAACTTTAATTGTGGACATATGGATAAACTTTAATTTAAACTGTGCCATATGGATAAAACTTTAATTATCATGACTTTATGAGGACATAAAGTTCTCCCAGTTCTTGCACTTCTAGTCTCTAGCATTAGTAGCACATGACTGGTCCCCACTACTACTTATCAGTGGAAACTGGAATGAAGCCTGCTTTACTTCTATCTTACATTGAGTGAGGAGATTCACACCTTGGGTTTCTGGCTCCTCTTTCTGAAAATTAAGCATTTGGGTTCCTTTTGCACATGAGATGTTTTTAATGGAGTGAATGTCTTTAAGTTATAATCAAGGCAGACTGTCTTTTCTTTTCTGGTATAATGCCTCATCTTTTAACTTATGCCCAGGTTGGCTTGCTCTTTATTTTCAGGCTGAAGTGGCCTTTAAAACAGATTCTTTGTCAATTGTTTTAAATACTTTGATGTTAAATATCTTTTCTTAAAGGACTGTGGCACTCTTTGCACATTTTTCTTTGTGCAAAGGGATACCAGCCCAGAGGGAAACTGACTTTGTGTCTGTCAAATGTATTCTTAGACTTAAAGTGTTTGTGCAGATCTCACAGACAGACAGACAGGCATACAGACAATATGGTGTGGCTCATAACACACACTGGCACTTTTAGCACTGTGGATGCAAATAATCTGTTGTGTTTTGAGTTCAGGACAAGTGTAGCATATTTGCTTTTCTACAGTGGGTCTGTAACAGCCTGCAAAATGACAGAATGAAAACCTACTATCAAAATAAATGGAGGAAACATTTTACTGGTCATGCATGGTGATATAAATCCCATCAAGTCCCATCCCTCTGACAGCTGGCTGTGGTCAAGGTGGGGTCTGATGTGGTGCAGCTGTGTTATCCTGGATCAGGCTTCTCCAGGAACAGATATACTCTAAGAGGCAGATGAAGAAGGAAAAAGAGCAGAGTCTTGTTCTGAGGCTGCAGGGGAGGTGGCAGAGGGATTATAAAGAAAGAACCATCTCATAACCACAAGTTGGTCAGAGCATGTACAGCCTGTTGGTGCACTCCAGGCTCTCATACCATGTCCAACTGAGATGTGTCTGTTGGATGAAAGGACACTGTGGCTTTTAGGAATGTGGTTGATGTGGGCAATACATCAGTGAGGATCTGCAGATAGTACTGCAGACCTCACCATCAGCATGGATAGATTGGGTTTGCCCACCACAAATGATTGCAAAAGAACAAGGTACAGTGTAGGGCTAATGTGGCAAAGGCAATCAGTCCTCTTTTCTACTGGTAGTGATCATCAGAAGATAAATGTCAGTAGGGAAAGATGTGTGCTAATTGTCAGGACAGAATATGAAACTCAGTTTTCCAGATTCCAGTTTTGTGCTCACTATTGGTATATGCAATGAGACATAATTCCATCTTGTTTCCTCACCCCAAAATATTCAGTATCTATGAAAGGGAGTAACTTAATGGTAAATATCTGAGGGATGAATTGGGAAATCTGTACTTTCTGCTGGTCAAGAAGCACCAGTTGCTTTAACATGGCATGACCAAGTCATTAAAGCAAGAGTTTACCAAACTCTGCAACAGGCCTCTTGGTTGTTGGCTCTTAAGCAGCACAACAACAGAAAAATATGAATCCTGGCATCTCTGTATAGCAAAGAGAAACAAAGATCCCAAGACAGGTCTGAATCACCTCTGGAGACCTCTCCCACTCTCTAATTTCTATATAGATATATTAAGTTAATTTTATAGTCACCACCTTATCTTAGATGCCTAAAATAAAGTGAAATTCCCATTCTCAAAAGGAGAGATGGTAGGTAGCAGGTAATCAGATCAAACTCAGCAATCCTGACAGACATATCATGACTTTTTCTGGAATTCAGTAAGGACTGCATAATTTTAAATGCAGTCTAAAGGGCTTTTAATTTCTATCTGGAAAACCACTGTTTGCTTAACATAGACATTTGATACCAGAAACAGCAGAAATCTAGTGCTTTCCTCCATGCAAGCCAAACCAAATTATAGGGAAGCAGTTAATAATAATATCACTGCACAGATTGCTTCTAATTTCTTTTTCATTTGAACTGGTTTTTTACTTAAAAATGGACAATGGATCTCAGGCATCAGGTTGAGAAAGTTCCAGTGTGAAATATGCATTCAGATAAGATTAAATAAAATTAATTAACATTTAAATCTTACTGCAATCATATGTATGTCTCTTTCCTTTATTTCTAGAACAATAAAATATTAAATTTCTTTCCTATGTTCCCTGTGGATTCTCTATGAAACTTCAGGCACTCTCAAAGATAAGGTACAGAAATGTGAGATTTCTTGCACGTTTTAGTAAAATAATTGCTTTCTCAGCTCACTTGGAATTTCTGTGTTTAATAGATTGCCTCAAGAGTGAACAGCTTGGCCTGAGAATCAATGCTAGGATACATATGGAGTTTAATACTGCATTCCTCACCCCAGATGAGTAAAATCCCACTTAAACCTCATCTACCAAATCAATTGTGAGGAAGAATATTGAGGTTATTGAATCTTAGGTCCCACAAAATTCTGCAAAACAGACTTTTTCTGCATGACTCAGTAAAATCATTCCATATATGTCTTATTGTTCTTGCATATACAGATCAGAAGTTAATGCAAAAATAAAATATAAATGTAAATAAAATTAGGTAAAGAAGTAAAATACAATTAATTGTCTGTAGGAGTTTTCAGTCTAATATGTAAATTACTGTCTTGGGCTTTTTTCTTGATTGCATAATAGTATACTATGATCTGAAATGAAAGTACAACAAAAAAGAAACATGGAGCAAACCACAGCTAAAGATCTGTCCCCAGGGATTTAGAAAATAATTGCAGTGAAATGATGAAATGCTTATAAGAATATCAAAGTTCATTTAATTTCACCTTTCTATAGTTTCTTATTCTGAAGAATAGGGGTACACAGGGTTTTTATTCAGGTTTGGCTTTTTTGCTACACACACACTACAATTCTGTCTTTCTCCCAGAACTGATTGGATTTGTGGAATCCAGCTTTCAAGGCAGGACTCTGTCTGCAGCACTGAAAGGATTTTTAAGAAACACTTTTGTGATTCCAGTATTGGCAATACACTGAGGGTTGAAATTTGAAAATCAACATTTAGAATAGAGGAAGTACTCTCTGGGGCACATGGGACAATCTTTTTTTCATCCTGTCAAGAATCATAAAATGAATTGTGACATCCTTTCAGATGTTTGGCACATTACATTGATGGCTCGACTCCACATGTTATTTTTCTTTTAGTTTTCCACTGTCCAAAAAAAAAGCACTTATATTAACATATTCCTGAATTAGCATTTTCCTAAAATAAATAACAGAGCATTTGTAACTTACAGTATCCTTCAGTTACACAAGTTTGTATTCAGGAAATGTAAACAATCATTCTCTCCTTCAATAAATAAAGAGCATAGCTCAGATGTGCTCCCCAAGTGATGGCCCCTTTTTCTTTCCTTGATATGATTGAAGAAGCCAGAATTTGCCAAAATGAGAATTCTCCCAATGAAGCTGGAGCAGAGGGAAAACAGATGTTGAAAACTGGTGAAGTCTACATGTAGGCTTCTCCAACACCCCTACAAAGCAGATGTCAAGAAATGAAAGGGACAAATTACTTTTTCCCAGTGGTTTGTGTTCTTGTGTCCAGCTGTGGTAGCCTACAGCAAGTGACAGACTGCTGTAACACATTTTGGGCATGACAGGCAATTGCTTTATACCCTCAGGTCTTTCCAGTTTTGTGTCTAAGAGCAGAAAATTTTCCACCAACACTGTTCAGCTTCAGGAGGAGAACAAACAGATCTTATGCTTTCTAGGTGGGGCTCTGAGAATGTCAATGGTATTGTGGGGTACCTTTTGAACAAGACACAGGAGAATCTCTATATTTTTAGGAAAACACGTTGAAGCTCATTAACAAAAATATTTACTGCCTATGCCATACAGATAAAACTTTAATTACCATGACTTTATGTAAAACCCCCCATGCCTACAATCTATCCAGTATTATTGCCCTGTATGAACATAATAGTCAAAGAAAAGATTGCCTTGTTTTGCAGCAATGGACTAGAAAATGTCTGCTTAATTCTCACTTTTCTGCCCCTGTTCTAGTGAGCCAATTAAATGCCTTGGTCTTTAAGTTGCTACTCACACAATCCTTAACATAATCACACATTTTACAGTTGGGCTTTCTAAATAACCATTCAAATCCTACAGAAGTAGTGGAAATAAAACAATTCATATAAAAAGAACTGTTATGTTAAAATGAAAGAAAAAACCCAAGAAAATTTAAAAAAACCATTAAAAATACACATTCTATAGAATATTTTAAGCATAATTTCCATGTTAATAGTATAACTCCTCTACAGTTTTCCAACTACTTCTGAAATGTTAGCCTTACAAAATTTCCCTTTGGTTTCATTCATCCAGTGAGGTGGAAAAAAATATTTTTAAAATCCTTTATCCAACTGTGATGCAATGTGATGTTTTTTTTGGTTTTAACTGTTCACTTAAGTACTTGGTCATAACCATTAAGCACTGTTCCAGAATCCAAAAATGGAGAAAGCTGTGGAATTCCTTTCAGGGCTCTCAAATGCACTGGCAAGCAAACCCACTGTCCTTTGGTAGGGAGGATTGTGGTTTTCCCTGTTTGATGCTGATCACTTCTCCCTGAGCACGATTAGATCATGCTTTCTAGAGGCACATCCCTACAGCTCATGATGACACTTCTAAGCAAGCAGGAATGATGCTTTCAGAAAACAGAGCAAATTACTGGCACTTTGAAAAAGTTACTCAGAGGTAGGTAGTTCTTAACTTTCCTCTAACCTCAGCCCTCATTTCAAATTTCACCCTGTCAATGCACAACAATCTCAGCAGGATTCTCATGAACAAGAAACAGACGCCTGGTAAAGAGAAATCAGAACAAGACTGTTGCCCCATCTGCCTCATCCTTTGTTCTGAAAAGGTTTTGTTAGATGGATAGTTAAACTGTCATATTCCTCAGACTCCATCTCTGCTATTTCACATGTATTTTATTATATGGAGAATCTTCTCAATTTATAAAGAAATTAATGTGTGAGTCTTTACTTAAACATTAGGAGAATTTAATTTTCTTACAATTTGGCATTTCATATTGCTTTTGGAATATATTTCAAGATACAGTATATATTTGAAAGTTTCTAAAATAGTACTGTATTCTAAAACCTTTGTTTTCTTTACAAGTTTATTAGGATACTAAAGTAATCCAAAATAAAACTATTTTTAGATTGCAGTAATAAATATGACTTCAATTTATATACTAAACCAATGTAAAACTGCAACAAAAGTTCACTTTTTAATTAACTTCCTTCTCAGGAAATCAACTGTAAATTTGTATTTTTTTCCAGCACAGGGTGGTTTTTAATTATTTTTTTTGATATCTTAGTAAAAACTGCATTTTTAAAGCTCCAGATATAAACCCCCAACTAATCATGACATAAAATTAGTCTATTTATGGCTACAAAAAGCAAGCCTTGTTCTCATTATGCAGTAAGTACTAGCTGTTTATAGATGTGACAGTTTGCTGGAAGTGATCCAAACCTATAGTGCTATTATTCCTTAGTAAAACTTAAACAGCTGTAGTCATGTAATTCAAAACCCTGGAAGGCTGCTGCAGTGCTTGCTCAACCTCAGTATACCATGAATGCAGGATGCTGCCAGTCATATAAAGGATCCTCTGCTTCACATTATGAAAGAAAGACGTGAACTACAAACCTGAACGCAACCTGGAATTTCCAAACAGATGATCTTGTGACAGCCTTTGCAAGAGTGCAGGTATGGTAAACCTTTGTCTGTGAATTTTCTGCAGTGAACCAAACTAATTTGGTTTCCAAACTGGGGAAGCTTTGCAAAAAAACCCACAAAAACCAGCAGAGTAATTTGTTACAAGTGCATGATACAGAATCAAAAGAACATAAAATGTCATAGTTAAAGTTTTTTGAAAATTACTGTAAAGAAAAGATGTTCAATATGAAATAGAATTATCTACTTGCTGAAGTCTGAAAGCCCATTTCTTCTGCTGCAGTTTTTCTCTGCTCTTGTATTGCAGATTAGTGGGGAATAGCACTATCATGCAAGATATTTCACCATATGAATCCAGTAACATTGTAAAATTATCTTAAGCAACGGCAAAAGCAGTTGGAACTTTGTGCATATTTTGCAAGTATGACTTTTCAGTGTAACTTTGTTGGACTGCTTTTGCAATTGATTTTACAAGCAGTGCCTGCTGGAAATGAAAACCAGACCTCTATCAAAAGATACTAAAAGCAGAAATGTGTATTTTAAACTTCTCAAGTAGTATAATTATTTAGAAGAGTACTATTAAAAGAATCTGAAAAATTGAAAGAGTTACAGTTACAAAAGTGAGTAATGCAATTTTAGGTTTTGATCAGTTCTTTTGGAAAACATTTCTTTATACTAAACATTGGTTAAGAGAAAGCAAATAGTCTAAGTGGAAAATGTTAATCAACAGCACTCTGTAAAATCAGGAATCTATACTCTGAAATTACTTAAATTCGAGCTGCAGGTTTATATCCTACTGAAAACTATTCATTTGACTGAATGATATTCCCAACTGGAAAAAATAACAATTACCACAAGCACCACAAATGAAAGCATACAGAAAATCAAAACCTAGAATTAGGACCTTCTGCTCTGGTAGACATTTAGTCGTAGTCATGCAGTTCTGCAAGTCAGCAAAATTAGGCATTTTGAAGATGGGAACTCCCACTGAGGAGCTGACTGCCTAAGGAGTGGCATACTGACTTTTGGAATTGACTTTATGCTTTCAATATAGAGTAGGAATTTACTTTACTTTTGGAATTGACTTTATGCTTTCAATACATGCTGAACACAAATGCAAAGAGGAAGTATAAAAAGAATGCCCTTGTAAAAAAAAATACAAAAATATTAAAAAAATAAAATTACTTTTCATGAAAAAAAACCCCAACAATGTGCATTAGACCCAGATATTAGAATATAAAGGCATGTGTTATTTGTGGTGCCTTTTTTAAAAATGGAAATGCTTAATTCATATTAAGTACAAAAGTAAAAGTACCCTTCTTTGTAGAAGGCAGAGCTATTTTGCATTTTAGTGTGATATCCCACAGAAATGAGTGGGATACTCATTTGGAGAGTATGCTCCCAAATATACCTGATAAAATAAATAATAAATTGAGAGACTGGGGTAAACACTCTGGTAGCTCTCAGTCTTTTTAATGTACATGTTGCTGCAAGGCTGCACAATTTAAGATACAGGTAAGCATTTCTTGCTGTATTTTGAAGACTGGTCAAAACCTCACAATAACCTTGAAGAGATACTGATTTCCTTTACTGGTCATATGACCAATTTTTAATGATCTGAGAATTTTAACACATGCCTTCTTTTTTCATTTTTAAAGTGATATCTTCCTTAAACTCAAGGAGCACACAAACTACCAAAAATCCTTGTTTTGTGTTACAGCTAAATTCTGCAGGAATTCTGTCATACCAGTTTTTCAATTAATTTTGACATTTGCAGTCTCAGGATCATTGTTTTAAAGCAATCTGACAAACTCACCTCCTGACATTTATTCCTCATGTCTACAGAAGTGACAGAAGTTTTCAGAGGGAAATTTTGACTATATCTTTTGTGCAATATGGAGGCTATAATGCTTGTATGGAATACTATGAGAGAATAAAAAATGACCCCTACACTTCCCCAGCCCCTTGTTCCAATAAAGGATGTCTGATTCACCACAGCAAACTTCACATGCAGCATTATGAAATGCAATACTGCCACCTCTAAGCACTTTGTGTTAGTTACCACAGTACACAGAACCTGTGCTTAGCTAATGTTTTAGGATTGCCATGTGAAATGTTCATAAAATCTGTCTGCTATCAAATTCTTCACAGACAGCAGCTTTTTGTACATCCCCATAATATCAGAAACAATGAGCTTTGCTTTTTGTCTCAAAATTATTATTACAAAGAGTGTAATCTCATGGTTTTTAATCAGAAACATAATGTGTGAATGGAAAACTTTCTGTAACAAGGTACAAGATAACTGCAAAAGGTCTTTTGTCAGTGGAGAATTTTTATTTGCTATTTACACTTCAAAAAAATTATGTTCCAAACTTCAGCATAAGCATATGGAAATCTAAAATCACAAAATATCAGCCAACATGGAAAAACATAGATTATAATAAAAGTAATACTGATGAGATGAGTGGTAGAATTGGAGACACTAATGCAAAACTTTGCCAAAACAAATGTTAGTTATTTGAGTATATGGCATTTCAGACAAAGAAAAACAAAAGTCTAAATGTATTATGCAAATGCTAAAGAAAAACCTGTTTCTGAACTTCATGAGGATGTTATTGAAAGACATATATTTCTTTTTCCTCACAGTAGAAAGAAATAACGTACAGCTATTTTTCAAACCCACATACATCTTTGTGATGACTGCTCTTGTGAACAACTCACCTCATTACTTCCATGGCAGCTTTTAATCCAGCAATTCTACCTGCCAGGCAGACCTTGAGTCTCTAGGGATAACTCTGAAATAAGAATGGCAGACTTTTTAAAGACTGTTGAGTTCTCTGCCTTCAGCTCACTGAGCTTCCAAATATCAGTTTGGAATAACTCTTTCTTTTGCAATTGTCACACAAGGCCTTGGCTCACACAATGCACCTAGCCACAATCCTCTCTTTCAAAAATAATTTTTTATCAACATATCTAACTTCCAAACTCCTTGCATCATCATGAGGAACTGGACATGCACATGAAATTTTTGGATAGCATTTTCTTTTAAAAGTTTTGTGAAACTGTGCAATACATAAAATAATATAGCATATATCTTTAGATATACTAAAAAGATAAAAGAACTGCTATATAAATGAAATCTGTGGGGTATTTATTTCATTTTGTACAGCAGAATAGAATCCTATAAATAACTCAAAAGAGACTATTTCTATTACACATGCCTCTGAATTTCCTGCAAGATTAAAACAAACAGTTTCATATTTCTTTGTAATTTACCTTGTTAATAGTCATAGAGTTCCTTTAGTACTATCTCTCTTCAACAGATTTTATTTAAATAGCACTATCTCTATACAACAGATTTTATTTAAACAGTACTATCTCTGTACAACAGATTCAGCCAGACTTAAACTGGCTGAATAATAAAAAATACCCAGAAGTATATTAAAATTATATTTGCATGTATATGTATAAGGGAAAAAAATTTCTTTGGAGACCTCAAAATAGAATACTAACAGATGTGATGCTACTTTTATTACCTTGAAGTATGGTCATTTTGTCCTTTTAAAGGATACCTACACTATAAAGTCCTACAGAGCACAAGGGACTTATCACTTGATTGAAGGTTAGCATATGTTAACACATTTTGCTAAACCAAGATTACTGTAAGCCAATTCTGATACCTAAAACCATTGGTGAATTTTCTCAAAGAATTCTGGTATATTTCTCTAATCAGTAATAGAATTTAATAGAATATAATTTACACAAGGCTTCCTGTTTAGTTCTGCCTTCTGGAACATTAAACTTGAGTAATTATAAGGCTTCCATATTTCATTGACCTGCAGAACAGGTACTACTCATATTGTTCCATTCTTATATAATAGGAACAAATCTCCTAGCATGATAAATGTTTCACAATGAATGCCAATATAATGCAAAGACAAAAAGTCAGTACTTGTACATGAAAATATAATAGTTGAAACTGTGTCTTTTTCCATGTTGTGATCACCTTTTCCCTATTTCAGTTATCAGGCAAAAGAACCATCCAGATAACTGAAATTCAATACCAGCCAATCCTAAAGAGGAAATTTTGTGCTTTTGAAATCCATTCCTGCAACAAAGGATTTGAGAGAGGAGATATATCAGTAAAAACAGGTATGTAGATGGAAGATAACCACAACCTGTAAGGAGCGAAGACACAAGGAGTGGTGAGAAAACTGGGGGAAATAGTGATGAGGAAAATCTCTGAAACCTTGCATGCAAAAGCAGCACAAAGGGGTCTGTTTTAAGTGTCTGAACACAAACACTTGTAGCTTGGCAATCAACCAGCAGGGACCAAAATCCATGCACTGATACAGAGCTGTGATTTCACTGGGATTCCAGAGATGCACAGAGATAGCACATGCAACTGAAGGGGTGCAATGAAAGCTTCCAGAATATTTAGGAATGACAGCCCAGAAAGCTGAGGATGAGCTGCACATATGCAAAATCATGCCTGAGCTTTGCACTGAAATGGGTGGGAAAAAAAAAGTCAACTAAGAACTTATTTGTAATGATTAGAAGCCAGACCTCTGAGCACTGCATTGTGGTAGGGATCTGCTGCAGACTGCTTGATCGAGATGAGATGGTGGATGAAACCTTTGGGCAGCTGAAGGAAGCTTTACTCTTGCCTATCCTGGTTACTCATGAGAGAATTCAGCCGCTCCCATATGCTGCCAGAAAATATGGCTGGGCATGAACAATCCAGGAGACTTCTAGAGTGTGTTGAAGACAGTTTCTTGATCCAGCTGGCTGACAAGTGGTCTAGGGAAAGTGTTCTTCAACAGGTGAAGGAATGTGAGCTTGAGTGAATGTCAGCTTGAATGAACTTGAATGGCTTTTGTTACTGCAGCCACGAAAATGAGAAAATGAGAAGTTCAAAATTCAGACAGAAGAAAATTGGACAAGTTAGTAGATTTTGGCTAGTATAGGGATCTGTTTAACAGGATCTCACAGTAGACAACCCTGGAGGGCAAAGGGGCTAAGGAAATCTGGTTAATCTTCAAGGACAAGGTACTCCATTACTTTTTAGCCTCAGTTTTTACAGCTAAGGCCTGTCTGAAGGCTTCCCAGGTGCCTGGCTGGAGCCTGTGAGCAGAGTCTGTGAGAGTGAAGCAATACCCTTTGTAGAAGAAGTTAATGTCAGGGAGCACCTGAGGAAATGGGATGAGACAGGGTGCATCCAAGAGGAAGAAAGCTGTCTCTTGTCATTGAGAGGCCTCGCTCATTTTTGAAAGGTCATGACAGTCAGAGGAGATTCCTAATGACTGGAAGATAGGAAATGTCACTTCCATTTTCAGGAAGTGGAAGAAGCTCCAAGAAACTACAGGCCAGTCAGCTCCAATTGAGTCCCTGGGAGGTTATGTAGCAAATCCTCCATGAAGCTCTGTCCAAGCACACAAAGGATAAAAAAAAGACAGCAAACAGCCAGCATGAGTCTATCAAGGGCAAAGCATTCCTCACTAATTTGAGTTTTCTATGATGAAATTACTAGAGCTATTGATAAGGGGAGAAAAGCAGCCCTTGCATCACTAACTTGAATATCCTAAACAATTTTTGTTTGAAGTTCTTAAGCTGTATTTTACCTATGGTAATTTTCAAAAGCTTGTGTGAAAATATTGGTGTTTCTGGGCTAGAACACTGGATAAACACTTCACTAAAAAGTGACAAATGATACAAAATATTTCTTTTACATACTTTACACTAGAAATAGCCTATAAATTCATGAATATATTAAGAAACATAATTTCTGAACAATATATTAATGTTATTCTTAGATTAATTTATTATAAGAAAAATTTGCCTATAACAATGCCTTTTCTAAGAAATCATTAATTAAAGCAAAGTCAAATATTGTTTTTCCATAAAGGAAAATCAATGAAAAAAACATTAAAGAAAATTAATGGAAGCAAGCTAAAATTTAAAATGTTAAACTGAGAAAAAAATGGACAAATACACAATGGTGATTGAATTCTTAGACACATTTAAAATAAAACCTCTTAAAAATATCAAGAATTTAGTGAGACATTTGTAGAGCCCATGTGGCTACTGAAGGAATAAAGGAAGTTGTAAACAATACAGGATTAAAATGTAGTGTTGACAACTCCAAGCTTATAATAACAACAAAACCCTCCTCCCAGACTGGTGAAGTTTTGAAGCCTGTTTATCAAAATTAATTGAGATTGAATATATCATTTTACCCTGGTAGTGTAGAAAACCAGTGAGAACTTCACAGATTATCTCTGAATCCTACCAAACTCCATTTTTAAAGTACTTAAGGACACAAGTCTCTACTTTTTATCAGGAAGATTTGTAACCCAAATAACCACAGCAATTGAAAAAATCTTTCTTCTTGGTATAAATTAGAGTTTGTAGTTTTTATATTTAATCCCTGGCATTCACAGATATTTAAGTCTTGCAAAATTTTCAATTCACCTAAAACACCCGAAATGAAACAACAAACTCCAAACCCGAAACAAAATTAAAAACAAAAAACAACAAAACAAACAAACAAACAAAAAACAAAACAAAACAACAAAAACCCCCAAAAAACTAAAAAAAAAAAACAAAAACAAAAAAAAAAAAACCCACACAACAAAAAAACCCAACAAAACCAAAAAACCAACCAACCAAAAAAACCCAAACCCAACCAAGCCAAAAAACTCTCATATTAAAGGTGAACAGTTCAAATCCTCAGTGTATGACATAAATGTAAGAATTCCTCATACAGGTTCAATCTATCTGGGCCAATACCCTGAACCATGGTCACAGCACATTACTGAGATGAAAGCACAAAACCCCAAAAATTGGGGTAAACAATCCTGAGAAAATGATTTGGAAACAAGCCCACCCTTGAGCACAAACTAAAACTGGCAGTCTGATGGCTTTCCCTGGTTTGACTCTGCATGTGTTCCAGTTGTTCAGAACTCAGGAAGTTGGAAAAGACCAGCTTCAAACTCCTTGTTTGAGCTCACCTTCCAAGATTAACTTGAATACAAAAAAGGTCCACCCTGATGGTGTTTCCTGAACACGTGAGAATCTCTTAACAAAAATCAGTGAGAAATTGGTCTGTATAGTTTCCCATGTTTAATCATAATGAAAAACAGCAGACCAGCGTAAGTAAAAACTAACAAACAAACCAAAAGAGATAGGACATTAAATCTTCAAAGTAATTGTGAAGTTCCAAGTAGTGTGATGATCGAGTACTTGACTGCATATTATATACAATCCTCCATGGAAATGCCCATTTCATCTGTTCTAATGCTTTACTTTTCTTCCAACACAGGGATCCCACACACCCCAGCTGTGCCTCCTCAGATCTGTACAACACTGATTCGCACTATCCAAAAATTTCAAGTGTTCCAGCTGTCAGAAAAGAACTGGGGGCAGCTGAATGTCAGGATGCAAGTAGTTACTATTGTATTACTATTTCTTCTTTGTAAGGCATCTGACTGTAGGAGGACAAGGAATAGGAGTCTGAGAAACAATGAAAGGGAAAACATCTTAAGGAGAGCATCTAGCACTGTTAAGCGCAATGCCCGAGACCTACCATGTGATATTTACACTTACCTTCATGAGAAATACTTAGACTGTCAGGAAAGAAAATTGGTTTTTGTGGCACCTGATTGGCCAGAAGATATAAAACACATGCTGCTAGCAAGAAACAGAATTCGTAAACTAAAGAATTATATGTTTTCTAAGTATAAAGTGCTGAAAAGTCTGGATTTACAACAGAATGACATATCAAAAATTGAGAGTGAGGCTTTTTATGGTTTGGATAAACTTACCACGCTCTTACTTCAGCATAACCAAATTAAGATTTTATCTGAGGAGATTTTTATTTATACACCCAATCTAAACTACCTTCGTCTCTATGACAATCCCTGGCATTGCAGCTGTGAACTAGAAACTCTTGTTACAATGCTACAGGTTCCAACCAACAGGAATTTGGGAAATTATGCCAAATGTGTGCACCCAATAGAACTGAAAAATCAGAAGTTAAAGCAGGTAAAAGCTGATCAGCTATGTAGTGAAGAGGACAGGCAGGATCCCAAAAACATAAAACGGGAGAAGCCTGAACCTGCCAAACCAGAATTTGATTCCTCTTTGTGCCACATGTATGTGTTTCCTGTGACAACTCTGAACTGCAGAAGAAAAGGTTTGTATCTGTCATTATAACTGAATGAATGATTTTAATATTCTGTTTATTTAATCCTTTCTACATTTATTTGCACATTATTTACTTCAAATGAACTCAGTAGAGTACTTCCTTTGCTTAAACTGAAATTGTTTATTGTTTTTCTCTTACAACTATCAGCAATAAGCAGGAATTCTTCCTGCATTTTAACTCTGCTCTGCAGCCCAAATTCCACAGATATTCCTTAGTGCTGTAATGTATCTGACAGAAATCAACAGGGATAAAAGCATATTACTTAAGTAACTAGTCTGATTGTACAACTATAAACATACTAATCAGTCAGATAACAGCTCTGCTGAAACTGTTGAACTGATACAGACAAGCACAGAGTGTATTTCCTTCCTTCCATTGTACAAACACAAAGATAGCAATAACTTTGACAGAAGGGAGCTGTGAAGCAGGACTGGAGCAGCCAGCTGTGTTTTCAATGCCCAGAGGAACCTGATTGCAAAGGAAAGGCTTTGCATCCTCACATTTGCTGCACAAGATTTCTTCTACTAAGGGAAGAAATTGAATGTTTTTGTTCATAAAGAAATACCTCCTCTGTATTCTTCCTCCCAGCACCCAGCAAACAATTCAAAGTTGAAGGGACTTCAAGAAATGTTTTTCAGACACTTGGATCCATTCCATCTCTAAATCTTTCTCAGGCTCCTAAGAGCCACAGTTAAGCCCTGAGGGTAAACCAGATGGGGTATATATCAACACGAAAATGCACATTTATTTGTCCTCTATATTTCCCATATTTTATCCCACAACAAAACAAAGCAAACAAACAAAAAAAAAATTCAGAGGAGAATAATTCTTTAACATAACAATTCTGAAAGAAGCATTGCTTGAAGCAGCCAACATTGTGAGACCTTTCCCCCAATTTTAGCAGAGCTTAGCCTGCATATTTTATTCAGCTGAAATTCTATCAGCCTGAAGAGTAACTTGATTTTATGTAAAAACCTCAGTGTGCCCTTACTCTTGTACCTTTATGCCAGAGAAAAGCTCAGAATTCAGTATAAGGAGATAATATCTAAATATCAAGGATTAATGATTTCAGTATTTGATTACATGGCTTATCTACTCTGTATGTCATAAAAATGGTCTGTATTCTTTATTTTTATTTCACCCTGTAAATTCTTTTCTTGTCTATCTGGCAATTTTCTCTTTCTTTTACCATGAAGCTACTACATCTTTTAATTAATTATTTGTGCTGCTCTTATTATTTTTTAATATTCACCTATCTTACCTTTCCTTGTAGATAAGATCTTAATTTTTAGATTATAGATTGTTATCTTAATTATCCTTCATAGAATCTTAATTCATATCACTCTTAGTATTCAGTAAACTGTTATAGAATAAAGCCCAGGCATAAATTACAATTTTATTATAAGGAAAGACTTTACAGCTCTCCCCTCTTAGTGGTATCAAAGAGATGAGCTGAATACACAAATACACCCAAAAACCTCTAGGGAAAAAAATTTCACTTTTTTTCTCTAAGTTCATAGAAACATTCAATGTGATTTGATCTTCATGGGAGTTTCAAAGAGGTTTATGGTATTTGAAAGCATGGTTTATTGTCTTTAATATTAATAATGGAGGAATAAAGTTATTTTAACATTTACACAATAGTACTAGAGGATACAGGGACTCCCTTCTTCAGGTCAAGAACTAATTATGTCAATCCAGAACTTCCTGCATGCCTTGCATGGACACAATGAGTATGTTTCAATACTGTTTGGAAGTACTGCATCTACTGTGCATATGTTTGACAGCTGGATGCAGATATCCCATGGATATTTGGTATTTCTGAACATATGGCAATCTTTGATGAAAGCATTGTACTTACTGTCTTTGTATATGAATATTGTACAGCAGATGCACAATTTCACTGGAATTTTCATCACAAATAGGAGAGTAATGCACACAAAATCCAGGGAAAGCACAAAAATGTCTCTAATCTGTGTGGACAAGAATTCAAAATAGAAAAAAAATAGTGCATCAGTTAACAAACCAGTAAGATGACATGAAAAGCTGCAATCCGTTATTCCTTTACAATGGAAGGAATGGAATGACAAGCACTTGCTCTACCACTACTATGTCTAAAGTGGTAGCATAACAGGTCAGGAACTTTCAATTAATGCCAGAAACCTCATGAAAGAAACATCTTAAAAATATATTTATCCATGTGTATGTTCCCTTTTTTAAAAAAATAATTTGCTTATATCTCATCAGACCAGTGATATGCCAGACCTTGTGGGACTCCAGAATGAAATACTCTATGTCCTTGATTCTGTTTACAAAAAAAAAAAAAAAAAAAAAAAAAAAAAAACTGGAACACCCTAAAAAAGCCAAAAATGTAAGGAAGCAAAAGCCGTTTGTTTGCATTTCCACAAAGAACTTGGATTTTCAAGGACAGTTGAAAAAAGAGTCTGCTTTCTAGTACTTCCAAACTCTCCAAGTCTCTAAATTCAAGCATTATTTGCATTCATTTGGTGATAAATAGGCCCTGAAACTTTGACATCTGCGGAAGCAGGAAGCAATCCAACCACTGCAGGCTGGAGTAGTTATAATATTTATGTATTTATAATACCACAGCTCTGCTCATAATCAGATATAAGGCAGGAAGACTCTGGTATGTTGCTGTAGTCTCTTCTCAAAAGTACCTGAGTCATTAGATATCTTCAGAACTTCAGAAGTGCCACACAGAGCCCAGCACAGATCCAGAAACTACTTGCCTTCATTCAAAGATGGTCAGACAAGAGACACTGCTCATTTTCTTGTTATGACAGCGCAGGATTAGAACACTCATTGAGCAAATATAATAATCCTGGAGATTAGGTTTGTTAACATTACCCTGAGAGGGTTCAGACCACAGGCTGCACTTCTCAAGCATGGGCCCTTACTACTGGAGCAGGAGCTGCTCTTTCTGGAGTTCTTTTGCATGAGACACTGTAAGGATACAGACACCAACGACTGAGAGGTCCTTGGCTACTTTGCAGCTGCCAGTGATAGAAGTGGGAGAGAGAAGCAGAGAAAATGCCACTCTGCTGCCTGGGTGGTGTTTTATATAGTTACTCTGGTTTCTTTTTTTTAAGCAATCAAGCCCTTCACACATATTTTTTTGTATTAGTATAAATATAAATATATAGTAATATATTAGTATAAAATAAGGTACTACTTACCCTATTCCTATGTGAGTGGTCTAGTTCTACTATATGCACTAATGAAGAGTACAATCTTCACATGAAACGTAAAAGTACACGTAAAGAAAGAATGAAATTCAGAAGTTGAAAAAACATGGTGGCACTAGTAGAGGGGATAAAAGGGAAAGAAAACTATTAGACTGACAATACTCTGTCTGGCATGCCTAAGCAGTAAGAATAATCTAAAGCTGATACAAGTTGTGTCTTTTTCATTTTTTAAGATTTAAAGAAAGTTCCAGGCAACATACCTCCAGATATAGCTAAACTTGATTTGTCCAACAACAAAATTAGACAGCTACGAGCCAAGGAGTTTGAAGATGTCAGTGAACTGAAGATATTAAATCTAAACAGTAATGGACTAGCATACATTGATCCTGGTAAGAATTATTTTAAATACTCATTTAAAATTATTTCTCTCCTATTAAATACTGTCTCTATCAGATATAAACTGGATGGAGGAGGGAAGGATATAAAAATCTAGAGGTTGGTACAAATTTTACATTTTGTACATTTCAATTCATAGAGTAAAGGTTTGCACTGAAATATATTCATCATGAAAATCAATAGAGAAAGACACATTTAAGTTGCTCTTTCTAAATACTAAACTCACCAAGTGCAAAAGGTAATTCTGGAACCTGAAGGCTAACAGTTTTCCAAAATGCTAAGTAGTTCAGTGATTTTTAAAATATCTTTGCCACATCTAAGAAAACATTACATATAAGGAGGCTACTTTTCAATTATATTGTATGATAAAATAACAGACAAACCTAAAGGATTTAAACACTTTTTGGTTAAAAATCACTACATAGAATTGCTTTTAAGTTATACTTTATTAGGACTCAAGTATCCTTATTGGCAATTTGCTTATAGCCTCTGTTCATTTGGATTTAATTACGAAACTGGGTGAGAGAAAGAGAGAGGAGATGTATCAAGCAAAAAGGGCCTTATCTAGTACCATCATGCCAATTAAACAGCATCAGAAATGTTAATAACAGTAAAATGGTACTTGTGAGGTTTAACATTACACAGTTGATTTATTTAAATTAAGACTTTTGCTATTAAATGAAACAGCATCTGTGCAAAAAATATGAACTGCTCTCTGAAATGTAACTCACAAACACTATTATGAAGCTCCTTGTTTACTCCATTCCAAATCTTAAAACATTAATTTGAAGGTTCTATTCATGCACACAAATACCTATACACACACAAAAACCTCTGGCCCTGCACATTGTGTGATAGTAAGTTTCCATATTCCTACTCCTGTATCATGACAATAACAGTAGGATTCAATGAGCAAATCAGGCATTCATCCATCTCCACTGTCTCTATTCTACACTCAGGCAGACTCATGAAGTGTTTTATAGCTTTGCCAGCAGTGCAACTCCCCTAATATTTCACTTCTGAAGGCATGAGCCATATTTTAAAATTCAATGTTTGACAAATCCTTTTATAGCCTCTAGCCAAAATAAAACAAAAAAACCCAGTAGCTGTAAAATTATAAAAATGTTTTTCCTCTTCTAGATATGAATGTTTTTTTCTAAGTTAAGGTACCAATAACTATTTTCTATTGATTAGCTGCTTTTTCAGGCCTCAATAATTTAGAAGAGCTGGATCTATCAAACAACAGTTTGCAGAATTTTGAATATGGAGTACTGGAAGATCTTTACTTTCTGAAAATACTGTGGCTGAGAGAGAATCCTTGGAGATGTGATTACAACATACATTATCTTTTCTACTGGCTGAAGCATCACTACAATGTTCACTACAATGGCCTAGAATGCAAAATGCCTGAGGAATACAAAGGATGGTCTGTTGGAAAATATGTTCGAAGTTATTATGAGGAATGTCCAAAAGACAAGCTTCCTGTTTATCCAGAAACTTTTGATCTGGACAAAGATGACGAGGAATGGGAACGACACAAGGAGCAAACAGTTCAGACAGTAAAGAAGCACGGTGTAATTGTCACTGTGATAGGCTAGTAAGGGAAAACTTTCCCTTAGTAGGTTTAAATATCTGATACTTTGAGAAAGAAAAACATGCTGTTTACATTTGTTCTAATTGTTCTGTTGGTTTGTAGGACTATCTGCCTACACAGATGTCTGTATATTGCCAAAAATAACTACAGAATGACATTAGTTCAACAGCATCCTTCATCTAATAATTGTTTTTGACAATTTGTTCTGGACACTCTTGTGAAATACTTTGGCAAATCGATAGACACAAATGTACATAATATGGTTGGAAGAAGTTGTCTTATGTATGAACACAGTTTATGTTCACACAGAAATAACTGCAGGATTGTGACCAAGACCCATTTTCCTTGAATGTATTGACAGTTCTTTGTATCTATCAGTTTCCTGAAATATTCCCAGAAAATGTTTCTAAGATTTTTATATTGACTACCTGTTGTTTTATTGTAGACCAAAAAACCAAACTGAAGACTAACCTTAAATACAATTCTAGAAAAAGAACAGCAGCTGTTATACTAATTAGGATTCAAACACAGAAGGTGGGTTTCACTTGCTGATTTCCCAGTGTTCCTCCTCAGTCTTGAATGAATAACTGAGCCTCTGCCTCTACCATACCTGAGTGCCCTGAAAGAAAAGTAGCCAATTTATGGTTGGTTCCCAAGATCCAGCTCCACATAAATTGCCTTGCTTGGTTTTTGAGGCAAGCAGAGCTGAAATCTTTCTAGGATGAATTTTAGGTTGTTGTATCATTTTGACACAGATTACGTGCCATCACTTCTAGGTGATAAAGATCACGTGAAGGATGCTGTGCTCTGCATCCAGCACATCAGTGCCCACCCAAACTGAAGGTAAGTATGGTTTTTATAGCTCAGAAGTGTGGGACATTCTCTAAGTTCACTCTTCTCTCGGCTCATTTGTAAAATGCACATTACAGAACATGCTGTTAAACAACTATCTGTGTGAATACTCATTGATTAAAACCTGTGATCATTCTAACACTACAGTAGCAGGGGAGTACAAGTCTCAGCTAAATAGATGAGATCTCTAAAGATAAAATTCCTTGCTGCATAATATACTTAGATCACTAAGAAATGTGTACGTGCAGAGTAGAAATTCAGGGCCAAAACTTTAAATTTCTCTTGACTGTCAGGGAAGAAGTTCTGGGAGACTCCATGGAGAAACTTTCCTCCTTTAAAGATCTGGAGACAACTATGGTGTTTTTGCATTCCTCTGGTGCTTTAACCACAAGTCCCAAAGGTGGCTCATTTTGTTCTACAAGACAAAGCACTCAGTGCTTTAGTGCTAACATGAAATAAAAGAACAACATAAAGGAAAAAAATCAGGAGATGTTAAGGGTGGTAGGAATGCTGAAGAATCTCAAAGCAAACACATTCCATTATTATTTGCATTCTATTATGTCCTCCATTATTCAGATATGAATATATTTAATGGTGCTTTGCTGACAAACTGGGTAATTTAGCCATTTCTTCCACAATATCCTCCAAAAACAGTATCTGACTCATCCCTGTTCCTAGAAATATCTTAAGCATTACCTTCACTGTTAAAGGTTAATCCTGATAAGACAGAACAGAGAGGAAAATCCTAGTTGCCAGTAACCTTAAATAGGGCATATTCTGGAAACTTAAAAGTGCTGAAAGTAAAAAAAAAAAAAAAGTCTTCCACAAATAGTAGCAAATATTAAGTAATGTTGTCCTCCTCCTCTCAAATTCTGGAGAATTATCTCAATGCAGAACCACTGGGTATGATTGAAAAGGACAGGCAATAAAACCATAGCAGAACATTTGTTATTGGCAGCACAGACAATGGTGAAAATCTGAGTAGGAAAATATGCATTTATAGACCACGTTATGTTAATTTCTGCAAAGAGTCAGTGCTGGGATAAAATACTAGCTTAAGTCGGGCTAAGTCTGGGTAGAAAAGACAATCCTGGAGAAGTATTTAAGAAAAAAGAAAAATATAAGACAAAAAATCTGTGTGAGCAGTCTCTGACCTCTCAGGTCAGCAAAAGTACCAGTTGAAAAAGCAGTGGGATAAGACTGAGGCCACATGCAGTGGCCTAACTGCTCTTGCTCAAAGGCCCTGGGGATTCCCACAGAGACACCCCCAGTGAGGATGTGGCAGAACAGACAACAATAATTGCAGTAATTGCAACTACAAATAATGTAAGAACACAACAATAGAAATAGGAGTTTGGGGCAAGGATAATATAGGTTAGCATGATCTCCTGCAATGACTCATATTCTTTGAGAGAAGACTGTATGTACAGAAAAATCATACAGGAATTATGAAGGTACTGCAGAAGGAGGTAGCACAAGAAAAAAGATAATAATATATCTGAAAAACATACACATGGGGGAAATGACTAATAATTGATTAAAACTTCAGCATTGAAGGATTAATTGCTATTTCTCTGAGCTTCTCAAAAATGTGTTGTAAATTACAACCTCCATCAAACACCACAGCCACAAAACACAATTTAATCTTGACATCTCTATGTTTCTGTACTGTTAATCAAAAAGGTCCCAGAAGAGCTTCCATTTCTGAAAGAAAATAATGGGCCTCTTCCTTTATAAGCTCTTTAGGTCTCTTCTTTCAGTAATTTCTCTCTTGATTTCCCTTCCTTCTCTGTCCATAGCCAGGTAATAATTGCATGAAGACAATTGCCTTGTCTTCCTGACATGCAGTGCTGCCTTAAGGGATGAACTACAGTGCTCTACTGAGGCAGTGTCCCTCTCTCTACACAGCCACATGAAACACAGAAAAGACCATTTTGTGCCATGTTTTCCATGACAGAATACAGGAAAAATAGATATGTCTGTCAATACTGGAAATAAAACACTTCAAAAGCTTCTGAGGAAATTTTAGCTCCTGCACTATGAATACTAATGGCAGCATTTAAAGGCAGTTCCCAGTCACACATGGAAGACAAATGATTCTCCACGATCTCTGAGTAGGTGGAGGAATACCACAAACAGCTGAGCCACAACCCATGCATCTCATACACTCATATTCTCTGGCACAGTAACACATTGATTTGCCAAAGACAGTCTGAGCTGGAATCATATTAACATTCACATGCAGATATCAGACAAAGACTTCTATTTTATGAATGCACCACAGGCCAAAATAAAGAGTACACAAAGCCAAATTTTTAAATTGCAGATAATTAATTTATCAAGAAAACCCCACAAACATGTTTAGTCAGACAAACAGACCTAACCCACAGTTAAAATAATTGCTCTTATAACATTAACAATAAAGGCATGTTGCCAAAATCTGTGTAATCTTGGATTTATTTGGAAAGATGAGGTCAGAGCTGTAGCTTGAATAATTTCAAATGGAAAGGTAGCCTATAACTCAACAGACAGCTCAACCCAGTTTGTTAGCTGAAAAAATGTCAAAGGAAAAGAATCTCAATGTGATTTTCAATCTTTAAAAAAAATAGTTTTGCAGCAACATTAAACCATCCACAAGAACTTAAAAAGAATGGCACAAGTAGGCAATACAATAAATATAGCTAGCCAGTGAGTTTCAACATAAAAACATATGTAGTTGATCTACATATCAATAGCATACTGATTTAAATGAATTTCATGCTTAAAAAAACTATTGGGTATCTTCAAAGCTAGAAGAAACAGCTTTAAAATCAATGTTTTCTAAAAGCCCCTGAAGACTGTCATATATGATTCATCACAACCAGTTTAAAATAGCACTCAGTAGATGTAAATAGACAAAATGTTTGATTTGGAGCCCACAGAAAACATTAATTATCTACAAAAATGGAAAATGCAAGATTTGTAGAGACAAGAATTGAATTTAGTAAGATAAATGAAAATGGGTGGCAATCAACATACTGACAATCCAACAGATATAATCAACACTAGATATGAATCAGTTAAATAATGTGATAGTGAAGGCCATTTGTATACAAAATATAATTCTATCACAACTGTTCTTTACTTTTTTTTAAGCTCTGGATGCAAGAAACCTTACAATGATTTCAGTTTTGAACCCAAATACATAAGGAAAACAATCATAGAAGGATTTAATGTTTTTAAGTACAACGCCTATAAAGGAGGTGATGTGGCTGTGTATGGTTTATTTTGCATTGCTTTATTACCTCCTAACATTCACGATGATACTAGATTAAATTCTGTCACTAAAAAATTTGCATGCTGATATATTGAGAATGTTATTTTATCCTGTGATATAAAAGCCAAAACCATGACCAAAATACTTTTTATTCTTACCCAGTTTTCTTCTTCATCACCAATCTAGAGACAAAATTGTTCTCACCCAAAACTACAGTCATTTTCTAAAGCAAAAGAAACACTCAAATTGCCATAGGCTGCATCAACAATTTCAATAATGTATTATCTGATTAAATAATAGCATGCATTATAGTCTTAAAACATAAAAACCCCCTTTTTTATTTTGAAAATAAAAAACATTTTCCTTTCCTTTTTTGCATTTGAATTCAGTTAAAGTGTAGGCTAGAAAAGAGTCAATCAGTAAAATTCTCCTGCTTCAGAAATAGTGTGCCAGGAATCAAAAAGGTTTGGGGTCTTGCCTAGTTGTAGCAGAGGAGGTTTTCTTCTCATGAAAACACTTCCAAGATGTTTTCAGACTCTTCGTGATAAGATAGATGAGTAACAGTTGGGACGCAGATGATTCCTAACAAATCAAATATACTTTCACACTAGGACTAAACCTCTCACACTGATCACAAAGGCTTTTTAGTTTTCCTCCCACGTCTCTGCTTAGTGGAGCACACAACCATATTGAGAAAGATATTACCGACCTGAAACTATTGCAAAATGCTGTCACAAACGGAATTAACCTCCAAACCCTCAGTCACATGTACTTACATGCACAGAATGAGGAAGAACTAAGATGCTTTTTTACATCTAGAAGGACCTTGATTTGGCAATAGAATCAAGTACTGATTATTTGTGAACATCACATTAACCTAGGACCACAGTTAGTTTGGAGGGGGGAGGTTAGCTTGTTTGTTGTTGTTGATGTTGTTGTTTTGTTTGGGTTTGTTTTAGGTTTTTTTGTTGGTGAGCCTCTTGTTGGAGGCCAGTAACTAACAGTATAGCCCAGGGGTCAGTATTGGGCCAAGTCCTATTTAATATCTTCATTAATGACCTGGACAATGAGACAGAGTGTACTCTCAGCAGGGCTGCAGAAGACACTGAACTTGGAGCAGGTGTCTGTCTGATAGACCAGAGGGCCGTGCTGCCATTGAGCGACCTTGACAGGCTGGAGAAAGGGGTTCACAGGAAGTTCAAGAAGTGCAAATTTTGGCATCTGGGAAGGGACAACTTAAGGCACCAGAATACTTTGGGGGCAGCCCAGCTTGAACATAGGCTGTCAGAACAGGATCTGGATGTCCTGCTAAACACCAGGTCAAACCTGTGATGTGCCCTTGCCAAAAGAAGATGAGTGGTATCTTGGGCTGCATCATGAGTGCTGCCAGGAGATCCAGAAAGATGATTTTTCCCTTCAGCACAAGTGAGGCCACACCTGGAGTACTGTGTCCAGTTCTGGGCTTCCCAGTACACTGGACAGAGTCCAACAATGGGCAAAAAGATAGCTAAGGAACCGGAGCATATTCCCTGTTAGTAAGGCTGAGACCTGTGACTGCCCATTTGGAGAAGGCCCAGGGGGCTCCTAGCAAGGTAGCATTTACTGATACCTTAAAGCTAGGCCAATGAAAAGAACAGCAACCTCAAAGATTCAAACATAACACACATGGATGTCACTTCTGCATAATATTTTCTACATGTTTACATGCTAAAATGTTGCATATCCACAACCATTTGCAGTACTGAATTACACCATCACATGCTGAAATATCTGATATGCAACACTTAAAATCTGCAATTCTAACTGTGAAAAAGAAACCAGAAAGGAACATACTTAATAACATCCTTCATCATCAACTTTTATATGAGAAAAACTTCATGCTTCTAGTGTAATTACTTTTATAACTGCACAATAATACACTAATGGCAGCAGTTTAAACTTGATATGGTAATTGGCTGATAACAAAAATAAAAAAACACTTTCTGATTTTATCCCATATCCTGTCACTGAAGAGAATTCTTTCTTAAACATTTCCAAAGAAATTTGCATTTAAGATATGTAAGTTAATAGTAATATATCAGCATGAAAACAGCAAAGATGCCACTGTGGTTTATAGAAGGTATTTTCATATTAGCTACACAATTATCCATAGACCATAAATTCATTAGATAGAAATGGAAAAATCAGAAGGAAAATTACTGATAATGTGGCTTTTCCCACCAGCATTTAATTGCTTTGGTAATACAATTCAGGTAATTTGCCTGCTCCTCAAAGTATGTTCAACAAGCTGTCTCTACTTCTTCCAGGTTTTCTGGCTTTATGTTCTTATCACAGAATTTTTGGAACTGCTATAGCCACACTAATTTTAGAGATTTTTAGCTGATTCAGAATGCAGTTGCTGTTTACAAAGATTTTTTAAGGTATAAAAATGTGTAGGCCTTTTTGATAGCAAATTCTTCTTGTGCATCTTTTCAAAGATCTGCATCCATGATAAATATAGTTGGATCCATCATGGGCTTCTGTAACCAAAAGTCTGTTTAATTTGGACATGTGGATGACTTCCTTGACTTCAAAATTCCACTAATTTAAATGTCAGTATCCAGACCACAGCAGCCACCTTTAAAACACAGCAATCATTTTCTGTCAATAACTCAACATCAGGATACTGTGGTACCACTGACCTTTTTTAGGAAACTGTAATTTACAAAGTAAATGGTTCCCAGCTGGCCCTGAGGACAGATCTTGTCCAGCCATAAGTAAAAATTCACAATTTTTTTTGGCACAGGAGCAGAACAGAAAGCTGCAATAAATGATAGTGTGCTAATAATTGTATTTACTGAAGGCCCTGTAATTTTGAAATGATCCATCACCAAACATCATCTACAGTGCCAGAGACAAAAAAGGCCACTAATCATAAGTTCCAGAACTTTGAAAAGTCCAGGCATGCTTTATTTTCCACAGTCTGTGAATGCTCAGAGCAAACACATTTGGCCTGGAGGAGACAACACCCAATAATGATCTTCTGTTGAAGGAGACTGTATCTGCATTCTGGGTGCACAAAAAAGAGAACATGAGGATTCCCAGAGGGACAAAGGAAGAGGGAAAGAGCTCTGCCTTTCTTCAGCAAATGTTCAGGCACTCAGCCACAGCAAACCTCTGCTCTGTCTTCTGAAGAGAAGAGCTCTTTCTGCATTTCCCATCCTGAATAAAATAGTGACAAGAAAAAGAAACCACACAGGTGACAACCACACAGATTTACAATTCTCTCTGGATCAAGGGAGCTGCAATATTTTAAATAAAAAATGGAAGCATTTTGGTAGGTTTTCTGCTTTTCTGTAATAATTTTTGCTCCCTCTGCACTTTACACATAAATAAAGCCATTATTTTGTAGTTTTGCAGCTTGTGCCAAAGTTCCACAGCCCTAGTTCCCAGCACATATCCCAGGGCATGCTGAATTGTACCAGAAATGTGCATTTAGGTGACTTGTTGATCCAAAATGTCTACAAAAGGGTACACAATATAAATGCATACAATTAAAAAATTACTCAGTTATACGCATTCTAACTTAATCATGGAAAACCAATCAGTGCAACTGCTATTAAGAATGGACAGAATTTGAGACTATTATTCCCTGAGAATGCCCTGATACATTCCAGAAACAGGGCATCTTTAGCCAGCCCAATCTAGTCAGACTAAAATTTTAAGTATTTTAAGATACCAGTTTGTCTTCTGACTTTCTTAATTCGATTTTCCCACCATCCTCACCTCTCATCATGCATTCCATCTAATCAAAGCTAAGACTCCAAGTCTGTGATCCCTCCTGTTTTAACCCTATCACTGCACTCTTCACCTCCCAGAAAAGCATCCCAACTCTTTCCACCCCATACTTCTGACATACATCCCATTTCCCTAACACCTCCCAGCCAGCATCACTGCTCAGTCTGGGGAGAAGGGAACCAGCACCACCTGTCCTAGCACAGAACACAGGGACCTGACTCTCCAGGCACTCATGGCATCAAGTTGTCACAGCTCAACCTGCAAAAAGACAGCTAGGTAAATTGTTGGACCAAGAACATTTAATTTACACAGCATAACTTCAGATTATATATTATGTGTTTTTTTCTACCTAGCCTTACATGTCTTCTTTTCCTTGTCGGTCTCCACACACATGTCCCACTTCTGTATAATAACTTTTAATATTTAGATATTATAATGGATTTATTGTAGAGCCATCTTCCACCAGCTTTTTTCTCATTCCTTTCCAGCAAATTTTATTTTATCCATCTTCTGAACTGTAAAACAGAATGAGTAATTTATTACAGTTTCTGAACTGAAGTAAAATCCACAATACTCTGCAATTTGCTGTAAAATTCAAAGCAGTCAAGCTCAACAATATCAACTTCTGAATAGAGTTGATGTTTATTATTTATAATTTAAATAAAATACACATTGATGATATTTTTTCAGTAGCAATTCATCTACTCATTTTAATAAAATTTCTACTTGTTTGTAATTTTCTGAAGTATTGAGCAATAAAAATTTGCTTGCTTCCACTGCCATAAAGTCCTGTTACTGTCATCTGTACTTCACTACAGTACAGATCTGTATTTATGGGAGGACATTTGAGTGGTAATAGAAAATAATTTAAAAGTGCTAGATACATGCATTTACTTAGATGTTATTCATATCTCCTTGGCAATACAAAAAACCCCAGTGTAACAGAATGCAAATTCAATTTATATCTTACCAATTTTAACCTTTGGTAGAAGTCCCATTTTCCTTCCAGGCTAAGCAATAAGAAATAATTAGATTCAGAACAAAAATGTATTTCAAATGAGTCATATATCACTGATATATTAAAATTCAGTATCTCTCTGTATCTGGCTTGCTGAATGAATAATACTTTCCATGGCTACATTTATTTGCCAAAACCTCCCTCGTATCATATTAAAAAAAAAAAATCTTGAGAGAGATTATAAATGGAACATGTTCTGTTCCAGTCCAATGTATGTGATAATTAGCAAAACTCTAGGCTGAGACAATCTTAGAAAGGCTGCACTGAAGGAAAAACGAATAACCTTCCATGTCCCTATTGCACAAGACAATAAGATTAAAAAAAAAAAAAAAAAAGGTGGTGGCTTTGGGGTTTTTGGTGGTTTTTTTTGCAAGAAGGGCTACTGTGTTAGGAAAATATTTGTAGTAAGAAAGGATTGTGAAGTACTGGAATATACTGCCTGCTGAGATTGGTGTCTCTCCAACACCTGTGATATTTAAAATGACTAAAAACACCCTGGACAAATCTGCACCAAGGTTAACCACAGCACAGCTTGAAAACATTCACCTCCCTGCCAATTCTGTCATAAGCAAGGATTTACACCAGTGCTGCTAGCAGAGTTGTGCCTCCTATATAATAAGCACTGAAGGCTTTTCAAAACAAAATAACCCACCTTACCTAATTCTAAATGGAGGATCATGAAATTTTGTACACATAACAAAGAAACCAGTGGATGTGCTTATTTATTGTGATTGTCATATTTTAAAACATATCTAGGTACTATCCCCATTTTTCAAAGGAGAATTTGGATTACATAAAGTGTGATCTTCCTTATCCCAAGCACAGAAAACCAAAGAAAGAGCATAAGAGAACACAGATTGTTTACTTTCAGACCTAAAAGAAAATTGTCCTTTTATGTCTGGGTATACAACCATATATCTCACAAATAGAGATGATTAAAGTACAGAAGAGTCAGGTTTGGAACAGGAGTAAAGTCAGAACTGAGGAGTTTTAACACAGAATAACATCAGAGGAAATTAATACCAAATTTAAGTTTGTAATTTCACTTTATGTTGTTTTAACATGAAAACTTTTTCCTCACACAAAGAAGCAACATAAATACTTTGGCAAAAATTTTTTCCTATGATGTTCCTGGAGTATGTGAAAATACATATAATTACCCAAAATAAAGCTTCATTAAGTTGCTGCTGTAAAAGTCACACAATTCTTTAGTCATCTAAAAAATAATTTATGGCAGTACACAAAGTAATGCTGTTTTATAAATGTTTTGAGTCACACAAAAAAAATTAAATCTTGTCTTTTCCATGTTGATGCAAATTAAAGGATCTAATTTGAAGTGATGAACATTCAAGTATAATTTTCTGTGTATAGTTAGAAGTACTTCACTACCAAATGACACTACTGTTTTTACACAGAGAAGTTAAATAAGCATACAAACCAGAACTAATTTCTGTCCTTGAAGGAAAGCTCAATAACTTAAATTCAGGCTTTCATCCCTCATGTTCACTCTTTTATTAATCAGTTGTATTCAGCTATTTAACATACTAAATATTTGAGTTACTCTTTGCTAAAATTGTTTCGTGACCCATTGTTATGTCGGCTATTTACCATGATTCTAACTGGTATTTTAATAAACCTGTCTGAATTTCTACAAAACCAAAACTGTGTAAGACTATGGGCTAAAAATATCACTGTAAAAGAAAATATGATCCTTTGAAAGTACAAAAAGCAATAGGCCTCAGAAAACACTGGGGTTTATCTCATGTATTGCTCTTACTCCTAAGAAAATCTATGAGAGGATTTGACTGCAACAGGATTGTATTTGTATATGTGTACTGTATAAATCAAGCATTCCACTTCTGGACTCATCTGAATTCTAACTGAATAGTCAGCAAAAGAGGAAACAGCTGAAGTAATTGCTGTGAACTCAGGACAGATGTACTAACAGAAGGCAAAATTCAGTACAGTTATACAGAGATAATCAAGAGAAAAATCCAGTCACACTGCATGCCACCTTACTGACTCAATTGTTTAGAAGATTAAGGATTTATTACTCACACACCACTGAAAACTTCAATCAGAAAATTGCAGAGAATATTAAAGCAAGAAATATCACATTTTCTAAGATTCCAGTAAAAACAAAACGAAATCCTAATTTTTTTTTATCTCATGCTGTGCTCATTTCACAGGGTGAAAGAACATACAGAGAAAGAAAAAAAATGAGAAATACCTCACTTAATGATGCTTGAAAGACACATCCCTGGTTCATACAGGTAAATGTGCTGTGGACAGCAATGAAGTTAAAACAATTAACATCACCTCAGTTTTGATTACCACAAAAGTAAGGGTTTAATATATCACCTAATCAAAGAGGAGCATTAAGTGGAGGCTATATTCATTAAATATTCTGTAGACAAAAAAGCCACAAACAAACAAAAACCCCAAACACCCCCCAAACCCATGGATATAAAAATAAAATGTATTCTATATTTTTAGAGATATTATCTTACTGTTTTTGCAATATCATATGCCATCAATATTTGCAAAAGGCAGTATTCTTATTTAAGTTGCAGTCTACACAGAAGATGCTGTACCATTAGCATATTTTAAAAGTCCAAGTGCAATATTATAAACCACACACAGAGAATAATTCAGTATGTATCATAAGAAAGTATCTAATCCCTTTGCCTTTATTTCTCTGAGCTTTTCTTCTAAAAATGTCAGTGGATCTTCTGGATGAGCAATAAATACACCACAGAGCAGCACTGCAAAAAGAAACTGCAAATTAATTCCTTGTATTTACAGCAAAGTACCATCTGGTTATGAAGCTGTTAACAATAAACAACAGTTTACCAGAATCTTTTAAAGCAATGCAAAATAGAGGCATGTCTTTTTATCAGTTACCTTTCAGTCAATTTTTAAAGGTAATATTGCATGTATCAGCATAATTACATGGGTAGACTTCTAAGAACTGAGTTTAGGATAGTAAAATAAGTGGCATTTCTTTAGCAATTCCTACAAAGAATTTAATTGCTTTTAATGTGCATTTTAAAGAATGTATATAAGATTGGATAATTTTATTTACTTAATAAGAAATGGAATCTAAAGCAAGTTTAATACTATGAGGTAAACAGTATGTTGAATGGGCAAAAATTGATCTTGTAACTAACACTGAAAACAAAATGCAGCTAAAAAATATTTGCTTTTCAGGATTGTTTTCTTATACAATTTTACATTATCTTTTAGTAACAATGCACAATAACTAATGAACCATTTTTTCTCATTTGTCCTTTGGCTATCTTTACCTATCAGCTAAAGGACATGGATCATTTACTTTTGGACTTTCAGCTCACATACAGCAAGAACATTCAAAGTATATTAATGTATATGGGCAAATTGCAATTATTTAAGTGCATATTTACTGGAAATTATAAACAAAAAGTTCTTGTGCCTGGTAAAAGTGTCAAAACATGGCATCCAATATTACTTTCAAGATATGACCTCTTGCTGTTAAATTAATGGGGAGTTTGTACTTGAATTCTTTTCAGGAAGCAAGATGACAGGACAAAGAAAAAGAGGCAGGCTCTAAATCAAAGCCATGCTGTGGACAAAGAGAAAAAGCCACGTGTCACAGAGAAAAAATGTGGGCCTTTGTCGGGGACGAGCCATTTGTCGGTGAGGGGAGACTCAGACACTCAATATGAGTGATAAGCAAATTCCGTTTATTGAAGAGAGCATCAGACACTTATACAGCGAGTAATAAGCTTATGAATATTCTGTAAGCTAAGCAATCTATTGGTTAAACTATACCATCAACTCTTCCTCATTCCTTAGGGGTTACATCTCTCTTTTCTCATGCCTCTTTCACTGTTTGTTATCCTACCACAGCTAGGCCCAAGGACACTGCTATCTTGCAGGTGCCGGACTTGGAATTAGCCATGGTTTTGTACTTTTCCATTTTCTAGCAGCTAAATTCCCAACAGCCACGGATGGCACAGAGGCAAAAAAGGCAAGTTGCTGTCAAGCTGCCCCTTGCCTGCAGGGGCAGAGAGCAGGGCAGGCAGGTACAGAGAGGGAGCAACCCAACAGGCCATCCATGCTCTAATCAGTCCATGTGCAGGGACAGAAGCAGACAATAATGTAAATTGGAAGGGATCTCTGAAGGCAGTTGAACAGAAGCTGTTGGGATGCCCCATTATTGGAAGTGTTCAGAGCCAGGCTGGGCAGTATTTTGAGCAAGCTGATCAAGGGAAAGAAAGGTGTCCCTGCTCATGGCAGGGTGGTTGCACTAAATGTTCCTTCCAGCCCAAACTCTTCTGTGTTTCCATGAATCAAAGTCAAGACCAATATGAAAAGGTGAAGACAAAATTAAAGGCCATTGTCTTCAGTTTAGACACCTGAATATTTACAACACTAGTCCACACACCAATTCCAACCTTAGCATCTTTTCAATCCTCTTAACAGAAATGGAATTTGCCAGGTGTGGCTGTGGTTGACTATGTTTAAAAAATATAAATGCACCACTTATCACTGTAATTCATGGCATGCAATGTTTTAAATAATAAACGCTAAAATGGTTTTTCATCACAAATTTTCCTATGGGCAGATTCCCAAAGCCATTCCCAACATTGGTAAACTACTCCCTCTGCTGGATAAGCCAGTATGTGACTGCCATATTTTATTTCAAGTTTGTTTCATAGATTGTTTGCCTTTCTCCCCACCCCTTTTTCAAAGAAACAGACAATTTCTTCTCCTTTGGGTGTTTTGAAAGTTCTTCAACACAAGAAATCAAATCTATCCAGTGATATACTGAAATGCAATGCCTCTGTTTAACATTTGAGAATATTAATTAAATAAGGAAGGAATTGTAACACTTTGTCTTGCAGTCCTCTTTCAAGTACTCTTAAATAATCCTTGGACCAGGTGTAAAACAGGAAACAATTGTGTCAGTTATGCCAGGCAATCACAAGTCCATCACCAATGTTTTCACCCTTTCTTCTTAATACTTCTTTAGCCATTTACCCTTCATGGCAAAATTAATTTGGGTCCCAAGGCAGAAAGATCTTAGGCCTGCTCTTACAATTCTAACATGGTAAGAATATAGCTACTAACTACAGTGAAGTTGTCACACACAAGATTGTTTGCAGGATTTGTGTTTACAGCTTTTGCCTGACTTTTAATGAGTACTGTTTAAAAGTAAATCTGGGTGAGAACAGACAGAAATCAGACAGGAAGGAAATTCTCAGATCCAGCAGGGAATCCTAAATTATCTGGACAAGATTACTTGGATTTCAGCTTGTTTGGATCATGTCCAAACCACAACCTCATCACAAAAAGACTTAAGTAAATGTCCATTTTAGAACTCTATATCCTTAACTTTGAGACTATGTGTATAAATGTTCAAAGGTCTCAGCTTTGATGTTCCTTAATAAAAGGACCAGTATCATCTCATTTATCTTCACACCAAGCATCCTGTAACTTCATAAAGAAATTAAAATATTTAAAATTAAATAAGAAATATGGCTAGATATCAGCAAGCAATATATAAGAAACAAGAAAAACAAGGATAAAAATATCTCACACAGGGTAATTTTTAACTGGTTCTTTTTAAAAGAGTCTTCCTTTAATCTTATCCTTAATTCTTTCATTTTTAGTCCATTAACTTAATTTCACTGCTGCAATAATGCTATTATAGCTATAATGCTATAACTTTTGCTTGGAAAAATATGAGCTGTTTTTTAAAGTGCTGAATCAAGAAAGACACCTCATGGTGATACATCTTATATTTTGGTTTTTTGTGCTTAGAAAGCAAAGAATGACCTAGAGACAGACTCCCAGGATAAGTACTTAGTCTACATGGCAGCACTGCTCTGTAGTTATTGTAATTGGCTCAAGATTTCTTTATTAGTGTTTCTATGGAAATCCTGGCTGTAATAGCTGATGGCAAATGGGGGCAGCTTAAATATATCAGGATATCTCTTAAATTTGCATTTGTGCATTGTGCCTCTTTTTTTTGTTTGAAGGAAACGGAAAAACAGCTGCTGCAGATTTGGTAACAAGCAGAGGTGAACACGACAAACAGGGAGGAAAATATAGAAACGCAGAGAATCACAAAACTCTTGCAAATTCTAAGGGCAAACCTAGTAACCCTGTTTCCCCCACAGTCCTTCACGTTGTGCCAGTTTTACCCTTTGATATTTTTAAGTCTATTTCTCCTATGCCAACAAGAATACCTAATCCACCAGCATATCTGAAGCATCCAGTGTCATCTTTATGACTGACAGACCACTGGAAAACATGGATTGCACTCATGAGGAAGTAATTACCTGGCTGGAATGTACAGGCTCTTCTGTAATTAACACAGAAGTTAAACGTAACAGGGAAAGTGGCAATGCAGTTCACCGGGTTCGTCTTCATTTATATCCCCGCTTTAACATAGATTATAAAGCAGAATTACTTTGTTCTATCTTGTTACTGCTCCAAAAGTTTTCATAAATCGTTTGAAGCATGCTAGTGACAAAACGAGCAGAACAAAACCATGCCCCAGGCAGCAGAGAGCAGCGGGAGGGACGCGAGATGCCCCAGCCAGCGCTGAGGGGCGCAACGAGCCGGGCCCAGGGCTCTGCTGAGGGCCGAGGGGGACTCTCCGTGGGGGAGGGTGGCGGTGGCTCCCTGCCATAGATGTTACCACGGGAGTTTGTGGTCCCACCGGCTCCAGCGGGACCAGGCTGCCGACAGCCTGGACACGCAGGGGGTGGCGGAGGGCCAGGGGCGGCGGAGACGGCGGTCCCGCACTCTGGGGATGATGTGCCTGCCCCCGCCAGGGCGGCCATGGCGCAGGAGCGCCTTCCCTCCGGCTGGCGGCCTCCCGAGGGGCAGCGTGTTTGGGAACGCGCTGCGGGACCAGGCCGGCCCGGAGCGCGGGTAATCCCTTCCTGTAGAACAGAAACCGCAGCGCATCGCTGTCACGCTGCGGCGGAGCCTCTCCCGCGCCTGCACACGGAGCTGTGGGCTCTCGGGCGTAGCCCTTGCACCCGAGCCCCGAGGGAAGGGCAGAGCCGCGGCCGAGCCGCGCCGGATGGGGCGGTGGCTTCCGCGGGCCACGCAGCCGCGGCCGGGCTGATGTGGGAGCCGCGGGGCGCGGCGGTGAGGGCGGCGGCAGCGGCCCTGCTGCTCGGGGCCGGCGTCTGCTACTGCCTGTGGCGGCTGGCGGCGGGCGGGCGGCGGGGGCGGCGAGCAGCGGCCGAGCGGAGCCCGCCTGCAGGTGAGGGCCGGGGCAGGGCCGGGCAGGGCGGGCCTCGCCCCTCCGGTGTGCGGCGGGGCCGGGGGAGGCTCCGCGGGGCCCGGGGGGTTCCCAGCCCGCGGCCCCCGGAGGTGGCTCCGCGCCCTGCCAGAGGCGGTGCCACAGCCCTGAGTCCCGGCCCTCCATAGCCATGTGGCAATCTGGGGCGCTCTGGAGTGTGGTTTATTTTTAGAAAAGCCTATTTATTTTTTTTTATTAGTCCCCCAAAGCGTACGTCTGATCATTGTGTTTACTCTTGTTATTGCAGTTATTTGTGTTCCCCCTATAATTCAAAGCTAAGCGGAATGTGTTTAGACGAGGATGAAAAACGATTTTGTGTTTGAAGTGAGCTATTGAATCATCATAATTAACTTTGATCTCTTTTTTTTTTTTAACCCTGAAAGAATACTATGGTGTTTGCCTGGCCAAATGCTGATGTAAAGCTGTGGAATTTAAAGCACTCTTAGCTTCTCAGAAGTCATCTCGAGTAAGCTATGAGCTATGACTAGTGCAGCAGTCAGAGATCAGGTTTCATGGCTCTTCAGCTGCCTAAATAGTTCTGCCTCCAACCTGGCTGAAATGGCCTTTGATAACATTTGTTGCCCTTTTATAAAGGTCAGGTACTCCATTACATCATCCTGACTCAGAAGCAGCCTTCCTCCTTGTTTTGAGTGATGCCATGATCAGCAGAGTTCCTAACATCGTGGCTGTTACTTTGTCAGAGGACCTCAGCGTACGATCAGTGTCATTATTGTAATTTCTGGAAGTAGTAGTCTGTAAACTGCAAGTTTTGTTTCCTACAGCACCCAGACAGATTTCCACATTTCATTTTAGGGGCACAAAAAAACCCCCAAACCATGTTTGGTGAACATTCCTAATAATTTTGCAGGAGAGATTTGCTATTGGTTAACCAGGAAGTAACTCACTGCAACCTCTAATTGTGTGTTCCTTTTATTCTCCACCTTCAAAAGAGGTAATTAGAGGACTCAGGAAAAGGATGGAAATCTTAGTGTCATAAAAATCTTTTTACCATGATATGATGATTGGGCACTACATTAGAACAATATGTCCTACAACTGAGAGGTAAATTTCAGCTTTGTAAAAATCATTAAGTAGCAACTAAGTGAAATGTCTCAAACTTAGTATCAAGTATTTCATTTCTAAACGTTGACAGACAGCAGTCCTCCAGTGTCAACCCATACCATGGATGTGGATGCTCTACAGAAACTTATTCATTTGCTCCAGGCCACAGATGATCCATTAATTCAAGAGCAAGCTTTAATCACTCTCAGCAACAGTGCTGCCTTCTCTGTAAATCAAGTGAGTATTGTTCTGTAGAAAACAACAGTGTCCAATGCCAGCCAGTCTGGCAGGGGAGAGCTGCTGTTTTGCTAAAGAGTGACACAGGACTGAAAGCTAGGACAGCTTGTGCTCTAAAATCTATTTAATGTCTGCCTTAATTTCTGCTGGCTCAAATAATATAATTCACCAGCTTCACAGAATTTATCAAATTATAATGTTTGGACCACTTAAAATCCATACAAAGTCCTGTACTTCAAAAGTGTTGTAAATACATCTTTTGTTACTTACAATTATGTAATGTTAATGAAAGGGTTGAATACTAGGTTAAATACTTTCTGGTTCAGATCTAAACTTTAGTGAGATAAACTATCTTTTTTGCCCCTCACAAAGTTATGTGCTGTTTGCACATTAGCAATTTTACAACTATCGAAGCATCTCCAAATCATTTGGACACAGAATGCAGAAAAACTGTGAGCTGGATGCCAATTTTCATACCTTTTTACCAGTTTAACCTTCAAGGTACCACCCTTTTTGCTCTTTATGATTGCCATCTATTCTGGCTTCTCAAAATGGCTTTCTTAATATAAATCTCTTAGAATGCAACTGAAGCATAAAGCTCATTAGACCATTTAATTTTTTTAAGAGCAGGTTTTTTTGAAAAGACAGTTAAAGTCTAAGTGAGAAAGATTAAAAACAGTAATAAAAACAAGTGTAATGGAAAGTTTCAGAACCTCTAATAATATGAAGCTACATCTTGAAATTTTCTCCTGTTCAGGCAGGACTTTTAGGTACTGCAGTCTAGCTCAGCTGTTCTATTAACTCATTATCAAGTAATTTCCTTTTATTTTTTATAATGTGAAATGCTTTAAGCATGCTTTGCAGACCGGATTTTAAAAGCAAAGGTGATGTGCTATTGTCAAATAACAGCAACTAATACTTTTGTTCCTAAGCAGACCCCTTCTTAGTTTCAGTAAAGCAATAAAGCAGTATCTGCTAACACTCTCTTTAAACAGAGCAGTCAGTTCTGAATTCTTCATTCACATACTTCATTTTTGTCAATATGGAGACATTGAGGGAATGCTTCAGCATTTAAATTGAATTTTTTAAAATCCTATTAAATATCTTCTATATTTCAGGATATAATCCGAAATTTGAATGGTCTGTCTGTTATTGGAGGGATGCTCTCCGACTGCGTTCCCAAAGTTAAAGAAAAAGCACTGAATGCACTTAATAATTTGAGTATGAATATTAAAAATCAGGAAGAGATACAGGTAAGATTCTTTTCTAATGGGAAAAACCAAAGTAACCAAGGGAAAGGGATAGTATAGGTTCTTCAGCGTATTTGTTAAATACAAGCCAGGATGCTTGTATTTAAGGATGCTTTGATGAAAGACATACAAGTCAGCAGATCTGGATGACTGGAAGGAAAACTTAGAAGTGCATTGCTTCACTGGCATTTACTTTTAAAATAAAAGACAGGAACCTATGCAGTTTGTGTCCAGCTTTCACAAAATACAATTAAAGAGAGATTGTGCTGCTAAGATTACAGCAAAATTATGTGAGCTAAGATGATTTCCAAACATGCCTACAACATCAGCAGTGGCTATTTAACAGAACAGATTGCAGATTGAACTTGCCAGGACTCCTTAGGTGAGGGAGAAAAAAAGAGTAATTGAGCCCCTGGATTTGTACAAGTCCAATTTTTCAGGTGATACTTCCATCTTAAAAGAAAAGTGTGTATAAATTATAACAAGTTCCACTGGTTAATACAGTACATGCTATGGATATGAAAGGACTAAACATCAAGAAAAAAAGAAATCAATCTGATTAATCAATAGATCAAGAAGTGTCCAAGTGGTGAGCTGAGGCAGATTTGAAGACTTTTAGTAGTTTGTTTCAGTAGCTTGATAAAAAGATAGTGTGACTGCATGTGGCAGTTTGCAGCACCTTAGCAATAGGCAATTTTTATTAAGTAGAGTTTGTCCATATCTGTCTAGGTGTATAAGTAGAAAATAATTCCTTTGGTACGGGTAAATTACTTTTTTCCCTCTGTTAGGACTCCAAGATTCATTGTATACTGTCATCCAGAAGAAAAATTGGTAGAAGTAGTAGTTAATGTCAGTTGTTATTGCTGTTCCTGCAGTGTGCTCCAGTAAATGCACCACATGGCTGGGAGAAAGGATTTCATTTCAAAGCTTGTCCTTTGCTTGTTCTCAATATTTAAGATGTTAGTTATTTATAAGTGATTGTTAAAACAACTCCCTAAGGCAGCTGTGTCACTTCTGAGTTGGAGGCAAAGCAATTTAAGTTTTCAGAGCAAGTTATGTTTCAGGAAGATTAGTGAGCATAATGCTGTATGGTCTGCTTCTGTCATGCCACTAGAATGTTTGAAATATTCAAAACAAAAATGCACTTGTTTCCAAGATCCTTCACTATTCAGCCAGCAATGTTCAGGAAGCATTTATGTTACTGTAGCTAGGCCATTGATACTATTTTTGACAGAAAATAGGTTTTTATTAAAAACTATTCTCTCTTTATTTTCTCCCCCCTTTCCCCAGGTATTTATTACACAAGTTTGTGGGACTGTTGAGTCAGCTCCCCTGAACTCTGATGTGCAGCTAGCTGGACTCAGGCTGTTGACAAATATGTCTGTTACCAATGAGTACCACCAAAAGATGATAAACTCCATTCCATGCTTTCTTCATTTGCTTTCAGAAGGAACTGAAAGGACACAGGTACTGGCTAGTGTTATTTTTACAAGCTGTTTATGAAGCTGCTTTGCTTGCCTTGTTTCTTAACATTTTGGTTAAATGGTTTAAACTGTGCTAAGAAAAACCAAATATTCATTAATGATAACAGATTTTATGCACTAAAATATGGATTTGTATTAGTTTCACAATATAAACTCAAAAACCAGGGAGGGAAGGGAATCTTGGTAGTGGAACCATCAGGCTACAGCTCTACCAAAGCAGTGCAGGGTGCCTTTACCATTGCAACCCCAGAATTCTCTTCTGCTCTAAACATTGCTACTGCATCCCAGAGCAAGGAGAACCTGCCTGGGAAAGGCTTCACTGATGCATGAATCTCTGCAGGGAAACATGCCAAGCAGTGATACGAAGCTATGGACTTTAGTTCTGTTGTGCTTATGACTCCTCTGGCAACCTTAGTGACTGCAAGTGGAAATCCTGCTTATTTGTTGTAATACTGAAATGAGTTTCAGTTAGGGACCAAAGTCAGCTTTATGCGAGATGTTGTAGTACCTTCAGTGTATGTGGTTGCTCTATCAGTTCAAAACCAGTTTTCCAAAAAGCTCATTTCCACTAAACACACCTATTGTACTTAAGTCCAGAAGTAATATGGCCTTTTCCCAGTGTTGAAATACTAGAATCACAAGGTCCAAGAAAGCACAAAGGTGCATTTTAAATGCAGTACTTAAAACATCTTCTTCGTATTTTAAACGTATTCTGCACTTAGCCTAGGATTCATTTATGGCTCTTGCCTTATTTTGATGTTTAAGTCAATCTGAATTTGCTTCTAACATGTCTATACCTTGGTTTTCCCTGTACCAAAATACTCAATATTGGTTAACCCATTTTGCCTTTTCCTCCCCAAGTCAACTTTGACATTATTGATACCCATTACAGCTTTACTTACTGTTTTGGAGCTTTTAATGAAACTGAACATTCCTCACTTCAGATTCAAGTTTTGAAAGTACTTGTGAACTTATCTGCAAACCCAGCCACGACAAGACATCTTCTCAGAGCTCAAGTAAGATTCTTGCTGCTTCATTTTATTTTTGGCATATATACATGTGTTACCAGTTAAAATATTGCATGCACTAGAAGAATTTTAATGTATTAGAAATATATATGCAATTCCAGAATCAATTCTAGACACTGCTTGGTTAAAATCAGTAGCTAAGTGCACATTCTTTCCTGGGCAGGATTTATTGCAGAGGGCAGTGTAATACAGATATTGTACTAAGAGAGGGAGGGGCACAGGGCCTGTGCCCTTGGAGACCCTGTGTGGTTGTAGTTCCTGTGTAACATTCAAAATAATCAATAACTTGCAGAAGCCTGATCTAACCTTCCCTTTCCACCAAAGGGATAATACCATGAACTTCAGTTTGTATTATGTAAAAGGAACCCAAAACTTTATTTTCAGACACACAGTCAGTATATAGATTGAAAACTATCAAATAGTACTAGTTCTGTAAGTGATCCTTCTCAACTGCTGTTTCCATAGCCAATGTACTGGGCCAAACCCAACAAATTCCACTGGAATCCACACCTTTATTCAAATGCAGCCATAAAAACTGTTGCCTCTAAGTGAATTTCCCTGTGCATTTACTTATTTCTTCATGGAGAAATTTGTGTGACGTTTGCTGTGTTGGCCTTGGCACACAGGTTTCTTTTGAACTGACACCAAATTCTTCACACCAAAACAGCATCCTCATCCCCCTCCCCAAAGTAACTTTCTTAAAATGTGCAATGGCATTTATTTGTAAGCTATCTGCCATGAGCAAAGCTAGTCTAGATAATGCTGTCTTCATTATTGAAATAAGGTTAGTGTGGCTAAATATTCAGTTCTCTGTTAAGTGTATCATTTTTCATTTATCAGATATGCTAACAAAAACATTCAGGGCAACGTGGCTGAGAAGAAAAGCAGACCCTGTCTTTCAAATGGGAATTTTCCAGACAGCCACATTTTGGAGATTGAAAATACAAAGCATTTATTAGCCCATTGATGCACAGACCAGTCTTTTCTAGAGAGAAGATATGCACACTGTGCAAGTTTCTGACGGGGGTTCACAGCATACTGGGATGTCATACAATTTGCGTGTTAGATGGTTTAGGTGCACTTTTTTTTCCATCTTCTTAAGTGTGATTTAGTTCCATGTACTTACTGCTGGTGATTAAGTATGGACTATTTCTTCAATATCCTAGGTGCCATCATTGGTGTCACTTTTTGACAACTGTGTAAACAGAGATATTCTGGTTCGTGCCCTGGCATTTGCAGCCAACTTGAAAAAGAACATGAAGGATGAAGAAGGCACCAAGATTGAGGAATACAGTGAAGACTCAATTTTCTTCACACTCTGCAGGGACTCTGCCCCATTTGCCCAGAGACTGGCATCTTTGCTGCATCACCCTGACACAGAAGTGAAAGAACAAGTTGTGAGAATATTAACACAATAGTGCTGTTTTCTTATACAGACTGACCTGATGAAAATATCTAATCTTGGCAATGCTAGGCTAAGAAAGCCTGCAACAAGTAAACAGTACAACAATGATGGAGAAAAAAAAAGCCCTAAATACGATCAGATATTTTTTACAAGCAAGAGAAAAGCAACAGATTAATTATTACTGATAAACCACTGCACAGTTGCTACATTTATGCAATGGAAGCAAACAGTTTAAAACATGAAAACATTTATATGTAAAATGAGCATTTTAAATGGATGAGTGAGTGAATGAAAGTATCCCTTGCAATGTCAAAGACCTTTTTTTTTACTTTAAGTATTTACAGCTGTTGAATAAATGCCTCATTGCAATTGTGCACTAAAGATTTAGTAATTGGAGATTAGGCATTTATATTTTATTAGTCTACCTATGAAAATGGTACAGCTGAATCTTACAAGATAATATTAAATAAAAACAATACCAAACTATAATTGGCTTCCTACAGAATCAGTATCTTCAATGAAAGCTGCATACTAAAGTCACCAAACCTAGGTTTTTTCATTGTACCTGTATGGAATTTATTCTTAAACTCCATTTTTGCATGCTTAGTATATCCACTCCATTTAGCCAAACTACAGTGCAATTAACTACAACTGTGAAAGGTTTCTACACTTGAAGAATATTTGAAAGGATTTTATATTACTTTAAAATTGTCACTTTAGGGAAAGCAGACATTTTTTAAAGTATTTTATTAGGAGTCAAGGATTATCTGCAACTGTAATTCAGTATTCTCATTCTTATTTTTAAAAAGTCTACAGGAGCAGTATCATACACGTTTTTACAAAAGCTTCCAATTTTGTAGTAGTCCTTGGGCTTCCTTTCCTTGGATATCTTTACTCCTTTTTTTTTCTGCATCTGGAGCATCACTGGAATGAGTGCTTCTGCAGAATGGGCCCCCATAAAGTTTTAGTCATCAACCCAGCATTACTTCAAAATGAAGTGGAATCCATACAAACATCACTGTAAAAGAACCTGAACAGTTTCCTTGATGAACAGAAAACATACTGGAAAATACTTCTAAAACCAAACTACCAAAAAACTTCCACTACAGAGAAACTAAAAAAGGTGTCAAATGTAAAGGCTAGGAAAGTTTTCCACTTTGTTCCATTTTTAAGAGAACTGTATCACCTAAACTGTTACCAAGTGCTTCATCTTTCTCATTTAGCATACTCACTGCTCTTAGAAAACATTACTATCTTCTCTTTCTGTACTACAATAGATACTTTTTTTCAGGAGGTCACTTTGCAAATAGCTAAAACTGCAAGAAAAATATGACCTTGAAACTGTGACACACCCAAGCCCTGATCAATACAGGGGTAAAGCTACACATATCTAATTTATCCACGTAGGTAGTTTTAACTCACCAGGAATAGAGTTCAGGCAGAAATAGAAGCTGGCATGACTCCCAGTCAGAAACTTGACAATTGCTGCATTGACAGTGAACTTCCTTTTCTCCTTCCCACTGCTCCTAAAACACTGTACAGTTTGTAATAAGCAAGTTACATTACAATCACTTCATGTTTTGCAACTTTTTGTAGATTTAATGTTTTCCGCTACTGAATTTGACTAAGAAAAGATTATGCCAGACACTAAGAATTTACCCACTCTCCTCTCCTGACAAGAGATTAGGACCAGTCTGTTCTAGGTACAGCTGATACATGGTTTCCTAAGCTCAACAACAGAGATGTCTAGATGTCCCTTTCTGTGTTCTTCAAACTAAAAATAAGTTTTTCAAGTATTATCTCTTTTTGATAGAGTTGATCTCTTAGCCGTTGCTTTAACACCTGACACAAACAAGTGACCTTTTCTAAAAATACACAAGAACTTGCTACGGTGTTGTCTCAGTTTTCTTTTTCTGGTCTGGAAAGAACTATTTTTAAATGCTTTCTTCATAGAGAAATGCTGCTGAGATGTTTGAAATCATGCAAGACTTTCCACTCTGCCTTTATGCAAAGATGTCTCATTTTTTATCACCTACCTCACACCCTTGGTGGAATCTTATCAGCACCAAGCAGAACATGACGGTCACCATTCTAGGTACAAATATTGTGAATTAACAGATCCAAAACAAAGCATGTCATTACTGACATTTAGTTTCTGACCCATGTAATTCAGTGTATCTCTGCTCTGTGGCTGCTTAGCTCGGTGTTCTGTATTTTCTGTTCATGTATTTTCTGAAGCACATAATTTTACAGAATAACCTATTGATGATTATACAAACAGGAAACAAAAACAACCCACATTGTTTTCTTAACAACCTTAATCCTAAACTTGTCCTTCAAAGTACTCAAAACTTCTTGCAGCTTGGTGTCCTCCACAAAATTACTAATAGGTAATATACATTGTAGCACCCAAGGTGTGGCTGAAGCTGTTGTGTGAATACAAGAGACTTCATCTGAAACACCCCCAACACTGAATAACAGGATAGTTTTAAACCAGTTTTGATAACTTTCTATAGTTAAAAGATTACCTCAGTGATTCCCACCATGAAATCTCATTAACTGGTTTTAATTAGTTGCCAGAAGTTCATGCCTTTAAATAATATGTCCTTTTTATATATATTTATCTTTGTGGGATATGAAAATAAAATGTACAGCAATAGCAAAAAAAAATCCACCCAAACCAACCCACATATCCCACAGACCAAAAGAAATCATAAACAAAACACGATTTGCCAATGAAATTATGAAGGAGAATAACAACCCTTTTTATTGGCAACAATAGGCTTTAATTCTGTAAATGAGCAAGACAATTTGATACAGACACATTTGGCCAAGTTTTATAACACTGAACAATGTTGTAATCTCATTCAACTTTAAAATTATAGGGAAGCTATTAGAAAAAATACCACAGCCCTTGCTTAAGATTTTCTACTGGGGAGAAAAAAAAAGGTACTTAGAAAAAGGCAGAGTTAATGCAAGGACAAGCGACATCAAGAGGTTTTTCCACTTCATGTGTTGCAAATGACACATTCAGACCTAACATAAAAACATAGACAAAACAATAGAAGTGTGCAGGTATTCTGGCCAGCAGTTAGTTTTACACATCTGTGATGCAATATTAAATTATCTCTTTCTTTAAAAGGCACATTTCTTTGATGTAAAATTCAGCTTTTGTGGTTCATTAGGACATGAAGATGAAGAGTGAAACAATTTTACCATGCTTGTGCTTAAACAACACAGCTGTATTGGAAGACTTCACCCCACAAAACATACAGTGAAGCTGTATGAAGCTTGTACATCAAGGTACAGGGCATAACCTGAAAACTATCAAGTGGGAGAGGACAGTCTAACAATGAATAATTCAAGTCAGCCATTAATCCTAAGAATATGTTCTGTGCTGAAGTTATTATTGCTGCAGCAGGTGAAATGAAGAGTTTAAAAATAATTTTTTTATCAGTGGTGTACATCAGAGCAAGTTATTCCCAGACAACACGTAATATAGAAATCACTTTTGGATCACCTCTCTAAATTTATAAACAAATAACTAATAAAGTTTGTCATGAAATTGGTATGCAAGCTTTAGTTCTGAAACGGAGAAACCTGGCATTTAGAAATCCAATTCAATCTCAAAAATCTATTGTGTACATTCTGTTAGTATTGTTCCATTAGTTCAAATCAAGCAGGGCTTACAAGGACTGACACTGTTTCAGTTTTCAAACCGGTCATTTGTATTCAAATTCCGTGACTCTCCATGGCGTAAGACAAAGAAGTCATCTTTTTTCAAGCCATATCTTTCAAGAGCTTCATTCAATTTAACTGGAGGATCCAAGTAATACTGAAAAAAATGAGAATAATATGAGGGAAAAGATACCACTGCAACATTTTTTTGAAGGGAAAAAAATCTCTAAAAAACGGGGGGAGGAGAAGGATATTTATCAAATTAAAATGTTTGGGTTCATTTTAGATTTTTGGAATATAAGAACGCTGATTTACAGCTGCAGAGTAAGTAGCAAGGCTCAACTTGTGAGCCCGCACTCGGTGCCTCAAGGCAGGAATAGATCCCTCCGTTGGAAGCGCTGCCGCCAGCAGCCGGCGCTTTCCCCGCTGCGCACCCCGCGCTCCCCCCTCGTTACCGCCGTGTTTGTTACATTGCCCAAAGGCACCGCCACGGAGAAATCCTCTGTATTTGTGCTCCTAAATACACACTAACTTTTGTACCGCGGACACAGTAACACAGCTTATTGGAAACGCTGCGGACGGGAAATGTTCTATCCACCCATCGCATCCTGTGCTCCCTCCACGCTCTGCCACGGAGCTGCACGAGCAGCAGGGACGGAGCTTAGACGGGACAACATTTGACAGATCAGGTGATCACACTATTAAAGTGGTGCAACTGATGCAAAAACAAAGTTGAAAAACAGCTACCAGACAGTATCAAAATAAATGTAGCTACTTCCTATTCACTGCACTTTCAGTTGCTGTGAAAGTATCTGGGTAACCTTCTTATTAGACCTGTGGACTTAGGGGGGGTGTAGAGGGGAATAAAACATCTTAAAAAATCAAAAATTCAGAATAACTCAATTTTTTCATATCCTTTCTGGTTTTAACTTTGAATCAACTATTAAAAATACTGTATATATTTACTAAACAGATATAATTAATAAATACTGTTTGACCTACTGGCATGCAGTTCTTACTATCTCCAAGTGATGCACCACTCTGTTTTTATTACTGCATAACTTAATACATAACACTGCAAAATACTGCATGTGTCCTCATCTGTTATGTTCCTCAGCATCTGGATATCAGAAATCCTCCACATTTGCTTCAATAACTCTGTACTCTTTTAACCATGGAAATATTTTATGTAATTGGTTATGAAAAGCTAAGCATTGTTTTGAACAGCAGCATATAGAGTAACAATTTTCACTCATATAAAGTTCATATTTTAAGTTTACATTTACAGATATGACAAGCAAAGCTTCACTAATGACTGTCTAGCACTTGGAAATCTCAACTCATGCTTAGTGTTGCAATTTACCTCATTTGCTAAAGCAAAGGTCCCCCAATGAATTGCTACAGACTTCTTTGCTTGAACATCAATATGGATTCTTACTGCTTCTTCAGGATCCACATGCTGGTATTTCATAAACCACCTACCAAAACAAAAAAGCACTTTTTTTGTGTCACCTAATCCAGTGCAAGATTTCTCCTTTACTGCCATTGCAAAGTACAAAAAGAAATATGTGCTCACCTAATCAAAAAAAATCATAAGCATGTACACCTGGACAATATACAGAACACTCAAGATCAGGAAACTAACATATACCAACATAACAGCAAACAGCAGTTCATTTATTGTACTGTCTTTTTGAAGGATATTTTCTTATCACTATTTTCAATAGGTTAAGGACATATGAGGCATTAGGGCCAAAACTTGAAATCCATCTCTGAAAAAATTTGGTGCTAGCAGTGCACACCAAAAACTGTGTGCTTCAGAAATAGCCACAGGGATAGGCAAAACAGAAGAGAGAACCTGGCAATTCACAGAATTTTTTACCATGCTGTTTGGATTCCCATCTTTTTTTCTCAGTCCATACATTCTTTCCTTCCAGCATCATATGAGTACTATCATCTAAATGTTGTCTCCAAAAGGAAAAAAGTTATCTCTCCTGAACAAACAGATTTTTCACACACTATAACCAAGTCATCCTTGTCTCCAGATAAGTTGCAAAACCAGGGTCAACACTGAAGCAAGAGAAAAATGCAGCAAATGACATAAACTGGAATGGCCTGGATAAAATTATGCTGTTTCAGAAAAAAAGGCACAGAGTAATTCCACATTTTCACTCAACATTTTTAAGGGAAGAAAGACTGCTGATTCATCCTTGTTGTCCTTAAGTCTGAAGAAAATACTCTCCAAAAACTTTATTAAAACTACAGCTATAGTTTTAACTTCTGGGTGTATTTTTTGTCTTCAGTACATAATTTCATTTACGTATATCGCTCAAACTCTGATTTTCTTACCTGGGCTCGTAAGCTCCAATGGGGATGGCTGCAAGATCAAAAGGTCCAAACCTTTTACCTATTTGTTCAAAAGCAAAACAATATCCAGTATCTCCTGCGAAGAAAAACCTGTTCCAAGGTCCCAAGACAGACCAGCTGCCCCAGAGAACCTTGTTATCATCTGTCACAGTCCTTTTGCACCAATGCTGGGAAGGAGTGAAGACAAAAGTGACCGCGTCGTGACCAGGGACACAGTTCTCCTCCCACCAATCCAGCTCGATGACATTCTCGCAGCCGCACCTCTGCATCCAGGGCAGGAGCCCCAGGGGCACGAACCAGCGCAGCTCGCTGCCGAAGCGCTCGTTGAGGCCGGCCACGCTGTTGTAGTCCAGGTGATCGTAGTGGGTGTGGCTGATCAGCACCGCGTCTATCCTGGGCAGCTGCGCCACCGTGCACGGAGGGCCTCGGAAGCGCTTGGGGCCCAGGAGCTGAATGGGGGAAGCTCTCTGGCTGAAGATTGGGTCCGTGAGAAATACCAGTTCATCCATTTCCACCAGAACGGTGGCGTGTCCCAGCCACGTGACCCGCATTCCAGCTCCTGTCTGCCCAGCATCTTCTGGGCTTCGAACAAAGTAAGGCTGTAACACTGGGAGTTCTTTGTCGAGTTCCTGGCAAAAAAGAACACAATATGCATGAGAGATTTCAGAATGTACTTGGCCATGGAACAAAAACTGCACACAAGGCAAAATCTATACAGTCAAGTCTTGTACTTTGTTTATGCTTTTATGCAGAGAACTGCAGCACACACCAGATGCCTTTTTAATGTCCATTTTCCCAGCTACTTCCTCCTCATTTATTTTTAGGTTTTTACTACATTTACACTTCTCTAAGAGAGTATCCCATCAGGCCAGGAGACTTGATAGTGCCTTGCAGTGCTTTCACTGCAATGTCCCCAGACTAACAGCATCACAGGAAGGGATTCCTCCACCTGAAAAAGAATATGTATACATACACACGCACAGAGTGTTACTCAACAAATACTCAAGTTTAGCTTATGCAACTCAATAATGCATCCTCTTAAGTCCTAGCACAAGTAAGTCACACATGAAAGAAACTGCCATGTTCCCCAGCCACACTCCACTAAAGCTCTGCTAGCTTTTGTCAGGCCCTCTCTCTCTGCCCATCCTCATTACATCTAGAAGTAGCACACAAAGGTTAACCTCACTTGGCTAATGTTAGCTATTACAATTCTGCCTTCCCATCTTGCCAAGAATATAATGAACATTCATAATGAACAAAATAACTTTTAAGATAAACCTTAAGGTACATAGATATGCTTGGTTATGAAAAGGTTCCACCACCTCCTCCCTTATTCCAGCTTGACAAGTTTTGCAGTCCCTACTTGAGTACGACAGGTCAGAAAACTGATCTGGCTGAACTTAATCCAGAGGTAAAAAATACACAGCTCTCATTTTGATTGGCTCCAGTCAGACTCTGTGAGTATCCTCAAGCTGGCACAAAGGAGGCCATGGCTGCACATTACCTACTGAAACTCACTGCCCAACCACCACTCATTCTCTCATTTTGAACCAGAGTTATGCTCTTCACTGCAGGTGGGTTGAAGTGCTAATGCAGAAGTTTTATATGTAATAAATAAGAGCTTTCCTATTAAAAACAAACAAACAAACAGTCTTCTCAGAATTCCTGACCATCTCCAGCCTAGCCACAATGTGGCTAAGGCTCTCCTCCCAAACACTTATGGTCTGAACCCCTCACTTTGCTTTAGAAGAATTTCCACGTGCTAGGGCAGCTTTTAGACTCCTGATACTCCTCTCCCTCATAATCACAAATGTCCCAGCACTTCTGGTTCCAAGTCAAGTTCTGCCTGCCATGGCTGCTGCTCTCATTCTCTCAGCCTAGCACAGATTAGCACTATCAGGGAGTTTATACAGAGCTGACCTTGTGCTCCTTTACAAGTCCAGCTGATGCTGTGACAGTTCAGGACTCCAGGAGCTGCCTTGCTAAACCAGTCCTGACAGCTTCAGGGAAGTTACTTTCTCCACAATATTTTATTGATTTGGAAGGCATATGTTGGGAAAAACAAAGCATGCACATCTCCATCCCCCTGCAATTCTGCTGTAAATAATAAAATATTCATGAAATTGCTTTTTCTGAGAGCTAATGGACAAGACATGTTTACTGAAGAAGTTTCATTACTGTCTCCAGGAATGAGAAATAGATAACCTTCTATAAAGCTGAACATAAGGTTAGTACAATTCATCCCCTTAGTTCATACAGGAAAAGTAGGAATCTTAGACTGAGATAAATGGCTGCTTCACCAAGAAAGAAGTCATCCTTTTCTTATCTCTATTTCATTCTAAGTACATGGGAACAACATTGGCCACAGAAATCTGAACTACAAAAGTGTTATACTGTGATATTTCAACCTAAAAAAAAAATATACACAAAACTAACATAGTACTCAAAAATGGAAATTAGGACAAACCAACAAATTACATATGGTTAAGTCAACAAATCAGATTATATCAAAGAAATAAAACTCAGATATGGAACTTAATGAATTGTCATAATGCAATTTAGGTCAATTAGTACATTTTTAATGGAAAATGTTCTTTTTAAGTAGCTGGTTTTAGAGTCAGACTCCGAATTTTCTCAAAACTAAATGAATTCACTTATTTTTGCTGACATTTGGCACAAATTAGTTTTTAAAATTAGCATTATGCAATATTAATAAACAATATTAAATAGATGAGGAACTGGCCAATTGGCAGATGTGAAAAATCAGTTCTTAAGTGGGACTCGGACATATTCTATGAAGTTTTATCTGGGCTACAGTTAATTTTCTTCCCAGTAGCACCCACAGTGCTATGTTTTGGATTTGTGCTGCAGTCAGTGCTGACAGCAGACTGGTGTTTTAGCTACTGCTGAGCAGTGCTTCCACAGCACCTCAGCCAGCTGACTGGGACACAGCTGGGACAGCTGACCCCAATCCATCAGAGATTCCCATACCAGACATTGCAGCCAGCAGTAATATCTGGGGTAAGAGGAGGAGGTGGGGGACACTCAGAGTGGATGGTGTTTATCTTCCCAAGTAACTCACAAGGCAGGCAGCCCTGCCTTCCTGGGGATGGCTCACACCTGCCTGCCCATGCAAAGAGAATAAATTTCTTAGTTGGTTTGTGCATGCAGTTTTTGCTTTACCTATTGAACTGTCCTTATCTCAACCCACAAGTTACTTTATTTTTCCCCTTTCAATCCACTGGGGAGGAAGCAGTGGAGGGTGGAAGCAAGCAGCTGACTGGAACTTGGCTGCCTAAAGCCACAACACATCTGCACTATTAATAAAGGCTTTACAGGGATGTCAGTGGGATTGATGCCATCGAGTACTTAGAATAGTTGATTTAAAGGTAGAACTAATCACTATAAAAGGCATTTGTGAAAGTCACACAGACAGGAAGATTGATAGAGCAGAGCACAGTCCAAACAGTAGCTGTCCTGACCTATTGAAATGAAATTCTGTGAACAAAAGTTCAAGACAAAGCAAGAGCACAAAGGCAGTGTAACCTGTACAGAGCTTGTGCTCTCCAGGTTTCTGATACACAGGCTTCTGATCCAAGCAATGATTCCTCAGAGGATGAGAGCACAAACCAGGCATGTTGTTGAGCTATCATGGTAAATCACACCAAAACATTACTTCTCAGTGCACATGATTTGTGTTTGGGGTTGTTTAGTTGTTTTTTTTTTTTTATTATTTTACAAAAGCACACTAAAATCCCCTTAAAGCAATAAGAAATACTCAACTCATAAGATTTCAAACTAAAACACAAATTCTATTAGCAGTATAGTTCACATGAAATACTTTAAACTCACACAACAGGATAAAGCAATATAATGAATGAAATATGTATCTTATGGAACTTTTATCCTGCTATAATACATTTTGTTCTGTCAGACTAACAAGAAACATATTAAAACTAGAAGAATTATAACAGATTTTTGAAATACAGCAATTATGTCAAATCAGCTACCAACAGAAGTAAAATGTGCTTAAACTGTCTTGTCTTCATTACCCAAGTAATACAAAAAATTCCTCCTGCTGTGTCCCTTCCCCCTCCCCGTTCTTGCCCTCCTAATGCAAAGCAAGAAAAAACACATGACAGGCTTTGGTAAGACTAGCTGATTAGCTTGGGATTTTTGGTGCTTAGTGCATACTGGAATACCACAGGATTTACAGAAATGAAAACAATCTAAACTGCTGATCCAACAACTAATAACGAAAGATCCTCCAACAGCACTGAACAAAGTTTATTAATAAAGCCTGTAATGAAAATACAAGGAGTGCATGTATTCTGGATGATGATCCAGGTTCGTTGTGTAGGCATGATTATAATACATATAGCTTTTCCACAGTGAAGCACAAGCACAGAGCCTGGATAATGTGCTCCTTTTTACATACACAGAGCACTTGGTACAGATAAACTGAACCTGCCCAGCATAGCAGGGCATCACCAGGCTCACCCAATGTGGAAACTGAAGCAGGGATCTGGCTCAGAGGATGTGACATCTTGCAGTGATAAATAAAGTATGGAGCCCTTAGTCTGAATTTTAAACAAGCTCAGATGCACTTCACAGGTTGATGTAGGGGTGGAAGAAAACTGGTTGAAACAAGCATCAAAATGGCTGAGGACTCCAGAAGTGCATTTCATTGATCCCTATCTAGGTTTTTCTCTTTCTGATTTACTTCACCAAACAGGCACCTAATTAAAAGATCTCCTATGCAAAAAATAAAATTAGCCCATGATTAATCCCAGCTGGGTCAGAGAGATGGCTTTTTGGCTTTTCAGCTGGTGCCTTGTAGATTTCTTTGTGATCATCCTTTATTGTAGGGACAAACTGTAAATTAAAGGGGACTGCTGCAGTTCTGCATCCCATCAGAGTGCTGCAGCTCTGCACCCCACAGTGCACCTCAGCTTTGCCTTCAAGGGACCTCAGTCACTGCCCAGCTTTCTCACTGGCACTGGGAAGACATGAAGTCTGTTCTACACAAACCAAGGAGGGCAGCAGTCAAAGGCAACTGAAAACTTACAGATGTGCATTTCATGGAAATGTGGCCAGCACACTGTCTAGAAAGCTGTACACACTGATGCCACCATGGTCACCACAAGGAAGAGACCAAATTTTAAAAAGTAAATTGCTGGAAGGGATCCCAAGACTGACACAAGTTTGCTGATCTTCTAAGTCAATTTATTTATTATTATATTATAGCAAATTTATTTGTTTCTTAAACATCCCCAAACCATCATGCATTAATGTCTAATGTGGCTTTCCTGCCCATAAAACTGATAGAATTCCTTCCTTCACAGGTAGTTCAGGTAAGACAAAATGGAAAGCTCTTTGCTAGATACTGGCTGTGAGATTTATAGCTTGTGCATACCTTCCTGCATGCTTAAAAGCATGATTAACACCTGCTTGTTAACAAGTACTGTCCTTGGCTGTGCACCCTTCAGCACAGCTTTTCTGAGTACAGTCAACATCAGAAATGCCCTGAGAAGTAATTCTGTCAAAACCCAGTCATCTTCATACCTCCTGTGCCCATAAAGATAACTCATGGCTTTCCAGTACCCATTACTCTTCATGGGAAAGAAGCTTCTCCTGTCTCCTCCTTTACATACAATACCTGACAAAAGCATTTCACCACCAACAAATAACAGTGTTACCCAGTAAACTGGCATTGTACTTTCAGTGTTTCAGTACAAATACTTGCTCAGGTTAGTTTTAACACATGCAATTTTTTTGCCTGGTGTACTGAAACATAAAAAAACAAACCTGTAAGTGTTTTCATAAGTAGGTGACAGAAACTATTACATTTTCATGCAAGAGATGCAATATATGTATTCAATTGCCATCTAGAAAAAAAGGTAAAATTTTAAAAATTGGATATGTCATAAAATAAGCTATTTCATGCAACACAAATTAAGTTAATAGAATGCTTCATAAGGCAACACCTATTAAAAAGGAATTGCTGTAAGTGGTTTATGACTGAGCTAGAGGGCCAATTTTTTTGGTTTTTTAAATATAAACTGAGCTGTATAAATTAAAGCATGTGGAACTGACAAGGAGATAAAAATTAAAGAGGTAGAAAGTATTAACCTACCTTTTGAAAAGAATAAAATGTCAATAAAATCAGAAAAGTAAGACTTAGAAAAGTCTCCAGAAGATGCCTAATAAGTATTAAGTTAGAAACTGTCCTATTTTATTGATTAGAGCAGAGGTAAAAGCAGTCTTAATCATAAAAGTAAAACATGGAAGTATTCACCTGCTTTGAGCGTGGCACATTGCTGTTATTTTTTTCCATGAAGGACCATTTCAAAATGTTGGGTAAGGTTGGTGATTTCCATGTTGGCCACGGGTTGACAAATCTCCCATCTTTGCCCCTCTTTGATTTAGTGACATCCTCTTCTAACCTGTAGTCCAGCCTGAAGCTTTTTCTGAAGGTCCTGGAAAGATCACTGGCCCCGGAAGCTCGACCCGAGTTCTGCCGTCTCTTCACTGCTTCCTTGGGGTACTGGTTACAGGAAGTTGAAGGCTGCTCCTCATCTGTGTTCTTATCCATGCCTTTTTCAGGAGAGCTAAATCAAATTTGAAATTAATCAATATTTTCTTGGTCTAGCATAAACATTCATAAGACTGAACGTTCTCACACACATTAGGAACAAGCCCGCCTTTCCTGTTTTATGATCTACTGGATTTTTTTAATCAACAAAATATGCTTTTAAAACAGTCACTGTTACACAAAAGACTTCCAAAACATGCTGTGACAAGCAGACATGAGGGCTCTTTGTAGTTCAGGCTGAATTTTACTCCCTGGAATGCACAGTTTCAGATACTAACACTATTATCTACCAACTGCAAAAGTGAGGGGGAAGGGTTCCTTAATTTACATTTTGGAAGAATAGTCATTCCTCCTGAAACTTATGACATTTGGTGCCTGATGTAACACAATCCTGCAAGTCTGTGCAAGAGGCACTGGGATATACCATACCTTAGGATTTGCCTATATAATGCCTTGGTTTTGTAGTAAAAACTGCAGTCTTGTGTAGCACTGCTAACACTTACACCAACACACATGCAGGAAACTCAGAACACAAAAGAATATTTGGTACTGTTTCATATTTTGTCTAAAGCAAACAAGAAGTTTATTATAATCAAGGTAAATAACTGTTTCAAATACAATTTTGATACACATTGAACTGAACTGACTGGTGAAAAGCCACAGGAAATTGAAATCTTTTAAATCACAGATGCAACATTCACTCTTAATTCCATTGTGAAATATAGAAAAGTGAGAAAATAACTGAGAAAAACTTATTTCTATGAAGTCATGATTCCGGTACATTTCTTAGAAAACTACAACTCAGTAGTCAGAGTATCTTATTCCAAACTGCACTTGGGTGTTGCAGACTTTACAAATATAATTGAATTATACCCAATGCAGAAAAACAAAATATCCCTATTTTATTTCAGAAGTTGTCAAAGCAATTCAATTGAATCTAAATGCTACAATTGCTATGTTTACTTTCAACTGAAATGTTGAAAGTAAATACACTGCTCTGTTAGCTTAGAAAAATGGTTACTGTTTTAATGAGTGCATAACTTTCTGGCATTTACAAATTCTACCTAATTAAAACTGGAAGACAACTAGTAATGAAAAGACAGCACTAGTTACAGCTAGGTGCAGGAATAGTTTTTAATAACAAATTGTGAAGTTCATCCTGTGGAAAATTCTCCACCACATCTGGTAGATGGACAGCTCTGTCCTCCCTGCTGTTTCACTAACTCAAATACTCAGAGTCCTCTGTACACTCAGGAGCACTGGGCTGGTGTAGGCAAGGCAGTCCATGCAACAACAATCCCAGAGAACAGAACTGAAGCTCACAGTTTTCCTAGAAATCTCATAACTCATTCTGCCCCATAAGCTCAGTCACAGGGAAAATTAAATGTATTGTTCACTGCACCATTTCAGCTAAGACATTACACATATGTGCCAGCAAACTGAACCCAATGCATCTGGGGATGATGCTCCAACTCCAAATGCAGAGCCCATTTCTGCTATTTCAGCAGCAGCTGATGACTAAACACTAAGTATGGTATCAGCTGCAAATAATATGACAATTGATAAATATTGTGAAATTTTCCTAACAAAATAACCATTATTGTGCTATGCAGTAGAGATAAAATACTAACACATCAAAATTCATTTCTAATAAAAAAGCATGAACAGCATTCAGAAAACATGGCTGATAGAATTTTTTTTACCCCTGGTCACAATCTTATTTTATGTAATTGCTTTGTACTCCTGTTTCCCTGCAGTTTTACTGAAACCATTCCACTAACATATTTCCTGTTTAGCATTAGGATACCATATCTGCATCAGTTTCAATTTAACTCTTGCTATTTCCAGGCTTTTTTCCTCTATTCCACTAAACATTTCCCAGAATCAGCCTTCAATGAAACACTCAACTTGCTCTATAGCATTTTAAGCAGATGTAAATGGTAACACAAGGAATCAGTGCCACAGAAAGGCAGACAGAATACCCAAAAATTGGCACTGAATATTTTAGCTGTTACTTTAACTTAAGAGTTGGGTTGTCTTTTACATTCCTCCAAGAGCATTTTCAATGCCAAGTCAGTTTATTAATTTAACAAAGCACACAGACACAGCATAAAACAGCTACTCTTTTAGAAAGCATCATGAAAACAGATCACAAAAGTTTAATCAGATGGGTGCTTAATTCCAGGAAATTATTCTCTTAACATCTCAGACATCTGATTTTTAAAGTGTATATAACCACCATAATTATTGCTCCTACAAGACATTTTATATTAGAGACTAGGGTGCCTAAAGTTTTATTTTTAAGCTTCTCTTTATCTATTCATTCATCGCTAAAATAGGTGAATTTTACTTTTGCTTAAACCTTCATATAAACCTTTGATCTTTTGCTGAAAGTATAAACCCCTAAGGGAAGCAGGGATCGACTGTGCTGATTAAACAGAGACAATGCCAAAGCATTGAAGGCACTGCAGGTATCTCTCTGTCTGCCAACATATTTTCCACATGATGTACATACATTACTTTCATTAGTATTCCATAAGCAACTGAAGGGATAAAAGACCTCAGTGCTCACAGAATACTTTAAACCTTTTACATGCATAAGAAGGGGACAGATTTACAATCAGTTAAAGTATTCCTGATGAACCGTAGGTTCCTTTGAAGTATCAGTCTTGCCAGATAGTTTCTGTTCCACTTCAATTTATTAAATATACCCTACAATATTCATGACATAATTTTCTTATATAGAAGAGCAAGATGATAATTTCTTGAAAGCCAGAAATCATTAGCTTAAAATAAAACCCAACCAATTATAAGCCCAAGGAGATTCTTATGCTTTTGCAAAAGAAAGCCTCTACAGATAAGGAGATTTAGCAGGTATACATTAAATACTAGAAAAACCCAATCAGAAATCAGTTGGTTTTTCTGCCAGCTTTCCTAAATTCTTCCTACCCAAAAATAATAGTTTGGCACTTGAAAAACTACTTGAATGGCAGCAAAAATTATGAGCTATAGAAATACAGAGTTCTGTTCACTTAGGAGGGACAGAGGGAAGGGATCACATCTCTGGTTAATGTTTATTGTTATATAAAGTTCTTCCTAAAATATTTTTATACTTTTAAACATAAAGAAAAACCACTATTCCACTTAAAACCATTAAACAGCTTTCCTGGCCAATGTAGCCCATCCTTTAGGATGAGGCAACTTACCCCAGCTGAGGGCAAGTGCATTGACAATATTTGTAAGAGGGGCTCAGGACAGACACAAGGCAATCACCCCCTCTCTCTGTGGCAGAGGTGCTTTGCTCTTTCAGCTGAATTCAGAAGAGGAAATGAAGCAAGACATACAAACTCCTAAAGAAGACCATTAGTCATCCAAATCCACGAGGCCAGAAGGTGTTCTAGACAGAGGGAAAGAACACAGAACAGGCTGATGAATAAGACAAAGTTTAACATGCATCAAAATGCTGAGCTCACAGATCAGGTTTTCCAACATCAAATACAAAGGCATCCCTCATAATCCACAAAGGAAGAGTGAAGTTGTAGATCTGGCAAGACATGGCATGGAAGATCCATGTCTGACATCCCACTAAACTGGCTTACAACAGGATATGGCCCTTAGGACAACAGGTTTTGGGTAAATGGTTCATTTTAGCATTGCTTATATAACTGAAGACGTGGATACAAATGTTTTAGCTTTAAGCCTTGTGTTTATTTAGGAAAATAACAAAAATTTAGCTAAATATTTTAATGCTCTGTTTCAAAATAAGGTTTGCAAAAGGATACAACAACATTATAAGAAGCACTCTGCCATTATAATTTTTCTTTTTAAATGGTCTTGTAAACAAATTACGTGAACATCGCCATAAAATCTCGTCTTCACTTTTTTCCACCCAGTCTCTGCTAAGATCTGCTGCTCCATAAATGCAAGGGATGTAGTTCCCCTGCTAATCACAAAGCCGTGAACAACATGCTACAAAGCATCAAGCCAAAACAGACTTACTCCTAATTTGTACACAGAAATGTGGTCCTTATGTAACAAATCCACAGGCCTGACAGTTTAAGAATTACTATCAGGCCATGGTTTACCAGAACACAACTTCCCCAAAACTTGAAAATTGCCTGAATACCTTGAATTTCTCTGCTTTTTTTTGAAGTAAAGGGTTTGGTTCATTTTTAATCACTGTCTCTCCGTGTAAACTGCATCCAGAAGTAGGCTGCACTAATGATCACCTAGGAGAGATAGCACATAATTCCCAGCAAACTCACACCACTGCAGCCTCACCAAAACAAGACTCTGAGCTTTCTCCATAAACAGCTACACAACTCTGAAGTTTTCTTTCATTATACACATTTTTCTTTCATTTTCTTTCATTTCATTATACACATTTTTCTTTCATTATACACATTTTTAATGACTGCAAAAACCCAAGCATTTTGGCTTGAAATAAAACAAAAAATTATTTCAGTTAGAAGGAAAGGTATTTGCAAACTCTAGGGACCATGTAAGTAATTGGCTCCCACAAGCTTTACTATCAAATGCCTGCCAGCTAAGTTTTGGCTCTGCTTTTATTTTCCCTTCAGCTCTGAAATTGGCTGCTTTAATTAATGAACAGTTTGAGACTGGAAAATTCTGAATGCATTTAAACTTTTATTGTGCTTCAAGTTGTTCCATCTTACCATTGCAGACTCACCAGAACAAGAACCTGAGCTTTCTGTGAACTGTATACTCCTTCTTTCACTATACCTATTTTTTATCACTGCACAGCAGTTGCACCAGCAATTATTCCAGATGCTCTTGTTATTAGGATTTCACACAAAGATCTCTCAAGCTTGCATTAGCTGATCTGTGAATACTTCTATTGTTTGAATCACATTAAAAATCCTCAGTAACAAAAAGTGTTGCCAAAATTTTCGTTCAACATATCTCTAAGTATCCTGATTCTACACTGTCCTCGTGTACTATTCAAGAAAGATTAATAAAAGAGTTGTTAACAGAAAAAGGAATAGCTCTCTCCATAAACAGCCTCATGGAATGAGAAGTCCTTTATCATTCTTATCTAGCTTTGAGGATCAACAGTAAAACAAAGCAAAGTTTTATCTAGACATCACAGAGAAAAATAAGATTACAAATAAAAAAAGTTGAAACATCTACCCACAGACATCTGTTGTTAGGCTTATTCTATAGCAGCTGTATTACTTAAGCAGCTACTACCATGAGCCAATCCATTTCTGTCCTCACTGCTCACCTGGGCTTGCCAAAACAAATACTTTTGTCCACATGGTGAACTTGTTTAAGAAACTAATCTAGCTGATAGTCACTTCTTACCTTCCCATCCCTAGAGAAGCATTTAATTTTCACCTGCATCATGGAGCAACCATGCAGGTGTTTATACCAACAAACTGGTTAGGACAAGGAAGGGTGAGAACAGGAATATATTGTTGTAAACAAAAACTACTTATGCCAGCACTGGCCTAGAAAAAATAATTAATTAAATACCCTCTATTTAGAATTCACTGTGTGGCTCAGTTACACATACCACCAAGTTAGGTTCAACAATTCCTCCTACCCTTTCATTTTCAATCTATTCTCTTCCAAGGTTTCATTTACACTTAGCACTGATGCTGCTGCCTCTCTCCATTTACCTCCTTAGACAGTGATGTTCCATATTATAACCAAGCACATTCAACAGCTCCCTACCACCCACAGGGCAGCCCACTCCCATTACTGCACATTCCACCTCTAGTTTGCTGGCATTCATTAGGGGAACTAAACCAACAGAAAGTTATTCATGCCTATCAGCTACACCTTTACATGCCTCTGGATGCAAATGCAAATAGGCTTCAGAGTCAGGCCCATCAGGAGTCCCTGGAGCCAATCATTTCTAAAGGCTGGGTTAAACCTGACCAGCTGTGGGCACTGTGGCAGCTGAATAAAGACCCTGGATCTGGGACAATACAGAACCATTTCCCCTTTGTTTCCAGGTGCCCCAGCTGATTGTCCCTGTGAGCATTCTGTAGTCCCCAAACATGTCTATGATCTGTAGATAATATGAGAGAAGATTTTTGTTACATGCATACCCTGTTTAGGTTGTGATCCCTGATATGACAGCAGCTGTCCACAGGGGACACGCAGCAGAACAGAGATGACAGACCCAAGAGAATATTTATTTAGTGTTACAGGCCTTTAAAAGAAATTCTTTTCCTCTCTACCCTCATCTTTTACTGCAGTCTTGAATAAAAGAACCCAAGAGTTGGCTTGTGGCCATCACATCTGAAAGAGCAGCCTAGACTATCATTATGATTAAGCACAAGAGCAATGTAATTCTGTGCTATTGCTGAAGCAGTCACCAAAGGGAAGCTGGAGTCAAATCTCCCTACCCCAGAAAGGAAATTACTTTCCTTTGCTCTCCCTAAACAACCAGTTTCATAAGACTAGTTAATTTATAGGGAAGGATGTTGAAAGAACAAGAGATGGAATCAAAGTTTTCTTACCTGCTCTGCAGGGCTGAGGCTGGGTTTGTGCATTACAGCTGTGTTATGGCACACAAGGAGCAGGGTTTGTGCATTACAGCTGTGTTATGGCACACAAGACAATAGCTGGGTCACAAATCAGGTGCAGACAATTTTTTAAATCAACAGAAAAATAACTGTAGATGGCATATGCACACAGCTGTACAGGCAGGTTGTGCATTCCAACAGCAAGTGCAATCTCCATGGATAGCCCTTCATACTCAGATTTCAATAAAGCTTTTCCAAAAGAGCAAACATGAAAGTTGTAGCAAGCCAGCTCTGGGATCCAGAGCCCAGCTGTAACGTTCTGGCAGCAGCTGCACTGCTGTAACTCTTTATGCCAACGGGCAGTCCATGAGTTTCAGCTGCTTACTGATGTGACTCCAGGTCATGACAGAGGCACACCTTGCCAGGATGGGGTTCACTGTTAGAAAAGATTGTCAAACTTTGAAGTTGAGCATTTAAAAACACTTTAGCCACTCCTGTGTGTTAACAGCCTCTGCATCTTGGAGTTTGCATTTTAAGTTATGATACCATTAAAGCTGTTAGCATACGTTTTTCTTAACTAAAAAAAAAAAAAAGTTTTAAAATATTACAAGCTCACACTCCATCCTAAGGGTAAAGGTTTTCCATCTAACATCTTAATGTCAATTAGATATGACTAAACCCATATGCTATTACATGGAATGAAATTAAGGCTCCACTTCAACATGCTGGGGGAGAAAACTGATGTCCTTTGCAGCTTGTGGTTAGAGAGGCAATGTAAGAACTGTTTCCATAAAAACAGACAGAAATCATGTTAAAGCTTTGATGCATGGGATCCACATGGCAAAGCAGGATCTAAAGTTCATTTACCATCGACTCCAGAACTTTTATGTGTGCAATTGCTATCTCCACCTCATTTACTAAGCCTTTTAATTTTCTTTTTCCTTGTCTCCCTGTGCCAGAAAGGAACAAACACCTATGCAAACTTCCTCTAGACTCACACCAAGAATAATCCTTTAAACCTCTATAAAAGCTCAGTTGTCCAGGAAGTGCAGCAACACCCAAGAGCTCCATTTTATTTTTAAGTTAATAGACAGTCATAAAATTTTGTTTATATTCATATTTAAAGGTTTGTCTATTTTGAGTCCCTCTTTTCAGTTCAAGGTCCAGGTACATTTGGTCCAGTGTAATTTCTCTGCAACATGAAAATACTTCCCTAAATTATTTCTATTCTTGATTTTCAATATAAAATCAACTTTTGCTTGTCCTAACAACATTCTTTCTCTCCCTCTATATATTTACATACACCCCATACATATATGGATTTTACAGAACTATTTATAACATTTGAATTCAAATTTATTGAAATCCAATTGAATAATTACCAGGTTGGGTAAGATAAGGAAGTGAAATTTATTTTTTTAAATTAAAATAGATGCTTTTCTTCAATGCACCTGTTCAAAGGCCAACTTTAAAATGAGTTAAGCCAAAAGGGCACCAGCCTTTCCAAATAACGAAAGTTTTGAACATCCAAACTTGATACCAGAAAGCCAGAAACCACATCCAACACAGCACCCTTATAGTTCTTTAACTGAAACACACCCATTTTAAGAAGAAATTCCAAGGAACAGTACAGAGAGACAGCAAAACATCAGTCCTGAAGGAAACTGGAAACATTATGATACTTAAATGTTTTTCATTCCACCCTTATTTCCTATATATAAAGGGCCTTTGATTCCATCCCCACAACTCTAGATTACAATGTCTTCACTACTCTAAACAAAATGCAAAGTGCTTTGGTTGTAAGTCAACAACAGAAGTGTTAATACCAGAAGTTGTGTGGTTTGGGTTTTTCTTCTTATGAGAGAGTCAAGGCATCCTTCCAACACAAACATCTGAGCCTTCTACTCATTTTCAAGGCACCATCCTAAATACACAGGTGTTTTAAGGAGACAAAGTGTTTCATGTGAACACATCTGAACAGACACACTAACACCTTGCTACTGCCACATTCTTATCAGAAACAGCTGAATGAAACCTTCCTACAAAAACCAGTCCAAAGCACGACAAAAATATTCCCAAATATTTTAAGCCATAAAAGCTGTTGTCATATCATAAGCCTTACTCACCAGGCAGTGGGACTTCCAGCTCCAAGCACAGTTACAGGTCTTACAGAAGAAGTAACTCTTGGCAGAGATTCTTTAACACCCAATTTTTCACTCACACCTCTTATGAAACTTTGTTTTCCACAGCAGGGGTATGATGGCAGCAGTGGTTTCACAGTGTCAGCTGGCAATGCCCAGCTCTCTCTCCTGAACAGCTTGGCCAGGTTTATCTGCTTGGGCACAGTTGGCAGGCTGTTCAAACCCAAACCATCCCTTCCTTGCACAGCTGCTAAACACCAAGATGTTACATGCCAAGAGTATACAACACATACCTTCTTTCCTAGATTTTCTAACCATATTTAAACTGTACCTTCTTTCCTAGATTTTCTAACAATATTCCAAACTAAGTGCAACATTCAGTTTACAGAAAAATCCTTTTTGCTCGAATCTTTACGCACAAGGCAATCAAGTGATTTTCCATGGTCCTGGCTCTGAATGTATTAGAAGTAGGGCTCACACTGCAAACTATAAAGTTCAAGCAATAGACTGAAAAAAATTAAAGGGAGACCAGGAAAGGATTCATAGATGTGACAAAAAGCAAAACTAATTTCACTGCAGGTATTACATATAAAGACACTAATTAATATAGCAGTATTTCTGTTTTCCTCATCGCAGACAAAATAATTGCCTTCCTTTTTGCTGAAAAGAACTTAAAAGCTATTTCTGAATGAAGAATTAACAGTTTTGGTTCAAACTTGAGCTTATAAAGGCTAAGGAAATAGCATTTTTCTCCTGGTTATTCCTCAAATCTACTTAGATAATGCAAGTGAATAAAATTATAACAGTGGATTGCTTCCTCTTAAAAAGGCTTCACATCTCTTTTGATTTGAGGCCAAGCAGAAGCTGAATAACTGTTATTTATATTTGAACAGTTTCACTGTCATCCCTTACTTCCCTCCTCTCCCAAAGACAACTCTCCATCATCCATAACTGAATCAAACAGGGCTTTCCAACCTCCAGGTAATAAAAATTCCCATTGTTTTTTATAATAGGCATTTCACTTTGAGATAATTTGGGGTATTTTGAAAGCCACTGTTGCAATAATTCTTGAATTAATAAGTAAAAAGAATAATATTCTTGTCTTCCTCAAAATGTTATCTACAAAGTAAGATAAGCTTCCTACTTTCTTAACTGATATAGCTGCTACTATGAATAAAAAAAATACTCTTTTCAAAGGTTTTTTTGCAAGAAAACGGAAGTGATTTTCCTGTTATTGTCTTTAATTTTGATGCCCTTTTAGTCGAGGCAGTTTGAGAATGAAAGAAAAAATACTTAAGTACAAATAGTATTTGCCTTTAAAACTAAAAACTTGCTACATAATCACCATTTAGCAAATGGAAGAAATCATAGTCGTCACCAGAAAAAACATTTCTGCATAGGTTCATTAATTTTACTGCATGCAGTCAACAAACACTTTCCCCAAACCCTTGCTAGCTAGAGATAATTGACGATCATTGAGATTATTTGACTGCACTAATTGCATTAAATGACCTCCTTAATATCCTCCGCTTCGCACTATACAATGCGAACAGAAACATCAGTTCGTGCCTCCTCTTCAAAAGAAAACATTCTCCAAGCCGCCGACACTATGAAGCGGATTTTTTTTTTTTTTTTGCGATTATATAACTTGTTTCTTTCCCAGCGCTGCTGCAGCATGTTTTACTGTCAATTGACAGAAACGAAAGCCTTGCGCTGGGAGCGACAGCAGGACTTTATTCCTTGCAGGGTTTCTTTCGCCGGTGCGAAAGGATCCCCCGGTCACAGCTGGATTTGGAGCCCGTCAGGGTCTGCGCCCAGCCGGGGCGGCAGGCAGGGAGCGGGGCAGTGAAACACGCCGAGCTCCGTGGGCAGCCGGGCTGTGCCGCTCTCCCCGGTCGGGAGCCGGGCTCGCCTCGCCTGCCCCACGCACCTCGCCCGCCCATCCACGAACTTTTCCAAGCGGGTGCCCGCGCCCGCTCTACCCCGCTCCCACAGCGGCTCAGCCCGGTCCCCGCGCACTCACCGGCCCCACCGCTCCCGCAGCGGCTCAGCCCGCTCCCCCCACATTCACCGGCGGGGCCCCGGTACCGTCTGTGTCTGGAGAGCCACTGCCGAGCTCGGAGCAGGTGCTCCGCTCCTCCAGCCGCCAGCCGAGCTCTGACGGCGGCAGCCCGGGCAGTGCCTGCCCTCCGGACGGGCACGGGGCGGGAGCCGCCGCTCGGCTTGCCTCCTGCTCACAGGAAGGCGCAGGGGCAGAGACCCCCGGCCCCAGAGCGCTGCTGCCGCTGGAGCGCCGCTCACCTCCTAGGCTGCTGCTGCCGCCCCTGAAGAGTCTCGTCCCCCTTCTCCTCCTCCTCCATGGTGCCGCTCCACCCCTTCCACGGCGGCGGCTCTGTAGGTCTCCGGTAGGAGCTGTTAAACGGCTGCGGCGTTCCACCTGACCAGCCCGCCGCTGAGGGCAGCGCCGCGAGCTGCACGGAATAGCTCCACAGCGCCCGGCGCCCCGCCATGGCCAGCCGGGGCTCCGCGACGCCCGGCCCCTCACCGTGGCGGGCAGAGGGCACCACACGGCCCGGCCCCTCATCGTGGCGGGCAGAGGGCACCACACGGCCCGGCCCCTCGTCGTGGCGGGCAGAGGGCACCACACGGCCCGGCCCCGCACCGGGGAGCGGCGCCGTTAGCAAGATGGCGGCGGGGGGCCGTGTCTGAGGGACAGGGGGAGTCCCGGAGCCATGGCGGGACAGTGTCGGAGCTGGCGACACGTTCTGCCCCTGGAGGCCGGGCTGCTCCTCGGCCCCGGCACAAGGGAAGCACTCAGCTGTGCTCCTGGCCGGCTCCCATGGGCGGTAAGCGCTGCCTGCAGTCCCGCTTGGGAGCACGAACACGCTCCCACCAGCAGGTGCTGCGGTGAAAAGTTTCCTGGGCTCGGTTGTCTCGGCAGGCCGGGGCAGTGCCGCCATCCCCGGGGAGCCGGCACTCACGGGGGCTGCGTTGTGCGGGCAGGACAGCCCATCCTGCAGGCGCCTGAATGCGCCAGTATCCCTTCGGCCCTGGGAAGGTAAAACTCGTGTCCAAGTCAATCCCCGTGCTGGGTTACAATCATCCCCTCACACCCTGCTCACGTCTGACAAAGTTTGCAGACTATGGGCTGGGAATTGAGGCATTTTGAGGCACCCAACCCAGAGGATTTGGGTTCTCAGAAATTAATGCATATCTTTAAAATACTTCCTTAAGGACAGTGGATGGCAAAGAGCAAAGCTATGCAGGTGTGATGTGAAAAACACCCCATATTATCTAGCAGTGGTATGACATCTAAGACTATCTGGAGCTCTGATAACACGTTTATCTTGAAGCTTGGGACTGGATGTATGGTTCAGTGGTAAAGAAATCTACCTGTGTTCAAGGCCAAAGTTCTCAGTGCATGTCTTGGGAGACTAGAAATATGGGCCTTACTCTTCTGTTATCTGTCATTCTCTTAGTTTCCTTAAGGTAAAGTAATCATTAAACTATCAAGCTGCCTTATTCTGTGCGAGTTATCTGTTTTCTATGTTCTTTACATAGTGATACAGATATATTTTGGTTGCTTATGGTCAGGAACATTTGCTGACCTTTGCCAGATGGAAATTCCTAATTTATTTCTTACTTTTGCTCCTTCTTTCCTGATATTTCCTGATCATTTAATCTACCACTATATCTAATGCTAAGCTGGCCTTGTAGCAATGACTTCTACTCATAATTATTGAACACAAGTCTATATTGATTGAAGTTATTTCTACTGTTACTTTATGGGGTGTAAGATCTCCTGAATGATTTATATAATAAAGCTGTTCTGATCAATGACCATTAACAGTAATAATTACTGCCTATGCATAGAAATCTGTGTAAGCCACTAAATAAGTCCCCCCAGGCAGGTGGTAGCTGATTGCCAACAGTAGCAGATTTGGGATGCTCATCCCACACTTCAGCTGAGTATCTCCTAGCAGGCAGCCCTGGCTCCACATGTGGTGTGGAAGTAGTTTGTGTATCACCAGTGATACAAAAACCTCAGCTTGGGAGGCTCTGCTTTAGTAAATGCATTTTTTCTGTACTACAAATAGAGATGTCAAGGAGTAAAGACACCTGGTATCTGTGCAGCATGCAATTTTCAGCTTAAAAGGAAACATGCCCTGTGAAGAATGATACAGTTCTGTTGTTCAAGTAATATCTGACACTGCTAGGAGTATATCAGTGTATTACCAACTGTGCCACACCAGCATGCACAACATGCTGAAAATTCCACTCCAGAGGTGCTGCTCAACAGAACCAGGATTTTAAACTACTTTCCTGCTTCAGTATTCCCTGGAGCCAGCTGAGATCTCAGTCTAGTACAGCTTCTTTGGTGGGTTTTGATTTTTCAATGTCTTTTACACACAAACATATCTAAGCTGAGGAAAAGTCCCAAGGGAGTATCTGTGCTGAAGTAGTTGTGTAAAGCCAGAACAGGGATCTCTCTGACTCCCAATACTCCCCAGACATGCTAATGTGCCTAGAGGAGTGTTGTTAGGATCCTGCAGGGGTTGGAAGCCAGAAGTTACTAACAGCTGGAAAGGTTCCAGCCATCTGTGCATGAGGTAAGAGTTTTTGCTTGGCATCTCGTCTTAAGAAATGGAGATTTAATAATTTTATTTCCATCAGTGGCATGTACTCCTGACTACTCATGCACTTTTACTACTCAGACTGACCCTATATATTGTTGTCTGTTTATGAAAGTAGAAAAGTTATGAGAGCTTTGTATTGCAGAGAGGCACAAATACCAAGGGATAGGAGAGTGGGGTTATTTAAGGGTCAGTGCATTTCTTTTTCCTCACAATGAAATTTAACAGCTTAAACAGAATAATTTTTTATTGAAATTTTTGGGATATACCATTTCATTAACTCCTTGGAAAGGTAAGTTCCTTAAACTAGCTTAATTTGCTAAATGCAACAACCTGTATCTTAATTAGAATCACACAGTTAGTACTTCATGAATTTTATCTGCAGGGGTGTCTTTCCCTTAGAGATAGTGCATTAATCATGGCCAGGACAGCTTGACTAACTTGATTATAAAATTGCTCCTGATGAAAGGTTTAACCTTCTTCACAACTGAAGTGTACCAGTATTTTGTTTTGATCTCTCAAGTGTAGTGTTAGTGTCTTTTTCACAAAGTCTAATTTAGTTGGTTGACATAAGCTGTGTCAGTGAGGTACTCATTGTCCTGGCCAGTAACTGAAGCACAATCTAAAGCAAGAAAAAAATAGAAATCCTTACAGTTAGTTCAGTTATAAAGCAATAACATTTTATCTGAACTTAATTGAAAATCCTCCTTGATGACAGAGTAAAAATGTTGTGCCATCTCTCACTCCATCCTAGAATATCAAGTCATAGTTCAAAATCCCTTTTGGCTGAGTTTTGCTATATACTGGGCAATGTTTACTGTTATAGTGCAGATGCAGTTTATTGCAGAAAAAAACCCACATTTGCTGGAACAGTTTGTGCTGGATATCTGAGTCAAATCAACTATCTTAGAAAAAAAAAATCTCCACTCTAATATTGGCTATACAGGAATTTTTACTAGAATGGAAATTTAGCACCAAAAGAAATTCTACTGAGCTAGTAAAAGCCTCTCTAGCAAAACTGGCCCATATTGGGACATAACCAGAAAGCCTAACCTTCCCTTCTAATTACCATTTGCACCCTTATGGTATCCACCCTCTTCAGGAGGGAACTTAAGGGGGAAAATTTACTTGGCACCTGTTGCAGGCAGAGGCAAGCAGAATTTCAAATCATGTTGGATGTTAAGGTACCCAATGAAAGAGTGTCACACAACCAGCTCATATATATATATATATACACACATATATACACCCACATAGGTTCAAAATGCTTCACAGTACTGATTAATCAAAACATTAAATTGAACTATGTACAAAATTTATATATAATAAATATATAATAATGAAATTACTGTAAATGTTATGTATACAATTACGAATCTAAATCTCTTACACGATAAAGAATTTGACAAATTTGGGGACTGTAGAGAAGGAACTTCTGAGTTACAGGTAATGCTCAAAAGCATATTTTGTTTTGGTTTATGTGAAATATAATGATGACATTGTAACAGACATGAATAATTTCAAATAAGTTAGGGTTTATATTACAATGAAAAATACATTGGGAAAAAGGAAAACAAGAAAAAGCAATTACTTTTTAAGTCATAAAAATTTACTGTAGGGAAATAATAATAAATAAGGAAGTTGTATAACAATGAGGTAAGTCAGAGCTTCCTTGTGATTGCTTGTAGATATTAAGAATGATGACTATCCTTTTCCTTGCCTCCATAAAACCTTTTTTTATCTTTATCATACAAGCATCATACAAATACAGGACTAGAAGGGGATTCAATAAATCACATTATCCAAACCACTAAATTCAGTGAGGGTCTTTCATAATTGGAGCATTATTGTGTCTGTCAGCACCCCATGCAGGCACGCTCTGTGCTACATGGAGCTGCTTTCAGCTGCCAAGCTGCTGCTCTGGCACTAATGAAACTGCTGCGCTCCCAGGCTGAGGTCAGTACCCTGCTACTGCCCTCCTGAAATGTGCCTGAAACCTCTTCTTCATCCACAGCTCCCAGGAGGGAGAGAGAAAGGAAATCCACATTGGTTTTAACAGCTGCCCCTGAATAGAGGAGGGAGTTATAAATAAATGGAAATAAAGAATGGGGGCATGTGGCTGAAGCCATGACAGTCACTTTTTGGTGTGGCAACAGATAAGCAGTGCTCTGAGTGACAAAATGTCAGTCTGAATATGTAGACACTGTGATGATGTCAAAAGAGTCTCATTTGAATTGGGATTCAGGAGGATCCTCTATTTAAATGCTGTCTGAACTACTGACAGGCTGCATGACCTTTTGCAATATACAGAGCTCCATGGGTCAAATTGGTCTTTGCTGCGACTAAATTGACTACAATGGAATTGTTCTGTGACTGAACTTGATTTCTCAGACATCAGTCAACACAGCTGGTTTACTGAATAAATGAAAGAAAGCAATCATAGATGTCACTGGAAAACAGATGCATCTGAACTGAGTGTTTCACTTTTGGCAAAACTGGACCAGAAATGCAAAACTTAAAATGCAAAAGTAATTGCTGATAGTGGGTTCTTGATAATGAAACTCTCTGAAGGTAACAAAGATGAGAAAGTGCCATTGTCTTTTTTAAGGAATGTAAATATCACATATGTTATTTTAAACTTGGAAAAGGATGGGTGCTTCTCTAAGTATTCTGGTATAGATTGCTTCTTAAAAAAAATTAATAATGACAAATGACTCAGGTATTTATGCTGAGTCATTTACATTGCAATGCTACACACTGATAAGCTTCTTCCATAGAAAAATGCTTTTAGAGTCAGATAACAAAATAATTGTGTTATTTGATAAAAGGTAATTGTTTTAAGAGTGTTGGGGACAGAATGGGAACTTCAGACAAGGTTTACTGGGGAGACCCCCCTGCCCTGTTGAGCCACAAAGTGCAGAAAGGACCCTCTTGCTTTCTAAAATCCTTCTCAAAAAGGAGTCTGGCTGGAGCTGGATCCAGTCCCAGTCCCAGACTTCCACTGGTTTATCTCTGAAGTATTATATGGTGTAATTGAGCCTTTTTACAACTTTGTCCCACAAGATTAAAGATGGCAAACCAAATATATTTATTTGAATAAAGTAGATAAGAATTTAAATTTATTATGATGTTGAAAAGACTAAAGGACCTTAACCAGAATTATTTACTGCACAGTATAGGTAGCTACTACTACATAGTATAGTGCACTATGTATTGAAACAATATTGAAACAATGATATTAAAGCTAGCAAATAATTATGGAAATTGATGTTACTCACACAATGCCTGTGGGCAAATGTCTTGCTCAGCCTCAAGGATTAACCTTGAGGGCTGTCCTCACCCAAGGGAGGAGTCTCCCCTCACAGTCAGTTTTTTTTGTTAGAAAACCCTGCCATTAAAAAGAGGGACTGAGCTTTTAGAGTACAAAGTGATTGACTATGAGTCACATGTCTCCAGGCTGCATTATCAGTGCTATCACTTGTTGGCTGCCTTACCAGGAACTCTGCCACATCCTCAGAGGTGCCAGTTTCTGCTGGGAAACATTGTTCTTCCTCTGAAAGTTCAATTTTGGGATTGCTAAGTCTGGCTGGTCTCAGCATTCTTCATTACCAGTGTGACTTGCATGAGCTGTGAACCTCATTCATTGAGGCCATGTACAAGGTCCTGCACATGGGTCAGGGAAATCCCAGGCAAAGTACAGGTTGGGCAGGGGATGGATGAAGGGCAGCCAGCCCAGGGGGGAGGACTTGGAGGTGTCCATAAATGACAAGCACAACATGACCTGGGTGTACATGCTCCCAGCCCAGAAAGGGAAATGTATCCTGGGCTGCATCCAAAGCAGCATGGCCAGCAGGTCAGAGGTGAGACTGCACCTGGAGTTCTGCATCCAGTTCTGGGCTCCCCAGCATAAGAAGGATGTGATCCTTTTAAAGTGAGTCCAGAGAAGGTGAGCAGATGGTTGGAGCACCTCTCCTATGAAGACAGACTCAGGGAGCTGGAGCTGTTCAGCCTGGGAAAGAGAAGGCACCTTCCAGTACCTGGAGGGGACCAACAGGAAAGCTGGAGAGAGATTTTTTATGAGGGTGTGTGGTGACAGGATAAGGAGGAACAGTTTCAAACTGAAAGACAATAGGTTTAAATTAGGTATTTGGAAGAAATTCTTTATTTCAAGGGTGTTGAGGTGCGGGGGGGTGGGCGTATGTGGCCCGAATTTCGAAGTCCGGCTAGTTGAGGGCGAAAGGCTGACGCCCCTCTGCAATTCCTGGCCAGCACCCTTCGGCGTCTGATGGCCTCGGGCTGTGCTGGCTGCGCTGGCTTACACCGCTGGTATTGGCGAAGAACGGAGCTGACCACTTCACCGGGGGTTAAACGTCGATTTATTGAAGGTGTTGCGGGATCCAAACGCGGGGAAACCAACCGGGAAAAGTTCCCGAATAGGGGGTGAAACAGGATTATAAAGGAGGGGGGGTGGGTACAGGCGGAACCAATCGGGAAAGGTGAGGGGATGAACTTCACAGAACTGACACTCCATGGAGACCAATAATCAAAAGGTAAGGGAGGTGTCCTGGGACCCCAGCCAACCACCACTTCCAGAGAGGAGAAGGTTCTCGAAACCTGGGAGGAGAGGGGGGTGATTGACTGGGCCCAGGGAGGAGACAACTTTCACTTATAAGGGAAAACAGGGGAGGAGCAGTTACATATCGGCAACTAAAAATAGCGAGGTTACCATAGCAACTTAACTGACAGGGTAGCAGTGGCGGGAAAAACTGGGGGAACAAAACCATTTTACACATAATAGGGGAGAACAATACATAAATTGGGGGAATAACACAAGAAACTTAATAACACACTACAACATTGAGGCACTGGAACAATTTGCCCAGGGAAGTCATAGATTCCCATCCCTGGAAGTGTTCAAGGCCAGACTGGATGGAGTTTTGAGTAACCTGGACTAGTGGAAGGTGTCCCTGCCTATGGAAGTGGTGTTGGAACTAGGTGATCTTTAAGGTCCCTTCCAACCCAGGGTATTCTGTGATGCTGTGAAATGAACCAGATCAAGAATGTGTTTTCAAGCCTTGCAGAAAGGCTTCTGTGTCTGTGTACCTGTGTCACTAAGTGTGCTGGTCTTGGCTGGAAAAGGGTAATTTTCTTCATAGTACCTGGTACGGGCTAAATGTTGGATTTGTGCTGGAAACAGTGTTGCTAATTCAGAGATGTTTTTGATTTTGCTAAACAGTGCTTATACAAAGTCAAAGCCTTTTCTCTTTCTCACCCCACCCCACCAGCAAATGGGCTGGGGGTGCACAGGAAATTAGAAAGGGTTCACAACCAGGACATTCAACCCCATCTGACCAAAGGGATATTCTGGACCATATGGCATCATGGTCAGCACATGCAGCTGGGGAGAGAGAAGGAAGGAGGGGTTTGACAAGTAGAAAAAGAAAATACTTGGCAGACTTTAGGAAAACTTGGAGAAGTGACACTGGTACACTTTTTCATTTTTTTCATGCCAATTTAGTAATGAAGAAAATGGAGTTGCTTCTTTAGACATGATTAAAAAAGAGATCTGAAAGGGTTTTCCAGTTCATCCCATTGCTTCAGAGAAGAATCCACTCTATCTAATCAGCTCCTGACAGATATTTGTTCAATCTGACCTTGAAAATTTGCAGTTATGCTGATTCTTCAGATCTCTCCAGTCAGCTACTGTGTGACATTTTTTACAGTTCAAAAGCTTTTTGTAAAATATAACCAAAATCTTCAAGTTGCAATTTAAGGCTTTTACTTCTTACCATATCAATGGACATGAAAAACATTTTGTATCTCTCCAATACTTTCTACATATTTGAGAATTGATATATCTTCCTTCAATCCTCTCATTGCTAGACTAAATAAATGAATTCTTTCAATCTTACTTCACGTGTTCACATTTTCTATACTTCTGAAAATTACATGGTTCTACTGTGGTTTCTTCATTGGAGAGAAATCACAATGTTTCTTTATTTTTTGTCGAGGTTTTTTTACAGAATGCTGCTTTTAATAGGTTGTTTTCTGGTAAAACCACATTATCTCTTATTTATCACCACAGAATTGCAGGATAATTTAATTTGCAGGGGATCATAGGAAGTTCCTCGTCCAACCCTCTGCTGAAAGCAGAGTCAGCTATGAGTTCAGGTCAGACTCAATCCTGTTGGATTTTGAAAACCTGCAAGAGCAAGGTTCACAAGCTCTATGGACAACCAGTTCCACAGTTTGACTGACACATGGTGAAAATGTTTTCCCTTGAATCTAGCTTGAACTTCTCACATTTCAATTTATGCTATTACTTGTCACTCTCTCACCATACAGTAATCTGAGTCTGGCTCCATTTTCTTGATGATTTCCTCTTGGCTATTGTGTAGATGCTTAGGAATACCTATTATTACTGTTGTTGTTATTACTACTATTGTTGTTGTTGTTATTGGTAGTAAAGGAGTTGTAGTAGTAGTTGTAAAAAGGCAAATAACTACCTTTCCTGAATTCCTGAGTTTTGGATTCTCCCTTTTTTCCATTGTTATGTTTGCCAGTTCCTTTCTTGTTTAATTTATGTGTTCCTTATTTAGAAGGCAAATGAAGCATTTGCTTTCTTAATAGAGTACTAGTAGAGAATTGTTACAGGTTATAGCAGGCTGACACAATTTAGAACATTTAATTTATCTAAGTTGTCTTTATCTGTTGTTTCCCTTTTCTACCTGGAAGTCTTACTCTGTTCTCCAACTTAAAACTGAAAGCAAGCCATCCTACACAAGCATTTGCAGAAGTCAAAGCAAGGAGATAAAAAAAGAGACATTAGGAAACACTTTTATACCCAGAGGGTGGGCAAATGCTGGAACAGGCCTCCTAGAGAGGTGGTCAGTCCCCAGGCCTGACAGTGTTTGAGGGAAATTTAACAACACACCTTGTGGAGAGCCTAGTTCAAACATGGCTTAAAGAAAGAGGCCATGAAGGTACTCAGCTAAGGGAAAAATAAAAGGCAGCTGTAAAGCAGCAGTTCCCAGGCTTGATTCTGTAAATAATTAAGGTTCTCAGCCACCTTTTATATAAACAACAAGATTCTCAGACCGTTTTCTCAAAAACAGGCAGATATCCTGTCCTTGGCTGCTCTGGGAACAGATGGCCGTTCTGGGAACAGATATAAAGGTTTTGAGAACTTTTCATATCATGGTGAGAACACTGATCTTGGTTTCAATAAACAAACTTCAGGTATTGTAAACAAAAGGAGGAGCTGAAATTTTCTCTACAGCCTATTGGGAGCTCAGATTTTGCAATATGCATGAAGTGAATTAACACTGTTATATAAGGTGCCTGGTTGATCAATAAATCGGAGTCAGATGCTGACCAACAAAGGTGGGTCGTCTCCCTTCACTTTAACAACACCTAAACTTTCAGTCAGCCCTGAATGGGTCAGGCAGTTGGACTGCATGGCATTGTTGGTCCCTTCCAACTAAAATATTCCATTCCATGTTCTCATTGTCAGCCACCATTATATGCAAGTCTAGTAATCTATTCAAAGGGAACTACTTTGAATTAAGTTGAAGGTCTCATTGACTGCTGAACTTTGATTTGGGACTTTAGAGTCTATGGCTGTAAAGATCAGATAGCAAATCTCAACTATGCACATAGTTCCTAGTACTTTAATGTAGACTGTGTAGATGTGTTGTCTTTATTGAAATATACATGACTGGGGGAGAAATCATAGAATGGTTTGGGTTGGAAGGGACCCTAAAGATGATCTGGTTCCAGCCCTCCTGCCATGGGTGGGTACACACTAGATCAGGTTGCTCAGAGTCCCATCCAGCCTGATCATACAAATATACAGGGATGGGGAGTCCACAACCTCTCTGGGGTAGATTTTATGTAGACACAGAGAGGGTCAATCCATAAATTTCTGAGAAATGCATGAGTACTTTAAATGGATGAAATAAAAATCAGAATGCCACATTTTTTCATTTATTTTTCTACAGGCTACTGTGGAAAAATAATGGAACAGAATAGTTCCAAGAAGATCTGGGGTGTTTAGAATTTTTTAGTAAATCCTTCATGACCAAATTGTATGTATAAATATACTAAAAATTACTCCTAATGCTTTACTTATAATTCTAAAAGAAAAGATTGAGAAGGAGATAATTTCACTGCTAGAAAGCCAAGACTGGAAAATACAGGTTTATCATATGGCTAAAAGAAGGTGGAAAAGACAAAAGGAATAGCTGTGAAATTTGTGCACTGTGCAGCTGGAAGCAAGTTCTGAAGCTTTCTGGGTTTATTTTTTATCGGGAAGAATGTTTCAGGATAAAAGAAATCCATTACATAATACAAAAGTAGATCTGCCAGCATTAATAGAGCAGCAGGATGACTGATAGGCAGAGTCAGAAACACACGAGATTATGGCTAATGCTTGAATTAGTGCAACCCCAGTGCATTACTATCAATGCAGTGACTGCAATCAGCTAGAGAGGAACTGCCCATCCCCTCATTCTGCTGAATCTGCTTAGTAGTAATGACTTGGATTCCTATTCCAGACCTTATTTCCTGTGACATAGCTCATCTGCTATGAAGACCATGTCATGTTTGAAAATGCCTCTTAGGTGGATCTCTTAAGCCTCTCATATTAACCCAGTTCTTACATACTTAAATGCAATCTCCAAATAATAAAAAAAATCTATTTCAGAGGCACACACAGGTACTTTCATGCCTCACAATCAGCATCTGAAGTTCAAAGGCAAATGTGGAAGCACATGTATTTAAGGTCTCTATGTGTTTGTGTCAATTTGTTTGTCTTCTGGACATTGCAAATGGACAGCTTGTTTACAAAGCAACTTATTAACACACATGCACTGAAATTCTCACCCTGCAAACCTAGTGATTTTCTGAGCATACAAGCCTTGAGTTGCATGGCTTTTGTGAGGGAAAAGCATCACAGTGCACATCAGCTACAGAGAAAAGCTGTGCATGCACACTGTCTGGGTTCAGTAGATGTTTGGAAGCTTTTTTGGAATTACTGCACTGCTCTGGCTGCCAAACATCTGGAAGTCAGAAGAAAAGTGTAGAAAAGTGGCAGGGAAGAAAATGACTAGCAAAAGCAGCTGTCTCCCATAAAAAAATGGTAGTCTGCCATTCTGGGCTATAATAGGATTTGAGAAAGGCATCAATCTGGGACATAGAGCACAGTGGGTTTAAGAAACTTCAGAATTTTTTTTCCTTCAAAGGACTCTAAAAAAAGCCAGTGAATCTGAAATCAGTCTGAAAAAAGGATATTTATGAAATGCATGACTAAACTCAGTGCAATCAGAGTATTAACTTGAAATTTAAAAGTTTGAGTATCAGCTCTAAGAAGTTAGCCTCCTATGTGAGCAGAAATATCTGACCAATGATATTCCCCATTTCCAAACTCCTGACAGCTTCTCAGTTTATAAAATCCCCAACTTTCTCTTTCCAAACCATCTGTCAACACTCCTAGCTTTTCCCGTGATAACTTCTACATTGTGGTTGTTCATCACGCTAAAATCAGCACAAGATCCAGTTACTACACAGTCTTGAACTTTGAATATGTGCATGCATAAAAAAATAAACTTTTTGTAATATAAAATAAATAACTTAAAGAATACTCAAGTTATTACTGTGTTTATATTTAATTAATGGCAAGCACTCAGTATTTAAAACTCCTTAAAGATGCTGCAAAATTTCCAGCCTCTTTCTTGCATGAAAATGCTGTAGGTCCTTACTAAATATATGTTCAACTTGTTGTGCCCTTGAGAAAATGCATTTATAATCTGTATAATATCCTCTAATATATTAAAATATATGGATCTGATATTTAGATAAGGGATGTTTAGACACATGCAATGAGCTCCTAGCCTGAAGTTCAGGATAAGGTTTGCTTTGCCTGAGGGTAGGTGCCTGGAAGTTGGGTGTTTGAGTCTGCTGAACTAGAAATTCACTCTGCTACAGTCACTGGGGGAGGGAGGCACCATGAGGAGACATTTCTAGGTAACCACCCTAAGAGAGGTGTCCAGAGTACAAAGGATAACCCAAAAGTCGAGGTGCCTGCTTCCCTCCACTGCCTGTTGGAAGAGCACGGAGGAGTGGTTTCATGCAGCTGAGGTGTGAGTGATGCAACTTTTGTACACGAGCACAAGGGAGGCTCTAGAGCGCAGAGAGATGCCAGCATGCAATAGTGTGATGAGCCCTGAGAGACTACAACACGATGGCAATCAATCAGGCTGGGAAATCTAGCAGGAAGTTGGATAGAGCTGTAAAGCAGAATGCTCATATATGATGTTTCCACAGTTAGAGCCCAACAGGAGCTTGATAGCTAAACAAAACCTGCCCTGGATCAATGACTGTTTTAGGGAACTCTGTAACCACACTGTATTATTATCAGTATAAAACTACATGGTCGATAGTTTCTGTTGGCTAACTAAAGCATTAATAAGAATATAGGAATTAAAGAGTGAGAAAACAGGTTTTAAGAGAGGAAATAAAAGAGAAAACTTAGTTATCTGGATATTACAATAGCATGTAAGTGTATATTTACTGTATTATAAACTGTGATGAGTAGCATTAGCAGCATTTTTGGGTAATGGAAAATCTACTTTCCTTCCACAGATTGCTGAAAAATGCCCACAGCATGGCTACCTGAAGAATTCTGAACAGAGGAGGAGTGAATCAGAGAATCAAAGAATAGTGCTGCCCTGGATGCCTGAACAGGTGCCAAATTGTAATAATTTCAGTAACTGCATTAATTTCAGTTTTCAGTGTGTTAGTTTCAGCTGATCATACCAGAGACTTGGGTGACTTCCTGATTATTTTCTGGAGAAAAATATTGTCTGAAGTGATTCTTTCTTAAAATAAGAAAAAGGTTGAAATAAATGTTGGAATTTTGGAAACTCATCCACTATCAAATCAGAATAATGCTCTAAAACAGGGAACCTGTATGTGGTTATAGTCAGAGGGAAGGATGGAAATGACACTTGTGTACAATGCAAACAAAAGCAATAAAAAAGGACTGATCCTTAATCTGCAGTGAGTCTGCTCAAGGGCAAGAAAAAAAATCTATCTGTTTAGCTAAATCAGATGAATTTACCCACAGTATTTCCTGTTGAGTTACTGCATCAGGCAGAATCATTTATTTGGCATGTTATTCTTGAAAAATTGTTGTTATGAGCTATCCAAACTCCTTCCATTTATCTTTCTGATAAAAGCTCTCAGCTGTCAGGTAGTGGGATGTCTGGCACTTACAGACTTATTTCACTGCATAAATACTTACGAGAAAAAAGAGAACTGCATGCAGACAGAATACTGTAATATTCCCTGAAGAAAGCTTTTAATCAACAGCTTCAAAAGAGTGCTCTGTTAATGAGCAACTGAAATGTTATAAATTCAGCCAACAGCCTCTATGTTTAATTTAGACAGTCTTCCTTGCAGCTTGAGAGCACAAAAGACCAGTGTCAGTGGCCTGCAGGCCTTTGCAGTTGCTGCCCAGTGGTTAACCATGGGAAAGAAAAGCTATTGCAATTTAATTAGCTGAAGGGTAATTTCTAGGTAATACTGATAAAATAATCAGCTAGAGGCCAGTGAACAGCTGGCATGAAAATCAGACAACATAATGTCTGAAAAGTTTGATTTGTATTCTCAAAACAGCTTTATTCCCAAAAAGCCCCCCAGCCCACTCCTCTACAAAATAATGTATTGTTTCTTGAGCCCATGTTTTTAGACTTGTTTGAATTCTGCTTGCTTGGCTGAGATCAAGGCAATTCCTGGCAGCTGGATTTCAGCATATTCATTAAAGGCAATACTGTATCATTGCTTTAAAAAGATAGTAGATTGTAAATAAACAGTGAACACGATGACTCTACAAAAAGCTAACACAGCACTAAGCAGCAGTTTAGCCAAAGGCAATTTCAATTGTTAATGTTTACTGTGGGAAGGTTTCAGCAATTCTGAAGGTCTTTTTCCTGAGCAGGGCTGTTCTAATGCTTAGCTCCTGTGCCCTCCTGCTCTGGGGCTGGATCAGCCTGTAACAGGGCAGTTCTTTCCAAGCACTTCTGTAATCAGCTGATCATGACAGTGTGTCTTGCTGATATAACTTTTTCTTTACTTCAGAAGAAATACTTCTATATACAATTGAAAGAAAAACCTTTCAAGATCATGTTTCTTTGCTCATACCAAGACTGTCATCCTAGTTCACAGTTATAGAAGTGTTGGCTTCACAGTGTTGTGTTCAGCCCCAGTGCTGGCATGTGGTTATACACACATCAGGTGTGCACAAACAGATTTCTCATTTATATCACTGCTACCACATGGAATTGTTTTAGAAAGTAGAAATGTTACTCTAGAAGCAGCAAGCTAGATCTGTGATTGCTGGCACCAGCTGAATCTTTTTTCCTGTGGGGTGGAGTCTCTCCCATGTGTGAGCACCTCCTCAGCTGGTGGTTCCTGGAATCTCCTTTTCTCTGAGATGTGTGTAATTTGGTTGATGTTGCACAGTAATGAACATGGAAACTTTATTTCCTCAGAAAACCAGTTGGAACTGCATAATTCAGACTGTGCATTCGTACTGGTTTCAATGGAGTTCTCGACAAGTTTTAAAAGGGCCATTTGGTCCTTTTCCAGGCACCTCTTTAGGAGGGATGCTGATCTAAAATAACTGCTTAGTGTGAAATACAAAGCTCCCATACTTAGGGTGAAATCTGGAATCTGGATTTCAAAGAACCAGATTTTCATCTTGAGACCTTCACCTACATAATCCACTCAGAGGCTCTGTGGCACCTTGGAATTAGCAGGCAACTATTTATTTATCTGATATACTGATGACAAGGACATAATTTATATAGAACTTTCTTCTTTCAGCCTTGGCCTTTCTATTCCATTGTTGCTTGAAACTGGACACACAAGCACTATGAAAAAAGGTCTTATTTTCTCCATCTGGAAGCTGAAGATAATACTACCTAAACTAGAGGGATATTGTGAGCATTCCTTGTTATAGTAGTTCATTTCTAAATAATCTCATTGTAATAAAATTGTTAAAACCGTTTAAAAACTAGTGTTTTATTAAAGTTTAGTGGTGAATATTTACATATTCAGCTTCTACTGTTAGAACACCAATATTTGTTTTATTTTATTGCATTTTTAGCTGGTTAATAAGATTTCTTAATTTAGAGTTGCATCTCTCTAATGACCTTCGCTGGATGCTAAATTTTAGATTACATTTACATATGAGACACTCCTATTTTGTAAAGTAGGAGACATGTTATGGGGATAATCAGTTTATCTTAAGCTGTAATTCTATGTCTAGCAAGGATTCAAATTTCTAGGATGTATAATGGGTTAGTGAAATCTGGTAAAGCATCTTTGAGATAAATCTCAGCATATGAGATCAGTTAGATCTAGCTGTAAAATGGAACAGAAGCTTAATTTTAATTTTCATTTGCACAGCTTGGTGCTTTACTTTTTTTCTTTTACAACTTGACAGAGCTCTATCTGAAATTTAAAAAATGCAGGAACTGGATGAATCTTTTGAATATGCATTAACTAAATGGGAGAAACAAAACTAAAGAAAAGAAGTAGCTAGTTTCATGTAAGGTTAGATTTTCTATTCCATGGAAACTAATTTGACTCCAATGTAAATCCTCTGGTGAAAGGATGTGCATGCTTTGCAGCTACAAGATCCTTCTTACACAGGCTATGTGGGCACTAAAATAGTACAGGCACCAAAGCAACAGTAACAATTTCAGTAGGAGATCTACAGTTCCATATGAGGTCAAGGCATCATTGTGAAATTAGGAAGCATCTGGTTTCTTGGCATTTAGGTTTATATTTTAACCTTTGTGTTAACAACAGTGTCCCTTTCATTTTTAGTTGTATGCAATATATCATGCTTTGGGAGTTTACTATTTTTATGCAATTACAGTCCTTGTGACAGAAACTGGACAAGCTCAACTGCAGGACTAAGTTGCTGTTTAAGCACAGAACTGACAAACTGGCAGTGCAAACGATTTCGGGCAGTCAGTGCAATTTCATGCTGAAATGCCAAGGGAGTAAGAAATTGCCTATATAAAATACCTCCCAAAAGTTATACATTTAAAATGCAGTGGATTTTTCTGAAACTGGTCCATGTTTTGGAGTTGGAGAAGCTAACTCTCAGAGCCTTCTCACACTTCAGCATCTGAGCAGCCCAGGAACTACCAACAATCCCCAGTGTCCTTTAAGAGTCACGGTGGATTTTGTCACCTAAAATCTGCATGTGACTGATAACGCTTCAGGGGAAAGGGAGCAACGCTTCTGACAGCTCTCAGGAATCACCTCTGAGTAACAGGACCTTGGCAGGTGCAGGAGAAGTTCATCCTGAGCAGAAGCACCCTCAGTTCTCACCATTCTCAACCTCTTCCTGTTGATCAGAAACATCCGCAGTTCCCGTCTTATCAACCTCTTCCTCCTGATCCTGTGCCCAGAGCTGAGCTTTCCTCCTCTTAGAGCAGGCAAGATGGGGAAGGTTTGTGGTATCTGTACAGAGGCAGTCAGAAGTACTGTGTCAGATGGTATCTGAAGCATTTTATTAACCCTGAATGGGTTAGGAAAATGGTACCTAGAAACACTGCTTCCCCCAGCATAAGTAGTACAGATTTCTTTTTTAAAGTAGTATTTTGTTTCTTTGCATTGTGTCACTTAACATACTGTGGGACAAATAACAGAATTTCACCCTGGTTCTTCATAATTTTTGAGATAATGCTTGATTAGCCAATTTCCTAAAAATTGTAAAAAATTTAACCACAAAGTCAAAACCAAGCGCTGTTTCTTGCATGTCTGTACCTATTTATCTACAGCCATACATTCCAAACGCGCTCAGGAACAATCTTCGGCACTGAAATTGCTTCCACTGTTACACTTCCAGAGCTTTTCCCAGCCCAAATGTGGCTCTTGTCAAGCAGCATTGCCACAAGCCCTTCCCGGCCGGGGGCACCTGGGAGGGACCATTCCCGGGAATTTGGAGTTCTGTGTCTGGAGCTGTCACCAGCGCCGGCACAGGCTCGGCGGGGCGCTGCATTTACTGCTTGCACGAAGCCCTGCTATCCATGACAAGTGTCTCAGCTCCGTTACACACACTTCCCAAAAAAAGACTCCAAGTTATTCCAGCCGCGGGATTTCCCAGTCAGAGCGGGTGTGTCCCGCAGGAGCGCAGCGCCCTCAGGCAGCCCTGCCGCAGGAGCCGCAGCGCGCAGGGACTCGCCCACGGCAGCTCCCGGGGCAGGGGAAGGCAGCGCTTTGTGCTTGCTGAACGTGGCTATAGTAGGATATCGGCTGGAAAATGCTTTCCTGACCTGCCTGCTCTGGGGCACTGAGGAGAACGGGACCATTAAAACCAAGCCCCAAACCTTCCAGAGCTCCAGGAGCGCTTGGACAACGCTCCCGGAAGGACGGTGGGATCGCTGGGCTTGTCCTGTGCAGGGCGAACAGCTGGACTCGACGGTCCCTGTGGGTTCCCGCGGGTCCCCTCCCACCGGGACATTCCCGATTCCCCATTCCCACCTCCCCGGGACGCAGCAATGCGGTTTGCGCTGCCCCTCTGCGCCCCCCGGCGGCGGCGGCTGGAACTGCCCCGCGCCTGCGCGCCCCCAAAGGCCGCCCGCTCCGCCCCGCCCACCACGGTGTCAAGATGGCGGCGTCTGCAGCACGCTCAGCGGCCCGGCGGCTTCTCTTGCCCTGGTCCGCCCGCCTGGTGCGAGCGCCCGGCGCGGCGCAGCGGGTGAGGCGGCAGGGAGGGGAACGGAGCGGAGCGGAGGGAGGCGCGGGGAGCGTGGGCGCCGCGGTGGCGCCGAGCGCTGGTGCCCGGGCCGCCGCTGAGGGGACGCGGGGAGCTGGAGGCTGTGCGGCGCGGTGCATGCTGGGAGTTGTAGTCGCGGCGCGGTGCTCGGCGGGAGGTGTAGTGAGCGATCGGTGTGCGCTGCTCGGGTTTGTGTGCGGCAGGCCCGGGGCTCCGCAGTGTGAGGGGGATGCCAGGGAACCGGGGATGCTCAGCAGGGATGAACTGGGCTGGAACATGCGCCCTGTGAGGAGAGGCTGAGGGTCCGGACCTTGTTCAGGCTGGAGATGCCATGGCTTCAGCTGGAGCTGTGAGAAGTATCTGTGCCAGTACCTGGGAGAAGGTTGTAAGGAACTTAAAACCAGGCCTGTTACAGTGGTGGGATGAGAGACAATGGGTGTAAGTTGAAACAAGAGAGGAAAACCTGTTTATGTGGCAGTCAGGCAGTGGAGCAGGCTGTCACAGAGCTGAGCAGTTTCTCACCATTGGAGATTGCCAGTGCCCAAGTGCAAAAAGCCCTGAGCAAAGTGCTCTGACCAAGTTGGTCCTGCTTGGAGCAGAAAGTTGGGCTACAGACCTCCAGAGGTCTCTTCAAACTGGAATTGTGCTATGATTCCAAAATAAGTGAGTTTTAAGAGATCTAACATATTCTAGGAGGAGAGGGGTTGAGAGCTGGATTTTGTACTTTCTTGTTTAGGGCAGTCATATGGGGAGAAAAATCTTGGCTTATTTGAAACATTTGAAATCACAGTTTTCAAGATAGCTGTTTGCTTGAATTTGAGATACATATTTACATTTCTTGTTATTGAAAAACTGCAGTAAGCTTCCCTTCATTCTACCCTGCTCTCATTTAATGTGCTTTAACTGCCCCCTGATTGTGCTGTTCTCATCCATGGCTGATGGATTTGCAGTCCTGGCACGGGCCCTTGGGCTGTATCTCAGTTCACTTTAGAAAGCAGGTACCAGGAGAATTTCAGAATGTAAAGGTCCCACAGGCTCTTGCTGGCTGCAGTGGAGAACAAGGGTGGCTGGCTGATGGGAGTATCAGCTCCTGTGTCAGACTGGAGGCAGCAGCTGCATCTCCTCACTTGTGGTTATCTTCAGGTTCCTGCTTTCCTTGTGTGAGGCAGGGGTGAATAGCAGTCCTGAATTCTCTCCCTTATAAATGCATGCTTTAAGAAGGATCCATGGACTTGATGCTTGAATTCAGCAATATATTTTTCAGAAAAGCATCCTTGGATATAACTAAACAATCTGAGGTGACTGATGATTTTCCTTTCCAGGGTGTGCATGTTGGAACAGGGAGGTGCACAGTTTCCAAAGCAGCAACAGAAGTAATCTTAAATGTCCCTGAAACTAGGGTGAGTCCTTTGGAAAATGGCTTGCAAGTAGCTTCTGAAGACTCTGGACTCTCAACGTGCACAGTAAGTAACTTACAGAAGGAAGGGGTTTTGTATCTGTTCCTGTGTGTTCATTTCCTTGTGGAACTAAACTTCATTTGCATTTCAATATTAACAACTGTTCCTAGAACTTGGGCCAGGGCATAGAAATCTTAAGGCTTTTGCCTATTTGTAATTAAATTTTTTGTGGAGATCAAAATTTTCTTTTTCTTGAAAACCTGCTCTGTTTAAGGAAAAAGCCATGGCAAAGCTGTTAGCTGGGAAAATAACTTTTTTTTTTTCTTCACTGAGGTTGGACTTTGGATTGATGCTGGAAGCAGGTATGAAAATGAGAAGAACAATGGAACTGCTCACTTTCTTGAGCATATGGCTTTCAAGGTGAGTGTGAAGATTGATGTAGATGTTTATAATGGATTTTAAAGTTATTTGTCTTTAAAGATCAATGATGAAAATTTTGCCGGAATTATATAAATAAGTTTTCCAAATTGAAATGAGAAAAACAACATGGACAACCAGGATTTTGGTTTCCATTAGAAAATGAAGCTAAAATCCTAGTTCTGTGTGTTACACAACTATGGATTACACAGATCTATTTTTTAACTCACTTTTACCTTCTTATAGTAGTCTTAGAAGACACAGTCACCCTTCAGCCAGTTTATTTTCATTTGTGAGCACAGTAGGATTTATATCTGACTTTAAAGCTTGGAGAGATTAGTATGCCTGGTTTATTTCCAGAACACATTTTCTTTCTCATGATCATAACTTTTCCAGACAAGAAGTAGTAAGGATGAGTAGATGAATTGAAGGGTCTAATGTGATTTTGTTATTGTTCTATTTCAGGGAACAAAGAAGAGATCTCAGTTAGACCTTGAGCTAGAGATTGAGAACATGGGGGCTCATCTGAACGCCTACACGTCCAGGGAACAAACTGTGTACTATGCAAAGGCTTTTTCAAAAGACTTACCAAGAGGTAATTGCTTTCACTCATTAGAAAAGCTGCAGAGAACAACATGCTTATCCAGCCTCCAGTGAGATGACACAGAATGGTGCTTTTGCAGTGTCACAGTCCCTTCCTTGCCTGGTGAAAAATCCATTCTTGAACTTCACAAGAACGTGAGAATATGGGTTTAGAGAGGAGCCAGCAGGGATGCTTATATTTAAAATATTTTTCTCTTCAGAGTCCCTAGATAAGATCTGTCCCCTTGCTAGTTTTATGGCTCCTTGAGGTGGGTTTCACTTTTGGAACCAGATTTTTCTAGTAGCCTGAAAATACTTGTTTCATTTCCGTCTCTGTTTGCAATCAGCTGTGGAAATTCTTGCTGACATCATTCAGAACAGCACCCTGGGAGAGGCGGAGATTGAGCGGGAGCGGGGAGTTATCCTGCGGGAGATGCAAGAGGTTGAAACCAATCTGCAGGAAGTTGTCTTTGATTACCTGCATGCCACAGCCTACCAGAACACAGCCCTAGGACGCACCATTTTAGGACCCACTGAAAATATCAAGTATGTCCAAAAGTACCTCTGTCTTTAATTGTGTGATAACTTTTTGAGATTGAGATTTTTGAGATTGAGATTGAGAGATTTACCTAAAAATGTAGAGAACAGTGTCAGATTTCATTTTTACACTGGAGGGCAGCTGAAATTGCACTGAGTGTAACTGTAAGTAGAACTTCTGTATTGCCTTAGTTTCCATGTAGGCAGGCATCAAAGGGTATGTGAACTTCAGATGTTCTCTGCATGACTTTGGGTTTTTATGCCATATTTTTCTCCTGTTTCTTATAAGTGCACCTGGTACAAAATTGGAAATACTTATTTTTCCTATAGGTCACATGTTAGGCATTATTGTAAGCACACAGTGTTTGCACTGCTCTTTTAGCATTTGTTTAGACCAGAGCAGATCAGAGGATTGCTAAATGTGCTGCTTTCAAAGGAAAGGAGATCATTAGTGCATCCTGTCTCCATCTGCCTGAGTTGGAATTCTCACTCCTCCTCAGGAAGCTAGAAGTGCTTTTTATACAGTTCCTATTTGCTTTTTAGAAAGTCACCCTTATTTTAGCTTTCTGCCTCTGCTCTGAACAGTGGCAGGACTTTTAATTGTTTTGACAATTGTTTTGTTGTATACATTTATCTCTTTTTACCCTAAACTTTACTGACACAGTAGTGCTGTCTCTTTTCCTGTTTCTAGATCCATAAATCGTAATGACTTGGTGGAGTACATAACAACACATTACAAAGGACCCAGAATGGTCTTGGCTGCTGCTGGAGGTCAGTATGGGATACTCACCCCTGATCACATGAAACTGTGCCTGAAACCATGGCCTCAGTCTGTGGGAACCACGTGGTGAATCACCCATTGTTCAGCAGGTCCTGGTTGTTGTTGGCCCTCTGTAGCCCTGTGTGTTCTGTGCATTCCAACCCTTTGAGCTTTTGTTCCCTTTTCCTGTCAGTAATATTCCAGAAGCCTTAAATCAGGAACAAGAAGTGAATTGGAGGCCAAAGTCATTCTTCTATGTGGGCAGGGAAAAAGGGTCCTAGAAGGTGTGAAGAGGGAAATAGCAAGGAATGCAGAGAGAAAGATGCAACACTGAGGCTTGAAAGAGCAAAGAGCTTGATTTGATGTGGTTTTAATGGAAGGCTGTTAAAGATAACCAGGCAGGAGGAATCATGGTGAACTTGCTCTGTATAGAGGGAATGTGTGAAGAATCCAAAGGTGGGGTATTAAAGCAGGGGCACAAAAAATTAGTACTTGGTTGGGTCTTTAAACTGTGCAGCAATTTAAATTAACTGTTCACAGAGTAACATCACAAAGCATGTGAAATATCTTTGTCCAGGGGTCTCTCATGATGAGCTACTTGACCTGGCAAAGTGCCATTTTGGGAACTTGCCATCTGCTCCAGAAGGAGGACTGCCACCCCTGCCCCCTTGTAGCTTCACAGGCAGTGAGGTAAGCTGCTGGGTGGCTTTTTGGGCTGGCCTTACATCCCGTGACATGTGCTCTGGTGAGGAGAGAGGGCTGCTCTGCCACAGACTCAGCACATGGAAAGGTTTCTTGCCCCCAGTGGTGGCAATGGAATAGCTGCTTTCCAAAGCAATACTTCCCATTCTTTCTTGGACAAGCCTCACTGCCACTACTTTTTATTCTTCATCACTTCCTGGAGGAAAATACATTCCTTATCCCTGCTCCTACTTTCCTTTTATCCTCTTGACTATGGTATTGGAGCATTTCCACCTGTTGAGAATCACTCATTTAAAGGAAGGAGCAGAGAACTGAGGCATCCATATTCTATTCCCATCTCTTCTCAGATTTTACAAAGTCATCAGATTTCCTTGCTGCTGGTAGTCCTAAAATGACTTGTAATGCTTCTCTGTGTATGTTGGCAAAGTGATCTGAAATTGCCCCAGGGGACACCAGCTAAGGCTGATGTTAAATTAATCTCCATATACTTGAATTTTAGTGCATGTTTTGTAATCCAGCTGTAGTGGCAAAGTGTAATTGCTGTTGTTTACCTTGCCCTGTGCCTGAGCGTGTGCAGGTTGCTCTGGAGCTGCTGTGCTGTGTTGCAGATCCGGATAAGGGATGACAAGATGCCCCTGGCACACCTGGCCATCGCCGTGGAAGCAGCCGGCTGGTCTGACCCCGACACCATCCCCCTCATGGTGGCCAACACCCTGATAGGGAACTGGGATCGCTCCTTTGGAGGAGGAGTGGTGAGTGAGCCTGCAGGCACCTTCCTGAAATCCCTGAATTGGGTACTGCCAGGACAGAAAAGGGCATCCAGCTGTGAGCCTCAGAGGGTGTGTTACTCAGGATGTAGCAGAATCTTAGGAAGTGGTTCTAAACCAAAAATACAGGTTTGCCAGCCCTCATGGAATGTAGGATGTTTTATACCTGTATGTCATCAGAACCTCTATATTATAAATGCAGGGCCACCAACAAGGGAAGGAATGGTGCATCTGATTCCATGTTGTCAGAATGTTGTCCAATTTATTACTCTATTATACTATTTTATATTAAAGAGTACTATACTATACTAAAGAATACAGAAAGGATACTTACTGAATGCTAAAAAGATAATAATGAAAACTCGTGACTCTTTCCAGAGTCCTGACACAGCTTGGCCCCAGTTGGCCAATGAGTAAAAAGAACTCACCAGAATCCAATAGAACAATCTCCAAACACATTCCAGTTGAGCACAACACAGGAGAGGCAAATGAGATAAGAATTGTTTTCCTTTTCTCTGAGGCTTCTCGCTGCCTTCCAGCTTCCCAGGAGAAAAACCCTGGGCGAAGGAATCATGCTCAGGGAATGTGAATGCCACACTTCTGGGTATCAGTAATTAACTGTCACTTTCTTGAACCTAAGTGTCTTTGTGATTTTGGCTCAAATCTGGGGTGTTATTTTGAAATGTGATATTACATGCAAGGAAAGAAAGGGTTGAAATGAAGAGCTGATAATTAAACTTGTAGCTACTACTGCATGTTCAGTCATCATTGAAATGAAAATGGGAAATGTGGAGGTGACTAGTAAGCTTTCAGAAAACTTCATGAAGTAATATCTTTTTCTTTTGCCTCGGCAGAATTTGTCCAGTAAACTTGCTCAGATTGCCTGCCAGGGTAACCTGTGTCACAGCTTCCAGTCCTTCAACACCTGCTACACTGACACAGGGCTGTGGGGACTCTATATGGTCTGTGAGCCATCCACTATTCAGGACATGGTGCACTTTGTTCAGAAAGAATGGTAAGCTACCAACTGTTTCTCTGGAAAGATTGTTTTTAGTAGAGGAATACAATTTAAAAATAAAGAGAATATTTTTCTCTGGTTGGGCTTGCTTGGGAACAACAAATGCATCAAATTCTAAACTTTGGCACCCAAAGCCAAGTCCCAGCAGCCAGTTTTTGGCACCATTATTTGGAGTGAATAGCTTAAGATGTAGGTTTTGTTTCTTGCACGAGAAAACACAGCAGGGACTTTTTTTTTGACTGGGAAATGACAGAAGTCATGAAATTGTCAGGCCTTTTATTATGCTACTCAGTCACTGTGCAGCTTGTGAGCTGCAAGTGCCACCACTGAAAGAGCAAATATTTGTGGATGAGAATAATGAATGTGCAGTTACCAGACAGTTTCAGTCTGCAGTTGCTGCAGTTGCTGCATCATGTGCTGCTGCTAGCTCTAGTGAATACTTAGGGAAAGTTGAGCTGGTACATATGGAAATTTGAAACCTATGATTCTAGACAATATTCATTGATCTGAGGCTTAAATCTGTTTTGAAGGATGATGTTTTGAAGACCATAGATGACTGTGAAGCTTGAACTGCAGATGCTATTAAAAACACATACATGTTACTTAAAAGCACTTGATATAAAGTGGGTGAAGTTGAAACAAGTATTGAAAATGAGACGTTTCTTTAATCACATAAATCAGTTCTTCTATATCATTATTCTATGAAATCCCTGTTCAGTGGTGGAGAAAAAAGTTATCACTTTGACTGTTTGCTGCAGCTTAGCACTAGGGAAGATACAGATGATTCCTGGGACAAGAATTTAGTGTTAAGCTATTTAATGCATCACCTTCTCCTCACAAAATGTTCCATAGGCAGTGTGGCAAGTCATTATCTCACCAAGAGGAGCCAGGAAGCTGGATTGCCTTCTAGCTAATTGCCTGTTACCAGGTTGCTTGGCTCCTACTTTCTTAGCAACCTCCATTCTCAAGATAACAAGTACAGAGTGCACTTGCCTCAAAGTATTGAATAAAATGAAATACACCTCTTCTGAGAGAAAGAGCTTGCTCTTGGGTATCTTGATATGCTTCCAAAACCCCTACTTTGAGGCTGCTGCTTTGTATCCATGGCTAGTTTTCCAAGCTGTCTTACCAGCTTTGTCTACAGAAGAGTAGTTAGTGCCTGGTAGGTGCAGCAATGCCTCTGCTCCTTATCACAGGCAGTCTTGAGTGCTACAGCCTGCCATTATTTAATGCCTTTGGACTGAAACTGTTTTTCAGGATAAGACTTTGCACAAGCGTTACAGAAAATGAAGTAGCTCGAGCAAAAAATCTTCTAAAGACAAATATGCTGCTACAACTTGATGGTGAGACTTATGAGAACTTCTTACTCTTTGTGGAGCCATAGGCTGATAACTGAAGGATTTTTTCCTGTTTTAGGGTCCACACCAATCTGTGAAGACATCGGAAGACAAATGCTGTGTTACAAGCGCCGAATCCCAATTCCAGAACTTGAGGCAAGAATTGAAGTAAGTGGCACTCATGTTGCAACTTTTAAAAGGCCATCAAGAAAATGACTTGCTACAGAAAGTAACAATATAGAAATTGTATTTCTTTTTCAGCAGTGAAAACATTTCCAGCTGAGAAAACTTCCAAGGGTTTTGTTTCCTGCTCCCTTGGATTATACAAAATTAAGATCAGAAACAGTTTTAAGATGGGATTGTAACAAAGATGCCTCTTTTACCCCTTTTAGGCTATAGATGCCCAGACTATTAGAGAAATCTGCACAAAGTACATCTATGATAAGCATCCTGCAGTTGCTGCCGTGGGTATGTGATACAAGTTTCCCTATCCTCCCATAACCCCTCCAGACCACTTGCTGTGAGCTGAGCATGTGTCATGGCCAACTTTCTTTAACTTCCAGGTCCAATTGAACAACTTCCAGAGTATAGCAAAATCTGCAGTGGCATGTATTGGCGTCGTGAGTAGTGAATAACAAGAACTTCAGCATATTTTAGCTTTAAAAAACCAGGAAAACAACAAAAAACACCCAACAAATCAACTACACCCTTTTAAAACTTTGGAGTTGCTTTTGAGAAGATTAAAACTCAAGAACCAGCCCCTCCTGTGTTTCTGTATAATGAAGAAAGGAATGGAAACATGTACAGTATTTGCATTTTTATTATAAAACAAGGATTGTCAGTAAGAGTCATTTCTTGACTTTAGTAGCATTCATCACTTGTTCTTGAGCAGCTTTCTTTGCCTTGACCATTTCCACGAGTTCCTGAAGAGAAGGTGGGGAAAAAAAGAAACTTAACTAAACACATAACTTGTGAACAATGCTGTAGGTTTGAACACTACATACATTCACTGTGAAACACACTACTTCTCAACATAATGAGAAATCTACATTGTTTAATGTTGTCAAGCAATTTCCCTTAGAAACAAATCAATTAATGGACGGTCAATCCTCATGTACCAGGAACTTTACCTACAGGAGCTGGGGATAGGACTTCATCTATGAGAGCTTGCTGTCAAACTATAAAACAAATTTCCTGACACAGACTTTCCTTGCCCGCTTCCAGAGGCACTATTTTCACTGAGGAACTGCTCTTTTGGGGTTTAGTTACCAAAAAGAAAAAGTTTCTTATAAGGTTCCATCATTTTGCCTGTGTCAGATACTGTCTCTGGGGCAGTATCTCATGGAACAGCAAAAGCAAAGGGTTCTCTCCAGGCCTGGCCTGGTGCAGTCCCAGGAGGAGGTGAGGGACCTCACCTTATATCGTTTCATGCAGTCTTTTTTTGACCGGCCTGGAACAGCTGCTGCTATTTTCTCCCATCTTTCAGGAGTATTTACTGGATAAGTCTTCAATGCTTGTTCTAAAAGTTTTTGTTCTTCTGTAGTCCAAGGGGATGAATCTAGAGGTGATCCTGTTTTTAAATGCAAAAAGGACAGCAAAAATAGATATTTTTAAAAGAGTCTAGAAAATATTGTAAAACATATTATAGTTTATTTTAAATCCCTGAAGTTTTGGGATATATTGTGTGTATACCAGAAACCCTCAAATCTGGCACCAGAGCCTGGACCACTTACTTGCTATCAAAGTTTGTAGGCAAATCTGGGTTACTTTCACCCCAAGAGACCCAGGGGAGAGAAGTGCACAAGAAGGGCTCCCTTTTCACCTTTACCTTCAAATCGTTCTGAGGGGGCAGCACTGTCCATCTGAGGCACCACACCGTGTTCTTTTTTAAATTTGTCAAATGCTTTCTTGTTTATGTCATCTTTTTGATGAGGGTCTATGAGCAACAGACATTAAAGAGAATAATTATTGCAAGAATATTAAAGCCAGATGTAATAATAATAACATTCTGTAGCAGATTAATTCCAATAATCACAAAAACATAAACCTCAATTTCTACTTACTTTAAAATGACTATAAAGATGTTGGTAGATTAAAAAAAAATCATTCAGGGTCCAATAAATTTTTCTCAGAGTGTCAGATTTTCCAACCCTTATCCTGCTTTCTAGTGCTCAGAGGAATAATTGTTCCATATAATCTTAAACCTGAATCTGCAACTTCCCCAAAATCAAGAGGGATTATTCTCTCAAGGGCTGTGGCACAAAACTCATGCATTGCCCAGGGTATGACCATGTCAGAGAGGCAGGAAAATCCAGGTGTGTCCTTGTGCCCCTCTGTGGTTTGTAATGCAGAAACCTCTTGAAAAATTAGTAGTGAAATGTTTAATTTCCTTGTGACCTTATTCCAGAGCTCTCTATGCTTAATTTTTCATTTTTATATTCATTTTTGAAGAGGAGATGAGCCTCTTCAAAACATTAATTTAGGTGTCTTACTCTGGTGTTGAATTCCATTATTTTTTTTTAAGTATATCTAGAGCTTCAAAAGTTCCATTTATTTTAGATGCCTTCCTTTGTAGGGAGGTTTTCTGAGAGCCCCATTTATCTCTCTTTGAGCCCTGCCATTTCAGGGCATCAGAGCATCAAGCTACATTAAGAGAGTTTCTGAGAGCTGCTTGTGAGGTGCTGACTTACAAAAAAGCCATTAGGATGAAAACACTGAATCACATAAATGCTCCTCTAAATCCTCCATCTGAACTACATTTCTTTTATTTTCTTAAGAAACACAGCTCCAGTCACAGAAAACTCAGCTGTACAGAAGCAGGCAGACCATGTTATCACAAAAATAAGGTAATATAGATACCAAGCTTTTGGAGACTCTTTGCTTTATTGATGACATCTTTTGCTGTTCGTTTTATTCCAGTAGTAGAGTGCAAGTTCATGTAATTGGCAATAACTTCCCACCTACAGCAAGAACAGAAATAATAAACCAGCACATTACATAATACCTTATCTTCATATAAGCTATGGTCAAGCTCCTGTACACATTTTTATAAACTCCTGAGTAAGTTCAAACATATTTAAATATGTGCAAAATCCCAGAGTAGCTGTTCTGGAAGGCTTTCAGTCACTAACTGAAGAATTCAATCAGCTTGGGTGAACTCCTCAGTTCCCAATACAGAAAAAGGATGGGGTACAATGTAGGTAAGTGCAAACCTCTAATCAAAATTCTGCTAAATTGCTGTTATCCTGAATTCCCTAAGCACCTCTGGCATTAAATACTGCAGGCTGCACTGAAGGGCTGAGTAGTTACTAACCCTATGTCCACTGCCCCCAGAAGAATAACTAAACATTAGGTAAAAGGGCTTAAACAGGAGAGAGCTGGAACAGCCCTAGTCCCAGGATTATTCCTAGTGGATTCTTAGAATATGGAAGGCAGTATGTAGTGCTGCTCAGACAGGAGCCTTGCAGAAACAGGCACTGGTATCATCTCCATGGAGTATGGCTTTTTTCAGTAAGCATCCAAATTTTGTAATGGATGTTTGAAATCTTTGTAATCCTAAATGGAAGAAGGCATTTCATTCCTGGGAAAAAAGTATTTAAAGTGTGCTCCTGTTCTTGCTTAGCAATAAGCTGAGTGCCAGTGCTGCTTTCTGTAAATCTCAGCCCTTTTTCCTCTGGCTCTCCCCTGAAGAAAGCTGGTGCACTTAACTCTTATTTTGGAATATTTTCTTCCTACCATGTAGAGATCAGCCTGACATTCACTGTGGAGCCTCTGGAAGTAGCTTACAACTTGTATTCCTACCCAGCTGCACCCCAGTCACTGGTGTGGTTTTGTTCTGCACTTTAAGGAGTGGAGCCTACCATGGAGTGAGCCCTGTGCAAACAGGCACCTCAGCACCATCCTGGTAATGGACTGAGGCCCAAATCTGGGGGGAAACAAGATACAGGGCTAGTGGTAACTCCAGTGACACACAGAGCTTGGCACCACAGAAAAAAAAACCTCTGGCTGCTTTTGAGTCAAGGAAAAGGAAGATTTTTAGGAGTCCTTATACTGACAAAGTACTTGAGATGATCTGAAAATATTTTATTATGCTTGTAATTTAATTTAAAATTGTTAATAAGGGCTTTTAGCACCAAACCCGAGAAGTACCTTGAGTTAGTCCCTGCTGGAAAGAGGTTCACAGCTTTAATTAACAACTGCAAATCATCCTCTGGCCAGTTTTTGCTTCCCCCTCCACCGCCAGTGGTTGACTTTTCTGAGCTCTTTGTTGCTTGGCGCATACGAGCTTCTGCCTCTTCTTTCTCTCGCCTTATTTGTTCATTTATTTCTTCTATCTAAAGATTGTAAATAAGCATTATTTACTGAATTATTGTTACATTTTACAGTGACACAACCCCCTCTCTGGACTTCCTTTGAACCTTGGATTTTGCTTTGTTTTTGTTCTGTATATTATATGTAAGGAAACAGAGAAGCTTATCTGTTCCAGTATTATTTCCCTTCATTCCATGTCTATATTTTTAGGATTTAAAGATCAGTAGTTAATAGCAGAAATCCATCTCAGGTTCACTAGGAAATTACATGAATATCCCCAGAATCAAAGCAAAAGTTTTCAACCTTGCATGAATGTCTAGGCTAACACTTGACTTAGAGGGACAGATCCACAAAAGTATTAAGACCAGTGAGGGCAATTAAACCTCCATGTTGAATACACTGACTCAAATCTTCCAGCCTAACTGCTATCTAAGCCTGATTATATCAGTACAGCCATAGCAACAGAGAACTTTTACATTAGAATGAGCTCCAGATTTTAGGTACTAAGTGTGTACTCAGGGTTAGATGGCCATTTAGCAAGCTAAAAACTACTTAAGTTTACCCACTGCACATTTTTGTGATCTGCAATCACATCTCAAGACTGTGGTGTGACACATCTTTAATCATCTGCTTCTGAGTGGGCCCAGTCCAATCTTGGCACTATTAGAAGAGCTGTGCACTTATGGCTGTTGGCAGGATGCCCAATGGCAAGAACAAGAAACCATTTCATAAAACCTTCCTGGCAAAAGGAAAGTTAACTGATAGATAATTTTTAGTGGAATAGTTTTAACAGATAGAAAGAGGACTGTCCTGCATTTAGAACACCTTCCTTGAGAATGGAATATTGAATTCAGTCTCCTGTAGAATAACAGGCATTTCAGTTTTAAATTGTCTGATGAGCAAACCTGACCCTGGGATGGGGGCAGATCATATTCCCCAGCAAGGAAAAACATTCACAGCTGTGTATCCACAGTGGATGAGAGAAAGCACCTTCCTCTTTCTGCACTATGTAGGTTTAGCTTTTAATTCAAATGGCTTTTCCCTGATGGCAAATATAGGCAGATCCTTGCTGAGTTTTGGTAAATTTTGATTCCTTGTGTCTTGCATTTCCCATTCCTTGGTATCCAACCTACCAGCCCTTCTAGTGCCAACAGCCTGCAGCACACTTCAGTCCTTTTGTGGATCTATCCCCAAGTCACAGACAATAGACATGGATTTTTCTTGCCTAAGAAGAAGAAACTGCCTCCTTCCTTAAGGTAACTGCTACACATTGTTGGGCAAAATAAAATTCATCTTCTGTTTCTGTATACCATACAAGAGGTAGTTTTTGTGTTCTTTACAAATAAAAATGTGTATTTTGTTCTTGGCTGGCCCTGTTACTTTGACCAGCCATGAACCGCACAATGTAAAATGAAGCAGAGATCCCTCTGCCTGTGGACTCTGAAAATCAAGTCTTTGTGTTTTACCAAGCACGATTCCAGAGCAGCTCTGCTGCATCTTATTTCAGTTCAGACAGGTTGATTTCACAAGTTATTCTGTTATTTGATTTGACACTCAGCATAATTACCTGTTTTACTACAGCCGCCTTTCCTCCTTCCCTTGTTGTGGATGTAAGTGCTTCATTCAAGCATTGCAGACTAAAAATAAATTATTCAGTTACAATGGAGAGCTAGTAGAAAGATGGGTATCAAAAGGAGCAGAAAGCAGCAGCAGGAGGACTTACCTTGCTAGCTCAAGACGATCACAAAGCTTTTCCACCTCCTCCATCATTTTAACACAATCTGCCTCATTATCAGAAAAGTAATTCCAGTTCTGGAAGCAGAAATACATGTTCTACAAAGTTCTTGAACTTTATTGTCCTATTCCTTCAGACAAAGGCTTAACGCACAGCATTCTTCAGCCACTGCTGTGTTTGGACCTATTTGGTCAGCCTTACTCATAACTCATATGCATGTAAGTATGTGTTTTAGTATTTTGGTTTTTTTTTTTAGTAAACCCACTTTCCATACCCATCTCCAGCCCTAAGAACAAGCAAACACGTGATCCAGGCTGATCTAAGCAAAGACAGTAATTTGTCTGATGTAACCTGTATTTCATTGTAATAATAGTGAAATACCTTGCATGTTGTTCTGAGTTTTTGCCTTTCTTTCTTGATTGCTTTCTTCTGTATCTCTTTTTCCTTTTTTGCCACTAATGCTTGCTGCCTAACTTCTTCCTCCTCCTTTTCTTTTGCTAACCGTGCTGCTTCTAATTCTGCTTGTCTTTGCTGCAATCAAAAGGAAAAAAAATGCAAGTAAAAAAATCATCCAAGTAACATTGTTACAGGGCCATTCAGTCATCCAATATCAAAATGTGTTGTTTCTGGTTTGGGTGGAGGTTTGTTTGTATGTTTGGGGGTTTAAAATGCATATATACTTTAATGTTTGGTTTTCCAAGAATTTTGAGGGAGATGATGACACATACCATGTGGCATTAAGTCAGGTACTCCCTGTGAGGACCCTCAGTTTATAAATCCTGACTTCCTCTACAACAAAGATACAAAACTCTGCATAATTTCTACTCCTGCCTCAGGAGTATAAACTTCATGGTCCAGTATTTCTCCTGCATCATTACTGACATATTTTGCAGTGTTCTAATGTCTTTTAAGTTATTTTTTTGCACCTTACAGTTCCCTTTCATTCCTGTACTTTCAGAGCCATCTTCTCCAAACTGTTCATATTTATCAAGTATGTTCTGTTACCTCAAAGCATTTCATACCAACCAACCATTCACAAACCACATGCCCAAGGCAAGCAGACATACCCATTTTATGCATTTAATGCTTGCCTTGAAACCAGAGGAAGTGTATGCAACAGAAGAACTCAGTTTTCAAAGGTGTTTTGTTTCAGATCTGCATTCCTTGTTTCCATCTCATTGTCAGAAGGCTGCCAGCCTTACACTGCCTGCTGCACAGGCATCAAAGACAACACATTTTTGAACCCCAGGGTAATTCTGTCAGTAGTCTTCTGACAAATCTAGAACCTGAAGCAGCAGGTGTGAATGAAGCAGAGTTTTTCAACCAAAATAAAGTACTTCACTTACTTTTTCTTTTGCCTCCTGTTCTTTTCGTTTTGCTTCTACCTTGGCTTTCTTCTCTGCTTCCTTCTTTGCCTTTTCTTCCTCCTTAAATTTCTTTATTCTGGGATCACAGCTGTATGCATTGTCTGGCAGAAGAAAGGAAGCATCATGTATAGAAGAAAAGCAGGAGACTTCCACAGTTAGTCAATAAATCTCACTTTAAAGAACAGCAGTTTGTGTGCTCACCAACAAGAGTCCTAATTCTGTTCATTTCTTCTTTTTTTCTCAATGCTCTGGCAGCTCTGTTCTGCTTTTCAATCCACCTCCTTTCATCTCGACTAAAAGGGAAAGCACAGTTCAGTGCTAATGCTTTACAGTGCCACTGCTAGAAATTCATCAACAAGCTTCTTGAACAGTTCCCCCCACACAGATGTTCTTCTGGGAGTACTTCAAAAATAGACTTCAAAAAATTAAGTTCCAGGCTCTGAGTTCATGTACAAAATGCTAAGTGTTTACATAGTTATATAAACCTGACAAAGCAAGCTGCTTATCTGTCCTTGTAGGGAATGAGATCATGGACTTTATTTTCAAAATGCAATCCACTTGCTTACCTAACATTAAACTCAAGCTAAACAACAGAAATGCTAGCACAGGGTTTAATTAAAGGACAGCAGTATAAATAATGCCACAGTTAGCTCATTTTGCAGAATTTAGTCATGTCACATAAACTCATCTGCACAGGAACAACACTCTATGAAGTAGCATGATACTCTGGGTAAGGTCATGCCAGATTCACTCCACTGAAATACAGCTCAGGTAATTGATGGGCTGACTAAATAATCTGAAATTTTACCAGTGCTGTCAAGAAAGAGGCAAATTTTAATGGGGATCTATAGCCTCATCCACACAGCCACATAAAGAACAACAGAGGGGGCAGGGAAGTTGGAACTGTGAGGTATTTAAAGCTCCTTCCAACCCAAACCACTCTACCTCAGAACCAAGAAAGCAAACCCCATAACTGAGAAGGAGGCTAATATGAATAGATTGAAGCTTTAAAACATGAGCAACATCACCTTTGGCAAGAAGGGGTAGCAAGAATCATGACCACCTGAAGAGCAGCTGTAATGCAGTTCTCTCTCCTAAGTACAGCACACTAGGTACCATTTGTCTAAACATCTTTGAGAAAGGACACTAATGACAGGAATGAGCAGAAAAAAATAGCTGTGCAAATAATTCAAGATTGTTCCAAGGAGAAGCCTAGAGGTTCATCTGTGTGATGTACCACAAGTACAAGTGACAGGGACCTGATTACAGTGCCCTCACAGAACCTTCACAGGACAGAGAACAGTGGGTCTGCTGAGGCTCAGGAAATCCAGGAGCAGGAAGAGGCACAAGAGAAGAGAAATGCCCAGCTACAGCCTAAATATGGCAGTTTTCAGCACAAAGAAAGCCAACCACTGAATCTAAATACAGAACTGATTTCTAGCCAAACTGAAGAAGAGATTCATATGATGTAAATTATGGTCTCACAAGGATTACTAAGTGAGGTTATGTCCTGTGAAATGTGTGTTAGACTAAAGCTCCAGCTTGAACACTCTCTGTTTGTAACTGTAGGAAGGATAAAAACAAAATGTATTTTCCAATGCAACATAATCTGAGTAATTCAGCAACTATCACTACATCAACTAATACATAATTTCTAGCATCAAGCCATCAGAACTCACTTCTCCAAACTCTAGGAAGTATCATTTTCTCAGTACAAGCCAAAGAGAGAAATGATACCAGCATGCTCATCCACTCTGTCCTGGCTCCACCTATGCTTGGGACTGGCAGGAATTGAAAGCCTGGACTTAAATGAACACACATTTCAAAGCACCTCAGACAGACCTCTGTGAGGCAAGCAGGAACTACTTCAATTACATGAAGAAGCCCACAGTAAGTTCAGTTCAATCCATGACTGACCCCTAAGCTGGGAGAGTGGAATTCAGACTTGGCTCAGCTGCCTTTCTTCCTATGACTTAACAGTCTAAGAGAAAGTTGGAAAATCTTGCTGTATCAACCTCTCAGTCTCCTGTCAAAATTATTTTTACTTACATACCATTCTGCTTTTTCTTTTTCCTCTTCATCTAAATAGGAAAACTCTCTCCAGGAATCAAAATTATACCTAAAGTAAATTGAAGGAAAAAGAAAGTGAATGAAAAAACAGCAAATCTGTTAAACATCAGCACATTTTTTACTGTTATGTGTTTATAGGCAACTGTACTGCTGTTTACAATTTATAACACATAATTTACAATTATTCTGCACCTACAGTGATGCCACTGTGTTAAGTCAGTATGTAGGATATGATTTACACCTCTCTGTACTGTGGGACAGCCTACTTCAGGATGGCATTGGTCTTGCCTACTCTAAATGTCTACAGCTGTCTATGTTTCTGTCACAGGCAGGGGAAATGCAGTGCAGTCAGTAGAGTTCAGACAGAAATAAATCTTTATCTGAGCACCCATATTTAGCAGATAAGGCATGCCAAAAACATGACTGACTTTTTTGGACTAAACACACCTCCCTTTGCTAGGGGAGCTTAAAGTCCTAAGATGTCTCCACTGAAAACACAGGTTAGATGAGATAAACCTGACTTCCAGGCTGTGGGTCAGCTCAGTTCCCAGCCACCATGGTCAGAAATCCCCACTGCAACCATGAATTTACAAGTGGATGGATTAGCCAGGACAAAGCTGGCTCAGTTTGTGGAAGGCACAAAAGCTGTGGGGTAATTTTGTGACATCAGGAGGCTGGGACAGCCCACACACCAAAGGGTCTGCAAGCCCTTTATCCTGCATGTCTTGAATAGAAACAGAGGCACCAGCTGACTTACCAAAAGGAATAGAATGCATCTACCTCCTCAAATGAGGAGTTCATGTCCCCAAGTTTAGGTACATTTTTCTTATTTGACCACCTGAAAATACATGGATATATTCAAGAAACAATATATACAATCTTCATAACATGGCATTTGTTAAGCACAGAATCAAAACCTGAGATTCTCTCCCACCAACAGAGAGGGCACCAGGAAAGATGAAAAGAACAGGAGAGTTCCTCATAAGTATCCTCCAGATTGGGCATTTCTGGGTGAGTTTCCCCAAAAAAGCAACCTTCTCCTGCCTGAGTGCCTCCTGCTTTGTGCCTCAAGAAGACCTGATGGAGCACAAGCTATCTTTGTAGATACTCCATTCCCCATACACGTTCTTCTGGCAGAGGAGCCTACAGAAAGTGGCCACAAAGTGCTCTGTGAATAACTCGGCTCTCTGGCAGGGTACAGGAAGTCTCCCACACATCCTACTGGAGCACAGGGAATAATGCAATAATGCATACTTTGCCCCCACTGCATATTTTACTAGGGAAATCTTCCACAGGCTCTAGAATTGGTTGTTCCATGACACAGCATTAACTCTCACTGCAGAAAAGGGAAAAACCTCATCTGACAACCACAGATCCAGGTCTGAAGTCTATGGAATAAGATTCAGTAAGAGTAGTTTAAACAATAATTGTTCAGAATGTTGTAAAGTGCCTCATGTAATTAAGCCCTTTTATACAGGGAGAAGTTGGCAGATTTCTATTGTGACAACCTTAATACCAAGCTAATTGTCAACCATGAATCAAATGAAGAAAAGAAGTCACACAATGTAAGAGAGAACCACCAAATATTGACAGCTACAATTTTCTTCTCTTTTAACCAGCTAAATCATGACTGTAACTACTGTCTTCTGTTGATGCCTCACTCTCAGAAGAAAATAATTTTAAAAAGGAAGTTTTAGTCAGCAGCACATATTTGGTATTGTAAGTAATTTTAAGATGAAACAATGAGTTGTGCAAAAAGGGCAGTAGGTAATGGGAAGCTGAGAAGTTTTTTAAAAATGGCATGGGTCAAACTCAATGCCATCAGCTGACAGTTCAGATTATTTTAAAATGAAATAAAAAATAATTGCAACTACTTTAGTTGTATTACATTTCTAGCAAATTAATACATCTCTTGTTACAAACACAATGTCAAAAGAGTTTGCAAATGCTGATTCTCCAGCAACAGCAGAGGCAGTCAGACACAGCTTACCTGGCATTTCTTTCAAAAACTGGTGAGAAAACTTCGAAGAAGTTTTCTTTTGCTTCACTTTTGGAAGGTACAGAGTTATCAAAAGTTGGGTCTATGCTGTTAAATGCTCGTCGTTTCACAGGATCAGATAATATTTCATAAGCTGAAAGTTACCAGACATAAGGTTGTAAATGTTTAAAAAGATGTTCTCAGATCTGTGTTTGATCTATCTGTAGTGTTCTTGTAGAGCTTGATATTTCATTATTTTAGTGACACCAAAAAGCATTACTGTCTGTTCCTGCTAAACTAAGTAGGAGGAAAACATTTATGAAAAAGGACACATTTAACCATTAAGATGTAACAAACCAGACAATGTTTAACTTTATAGCAGTAAATTTTGTTCAGACACTGGGAGTTTGGGCATGACATCTTCAGACTTTTATCCTACACGGGATCCCTGCAGATAAATTGACAAAATGGTTCACTAGGGCACAGAGCAAAGGCAGTCCCTGAGTTCATGTGTTGTCAGAATGGGCAAGAACAGGAAACCTTTCCTTAGAATTTTTGCAGGTGATGATGAAGTTGTACCAAGTCTTGGATAGAATACAGAACTCCACACAAACTCTCCAAAACATGCAAACAGTCCCAGATTTCCTGTTCTTAGATCCCTGCAGCTGGGGAGCATCACATTACTAATTTTATATTCTGTAAATCACAAAAACTACAGCTTCAGCACTCTTATCTCAGTGAAGTGTGGAGTTTTACAATGACCACTATTTTTCAGTAAGAATGAAAAGTCAAAGAAATCGAAGTTGTATTGCAATCATTCATGGACTTGTGTGCCTGCACCCCTGCCAGAGGACACTGGCCCATGAAGGTTGGATGTGGGAGGTGATAACCTGGAGGAGACCTTGGTGCTCTGCAGGGCTGTAAGCTGATCTCACTGCAAGGAATGGCAGTGGCCACCAGTAGCTGCTGCCTGCCAGTCTGCCCCTTCCCTCTGGGAAAGCACTTCCCTCCACCAACACTCCAAATGACCCCAATTATCCTGCCTCAGTAACCCTCACACCATTTTCCTGGTGCAAGAAATTCTGTGCACATCCATTGGTTCCTCTTCCATTTAGGAGATGTCCCTTCCACTCACAGATCCCCACTTCTACTCCCACACACTCAGCTCCCCCAGCCCTGTATCTCCCACACATTCCTTTGTCAGACTGGTTTCTGAGTCCAACCTATGTTCTCCCACCTTTCCAAGTTTCTCCTCCCTGTTTCAAAACTGGTTTGCTCTTAGTCCAGGTCCCCCTTTCCTACTATTGCATTTTAGTATTTCCTTCCTTCAAAATGCTGCCTGGAAGCATTATTCCTTTTCTTTGCTACTTTGTGCTTTGCTTTCTGTTTAGCCCCAAACTTGGATTGCAAGCAGTTAAGAGGGAAGGTTCTATGATATTTTGCTCCTTGCATGTAGAACACATTTCCTGAACCCATGTGCAGGTATCTCATCGTAGATATCTGACAGTTTCTGACAGGACTGCAACAGAAAAACTATTTCCTTTGGCAACCTTTCTCCTTCTGATAACTCCAAAGGAGGCTGAAAATATTAGTTTGTCTAAAATATCTCTAACTAGTATTAGAGATATTTTAGACAAACATTCAGAGAAGAAAGTTTAGAAACACAAATTCCAAGATTTCCTCCTGCTTCAACCTTACTGAATGAAATTTGTTTAAAATAAACAAAAAAGCCAAGCTCTCAAGCATTCCTGGAGATGCAAGTCATACACCTAGAGCAGCCCCTGTGGGTTTGGAATTGGCCAGCAGTGGTGTTCTGGGTCACAGAACCATTAAAGTTGGGCAAGACCTCTAAAACCAGAGTGCAGCCATTAATCCTGCACTGCTGAGTCCCCCACTCAGGCAAGAAGGAAATGTAATTAAATTGAGTTCACTTGCTCATCTGTGGGCACAAATGAGCAGCTGAAGAAACCGATGACCTGGATCAAATCAACACATGTCCTATTGTCAGAGCAAGCACATCAGAATTCAGATTTTCCAACTGCTGCTGGTGCCTGTGGGGCGTTGCTCCATGGCTCACTAGCTCATCCCAGGTATGGGGCCACCTCCAGAGGTTCATCTGTGTGTGCACTGCTGCAAGTGTCACATTTTGTCACCAGCTGCCACAGCAGCCAAACATCTGTCAGCTGCATTCCCTTCCTGCTCCTGCCCACTGGGAAGTTAGACCTCATGTGATCTATTGATGCAGTTTTCTACAATGGAAAAAGAACTTCTCCAGCTGTTTACTCACTGACAATTCCTTAAAATCCTAATGAAGCCAACAAATACGTTTCTGATGATCAAGTAGATTGAGAGAGTATCCAACAAAGGAGATCAATTGCTTACCTTTAGTTATGCAAGTAAAATAATCATTATCACCCTCTCCTATCTGCTCCCCTGCAGCTTTTCGTTTGTCTGGATGATGTTTCAGAACCATGGATTTATCTAACAAATAAATGCATTACAGTTAGAAATGCTTCAGCAGAAACAGTTTCAAACTACAAAGCCACACAGTAACTCCAATTGGCATTTCTCTCATTCAAAACTTAAATAAAAATACAAACCAAACAGTCAGATCTGGCAGAAAACAGAAGTTAATGAATTTTCTTTGATTTAATACTATAGTTAGAATTAACATTATTTCATCTTTGCTGGGACATAAAATAATCACAACTCAGAAACTCTATTTTCTATTCCACCTCAATATCTGAAAAAGTCTGAGACTTACTCTACTATTATGCCTAGCAATGTGCTTTAGTATCTGTAAGTGTACAGTTAGCTTCAAAATTGAAAGAAACAAAAATAATTAATGTAATTTTAGTTGTTATTTCTAATGAAAAACAAAATAGTTCAGATAAAACAAAAATTCTATTCTATCCCTTTACAGAAGTTTTGAACACGATCCAAAGTGAAATTTAGCAGGAAAGCTACAGCCTGTGAATGCTGCTGCACTTCCCAGAAACAGAGATGTGAAATTTTTTAATTCCCTACATTTAGGCTTTGTGAATTTTTTTACTCCCCTACATTTAGGCTTCTGGATTTCAGAACTATGATATAAATTTAAGATGCTGGTAAACAACACAAATCAAACTTTTAGGCCTGGGAAACAGTAAAAACCTTGTTCACAACATGCAGGTATTTTCACTGGAAACCAGCTGAGCACATCTGAAAAAAGGTTTTGCTTATGAGGGACAGGTACTCACGAGCTGCTTTGATTTGTTTCTGAGTAGCCCTGTATCGTATATTTCCCAGTCCAAGAACTGCATAATGGTCTTGATTCTGAGAGAAAAGAACCACAAACCCTAATAAACACTCATAAATACAACCTAAAACACCACCACACATGCAGAAAACAAGTTCTTTTCCCCATCTCTTAAAGGCAAGAGGGAGAATTCTTCCCTCTCCCAATAAATATTGGGAAAACACTATAGGAAGAACTGTCATAAATCATTGAATAATTACTGAATAACTGAATATCAATACATTAAGCCTGTCACAGAAATTCAAGTAGCTTAATCTAAATTGGATTAAAGCACTAGAAAATTCAGTTATTGGAAAACTGAATTGCTGTTGTTAATATTAAGAGTATGTAACTCCAGAATAAAGGAGATGAGACACTTAATACTTTCAGGCAGCAAAATAAAAAGCTGCAGCTCAAAGCCAAGATCTTATCCTGAGGTGTTTGCCTTCACACACCAGATATTAAGATAAGGGACATGAACTGATTCACATGGGTGTAGGAGGAAGGAGATCTTTAGCACCTGGGCACGGCATATAACCTCGATGGGCCAAACGAGGTGACAGTAACACAAATTAACTAAATACCTTCCAGTCCTTTGGGTCGAGGGTTTTTAACATAGGATACTCCTCAAGCTGCAGTTCTTCATCCCCCGATTCCTCAGAAAGTTCCTTCTCATCTTCTAGCTCCTGGAAAGAGGCAGAAACATTTATGTTTCTCCTCTTAATAAATGCTTCAAACCATCTTCCCACAGGTTCCACTTGACAGAGTACTGATGCTATAAGCAAAAACATAAAAGCAACTTCACCTTCTGTGGTTTACTTTTGGTTTTTTTTAAACTAAACCCCATCAAAACCCCCACAAGCACAGCATCACAGATCTCTAAGTGTTTTCTTTGGCTCCGCACACACCGGAGTGCAGGAACCAGCACTCGTGCCCACCAGACGGGAGCTCCCAACGCTCCGCGCTCTCACACCTGCAAAGGTGATTTCGAGTTAAAGGGACACACGTGTCAATGGATGTTCAATTCGGTCCTATTGGCGGCGGAGGAGGCACCCGGGCAGCGATATTGGATTGGGATGGATCTTCCCCGCGTTCCCGCTCCCAGACCCCTCCCTCGGGAGCACCCAGACTTGTTGCTGGCACAGGGGCACCAACGATCCCGGCGGGGGCACCGCACGCACACGGAGACAATCAAACTCAAACCAACACCAAACTTCTCCAGCCCGGCCGATTTCCCGGCCCGGCGCCCGGCCGGGCGCTCCAGGGCGGCGTTTCCCGTCCCGAGCCCGCGGTACGTACCGGCGGAGAGCGGCCTGCTGACGGCCGAGCGCTGTCCGTCCGCCGCGGGGCCGCGCAGCAGCGCCATGGCCGCGGCCTGCGCCTGCCGCGGCACCGGCGCGTGGGGCGCCCGCAGCGCTTCCGGGGCGGCGGCGGCGTGCGGCGCCATAAGTAGCCCGGCCGGCCCTGCCCGGGTCCCGCGGGCCCCGCCGCGTCCCCGCCGCCCCCGCAGCGCCCCCGCGGCCGGAGCGGCTCCCGCGGGGCGGTACCGGCGGCCCTGCCCCGGGCCGAGCGGTGAACCGGCGGCGCCGCGCGGAACTCCCGGCGGCGGCCGCGGCGCCGGGGGGAAGGAGTTGCCCGCGCGCGGGCCGCGGTGCACCCTGGTTTGTGTTCCGGGCGGAAGCGGCGCGGTGCTGCGTAAGGCGGGCGGGCGCGATGCCGGATTACCTGGGAGCCGACCAGAGGAAAACGAAGGAGGAGGAGAAGGAGGACAAACCCATCCGCGGTGAGGGCCCACGGACGGCGAGGACGCTCTCCGAGCAGCGCCCAGGGCGGGAGTAGGGCGGCGCCGCCGGCGGCCATGTCGGTGCCAGGAGCGGCGGGGCTGGAGGAGCGGCGGGGGGAAAGGGACTAAAAAGGATTAAAAAATGTCTCCAATGTGCGCTTTGGCGCTCCGGGAGTGCTACCCATCCCGACCCGCAGCCCGGGCCCGGGCGGTGCCGCGGCTGGTGGGAGGGAAGCGAGGCCGGCCGGGCCTCACGGAGAGCCGGCTGTGAGGGCTGAGCTGGGCCGGGGATCACGGGGACCGGGCTGTGAGGGCTGAGCGGGGCCGGGGATCACGGGGACCGGGCTGTGAGGGCTGAGCGGGGCCGTGCTGAGGGGGAGCGGGGCCCGCCCGGCTCTCGGGGTGCGGAGCGAGCACCGCCTGGAGCTGCCCGGGGGAGGAATGGATCATCCGCCTTTTAAGTCTTGTTCTTTTACCAAAGCTTCCTAAAATGTCGAATTTCCTCATCGTGAGAGAAGAATGGTTTTTGTTGTTTAATAGTTATTTCTAGACTTTAAATGTCCAGCAAAACGTGATACGGTAATGTTACGCCTCCCTGGAGGAGGCTGTGGTGAGGTGAGGGCCGGTCTCTTGTGCCGTGCCCGCAGGGAGAGAAATTGAGAAAATGGCTTAAAGGTGAGAAGGGGAAACTCATATTAGATATTAGAAAAAAAAAATTCGCAGTTCAGGTGGTCATATATCGTAACAGGTTGCCCAGGGAGGTGGAGTCACCATCCCTGCAGGAGTTCCGGAACGTCTGGATCGCTCGCTGGGTGATGTGGTGTCGGGGTTACAGGGGCAGGGCTGGGTTGATGGTTGGCCTTGATGATCATGAAAGTCTCTCCCAGCCTTGATGATTCCGTGAAAGTTTCTTTCTCTTGCCGGGGGAGCGCCCCAGAGCTGCCCTGTGCTGCCGCTGGCGTTGGGAATCCCGGGAAGCAGGAGAGGGAAGGGGGCCGAGCTTTCCGAGGATTCTGGCACGGTGTGAAAGCTGCCGGTTGCCTCTCATGTTTTAACTTATTGTGGCTTTTTATTTCGTGTTAGTAAATATTTAATAAAGCATCTGGAAGCACAAGCAGTGCAAAATGTAATTAGTGATGGACTTTGAACCATTCCCTTTCAAGAAAGATTTCTAAATTATAGCAACAGAGTGTTCAGCAGCTATAAAAAACAATCAATGGGGTGCTACAAATAGTCAAGAAAGAAGTACAGATCAACATAGAAGGTCTTCAGAGTGCTGCATAACACGTGCTGCTCCCAGATCACCACAGAATAATGAGGTTGGAAGAGACTTCCAAGATCATGGAGTCCAACCTGTGCCCTAACACCTCAACTAGACCATAGCACCAAGTGCCACATCCACCAATTCTGTGTGGTTTGGGCTCCATCTGTCTCAAAAAGAGTGGAATTAGACAGGAGAGGAAACAGGGATGGGCAGGGTGTTAGATGGCCAGTGATGTGAGTGGTGTGGCAGAGTGGCACTAGCAGAGCAGTATTTTTCTTAGTTAAGGGAGAGGGGTCACTGGAGCCAGATCTGTGCAGAGACATCTCTAGTGTTTTTCATTGATGCTTTCTTGAACATCTAGAAACAAAAAGTTGAAAAGATGAAGTTGTGATCTCTTCAGTCCCTCTTCTGAACAGTCACAGGCTGGGAGACTCCTCTGAGAGAAGCACAGTTGAAGTGGCCTGCTTGCTGTGACTCTGAGTGCTGCAGGTGTTTGGACTGATAGAGTAGCTGCAGACCCTCTTTCATTTTTCTTGTATATCTGATGCTTTTTTGTTCCACTTTGTTTCAGTGAAAAGTGGAAACTCAAAAGAATCTCTCCAAAACACATGTTTTGATCCTTTAGAGGCAGAATTAACACTGCTGGCTTTGTTTTCAGAACTGGAAGCTAAATCTCTCTTGTCTTGTTTCAGCTCTTGATGAAGGAGATATTGCCTTGCTGAAAACATATGTAAGTAGCACAGAGCTGTGGGAGTGTGAAAGGCACAGAGCAGTTCCTGGGGGAAATGAGTGCAGGAGGGGAGGGGTGGAGAGTGACTCTGCTTCTCCTGGTGCTTTGCTCTCCTGCCAAAATCTTCCCTCCCTTTTCACCTTCCAATGAGACACAGCCTGCAACTGAAAATAATCCTGGGTTTGTTAACTTGGAAGTAATTAAGGGTTTGTTTCTCTTGTTTTGTTTTGTATCTCATTGCTGATTGCCATAGGGCTCTAACAGCCAGGGCTTTACTAGAGCTTTTTCACTTTTTTTCCACAGTTTTCTTGGTTTATACAAAAAATAATTTTAAGACCCACCCCCTCCCCTCCTGCCACCAAATTGACTTGCTTTTAGCCATCTTGTTAAAATAACATAATGTTGGGAGGCACTTTTCACAGACAATAAGGCTTAAAATGCAAATCCACCCTTTCCACTGGCAAGTACAGTTGGTCTGCAAAAGAACTCTTGAAAGATACAACTTGCAGCTTAGGTATGTTTGGCAGAAATCTGAATTTTGTTGACACCAGGACTCCTTTACAAAGCTCTGAAATGCAGCAGGTACCCACTGCAGCTTCTTTTTTTGTTGCCAGTGGTCTACAAAGGAGATTTTGTACAGCAAATCCAGGTCTGAATCTGCCTGTGTTAGGCAGATCCGAATCAAAAAAAAGCATTTTATCACAAGCAAGAATTCTGATTTGCCCCTTGATCTCTCTGCTGTCCTCTGTGGAAGATGGAAAGAATTCTGATTTGCCCCTTGATCCCTCTGCTGTCCTCTGTGGAAGATGGAAAGGTTGGGTAAGGCAGTTATAGCACTTGTACAGATGGTTTCAGAAAGTGTATTCTGAACTCTCTGTATATATCATTTCACTAAGCATTTTTTAAACTATAGAAGAAATAGTTTGAAAAAGTAAGGCTGAACAGGTTTAAAAGAAAAACAAATTATTCAAGTTTACAAACATGGAAAATTTCCACCTTCCCAGTTGGTCAGTTGTGTGTAGCTGCAGTTCACTTTTGCAAACAGAAATATTGTTACTGGAGGTTAATTCTGTCATTTTTGGCTGTCATCAATGGTTGGCTGTTACACCAAGACAGTCTGTTGAACTTCTTGTCACTTTTTCCTAAACATGAGATAATTTGGCTTAGGAAATCTCCCTGCTATTCCTTTCCAGGGCCAGAGCACGTACTCAAGGCAGATCAAGCAAGTAGAAGATGATATTCAACAACTGCTTAAGAAAATCAATGAGCTCACTGGTATGTTTGTGTTGTAGAAAGCTTTCAATAGAGGAGCCACAGGTACCAAAACAAGTGTTGTAAGAAGTTGATTTCCAACAACTTCTGCATTGATTTTTAGTTGTTATTTTTCCTCCAAAGAACACAGTTCTGTATTTGGTACTGTGAGATTTTTGCTTGTTAGGTGATGTTTTTTTCAACTGGACAGGGATAATCTGTATATCTGATTTTGTCATTTTGTACTTTAACACATTTTTAATCAAAACTCTGGTTTTTATATATAGTGGTGGCATGAAACAAACACCCCTTTCTGACACCAGATAATGAAGTAGTGATAACAGTAACAATTAATTTGTTTCCTAATTTTTCTTTCACTGATGTATGTTTTTTGCTCTGCTGCTAATCCTGCAGTGGCTCTGAGTTGTGCCAGGAAGACAGAAATTTCTCTTGTAAAATAATCTTGATTCTTTTAAATCCATAATGGAGATGGTACTTGTTACATGCATGTTTTGGAAGATTTGTGGGGTTTTTCATCTGTGTGAATCCCTTAGTTTCTGACCCTTTGCACTGGAGCTCAGTGAAAACACTCAAGAGTTTCACTCCTTTAGTGAAATGTAGATATCCAGTATCAATGCTCTGTCCTGCTGTAATCATCTCCACATTGCAAAATTGGCTGGGAGGGTGGCCAGGCTGGGATTTGTGTGTTCAGCTGGCATGGTCACGTAGGCTCTTTCCTTAGGAAACTTGTTCTTTAGGAAATCCATCAAAGATATGTGTGTGTGTTGTTTTGGAGCTCTCTCAAAAAGCTTCCTGCAGGGTTATCTCTGAGTTTTGCTGTGGGAAGGATGGCTGACATCCCAGTTAGCTGTGTCCTCCTCAGCTTGTTTGTGCTGCACACAGGAATCAAGGAATCCGACACTGGCCTGGCTCCTCCTGCCCTTTGGGATCTGGCTGCAGATAAACAAACTCTGCAAAGTGAGCAACCATTGCAAGTTGCAAGGTGGGAGCACTTACCCTTCCAGTAGAGCTCCATAGTGTTAAAAATCTGATTTATAGCTTATGTGTGGACTTCTTTTAAAAATGAAGTCCATGTTGTGCATATTGAAAGTGCTTTTTACCACTGTGGTTATGTGTGATTTATTTCATACTTGTACTTACTTCTGCAGTTGTTGAATGAGGCTGTAACGGTGTAATCACAAGTACAGCAGGGATTCTGGTGTATTTGGAAAATGTGACTCTCTTGATGCTCATGCTTAGCAAACAGTTTGTGTGCCTGGAGGTTCAGTTGTGTTTGTGTGTTAGGTGCACAAAGATCATCAATGCAGACTCCGAGGATCCCAAATACATTATCAATGTCAAGCAATTTGCCAAGTTCGTGGTGGATCTCAGTGACCAGGTGGCACCTACTGACATAGAAGAAGGCATGAGAGTTGGGTATGCAAAGTTTTTCTGTTCTTGTGAGTCTTCCTGCAGACTGAAGCTTTCTCTGAGTTCTCATGTTGTAGTTTGACAGGTCAGCAAGCCTTCATTTCCAATTTTTGCAGTGGTTGAAATTGCACCACTACTGTCTTTCTCTTGGATGACAATAACTCACCTGCATGCTCTGCTGGAATCTTGTTTTGATGTTATTTTGAAAAAAATTTACAAAACCCATGTGCCATTGGACAGAAACCTTTCAGTTCAGGCCCCAGCAGTGCCAGCTTTCAGGGAGCCTGTGTAGGCTCCTTCTTTGGCACTCTGAGGTTACACTTAAAACAGCCAGGAAATGTTCACTGATGATGTAAAACCTGTTACTTTAAGAGTCAATATTTTGCCAGTTTGCTCTGTGGGATGCTTTGAAATTTAATTTTCAAAATACTTTGGAATTAATTGTTTTGGAAACCTTAAAATTTTCTACAGAAAGAATTCCAGTATCTGGCCTACCTGACTGTTAACTTTCAGGGCTGGGCTGTCTTGATGCCAGAGAAAAGAACAGCTAAAGAATTCAGCCTCTCGTTTACAGAGTTGTTTCTACAAAACACTTTACTTAACCAGTGTTACAATAATAGTCTTTGTGCTTCCTCACCAGGGTGGACAGAAACAAGTACCAAATCCACATCCCCTTGCCTCCAAAGATTGATCCCACAGTCACCATGATGCAAGTGAGAGTTGCCTTTACTTACTTTGACGTGGCTTTATCTTGTAATTGTGATTCCTTTTGCTGGGTTTTGTGGTGGGCTGTTGAAAGCCTGTGGAGATTTGTTGCACCAGGCTGGTAACTGCTCATTCACCTCTTTGTTGTGCAGGTAGAAGAAAAACCTGATGTCACTTACAGTGATGTTGGTGGCTGTAAAGAGCAGATTGAAAAGCTGAGAGAGGTGGTGGAAACCCCTCTGCTTCACGTAAGTAACCTCCAGATTGAAGCCTCTGTTATTTTGGAAGTATTCTGGCCATCTGTGAGCATCTGAAAAAGCAAGAAAAGACAATGTTACTGAGTGTAAACAGTTTAGTGAAAGGAAGTCAGGTTTTACCAAGTGCAATCCAGCCCAGCCTCATTTACATTGCTCTTCATTAATGATTTCCTTGATTTGCATATATGCTTTGATGCACATAGTCTTTAATTTGTACCTAACCTTGCCTTCTGGCTCCCTTTGTTACAGCCTGAGAGATTTGTGAACCTGGGAATTGAGCCTCCCAAAGGAGTGCTTTTGTTTGGGCCACCTGGCACAGGCAAAACGCTCTGTGCCCGTGCTGTGGCTAACAGGACTGATGCCTGCTTCATCAGAGTCATTGGATCTGAGCTGGTGCAGAAATACGTGGGGGAGGTAAGAGCAAATCCCTAAAGGAGTGTGGAGAGGTTTGCAGATCTCCCTTGTGGGTACCAGACACCACACTGGGGGTGAGGGATGGAGGTACTTGGAAGCTGCAGGGGGCAGGAGCTGTCAGACAAATCACTGCAGGTCACGCAGTGGTGACATGACCTCAGCTTTGCTGTCACTTAGGAGAGGGATTTTGCAGTACAGAGTTCAGTCTGCAAAGTTCAGGAAGATTCTGGAATTAGAATTCTGCTCCCAGCTCTGCCACTTGTTTTTCAGTTGGCCCTGAGGTAAATTACTTAATCTGTGCTTCTCAGTTTAAGAGCAGTAATTTTTTATCTCCTTTAAAAATTGCTTTAAGCTTTATACTTCTCCCAGTATATATGTGAACAAATAAAAAGAGTTTTCACATTGGAAACTTAGAAGTATTTGGAAGCATGAAAAGTTTGGTTTTGATAGTTTTCCTTTAATGTGCCTAAAATCTCTAACAAGATCTTGATTTTTTTGCTTTCAGGGAGCCCGAATGGTTCGTGAACTCTTTGAAATGGCCAGAACTAAGAAAGCTTGCCTTATATTCTTTGATGAGATTGATGCCATTGGAGGTATGTTTGTAGTAGCTACAGTTCTAATCTCCTGTGAGAGCTTCCAGGTTTTCTTTAGTTCTCTATCTGGATTGCTGCATTTCAAGAAAAGTGCTTGTAAATACTGAGTTAGCAAAACTACTCCCAGCATACCTTGTGTCCAGGAAGCTGTCAGGAAGTGGTTTATATAGCCCAGATGGAAAGCCATTTTTGCACATTTGGAATACCCAGATTATTCAAACTTTAGTGAAGAACCTCTGTAGAAAGTGAAGGGAGACGACCCATCCTTTGTCAGCATCGAACTCCAATTTATTGATCCAGCATGCACATTTTATAACTGTGTTAATTAAGTTCATACATATTGCAAAACCCGAGCTCATCATTGGTTACAGATTAAACACCAACCCCTCCTTTTGTTTTCAATACCTGTGGTTTGTTATTTTTGCTTTCCCATACCAGCCAAGGACAGAATATGTACTTGTTATTGAAGACAGGCTTGAGAACTCTTGCTGTTTACAGAGACGTACCTGAGAAACAGGCTTGAGAATTAGCTGCTTACAGCTTCCTTTTACTTTTCCATCAGCTGTATATTTTCATGGCCTTTTTTCCTTCAAGCCATGTCTGAGCAAAATTCTCCAACAAACCTCTGTATTTTGTTTGCAGAAAAGTATTGTTAACTTAAACCCCCTTCACCTTCTGGAGTACACTCAACATCTTTGTTACTTCTGAATATTATTATTTTTCTCAAAAGAAAAGTCCTTTGAAAGTAGAACAGTTCTTACATAGATAGAGTATAAGGATGATTTTGGTTGAGGGAAGGGCAAAACAAACAAAACCACATGGGTAAATTCCAGCATCCTGGCCGGTTGTTAGGTAGGGAGACAGAGGCCCTTTTGTACTCAGGACCTTTCTAACTCTGCACAATTACTTGTGTGCACTTCAAAGTCATTTCCCCAGGTGTCCCACAGCGTTGCAGCCCCTGTGACACTCTGTGTCCAGGCCTGGAGCTGCCTCTCCCCGTGTGTCTCCTGCAGGTGCTCGTTTCGATGACGGCGCGGGCGGTGACAACGAGGTGCAGCGCACCATGCTGGAGCTCATCAACCAGCTGGATGGCTTTGACCCCCGGGGCAACATCAAAGTGCTCATGGCCACAAACAGGCCTGACACTCTGGACCCAGCTCTGATGAGGCCTGGCAGGCTGGACAGGAAGATCGAGTTCAGCCTGCCTGATCTCGAGGTGAGAACTCTTTATTTCACTGCCAAGTGTGTTCTGATGGCAGAGTGTTTCTTCAGTTAGGGCATCATTGTCTGGAAGTTTATGAGAATCAGCAAATGCAGCACTCTTAAATTATGTGAAACTACACGGAAATGTGGGGGATTAAAGATGTGCCAAAGGTTTTTCCACAATGCACAGATTCCATCCTGGCCAAGAAGCCATGGTAGGCAGCTGTAATCACTATATTCTGCCTCAACAGAGAAAAAATCCTTTACCAGGTCCAAAATTTATTTCAGAAGCTGGAATGTGGTTGGCTCTTCTGAGAGAGATTTCTTGAGGTACTTCTATAATGAAAGCCCTTTTTAGAGTTATTTTCTTACTTTAGTGTCATGAATACTTAGACATTCCAGTCCAGACATGAGAAACCATAGTTGGGCAGCAAATACAAGATGTATTTTCCATTTGCCTCTGCTCTGGAGTCAGACAGCTGCAGGTTGGAGTCATCACTTCTTTCATGCCATGAACACCTCTGTCCTCCTCCCTTTCCCTCAGGGCCGAACTCACATCTTCAAGATCCACGCTCGTTCCATGAGTGTGGAGAGGGACATCAGGTTTGAGCTGCTGGCTCGGCTGTGTCCGAACAGCACAGGTAAGCTGCATGTGTTTATTCCTTTACTTGGACAGTTGTGGGTGTGCCCTGTGTCTCCTGGCAGTCAGTGCTGAGCTGTTTATCCCTGTCTGTCTGTCTGTCTGTGCCAGGCGCTGAGATCCGCAGCGTGTGCACGGAGGCGGGAATGTTCGCTATCCGAGCGCGCCGCAAGATCGCCACCGAGAAGGATTTCCTGGAGGCGGTGAACAAAGTCATCAAATCCTACGCCAAGTTCAGCGCTACCCCCCGCTACATGACCTACAACTGACACCTGGGAATGTTCTTACTGTTTCCCCACAACTTTCTGTGGAACAAAAATCCAAGTGTAGTGATTGTGTTTTGTTCTTGGAAGTTAGAAATAAATGGTGTTCCAAACAGTAGGGGCGTGTTCATTGTGAGTATTCTACTCCAGTGGACTGTTGCTGCTGTTGGGAAAAGATCTTAGTGAGGTTACAGCAGCATGGCTAATTTTAAATCAGATACCTGGGCAATGTCAGAATCCCAAGTTTAGATGCCTGGTCACCATCTACACCCCAAAGCTTGAATTTGAGCCATAGAGTTGCTGGAAGACCCCTGAGTGACTCCAGTGTTTCTGGGTGTGCTGAGAAGTGCTTGTGTGTCCCACAAAAACAAGCTGTCATGGGAAGGCACTTGTGATGGTTTGAGTCATTGCCCAGCTAAGGGAAAACACGAAGGGACATTTTTTCCCTTTCTTGGTGAATGCTCTGGTACCATCACAGCTTGTGTTTTTTATCTTCAGAGTTTTTTCTATCCCTTTTGCTGAGATCCTTTGTTGTGTCTTACAAAATAGTAAATGGGTCAAGGAGGAGGAAGGTGTAATTTCAGTGCTGTGGGATGGAAAATTCCTTTTCCCTGTTCCTGCTGTGAAGTTTGACATCGGTGAGCACTTTGATACATTGTGTGACTTGTCTGAGATGCTGCTGCTGCACACAGGATGAGCGGGACAGGGTCCTGGCTCTCCAGAGCTGAGCAGTGGCTGTGAGTTGTTGGCCACACAGAGGCAGCCCTGAAAGGTTAATCCTCATCTGTCTGACAAGGTCCTGTACAGCTCAACAAAAAACAACAGCCTTCCATTTTCCTCTTCTTTCCAGTGTTGCATTAAAGTGATTTCAGGGGAAGAGCTGGAAGAGCTTAAAGAAATACCTGAGGGGAAAAAATGCTTTTGGGAACTGCTTTGTCTTGGAAGTGGGAGAAGTTTTATTGTCAGTTGTATCAAAATGATACCCATCAATTTATCAAGCTTAAATTATGAAGCCACTTCTATTTTTTTTTAATAGGAAGTGTGTGCAATAGAGTGAGTATGCAGCCATGGACTGGGTTAGGGTTCTGGCTGGTGTCAGTATCTTGATATGGAAACCTGGGCAATCTCAATATTTGTGTGTCATTTCAGGAAGAACATTCTAGAGAGGGATGTGGGTTTATTGGTGGGACAGAATGTTTCTCATTTTCAGAAAGCAGCACTGACAGCATCCCTGTTTACCAGGAGCAGCACTTGAAATCAAGGGTAGCTTTTATTTGAGAAGGGTAAGTGAAGTATGGAGAAAGAGTTTGGATCTTACCAGGTAGCCTGAATTATCATCAGTGCTCTTGCAAAAAAGGAGGGGAAAGGAACATGACCCTGATTATTACAAGGTACCAGCCCGATTTAGGCCATCCACTGCCATCTGCTGTGGTGGGGCTTCAGCAGCAGGGGGGAGGCACTCCCCTGTCCCTGCAGACAAACTGGAGCCCTGTCACAAGGTTAAAGGACCTGGGGTTCTTTATTCTGGCACTTTTGGATAGTGGTCAGTTAATGAGTGCAGGGAAGAGGAAATGGGTTCCCTTTTTAGGGGCTGGCTCGGGCTGCCAGGGGGAGGCAGTGCTTCAGCTGGTGGCAGCCAAACACAGGAAGAGATGAGCAAAAGCTGCTGAAAATTTTGTTCTATGGGATGAGTTACCAGCATTGCTGGGGGGTTGAGGCAGGAGCACTTGTTCTGCATGGTCTGGGATGTGGGACTTCCTTGGGCAAAGGTTTTCAGTCCAGCATTTCAGCAGCTCCCTGGGAAGTGCATCTGTTTCTGCCACAGTGGGAGATCCAGCTCTAGTTGTGTATCCCTGTGAGGCCTGAAATGGAGAGGGATTCATGGGGGTTGGAGGAGTGAGGAGCAGGAACCAGCAGAGCAGGGAACACTGCCTGGAGGTGGAAACCTCTCCTGGCATCAGACACTTGTATCTGGGGCTCTCAGCCTGTCCCTCAGACCGAGTCTCACCAAGACAAAATGGAAAATTTTGACAAGTGACAACACTTTATTTTGGAACTTGACAGGATTTCAATGTGAACTGAAGAGACTAGAGTTAAAAACTGAAGCTGCAACAAGCTGAAAATAGAAAAATATACTGTATGTAGATACAAAGGCTTGTTGAACTAGTTAACATTATAAAATGTACCAAAAGTTGTTTAAATAAGCACACACAATGTCTTCACATGCATGCACTTCATCCTTGGAACTCCAGCTAAGCAGCAATTTCTGATGCAGAAAGCTTCCCATCCTTATGGGCAGGGGAGTCTGAGGAAATAAAGTATCTTCCCCAACTCCCCTGGTCCCTGCAAACAGTTTACCTGAAGCAAGCCCTAAATGTTTACCTGAAGTAAGCCCTAAGTGTAAGAGCCTGAAATAAAACCAGATTATTACATTCTGTGACCAGAGGTGAGGAAGGTGTCTGAATTCCTTATGCACTGGACCTGTGATTTGAGGGTGCTGAGTGAAATGTCACTGATGCCTCACTTGCCCTATGCTGTCGAAATAACCTACAGAGAAACACTTTTAGGTTCCTGCCTCTGCTGAGCTTCACAGTGACTGCTGTGAGAGAAACAGGAGCATTGAAGATCTCTTTTGCATGATTTCCATAGTTTCCACCTCACACCTGAAGTGAGACACTACTGCAGTGGCCAGGCTGACAATAGAAAAAGAAATCCCATGCTACTGTTTCTTTTAAAAACCCAAACATGTACCATTTTTGAGTTCTATTGAACTCTATTTCTCAAAGCACTTAAAAGCTGTGGCAGAAGCAGCACTACTGGGAGGAAGACAGGCAACAGAAAAATACCTTTTGTTTTTTTAACCATTGAGACCTTGCCTAAATTTTCATTCCAGCTTAAGAGACTGCATATAGGGCATCAGTTCTTAACTTAAATAGGCTTCATTCCTGTCTTAAACCAATTTTGTCTTTAAACTCTGAAGATAAATTAAGTTTAGATTAAAATCAGTTGTGTTTCCTAGAAAGCCTAACCAAGTTTTGGCAGTGCAAGTACTGTACTGATAATGCAATAATTAAACAATGAGTTTCTGACTTCAAGTTCACTTAGAGCAGAAATGAAGAATTTGGGTATAGCTGAGACAGGTTAGGTATTCAAAAAAAAAACAACAAAACTCTACCATCCAGGTTTAAAAACAGCAGCAGCTAAATGCCACCAGTGTGAATTCATTAATCCAGCTGGCAGAGTATTATAAATTGTACCAATCTGTTGACATCAGGCTTTAAAAGTCATCTAAGAAAGTTATTTAAAGACACTGGTACAGTGTATTGCACTTGCAGAACAGTTACCTCCTGCAAGATCCCACGTGTAGTGAGTTAAAGTGCCCATTTTCTCAACAGGAATAGGAATGTCACCTTGTCCACCAGATTCTGACTGCAGCAAAATACACTGAATTTTCTTTTCTTGCATAATTTTGTGCTTGTTTATTATTGGAAGGCTATACCCTGATCAAAGGAAAAAATTCAAGAGCATGAAGGCTTCCGTTTCCTTTTCTACTTTTCCTACAAAAACAAACACCACCCCATACCCATAGGTGGAAACAGCCTCAGGCTCTCTTCAAACTGTGCAAATTAAATATTCAGAAAGAATCTCCATCAGCATAGACCTGGCTCCCATTCTGCTCAGTGCCACTCTTCAAAGGTCAGAGCCAGCCTGTGCAGCAGACCCATCTTTCATTTGGCAGGCAAGGACAGCATCGTGAACACTGTGAAACAGCAACTCTCTTGTTACACTTTTATCAAAAAAATTCAGTCTTGTCAGCTCATTCAGAACAGGGCCTACAAAACAAAACCCAAACATGGCATCAGCACATACACTTAAGTACAAGGATGGAAGACAATGGCATATCAGGAAGATGAGAACTTGTTCTCTTACTTTTTGTTACTAAAAAAATTGAAATAGTCAAGTGCATCACATGCTACTTCTACTCCAAGCAGTCTGTGCCTATGCAGACATAGGCAGAGGCCTATTCTTGGCAGAAGTTGTTACAATCCCAAATACTGGATATTGGAACATTTCAGGTTTTTCTTCTCATTCCATTACCACTACAATTTCAACATACTAAGTTGAGTGTGGCATTCACAACTTGCCAGCTGGAAGAAATGGGAGCAGGATCGCCTCCTCACAAAGCTCATTTCATCAGTGCTCTACTTGCACTGAAGTTAAGGCTCTTGCTTTTCCTCAAATCCAATTTTATGTGAAGTGCTGATACTACTGAGGCACTACTGGCAGCAGGAAATTGGGGAGCAGAGGGAAGGAGTTAAAACACAATCTCTCCCATAAAGCTCACAAAAACAAAAATCTCTACTCACCACTGCAGCCGGCAATGCAGACATATATATCAACTTTGTTGTGTTCTTTTATAATCTACAACAGAGTTAAGCTGAAGTTAAATGCAGATAATACATCATCATACACATCAAACACAGTTCTGGAAGCCAAACACTGTGAAACCTGCAGAGAACACATTCCCCAATATTCAGCTAAAACGTACAAAATTAAACCAGTGATTAGGTGAGATACTGGATTGTATTTGAGCAGGCAGTTATGTCTCATGCTGACAGGCTCCTTATTAGGTATCTGAAAAGTTTTCTGTGGGTTTTTCTGGGGAAAAAAAATCAAAAACCCTACTTACTGATTTTAGTGCTTTTACTCCAACTGAATCCACAAAGTTCACCGGGGTGAAATCCAGGATTAAAGAGTGAATATCTGATTTGGGCTCCACAAAATGTTCATGCTCCTCAGGAGACATGTCATGTACACTAGAATCTGCAAATTTTCCATTCACAGGTAAGTCATCGCCGGCTATCTCATGTTTTACACCTGCTTCTACGTCGTTCGTCTGGGAGAGAAGATGAATAAAACTTAAAGGCAATCAATGCTTTTTCAATGTAAATCCCTTTGCTCCCCTCACTGGTGGTCATTAAGCCTTTAAAAGTTGACAAGCTGCTGGTCATTACAGAAACTGGCTTGACAGGCACACACACTTCCATATCTTGTGTATATCAAGGTTTGTTCTCTCATGCCCAGCCTTTTAACAGTCACACACAAGCAGCTCAAAGCTGTTATCTCAGGACTGAATTACCCTTTTCCTTCAAACACTGACACCTGTTCAACTTTACTGTCACATTTTTACTCCATTTCCTTGCCTTATCCCATCAAGACCTATATATTACAAATAAAGAACAGCAATGGGGCTCTCAAGTTAGGGCTTTTTTAGGTTTCCCATAGTAAAATCACACACTGTCTCCCACCATGGTGGTGAATCTATATATGCATAAAAGTACAAGCATGTCCCAAATAACCCTTCTCAGTGTATCTGGGCCATGCCAGGATTAGCAGAGGGGATGGCACCTTCTTGTTACAGGGGCTGCTAATTAGAATTAATTTTATTATATATTATTTCTACATTATTATTCCAAGTGTGTGTGGAGGGGCAGAGTCCCTTTGATTTCTGCCAACACCACTGTTGGTGAGACAGCATGACTGTGGAGAGTTTCTGTGCTACTCTGTGCTACCTGAATGCAATCAAGGTCCAACATAATTATCCAATACAGCAGTGAGCCTCTGATCCTTACACTGCTCCTTCAGCCACCTGTCCCCACTGCACAGCACTTCCTCCCTAAGCAGCACACCTTGTACGAAACACAAGAGTGGTAACACCTGAGAGCAGCCTGCAAGCTGATAAAGCAGAGGTAAATATTGACAGAAGAGCTCACCAGCTTCAGCACAGCTTTCTTTCTCTGTTCATTTGCTGCCTTTATCTCCCTGGCATGGCGCTTCTGGGCTTTTTTCCTTGCTTTTAATAAGGCAGCAGGGTCCACTCCAGTCTGTCAGGAGAAGAAAGTATGATCAGAGGAGACTCAGCTTGTTAGGATGGCACTGGAGTATCAATTTGCACTGAATTAATCACTGCCATAAATTTAAACAAGAAGCCTGCATTTTCCAGCTCCCCTTGGTGGGGGTGAGAACAGTGTAAAGAAGGAATCATCTTGGCAAGCACTGTGTTAACAAGATGAGGGAAAGATGCATCTCATTCTTTTCTTGAAATCAGAGAGTGTCGTGTTTCCACCAAATGCTGATTGGAGTGCAGAGAGCAAAGGGGAGAGAGTGCACTTGGGCAATAATCACCAATATCTCTTTGTGAGGGCAAGTACCACCCACCTGGTTTGCATAAGACTCGCCATGGGAGCTACAGAAAAATGTTTCAGAAGTTAGTACAGGCACAGTTGTCACCGGGTCAGGGGCTCTGCTGTTGCCACTGCCACCAGGTGACAGCAGGGGTGACACACAGGCAGTGAGGCACACCCTGCCTGCAGCTCATCTGCTGCCCATGGGAGGCACTAAATGCCCACAGGATTCCACATCTTACACTCCAGTACTTAGTTACCCAACAAGGAAACTTTTATTCCCATTTTGTTTTCAGCTCAGCAACTATTTTCCTGTTGAAAAAAAAGGTCTGACCAGTTTGTGTTTGACCAGTTCTGCACCCACCACTTCCCATTCACGAGCAGTCAGTATGAGGCCACACTTTGTTTATTCCCTCCCACCATGTTGTTGCTTCCTAAGACAATTTGTAGCTGGCTGGAGGATAACCTTCTCATATTGTACAGATCACCAGGGGCTGCAGGCTGAGAAACACTGTGTTAGGGGCTACACTAAAGGAGCTCAAAGACAAGCAAGTTTCAGAAGCCAGTTTGAATTTTTAGGACACAGACATTAAAGAATTTACTTTACTCACCTTTTTTATCAGTGCCCTTGCATATGACTCACTATTAGCAAAATAAAGAGATGTATTAGCTTGAAATATTTTGATTCCAGGATATTCTTTAACCTAAGGAAAATATTGGATGTGAACAGTTAAACAGAATAAAGGCCCCTGCGTAATCACAAGACACATGAGCATGCAGCAGTGCAACAGCCAACCCTGGATGGCTCTCAGCATGTGCCAGATAAAGAAGTTGGCACTGTTGTGAGCAAAGGCAACCAGGAGATCAGAACCTCCCCCTCTCCCAGTGTACTACTGCACACTATCAACGCCTGGTAACATTTCTCCTTCTATATTACACCAAAATGTACAGCCATAAAAATTAAATATTTGCAGTTCTTTCATGTTGCTATTTGCAGCTGATATTACCATGAGGAAATCATGCACTCCTAGAATTGCTTCCTTTTAGCCTCCCTTTCAACAAGCATCATAACTCATTTCCCTCTTTCTCTCTTTTTCTTTCTTGACTCCCCAGGTACCAAAAAAATGAACCTTTCAAATCTGTGGTTTTATCCAGACCTTCAGACGGGTCTTGATATTCACTTCTCTCCCCTCCTTTAAATGCAGTCATCTCTAACTAAACAGGCTGAACTGTGACATTTTGCATGCAAATGACCTGGCCAGCAGCACAGACCCAGCCTGCCATATGCTGCCAGCCCCACCTTCACCAGGAGGAAATGCTGACTGCATTCAGTGTAACAGAAAGGGGGTCTGCTCTCCTTTGCATGCAGATCCAAATGTGAGCACTCATTCTCCTGCTTTGCATCATATTTAAAGCAGAACTGCATGATCTTTTTCCATAGGTTTTTACAGACTGGTTCCTCAGTAAAGGGCAATGTAACTTTCACAGCAGCATCTCTGAGAACATAGCAGGGAGTGCAGAAAATTGTAGCTGTTGTTTGGGAATAAATACAGCATGTTTATATCCACTGCACTGAAAAATGTAATGCTTTCATCAACTTTTGGTTGAACAAAATGGCATTTATGAGAAGCTAAGTGCATGATGAGCAATTGTGCCATTAATCACATATATTTAATGAGCAGGGGATGGGTGGGATGCTGTTTTGAACAGTTTGTGCAATTCTGAAGAACACACAAGTTTGCATCCTGGGTTCCATGGATTCCATGCACTACTGCCACACAAATAAAGAAGGTGGCCTGGTATGCACTTGTTTACATAGCAGGTTTAGCAGTGCTATTCCTAAACACTGGGACAATGGAACTAGTGTAAAAGTACTTTTGGTCACTGCCTGGTGAAATGTACGTGCAGTACAAAGACCTTGCATTTTGAACAAAGCAACTTTTACTACTAAACCCAAATCTATTTATTTCCTTTCAACATAGGTGAATGCTCAGCAGCCAGCACTGCATGTGCAGTGTGGTAGGACAAAGCAGCAAATTGCCACAGCTGTCTTTGCTCCACTGAGTGAAACTCCTCAATGCAGAAGAACATGTTCCTACCTCTTCATACTCTTCCACATCACAGTAGATGTCAGTGTTAGGAATCTGACCAAGGATTCTGTATTTAGGTCTAGAGAGAAAGGAAACAAATATTTCTGTATTATCACTTACAAAGTGGAAAAGTGAGTGTTTAACACACAGTGAAACTTATTTTAAATGGTCATTCTGCAGGGCCTGTCTGGTACAGGACTTTCTAAACATGGTTAAATGCAGTGAGCAGTTTACGGCAGAATACATTTAAAAGAAAGTTGGTTCTGTCAGTGCAAAATCAATTTATAAGCTTAGTGCTGAAATGTTGTCATTTTCTGAAAAGCATGAGTCAGAACATGCAAAAGGACAGAGCAAATTCTCTGTCACCCCAGGACAAGCACCAACTGGTGCAACTCTACTGACTGTCCTGCAAATATGCAAGCTCACACTGACAGAAAACATGCTGCAATTTCGAAGAGCCACTCTGCTCCCAGGACAATGTCTAAGCAGATGAATATTCCCAACTCACAAGAACTGTGACAGCAAAGTACATGACTGTTCTGTTTGCAAGAATAAAACTGTGTAGAGATAGCAGAAAAATACTCTTATTTATGCAGAGTGGAAATTTCACAATTTGCTTTCACTCCAGTGGAGACAGAACCAAGACTTTTACACAGTTTCCACCTGTCCCAGACCCTGAGCCCAGAAACCTCACATGCCAGTGCTATCCACACATGCAAGAAATCATTTCACTGTAGACCTGGAAAGCTTCACAATAAGAGCTTTGTCACTTTGAATGGGGAGAAGTGACTTGAACACTAGAACAGCCACTGTATTTTACAAATTACAACTTTCCTTTAAAATACCTAAGCATTCATCCCATGATAACCTGACACAACCTCAGCTTGTCTGTGACAATTAGCGCACACAAAACACGACCATACTGAAACTGGCAGAAAAAAGATTTAAAGTTCTAAACTCTAAGCATCAAAAGAAATAAACAAGAAGATTAACCACTATGTGAAATGAAAAATCTTCTGTTTATTACTGAGAGTACAAGTTCATGCTCTCTAAAAATTTTTTTCTCAGAAAAAGAAAATGTGAACCCTGGATCAGAGCCAAAGGGCATGACCTATATTAGGAAGGAAATTCCATTCAGCATGCAGTTGAAGAGGGTGGGATGGACTTCTGTTTATTTGCACCCCTTAAGCAAACAAAACCACATAGAAGATCAGCAAACATTAATTTTGATAAAGAAGAAATCTGACCTTTGTGTTCTGTAAATAACGGTGATCATTGCAAATGTAACTGCACTAAGCAAACCATAGTCTAGTCCCAGCAAAAGAGAAGCCACAAAAGCTGCCACCCAGATGGCCTAAAACAAAAAAAGGTGTGAATTATTATGCATCCTCTTTCCTGTTAACAACAAAAACAACAGCAGAAACCAACCACAAAACCTATGTATCACTTCTGACCAGGAACAGGCTCTAATGCAACCCATCATGATGCCAGATGGGAATTGCCTCAACCTTTCAGAAGGGTATAAAAGCTCAATGCACTCTAACAAATGACAAACTGTCACACATTAATTAATGCCTTAAGTCCTGTTCTCCAAGGAATCTTGTTCTACCATCATCACACTCCAAAAATCTTAAGATGAAAAAAAAATATTCAAGGCTTGCAAGTAGCTCTAACTCAGCTCCACCAGCCAGTTCATCCAGGACAGAAATGCCACCAAAATGTTCCCTCCAATGCACTCTTAGCTCTGGCCCACTCCAGCCAGGTTTTTGGTTTGTCTTAAAAGATGGCAAATACCTTCACGTGGTTTTCTTTGTTACTCTGTTTTCAAATTCTTCTCAGACATCCCCACAGCCTTTAGGGCAGTTTCCATAGCAAAACTGCCACAGCTTTTGCTTTTACCACAACCAAACTACTTCTGACTTGAGTTACAAGATTGCTGAGCAACAACAGAAATATTCTTGTCTCCAACAGTACTCCAAGGGTACTTACAGCTCCCTGACTTATGTGCACCTGAAATACAACACTAATTTGTAATTCCTTGGTAAGTTTCTACACCATTTTGGGGACAGCAACAAATTTAGTACAGTAAAATATAAGCACTGAGCTGTGCAATACTCACCAGCTCGATCTTACTGGTTCTCCAGAAGTGCATGACATCTGCAAACTGTTTAAACATTCCCTTCAGGTTCACCATGACAATTGCAGCTAGCACTGTCTAAGAACATTACAAAAATGCAATTTTCAGAAGCAAAATAAACCCAATGCCAAATAAGAACTACAAAGGATCACAAATAACTACTTCTGTGCTTTATAACTGATATAAGTCCACTGAATAGATGTTCTATGCAAAACCCCACAACTTTTCAGGTAGTTCAGTGGACATGGGCTTTTACTGCAGCTGCAGAATGGGCAAACCAGTTCAGTTCAGTTTGATTTACTCTTTCCTAGCAAGAGAAATCACATGCTCCTACACTTCATGCTGCTACACTTACAGTGCCTGAAGCAGTAGACTATAATCTCAAATTCATGTTTCTCTACAACACACTGAAACAATTCCTGCAACAGTCATATGGTTGTAACCCAAGGTCCAACTCCTATAACAAGAAACAGGAATTGTGTATCATCCATTGCATATCACCAGAAACAGATTTTTTTTTAAAGTTAGAAATGTACTTTTTCACATAAATATATTTTTATACAAATAAGTATAAACAGCAGCAAACACAACTCATTATGCTGAGCCATTATCCAGCCCCAGCCTTCTGCAGCCCAAGTTGTGACTTTCTTTTAACTTTTTAACTTCAACCCAGAATTCCTATGCTGCAATCCAATGTGGCCAGCAGGACCAGGGCAGGGATTGTCCCCCTGTACTCGGCACTGGTGAAGCCACACCACAAATCCTCTGTTCAGTTTTGGGCCCCTCACTAAAAGAAGGACATTGAGGGGCTGGAGAGAGTTCAGAGAAGGGAACAGAGCTGGGGAAGGGTCTGAGCACAAGTCTGGTGAGGAGCAGCTGAGGGTGTTCAGCCTGGAGAAAAGGAGGCTCAGAGGAGACCTTATCACTCTCTGTGCCTGAGAGGAGGTTGTGGCCAGGTGAGGATTGGACTCTTCTTGCAAAATAAAATGTGACAGAATGACAGGAAATCCCTCAAGTTGTGCCAGGGGAAGTTTAGATTGGATATGAAGAAAAGTTTCTTCATAGAAGTGTTTGTCAAGAATTGGAACAGGCTACCCAGGAGGTGGTTGAGTCACCATCCCTGGAGACATTTAAAGCAAGTAGATGTGGCACTTAGGGGCATGATTCAGTGCTGAGCTAACAGCTGAACTCAATGATCTTAAAGGGCTTTTCCAACCTAAACAGTTCTAAAGGGGAATTGCTTGAAGGTATTCCTATGTTCTAAAGATAGAGTCCAGGATATCCAATACTAAAAACAACAACAAAAATCATGCTTTGATTTGAATTTGAATTGTTCAAAACACTATTTATTTCTAAGCTAATTTACAGCAGAAATGCATACAAAATTTAAAGCTTTCTGGATCAAAGCCTAACTGTTGTTTACTAACTCTCCCACAATTTCAAGTTTTAGCAATACTCATAAGCCTCTGTTCACAGTCAATGCAATGCCTAATATGCAAAACTCCCTTACCTGTGGAAGTGGTTCAAAAAGGGATCCAATAGCCACAATCACCAACAGAACCATTACTGCAGAGAGTGCACCTGCAATCTGAACAAAAAAAAAAGCCAGAGATTATTCAGAAGTGTTCCCAAGGGGAAATATTACTGATTAGCTAACCCCTTGTGCTTTCAACAAGCCTGGCTGTACAAATGACTTTTGATTCCTTCCATTCAGTTCACCCATTTTGCCCATCATGCCACTTTCTATCCCGGCCCAGTCTGGATTTGAAACATGGGAAACTCCATGTTAATTCTTCTGGCTCAGGCAGAGAAATATAGCCATCTAGATAAGCTTCAGACTTTAGTTTTGGAGCTCCAAAGAGTCAACTTCATTTGGCTCAGGATTTGGGTATTCTACATACCTGAGTTTTTCCACCAGTGCTTTCCTGGACAAGACTCCGAGACATTGAGCATGTGATTGCAATGGTTTGGAAAAATGACCCCACAGAGTTGCATATTCCCAAGGCAATAAGTTCCTGTGTTAAACAACAGAGCAAAGAAAGCCAAATATACACTTACACTTAGTAGTGGTACCAAGCTGGAACTATCCACAGACATTAACAACCACATCTTATTTACATTGCTTTCTAGCAACCTCATTGTAGAGCATAAGCAACCTAATTGTAGCTTATACTTGTAGTTCTCACACACGCACAAGTTGATGCATGTAGTCATCTGTTAAATAAAGTCTCTGATTAAATGCTGGAGACATTTCTTATCCCAAAATGTTACAAGAATTAATCAGACTGAAAATAAAAACGAATAATTAATCAGACTGAAAATAAAACCAGGACTGCTTGTTTTAAGGATTTCTTCATCTCGGGAATAATTTGAATTTTAACCCTGAATATACATGAAAAATGTTTTCTCATGCAAACACCTTTCTTTGCTTCCCACTCTATGTGTTTAAAACCATGAGCAGCCCTGCATGTGCTTCCATGAGTGGTAATCCATTGCTGTACATGGAAAAACCAATGAGTGTCTGCTGCTTCCTCAGGAAGATCCCACATGAGAACTGCTCCCATGGGTGAGGCCAGGAGCTCCATCTACCTCAGTACTGCATTTCTGATGCCTAAGAAATTATTTGCTTTTAATGAAGCCTCCCCAGACTACTCTGCATCTTGTTATTTGTAACTGAGTGATTTGAGCCACGCATTTCCAACAGCCCTCAATGAGATTTTTCTCTGCATTTGTACAATCCTTTTTGGATTCATTTAAACACTTGGCATGCACTGCTACTGTGACAAGGAGTGCTACAGTTTAACACCCAGGTGAAGTACAATCTGGCACCTCCTGAGGAAAAGATTTACATGCTTCACTCAGGGCAGCAATGATTATGTTTAAGATAAATAGAGGCAATTACATTCATGCAGCTACAGATTTGTCCTCTTCTCTCTGTGGGTAACAATGACATGAAGGATGAGATTCCCTCGTGGTGTCAAGGGAAGCTCTGCCTCCCTTGACACCACAATGATACAGACCAATAATCCAATTGAAGTATTGATCCTAAACTGCACAGGAAGGCCAGAGTAGGTGAGGAGGACACCTATTTTATTTTTAGGGAGTCCTAAACACAGTCCTTATCACTCAAATCATACTCAGAATGCCAAGTACAGACAGGGCCAATTGCTGCCCCAGAAAACATTGCCCATTTGCAATGGCTGTGAATAAAAAGAAAATATAAAACATAATTGGAATTTTTAAACTCTAGAACAAGAGTTCTTTGACACATAAGGTACTGTATTTATCATATGGGACCTCTGTGCTTTGCTCTATTACAGAAAGCAGAGAAAATGCAGCTGCTCATCAGGACAGTATGGCCAAGTTATACCTGTCCCAAAAATTAATAGCCATGCATATGTCCAAGTATAGCAGAAGCAGGTTTCCCAAAATGAAGCTAAAAGTGAAACTGGTTTTTTAAACACAGCCAGAAGAAGAACTTACATTAATTACTGGCCTTTGAATGTGTAGGCTGTCAAAAATCTGGCTCGATTCCACTAATGAAGAAATCCTCATTTTTGCCAATATCACACCCTACTTTAATGATATAACAAAGGTGCTACTGAGAATTTTCAACAAATCAACTCTGCTACTTTTACCTGATTCCCATCGATGGTGTAACCATGTTTAAGGGCAAAGATCTTGGCCATTGATACAGCCATTGAAAATCCAACTATTGCAATTGCCACTGCATCCACAAATATTGCTGGGATTAGCCCAATGTCAGGAACTGCTGGTGCACGTAACCTTGGAGATGAAATTAAGATTTATAAATTAATATGGTAAGAACTATAAGCAATACAGAAAAGACACAGTCTTAATAAGAATGTATCATCCCTACCCTTGAGGAATATTCCCAACAACATCCACTTTGTATGACTCATGCAGATGCATTCCAGCTGAAACTCCTGTGCCAATAATGACCTAAAAATCCACAAACACATTTGTAAACATTATCTAAAAAGAGATAAAGCCACTTGAAGAGATATAAAGGTTGGCTGATTACGATTAATAAACACAAGGGGTTAGATTACGATTAATAAACACAAGGGGTTACATTTACTGTCAGTCAGTTTTCTATGAGTTAGGGGCTAAAAAAGAAGACAAAAAGGAGGAAGGATCATGATTTTCCCCTCATCATGTCCAACTCACCCTGATTTTATAGTTTTTTGTAAAAAGTTAAATGGAACATGCTATGGTATGGCTCAGGCAAATGAGTGTATTGGAAAAATCAAATGCAAGGACAGTCCTGCCTGTGTGCACTGGCTTATTTGCATGTGCATAGCCTGTTACCTGTAAAGACAACTGATGCAACAGCAAAGAAAGGAACATTGTTTTGCTATTGCCTATCAAAAATACCCTATTACACATCTCTCTCATCTCTCACAAGCATCCCTTTTCTTTATTCCTTCTATCTAGATTGTGCCCATGCCTTCAATTATCTCCTTTCTTGACTCCATTATGTGCAGGTTTTTTGAGATCTGTAGTAATCTGAGAACTCATTTTTAAATCAAATCACTTTTAAAGAAAAAAGCTTGTCTGAGCTGTAGGCTTTGTGTGTATTATGACAGTCTGTTTTACAGAGGTATTTTAGAATAGTTGCTTGAAACAGAATCAGTGCTGCAGCCAGTTATCAGTCTCAGAAACAGAGAAAGGAAAAAGTATTAAGTCCTGATGATCCCTGCTCTTCTTTCTGCTACTGCATTTCAAAAAGCAAGCAAGCTCTGCAGGCATCTTACAGGCATCTGTAAGCACCTTCCTTCAGGAAAGGGTTCAGAGCTCTTGGACTCCATGTGGGAAATGCCACTTCAGACACTCTGCATTGTCTTGCAGGGAATCAGTCAGGAGCCCAAACTCTTGGATAGAGAGGGTTTTGTATCTACCCATTGCTATAGGGGACTGGGGGTGTTTAATTTGTTTTTCAACTCTTCTTTTTGACTTTATGCTCTCCATATGGGCATTCCAGTTCTTAATTTTAAGAGAATCCAAACCTTCAATTGGATCAAGGCTCAAATGAATTGTATTCAATGGAAGTTACTCTCAGGCTCAGATAGAAGACAGAACATGAGACAGTTTCTACAGCTTTGGAACAGCTACATAATTTAGCCATAGAATTTCCCAACTGGCTTACCACGATGATCTCCATAGGAATAGGAACTGGGAGCTTCTTCTGAAAGCGGAAATTGATCTCCTTGCCAATCAGCAACAGAACAATGCACGTTAACCCAACAATCATTGTAGCAATGTTGGTGGTTGTTATATTTGAAAACACAGCAACCATGCTCTGTAACATACCAGAAGCATCATAATTATTCTTAAGAAAATGGAACTTCATGGAGATTTGCCACAGAAGAGCAAATTATACATTGCTTTTCAGCTGTGGTTTCATTGTAAATTTATAACCACAGTGAATGAAGGCCTCACCAAAATACCCATTGTTCCTACAAAATACAGAAGACTAGAGTATCTCAGTGAGAGAAATGCACTTGAATCATTTACAATATCAGTGTTCCTTAAAGGGGGCAAAAATTTGGAGAAAAAACTTTAATGGGGTAAAAAATCTAAACTAAACCATGTCTCTTATCCTTAACATTTTCACACATATTCTTCAGTGGCAGCTACCTGAAAGTAATAAATGCAAACTCCTTCTAATACCTTCAAATATTCTTTGGCAAGTCACATTTACTTAGAGCTGCATAAACTATTCTAAAACAGTAAAGCTGCTGATAGAACCATTGAGGTTGCCATAACAGATCCTGCAATGCTGCTGAACCAGCCATTATTCCAAATACCTTTTAATTGAAAACGCTTTCTAAAAGGGTGTTAGAAAAAAAACCTGCTGGAATACACAAATTGCTAGAGGGTAAATAGTTGCCCATACTGATTATTCCTCCTTAATCCACTGCATTAAAATAAATAAATAACCTCTGGAGAGGTCTTTGAAAGAAGGCAAACATACTCTTCTTTATGCAGATTGAAAATTGCTACAACTGTCAAGATGTTATATCAATTCAAGATGTTCAGGTAGTATGCATTTTCAATTTATAACTTCCCTTCTATTTGTTTAGCAATTAGTATGACTGGTTCCCAGTTTTGTGAACTGAACAGCAAATTTTGGAATTAATCATTAATGCAGATTTGTTTGCAAAAGGTTTGTTTTATCTGCACAAACATACAGAAAGATTCCCACAAAGCATTTTCTGTAACCTACATGTAGATGAAATCCTGAAGCTTCATTATTGCTGAGCCATCAATCTGCTCAAAAGCTCAGGTTTTCACAGACATCTGAGATCCTCCCTTTCACAGACATCTGAGATCTTCCCTTTTCTTCCACTTAAGAGTGGAAAGATTCTGAGAGCAACATTTCCTAGCTTTGCAGAACATGCCTGATTTACAGTGAAGCATTTCAGGAGCACATTTCCCTCCAAGGCACAAGAGATTTGCTTCAATGAACAATATTCCTTCATATTATAAAACTGCATTCAGCAGAATCCCAAAATCCGCCCATCTCAGACTGTGTGAATCTATCAAGTCACTCTTGGGCTGCACTTTCAGATATTGATATATTATTATGGCACTTAATGACCTATGTTCAATACTGAAGATTATTCTACTTAGTGCCAAATAATACATAAAAACAGGCAGAAAAGCTTAGGAACTAGATGCAGGATTTGCATGCTCACATATACAACAGAGAGGGGCCCACTGTAGCGGTTAGTCTTGATGCCAAGCAGATATTTCAGCTGGGAAGTGAAGACATGGACTGCAGCTGCAGTGGTGAACCCTCGCACCAGAGGCTCTGTCAGGTAGATGGCCAGAAATCCAAACCGAAGGAAACCTAAACACAACTAACGAAAAGAAGGGTCAACCATGTGAATCCCACTATAGTCTGGGTACAGCACACACACCTCCCCTCTCCTTTCCTCAATGCCCAAGCCAGATCAGGCAAACCTGAACTTGGCTTTTCTAAAGGAAGCTGCCATCAATGCACCCCATCTTCCATGCCACTGGCAGGTCCAGTGTGAGATATGGGGATGTATGTATGTATCTATGCATTGTTTGTATGCATTTATGGACAGATTAGAGAACGTCAGTTGAGTTTTTCTGATGGGATAGGAAAAAATGAAAAGGGGGAAAATCCTGTTTTTTTCCAGTCCAGCTAAGATGCCAATAAAGCCCTGCCTCCAATTCATCCATCCCCATTTCTGTGATGAGGCTGCCATAAAGCAGCCTGTGTCCCACACAGAGCAGGGCAGAGGCACAAGTCTGGTTACAGGGGACCCACTGTCCCTCAGCACCCCCTGCAAGGCCAGCAGCAGCAGCTGCTCCTACAGCAAACTGTGAGCACATACCTGGATAAGTCCTGAAAGAAAGGCGAGAGCCACAGCTACCTGCACCCTCTTGGCATCCCTAACACTGTAAAATTCAAGGATCTCTGTAGTATTTGTAGTATTAGAGTCCAGACAAATCATTTCATCAGGCACTTCTCTCACAGCAACACTACCAACCATCATACTAACCACAGCAAAGGTACCTGAAATAAGAGGAAGAGGAAAATAATTGCTTAAAATCTTGGCAAGTTTTTTTTTAGGAGTGGTTCTTATTGAGATATGTAGAATTAAACTAAAATAAGAGTTTTCTACCTTAATAATGTATTTTTTAGTCCTCAAATCTGCTCCAGTACTCAGCACCATTAAAGCCAGTTAGATGGTGAACATACATCTCTGCAGTAGGTAAACACCATCATTTTTTTTAGATCTCAGTTTCTATTTTGCACTTTAAAGATTCATCCCAGCCACACCAATGAAATCATAGTTCAGGAGTTTGCAAGACACATTTTTAGATCTAATCTGATACAAGATGCTCTTCTACTGCTTCCTATGTAAAATGTATAAGCTAACAATAAAAAGTACTGCTTATGTTCCCCACATTTGCATTTCTCCTATGCACTTAAATTTTAATTTATGGAAAACAGCTACACTTTCTACTTCTCTGATTTTATTTTTTACAGCTTTATTAAAAATACACACATACACACATACAGACAGAGTTTCAGTTATCCATACAGATATACCTATTGATATGTGCTTGGAGGTTCCAAAAAAAGTATACAGAAAAACAGGATAAAATGAAGAATATAGGCCAAATACTGGGGGAACAGCTGCCAGCAAAGCATAGGCTAAACCTAGAAAACAGATACAAATATGTATGATAAGTTAACAACAAAAATAAAACATCTGAAGCAAAGGGATTTAAGTCTACTATAACTGAACATACCTAACAGGAAATCTAGAGACTGTCCCAGGTTTAAAAAATAGACCTTTAGTGAATAGTCTTTAAAATGTATAATACTCTAGGGCAGTGCCTAGAAACATGATGGGTTGAGTCAGGAAACCAAAGTCTAATTACAGGCACTGCAGGTGTGTTTGTGTGTACACGTGTGCATCTGTTTTGCCTTTGTGGGTGCAAACACTCCTTAATGGCCAGCAAATGATTTTTGTTGCTTTTGTTTTCATCTGCAGATAGAAACACCCAAACTCTCATAAGTGGGACATATTTGACTTTTTCTTTTTTTTCCCATCAGACATGGTGTTCATGGCAACCCCTAACTGACCAAACACTTTCCTCCTCCCTCACCCCAGAATGACTGGGATAACATAACAGTTTACGTTTCCACAAAACATGCTTCAAAATGTAAAATAAGCAGAGAACTTCTGATAATCTGTAAGGTCACAGAGCTTATACAGCCTGGTATCCTTCCCAAAAACAAAGTCCTTTTTGCCATTAAGCCCTGTCCAGTCCCATGCAGTGGAATGCAATCCACATCATTCCTATCTGTAGTGGGGGCTGGCAAGCATCACTGTGGAGCTGTGGGGGGAACAGCTCGAAGGGACACCAGGGAAGAACATCTCCCACCCTCTGTGTGACTCAGGGTGTGCTGATCATGGGACCAGGCTCACAAGCAAGTGGTGTACATCATGTGATGTGGCACACAACTGTCCCAAGCAGTTCCAGCCAAAACAATAGCTCTACATAGTTTTTGTTAATGAGAAGTGACACCAGAACAGAACAAATGGGCCTCAAGGAGAAAACACTGCATCCTGGCTTGGCTTGGTTCTGCACTCTCACAAGTGTAGGCTGGTAACACCTGTGGGTTAGTGCAAATTCCAAACAGGGGCAATGGTTCACCCACCATGAAGAGCCAGTGATACTCAAAACAACCTCTCCCTAATAATTTAAATTAGGAGACAAAGCATCACATTCCAAAAAAAAGAGCTAAACCAAATGGATCTGTGCCATCCAAGTGCTCTTGTGCAGTGTAGTAAGTCACAGGACCTTGTTCTAGCCCTAAACAATATGTTAGTCCTTACCAAAAATTCATATTCTCACCAAAAGTGGACTGATGGTATCATCAATTCTCTTGCTCAAATGAGCATTTCATTAAGTACTTGTGAAACTCCTCCCACATATCTTTTCTCACCCAAGGGGTACCTCTCCTGACATCAGCAAACACCCTGTACTGTAACAGTCTGGCCTTTAACATGATGATGAACTTCACAGTACAAGTAACCAGAACTGAAAATCAGTGTTCAAAACTGGGAGGGTGGGTCTGTGTGAAGTTCCTGATCTGAATACCCTTTTATTCCCTTTCATTTGTACTGGCATTTTTAGAGACTGTCAGTGCCAAGGAAATAAAGAGATATTGACCTGATAGGAGGCCATGGCTTAAACACCGTGGTCATTGTAGTTCTGCCTGGAATGATTCCCAGGCTTCTTTGAAGCCATGCTTGCTATAATTACTTTCATTCCAGAAAATTGAAAGTTCAACTTTTGTGTTTTTAGAAAGGGAAAGATTAGGAGCAGTTTAGGGCATGTCTACAGGCGCCAAATGAATAATGTTTACTTTTAAAAAGAGTCACAGAATTAAGTACAAAGTTCACTGCTGACCACTTACATTTTAGTGTTTTTTCAGGTCATGACACAAATTATGTTTCAGTATACAACTGACAATGTTTGTGTCTAGTATATGACAGATATGCCTGAGAGTTAACCACATTAGCTATCAGTTGAAGATAAGTCTATGCTTCCCTGTGTAGAAATAAAAATAACCTTAATCATAAAACTTAAACAAAACCAGGAAGATACAGAAATAAAGAAATTATCTGCAGAGCCTAAGTTAGGGTACTGAATTATTTTAACTGTTTACCACCCATTAAAATCTTGGACTTACAGATGACTTTTTCAGACCTGCCTCAGCCTAAAGTGGAACAAGTGAAGTGCAAATATGAAATAAATCAACACAGAAGTAAACTTATTTATGCTTAATTACAACACCCTCTGGACAAGGCTCTGCACAAATCAGAGAATTTTCTTGATCCCAAGACATTGTGGAAAAATCTACTGAGACTGTGGCAGCTACTGTGAAGCTGCCATGTCCAGAGCAGTGGGCACCCCATAATGATATTGCTGTAGAAGTGCTGTTGCTTTCTAAACTCCTTACACTTCTGAAACTGCTAATAGTAAATGCTGGGCTAAACAAAAGATTCTACTGGTCCATTTACCAAGAGCTGGAATGGACACAGAATAGTGAACACTGGATTTCTCTGTCTTCCCAGAACCTGCTCCTGCTTCAGGACTGGGCTCCACTTAGGCTGACACTTCCAAGAATTTACTAGAAATTTCTACAGATTTTCAGCCTTGTTAGAGATGATGCTTTTGATTTGTTTCCACCACATAAATCGCTGCCTGCTGCTATGGTTCCAGTGTAAAGTGGTGACTTCTAGCCTTAGGGATCAGTCTTTGAATTCCTGCATGTTCTTCTCTGGTTAAATTTAGTTTGGTTACTTTGCCTCAGTTGCTCCCTGAAACATAATGTCTATATGTCTGCTACCCTCTGCAGGAAATAAGCCACGACTTTCAGGACAATGAGATCAGTAAATAATATGGTGCATTCAGGAAAAGTTTGGACATGCACCTAAACTGTGAAAGGCTGGTCTGCCATTGAGAGCTGTGGATACTGATTAGAGAGGGAGCTTCTTTCAGGGTTTGGTGCATATCACTACTTGCAGTTTTAAGGGAATCATCATTCTGGGCTGGTCTGCAGAATCCATGTTGATCTCCACAGAGAGCCCTGAGATACACATCCTGTTCTCAGGAGCACCTGTTTCAGGATGTCAAGGCACACACAGAAAAAGTAAGGAAGAGATAATTAAATCCAGAGGTACACTCACCTTGAGGAAGCTGCATGACCCCAGTGCTAATACCTGAGATAATGTCTCCAAATAAGTATCTCCTCACTGGGTAATGAGGCAGCCATTTTAAAATTGGTAAGAAACTGTAAAGATGAGACTTGGCTTTCTTAGAAGTACAACTGGAATTACAAAGCAGAAAGAAAGTTAGACACCAGTAGGGGACAAACAGGCTGTAAAAATTGTCTTTCATCCCTATACAGGAACAGTTCCTTTACAGGCAGGCTCAGACTCCTGATGACAGTAACTTCTGGACATGCTTAAGCGCAAACAACTATGCCTCCAGTTAATTTAGCCCTTAATCATGTGTTAGTGCTGTTGACAAACCTTACAGAACTAGAGAAGAGAACAAAATGGAGCACAAAACTCAATGTGCATAGACTGGAATAGTTTTACTTCCCACTGGAGGTCAGGGGAAGTAAAGAAAGCCCACTATCAGGAAGCAAGTTATTCTCAGGGGATTGTTCCTAGTAACAATCTTGCTTCCTGATAGTGGTTTTCACTCATCAGAGTACTCTGCAGTGCTTCTTCCCATTTACTATTTGTGTGCTGTATACTTTTTTGATCATAATATTGTATATTCCTAATCTTTAAACATGGCAAATCTATTAATTTAACCAGTACTTACTACTATCCCTACCAGTACTGACAGCCCCACTTTCAGGCCGTTTGAGAGCATAACCCTTCCTCACCCAGAAGGGAAAGGCACTGAGGCCAGCAGCACTGACCCTGACTCTCAGCAGAGCTATTAACCTTTTGAAACCCTGACTCATGACAAATGAACAGAGCCAGGAAATACAGATCTCTATCCAGTACTGCCTGGCATCACACCTTGATTGTACTGTGGGAAGTTTAACCTTGGCTAAAAATGTAACACATAAATGCTTTTCTGTGTAGGGGAATTGCAAGAGAATTGCAGAGATTTGTTAGCATTTCTGAATTGCACTGTGAAGAAGCTTGTTGCTAAAAGTGAGAGTCATCCACACGTCTCCATGGTTAGGTAGACTGTATCACAAAAAGGAGGATTTGGATCCACTTTCTTTTAATTCAGGACAGACAAGTTTTCTGAGGTACAATTAAATGTCTTTACCATTGAAAACATTCCATAAACCAAAGCTAATCTCCCAATGTCAAATCATGTAAACAGGAATATTTTATAGAAAAGCAATTCTGTTGTCCTGCAGAACAAGGTTTGAGAAAGAAATTGAAAAAAACTCTGCAAAGGAAGCATGGATAAATATAAAACTAATGAGACCTTAAATCCCCTGGTACCATGGAGCAAGAGAACCACAGTTAAAGACATTTCACATCTAACCAGATGATACTTATATGCCAAGGCAGTTAATTAGAAGCTAGAGAATGCCTTTAGTAAGTTCTTATTAGACCAATATTTAGATTTCTACACAGCTACCACACATCTCCATTCTTCTGTGAAAGGATCATGTGAAGCACAAATTTGGCCATAAGTATTTCCACATAAGAAGGACAGATATTTTCTGGGTCTTATGAATTCATGTCACATGATCTGACTAATACTTCACATTCCCATGCTGTGTATTTTCCTTTTGCACTTTGATGAAGGCAATTCAACTAATTTATCCAACATTTTCTAATATAGTTCTACATTTACATTGAAAGCACATACACAGCTTCTTCCCAGTCTTGTTGAACGGTCAAAGTAGAATTAGTGTTTTTATCTTTTAGGTTTCTTTGAAGAGATTACCGGCTAAGTGCATGAATCAATTAAGAATTATAATATTTCCAACCAATAAAACAAAGCTAAGACAAAAACCCTACCGACAAGAATGTGCAAGCCTCTGCCCTAAAGTCTGTCGGGTTCTCTGTCGCCTGTGCAGCTGTCCTTGCAGGAGCTCCTGGTTGTATATTGGTCTCTGCACACAATACATCTGGCTTTGCTCAAGACCCACTTCTTCTTCTCGAGCATGTTCCATAGTTGATCTCACAGACCAGCAGTGAAGGAGGAACAGTTCCACGGTCTCCACCAAAAAATCTGCATGCAGACAAAATAAGTTTGGTTTCCTTTTGAACCTCAGACTTGGCATTTCCTTTCAAATAATGTATTTTAACAAGCTAGAGGCAAGAACTGTGATTGCAGTCTAATTAAATAGTCTGTAACAGCAGGAAGAAAATAAATCACACTTAGTCCTTAGTATATGAAAACTATTAATTTATGCTTCTCTTGTATAATGAAAGCTTTTACATTATTTTCTTTGTAAATAAGAGATGAAACTAACCTGGAAGGTTGTATTCATGTTTATCTGGATTTTCTCTCAGTTTTTAAAGAATATATCGCTGGAGGAGGGAGATTCCTTTATTGCTCAGTTACTTCCTGCTTAGTCACAACCTGGCATGTCCATTTTCAAAAGACAGAACTCTAACACTGAGAAACCCACTTCTTTCTTCCAGATTGTCAGTTGCATCCTGCATCCATTCATCTGCCTTCTTCTCTATTTCAGAAGCTTCTTTTTCCAAACAGCATGTCGAGGATACACAATTCACTACTTTCAAACAGTTATTATTTCAATGAACGTGCCACTTACTGCTATTCTCAATCTGCACAGACTAAAACAGGTATCGGGAGATGTGCCCAGTTTTAAAACTGGCCAGAAGGTTTGTAAAGATCTATTTGTCTGTCTGATTCAGTGCCACAAAAATCTTAACACGTTTAAAAGACACTCTGCTAATTCCACTGCCCCATGTTTGCTGCTTTCAGAAATCCTGGGCAAGAAACTCATTCCCAATTGTGAGCAAAGTGACAGGACTGCTACGCTGTTAGGCTGAGATGCTGGCTAGTGCCACACTCGATGACAGAACGTGAGTGCAGTGGGAAACAGAGCCATCACTGTGAGCAAGGCCTTGGGCTCAAGTCCAGCAAGTCACTTAAGCATGTGTTTGCCTTCAACCAAGGCTGCTAACCCAGGGGTGCTCTGGTTTCAGCTGTACATCAATACTTTTCTGGGAAAGGGTTACCACGCAGAAATTAAACAAATTGCTACCTAAGCACTCAGACAAAGCCAACCACGATTGGTCCAACATTCCAATTCAGCAAATACAGTCAGACCATCAGCAAAATATCAATATTGCTATCTATGTCTTCACTCTGATGAAAGTGCTGGAATTTTCCACTCAGGTCTTGGTAATCTCTCCTAGAACTGACACAGCCTAGCATCTCTTCAGTTCTCACTATTTCATAAGCAATACTTTCCCTGTGCTGTCAGCCACAAAAGGATATTTTTACTAAAATTGTAATTTTTCATTTACTGCACACTCTAGATTGACTCCAACTTTATTGTATGAAATAAAGGCAATCCTTCTTGAGCAGGGAGGTTGTAACCTGTGATCCTCAGAAGTCCCCTAAAGCCTCAACCATTCTGGGATTCCGTAATGGTCCCTTATGTCATTATTCACATAGAATCCATCTTCTCCAGTAATTAATTGAGGTGTTCTGGCAACACTGGCCTTATCCACAAATTAAGAAGCAATTTTAATCAGTCCTAAACAGAAAATGAACTCAAATCAGAACCAAAAATGCAACTGCATGCAAAAGACACAGACCAAATCAGCTAAATGACTTGGTTTTGGCCAAACTTCTCCAATAAAATGAGAATGCAGTACCAATACATTTTTAGCCACGGTTTTAAAAACACACACTCTGCCTTCTTTCTGCTACAAAGGACAGCAACACAAGACAGTGCCCTGCTAACCCCAAACAATTCAGGTCCTGAATTTCCACCTTTGAGTTTGTTCAGCTTCAGGTAGATTGGTTAATATATAGAAGAGCCACATGAGATTGTAACATAAATCTAGATGTGGAGAGGTCTGGAGGTCTCCAGTTCTGTACACAAGCTCCAACTCTTCCAGGTACTATGAGCATATACAGAACAACAGAAGTTCCACCCTGCCTCTGGTTTTCATGGTAAAATAAATTATACAAATGCTGTATTTGACTAACTGAACAAGGTCCAACTCTAAATCAGTTATTCAAATCTTGGCAAGAGTTAGTTTGGAATACTGCCAGAGGTCACAAGCCAAGTTTCACCATCACTCAATCTAAAGATTTTTAAACTGTAGATTGAATGTTTCTGATTCTGTTAGAGTAAGGAAGTTACACTGCACTGAATCATGAGAAACAGCTAAAACAAAAGTAACTTGAGGGAGGATATGATAGGATCTTGTCTTAACCTTCACAGTGGACACAAGAACATGGAAAACAAATCACCTGTAGTTAAAAGAGATCCTATATCTACCTAAAACTACTGCTGGATATATCACACTCTTTCTTTTCCATGTCATTTCACCACCTTCATCTTAAAAGCCCTGCATAAGCATGTTCCTTGATGACAACCTAAAATACTACACTGTAGATAGCACAGTAACAATTAAAGTCTTTAATATCATCTCTCTCTTTTGCAAAAGCACACAGAGAGCACGAGTGAGATGCTTGTCTTTATGAGAGATGATACACATTGTCTATTGAGTAGCAAAACAGTAACATTTCATGACTGGTTCAAATGTCTCCAAGTGTTTGCTGCACACAAACTGGCAACACAGTTTCCCAAGGCTCAGAAATTGAGTCTTGCCCTTCACCCTCAGAATGCTTGAAGAGCAAAAGCAAGGAACTGCCATTTTCATGAAAAGAAAGCTTACTGCAATGACTTCTGAAAACTCACAAACCTTTATCCAGAGGAAGAGAAAGGCAATGGTGGATAGTGGAATACTGCTTTTCAACAACCTTTGAACTTCATGGCAAGAATAAAGTTAAAAAGCTGTAAGAAAGACTGTCATTAATCTTATCAGCCAGATAAGAGTTGAGTAGAAGTAGGTAAAACGTGTATGCAGAAGACTTAAGAGTTGGCAATTCTTTATCTGACTGATAAAGGCCTGTCTTATATCTTTCCTGCTATTATCAAATTGAAGGTGTTAAAGAAAAAAAAAAAGTGAAGCAAACATGAACTTATAACACTATCAGTAATAAATTAGCACTTTCTCTTCCCAGTCTTAGCTGATAAAGGAGGTCTGTCAAGCCATCAGCACTGATTCTTACAGAGGACAATAATTTTTGATCCAAATCACGTGAATCAAAGTGCAACCATAAAATTTATAGGAACAGAGATTTGGCTGCTGTTCCTTGGATTCAAAATATAACTATGGGGAGAAAAAAAGCAAGAAGCTGGAGACATTAAGAATGGTGTACCATGTGAGTCTTGCAGCTTTAATAAGCACTTTTTCTCCTAATGTGTATCTAACCTGAATGTGTCTGAGCTACCTAAGGAAATGGGGGAGTCAGCAGCAAATCCATTGTCTTGCCTGTTTTACAAGGGCAAAACCCCTTTCTTTTGGAAACACAAATTCTTTTCAGTGGCAGAAAACCACAGGTGGACAGTACTAGTACTGTGTTACAGTATGTCCTCTGCTAGAGACTTCCAAGTTTGATCATGAGCTAAGAAGTCTATGAAATATTTTGTGTCTTCAAGCTTACAAAGGCAGGTGACAGCCATCAGCCAAAGGGCTGGTAGAAATACTGCCACTCTATGTAAAACATCTTCTCCCAAATGCACCCTGAAAAGCACACTTACTGCAAGGTCTGCTCCTACTGTCTGAAGAGGCAAGACACAAACCCAGGTGATTTTAGGAAGCACATAATGGCTCATTTCTTTCTTTTCTCTCTGGCCTCATTCCCCAGTGCCCTTCCACTTTTCACCCTCAATGACAAGTACAAAGTTGTTTTTCAAATAAGCCCAAAGGTGTAAAATGACTGGGTGGGGTCATAAGGAATGTGTTCTCCTGATTTTATTGGACTGTTCTCATCATTCTCTTTTCTCCTCCACTCCTCCCATTAAATCCACTAACAACTAGATTTTTTAAACCTGAAGGCTTTAAGTAAAATTTCATAAATTTAGGGGTAACTTGTGAAACAAACAAAATTTTCCTTGTGTAGGTCCTAATCTAAGAAATGCACTCCAGGAGTGAACCTTTGGGAAAAAAATAAACCAAGACCTTAAATTTCTATGCAGCTTTTAGACAGGTAAAATGTCCACTCTAATAATTAGAAGGGTGAGATGATTACATAAACTGTGTTTGGTTGTGTGATAAAAGCTTCTCCACACACCTCTAATGTTACTCAGAACAACAGCAGGATGGCAAACCTGGATAACACCCTGGTGGGCTACTGCCAGGGCTACCACATGAGCCATCAGCCTATCAAAAGCTCATCACCACCAATCCAGAGTGGTACACAAGGGTCACCCATGGGACCCTAGAAGTCCCTGTCACTTCTCAGTGTGAAAAGCATCTGCCCATCTCTAAGAGTAAGAGCACTCAGGGACAGCAAAAGGGGTCCTGGGAAGTCCTGGCCAGTCACACATGGGCACATGGGATGGTCTGTACCAACAGCTGGAGTGGGGCTATCACCTTGGGGCTCATTTGTCCAGCTCAGCTGGGGAAATTGGGATGAAGGAGCTCCTAGGCAGATTGTGTGAGCCTGTGTGCTGGAGGGATCCACCCTGCAGATGTGTGATGTATCTCTACATGTGTACATATATTCTCAGCACTGGACCTCCATCCTGCTTGGCTAGAGAGCAGAGGGGCTGAAGCTGTTGCCTCTCTGATATGCGTGACTTGCCATGCACATTGTGTGTGTGTGCTTATGGGAAACATCTTCAGCCCTGGTACTGGCTGGATCTGGGGATATGGAGCAGCAGCAGCAGCCCCATCTTCCTCAGGCTGTTGAATTCAGTATGATATAATTTCCTCTAATGAACCTATCTTAGCCACTGAAAACATCGTAATAATAACATTGAGCATAAAGATCCTTCTCTCAAAATGGTAACAAATAAGACATATATATATTTTAAAATAAAATTATTATGTAACTGGTAAGAGGCAATTTATATTTCATGCTCCTTGCCAAAAAATACTTAAGGCCCCAAAGTTTACTGCATGGACTAATGAACTCATTAGTGTCTTAGGCATATCTCTTATCAACCAGCAATCTTATGTTTGTTTTCATCAACAGAATGTTTTAGGGCCTGTTATAATGATTGAGCTGTTTAATCCATTCCACATAAGACAAACAGCTGGAGCACTTTGAGAACAGAACATTGGTCTCCTTCCCTCTGAGACTAAGATAAGAGATGGCTTCTGTTTCCAGTGTAAACACATTGATGACCATGGGAATCCATGGCAATATGATCATTCTTATTTCTGCTTTTTGCAACTTCAGTGACCTTGGATCCTAGTCTGCCATCCTCCTTCCCTTTGCCAAAAGCAGTTGCTAGGGACAGTGGAATCAGTAAGTTAATCAGAACAGTAGCATGGCTGATGACCCCTTTATTATGCTTTGTTAAGCCAACTGATAAGGACATCCACCATCAATCATTAGCCAGCTTCATCTGCAGAGAAAATCCACTGCCAAAAACTTTGGTGGAGCAGTTTTCTTCATAAAGCTCCAGCTGGTCAGAGGAGATAACATAAATCAAGATAATGAATACACATCAAGCTAAGCCAGAATAATTTCTTTACTTCTTGTGATCTCAGTGGACCTCCAGCAACCGGTTCATTTTTTTCAGGCAAAGTGGAACATGCAGACAGTAAATAAGTGTCTGTGCAGAAAGAAATGACTTCATTCTGTTCTACACTTCCTTCTACAGAAAAGCCACCAAAAGAATTCTCCTCTATCTGCTTCATCAACTCTTTACACAGATCACTACCCTCTCAAGTGCTGCATCAAGTCAAAAATAAACAATGAAAAATAGAAGGCTGTTATTTATAACAAAATCATTTCAGTCATCATGTTTACAGTGCAAACCTCTCAAGTCAGAGAAACTGAAGGATAGTAAAACAGTGTGGTCAGAGGAAGAAATGACTGGGGTGCAGAGAGGGAGGAAGAGAGGGTTTAGAATGGGATTAAAATTTATATTCCAGTTGCACTGCTGCAAACATGGCAAAAAGTAACTACCATTACTTGAGTAACATGAGGTTTTGAAAAGTCTCCAAGGATCCTCTACAAGGCACTCTTTCTAACAAGTTCTGAAAGGATCTGCTCCTCTGTAAAACAGGCTGCAGCCACTGCCATGCTTGAAGAAATTCCTGAAGAACTGATGCTTCTGAAAGGCAACACAGAACTTCAGCACAGGGCAGCCACTCCTTGGGAAAGCAGCATGACTAACTATTTCTCAAAGCTGCCACTCTCCTCCTGATAGCTCTGAGAACTTCCCTATCCATGTTAGGATCTGCAAACAGTTCATTCTTGGAAGCTACTTCATAACACACATTTTCTGTGGTTTTTTTCTGCACTAGGTATGAAACCGAATCCCACATGAGCAGTAAGCAGAACATGACATATGATAGATCCTGTCCCCATTTATGCAACTGTTGCTTGGTGAAGATGTTATCTAAACAATACATTCTCCTGTCTCTTATGTACTTGAGTGTTGCTTCATGACCTGAAGGTGAATGCCAGACAGTGGGAATAACCTTCCTCAATGTTTTGATGCCAAGATTACACCTAAAGGCCATGAGGCACAGCAAACACAGGCCAACGCTGCTTTTGCTTGAAATATTTTAAAATGCACTGTAAGCAAAGAACATGTAGAGAAGTTTCTCAAAGTATTAGTACATATATATATATTTCTTCTGTGGCTAATGAAACTTTTAATGTGAGACAGCCCCATGTCTGCTCTTAACTGCTCCAACAAAAAGATCAGCCCTTGTGGTGCTGAACATTTCTTCAAATGACCCTCTAAGTGTATTTGGCAGAACAACCCTGCATGAATGGATCCCTGACACAGCTGCACTAGAACAGGGTGTCTTAATGAAGGAACTGGAAGAGCAGGAAGGGTATCTGGGCTGAGGATCATCAAATGAAATGAAGAAAGGTTCACTGAGTAATTTTCTGATGATTTCTTCTTGCAAGAACCTTTCCTTCCTTCTCAGGAACACATATGCAAAAGAAACAAATGTCACCAGAAAACAGGGGGGAAAAAAAATCACACTCACTGCAACTGCAGTTAGTTAGACTCAGATCACCTGTTCAGCTATAAGGACTTCAATGAAGCACCAAAAAGAGATCATATATGTTGATTTGCATGAAACTGGCAAAGAAATAAAACTGGAATCATATAATACGGAACTGAAAACAAGCAAACAAGTACAGTGCAAAATTTCAAAAAGAAAAATGCAATGAACCAAAGACAGTAGGTAATGAAACAGTAAACCTGAAAGAAATTGGAAGGGCTTAGAAAACAACGTTATGTCAAAACCCTGAAGCTGGGGCAGGATCCTGGTAAAGCAGGATATGCAGGGTTAGATGCTGAAGTGGTAAATGGATTCAGGTATAGATTTCTCTGGGAAAGGACTTGAACCATGTTATGCTATAAAGGTAAGGTAGCAGCAGCAAAACTTCTGTATTTATAGAAGTCATTACAGTTGCCTGTATCTGTAATAGACATGTAGTTTTGTTCCTTATGTGACCCCTCAGATTTGCCTGAGGTTAGCAGAGCTCTGTGAGAACAGGAACAGGCAGTTCCCTGTGAGCATCTCTGAGCAGCAATCCAAGTTTTGTCCTGCATGGGCTATAGCTTTTTAAATTCCATTCCATGAAAACCAGGTAGAAATTTTGTAATCCTTAATCAGTTCAATCCTTAACTGAGCTTAATTGATCTGTCCCTACTAGACTGAACTCCAACAAGGATGTTTCAAACAACACAGTCAGCAATCTTTGATTTGGATTGGAAAATCCTGTCTATGCCTTAGAATCACAGAATGGTGGAAGGAGCCTTCAAGACCACCCAGTTCCAAACCCCTGCTCTGGGTAGGGACATCTTCCACTAGACCAGGTTGCTCAAAGCCCCACCCAGCAGGGGAAGAGAGGCTTTCTGAGGCGTTCTCAAATCTCAGCCCTGCTTCAGAACCTAATTTCCATAAAATAAATTAAAAGGAGCAATTTGATCTTTGCTCTAGCCCAGCCTATGTGTCAGAATCTCAGATGTTCAATTAACAGATTAAAATCTATTAATTAGCTAACACACACCCTCCCCAATAACCACAACAGTATAAGAACACAAACAGAACTGGACATACAAAATAGTAAGCAATAGTCAAAGCAGAGCAGTAAAACTTGATCCCCTGCCTGGGCAAAACCAGTAAGTTTTCAATGATGGCTGGAGAAAAAAAGATTCTACCCAGGCAGTAAAAATGCAGATTGTAAAGAACCTCCCAGGAAGGCAATCACACTATTCTTTGTCAGATGGAAGGTTTTCCCACCTTGCTACTGGACAAAATAAAATAAATAGTTAATGCAACATTTTGAGAAGAGTGGTCCAAGTTCCTGACAGGCCAGTGATTCATATATGTACTCTTATAAATCAAAATCTAAATCCTATCAATGCAACTGATTTGCAAAACTCATTCAAGTGCCTGCACAAATGTACAGCCATATCTTCAAAGCCATGGAAATGTTTGACATTGTCTGTTTGTGTATAGATTTCCCATTACCTGGGCACACAGCAAATAGCAACAAGACCTGCACTTTGCTGCTGCTTATACTTCTAAAGAGCAAAAAGCTTTAGATAGATAACTGGTTATAAAATAACAGCAATGGCAGGTCTTGTAGCCATGTGAAGAATTATTATCAGAACGACTATCAAGAAATACTGGCTAGCAAGGCAACATTCTGCTGACTAACAGTTCTGGGGAAAGAAACATCTGAATAATGATGGTGTTTAATTCATTAAAAATAACTGGGAAATCAGCAGGCTAATTAGAGCTTGAGAGTTTTAGATTCAGCATGGGTTTCTTGTGCTAAAAGTTACAGGCTATAAAACAATCAGATAGCAAAAAAATCAGAAAAGAAAGATTTAGAAAACCAGATCTTACAGAAAAATACATCAGCAATAAAATAGAAGAAAAAATAGCAGTGACCAGTTCATTGGACAGAGACCAGGAGAGGCAGAGGAGCTCAAAGTGTGCTTTTCCAGGCAGCTCAGTGGATGCATAAAAGTCTTGGTTACATTTACAGAGGCTACAGCTGCAATTCAAATTAGTAGTAGTTCAAGATAATACTGGTCTGCCTATACTATAACAGTCAAAGCAGATAAACATACATTCAGCTCTTCTTTCTTAAGTTATTAGCAAAAGAGCAACAGTGTGACAGCCATGTGCTAAATCTGTGCTTGTTTTCCATTATTTTAGAATCAACTTATATAATAATAACATCTTTCCATGTGGTTTTGGAATATTTAAGTTCTAAAAACATTCAATCTTTGGGGACAGAGTATTATAAGCATGAAAAACTGTGTGGTGAAGATATGATTTGAACTACAGTAATGGACTAGAAATTCCAAACAAAAGGCAAGATGCAATGACTGTTCAGTGTTCCAAGTTGTAAGATCTGATGGCTGAATCCAACAGAGTATTTTAGTAAGTATTCAGCTTAGAAAACAGGGCTCACTTTATGCCAGAGGCTAAAAACATCACAATTTCCTAGGCCTTTCACCTAGATTGCTCAATTATCTGTACTTTTTAAAATTATATCAGCCTTTAAGCAAACTGTTACCCTGCACACAGAATTTGTACAGTATGAGGAATAAAAGTATATCAGCTCTGGACATGATACTGAGAGGAAATAAAGTTTAGTTTAGAACATGGATGCAGCAGCAAGCTTGTTTCTTACTGAACTCAGAGCTTTCCTTCACTGAAATCTGATTCTGAATATAACTCAATATTACCCCAACTACCCCCATAAATATACCTTTAAATGCATTGAAGCTTTTAGAATGAGACTGATGAGTTAAATACCCTCAAGTCTATACAAGGGAGTAAATGCTATTGCAAATTAAAATGCTTTATCAGCTACCAACAGCAGCTCTGCACGTGTGAAACTCCATTCTCTTCCTATACCTTTACCACACTACATGTCAGAGATGTTTCACAATACAGTGCAAGACTATTAACAAAACACTTCAGTCTGGAAATACTGCTGAATGCAGAACTGAAACATCTGTCCTGTCTTAGGAAGGCTTAGGACTGTCAGAAACCAAGTGCTTTAAAGTGTTCCTTGAGGAAGGCAAGAGGTGATCCCCACAGAGTTAATGCAGTGCAAGCCACCTGCACGTGTTTGTTTCTGAAACTGCAAATTACCTTAGTTTTTCTATTTCTACAGCAGCAGTAAAGTAGCATCCTACTCATGAAAGTTCTGTAATATAAACCAAGACACCTGTTAGCTCAAAATACCTGTTACTGCACATTTAGTAAGAGACATTTTAAAAGTTTGCTAGCAGATTTTAGTCTTAGTTTGGGAAACCTTCAGCCAACATATTCTGTGCCCAGATCCTTGTTGTCAGTCATTGACATAAAAACCAATGATATACAACTGTATTACTGTGACAGATATGAAGAATTATGAATGCACATTCTGCTGATTCATCAGCAGAAATAATGGCAGCAATCTAATGTTTTTTTCTTTTCCTTACTACTGGATTAACCCTATATGCCTGTTGCAACAGCCACTTGGGTCCTCTGAAATTTCGAAGCATCCCAAAACCAGCTTTCAACCATATTTCAATTTCCAGACAACCAGAAATTTTGCAATGGCAGCATGGGCACGAGCACAGCAAATTTAAGCCTACTTACTTTTCTGGCTGGCTTCTCCTAGTTGCTTTCACTGATCCCTTGTAAGGAGTTCAAAACGTTCCCACAGCTCGTGAAGCTGAAAAATACTGACATAGGAAAGGCAAATTCCTCTTCTTTGCCTGAAAAGTGGAAGGGCATGAAGGGGTTGGGGGGTGAATAGTTTAACCGAGGTTTTGGAAAGGTTTTGAAGGTCTTTGGGTTAAAGCTAGTACTGAAGCACAGAGCAAGTAGTTTTTGTTGTTACAAGACTTCTTGGGAGAGCCGCTCCGACCTAACGCAGCTTATAGTCGGAGGGCTGCAGCCGCAACATGAGGAAATGACTGATCTCTCACCCTCCCTCGGGCTTCCCGGTGGGTGCTGAGAGTGTTTTACAGCACCGAGCACCGCGGTGCCGCCGCTGCCCCGGCACGGCGCTGCCCGAGACCGCGGCTGCCCCCGGAGCGCGGCGCTGCCCCCGGAGCCCGGCGCTGCCCCGGCACGGCTCTGCCCCCGGATCCCGGCTGCCGCTCGCGGTGCTCCGGCCGCTCCGCCGGGGCCGGCAGGGAGCGAAGGGAGAGGGGACGTCACGGAGCGAGACCGCCAAGGTACCTCCGGCCCGGGGTGACCGAGCGGGAGCCACAGGCGTGGGGACAGCCCGACCCCAACCGACGCTCTTCGCGGCGAGGCTCGCTCCCCTCACGGGAGATCCGCTCAAGGGGAGAGATCCCCTCCGCTATTGACCCCGTGCTCACCCCCGCCCGGCCGGCCGGCCGCGCTCCGCTCACCGCCCTCCGCCTTCCTCCAGCGCCGCAGCCGCCACCGCCGCCGCTCGCTCCAAGGTGAGGAGCCCGGGGGCGCGGGCAGCCGCCAGCCCCTGCCGGCTCCCGCCCCTCCCACCCCGCGGCCGCGGGCGCGGGCGCGCCTGGGACTCGTAGTTCCCCCGCACCCCGGCCGGGCGCGTCCCCGCCGCGGCCTACGAGTCCCAGGATGCCGCGGGGCCGTGCGCGCTCCCGGCTGCGCGGCGTGCGCGGGCGCTCTCCCGGCCGGACTCCCTCGCTCGGAGGGGATAACGGAGACCTGGAGCCCTGGGACGAGCAGGGTTGGAAGAGTCCTTCAACATCACCGAAACCTTCAACATCACCGAGTGCAGCCATAAACCCAGCCCTGCCCCCGTAACCCCGAAAGCGCATCACCCAGCGCCGGATCCTGAGGGCTCTTGAAGCCCTCCGGGGATGGTGACTCCACCTCCGTGGGCCATCTATTCCCGTGTCTGACCAGCCTAACTGCTCAGATTTTTTCCAAATATATATCTGGGTGTGGTTTTTCATTTTTTCAGGGGCGCAAAGTATACATACGTTTGAATTTCATTGTGAATATGCAGGAATTAGGAAAAAATGCCATCTCCGACTCCTTGGTTTATCATGTTTTCTATCATGGTAGCTCGCTCTCACCCACGACAAAAATGTTTTCCCACTTCCTAGATATGGGTTTGTATACAGAGTTTGTAGAAGTGGTTTTTTTTTTTTTTCCAGCTTTGAAACTCTTATACACTAATAGCATGAAAAAATCAGTGAAACTGATCTCTACAGGACAGTATTATTTGAAGATCTTAAAATGATTCCTTGACATGGTAGCCCTTGTAAGAATGTAAGAGTAACTTAAATAAAATTTAAATGAATTCATGGTGAAATACAGCACTTTAAATTTCAGCATTGTCAAACTGAGAAATTTCAAGGTCAAAACATTTCTAAAGTTCCTTTTAAATCTGAGGTTTGTTTACTCAAAACAGGCTGTAACAGAAAGGCATTTAGTTGGAAAATTGCAGTAATAGATAATGCCACATACATGAGACTTCATTTGGACTGATGTCGGATGCCATTTTTATACAGAACTGGGTAAGTGGAGATACTTTGGGTAAGCCATGTTTGTTGATTCAGTTATTTATCCAAAAAGCTAATTATTTCCTGAATTTGGAAATCTCTAGCCTGTGTTAGAATGCAGGTGTAATTCACTGTGAGGGTGTGGCCTGGTAGTGAATTCTGACGTGCTTTGTTGCCAGTAAAACACACATTGTAGTAACATACCACAGGAAGACCTGCACAAGGAGAAAGGAGAAGAAAAAGCCTCAAACGAACACAGATTAACCGATTTCCTGCTAGAAAAGTCGCCCCAGGTATAAAGCATCTTGAATGTTCCAGTAATCCTGAGGATTATGTTACACTAATTGTGTTAATGATTGCATTTAAATACAAGCTGGTTTTAATTTCTTGTGTGCATTTTAGTATGTTGCACTCAAAAGTTAATAATTATTTTTATTGCTTCTTTCCAGCATTGTGTAAAATGGTAAAAGATGCTGTGGTTCTTCAGCTCTGGGACGAGGACAGGGATTAATAAAGTGCTAAACTCAGTAGCAGCAAGATGAAAAGAGGATTTTTGGCCAAGACAAGAAAAGGGAGGGAAAGTTAATACAGAATAAACAATATAGACAATTGAGGAGAGTAAAAACACTCATGTGGAGGGTAATTGTGGAATATTAGTTAAGGGTGCATCCACAGCCCTGGAGCTGTGTGATGACAGAGGGCTCAGTGTGAGCTTTGGGGGCTCAGCTGGCTCCCAGGGGAAGGAGCAGCAGAAACCACAGCTCTCCAGGGGCATAAGGAATGCTGTGGGGCGCTGTCAAAGGCCAGATCCAGCACTCACACTGCCTGGAGTGGGGCTCCAGCTGTTGGGCTGGTTATTTCTCAACTTCCTCCAGCAGCCACTGGTGGTGGCTATGGGCAGGGGAGGTGGCTGGGGGGCTGAGGGCAGAGTTCTGACACTTCCCGCTGGGTCACTGGCATGCACTTCCCATAGGGAACATTCCAGATGGGTCAGAGGGGCTCCATCAACTGGCTCACTCCCCACCACACCCTAACTACCCTCATGTATCTCCTGAGAATGAGACAACTCTCTAAGGCAGAAAAATCCCTGTGTATATTTGGAGTCTTACACAGGTGCTAGGACAGGTCAAACCAGAATTAGTAAAGTTGAGGTGGACATTTCCATGTGAAGTGAAACACATTTGATGAACAGGAATTTTCCCACTGATTTCAGTGCCAGTAGGCTTGGTTCTCAAACTGCTGCTGTTAATTAGTTGCTACCCACATCCTATACAGACACATAACTCATGTCAAGCTTTGTTGTTATCCATTATACCACAATTGTTCTAGCAGAAGCCCAAACATCAGGACATTTTCCTTTCTTTACACTGAAGTTCCTTGAAAATGGTTGAACTCAAGTAATTTAAAATTTCCCTTGAGAAGGGTGTGATTTTAAACCAGCTGAGCTGGGTGTCCAGTTGTGAGTATAAACCTGCTTATACATGCTTTGCATGTGCTGTTTCTAGCCCACCTGGAGCTGTAGGGTGTCAGCAGAGGGCTGCCTGTATGCACATGATCTGTGTGCAGGGAAAGAGGAGCCTGGGTCTATCAGCCAACTTCATGGTATCAGCAAAATCATCCTAATGCAGAAGTGTCAAACCTGTGACTTCCCAGTACGTCCCCAAGTTCTGCCTTTGGCCTGCATGCCATCAGGGAAACAGCTGAGCCTTCTGACATTGCGTCTTCTAACTTGCACTTCTGAATTGCTTCTTCTAACTTGTGCAAACGTCCCCTGAGTAGCAGAGCTCAAAAGCACAACCACATTCTCTTCTTTTTTTAAAGAAGCTTAAGAAATTTGCTTGTCTATAAACCTAGCATTATCATCATCCTCCAGTATGGTATCCTTCCATTCCTGGAACGGCGTGTTTGCTTGGCCTCGCCTTGCTGCGTGCCAGCTAAACTCTCCCCATCAGGCTCTGTTGTAATTAGCCACACAGGAACTAAGTCTTTAGGCTTACTGCCAGCTCAGGCCCTTTAGCTGAACCAGGAATAACATGGGGAAGAAACGGCAACAGTCAGAAAACATCAGCAACAGAGAGCACTGGACAATCAATCCACGTCACCTGTACAATGCTTGAATGCTCATACCTCATGCTCTTTTTTTCCAGCAAAGGAACCACCACCTCTGGGTGGTAAATGCTTTGTCTGCTCCTTCACAGAAGCACTGCAAGTGGTTGCATGGCCTCAGCTGCTCTGGGTTGCTAGCAGCCCTAATCAGCTCTTTAGGGCCATGCTGAACATGGGCAAGCTCTTTTGCTGGCCTTGTTCCATTCTGAGGCTCCCTTGCCAGCTCAGGGTGGAGGTAGCTCCCCTCTGCAGCTGGCTTGTTCCTGTTCCTCCTGTGTTGAGTCACTAGTTAAACCTCACAGAGCTGATCTGAGTGGGTTTTATCTGGGGCCTCACACTGCCTTCCTGCTTTGATAATAACCAATCCCATTGACTAGTTGTAGATAAATGATGAGGTGATGCTGTGGCAGCATTTCCACCCAGTAACATTTGCCCTAAAGGGTTAGCAAGTAAATAAAACATAGAACCATGTTTATGGATGTTGTCATATCTCTTTCCAAATGTTTTCCTTTTTAGACTAAACAACTCTCTCTACTTGGAAGCTCATGGGTTCAAGGGTCTTGTTTCTGCTGCAGTACTTTGCAATCTCTCTAACTTGTTTATATCTGCATTTAAGTGAAGGGCTCAACAGCTGCCAAATGCTGTCTACTTTACCAGCACTGGCAGATGTAGTTATATTTATTGTGTTTTGTCATAAGCACTTCCCCTGATGCAATGCAAAATGGCATTTTTAAAAACTGCTTAATGCTGTTGATTCTACTTCTATAGTTTTGTTGGCTAGTCTGGTATTTACCCAATTTGTGTGCTGGTACCTTGTTCTTTGACAGTGTCTTGTCCTTCAGGGTATTTGTTGTGTTATTTAATTACTACCCTTTTCTGTATATTGTCAAGATCATGCAAAGCTGGATTTGGTTCTTCAAAAATATTGGTGCTCTGCACATTTCCTCCCATTAAGAAAATGTTATCATCTTTGGATGAGGAAAGCTTGAGAGAAAAATATTTAGGCAAAATTATGAGAGCTTCAGGTTTTGTTTATTTCAGGAAATCCAGTGGGTCAGTTGCATTTTTCTGTACTTCTGTTTCATTTCTCTTAAGTTCTCCTTATTCTACTGGAGCATGGCTTAGTCAGCTGATAGGAGAAATAAGGAAGACTATAAGGCATGCTAAAAGTATTCTAAAAATCAGTTTTCATAGTTATGTCTGCAAAAGTTTTACACCAGTGTATGAACTTATAAGTACATTTTATAGCATATTTATTGCCATTGATTATCCTTTGTGCCACCCTTGCTATTTTAACAATTGCTTAATGTCAGATGATTCATTGCTTTCAGCCATATGGGAGGAAAAATATAAAAACCCACATTAGTGTACCATTTGTGTATGCTATGTGGGGTGTTGTAGGACTGGAGAAAATCTAAGGAAGAACTTCCTGGAGTCTGGAAAGGGCAGATGATAATACCACTTGGGAATCTTCCAGTGAAGAAGAGAAAAGCCAGTGCAGAGTTTGTGGAGAGTTTGGGTAAAATGCTTTGTGGTATCCCTCTGTGGTTGTGATTACATATATTATTTAGAGGAAATAAATACAACTGTGAAAAGCAGCTTCTCTGGCTATGCTGATCTCTTGCCTAAAAAGTCAGGCAAAATGCCTCATTGTATCTAAATCTTTAAAATAAATTGATTTCCTGGAAGCACATTAGCTGCACATGCATTTTAGATTGAACTACCACTCTTCTATTGACCTATTAAAGCAATTAAAGTTATCTTAAAAATAGGAATGTTTAGATCTTGTGGTTTTGTTTGTTCGATGGGCAAAAATCTTATTACAATATTTTAAAATCACTTGCCCAAACATTAAATTGTTATATTCTTATTACCCTCATGTTTTATCTTCCTTCTACTTCTCTGAAGAGAACCATTATCTTTTTTCAGGAATTGAAAGTACACAAAGCACTCCAGTACAGTGAGTTTGCAGGAGGCTGGACTGTTGCAGCAAGTTTCCAGATCATCCAAAGGTCTGTCATAATTTTGATCAAGCCAAGGAGTTGACTAGTTGGTCACTGAGCAACTTTTTTTTCCTTTTTTTTCCTGAACTGCTCAGGTACCTGCGGTCAAAAACCTCCTACAAATTAAACACATGGTTCAGCTGAACATGGATCATCATTCTGCTTCAGACAGGCATAGTGCCAGAAGCAGATGTGCAAGATGTAAGAGCACAGCAGGTGTGTATGATACTTCTCTCTGCTGAGGACAAGCTCTGGTAACTGGGATTGTTTAGCCTGAAGAACAGGAAGCCCAGGCAGGACTTTATTGCTCTCTACAACTACCTGAAGGAAGGCTGTGGTGAGATGGACAGCAGTCTCCTCTCAAGTATCAAAGTACAGGACAAGAGGAAATGGCCTCAGACTGCACCAGGTGAGGTTTAGATCAGGTATAATGAAAAGGTTCTTCACTGAAAGTGTTGTCAAGCATGGCACAGACTGCCCACAGAAGTGGCTGAGTCCCCATCCCTCGAGGTATTAGAAGGATGTGTAGATGTGCTTAGAGACATGGTTTAGTGGTGGCCTTGGCAGTGCTGGGTTAACAGTTGGATTGATGTTAAAGGTCTTTTCCAACCTTAATGGTTCATATGATTCTACAAATTGCCAGCTTGGTCTGTTTGGAGCAAGGTTCCTCATGTGCCACGCTCTTGCTCTCAGAGCTTGAGAACAGTGGTTTGCATTTTTTGGATTGCAGATAAAGCGAGAGTGCATGTTGCTCTGTGGTCCTGTTTCACTCATTGCACCAGGACCTGTTCCAAGGACTGTATTACATCCATAGGTGGGATGGGGAGATCTCTTAGTTGGCGTTACTTGCAAAATGCTGTTAAGTGTGATGTGATAAATATTAAAAATAACATTAATGTTTGCTTTAGAATCTAGGTATTTAGTGGAAGAATTTGGTTTATGATTTCATGTAAAGCCCACATGGCTTGAAAAGTCTAACATCAGAATTCTTTGTTGACATTATCTTTATTGAAGCATGGATCTTTAGCTTGGTTCACCATAAAGTGAAGCATTTGATTTATGATAATAGACAGTTCAGGGCTATAGGGGCATTATAACGTTGCTGGTGTAGATACAACTTTATCAGAAGATACAAACATGACCCGCAATAGAAACAAACACCAAAGAGAACACAATGAAACATTCACTGCTTACAAATCACTTCATTACTACAGACACCAAATGGCAGTTACTGTAAGTAAATCAGTTTCAGAGAACTGACTACATTTAGAGAGGGAATTGGGAATTTCTGTTTGGGGCTTAATCCACAAATCCTTAGTAGAAAAAAGTTTAATGTCAAGCATTCTTTTTTTTTTATCCACAAAACAATGCTAACCAACAGACATATCAAAGAATAAGACCGAAGGATATCAACGCCTTTACAACTACTTTTGCAATTATCTTCTGGATTAGGTACTTAGATGATTTTTTAAATACATTTTGTAAGAAGGTAAATAGCCCAAAAATCAGCAGCAAAAATATTACAACAACAAAACAAGTAAATGCAGTGCCAATGTGTCATGTTGTAGAAGAGAATACAAAGAGGACAAACAATGATAACTTAATCATATAAAATGACACAGAGCTGAAATACAGTGCACTTAAATAACTATGTGACAAAGAATGTTAAATTCTGTACTTAGTATGTAGGTTTTTATAAACATAAAATCTGAAAAGTCTTTGTGCTTAAACTTTTTTTCCTGTTAAACAGAATTAGTTGCTTACTTCCAATACTGCCACTGTAACGGATATTACAACAGATCACAATTTTCACAGACACATCAACATTAAAACATTTACCTATGAGAAAATAAGTCACTTCTCATTAGTTCACAGTGCGAAAAAGTGGTGTATACTCTGTCTTGAAAAAGGCTTTCAGTTATTCATCAAGCCAGTTGCAGAAAAGTCCTGATACCAGATGCAGTGCTAGATTTAAAGAATGGAAAGCAACACATCACATGTTGGGAGGAAAAAAAAATAAATTTCTCGTTTCTTCATGGATATCGTCTAAGTGACCTTCGTCTTCTGTTGTAGAAATGCCTGAGCCCATGTTGCCGTGAAAAATTCATCATGTAATTTTGTTTGCGAGTGCTGTCAAAGGGTGAAAGAAGAGAAGAGTGTCAGTTTCTTTCACATGTAGTTTAAATTCTTTTGTAGCAGTGAGCTAGTGGGACTGATTCTTTGTCCTTGCAGGACTTTTCAAGTCTGTGCAAACTGGTGTGAAGCACACCCTTTGTTAAACTGCAAAGATACAAGGCAATTGAGAATCTGTCCCACTTGGCTTTCATTTACAGTAAATTATCTTAGGAAAACGTTAAGTGCTTTCAGCTAATGAAAACTGGTGCTGCCTAGGGCCAGATTCACTAAAACTTCACTTCATAACATTTCTCTGTGGGGGTTTTATACTCCAGTTATCCTTCTGTCTTTGATAATTAACTGCTTGAGAACAGAGGAAAAGCTTTATCTTCTTTTTTTACCTTATAGAAAGTGAAGTACAATACTTTTATTCAGATTAATGTTTCCTTCCCCTATGCACCCCCTTCCAAAAGGAAGATCTGGGCAATAAGCATAATCTTATGATGCTTATGCCTTGTCTGGCAGGAAACCAAGCAAGAGAGACCAACTGCAGCTGAATTTAAGAAGGCACACTTGTTTGGAAGACCTACCTGGAGTACAAGGCCCATCCCACCTAATGTAGGTTTCTACTTCTCCAGCTGAGGGAAGAAGGAACCATGAGAGGGCAGATCTGTGAAGACCTGCAATCAACAAACCTCCCATTTGTGGCTTAAAGGAATGTTTTCACAAGTGAGTTTTGTCTGTGAGTAAGTGAATACTCATAATGCAGTAAGTCATACTTTCCTCTCTAGTGCATAAGCTTATTTTTAGTGAATATGGCCCTTAGGAAAAAGGAGTAATTGTATGCTTTGCAAAATACCTTGTTTTCTACAACCACAACCAACCTTTGCTGTAGTATGCTAATTTAACCTAAAAAATGTGTCTAACAAAATTATGCCCTTTTCATGAACTAATCTTGTACCCAACTGACTAAACTGATTAATGGTTGTCATGTCAAAATCTAGATTATAAACCTCTAAGTAAATCCAAGTAATTTCCTGACTAGTTTTCCAAGCTGTGCAATTTTAAATTTTTTTTTACACTGGAATGTACATATAAGAATGAAATAAAGACCAGCTCCTGGTGACAATGAAAGAAAACAGATGTACACTTGACTCAACTTTTGGCACTGTCACAGTAAGGTAGAGCTCTAGATCATCTGGCAATTGAAAGAGGGCTTAATGATAAATTATTCAAGTAAAAAGGAAAGGTCTGTGCTGATTTGTAAGTTTTGTGTGAGGGATTGATAGTGGTGAGTTGATGTAACTTTAATGCCACTTGGTAGCTCAAGTGCAAAGCAGGACTGAACATCAGTTTTCATTCTGGTCCTTAAGTCCTCAGGGTGGAAGGTCACCCTGGCTCCAGTGCCAGCTGTCTCACTGATGAAGGCAGGAATGAAATTATGACCCCAAACCCACTCCTGAGAGTGGCTACCATTGGTCATGAAGCTTGAAGAAGTTCTTAATTTTCCCTTGCCTTTAATTCCCATTGCCTGGAAAGTGGGTGGTTCCTCAGACCCAGAGCCTTCGCGGGGACATCCCACCTCTCAGGAGAGCGTGCTGAGCATGAGGTGAGGATAGAGCCCCTGTCTGCTGGGAGAAGGCTGCTCTGCAGCCAAAACACACCAGATGGGCCTGGGAGAAAGCACAGCCCAACTCTGAGCAGCTTTGCTCTTTGCTCTGGGTACATGGGACCAAACAGAACCTGCCAAAGTGTTTGGCTGAAAAAATTGCATTTCTGGACATGGTTAAATTTAGGAGTGAGCTTGGTTTTGCTAGCCTCAGCTTGGACAAGACTTGGACAGATGGGGTATGTGCTGTGCTGCATCCTTGTCCCAGGAGCCTTTTCTGTCCTGTCTTTGGTCTGCCTATGTCCAGCAAAAGTTCAGCAGAGATGTTCAGGACTGGTTTTGGACACTGCTATGTGCACCTGGCCTCTATTTCACTTCAAATGACCAACCCTTTTGTATCTGGCCTTACAGGGATGATGAAGATGTTTAAAACAATGAACAAAGAAAAAAAAGGAAAAGAAAGAATTGGAAAAAAGGAACAAAGAAATGCTTACCTAGTAATGTAGAAGGGATTTACCTATTTTTTATTAATATTAATTGTGTTCCATTGGAAGATGATCAAGGTGTTAGAAAGAAGTATGTATTCATGTCTTACACTGAGCACCATAGCAGTGCAATGTGTGAACAATAAGAGAAGTCTAAATTCTCAGGAACTCAATGTGGTTTTTTTTTTAACTTGCATTAATGTAGTCCAAACTTATCCTCACTGACATGAGACAGACTTTCCAACTACTGGTTGGATGCCACAGAAGAACCTTGATGCCTGCTGTAGAAATACTGTGATTTTCACTCTTTCCATGGGTAAATATGTATACCCTATGCATTACAGTATTGTATCGTATTGCACCACAAAATCAGAGTAGGTGTGGTTCTCACAATCAGTGGCAACTGGAAGACACTTTGTCAGTGTGTAATGGACTGGTCAGCACCTGCTGAGCTTTCTGTCCTTTCTGTGCATTCACTGAACCATCAGTCAGTCAGAGAAGTTCAGATCCAAAGTAATTATCAGTGTATTACCAATCGAGCACAAAGCAAAAAAAACACAAAACAATTAGCAGGAGTGATTGCTGTATAAACTGTTAGACAGTTTTGAGTGCACTACTGAAAAATAACCAAAATATAATACTGCTTGAATTTAGGTAGGAAACCCTAAAAATGTTCCAAGAAAGTACCTAGAGTTGTGCTAATTGGATGAAAGCAATATGCAGCTAATGCAGAAAAGCAAAACCAAAACTATCTGGGGCATGTTCAAAAAATACCTACAATAAAGCAATTTATGAGAAGGAGTCTCTCTGGACTAAAGTCTCTTAGTGTTTAGTAGAGCATTATGTTTATTGCATGTTTCCTAAAGCACAATTTGAACTACAAGGCTGCAATTTAAAGTTTATGAAAATGGAACAAAGCCAAACTGAATGAAAAATATGCAGTACATAACCCCAGTAAATACTCATGTCTTTCCTTATTTGCGTGTTTTTAATTGATGGGGCATAAAACAGGAACAAAATAGAAACAAAAATATTTGAATAACAAAATTAAACATGAAAAAAGCCTTAGAACACAGCAAAAGTATGTCCCTCAAGACTAGGTTTGGAGTAAATTTTGATGCTGAATTACAAATGCTTTGTTAGGCGGGTACTGTAATGGAAAAAGTCACATGCTGTACTCAGGGCTCATATCAACTGCAAATATTCTTTGGCTTTGGTGGAGTCAACACTTGAACCCTGAGCTCAGTAGCTATCCTGGCTAGTGGTACCCATTAACTGCAGCAGCACAAAGCAGCTGGGTTACATGGCATGAAAGCACTGCCAGGGGACTCTGGTTCTGTGTCCAAGGGGCAGGTGTGGCCATGGCAGATTGACTGGCATACACTGCCTGATTGTGGCTGCATCTCTGTGGTCATTTATTACAGAAAAAAGTGGGAATTGCCCCTTGGCTGCTCATACAGTGCTCTGGGGGCCCTCCATTGGTAGAGCTCACTGTACCCTCTCTGAAGCAGATGGAGAAGTCCCATTGCAGCCTTGGTGAAATTCCCACTGCACATCATTCCCACTGGCACAATCTACTGAACAATTTCTGCTGAGTTTAACTTCCCCAGTGCTCACTGAGGAAGCAGTGCAGGATCAGGGCCCTCAAGAACTATGTGGCACATCTCAGAGTATAAATGATTTTCCACCAACCCCTCATTGACAAAACTTTGTGAAAGAGCTGTAGCTGTAACAGAAACATACATTTAATACTGATTCAGGGAAAGTACTTACCTTATTCTAGTGTAAAACCAATGACAGCAAACAATGAAATACAACACAAGTTAGAAAATGCCTTTCAATGCATGCAGCACTGTGATTAGTCATAAAACCCTGATGAGGTTTAGAGGCAATATAGGACTTTTCGTCTCTTTTGAAAATAAAAATTGAACAAATTATTTCCTCAGCTTTCAAATCAATGTTTAGATTTTTATTTTCTATAAAATTCAGCATGCACTTTTTAGAAACATAATAGAAATGTAATAGAAGCACAAACCGCATCATATTAAATTTGGCATAAATGTTGTGAATATTCAGATAGTCACCTAATGTTTGAACTACTCATGTTCTTTATCATAAATTTGTTAATACTTAATTTAAATGCATTTTTCAAATCTTTGCTTTTTACTAAAAAAAGGAAGCTGATGAAAATGCTTTTCCACATGAGCACTTCTTGTTAAATCTAGAATATGCAATTTGTATTTAATTATTCCAAAATACAGATAAACATTCTTTGCACCAAATGCAACATAACTTCTCACTAAATCATTTGTGCCAAAAATGTGAGAATATCTCAACAATGAAGAGCATGAAGTGATGGCTATGAAGGGATTAATTCTGTTATCTATCAGTTAACCATAAAATAGTAGGAGGGGATAACATTTCTTGCATTCCTTGCACAACTTATATTCCTTTGGATCACATTACAAGTTTTGGGGTAAAGAAAACAATATCAGACCCTTAGTGTTCATCTTATAACTATCCTTTATTTCTCAGTACCTATGACATTTAATTAAGTTAATGAGATGTCCCTAAGGGCCTGCCCTATACACAAAGAAATGGCAGTTGTGTGATGCACATGCAAGGAGGTGTGAGGTGTGTGTGCAGGGGGCAGGCTGAGAGCTGTGCTTCCAGAGAAAAACAATGTGCAAATGAAATGCAGGATTGGACATGGACTCTTCTTAGGGCAGAAGTACAGGGGCACAGAAAAACACTTTCTTAAGCCTGGGATAAAATACTTTTTTATCCTAAGAAGAGCCACATGGAACACATGAGAGTTGGGCCCAAAGCTTTCTTTACAAATGGAGAGAAAAAACGCTGCACTAATGAGGAATAATCAGCACTGGATTATAAAAGGGACTGGACAACTTAACAACTTGCCTCCTCTCCCCACCACAGGACAGACACTGACTGTTGTTAAATTGGCAAATTCAATTTAATGTATAACATTGTCAACACAGGTATTTGGTTTCACCTGTTTAAAAGAGGTGCTCAATTTAAGTTCATTTGCAGCTGCATCACAATCTTAAAAATATTGCTTTTTATTGAATGATTCAAAGAGTTCATTCAAAAGTGGAATGATTTTAAGTAAGATACAAAAGCATCCATCTTTGGCCTTTTTTATCACTACCAGGTATTTTTCTTGCATGTATAATCTGCAGGTTGATCTTTTTCCCCACAGCAATTTTCTTGGGGGCAAAAAGGAATCAAAGAAATGGCATCCTGAAGGTATGGAAGTTTGCTGGTGAGAGGATGGTGGCCCTTGACTCAGAAATTGGTTGAACTGAACAGTGTCATGACCCTGGCTGTGCTTCAGCTGTAGCAGTATCTGCACTATGACTTGGCAGCTAGGCCTGGGACAGAACTGATTGCAAGCCTTTGGATTGCTGAGAAGAGTTGGGCCATGAAAGCAGATATTCACAGATATGCCTCTGGGGCAAGCACTCTAGGGAGGAGCAGAGACATCCCCTGTTTTGGATGGGAAAGAAAATCAAGAAAATCCTTATTTTCTTTGCCTTCCTACAGATCAGCTCTGCCTGCTGGAGGTGCTTTCCCTTAGCCTGCTCAAGGAGAGCATGGCTCACTTGCCTGGGGGCTGAGGAAAGGCTGGCACAGCACCTGGGTGTGCACCTGGAACCTGCTCAAGGAGAGCATGGCTCACTTGCCTGGGGGCTCAGGAAAAGCTGGCACAGCACCTGGGTGTGCACCTGGAACCTGCTCAAGGGGAGCATGGCTCACTTGCCTGGGGGCTCAGGAAAGGCTGGCACAGCACCTGGCTGTGCACCTGGGGGTGCAGGCAGCCAGGCCAACACACAGGCTGGGAAAACCAGACCTCTGTCACCCCACAGAGTAAGGAAGAAAACACAAGAAGAGATGTGTGGAAAGCCAGGAATTTATCTATGTCCCAAACCACACCTCCTAGTGTAGGTTGGCTCCTTGCTCTTAACACCTCACAGGCTGAGGCTTGCCTGTTGCATCAATGTGGGTAAACAGATCACAAACTTGAGAGTCTAGGACTGAAACCAGAGCCAGTGAGGATAATTTTGATGGTTCTGGAGAGGTGTATGGGGTCTCATCCAGGGTTGTAAGAGGACTGAATACAGACTGTGTTGGACATGGGCCATCAATGGGTTCTTGTCTAGAGATGTTCATGGCCTTCTGAGACCAGGCCAGAGTTCCAACAGAAATTACTTCCAATTTAGGAGGCACAGGTGTTTTCTAAAGTATCCCAGCTTTGGGATAAATAAGCCAGACAGAAGCCTGCTGACTCCCCAGTGACTCCCTATAGAATTAATGGGAAGAGGCAAACCCTGGTGAATGGCTCAAGCTCAGGCTGTGCCTCTCTGCAGCCCTGGGGTGGCTATTGCTCACAGAGCTCTTGGTGGGAGGGGAGAGCACCCAGAGGACACTGCCTCCTCCCCTACTGCTGGAGAAATGCCTTGGAAAGGGGGCTTGTTCTTCCCAGAAGCAGGCAGTGCTTCTTTACCCTTCCTTGGAAAATGAAGGAATATTAAGGATGGAAGCCAAGTCCTATCCCTAGTAGTCACAGTGTGATTCCTGGTAGCCCTTGTGTGTGCAGAATCATCTAGGGTAAGTACTAACAAATCCAGACTCCCTGCTGATACCCTGAGGCACTTTATGGAGGTGACTGAGTGTCTTCATCATGTAACAGGTGAAGCAACTGAAGTGCTGGGGGTAAAGTGATCAGTGTGAGGTGACCAAGTGAAATAGCAGAGCTACAGAAAAACCCAGGTGAGAGTATTTCTTGATAAGGAAGTTGCAGCTTACTTGCAAATAAGTTTGAGGAGGCCTAAAGATTATTTTGATGAATTACAATGTGCAGATAGAACTCAAGCAAATCAGGAGTTAAATGCAGCTGTCAGGTCTGAGCACATGCCAGTATAGGAATCAGATGCACCATGGCATGGAATTGTGCCCTCCTCAGAGCAGCATGTCTCATGTGTTGTAGTTAGCAGGAACTGGAACTCTACATCTGGCCTTTGGGAAATAAGATGTCATGGCACTGTGTTTCAAAGGACTTGGTAAGGGAAAAATCAGTCCAGTTTGGTCTGTCTGTCTGTGGATTGTACAAATGTCACTTGAACAGGGCGGAAATCCTCTGCCTCTAGACTGATATTTAGGGGAATTTTCAGAAGCTCTTAAAGCTCTTTAGCAGGACTAAAATAATAAAAGGGAGGAGACCTGTGTGCCCACCTGGTTCCTTCTCTTGGCAAGGTGTGGTTACTTGCTATGGCTATTCCAGTATAACATATCTCACATGACTTCTTGTTACCACTCAACTTGTGTGTTTAGTCTACAGACTGGCAGATCTCATTGTCAGAGAAGTTCTCCACATTTCAGCCTCAGAATAACTTTTTAAAGATCTGTTTTATTCCTACTTATGGCCCCTAATTCAGTGCTTGGATTGATGGGTAACATTATATTTATTTTTACTCTTACATGTTTTTTTCCATTAATTTTATTTTTAATTGCAAGGTAGAAAGACTTGTGAATATTTCAGAATGACCAGTTCCCCTTTCAATGGTTTCCTAAACATGCTGACCTTCCTGCAAGCTCATATTCTTCCATATCTTTCCTGATGCAGCATCATACAGCCATTGATTGACTAAACCAGGAATTATATCCATTTCTCTCCTCTGTTCCTTCCAGTTTTAAGCTTAATGTTATGGAAGCAGAGCCCAGCAAGGTGTGTAAAAGCAGTGGAGGGTGTACAGTTACTCAGTGTTGGGACTAGTTTGGTTTGGGGTTGATATGAGTGCCATGCAAGCTGGTGCTTCTTGGTGGAAAGGAGAACAGGACTAACTAGCAATCAGACAATTCACTTTTCTACTGTTGAAAAACATTACTTGCAGTGCCTCTGCTAATTCAGAAACATCATAGCTATAATTACACAGTCTGGAGGTTATCTAAGCCTAATTTCTCCATTGTTTTTAAATTGTTCAATAAAAAGAATGTTTGAACCTATCTATGGAGCGGGCTCGCCTCTCTTTGCCAACCACTGCCAGCGATGAGTTCCTGCCCGGGAAGCCACTAGCACTTCACTTCTACTGGAACTAAATTGTTAGAGAAAAAGCAGGTCATCTCTTCATGGTGCAGCACAGGAAAAACGGGTTAGCTGCCAGCGAAACCCATCTCAAGAATGGGAGAATCAGGAGGGTGCAGACTTGGTAAAATCTTGACAAGGGGATGAATATAGAGCTCGGACCATAGGAACCTGATATAGTGAACCCTGTTTCTGAACAGTATCCTTCTTACTAAAAAAAGGAAATGAATAAGGCATTAGTTGCTAACACAGATTTTTAAGAGGCACAACAACATTACTTTGTGCAATGAACAATACAGAAGAATCTTTTTTATCTTTGAAAGGATATAGATCAGCCTTAAATGGCAGCACAGTGTTGAACAGGATATCCTTTCTTATGTCCCAGCACAATCATTATTTAATAGTCATTGCTGCATTATGGGACCACAGCAATACTTGGAGGTGATAAAGCCCCACTTTCCCTCCTGCATTTTTACACGATTTTTTCCACACACCCCCCTGCTGTGACACTTACTTTGTGTCCATCTTAACTACTGACTGTTGCAGTCAGGGCAGAGCATCAGGAAAGATAGGATTTTAAAGGTTTCCCTTTGAGAAAGGATTACCCTGGGCCACAATGGTTCTTAATGAGCTTAATACTCATGTCATGCTGGAGAAAGTTCAGTGCTTTCTGAGGTGGGGTGGGATGAGGTGAGGCTGATACTCACAGGACGACTTCTACGTGGTCCAAAGCCCACTGATCGTGACCTGTTCCGTTGTGACGGGGCTGCCACCAGCGCAGTAAGACTCCTTTCATTCGTGCCTCCCTGTCACACAAACACAGAGCCTGTCAGAGCTCCAGACTATTGGTGCTCTGCATTTCCCCATCTATCCCCCAACAAGAGCTGAGAGCAAAGTCAAATTATTTCTGTCACTGAACATCAACATATTGTACATATAAAACACACTAATATTTAAAAATACACACAGGTAGGGAGAATTTTTTCCCATTATCTTCAAAACGAGTATTCTTTCTGTTTTTCTTTTAAGTGCATTGATAAACACTAGCCTGGAATTTCTTAATCAGCCTTCCTCTTAAGTCTTCTTCTTTGTTTACCCTCTCATCAACCTATTTTCTTCAACGGTGATGCAAAGATAGGTTACGTTTTAGCAAAAATGTGCACTTAGAGGTAATGAAATGTGACTGGGTACTCACAAGGGAACGTTATAAGACACTCTTTGGGCTTGTATAAAGTCCTTTGGCTGATGCTGTGCAATTACTTGCCATGTAATTCCATTATTTACACTGTATTGGAGGAGCACTGCCTTATCTACAGTGTTAGGATCACTTAGATTGGTATTGCAACTGTCTGTTTGTGAAATACTTCCAATTTGCAAAACAAACATGATTTTGCTGTAAAACACAGAGAGAAAAAGTATTTTCAATATGCAAGATTATTCAAATGGGAACAATAGTATTTTTAGGTTTATTGCAGTTACCTTATCAAAAGTTGCAGCATTTTCAAGAATCATTACTTTAACATGCAAAATAAACTGTTCTTACATCTTTAAAACACAGCTCCTCTTTCAAAATAATAGTTTACTATGTATAATATATTGTTGCAGGCAGGATCAAATTTTGCAATATATCTGCACAAAACTGAGATGGATAAAAATGCAAACACGTAAACGAGTGTATGAAAAGTTTAAGAATAGGTTGAATATAAGAAAGTGCCTAAAAATATATAAATATCATATTCTACCCAGGTGTTCATCAAGTAAGAAGAGAAGAGCCTGATTATATCTAGTCCATTGGCCAATTCATCCTGTTTCTAATCTTGCTTTGGACAAGATAAACCAGTCCTGAAAGCTGTCACTCTGTTAAGAGCCAGCACAGGCTGTTTACATTTGTTTTTCCATGGCCAAAGAGGCTCAATAGATGAAAAACCTACTCCTGTTCACTGCCAGGTGAATATAATTCTATTTGACAACTGAAATGAGAAAATGACCCTGTAATTACTAAATAACATCTTTAGTCATAACCATTGTGGAGGCACATACAAACATGGGATTTGTCTTATCAGATCAGGCCCTGGTCCAGGCAGTCTGGTGTCCAGTCTGTGCCAACAGCTTCATTGTCATTGCTGGCTTACATAGACAGTGCTCTGTTGGGCATGATGAAAACATCTGACCTTTTCATCTGACATCCTCACTCTCCATCTCCCAAACCAAAATCACAAAGCATTTTGCCAACCCCAATGTTTTCTGCCAGCCACATCCAACTGCATGGCACAGCCAGGTCAGTCCATCCTCATCCGTACTGGCCACATGGCTGCACATACATGTAAAGAGTTTCCTTTCTCATGAATTGTTAGAAGAGCTGTTTAGGCGCAAACTATTACCTTGCTCGGGTGAGATCCAGAGGCTTGGTTACAGCTTGTCTTACTTGACATCCGTTAAAGTAGAGTGAATCTCCATGGGCATAGGGTGCCAGCTGTCCACATCCATTCCCTATCACTCCCCCCTGAATGGTTTCCCAGTTTATTTCAGTGACTCTTTCAGACTCAAAATTATCTTTAATATAACTTGGCAGATCATGGCTAAAAACAGAGCAGTCATCACCTAAAAATGACACAATGAAGTTGTAAAACATGCAAAAAATAGAAAGAATGGAGAAAATTGAGTTACAGGTCATTGTAATTCTTTTCAAGGTTGCGACTCAATATTCAGTGTGAGGACAGCCTGAATATATTTCAGCAGATCCATTAACAATGTGCACATTGATATACAGCAGTCATTTTTACAAAATTGAGGCTGTGAGTCTAATTTTTACAGCAGTATAACTTCAAGAACTGCAATACAGTTTCTCCTGTTTTGCACTGATGCCAATAGGAGAAACCTCAAATTGTGGGTTGAAGGCAAAAATGTCTAAAAACTCAGAAGGGATCTGATCTTATACAGTTACGAGGCTCTCCTGGAAGACATTAAACACTGGCTCCACTCCCACAAAGCACTTAGAGCTTACCAAGGGCACTCAGGTACCATTAGGCATGTGCTTAGCTGCACTGAAGGCTTAGAGCACAACACTCTGTCCTGATGGGGCACAGAGTCCCTTACAAATGCCAGTCACCAACATCTGGATCCCATTTGCACATCCTCTGGGATGCACCCTTGGAAGGAGCATGGGGTGGAAGCCAATTCTGGATAATCAAGTAGCCATGTTCTGCCTTCAATGAGGGCTGGGTGGACTTTCCATACAATGCCAGGTGGGAGAGACTGCTGGCTCAATGTAGAAAGAGTAGGGAGGGGGAAAAGCTGTAATTTGGAGCCCTGACAAATTATTAATTTTGGATTTGTTACTCAGACATTCCAGTGATGAATTTGGCTGTGATACATCACTTTGTCTTTCTGTTTAATATTGAGCTAGACTAGACTGTAGTGGATGTACAGAGAGAAATGAAGAAATGGAACCTTGGAATCCTTCGTCACAGATGCAGATGGCTCCAGTCGTGCAGTACCCGTGGCCACTGCAGAGCTTTGGGCATGCTTCCCCAATGTACACGTGATCGATTGCCCAGCTCTGCTTCTCCAGCTCCTCTCCCTTCTGAATCCACCTGAACTGGGTTGCACTGCAAATATCAACATCCAAACACTGTGTTAGGATGCATAGCAATTAAACACATCTGTATAGTGATGTTCTAAAGACCAGTATCAAATGTAACCAAAAATGTCACATGAGGGGGCTGTGACTTCACTAACTGGAAATACCCAGCCTGCTACATCATTGGCAGTAGTGACTTCTATTAACAAAAATCTTCTTGAAGAACATTAGTTATTGTATTTACAGGGATCCTTGTGGCAGGGAAGAATGATGAATCTGACTCCACATTCTCAGAAGGCTAATTTATTACTTTATAATACTATATTATATTAAAGAATACTGTACTAAACTATACTAAATAATACAGAAAGGATACTAACTGAATGCTAAAAAGATAATGAAAACTCATGACTCTTTCCAGAGTCCTTACACAGCTTGGCCCTGATTGGCCAATAAGTCAAAACAACTCACATCAGAATCCAATGAAACGATCACCTGTGGGTAAACAATCTCCAAACACATTCCACACATGAGCACAACTTGGGAGAAGCAACTGAGATAAGAATTGTTTTCCTTTTCTCTGAGGCTCCTCAGCTTCCCAGGAGAAAAATCCTGGGCTCAGGGATTTTTCAGAGAATGTGAATGCCACAATTAGTAAAGTATCAAATCTAAATCCACAACAAGGAATAATTTTTAATTCCCCAATTGTTCCTAGTAAGCCATGCCAGCAAGGTAGCTGTCCTTTTATAGGTCCACGGTGAGCTGACCTTTGGTGAGCCTACCTGGATGAGACATGGTCAGGCAGCTGGATAGTTATTCTTCTCCACATGGAGCTGTTAACAGAGTTATAGATGGTAGCTTCATGGAATTGAAATGGGGAGCAGCCAATGCTATTAGATGAGGAAGGAAGGCAGTGTGTCTGGACAAGTTGCCATGAGTCTGTCCTGCAGAAAGCAAAAACAAAAAAGAAAAAAGTTTTAGAACAACTGAAAAAATAATGAAAGGAAAACAGATTCTTTCTAAGGGTCATGACATTGCCTGTCTTACTAAAGAAACAAGAGATTGTCAGGAATAGATTGTGAGCAATCATTTTCACTTCTCTGGAGCCACAAATAAACAAGAGGTGAGAGGTCAAAGCACAGGTGCAGCCAGGGGGATGTTTGAGTGTTGTGGAGCCCTTGGTGGTGGTACTCCCAGCAGTGTGGTACACACAGCTGCTCTGGGCTGCCTGACAGGATTTATTTAGGAGGCAGATCCTTAGTCTCTTTCTTACAGTCTTCATGAGAGTCCCAATAGAATTTGCTACATTTTCACCCACAGCTTTTTGAGCACAGAATATACTGTCATTTTCACAAATTATAACATGCTGCTATTCTACAGCTCATGAGGCAGTGCTATTGTTAGCTAGTTAAAGACCAATTTGGAGTTCAGTAACTCCCAATTCATGACAGCTTGGTCCTGTATCCTACTAAATAATTTCCTGCAAATGTGTTTTCCTGGGAGCACATTTTTAACAGGAACATGCTCATGATTGTAACTACAAGCTCAACACCATGAACCTGTCAACATCTCGGATAAAATATAAAGAGAATTTATGGGAGTTATGTAGACAAATCCCAGTGCTTGCACATGGGCTTTGTTCAGATTCTGTTACAACATGAATAGCAAAGCATATTACAATAATTCATGTAACAACATGAATAGCAAAGCAAAGCTTTAATAAATAGAAGCTCTCTACATTTTTAATGTCATACTATTTTTTTCAGGTCTGTGTATTCTGCTGTCATTTACCTGGCATCCTTTGTATACTCCAGCATCACTGAATGGAGGTCCCCACAAGAATTTGCCTCACAGCCAACCACGATCTATAGCACAAATAAAATCAACTGCTATAACAATTCAGGTAGGCATTTAAAGTGATATATAATCAAGTTATGTTCTCCTTTTTTGTTTCTTTATTAGGTGTATGAGGGATTGTCAACTTGGGTAAAATCCATCAAAAGTGGATGGAAAACAAAAGACACAGTACTTCAGATACTGTTTTTACTTAAAGAATTTTACTTCCTTGCTACTGTTATTTCCTAACATTTCATTTCTAAAGTCCAAATTAAATATCTGAACAAACATCTGTTCTGAAACAAAATATATGGTAGTTCCTTGGCATTTCCAAAAGTGAAGCACCTATGAAATTTAAAATTCATAATGATAAACATGTGGATATAAACTTTAAATCAGTCCAATTTAGAAACAGAATTATTCTGAATATTTAAAACAATAGACACATTTGTTCCATATTACAGTAGAAAGATTACAATACCCAGTGTACATTACATTGCTAAATTTCAAAACCAAACAGAAGCCATGCTACAGCTGAGTTCTTAGTTTAGAAATAAAATCTTTGCTGTGAGCAGTGAAGAAAAATGGGGAGAAGGTCAGGAAAGAAAAACTCTGCAGTAAGAGTTTAGTAATATAAACTATTAAATGCTGATGGGTTATCCTAATTTTGGTCTTAAAATAGAGGAAAAAGATGATAGGCTGGGTAAAATAAGCATCTTGGAGGCATTCTTGACATTCAGTAGTAAAAAACTTCAGAGACTCCTCACATATATAATTTTTTTGGCATGCTGAGTGGGGAAGCAGTGCTTTAGGGACTATATTAGACAGTAAATATGAAATAGGCAGTGACATTGAGAAAAGGTGAAAATATTGAGCAGTGGAAGATGGTAAATTCTGTAACTATCTTGTTAAACAGAAGAGCAGGAAAAAAACCATAATAAGAAAATGGATTAGTATTTTGATAACCCTACTTTCATGTTAGTTCCTAGTTTAAGACAGGGTACTTGGGGAATGGCCAAGAACATTTCTGGAAAACAACTACTTGTTGCCTTTGGCCCTGGGTAAAATTCTACCTTAAATCAAATTACTCAGAAATATTTCTCTGATGGTTTAGGTAATTTGCCATGACATAAGGAAGTAGAAGGGGCACCTCTACTTGAACACACTTCCATTTTCCATATCATGCTCTTCTCCAGCCTTCTCCCTTACTTTTTCTGTTCCTTCACAAATATGGGGAAAATAACTTATTCTGCATGGCATCTATTCTCACCTTAGAAAATAATTCCTACTGTATCTGATGATCCAATCATTTCAGGAAAAAGGTATTAGACTTCTAATTCCTCTGACTAACCCCAACAGCTTACAGACAGTCAGAATATTTTGACATTTTACATTCATGCAGCCCTTCTGGTTCTCATTACCTACACTTCATATTTTCCTTTAATTTCTAGTAAAAAGTCACTATTAATTATTCATCCAATTGAGCATCCTAGTTGGAAGAACAATAATTTCTGGAGACACATTAGATGAATTTTCATTGTGTTCTTTACTTTGGAGAGAGAGAACATTTCTTACTTTAAACTGCATCATGTATCCTGGCTGTATAATGAGCTCCCTGGAGGACAGGATGTTGTGTGTTTTATCCTTTTTCTTATTTGGCCAGTAGAGATGGAATGATGGATTTCCACAGAACCCTGCAGTTCTGACTGCATTAGGGTAAAAGCTCCAATTTTCTTCATGAGAGGTGCCTTCTATTAAGATGAGTTAAATAAAATTACTGCATTGTCTTGGTAAACATCAAGGCTTAGAAATGAATCCACAGAATCACTTGACAGAGTACTTTAGTGATATGGACACTACATTTATGCTATCTGTAATGACACACAGTAAGCTACAAAGAGAGAGACATAATAAAGACATTCATTGCCAGAGAGGTAATTATAGCATTTAAATATCAGTACTTTTAAAAAAATATGATGAGATAAGAGCATAATATCAGAAATTTAAATGAAATGAGTTGGAATGAAAGAAATTTTTTTATGTGTGCAGACGTGCACACATATACATCGGAATATACATATGTGTGCACACACACACACATATATATATATGTACGCATACACATATATATATATATTTACACACTTCTATGAATAACATGAAGAATAGCATATAAACAGCATTAGTCTACAAAGTGAAAAATGTGCAGAGTTAAAATAAAATAAAATCTGCTTGCAAGCTCACAGGGCTCGGGTAAGACAAGAACAGATAACGCCAGACCACAGACGAGCTGTGGCAGCCTGTTTTACCATCATCAAAGGTGTCCACCAGCTGGCTGGGGTTGATCTCAGCTCCCCCAATGAGGATGTTGTCCAGAGCCCACTGGGCCCGCTCGGGGCCGGGCACCACGATGCCGCTGCTGAGGGTGAAGGGCTGCCACCAGCGCAGGCGCGTCGTGTTGGTCAGGGCGCGCTCGGGGAGCAGGATGTAGTCGTGCCTCACTGAGATGTACTTTTGGTAATCCATCTCGTGGAGCAAAGTCCAGGATATCCCTAGAATGAAAAGATGCAGGTTTAGTGATATAAAACCAAACATATGGTAGAATTTTCTAAAGGATTAAAGATAATAGGAAATAAAAAGTAATAGCTGTGGTCTTCTGATAGAGCTTAACTTCTAAGGATAGCTGGCAAGTGTTACTCACTCCAAGAGTAATCTTGCAATTGTAAAAAGGAATAATCAGCTTGGGTGGAAGCCTCTGATTACTGAAGTAATTTTTATTTTGGATCTCTGACAACTTGTCAGGTATTCATGGTGGGTGAATACAGAACCAGACTGAAGGTCAGCTGTAAATACAGTATGTACTTGCCTCCATCAATGGAGTAATCTAGCAGCACTCCTTCCTTTCTGCAAGTTGGTCTGTGGCAGGTTGTCATGTTATTTTCACTCCCAATTCTCCCCCAGTACTGTAGAAACCTAAGAGTAAATGTATATGATCCCATCTGTGAGATTTGCACGAACAGAGATTGCTTTCTGTTAACAGACAGGCTGAAATTGCTCCAAATCCCAGCATTTTTAAGCAAATAACACTGATACACAAGTACTACAAAGCTTTTCATGGAAAAATTTTCATGGGAATTTTCATGGAATTCAACTAAGAACTGCCCCTGGGAGTAGCCCATTGCAAATGTACCAGCCAGGGACAGACTAGATGGGAGCTGCTTTGAGCTCCCTGAGAGTCCTGGTGGAATGGGAGCTCACCATGTGTTAAGGTGTCCTTGTATCAATGAAGGATAGAAAAAAAGTTGATAAACTGAGGCAAGGTTGGAACCAGAGCTCAGAGCCAGAGGTCATACACTGAAAAAAATAGGAAGTTCCAAATGGATTTAACAGGGAAAAAAAAAATTAAAAAAAAAATCATTCTGAGAGTAACTGAACACTAGTACAAGTGTTCCAGTACAGACAGACAGTAGGATCTCTGTTCTTGGAGGTTTTTAAAGATCCAATGGGACAAAGTCCTGGGCAAACTGCCCTGAATTCAGTGTTACCTGGCTTTGAGTATGAGGTTGGATTAGAGACTCCCTGAGGCCCCTTCCTTCCTGTAATTCAGCAAATTACAAAATTTAAGAAGTCAGAGTGTTTGGCTTCATTAAAGCAGTATGATCAAGAGAAATGAAGTTGTCTATGTCATGTCCTTAGCTTGTCTAAACTGACAGAGTTCGATTGCTCTCTGGATAACTCATCCTTTCACAGCATAGAAATGGAATGGATCTTGTATGGCCAACCAGGAGAGAACAACCAGCAGAACTGCTCTGAACTCAGTGAGAGACACAGCTGGTGCCTCTGGGAGTGATGCCCTGGTGACTGGTGCCTCTTTGCAGGACAGAAGTCGCTGATTCCAGGACATTTCTGGACAAAAGGATCTGCTGCTTCACCTGGACTTGTCAGACCCTTTCCACTGTGCTGGGGTGAGCCTTGATCTCTATGACTCATCTGAAAGTGTCAGCACCTTAGGAATCATAGCCCCAGCACCCTGGGAATCATAATCTCCTCAGTGTCTATTTTGTTATGGTGAGGGTTCTCAGAGTCTCTCTAATACATGTCTGGATAGCAAAGTCTTGCTAAGCTCCACCTGTCCGGGTCCCTCAGGCAGGCTCCCAGCCACAGGCAATCTCAGCAAGCAGCTCAGCTCCTAAGTGAGATCAGCTCTTTGGTGAGTTCAGCTCTTAGTGATTTCAGCCCTTTGCTTGCTAAGTGCCTCAGCAGATGCAGGAGAGAGAGGAGAAGGCTGTATGAGGTTCCACAGAGGTGTCTTTATTGGCAGCTTCTGCAAAGGGTGACAGTGACAGCTCTTCTGCAGAACAGCACGGAAATGGGGGTTTATGTAGGGTATAGGGGTTTTGGGAAACATTCTAATAGTAACGGTGGAGGTGGAAGTGACTTATTGTCTTACAGAGAGATAACAAGGGTCTGAAGGCAGAAGAGGGGTTTCTCACGTCCAGTCATCATGACTAGGCATTTCCTATCTTGGGCAACTCGTTGGAATTCAGGACATCCCTCTGGCTGTCCTGAATTGCCAAGACCCCTGCCAGAGGGCTCAGAGACCCTGGCACAGAGCCCAAGACACTTGTGGTTTTGATTATGACCCATGGAGCAAATGACCAATCTTATATGAAGATCTGCAAGCCACGACAGTTTAAGTAGAATGATAGTGAATTTATCACAGGGTGACAAATAGAATTTTGGGATTTTTAGAATGGGAGTTCAGGGGATAAGATGGAGAAATCTGGGTGGGTCCAGCCTTTCTCCTTCTTCTCCTTGGCCTCCATCTTCTGCTGTGATGTTGGCACTTTTAGGTTGACTAGAGTAGAAGCTCACTGTCTAACATAGGTGATAGGTATTGGTAAGTAATTGTAAATATTGTACACACAGTTTTGAGTATAAAAAGACAACACCACCCCGGGGGCAGGCAGAGTGCCTCTGACTGTCCTGCTGAGCAGACCTCAGGCAGGACAGGAGAAAGAATTTTAAAGATAAGATACAATAAATGACCTTGAGACTGAGAACTGAAGAGCTCTGACGCCTTCTTCAACCTCCACGATGGGAAAAGAGACTTTCTAACTTATCTCGGGGTCACTCTGACCAGCAGAGATCCCAAGAGCAACTGACCACCAGGGAGGCCCTGTGGCTGCTGCAAGTGCTTGCCTCAGGTGGTGCTGCTCCAGTGGTGGCCCAAGAATTCCCTGAGCTAACAGCCATGCTGCCTGCTGCTTTGCCAGCGTATGACACAGCTCCCCGTGACAATGACACAGAACCATGACTTACTTTGCCCCCCGCAGGTCCAGATCCTGAGTGACAGCCTGCCTCACAGTTGCACCTCCAAAGTACAGGGTTGTGTCTTCTGCCAGAATTCCACACTCAGTACAGGTATTTCCACCTTCTAAGGACATCCACAAGTCTGGTTTGATTTCCTCATTGTCAAAGCGCTCTTTCAGGAAGGTCTGTAAGTAAGGTATTTAACATGAAGCACAGGTAAGTAAGATTTCAAGTCTTTTTAACAACAGCTGGAACTGACCTAAACATGTTTGAAGGGCTCAAGAACACAAAATTTTTTCTCAGGGTGACTGAGCATAATCACTTCTGGCTGAATTAGCCACTTGAACTGAACTGGCTAAATGTGAAAATATATTAGGGTTGGATTTTAACACACTCGGGAGGTAAAGCAGCAAATTAAAACTGGCATATACAAATGAATGAACATGTTGGGTTTGTGTGGCAAGGTTCTGATGGCAGAGGGGAACAGTAGGGGACTTCTGTATTCATGGGAGGAAAAATATTCTATATCTTTCCTCAGCAAAACCAGAGATCCTGGCATTAAGGAGCTAGCAGTAAAACTTCCCTAAAATCGCTACCATTTTATCCCAAGTGTCCTTAATACGATGGATACCTTACTAAATAAAAATTGCAAATAGACAATGATATTTGTTCATGTAATTAGTATTTCAGAGGGAAACCAGAAGGTTATAATAATTCAAATTACATGATAACTGACAAGTTAGTTAGTTATTTTTAACTTTTATATTAGCAATATCTAACTAGAGTCCGCTTAGTTGTTATTGGGTAACATGAGTAACAGCCAAACAGCCATGTAAATTAATTTTCTAATTTTTTGTCATTTTCCTTTATTCCCTACTTCAGTAAGCTCTCTCACAGTAAAGACAATCTATTTTGTTCAAATACAACCACATGTGCGAGGGTGATTTTCATCCTATAATGATGATTAAAAGACGAACAATGAACTTTATCACAGCTTTTTCAGGCTAAGTGTTATTTTCAAACATACAACAACAAACCCATTATTGAATAATGCAGTAATAGTTTTGTTAAAAAACTGATGGAAGGGCTGAAAATTCATTTGACTCTCTTCAGGCTGACAGGAATCAAAGCTAAATTTCCAGTGAGATCAATCTCTCCTCTCTCTTCTTCCCAGTCAAACATATGCCAAAATTATTTCTTTAAAAAAAACATGCAATAAAATTACCTTCAGTGTCTGGGTCAGGTAGCAGTTTGGACCCGAATACCCAGGATCACAGATGCATTGCTCATTCAAGCAGTCTCCATGACCTCTACAGTTTTCCAGACAACCAGGGCCCAGATAGAAATTATCAATGGCCCACTGCATATCTGAGTATTTCTGGTAGAACCGAAACCTCACGGGACTAGATATAAAGGAATGAAGAGAACCAGACAAAGGCATAAACCAACTTTTCTCAATTGAAAAAAGGTGATTAAACACAACATAATCATGACTGCACTATCTTCTGAGCTTCCACAAGTAGTGGAAGTACCTATTGAAATGGATTTTTTTAGATATCCCTAATGTAATGCAGATAAATGCTGCTATTCTGAAATTTCCATGAAAGAAAATGAATAGGCAAATGTCCTGTTGTGTTTCCAGGATGGTACTCAATCCAAGACAAAATGAGTAACAAATTCATACTTACTTGCCCACAAGGCTTTCAGGCAGTGTGTAAGTTACTCTTTTCCATCCTTTTGTGGGAAAGAAGACAGATGGCTGTGAGACACTCCCAGCACATTTTGGATCAGCTGGTAAGCACTGAGGTACTAAGTAACTCCAGGTAACACCAAAGTCAGTGGAGTACTGCACATGGACCTGATTTTGTGCAAGTTTTTCTGAGGGTTTACATCCAACAGAAACCTAATAAAGAAGAGATCATCAGTAATTAAGAATTAATTGTGGTGGGGAGTTTAAAAATGTGTTTGAACCTGAAAACAGACTGCAGAATTTTGCTTGAAATGGTGGCAGCAACAGTGCCTGTATGGTGCCAGTCATCTGCAGATCTCTTTGATATTCTCCAGACTGAGAACAGACACCATATTGTGAATTTTGTTTTTTTCTAGATAGTTCACATTTCTGGATTTCCAGATTTTGACACTCATGCCTTAGACCCCAGTGCAATAAAACAAAGTTAATATCTCCTCCCACACAACATGAGATTTGAATATTTCAGGGAATGCCACAGATTAGGGAGACCACATTTATGGATGGATGTGCAAAGGGTTCTTGAAATTTCCATATATTTCTGGGTTATTTCCTTAGTTTAGGTAAATGGGTGTACGAAGGCCAGTTTGGGTGCAGGTTTGATATGAGTGCATGACAACCCAGGAGCAGAGTGAACTACTGTGGAACTGCTTTTCCCTCACCAGCAGGTGTAACAAAACCTGGTAGATGTGCAATATCCTTATTACACAATGTCCATAGAACTGCAGTGCTGGAAGAGAAGAATGTGTCACATCTGAGACCAACACAGAGTAAGTGAGAAAAATGAGGATGGCCTAATAACAACATTTTTCCCAGCAGGGAATGACTCCTGTGTAGCCTATACATCATCTTTCCTCCTGAAAGATCTACTTAGACCTGGAACAAAGTGTGGTTTTGAATAAGTTTACTGCAGACAGATTTTACCTTGAACTGCATAATCCAGCCTTCTGTAGGAGTCAGGTCGTGGGTGACTGCATAGACCTCTCTGCCATCGTGGCTCCCACAGATCATGACACCATCAGGAGAATCACAAAATCTCTCAATTGAGCAATCATCATGGAATAACCAGTGTTCATTCACTTGAAAATAAATGGCAAGGTCAGTAATATACAGTGACAATATAAGTTAAACAGGGAGTAGTGTTAACCACAAAAGGTGATTCATAGCTTTATTTTTCAGCCTACATGAGAATTATTTATATTGCTCCTGAGAATGTCGGTACCCCGTTGTTCCCATGTAAATATGTATTACATCTATCACATTTATTGCTGAAAGCACCCTTTACTTGAGTAAGTAAGTAAGCAAGCTTACAGCTTACTTGCTGAAAGCTTACTAATGAGCTTGCTCACTTAGACATTATTTTTTAATATTAAAGAAGTAAGGATCTGAGACTTACTTAAAATATGAACTTCTATTGCACTGAACATTTTGGGAGAGCTTTTAATGGGTGTTGCCTACATGTCTGCACAAAGTGCTTAACAGACTGGTAGCTGTTAAGCCTTATAAACATACAAAGATGCATCTTCTACAAAATTTAGTTGTAGGGGAATAGAATATAGGCAAATAAAGGTAGTATAGAATGTAATCTTACCCCCTAAAAAGTTGCAGCTGGTTAATTATTAAAGATTATTAAATTAATATTATATTAAATTAATATTAAATTAAAGATTATTAAAGTTAATTATTAAAGATTAGGAGCAGGCCTGATTTTAACAGGCCACACCTATAGCCAATAAGAAGAGTGTTATAAAAGGGTGGATTGGTTGGCAGAGGGAAGAACTGGAGTCAGTTGGCTACTGTGAGGACAAGGAAGTGCTTGGAGGAGCTGCCTACAAGAAATATCAAGGAGGTACGAAACTATAGCAATATGGAACCCTTGCAATGTAATGACAATAGACCTCTTACACTACAACAACATCATTTAGTTGTAAAATGTAACTTAAATTCCTTAAAGAAAATTTTAAAAAGTTAATAAATAGGGAACAGACACTCATGATAAGAAATTTGCTTAGAATAACCTGTCACTTTTAAATTACTTTTTTTCCTTTTAAAATAAAGGAAATAGGAAGGAAATAGAAAGAAAGCCTTCTAAATAAATTCACGCAGTTAAAAAGCTGCATTACATCTTTTCATTTTGCTTTTTGCAAACAAAAATCAAAAGACAGGGCCTCTACAGCAACAGAATTGTCCTATTCATCGGATGAGAAGGAGTCGGAATTATATCCTTCCTACTAATCAGCTGATGACACGGCCGAGCAGAAGCTAATACCGCCGCCCTCCAAGCTGTACTTTACAACCGAGTCGGGGATGTCGGACTTATCCTCTGCATAGCGTGACTAGCCTCCACCACAAACACCTGAGAAATTCAACAACTCCCCACTGATCCCAAACTCCTACACTACCCCTACCAGGCCTCATTTTAGCCACAGCCGGGAAACCCGCTCAACCGTCGCCATCACAGTGACACAGAGAGTCAGAGGCTCAGCAAGACCTGCACGTCACTGCATTGGCTCTTGCTCCCTAGCAGGGACACAGGTGGGAGTTTTACCCGTGGTTTTGTCCTGCAGGGCCATGTCGAAGGCGGTGCTGCCGGCGGGCCCCGCGTCGGCCGGGGCGCGCTCGTGCTGCGGCAGCGGGGCGCTGCTGAAGGTGTCCAGCATCACCGTGCGCTGGTCGGCCGAGCCCGAGATCAGCACGTTGTCGATGGCCCAGTCGTTCTGGTCCAGCCCGTCGTGCTTGGGCTGCCACCAGCGGAAGCGGGTCCCGATGGTTTTGGCGTCGTAGGGAAGGAGGATGTTCACAAAGCTGGAATGAAAGCTGGGGGTTAGTTGTGGGTAAGCTGGAGGACCCTTTGCAATGCTCTGTGCTGGGTACTTTGACCAAGTCCATTCCTGATGTTTCCTAGAATACACGGAATTTGGGAAAGAAGAAAAGACTGTTCTAGCCTATATTTCTCTAGGAGATATTTCTGAAACAAAAATCTTTCTGATCACTCCCAATGTCAGGGGCTCAGAGAGAGGTGGAAAGGGTCAGCACCCAACTGTGGCATGGTTTGAACAACCTCACTTGCTCCAGGTGTCCGTATGGGACTGAATGCAATGGTCTGGACCAGCAGAGTATGGCCATAAGGCTCTTATTCAGGGAAGTGTTAGGAAGGAGACTGTGCAAGTGAACTAAAGATTGCTTTTTTCAACCTGGAGCCATTCAGCAGATAGCAATGTTCCAGTACAGTTTTATCTGTTCCGTTGCAACAGTAGAAAATAGTACACTGAAATCTCATGTCCAATTAAATGCCAGTTATTCTTGGTGTGCTTGAATAAAATAACAAATAATGGGTCTGTCACATCCCCGTTTTCTGTGAATCTTTTAAATTGGTCAGTGAGAAAATGGTCAGCTCACATATATGCATGATTTGAATTTCACAAACGTCTGAAAGTAGGGCTTGAGTGTATCCATCCTTTTGATGGATAACTACAGAAATGCAGTTTCTCCTGGCCACACCATTTTGAAACTAACTTACATCAATGAGTGATTTTTGATCTTGCCAATAAAGAAATAGATTGCAAATGTTAGCAGCTTTAAGAACAGGATGGACATCACTACAGCTATTAATTTATCTTCCTGCAACCATTTGCAAATCTACAGGCTCCTAGGTATTCTTGTATTTCTGGCCTAGCAGCTGCACAAATGCTGATGCTCTCAATACATGCACCAAGGCCATTAATAAACACCTCTGGGACTGTACAAGTTGAAATCATACATCCCAACCTGACACCAAACCACAGCACTAATATATTCACAGGTTCTGGTGAAACATTCAAGACAATCTGACGTTAGCAGAGAAATCTACAGAGGCAGAAAGAAGGTATCTACAAACCCAGGCTTGCTGAATTGATCATAGAAAATTTCCATTAAGAGGCTCCAGGTGATTCCACCATTCACAGAATACTCCAGCAGCACTCCTTGGTTGCGGTTATTTGGAGTTATCAGACATCCATACATGAAATAAAACTGGATGAATTCTGCACTGGTGAGGTTCAAATCCACTGTAACTAACATACGGCTGCAGCCCTTAAAAGCAAAGAAAAAATATGTTGGCTGGTGTTGTCTGGCAAAACTTGTGTTCATAAAAGGTGTTAGACTATGCAGTCACTATTAATGTGGATTCATGCTGCAAAAATTTCAAGGTTGTACAAAATTTTATTAATTATTTCAAAGGTAAAGCTACAACAGAACAATATGTTTTCCCTGAAGACATAATGTCAGTCATGTTTCATTCTTAAAATTTCTGTTGTGTATGTTGCTACTTGTACCTTCAGTTTTACAACATTCAGGTATTCACCTTTCTTCTGAGTACAAAAGTTGCAGAAATCCACACCTCTGTTGTAAATCATGAAGTTTTCCATGCAGAATTAATGAATCACTGATCATGTGCTAATGACTCAACTTACGCAAACCATCAAATGGCAAAGCAATTTTAGTATGTACCTTATATATTTATTTCACATTGCTTAGTCTGTTAGTGGGTGTCTACTTATTCCAACTGTAATGAAGTGGAAATGTAATGCTTTTTTTAGTTTATTTAAGAAAACTTTTCTCAGTTTGAACTTATAAATTTGACAGAAGAGATCTACAGACGTAAATTTTACGTGTTTCTAAAATACTAAATCATCATTTTTATAATCCTGAGGTTATACGCTAGCAAACTAGTTCAGCAGCAGTCAAAGTTATATACCTATATATGTAGCTAACCTAGGAAATTTTATTGTGAGCTGACTCTGAAAGCACCCACCTGTGAGACATCTGAAGGGTGGGGCTACACATGGATGCGATGTGCTTTAGGGTGGCCCTGCTTGAGCAGGGAGGCTGGACCAGATTACCCACCATGGCCCCTTCCAACCCAGCCCATTCTGTGTTTCTGTGGCTCTGTATTGTCATGGACCATGTGCAAGTCACACAAGTGCAAATAGCTTGTTATTAATTTACCTCTGTGGTCTGATTAGAATCCACACCAAACTCTGGTCTGAAAGTTTTTGTAGGGGGATAGAATGTAAGTAAAGGTAGTATAGAAAGTAATATTACCCCCTAAAGAGTTGCAGCTGGGCTAATTATTAAAGATTAGCAGCAGGCCTGACTTTAACAGGCCATAGCTGTAGCCAATAAGAAGAAGAGTGTTATAAAATAGTGGGTTGGTTGGTTGAGGGGAATTGAAGTCAGTCGGCTGCTGTGAGAAAAAGAGTCAGTGCTTGGAGGAGCTGCCTACGAGAAACATCAAGGAGGTTTGAAACGCTTGGAGACAACAATATGAAACTTTTGCAATATAATGACAACAAATTTAAAGTGCTATGAGGACAGTCTTCAGAGGAAAATTAAAAGTCTACATATTTATACTGTTCTTTAACCTACCAGCTCCACTTTCAAAGGCCCCTCTACAGGACCCACAGACACTATATCTCAATCTCCTGGCTGCAGCATATCAAGAAGCATGGTGTCAGCTTTCCTGGAGTGTTTCTGGCTGACCCTACTCTGTAGGACCTGTTTGACTTTGACCTTCATGCAGGCAAAGGATTTAATTTTTAAAAATATTTTATATATCTGATATGTCATGCTGTTATTTTTTAAATGCTTTGCTATTTAACTTTTAAGATCAGTCCCACTTATAGTGCGAAATGGAGAGAGCTGGACACGCACCCCGCTGAAGTGCAGAGCCATGCCCGAGGCCACGGCCCCGCAGACGGTGCTGAGCTTGCCCCCGTTCACGGTCAGCCAGTTCTGGGCCGACGGGGAGCGGTTGAAGTTGTCCTTCAGCTGTGTGGGAAGGGGGGTCTCTGGCTCGTCGCAGTACAGCCCACCCCAGTGCTCATCACAGCTGCAAAGAGAAAAACAAATGCACAGATCAGCTGGCAAAGGCTCTGCCTGTTGTTAAGGTACCATCTCATTCTGCAGAGGGGCATCATTTACTAGTGCACAACTGGTGTGTGGGGGTTTCAAACATCTGGTGCTTTGTAGCTAATATGAAACAAAAATGACTTTTTTGAAGGCTTAGTATTGTGTATAATTCAAGCTTCTATTACAGGGTACATTCCCAAACATAGTAAAAGCAGTGAAATACATTGTGCTTGGATAAATAAACCAAGAGAATGTGCCAAGCCTAAAAACGTCCTGCTAATGTTAAGGTTCAAGTCTCTGTAAAATTTCAGTATATGGATGCTTTCTTATCTTTATATAGTTCTCCTTTTTTTTTTTTTCTCTGAAAAACATTCTTATAATGTGTCAAAGACTGGATAACAGCTTGGAACTGTGTTCTGCTACAATGAGATTTCACCAGGGATATTGTGTCTTGGTACCTCAGTGTTGTCAGGATAGAGGAGAACACAATAATATGTCTATTTTGCAGTGAAATATATTTCTAAGAAATGCAGTCACAGTGCAATTATACAACCATTCTCCCATTTCTGCTGCCATTTGTGGCTGGAAAAAAAGCAACACATCCATCTGGAAGGTATTTCTCTGTTGCCAAGACAGGCAAATCTGGGGGTTTTTGTTTGCTAGCTTTGCAGGACTCTGTGTGGATTGTTAGGCAAACAGTTTGAGGATCAAGCCAGTCTGCCTCTCCTGGCAAACCCTACCATGAAGCAGAGTCATCAGACCATCAAGACTAGTCAAAAAGCAAAATCTAGCCTTGTGAAGAACTGGTATACATCCTGCTTAGTGGATATGTCCCACCTCCAGCCCAGGTACTCTGCACCCAGCACCAGGTTAAGAGCACAGGGACGTGGTGTGAAATCCCTTGGGAACAAGCAGTCAATCCTTAATTGTTCTGCAGTTATATCTAATCATCTCAAATGGAGTAAATTAAGCTCAGAACCAATGATAATTTGTATTAATAGAGATGGCATGGTGTACGCTTGGGCTTGTGTCTTTTTTTTTTAAATGTGAAATGAGAGCATTGGTTGAGTTTACATTAACAATATAAAAGAAGAAGTGATTCTCTTTCTAACCTGTGCTGATGTAAGTGATAAAACAGACACCATTATTTTGGTTTAATTATTTTTGTAATTAGCTCCATAGAATTACCCACTCCAAAAAGCTCAGGGACAAAGTTGGTAGCATCCATAAAACCAATATGAAAAACCAATAGATGGAGGACAAAGGACTTCCTTAGTCTAAGCAGAGGATAGGTCATTGTGCATCTACTCACATGAAGTGACTTTTATGTGGAGGAAGGGTTTTTTCCTATCCACTTGCTCCAGGATTGTATGTCCCTAGAGGGCTATGCAAATTCCAGGGGTACCCTCTCCCTACCTGGTGGGAGGGGAATTGATGCAGCAGAGGCAAGGGCAGAGGTGATGCACTGCCACTGTCTGCTTTGGCCATGGAGCATGGACAGTCAGAGATCTGGCAGGGCCAACCCCTGCAGTTCCCCTTCCACTTGTTACTTCCATTCCCAAGTGGACCCAGTGCCCTTCTCGGTTTTAACAGCAAAATCCACCTTCCTTTGTAGAATTATATCACAGTTTTTCCTGAAAATTCATCAGATTGGCAGAGAGGGATTGAAATTCTACAGCCCAGGGCAGGACAGGGAAGAGATGGCACTCACACACAGTTGTCTTGTGTGCATTTCCCGTGGCCACTGCACATGTCTATGCAGCCGTCCCCGATGTAGACGTTATCGATTGCCCACGTTTGCTGCTTGTCAAAGGGAGCAGGCTGGTGCCAGCGGAAACGAGTTGCTTGAGACCTTGGGAGAGAAAGAAAAACAGAATTCTGTATTTTCTAGCTGAGGTAATCTTTATTTTGATTGAAAGGAAATGTTAGTCTTGAGGTTAGCCTGCTCTTGGGAGATTTGTTGGATACCCAAGGCTGGTTTCTGACAATGACAACATCCCTCCAAGAAAAGGGTGCCCTGATTTTGAGAAAAGAACAAAGCATGGGTGCTTGGTATCAAGCTGAGAGTGTGGGAGGTAGGAAATGGATCAATGGTGAAAGCAAAGCAAGCAGGCCAAAGGTGCAGTGGAGGGGAGGTAGGAAGAAGGTGGTGCTCCCAGTTGGAAGCTCAGGCCAGTCATAACCATGTCCCAGCACAGATCCAAACCTGAGGGACAGCTAGGAGCTGGATCAAGCCAGAATAATCCAAACCCTCCAAGTTTCATCCTGATCCAGTTAATAAGTCCAAGGCAACAAATTTACTTTTGTTGCCTTTACTTTGTCACTGGCTTTTTCTCAGTGAATTCTCCCAACCACACTTAGGTTAAGAGCAGTTCTAGGGAGTGGGTTTGGGGGCAGGTGAGAAGGCCCATGCAGGGCTTGCAGCATGACCCTGGCTCTGCAGTTTCTTCCCTCCTCTCCACCCAGGGCTTGGCTGAAAATGTCAATAAATTATCTGCAGCGTGATCCTGGCTCTACTCAGTAAGTTATATTCATTTTGTTGATTAAAATGGGCTTAACTCCCTATATGTGAATTGTCTCAGCTCCCAAGATGGATGATGAAAATCTATCCAAAACAGCCAGGGACACCAAATAGTTATTCAGCTCATGCAGCTATAGACTGAGTCAAGGGCCATGAGTAGATGAATTTCTGGAACTATGAATTCAAGCTAATCCCTGTTTTGTGGTACAGCACTAGATGGCAGCATTGAACTTTTTGTAGTCTGTTTTCTTTTGAATCTCAAAGAGAAATCAAAATTATTATAAACACACATACAAAAACCCAAAAAAAACCACCAAAAAAACCCCCAAAAACTATTCAGTGTAAAAAAGGATGTCATATGATAAGGTCATTATTCTCCCATGAATTATTTCTTTATGAAAATGTTGCATGAGCTGAATAAATAACTTGTTTATCCAAAGAGAAAACTACTGCTCCAAGCTCAGCTCAGCTGTTCACCAAGCAGCATTTTAAAAATAAACATAAAAATTGTGAGGAAGCCCTTTCAGAATAAGGACAAGCACCTCTGTCTTACACTGCATGCTTTGGCTGGGCACATCACTAACAATTCATGGAGCTGATGCTCCTGTGGGAAGCTTTGTATTTGCGCTTTAAAATCAGCTCCAAGTTAAAAGTGAGTGTCATTTTGAGGCCAGGGGTGAGGTATCACTCTGGAGTACAGGAGCCCTAAGAGCCTGCACAGACATGGGTGGTGAGCACCAGGCCAAGCTACTGACTACACAGCCTGCATGTGCCTAAAACATACAGCCATAAACAACTGGAGGCACACCTGCTATTACACAGCTTGAAATAATAAAGCAGCATAAAAATTATATTGCATCTAGACTAAAAGGCCTATTAGCTACACTGTTCTTATCTTAAAGCTCAACACCTCTCTTGCTTATGAGATAAGGTTGTAATAACCTCTCTCATGGAATGCCTGTCTTAATAACTTTGGGAAATTGTATTACTTGAGCCAAAAAATACAGTTATGGGATTGGACAGAAGTACAATTTTTGCCTCAGTAGGGCATCAGACTTCTTGTGACACATACTGCTCAAGAAACTCTTTAGTCTTAAAATCACAGTTATTTATAAACTTGAGTTTATCTCAGGTGGTAGCTTCCTTTCAGGTCCAAATTCAATTGGTTTGGAACATCAATCCTAGCCCTGATTTTTCCCATTCAACCCCAGAAAGGCTACTCTGAACACAAATTTACAGTCTTTATACAAGAACTGACAGGGTAATGGATTTTTACAGATGACATATAGCAAAGCTGCACCAAAGAGGAAGCACAGAAAATTAATGCTGGGAAGGAGTCCTAAAAAAGTGCTATTACTTAATGTAACTGCACAGAAGATAGGGAAGAGTCCAGATGCCCCAAATGAATAGTAACAGAACACAGACTTTTTCATTACTAATGTCAAAACATGTGGCAACTGTATAGGCATTTTCAGTACAATTGCTAAAATATAAAGGTCTCTGTTTCCAGACTTGTATGTGCCTTTGATGGCATCTTTCATGACAACAATCTCAAGGCTCTACCTGTGCTTTGATACTTGTGAGCCAGCAGTTAGCTCAGCCTAAGTCTATGTGAGGAGACAAGGCTCAGCAGGAGGAGCAAAGCTGTGGAGTCACTGCTGCCCTTGCCACCTGTGTTTGCAATTTCTATAGGATAGAGCTTCTCATACTTATTTGCTGCTATTTACATGGACCAAACAAAAAGGACATGTTACAATTACTTAAACTCCATAATGCATTATGACATTATAAATACCTAGTTATGCTTTTAGATTTATTCTGCAGAAATCCAGAGGGAGTTACCTGGTATAGGGAGGCAGAGGCAAAGTAACCCGGGTCCACTTGTTGAAAGTGTCTGAAATGAGAATCCTCTGGAGATGGTACTTGTTGCATTCCACATTAGTGGGAAGACAGTCTTTCAAAATTGGGTGCCAGGTCAGCCCAAGGTCCACTGAATATTCCAGTTCAATAGCTAAGGGTGGAGAGGTCATCCGTTATTTAATTTAGAGACCTATATCCATAGGCCTATAATAATGTGCAAGCCCCAGACAGTATCACAGGTCTGAACTGACAAAATAACCACCCAGACCTTTTCAAACCCTTGTGTCAGAAGCACAAAGCTACCTCCCTTGATGGCAGTGCAGGAGGGTGTGTTACATGTTGCTGAGCAGGTATAGCTCAGGTGGGGTCTGCAGCACATCTCCACATCTAACACCTAACTCAAGGCACCACAGATGAAAAGAGAGAGCCAATATTAAGCTGCCAGGATTAAGTCAAGACAATGTCTTTAGCTGCAGCATGCAAAAAAATGGTGTGGCAGCACCATGACCACCAAACTTTGTTTTTTGGGCTTGAAGAGTGAGATTCAGCTGGATGTGATTGCTGTGTAAAGCAGAGCAACACTCCAATTCAAACTTTTGTCTCTGTCACAAGATGGCTTAGTCAGCCTTCCACCCTTCCTGCAGACCAGCTCATTTAATTATTCAGCACAATTTTAATTTGAGTTTGTTAGTCAGTGAGCTTGTTTCCATTCAAACACAGTCTAGCCACATTAAACTAATGTAATCATTTCTCATTGAAAATCAGCAATTTCATTTTTTGATGTTTATGGCTTATAAGCTTTTATTACAAAAATTAAAGGTTAGTCAAGCTCACTAAATACTTCAAGTCAAACTTTCATGCAGCCATGAAAATGCAAATAATAATAGGTGCAGAGCTGGTACTTGAAGTAAATGTTCCAGCTGCCAGGTACTCTGGCTGAGCTGGCTGCATAAAACATGGAGCGTGGTTGCAGTGATAGGGGTGATAAATCTGTGATCTTCTTTTGATTACTAACAGACCCATTTCTTCTACCCTCATGCACAGGGAATGACCCTTAATCACCCAATCAGTCCTGCTTGGTGTTTCAGCACAGAGGACAGTGCTATAGAAATGCAAGGACAAGTAGATACAAACAAGGGTGAATTTTCAGTGTTAAATTTCCCTCACCAAAAGAAATGTTTTTCTCATCATGACTGGAATCATGATTAGGTAGTGTCCTGCCTAATTTAATATGAAGTTAAGATAAGGGTTGTAGACAAAAAAACAAACAAAGCCCCCCCAACAAAATAAGGATCTGTTTCTTTGCCAGTATATGGCTCAGTCACCAAAATGCATCTAAACTTAGCTGAGATGATCTCAGGATACTGCAGTATTCTTAATAACAAAAGAAAGAAAAATTTTGAAGCATGTAAGCAGCTTCAGATTAGCAAAATCAGAGAAGCTAAATATGGGTCTTCATGTAAAATCTTTTTCCATTTTTATACAGAATTGTAGAGGAAAATTCAGCAACCCACATTTACTAACACATATCACATGATGCACTGTATTGTATTCTTGTCCTCATTAAAAACATCTATACCTTGAAACCCTACTCTAAGAGGATGTGTAAAACAAGCATTAAAAAAGCTTGTTTTTAAGAAAAACCCATTTCTCATGTGCCTTAAAATTCACATAATTTTTAATTTCCATGTGATATGTATTTGATGTGATGAGTACAGAACATGTTTTTATTCATTTTTATATATATGTATATATGTGTATATACACATATAAAAGCTGTGTGCACCCAATAGACACCATATGAAAAGAGGAAGCTCAGTAATTAAAAATTGCATCATTATGTATACATAAACAGATGTATACACATGTGCATGGTATGTATGCACACATTTGTACATGGAAATATATAGGTCTATACATATTTCATATGGACAATATAAATTTTTGCAGTTGATGCTGCTTTAGCAAGTGTCAGACGTATGTTGGTAAAAATGATTTCTTAGATATATGGGTACAAGTGAGATCAGAACTGAGACTACACTGAAAATGCAAAATCACAAAGCAAGAAACATATGCTGGAACACCCAGCTGCTTATTATTACAGCAGCACCCCAAGCAGTGGACATTATCTACTAAATGGATTTTTTGAGTAAGGCAGCTGTTAGTCTTTTTCTGAGATTGATTGAACTGCAACTTAGATGCTCACAGGGAATGATTTACTTCAGTTTATCTTAGGCTTCAGACGCCTGGAATAAAAAAGCTGATGTTACCATTTCTAACAGAAACATGCAGCTTTCTTTTGTTTCTCACTTCTTGTTACGATGAATAATGCACCCAGAAAACAAGTGAACTTTCCTCTGCACTGGAGGAAGAGGAATGGCAGGGATTACTAAGAAGCCATTACCATAACAGGAATCTGTGACAGAGCAGGAAGCTGCAAAATCGATTTGCAAGAAAGAGTCTTCGTTGACCACGATGTCGGTGGTGACGACGTAGCGGGTGCTGGCTTTCTCGATGAACACCAGCGCGTCGCCCGCGGAGCCGCACACCGGCATCTTCGTCCCGCCGGGGTGCAGCAGCCACTTCCTGCTGTCCAGGGTGGTGAAATCATCTTCCAGTACTGTGTTGCCAGAGATGTTTCCTCCTATAAGAATCTGAAACATTAGGAAAGAAACTTTTATTGAAAAGGACAAATGTCTAGAAGTCTTCACAAGCATACAAATGATGTAGCAACCTGAGGGAGGAAGAGATGTACCAGACTATGCGTATTTATTCTGCTTGTCCAAAATTGACAACGTCACTGAGTAGAGAATTTAGGCCATGAAAAAGGAGAGTATCTCTTTCCTGTAAAGGAAAGAGACTGGCTTAGCTGTACAAATGTAAAATTCAGGGAGGTGAGCTCCAATCTCAGTGAAGTAAAACTGCTCACAAAAAAAGTGTTAGTAGAAACAAAATGATTGCACTTTCCCAGTGACTGCTCTGCTCTTCTGTTATCTGGTGCACTGCTATCAGATTGTGTCTGCTGATAGAATTGGGGAAATAGCCTCTATTTTGTCACTGACTAAAACATCATCGTTTTACTCTTCAACAGCAAGCAAGGTACAATTATTTTTCATTTGTTATTCCGAATTCAGTTTCTGATTGTTCTGAAGAAATATAACTACATTCAATGAAGATATAAAAAAAATGAGTGTTTTTAACTTCTAAACATAGGGATGGGAAGTAAAATTTTGTAACCACAACATTAAAATGGCTGGTTAGGTTTCTCCTAACAATCTGAACTTACTTCTTAAAAAAAAGTAATAAATATTAAAGCAAATTGTACTTGGACAACCCAATGACACTACTTAGAGCATAATAATTTTAGAGATAAATCATTTGTGATTTATACCAAATCATACAAAGTAATATAATAATCTTTATAGCAGAAAATCCCAAATATTAAACTTTATTTTCATAAAATTGATATTGATATTCACAAGATTGATATTTTTCAATAGGCCTTTTCTATTACATAATACCAAGCCAATTACCTATTTGGATACATTTTAAATGAAGGTTTTTGAAGTTTGAAATCAGACTTGCGTTCTGTGTTGTAAGGCCTCCTGCTGTGTGAACCCGAGGCCCTACACACATGTAGAATACTTTCCTAGAATTAAAATTCTAGGAAATTCATGGGGAAATCAGTGCTCCATGAAAATGGTGCATTAAAACCATGAGTTCATCAAACAGCAATTGTGCTCTAAATATCTTTCTACTAAGCATTTTTACTTGCTCCAGTGAAACGATACATGCCAGAAAAAGGGAAACATTAGCACTGAATCCAGTCTGTGTTAAAAGAAGCAACACCCACAGGGATTGCTCACCTGGTCGATGACCCAGGGGCTGTAGAAATGCCCATTCTCGGAGGGCTGCCACCAGCGAAGCCGGGTGGAGCTGGAGCGAGCCTTCAGGGGAACCTCCAGGGCAATGTAGCGTCCCACGTTGCTGGAGTTGCTGAAGAGGAACTCCTGGAGAAGGCTCCACGTGAGGCCCCCGTTGAGCGAGTACTGCAGCAGCACAGGCTGGCTCCTGGGGTCAGGCACCCCCTTGCCACATCCCAGTCTCATGAAGAACTGCACAAATCTAACAGGAAAAATCTTGCCACTTTCCAGAAAGATCTATTTTCAAACAACATCCTACACAGGGAAGCAGAGAGCCTTGGAGTTTGTCTACTGACTAGCCCTGTGTTTTCTAGCTCTATTTAAGAGCCATCTTTAGGAGATCTTATGATTTCCTTTCCAAAGCTTCTAGAATATAACTAGACAGACAGGTGGTATGACAAAAATTCATTTTGCCTGTGTGGTAGCTTGCCAGGCATAAGAGGCTGAACAAAGCTGGTCATTTATGTTTTTAGCTTTTGTCTGCACAGCAGATGGTGTTGCAAGTATCAGAAACATAATCCTGGGTGAAATTTTTATCCCTGTATCCCATGAGTACAGATTTTAGTGGCAGAAAAGCAACTGTGCTCTAAGTAGATCATAATTTGCTACGAATTTGCTGAAATGCTTAAATTCAAAATAAGCATCCCAGTTTTCCATTGGCATAAACCAGAGAAAATCTGGACGGGAGAACAAAGCACATTTCACTTTCAGGGATCATTTTGTCCATTTTGTCAGCCTGGGAAATTTGTCTAAATTACAGCGTTTAAATGTGCTGGCTTCCCTGAAGCCAGCCCCAGCCACCCAGGGACAGCAGTGCTTTCATCCCCCAGTTAATTGGCTTCTCCAAAGCTGCACAATGGACTTGTATCAAACTGCGAAATCCCTCCCGTCAGCCGAGGCTCACAAATAGCTCCACTGTGCTCTTGGAGTGGGGGGAGCCATGCTGTAATGATATTTACTTACTGGACTTGCAGGGATATTACAAGTATTAATTCATGTTTGCACAGCTTTTGCACAGCTTTGGAGTGTTTTATCTGTACTAATTACTATTGCGTTAGTGCTGCCTGGCTCACGGTTAAATAAAATGGCGCAAAAGAAGTTTTACATCAAAAATCTCGTTCTGGTTTGTTCTGCAGGTAGATCTGCTGGGAGTGGAGGCTGCAGAGATGTTGGGCAGACAAAGCTCCAATAAAATGCCAGACTTACAAGTCAATTAATTCTAGTCCTCAGTGCGACTCACAGTTTCTCTTGCTACTAGATAGAGCTGCTTTTGCTATAGATTATATCCACCTCCATGTCCCAGACATAACATATTGCTTGTGCTGTAAAGGAGCACTGGGCACCCTCATGGATCAACATATCAAATGTAATGGATTTGCTTCACTGCTGGCAAGTCTTTCTGCCTTCTCAGATTTACTCCAACATTGGCCACATAATTCAAAGGAAATAAACCCGGGTGACCTTGTCTCTGTGGCATCTAATTTCTTTGCATTGCTGTTCTTACATCTCAGATTTTACTAATGTAGTAATAACCCACCAAAATACAGGTAACAATGTCTAGTATATAAAAAATAATTTTAAATATCTCTCTTCTTATCCCAAAGATATTTTGCAAAGGCTCTGCATATTTTGAAATGGAAAAGCAAAGTGTTTTCTGTAAATCTAGTAACACTCAAATGTGAGGATGTTCTTCTAGTAATTCAGAATTGAAAGGGAATTGATCAGCTGTAATACCTAAAATATTCTCTTCTTACTAATGCGGTGCAGTTTCAGCTACCACTATCACCATGATGTGATACACTGTCCCTGTGTTAAATTCTTTAAGGCACAGATGTGATGGCAGTGGATTGCAGAGTCCACTTGATTTCAATGCCCAGGTGCTGAGCGTGGCTTGCAGCACTGACAGACACAGCTGCTTGCCTGTGCTTTTCAGGGGATCTCCTCATAAAGAAAAGGAAGTTTTAATGCGACATCTGAGTCTAGCACCCTTAAAAAAATAGTTGTTCTCATCACTCCTGGCCTAAATTGAAACCTCTCCCCAAGTCCTGTGCAGAACTTGGCACACCTGTGTCACAGCAAGACCTGTTGTGCTTTGCAGGTGGTGGACAAAGTCAGTCTGCAAATGTAGAAAATCCCACTGTAATTACTTTAGGTTGCAAAAGAGCAGCTCCCTGAAATGCCACTGCAGTGTGCCTTGCTGTTCAGAAGAGAACATACAGTTATTTCTTGATAACTGTTATTTTTCATAATCATAAATACAAGAAATTGAGTGTTCAGCTATGTTTTCCTAAGACAGAAGTAATTTATCTCCATATAACACCTTGAGGTCAATATTTGCAAATCCAGCTACAGACCATCATGGAAAAGAGATAAATAAATTAAGGTTCTTTGAACATGAGCAATAAGGAAAACATAATTTAGCTAAATTATGAAGCGACTTACAAGACTTTTAGTATCTTTTGTTAAACAATCTTCTAATTTCAGAGTCATCTAGGAATCAGTGCTGAGTACTGGGGTTTGTTTTTATCAAACTCTGAAAAAAGTTTGCTGTGAGGAATCTTACAAATTACAAGGGTCCTTAATATTACACATCAATGAGGTTTAGCTAAGTGCTGATCTAAAAACTACAATGGTTAGACATTAGGCCTTTCTAATGACCATGAGTCTTTACAATGAAACCATTATTTAAAGATTCAATACCAATGCTGACAGGTAAAAAGTAGATAAAATGCCTGTTAAAATGTTTCCCACAGAACATCAGAAAGGCGTAGGGTGTTTATAAGAGATCAGTGAAAAAAAGTCTTGGAGAAAATGCAGTCTCTCCAAAGCAATAATACAAGAATATCAGCTAAAATACAGAACAAATAGAAAACAATGCGTATTTGTTAGCATGCTCACAATTGGGATGGAGTTTAATTCATATTAGTGTAATTTTTTTTTAATGTGGCTTGCTTAGCATGTCTCACTCATCACATGTCTCCGCTGCAGGCTGTAAAGATACACCATAAACTGTAAATACACTAAAATATTTGGTTTTCAATAGCTGGTGACAGCTTGATGGGAATTTCTCAGTGAATTATTGGAAACAAATGTGCACAATAAGAAAAAGAACAAGCTTCAGAAATGAAAGAATTATGAGATGACAAATGTAGGAATTATACTTTCAGCAGATACTCCTGTTTCAGCAATGGCTCATAATACACCAGACTGTAAGAAAAGGAGAGCATTTCTCATGTTATGGATTTAGGAAACAAAAACTTGCATGAACTACTGAAAGTGTTGCATCAGTTTCCAGAATTCTTATTTAAGGAAAAAAAAAAAAAGCAACATTTAAATGGTTAATTCAATTAAAGTTCAATTTCAATTGAATTTATCATGGTGGCAGTGGTGAAAATGGAGCATTTGCTAGTAGTATGAGGACCACAGAATATGTCAGCTTGCTTTTGCTAGAGAAATATCACATTTGTATCATTCTTCAGCATGGCATTTCCTCAATGAAATCCTGAAAGAACTTTAGAAAGGTGTTACCTGGCTTGTGACAAATCTAGGTCTCGAGTCATCAGCATACGTAAACCTTCCTCGTTAAAGAAAAGGTTGTTTCCTCCAGACATGATACCACATTTCCTTGATGGCTTTCCACCACTCACGAGGAGGAATCTATCCGACTCCAGCTGACCTGAATACACAGTGAATACATATTTATGATTTACTCTGAAGTGCTCCTGCTGCAAGAGTGCTACTTCCAGAGGAAGAGACATAAATTAAAAATCCCACGCTGACTGAGAAATATTCAGTGTTTCCAATGCCATGTATTCTAGAAAGCTGACACAAACCAAAGCAAAATAAATAAAATAAACTCAGAACTGTGAGATCTGGGACCTTTGTTTCCAGTTATTCACAAGGTTTTCCACCTTTCATCATTTATCTTAAGGTAACAACAACGTACTTGGGTCTATAAAGAAACTTTGGGTTCGAAGTGGTAGCATGCAAGCAAGGGCTGGAAAAATTGAAAATGAACAGCTGTGAAGGGATGAGTTTGGTTCACAGGTGCTGCTTTATGAAAACATGCTCCTCTTGCCGTGCTTGCTAGCGGGAGAAGCCTCAGAGGGGTTTCAGAGTTGTGTGCAGGGATGCTGTGTGCACCCAGGCATGTGTGAGGCTTTGAGCTCCCCTCTGCTTTCCCTCTCTTGGGGTCTGCTGTGGCTGCTGAGCACTGGCTCCCACTCCTGAGACACTTGGTCTGCTCTGAAACCATGATTGCTGTAGGAGAGAGGGTCAGATTTCCCTTGTAGTGAGAAATGACACAAACTTAAAGCCCACTGCTGTTTGCCTCACTTGCAAATGCTCTGTCTGTCCTAAAGTCAAACTACCATCAAAACATTATTTATTTCCAAGATTATTTTCTACATGTAGAATTTCAGGAAGTTCTGTTTCAATGAAGATTTTGTAATCCAAAATTGACAACATTACTTAGTAGAGAATTTAGAGTATCTCTTTCCTATAAAGGAGAGAGAGAATGAAAATTTTGTAATCCAAATTACATCATCAGGCATTCACAAACCACACTTGCAAATGGCATCTGCACTACCTGGTTCATGGGAATAGCCCCATGGCACAAATTCTAACCAGAATCATGCAGTGGTGAGCAAGGCTTTGCTGTTTAACCCCTTGAACCCTGGGTTGCCCTAAGATGGACAGGCAGCATTCAGATGCCCCCTCCCAAGAGAGATACCTTCAAAGTCATCCTTGAGGAAGTCAGCATTCCTGGTGCTGATTTTGCAGGTGGGCCCCGAGTAGCCGGGGTCGCAGATGCACCGGGTGCCGTTGACGCAGCTGCCGTGCCCGTTGCACATCTCCTCACACTGGGGACCAATGTACACGTTGTCAATGGCCCAGGTCACAGGCTGGGACCCAGCAGGGTAAAACCCTTGGTACCACCTGAACCTCGCCAGCCTGAAAATGGCATAAAGTGTGCTTATTTTAAATTATAGTTCCATCTATTTTTTTGTATTCCATACATATACCATTATATGCACATACATATTATTCTTTCTGTCAGAACTGGCTTGATAAATAGGTTAATTCTAGAAACTGACTGCTAGATCTAATTCCTTCAGTACCTCATGTGTCTTTATGTTGACGTTCAACCCAAGTACTGACAGAAATAAAAATAACACTATTCATTAGCTGTAATCTCAAAACTGAATGACAGGCATGATTTTCAAAGTTTAAAACCGAGCTACTCTTAACTCCATCATTCATGGGGAAGATGAATGGCCGTGGTCTGGTGGATTCCCTTCTGCTTTGGTGTACAGTGTGTGGGTCAGACCTAGCCACTTTCACCCTCTCCTGGAGAGTGAGATTCTAATTCATGCTTCCACTATGCCCCCAGGGAGACCACCTGTAGGGGTGGAGTGGGAGGATCTCACCCTCAATTGCCCAGAAAGAAAACATGATCTGTCATGTCACCAGGTATTCAGCTTGCTTTCCGGCAGCTTAATCTTAAAGCAGGCTGATATTGCAAATTGTTAATTTAAACTATGTTCTCCTTTGGGTGCTGTCCTGTCATTTTTAATTCATCTCCTAAGTGCTACTTGCATCAATGCTGCATATAAAAAGGAACCAACTGGGGAAGGAGGGAAAACAAATTGAGATGAGGAAAATACTTCAGAGACTAATTTTATTCCCAGTTGAGAAAACGTTTTAAGGGAGGAAGGAAACCAGAAGATTGAGAAGGGAGAAGCACTTAATTGCCTTGCGTGTTTAATGTGTCTTGTTAAAGACATCTAAATTCAGCAGGCAAATCAATCCCATAGGTAATTGTAGCTGACAATTTTTTTTCCTTGATTTGCTAAAAAGAAATTTTTATGAGGGGATTTAGGTAACAACCAATAATTGATGGGTAGGGACATTACTAAGTGTCACAAGAAAGATGCCCAAGAACCAGAGTTCTGCTGGAAGTCAAAATCATCGATATTAGTGTGCCCTGAGGGGAGGGACACAAGTGTGAGGCTGGAGGTGCTGTAAGCTCCTCTTGAGAGTAGATCTCTGCCCCACAGGCTGGATTTTTTATTCCTGAGACAAGCCAGCTCCTCCTCTCAGGGGCCCTCCTGGCACTTGTGTCTGGAGCAGAGAGTGAACCATTGCTTATTTGGGGTTTCTTCTCTGGCTCAACAGGCCCTGGACCTTTCCTTCAGGACATAACTGGAAGACTAATTATTACTGACAGCTGTCTGCTGAGAACATATATTCATTTCTAAAATTACCTATGTAGTGGAAATAACTTAAAATGTCTTCATCCTCAGTTAAAATATAACCACTCGGCACTTGGGGGACGGAAAGGCTGGGGGATTTTTTTAGAATTACACAATGAGAAAGGTTTGGATATTTTTCTTGTTATTCCAGTAGATTCTGGTGGAGAAATCCCCCTTCAGCCCTCTGGCCCAGTGATTTAATGCACAGAATGTAAATTACTGTGCACTGCTGGGCTTGGCTGGCTGTCAGCCATGGACTCCTGGCCTGGTGTGTTGGGGAAGGAATAGGAAGGAAGGAAGGTAGGAAAACAGGATAGAAGTACTCAGGAACAGGGGACTAAATCAAAATCCTGGAAGGTTTAAATGAGTTAGGAGTCTGCACAGTCAAAATTTTTATTTGGAGGGATGCATTGATGGTTGGCTAAAGGGCAAAATAATTCTTTTGCACAAAACCAGGAAGTACAAGTGAGCTGCTGAAAGAGATGGTTACCTATTGCATGCTTGAAATGTTAACTGTCATAAACCAGAAAACTCAGGTTTAAAATTTAAACATTTCCTTAAATTATTAAACAATCAGTCTTTCAAAATGTGATTCTTATTCCTTGTATAGGTCTTTTCATACTTTCAGAGCACATATGGGGTTATTTATTTAGTGGAGGACCCATTGATTGCAGTAGTTTCATAAATACTCAGTCTCATAGGTGCACAGACTCATGAAATCTCATAGTTGCATAGCTTATTTTCATTCATACATGCTACAGTTTAATCATTAATGGTGTGAGCTTTTACATAAAGTGAGTTGATGCTGGATGACAGTTATTCCTGAAAAAGTAAGCAGTAGTGTTTTTACTTTGAAAAGTTACATATTACTGTGCCTGCTAGCACATATTGTTTTTCTATGCTGTGTTATCATCCAGCCTGATTGACTGAGACATTATTTAGATCAGACCATTTCTTCATGCTGAAGTGGAATCAAGCTTATACTAGCTCATATTCTACTGCATTTTTCTTATGAAGCTCAAATTTAATGCAAGAATATCAGAATATCATCAGTGAATTGAAATGGCTGATGCAGTTCTGCAAAGAACACTCAGAGCATGCTAAGAACAGTCAGTTTTGTGTTTATTTCAGCAAGCAACTCCCTTCTATTAAATTATCACTAATTAAATATATACGTAATAGGAAGTAGCCTGTGATTATTCTACATCATCATTAGGCACAGGATGATTTGGGGAATCACCTGAACACTAGCTAACATTCAGGGCAAAAAGCAGAGAATAATCGGTCATTTGTTCTTCTCTAGTGCTGCAGTTCTTATGCACCACCCTTGTGCTGGGTGAAAAACAGAAATAAAAGCAAAGCAACAAGCAGCTGGACACTTACCCACAGAGGTGCAGCTTTCCAAAGTGAATGACCTCCCTCCTCCAGCCCTGGGTGGTGCCTGCATAGTAGGTGCTGCTGGGGTGATGCTCGGTGGAGCAGAGGGAGCTGAGGTGGCTGCTGCTGCTGTAGCACAGGGGCAGCAGCAGGTGCCAGGTGGCCCCCAGGTCCCGTGAGAACTCCAGCTTCACTGGGTCAGCAGAGGAGCTGTCAGTGGTGCAGCCAATATTGATCTGGGGGCCAAACACAGAAGGTGACACAGGGCAGACTGTGGCACTCCCAATCATTCTTCAGCTGCCCCCACTGGGTATGGTGTTTGTTTAGGCCAGGAAAATGGTGATTTGGGAACCCATTTAACAACAGGGATGGTGCACTCAGGACATGCACATGGACAGGAACTCTTGCACATTGCTGTCCTGTCCACGAGTATATCACACCATGGGTTATGATAAAATGAATGTGATAAGAATTCCCCAATAACTTCTACCTAGAGAAAACCAAAGCTAAAAAGGATAGCTGCTAACATTGCTGGAGTAAATGCACCAGCTCTTGCAGTCCTCTGGCAGGTGCTGAAGTAATCACAGCATCAAGAAAATGTGCATTATTAAAAGCAGAAATATTAAAACAAAAAGTGAAGAATTAACTTTTTGTTAATGCTGAGCTGTTAATTGCTGAGCTGCACTATGATCCCCTTTTATGTTACATATGAAAAAAAAAAAAAACCCAAAACTTTTCACCTCAATATATTCAGCTTTCATGCTCACTACCTATTTGTTCATGTATAATGGCAAAGCCCTAGAGCATCATAGCTGGACTGGATTTAGATGCAATGTCTTAGTTTGGCAGTGTCAGACCTCTCAGGGTGTGCTCACAAGATTCCTCATATAAAGAACAGTAGAAAAGGCAGAACATGAAAACCAATTCTACTACTGAAAAAACACAGACTGTTTAATACAGAATCTGAGAAAGTGCAAGTTAGTTTGCTTTCCTATTACACTGATATTTATATCTTCTTATAATTTCAGATTGCTTTTGTAAAAGACAAATTAGTTCTTTACAGAATGACTGTCATATAAAATAAGATGTACTGTACTTAGCACTCAACAAATAAAAACCAATTGCTGATTGCAAAGCCTGCATTAAAACCATGTAACATTTTAATATTTTTATATATCTTTTTAGCAAAAAAAAGTGTCTTTGTAGCATGCTGTTCTGTTAAGAAAATCTATTTGTTTCTAAAACACAGTAATGCTTGGAACTGTGCATGAATGTTGAAAGTGTATCCTACACTGAACTTCCTTCATCACTCTTCAGTGCACATGAGTCCCATCAACCTACATTTGACTAGAAGGGTTGTCTACTCATCTGGAAGCTTAGAGAGATGCTTGACCCAATATAGGTTTTGACTCTTGAGACACAGAGAGAAACTACTGCATTATGCATAACTCCTTCATTTACACTAATGTTCTCAAAAACGTGAGCTGAAAATGATGTTCTTACCACATATGGAAGTAAACATGTAGATTTTATGAGTGAATGCTATCAAGGCTTATGAATATCTTAAAGTCACCTCAAACATTTTTGTTCTACAGGCTGTAATCTATATTTTAAAAGAGGAAATGGTTTGCCTTCAATAATTTATGAATTAGTTGCATGACAGATTGAAGAGTGCATGAGTACACAGCTAAACCTAATTTTCTTGGAAAACCCTTAGTATCATTTCAGTAATTTTTATAAACTCCTATCATTTGCTGATTATTATGTAGCTCATATTAATGCAACAACATGCCACATAGTTGTTAAAAGCAGCCTGGTAACTGTGACATGGCAATTTATGTGCCAGATTATTTTCCAGTTTCTTAATGACAATATAATGACCTCTCTAAACTAATAAATACTAACTGGTTACTCCCATCAATATCTGCCCCAGGCAATGCACAGTTTAGATTCTAGGATAAGTCAGAAACACAGTTTAGTTTAGACTCTGTGTTGTCACTGGGGTACCTGTTTCCACTGAGAGAATGAAGCACAAAAATATGCTCCTTATTAATGAACTTTCTTTAAAAAAGAAAATAGGATGACTTCAGGCCACAATAGCCAAAAACCAGCTTCATCTAGACCAGCTATGATGTGGGCAGAAGGAAAAGGAAAGCAGAAGCTTATCTTTGAGAAAGTACAATAGTGCAGTTAATCCAGCAAGGCAGGAAAAATTATTTTTTACTATCACAGATGAAGCTGTAGCTCTGCACTGGTGAGCTTGTGGAAATACTGCACTCTTACCTGGAGCAGGCTGTGAAGTGGCAATTTGGACTCTCACCATATTTTGCTTGTCCTCTTGCCTGCAGTTGTGACTCTCCAATGCATAGCACATGGACTTTAATGCTATCAGTGCAAGTATATAGGCATGGACAAAGTAGTAATTTAGGCAAGAAAGTAGAAGACTGTGAGGCAGAAATTTCCCTTATCTGTGCATTAAAAGCATCATGATACATACACATGAGGGAGGGTAATGTCAAATCAATTAGAGGGGAAATTGGACAGGTTTTTCCATTTGGCAATCAGAACAGCTGGGCAAATTCACCAGGGCAGAATAGAGAGGAACATGAAGCAAAAGGCAAAATAACTTTCTGAGGACAAGTACCTCAAATTGGATGATAGTATTTTCATTGACACTCAGGTCCCTTGTGGTAATGGAGTGCTCTCCAACTTCATTTGAAACAAACACCATAGCTGAATCTTCTTCCCTGAAAATCAAGGACAGGAGTGCATTAGACTCACTTTACAAAGTCACTTCTCTCTATTGTATTGCTAAGGGAATCTTACGGAGCTCTTTTAGATGAATATGGGCAATAAAGCCCAATGTTTCCACCAGGATAGAAAAACCAGTTGTCCTCTTTAGGGCCAAAGTCAAAGGTATCCAAAAGGATAATGGGATTCTTCAGGTTATTTCCATCAATAATGAAGTCATCAATAATCCAGATTTCTTCTTTTTTGCCTACAAAGAGAATGGAAATATTCCTATTGAGACCTAACACTAATATTATTAGAGAGCAGGACAGCAGCCAGTATATTTATGGATTATGTGAAGAGGAGGGTGCTAAAAGTGTGGGATCACTATTTTCACTTTCCATGAAAATAGTTTCAATACTGTTTTCCAGCTTGAACTTATGGAATTAACTTTTATTCCCTAAAATTTATAGAAGGCACAGCAAAACAGAGAGTGAAAAGCAATGGGTGTTGAACAATTATAATCTATTTAAATAATATTTACTTTGAAATTCTGTCATTGTCTTCTTCAATTAAGAATCATCTAAATGAGTAGTTGCTGCACAGTCAAAGCAGGCTGAAAGTGCAATTTCATTCTACATCCTTGCACTCAGCAGCTTGTGTCTGCCTGGGAAGAGTTCTTTCATAGAGAAGGAAACTCTGAAACTCCTTCTCTCCAATGGATTATGTATTCATATACGTCAGAAAATTGGTATTCTCAAACTGGAGAGGAAGGATTAAATTGACAGATCTTCTGTGTAGCATTTTTTCATTTATCTAAAAGTGTTTGAGTTCATCAGAGAAAAGTTTAGATAATTGTTTTAGGCAGGATACGTCAGAAGAACAAGCTGAAACGGGATTGTCAGGACCAGATTTGAATTTGGGTTTTTTTCATTAGGGGTGTGCTAGGAATTTGCCTACACGAAATAAACTGTTGCTGAATCAACATGTCTAAATGATTGCTGGAATTCTTTAGAGCTGTTAATGTCAGTTTCTTCTTGGAACTGTGCTCAGAGTAACTGAGAGCAGAGAAGAGCTTCCTTCAGCTGGCACATCTCCTGTAATCAGGAGGAAGGAGCTGTGTTCCTCTTGTGGTTTTCCAGTCCTTTACAATTTAATCAACAGATTAACTGCTCACTACATACTCTTTCTAAATGGGTTTTTAATGCCTAGTTAATTCTGAGTAAGGTAGGCCCAGTTCCAATTTACACCTGGGACACTTTTGTATAATTGGAGCATCCTAATGGGGCCTCAGTGTGAGTGAGAATCATGCCCATTAAAAATAATGAGAAGAACCTGAGTGAAGTTAACTTTATTGGTGTTTCTTGATCTCCCACTCCCTCGAGGGCCAAAGCTGATGCTTTTCTGCACAAAGTGCAGGGATATCAGGTGAAGGCACTTCACTTTAAAGCATTCAACTGCTTTTTAAGAACAGCAAACATAATCCTGCAGTAATTCTAATTGCAGGAGTTCAAACACAAAACTCCCATGATTTAAGAGTCTCTCTAATTGTTCAGTTCAAGAAAATGCACTCTCTTAGAGATGCTGAGCAGTGCCAGCATGGACCTGGCCTTCCAGGGTGTGTCTTTTGCTCACCATTGTTGTAGGGCTGCCAGAGCCTGAAGCGCGTTGCGTTGCTCTGGGCTGCATAGGGCAGAGGGACGTTGATGAAGAGCACATCTGTAGTCTGGGTGAAGTAAAACTCGTCTATCAGGTGCCAGGTGATGCCACCATTGACAGAATATTGCAGCAGGATGGAATGAGACCTCTCAGGGGTGCCTGGAGCAGAAAGGACATGGATTTATGTTCATTGAAATCCACTAAGTTCAAGGAAGTATAAATGAAATTATGTTGCTCTGACATCCACTACAAAGTATGGGCTTCCTTTAACAACAGCTTAAGCTACTGAGATGTTATATATACATTGTACACATATGACTTTCTGTGCTTTCTCTTGCTTGCTTGTCTGCAAAATGCAAATGAAATAGGGCCTAAATTTACACTACTGTTCATGATACATATGATCATAGTTAATTACTTACATAAGAAGCTATCTCAGCATTACCTTTTTTGAGATTAGAACATACCAGCTCCTCCTACTACAAACATATTCCAGTAATATAGTATTTATTTGCTTGTTTTGTCCAGCTACAAGACATTATCATCACCATTTGTAGCATCCAGGATAAAGACTCAGTCCCTATCCTCTTAAATTTATGAGCTTATGGCTCTCACTGCAGACACTGGGATCAGGATATTCATGCCCAGAAAAAACATGATTGATGGAGAGCACTGAGGATATTTATTAGCATATTTTATATAACAACAACAAAGCAATATTCTGTGCTTTAAACTGGGCCTAAAAGTCAGCAGAACTGACAGTAAAATTTGCATTTTCTAACTACCAGCTCCTCCTATTTTTTTTTTTACTTAGAGCTTTAAAGAGTAAAATACAAAAGCTCTTTACATCCCTAGTTATTAACACATGCTAATTAGAGCCAGCACTCATTTTTGATGCTGGTTGCCATATAAAGCTCAGCCCCCAGCCTGTACTTGTCCTATGCCTAACTTGCTGTCCAAGGAATTCCACTTGCTGGAATACCAGTGTCCAAGGGATGGCATCTCTGAACTGAGGTCTCACTCAGACAAATTTACACTCTCTGCTCCCTTCTTGATGTGGCACAGTGATGGCATGTCCCCAAAAACTCAGTCAGGAACCAGCAGAAGGAAAGGACTAAGGGACAGTTTCTTCATCCCTGACTCACTGTGTGTTACTGTGCAAGCTTTTCCCATGTTTCTTATGTTAAATGAACCAGATTTGCTGAAACCAAATGCCTGGTGCAGATGCTCCTGCTCCTCTCTGCTCCAGTGCTAAGTATTCAACTGCTGTGGAGCAGAGCAGGGAGGAGCTGTTTGCAGCCAGGAGCTGATTTCAGCTTATCTGTGGCAATTAACAGTAAATAACACACTGCTTTTAACACTCACAGCTGAGAGATATACCCAGCTATATCAACTTGTGTTCAACATGAGGGAGCCTGTTGGGACTAAGTCCTGGATCCAGCACTAGGGCTAACAAGTAATACAGATTCAATAAGGAGCAATTTCTCCTGGGGTTTCATGGTCTTACTCCTTGTGGGTCAAGGGTCAAAATCCAGGCTTGAACCTTTGGCTACTCCTGTCTTCAGAGCAATATTTCTACTCACTTTATTTTTGAATATTTTTTCAAGGATCATATGAAGAAATATTACCAGAGCATAATTTCGTAAAAGAAGTCCTCACAAAGACTTTGCTTATAAACATGAAATATTTGGCATGTTATCATTTTGGGGGATGTTATTTTTTTGATAAAGTGCTAAGCCCAGTAATAAATAGCCCAATACATATTATTAAATGCCCATTAAAGAAAATCAATAATAATTCACAAAGAGCTATATTTTCACTCATCCATACACAGATTTGGCTAATACACTTATTTAGGAAGAAAGAGGGGGTTCCAAACTATTTTCAAGCTGTTGGTAAATGTTGAGTCAGTTAGGGTCCAGTCCCAGGGCACTGGCCTTACCACAGAAACTATGGACATCTTCCTTACACCAGAGTGTGTCGTGGTTTGACCAGGAAGGAGTGGGAATTCTGGGAAGCTGTGGTCAAACCAATGAAGGTTTTGGGTTTGAGACTGGCACCCGGTGTAGCCAGTGGGGTTTGGACACACCTCCGAGAATACACAGGGGTTAAAAGCAGGGCACTGCCCTTGGCACTCTCTCTTTTGGACATCGTCGGTGAAGAGGTCAGATCTCTTCCCCCGCCCAGCCCGCTGCTGCTGGGCGGGGGGAGGGGCCGGCCATGCGGTAGGCCCGGGGCCTGGACAGAGATGGGGTTGAGGGGGCTTCGGGGGGCTTCGAGGATGGAAGGGTGGAAGATCCCAGAGAGTCAGCCCTCGGGCAGCCAGCCCCCCCCCCCCAGGAGAGCAGCCAGCCAGGAGGAGAAGGAGGGAGAGTGCCCGGCCGGAGCGGCAGCGTGTGGGCAGCGTGCGTGGGAGTCGCTCCGGACCGACAGAGACTGAAAACTTTTAACCCTTTCTTGCATGATTGGGGCCTTGCAAAATGCTAATCCTCCTCGAAGCTGAATAAGAAGGGAGATAAGAGATGATTTGGAGTGGCCTTTTGGCTGGACTTTTCTCGTGGCTATGGACTCAGTTGTTCCTGTGACACAGACTGCATTTAGGGGGAGGCAGTGCCTCAAAACCAGGAGGGTTCATTCGTGAGGACCCCCCGGCCCCAGGGGGTTGGAAAAATATGGGGGGGACAGATGTCCCAAAGCAGAGACTGTGCCTTTTTGGAGTGAGACAAGGCATCCTTGAAAGACAACCCTAAAAGCAGCTCTGATCCATGCACGGTGGTGAGAGCACTGGGCATGGAAGGAAGATGTCACAAGCGGCAAAGGACTTTTTCCGGGCGGTGCCGAAGTGACAAAGAAGCACACGAGGTTTCAGTGTGTTTCCAGGAGAAGCCTATGGAACGAGAAGGACTCCTTTCCTCTTCATGAACTGAAGTTTGAGTATACTAACGTGTGGGGCCAAGGCTGGGCAGTTGTTTTGGGAGAATGTATTGGATTGGGAAAGTCAGGTGGTGGGGGAGGAGGAAAATGGTTTTTTGTAAGGTTTTCAATTTTTTTTCTTTTCCTTATAGTCTTTCCCTATTTTTCCTGTAGTTTTAGGTAATAAAGTGTTCTTTATGTTTAAGTTGGAGCCTGTTTTGCTTATTCCTGGTCACATCTCACAGCAGACACCAGGGTGAGGCATTTTCATGGGGGGCACTGGCTCTGTGCCAGGCTCAAACCATGACAGAGTGAGAGCAGTTTTTCAGCATTCAGAGTTCAGCCTGGAAGTGCCAATTCTATCAGCAAATTTGGGGAAAAGTTCTGAAATTGCATGGGAGTGGCTCAAACCTTCAAGCAGTTTAGTGGTTCTCCATCATGCCACTCCAGACTTGGATATAATTATTTTTTAAAGCCAAGGATGACAGGGCCTTGGAGCAGGGTAAGACTGAATAATTGGCTTAAAAGTCCTTGTACTGGAGGAACTGTCACTGGTTATTTACAACAATGTGTAAAACTTCTCTTGCAAAGTCTGACTATTCTTCATATCAATTAAATAGAATTATGGAGTTTCAGTTATCTCTAAGCTACCTGCTAGGCAGTCAAATGGTAAGAGATTTTAATGCAGTGTACCGAAGCTAGAAAATGAAAACCACTGTAGTTTACTATTAGTCCCTTAAGTAATTTACTGTAGGCACAATATTGTTACATAAAAAAATTGGACAAATAATTTTTTCCCAATATAATGGAAAATCTCTACAAAACCTTGAGCTCCTTTGTTTCTTTTCTGCCTAAGACTTTACTAGCTGTGCTATTTTTGGTGATACTACAGTTCACTTTTTCCTTAGGAACTACACAGGCAGCCATGTAGGCTGGGAGCAAGGTAGGGGTGATGCAGAATTTCAAACAAGCTCCCATATAATCTATCATAAACTGTTGATCCCTACCATACACTGAAGTGGAAAATATCAATCTGTATTCTTTTCTGTGTTGCTACTATGTACTAACAAAGCTAGAGAAGTGATAGTAAATCAATGAGGATCTTACCTTTGGCAATAAATTTGAATGAAAACTGGATGTACACTGTATTAGTGCAGTCTAGATCTCTTGACACAAGCATTCTCAGTCCTTCCTGCAAATGCAGAATATGCAATGTAAGTTCTCATTACTGAGTGTGTTCTGCAGCTTATTGTGCTGGGCTGTTGTCTGCTTCTGCCTGCTGGTGGCAGCAAGAGGGGAAACTCTGTTCCACACCTTTTCCCAGGCAGAAAATGGGGACAGTGACAGCCTTGGCAAAGTGAGCCAAGGTCTGACAGAGGCACAACTACATGGGCAGGTACAGGCACAGTTACAGCTCACTCAGTTCATGCTCTGAACCCCTGGGGTGTGATTGGATCTGCCAGCACTGACTCTGACATTGAGTCCAAGCTTCTGCACTCATTTGTTGTGCAAACTGCACAGTTGCCAAGCACCCTAATTTCCAGGTAGGAATAGTCCTCTCTTAGAGTTATTTTCTATATCTCAAAACATATTTTGTACAAATATCCTCTTCTGGGGCAACCTGTAAGGAAAGGGAGCACACAGGAAACCTCAGAGGGATCCTGAGACCCTGTCCAGCTTGACTGATGAGCTCACTGCTGTGTGGGTCCTGGGGCCAGAGCCAGTCCCTGTTCTGCAGAGATCTGGCAAAAACCAACCCTCAGAGCCTCCCTCTTTCTCAAACCCATTCCCCCAGGGGAACAATCTGCAGGAATAAGCAATGCAAATTTTAGACAACTCATATTTTGTGATTTGGGATTTAAATAATCTAAAGAGGTTAACCTGGAGTCAAGCTTTTGCAAACAAATACTTCAAAGAATTAATTTGTACACCAAACATTATTTAACTTCTCTTTTTGGGGGGCACCTGAGTTCACAGTGTCAAATGAAGACTTGTGTGAGCTGATAATTTGTGTGCTTGTGAACAAAAGTCTATTATTCATTTTGTTAAGAACAGAAAAATTCAGAAAATATATGTCCTGGCCTTTTGAAATCTGCAGTCAACAAAAATAAGTCTTTAAAGAACTAGAAGACATCAAAATGGTAAAACTGAGTAAAATACAGGCAAACTACATAAATATTGATGACACAGACTACAGCCCTGACTAATTTGTATTATTCAAAATACTAAAGAGCCAATCAGGAAACTTGAAGACAATCATAATATGTGCCACATTTCCAAATAGTTCACCTCAAGAATCTCAGTGTAGAATTTCATTCTTTTCCTCTGGTGGTCAATGAAATATTTATACCACAAACAAAATAATAAACAACCAAGACATGAAACCCATTTGTTCATAAAAAAACAACTGTGGAAAACATGGCACATGTTTAGGGTAGGAAAAGACAAGCAAAATCAAAATGTCAAATTCTAGCCAAAAGACTTCAAAATCAACACATGGGGCTAACAAGAGAAAATTTACTTTCTGTTTTTGACTCCACTGGTTTTCATAATTTTTTTTTTAAATGTGAATAATCTCTGACCCCTTTAAAAATGAGAGCTGTTCCAGACTTGATAGTGTCACCGTTCAGGTTTCCCCTCTCAGCACCGTAGACTTCAGGCCAAAGGTCTGGATGCAAGTTACCATTGAAATCATCCTTCAGGACAGATGGCAGAGGAAGGACAGGGACACAGTAAGGACCTCCAAACCCTCTGTCACACCTAGCAACACATTGGGAAGAAAAGGTATTATCCATCTGGCCTGGATAAAACACATCCTCTCTATGAAGCAGCTTCAGCAGTTTTCTACTCACATGCAATGGCCTGAGTCACAGATGCCGTGGCCTGAGCACATCCAGGGGCATCCTGTAGCCAGGACCACATTATCAATGGCCCAAGAATCTACTCCAGAGGCATAGTTGTACTGAATCCATCTGAACCTTGTTCTGGGAGAGCTGTTAAAAACAAAGGAAATCTATTTCAGGATTCAAAATTCTGATCCACAAAGATCCTCTAAAGAAAATCCCACAGACTTCTGAAGAAAAGCAGATTAATAAGCATGGCCCACTTATTTTGAAAAGATTCATATTCTAGTGGAAACTGGAAGTTTAAATTTCTCAGGTTAGTCTTTTGGGCAAAATTCCAGCACATTCTAAAGAAAGGTGCCCAAAGTGATGATCAAGAAAGAACAATGCTGAGACACTTGCTGATCAATAAAGTGGTTGAGCAGAAATTAGCAGTTCCATTAGCATTTGACAGCTCCATGTGTTGCTAGCAGAATGGAAACAATAAAGTTGCATCAGTAAGGCAAGAAGTTATGGAAGTTCATTTATACTAAGTGTTGTGTAAAGAGAAAAACAATGGTTATATATGTTCATATATATATGCATATATAAGAATGTATGAATATATATGTACAAATATGCACATGCATACACACTGCTGTCACTGCTGACTGCCTTGTTATCCTCAAATGAAGAAAGTGTTTTGGAGAAAAAACATTCTTTGAAAGATGATGTATGGCCCTCTGGAGTGAGCTGTGGAATTGGAAACCAAGATGTGAACTCCAGGCCCAGTTCATTTGCTGTGTGCCCATTTTTACCACTGTATTTTCTGGGTGATGAAATGTACAGAGGTAACATGTAGGGTGCTCTGAAGAATTACAGAACTACTCAGAACAATGGTAAGCAGTCACTTTTCATTACCTGCTGTTCCTAAACTAGAGCATGGTTTTATTTAGAGAGATGGATGCCAGCACATCTGCCACATCCATTTACAGGCCTGTGATATCCTGAGGAGCTTGGCAGAACTCTCCTCCTGGTCAAAAGGGTGAAGGTGGCACATGCAGTGACATGTTCTGACTTGCTCAGTGCTGTGACTGACATGCCTGAATGTTGGGTGACAACTTAATGTGCAATAACAGAAAACACTAATGTAGGAAAGGATGGATCAGGGAATTTATTCTTGCTTCTTATTGCATAAATGTTAGAAAAGCTGGTTTAGCATTCTTGTTCTTGCTGTCAGAAATTATAGGGAAGACTTAAGAATTCATTCATCAACGTTGTAACTTCCTTAAGTCCCTACACTTCACATTATAGCTGATGAAATATTTTGAAGTGAAATGTAAAATTCTAGTGGCGTGACAACACACATTTAAAAATTTAAAAGACATGCAGAACATTCCCAAGCTGGAGGATGTTTGTTCTAATTAGATCAGCAAAATCTTTGTCATGCTAAATAGCCAGAAGAGCAGAGCTCACTTGGTGGAGGGTGGGAGGTAGACAGTAACTCTCTTCCAGTTTTGGAATCTCTCTGAAGTGTAGATGGAGCTCTCGGTGTACTGCTGACAGCCGATGGTTGGGGGGACACACTCCTCTGTCACCAGGTGCCAGTCCCTCCCGTTGTTTAGGGAGTACTGCAGGTGGACACTGTGGGAATTGCTGTAGGGCTTGCTGCAACCCATGCTCAGCTCAAACTGCAAGAATGTGGAGGCTGACACGTGGAAGTCCCAAGTCTCAGCGTAACGAGGTTTTCCTGAGCAAAGAGAGAAAAACCACAAATACAACAATAACATCAAACACAGCAATAACAACAAATATGAAAATAACAACAAATACAACAATAACAACAAATACCAAAATAACAACAACTATAATAACAGCAACAGATACAACAATAACAACAAAGCGTACCTTCAGCATATGCTTTCAATACTGTCCTTCAAATTTATTACCTCGATCTTCACCTTTTTCCAGCCTTCTTTTCCCTACAGATTTCTAAATACCTGGATTTGTCTATACCTCCCATCTTGTAAAACTCGATCTTTATGTAATTTATAAAATAGACTCATACAAAACGCAGTCATGTTTGATGACACATACCAATGTTTTCACTGAACATCAGAGCTGTGTCCATAGACAGGCAGTCAATGTCCACTTGACCTCCTTGTATTCTGTACCAGCTTGCTTGTAAATCCACAGTTCCATCAAATTTATCCTGGAAGCCGGTCTGAGAGCTGTCATTCATCCCTATGAGCACATCATCCAAAGCCCACTGAGCTGAATGCTTCCCTACAAAAACCAGAGCAGACAGGTTAGTGGAGTCCCTGTAAGTTGTTTTTAATGCCCATATGCTGTGTTCACTCAGTGAGCAGTGCTCAGTCACACAGACCGAGTGCTGTTAAACAAGACTAAAACATTGCTCAAGGATGCACCTGGACACTAGAGCATGTTTCCATTACAGATGAACACAGGTATTTCCCTCTTCATTTCTTTGGCTTCAGTGCCTTTGCCATCATATGCTCTCCCTCTGTTTGGATGAGATACTCCCTGAGCCCCTAGATTGGGGATTTTCATTTTATGAGTCACAACCTTCCTGCTATTTCCCACAGCTAAATTGGAAAGGCTCTGTCTAGTTCCCAAAATAGCTTTTGTATGAAAGTGAATAGAACATGAAGGAAAATGCTGAAGGCTCTGTATATAGATAATATTTAGAGAAGTGCTCCTTCTCCTTCCTGGAAATCTCTCTCCTCTTGCTCTCCAGCCTACAGGCATTTCATCATCTCCAGCACACTTCTTCAGCCTTCATTTCAATTCACCTTTCTACTGGCATGCTGAAAAGAACATCTTACTGCACAACTGCTGCCCTCACAGGAGAGCAAGGAAAGCCTTTACAATAAGTTGTGAGCTCGCAGCAATGTGCCAGGACTCTTGCCTTGCCACCAAGAGGAACATAGGTCATGGCTGATATGGTTTAAACTTAGCTCTTAAACAATTTTACTCTTAAGCCCACTCATCAGTTTGGTGCTACAAAAGAAAATCATGGCCATAGTGAGACTCAGGAAAGCCCAAATGTACTCTTACAACATCCAACTGTTCAAAATATTGTGTTTTTCCTGAGCTGAGGTTTCTGCCCACCATGTCTATACTGCGCAGCCCTGACATGTGGGATGTGTAGAGCTGCTCAATGAGTTTTTGGGCTGTCCCTGCTTACCATGCTGTGGCTGCCACCAGCGGAAGGCGGTGGCAGGGGTCTTGGCCTCCCGGGGTAGGTCAATGGAGACCACCTGGGGCTCCAGGTACGACATGAAGTCCAGCTCCCGCAGCAAGCTCCAGGTGATGCCATTGTCATTTGTGTACTGAACAACCAGCCCTGCATTTAAAACGAGCAAGAGCAGTGAGTGAGACTGTGCACAGCAAAGAGGGAGCAGCTCACCCTGAGCTCTGGAGCTGCCAACTCCCACCCAGCACCCAGGCATGTGACATGTGCCCCACCCTTTGTCCAGCTCCTGGCCCAGGAGCTTTTTGTGCTCAAAGTCCTACTGCAAAGGCCCCAGGTTTCTCTGGTTGAGATGACCCCCGAGGTATTAGAAAGGCTTTTTTTTCCCAGCCCCGGGACAGAAGAAGTTGAGATTCATCAGTTCTGCTTCTCAAGGTTGTTTATTTTCTCTTATCTCATACATTCTTTCTCTGACCTGCTGAGATCTGTCCAGCAGGTTGGGTTGTGGCACAGCGATTGCCCTTGGGGTGGTGTTAACTTTTTATACTAAGAACTACTGTACTTTATTTACAATTATTTTTCCAATACCTATCACTTATGTTAGACAGTCTGTCTTTATTCTAAACCAGTCAAAAAGTGCCACCATCCCAGCAGAAGATGGAGGAGAAGGAGAAAGGACAGGACACGTCCAGATTCTTCCATCTTGCCTCTTGAACCCCCATTCTAAAACCCCAAAATTCTACTTTTTCACCCTGTGACAAATACACTATTATCCTACTCAAACTCTTGTGGCTTGTAAATCTTCACACAAAGTTGGTAACTTTTTCCATGGACTAAAATCGAAGGCACAGGTGTCTTTGACTCCATGCCAAGGTCTCTGAGACCCTTGCATGGGTCTTGAATCACCCAGGGCAGCCAGAAAAATGTCCTGGGTCCTGACACAAAGGTGACCTGGGTCACCAGCTGCCACATGCCATCTTCACCATTTTCACCAAATTTTAAGGATCAAATCTTTTACACCCTCAGGGAAACTAATGATCATACCACAGAAATGATAGGAATAATGTGATTTTCTTAAACATAGTATTTATTTCATGCTGGGTGTCCTTGCACTTTGTGTGAAAGATTAAGTTATAATTCTGATAGCTGGGATTATAATCTTCCTGCTATATATGCAAGCTCACAGCATCCTTGGAAATTAATTATCACAATATTTAGAAAATTTAAGATAGTCTTTGTATCATGCATACAGTATGGCACATACTAGGACACAACAGAAGCCCAGCAGAGCTCATCAAAAGGCGTAATACAAGAAAGAAGCATCTGTGTAAATTTCTTCTCTTAAAACTCTTTTATATTGATGCATGCTCCAAGACAACGGATTTTTTTTTGGTATCTTATTTGGTGTCTCATTTGGTGCAAATGAGTGGACAATCAAACCCTTGGTGTAATCTGTGCTGCAAAATGACAGCTTTCATCAGGGAGTGAGTCAATGTAAATGCCAATTATCAGGGAACAATCCACTGATGTTAAATACTTTATATTGAGAGGAAAATTAAATTTTCTCAACTCTCATGTCAGTGGTCTGACTTCATGCAACTAGACCACTTTACATGGGAATCTGCTCCCAGAATGCTGATCCTTCCCAAACACAAGTATCAGTCCTCCACCACAGTAATTTTAAGCATGTGGATCAAACAAAAGAGGAGACATCTGGGAGAAATTAATTTATTCAGACTAAATAAATTTTCAGCTGCAACTTTATCATCTTGTGTTTTGGGTAAAACATGCATAAGTTTGTTTTGGAAGGCAATTTTTTATTAGACCCACTGGTGTAGTTGAGAAGATGAACAAGTTCTCAGGTACACAATTCTACTTCAGGTCAGAAATGGAGTTTGCCCACTTTATCCCGAACTTGAATTTCATTCTTTTTATTTCAGACCTTATGAAAAGTCCTGTGGACTTGTAAATTCACCTGTTTTCCAACACTATAAAGCAGTTTAATACAAGCTATTACAGCTCGCTTTGTAAATGTTGTCTTTCTCAGACCATCACAGCTCCCACAGTTACTCCTACAGATGGATCACCAGTAGGTTTGGTGTAACTAATTATAACTAGAAAAGTCCATCAAAAGTAAATAACTTTCTTCAACATTTATGAAAACTGAGGAGGCAATTGATTTATATGAAAAAAAAATCTTCTTGATTCTGTAAATGCAAAAACACTGCAGAAGATGCAAAATATAAAAGTCTTATAATAAAGAAAAGGGGCTTTACCTTCATTCCTGGCTCTTGGTCTGTTGCAGGAGTTACCAACACTCTTGCTTCCAAGTTGTACATAAAATTGAACTAGCCTTTTAAAAAAACACAGGATAAAAAAAGAAATGTAATCATCTTCTGATAGCACAAGATCAGTCAGGATAATTTTCACCTCTTAGCTAATGGCATTTTCAGTTAGGTCCCTATTCCAGGCTTATTGATAAAGCAATATTCCCAGAGAAACCAAACATGGGCATGGTAAATACTGAAAGACCCAAGACAGAAGAAAGTGATGTGGTTTATTAATCTTGTGCCTAATAAATGTGTTTCTGAGTGAGTGTGAGAAGTCAGCAGTTCCATCTCCCACAAAAGTTGCAAAATCTCCATAGCAGGCAAAGCTGTTCCTTACATCAGATCTTACCTTGCCCTATTGTAACCAGAAATTAGGGGAAGATTTAAAATACAGCATTAGGTTGTAATAAAATTATTATATCCTCCTTAATCAGCAATCCTTTTTAGATCCTTAAATTCTTGATGTAAACAGTTTTCAGTGTAGTGAGTTCACTGAACATTTTGTGAAGCAAACCCTTTAATTTTGAACCTATACATAATGATTTCATTGAATATTCTCTTGTTCTCACATCATGAAGTGGTGAAGAAAAATGTTCCTGAGCTGCTTTTCTTGCAACCTGCCCTGTGCTTTTATCACTTCCCTACCTTCTCTTATTCCTTTCTACTGTAAACCATGGCAACCGTTACATCTGAGTCTCTGCATGAACACATTTCCATGTCTTCAATTTTTCCCAAAACTACTTTCAGCAACCCCTCTAATGCCACAAAACTCCTTGAGACAGGATTGCTGGTTTTACTGTCAGAACTCTGGATTAGCCTGGAGCATCCCTGTTTAGCAATATTTGAATTAAGTACTATTCCATCCTTGTGCTCCAAAATATTGTTAGGTTGTTTTTTTTCCTCCCAGTCTGCAGTAATGCCATGGTATCCCTGCTGAGATTGTGTTTATTGTTATGACTTTGTGGTTTTAGAGTAGTTTATATTTTCTCCTAGATACACACTATTGTGCTATATATAAACAACAATTAATTTCAATTAATGTCCTGCTGCTCACTCCCCAGATTTCACTGCATGTCTCAGGCATTCTAGGTCATAACTAAGGTAAAGAGCATTGAGATGACTCAGAATGCCATCACCCCCTAATCTACACATTCTTCACAGGCTGTTTCCATTGCACACCAAAAACATCACCTGAGCAGAGCAGAGAAACTGGACTCAACCCCACAATGGGATTTTGCATGCTGGAAGTTGGCAGTGGCATTCTCCTCCTTGCTTCCTGGCCAATTTTAAAATTAGGATGATAGAAAATCAGGCCTCGTTGATTCTATTGACATAGATCAAGTCTTTATTTAAAACATAAATTTTGAGGTGCATTTTTGCCATGCAAATAATTCTCTGCAAGAATAACTCTTTTTGCTTTAGAGGATGTTGTTCTAATTTGCAGTAATTATGGTAAAACCACAGACAAGCTGCACCACTACAGCTAGAGCCAGTAAAATGCAGACAAAACTCCAATTTCCCTCACCCACTGTTACATACACAATATCATAATCCTCCTCTAAATCCAGATTCTAAATCCAGCTGCATTCCAGTTCTGTTATGAAAATCTGTGTCTATTGTTTGAAATGTTTTGTATACCCATAGGGTCTAGGACAAGGCAGAATATCCTCACCAATCTCATTGCTAAGATAACCCCACAGACAGCTCTAGACAGTCAGGCTCACAGTACCACTCCATTTAGCCAGGTAAATTCTATTTGTTTGCTGCAGCTCTGTTGTTGGAGACAGTGTTCAGGCAGTAAAATTCTAGACAGAAGCATCAGAGGTGAAGAGATTTACAGTCCTGTGACAAATCATTTTATTCTTGCCAAATGTGAAGATCGTTACAAAGCAAAACCAAAGAGCAAAAAACCCTTTCTGCAGAAGGGTGAATCAGCCCATCTGATCTCCAAGTGTCTGACCCAGGACAGCTCCCTGGGATGGTTGCACAATCATTAGCAATGGAGGCTGTAAAGCAGATGGGAGCCAAGTCAGCTAACAAGCCAGATGTCACCACTTGGAAAAAATATTTGTATATTCCATGGTTTTTATCTAGATGCCAGGTAGGAACTGTGTGCAAAATACTCCCACTGAACAGATAGTTAAGGGTGTCATAAGGGACAGGACATCAAAATGGGAGGCAGCAGCTCATCAGCAACCAAAATGCATCTATGTATCACACTGTCAGTCAGAAGGGTGGGAATACTGCAGTGAAATTGTGAAATTGTGCCCTTAGTGTGCTGGGGCATGCAAGAGGGAAGGAATGGAGAGACTCCAGAGGGTTTCTGAAGTGTAGGGCAAAAAAAATTGTCTGGGTGAAAATGAACTTTGACACTTACAGCTCTCTTAGTGCTATGTGACATTCTCCCAATATCTGGGGAAAAAATGGTGTAGTCAATCATATGAAGGAATAAGGAGGCAATAGGACAAACAAAGCTAAGATTACAAGACCACTTATTGTATATACTAAAATTTGAGTAGTTTTTTTATGGTCATTGGCTCCCAGGCACAAGCTTTAGTTTGAAACGCTTTTAGTGTGATACCAGGTGTGGGTAGCGCCCTGTTGGGCTGCTCCCCTGAGCAGCATCCCACATCTCAGGCAGGCAAATCTCAACCCCATGGACCATGCTGTGCTGGGGAGAGAAGGGTAAAAGGGAAAAGGGCCTTTGTACTTAAAAAAAAGAAAAAAAAGGAAAAAAAGAAAAAAAAGTCTATGTATTCCTTACATAAAATTTACACTTCACATTCAAAAAGCTGTAACTGATGATATGGAACATGCATAGATAGGTAGATCAGGAATGCAGAATGAAAATAAAAATTTAGTGTCCTGTAATATTTGTCAATTTTTCTATCAGGCTCTTCCATGCATGATTTAACAAAACAAGATCTTAAATGGTCTGGGAAAACACTATTAACCTTAAAAATAAGCAGCTTAAAAATCTACTGCAGGAGTTTCAGCCTTCCTATTCACAACCCTCAATCCACATATCTAACAGTATGTCTTTCAAGGCATGTTTTCCTGCTGTTTACTCAGCCACCAAAACCCCCAATCAAAAAACCCTTGCAAAAATAAAAGATAACTGTGCAGGGGCTAAGATGATCCCTAATAAGATAACTGAATTCTATGCAAGGCATTACTGAATGCAAAAAGTAATACCAAAATGGGAAAAGTATTTCCCTTTAATCTCCCCTTTCAAGTGACATTAATTTTAGCTCCAATAATGAAAAAAAAAATTTCTAGGCTGAGGAATTATTTTCTTTTTAGTGTATGGGCCTTTCAGTTAACCCTTCACACTCTCACAAATGTCATGTACTAGCAAAAAAGACAGAGTTAATGTTACAGATGGCCTCAAACATTTAAGTGGGAGGCATCTGCTCAGAGCAAGGTGTCTGAAGCTGAATGTCTAAGTTGTACATGACCAAACACAGGCTGCTTTACAGCTAATGAAAGAAAGAAATAAATAGGTGTTTGCAGAAGACAAAGCACTGGCTTCTGCTAGCTGCTCTTTTAGGATGAGATGTGTTGCTCTTTTGAAGCAGCTATTCTCTCCTCTGAACACAAAAGCAGCCTGGGATAATTGCTGTAGCCTAAAAAGTTCATGTTCTGGTCAAGCAGCATCAGGTGGCTACCACCTTTGAGCACACAATGAAGAAAGCAAAAAATCCATGTTACTCCCATTTGTGTTTGAGATGACCACTATGTTCTGTCTAGCAAACAGCCCAGGGATGTGGCTTCCAGCTTGAATTGTTCAAGGGAGTTAAGCTGCTCACTGTGATGCTTACAAAAAAAAATAAAATGCTGATTTATTTTGACAACAATCAGTTCCAGCAGGAGAGCAGCTCATACTGTGAGTACATGGTCAGAAGAGAGATTGTAGTTGTTCTTACCAAGTGTTTCTCTGGCCATTTATGTTTTTGGGACAGATTTAAGACACAAAATAACCATATTCTTGTGCAAAACAGAGGCAGTGGTATATTAAAAACATCAAGAAAGAGCATTGCTCAGAATTTTAAAATGTCTTTTGGCTTTTAAAATGGTTCAAACTTTGCAAAAATGGAAAGCTATAAATATGAATATCTGGCATTAAAAGTGGTTTCAAAGTAATTGTAAAACTAAAGGGAATACTTGGCATTTCAAAAGATTTCTTCATGAAAGAAGGAATAACTCAAAAATAGAGTTTTTAATGCAGACTTCTTGAGGAAGTAGTCTAGACTACTTCCATTATATTGCTTCCCAGGATGAATAACAGGATTTGAAGACAGTGGAATAGAAGTGCTCACATCTTCCCAGAGTTCCAGGGCAAACATGTACTTGTACAAAGCATATTTGTCAAACAATTAATTAGTTTAATTAACAACTAATTTACATAATTACATAACTATGATATGCATTTGTCAGACATGCAGGGGACAGAGGGAAGGTGGCTGGTGCAGTGCTGTGCAGTACCAGGGAGCAGCTGAGGACTTCCCCAAAGCAGCAGCCCCCACACCACAGAGCCCTGCTGGAGTGATCACAGTAACCTCTGGCCACTCTGTGCTGAGTCATCCCACAAATTCAATTATGGAGCAAATCATGGCATTATTACTCTCAGAGCAGTATTTGTCAGGAGAAATACCTTTTATTAAGCTAACTGCCAAAATTGTAGAGTGCTCAAGGTTTCAGGTGCCTAATCTCTCATGAGACTGGACAAAGCTGCAGCAAACTCCAAGCTAAATAGTGGTTAGAATTAACAGCCCTTTGTTCATCCTAATTACATTAATCAGCTAGGCAATTTGAGAGAAGAGGATAATTGCTACCAATGTAGCAGGATTCAGTGGCAGCAGGGAAAGAGGTGAAGGCTTGTTAGCCTCTTGGCTACGCAGAAAAAATTCACATTCCATTCCTTTGCACTTCTGACAAGTGGAGTAATTCACAACATCTGGCAAGCTAGCAACAGCTCCTTGCTATGCGATCCTCATGCCTGCAATTCAACACAGTCAGAGGAAAAGGAGCTTTTCTCCCCAGCTATGGGCAGAGTCTTAGCTTTTGTGCATTCTCAAGACGCTGTCTTCTGCCTTAGGATACAATGCAAACTATCTTCTCAGAAAGATAGTGAGTTAATATTTTATTTTCTGCTGCTGTTCCAATGTCTCTAACCTAAGTATTATCTTTCAAAAAAAGGAAGTTGTACACCAGAATGAACAAAAAAGTATTTTTTTCTATCTTTCAAAGTTCTTGTACAGATTATGACTACCATAAAAAAACATTTCCCATCTTCTCATATCCACACTTGCAACTGGGCAGAACAGAGAACATGAATACACAGGTAATTTTGAGAAGCTGCACTGAGCACTGACCTGATATTTGTGGTGTCCAGGGGAACAGTCCTTGCCTCCCTTTTGCCAGGTCCATTGAAGTACAGAGATTTTCCATCACTGAGCACACCACAGCCTGTCCCAACCTGACCTCCTGTTATCTTGTACCAGAGAGGGCTTAGCTTCCTCTCAAACCTGTCGAACATCTCACTGTGATTAGGCACATTAGACACACAGGTTCCATGTGATGCTTCAAGAAAAAAAAGAAAAAAAAAAGGAGATGCTTTGGTGAAACTGTGTTGGACAGAGTAAGGGTCAGATACAGTGCACTGGCACATGGTTCTGTTGCATCTATATGTGACAAAGCACCAGGCTTTTCAAAGTAAATGCCCTGATGACTGGATTGTACCTTTTTAAACTCACTTTACAAATTTCTGTAGGAAGAATAAGCCCTTTTCCTCTAAACTCTAAGATGGCTTATTTCACTAAGTGAAAAACAGCCAAGCTTTGTCGATAAGGCATTTTTTGCAAACAGAAAAATATTATCCTTCTATTTAATTTTAGACAAACTGAACAAAAGATATTAGCTTATTGCTTTGTTGGTTGAGGGTTGAAAAGACTGCAGTGTGCAACCGGTTGTGTCAATCTTTTTTTTTCCACAGGGTTTGCATTTTGGGTTTTTTTTCCTATTTCAGCATAAAAGGCCCTGAAACCACAAGTGAGCAGAATTTTCCACAGAAGGGCCTGTCAGAACATATGTTCCCTCCTGGTCCCATGCCATCTGATGGCCAGGGGACTCAAAAATGGCAACAATTCTTTTGAAGATGATCCAAAGGCTTTTAAGCAGACTTTTCAGTTTATAATATTTTATTTTGTTTTCTCTTTTATTGCTAGTCCCTTCCCATTCATACAGATGGTGATATTCAAAGATTGTGCTTGCCAGAAACATCAACGGTGTCCGCTGCCTTCAGCTGCTCTGCTTTGCCTGTGCCGAATTTAATTAACAAAACAAGAAAGATTCCTCTTGGCAGCCCATGCACTATATGTCATCGTATATTTTTCCGGAATATCGGAGAGGAAAAGCAAGCTGTCAGTTCACAGGTTGAACTCAGCCAGTGCTGGCTGCAATCCCCCTGAGGGGGGCTGTGCTACCTGTGTAGCCCAGGTCGCAGAAGCAGACCCCCGAGACGCAGTCGCCGTGGCCGCTGCAGTAGCTGGGGCAGGGCTCCGAGATGTAGACGCCGTCCAGGCCAAAGGGAGGCACGCTCTTGTGGGAGCTGCTCTCCTGGATCCAGCGGAATCGGGTCTTGCTGCAGAGAAAAAACAACAGCACTGCTACGCTGGGGAAGATGGAACAGGAAAGCCTTATGAATATGATTGCCTGGCTAAAGATTTTGAGAATATGGAAACTAGAAGTGAGATTGAAATGAAAGCAAGCTTTGAGATACCAAGCCTTTCTCTGGCCCATATCCATCAGTGTGAAGCAAAGAACAAATACATGGTTTTATCAACAACAGTGAATGATTAACATGACTCTGAAGATGCTTTTTACTACTCAGTCCAACCTGAAGTGCTAATTACATATCAAAATCCCTGAACTTCATTTCAGTTACTGAACAACTGGAAAACAATAGTATAGCCAGCTGAAGGTCATCCCCTTTTGATTAGACAATACTCTCTAATTGCGGACAGGTCCAAGTGTCAGAGCAGACCCTACTAGCTTAGCAGAAGGGGCCCAAAGAGTAGCTTTTAGGGTTTAAAATGTAACACACTACAGTAATGCAGTGATTCTTATAGGCTGTAAATGCTATAGGATTGTGTCTTATACTAAATTAACTAGTGAAAATTAGAATATTCAGCACGGAAGAAGATTTATAGTGTTGTAATGAGAACTTAATCCTCTGTTACTCTTTCGTCCTCTCTCTTTTCCTCTTGCTCTCTCTCACTTTCTCTCTCTCTTTCAAACTCTTTGGAGCTCCTCTTGTAGCCCTGCTCCAAGCAGGGCCCTGCACTCAGGTTCCACAACCTGGCTTCAGAGATCTCTCACCTCCATCTGTCCCAACCATCCTACCCACCCTTGCTCCTATTGCTGCTCCTGGCTTCAATAGCTACTGCTCCTTCCATGAGATTAAAAGGACCTTTTCCCAAAACAGCCATTTGCAAATAGGATGCTTGGATTTCTGTCATGCTGCATTTGTGCAACATTGCTTAAGGATATTTCTTTCAGACTTTTTGGCTGTATTTTGATTCCCTGTGTTTCTCTGGCCCATATCCATCAGTGAGAAGCAAAGAACAAATACTTGGTTTTATCAACAACAGTGAATGATTAACGTGACTTTGAAGATGCTTTTTACTAATCAGTCCAGCCTGAGGTGCTAATTACATACCAAAATCCCTGAACTTCATTTCTTAGAGTATTTTTGAAAGGAGCTCCGTGATGGCAGCAATGCAGAGTTTATGATAGGGTTGTGCACTTTTGAGTAAAAAACATTTACGTTATTTGGGTATAAGAAAAAAAGCCACTCTCTAAACAGAAGTAACAAGTCTGACTCATCAATCTCAAAGTTAAACATCCTGACAGTGAGATGGAGATGCAGTAGACCTGGTAAAACACGGATGAAGGAACAAACAATATCACTAAGAACTTGTTTAAGGCTGCTGAGCTGACACAGCTGGCCCAGAGACACATGATTGACAGTCCATCAGTTCATACTCTAAAAGTCTAGTCCCAAATTTTAATGGCACGGTTTTCTAACATACCCCTTCTTGGAGTGGCTGCAGATTCCTCCATTGAGTGGGGATACAATAACTAAAGGTTAATCTTTGAGACTGAGCAAAAAATTTGCCCACAGTCATTGTATATGTGAGGAACATCAATCTCTACTAAATAATAATTTATGCTAGCTTTAATACAATTGCTTTGATACAGTTGCTTCAATGTTGCTTCATAGAGCAGTATATTATAATAGTTGTTATGGCTCCAATACTGTGTAGTAAATAATTCTGATTAAGATCTTCTTGTCTAATTGTTACCATAATAAATCATAAATAAACATGTTTATATAAATATATCTAGTTTGCCATCCTTAATCCTGAAGGACAACCTTGTGTAAAGGTTAATTTACACCTGTATAACCCTTTAGACATAAACCACTGACAAAGTCCAGGGCTAAGATTGGATCCAGCTGCACCCAGGTTCCCCTCTGAGAAGGAGTTAAGAAAGCAGTGGGATTCTTTCTTGACCTCATGACTCAGTGGGAGGCCTTCCTTAATAAACTTCATCAGAAGATCCTACTCTGCCCACAAATCTGACTCACTGCATAGGAAGTTTGTTGAAGAAAAAATATTTTGGTAATTAATTTCCAGTCTTTAACTTTTATGATACTGATCATGTTACATGAGCTCCAGAGAGGGGAATGGATTTAAAATCTCTTTGCCAATATAACGGATTAACTAATATCCTCCTTGCTGCTCTGCCTAAAATATAATAAACCTATTGCTTTTTCTTTTTTTGCTGTGCACTGGGATTTGGTAGATCATGCTCATGCTTGGTAGCAAATAATGAAATGGGATGCTCTCTGGTTAACCTGTGAACCATGATTTCCTAAGTGGCCCACAACAAACTCAGGTCTCAACATGCCAAAACACTCATTGCAGTCACAATACTTACATTTTTAATGTATTAGCATGAGCTTCTTATTCCTGATCACATTACTGCACATAATGCCAAACAGATTGCTGCTATTGATTCTGCCCTGCTTGTTTTGGGTAAATCAAATCAGCTGGTGTCAGATCTGTGCAACTTGGCACCTGCTTTTATTGGCTAATTACTGAAGAAAAGACAAACTTGTTATGGTACACACTGCTATTTCAAGTCCTTGCAGCAGAGGCACCGGCTCCCCTGCTACAAAATATGCCACACACTGAAATGGTATTGAGGATGAGGGAGGAGGATGGGTTGGAAACCCAGAGGCAGCACTAGAGAAGCTGCTGGGAGGGTGAGAGGCAGGGGAACATGGCCAAGGGCCTGGTGGGGTGGTTGTGGTGGCACTGCTTGGTGCATCCAACAAATCAGGTCGGGGTGTTTTACTGATGGAGTAAGACAGAGTAAGGGGAGTGAAGAACTTCACCCAAATCCAGATAAGATTTGGGTGAAGATCCAGAAAACCCTCCTGATTTCAAGGCTTGTGTCTTCCACCATCTGATGTTTTCTCACTTGTATTAATCTGGGGCTGAGGTTGTGCTTGCAGATATGCCATTCTTCCCTCCTTTGCCTCTGGCTGTCCCGGCTGCCTTCAGTGACACAGCACGTTATGCATCAGCTCAAATACCTTGCTAAAGTTTCTTTGCCTAGTGGTAACTAAAATTAATCCTGTTCAAATGGCTTATTTAATTCATGTGACTTAGTACTCTCTTGCTGGTGCCTTTGACCTAGCTGACATGGATAAAGACAATGAAAGGATTGGTGTCAAATTAAAAAGTGCTGGGTTGCTCGCTGCTTTTTAATTTAATTATCTATTACAGACCAATCTGACACCTTTAAAATGGAAAATTCACACTGCTTGGGGCAGCATAGTATATTTCCCCCAGCTCTGCCATATTGTAACACTGCTTTTATTCACAGATTTGCAACTTTTCCCTAATGTACCATTCTAGAAGCAGCTAAATCAGCTAATCCCCGTGTCCCACTGGCATCACTGGTTTACAATGCACTGTACCTGGCTGCGAGTGACCTGGGGATAACAAGAGTAACTCAAAGTCTCCTGTGTGGTACACGGAGGGCTCACTGAGCTCCGGGAGCACCTGCAAGACCAGGTCTGGATGGGCTGTTTGGGTCCAACCCAGCTGGCTATGGACCCTCAGCCCGCACAGGAGGGTGTGATCTTACACAGACCAAAGCAAAAAACCAGAAGTGCTCTTCTCCATGTGGGGACACATGTCCTCTGTTAATTAAGTTGAGAACCACCAGATGGAAAAACCCATGTGGGAAGAGGCCTGATGGGTCTTGGCAGGAGAGTTTTATACCTGGGGAATGGGGAGTGGAGGAGGAGGAGCATGGCCAATGGGATACCAGTAGGGAGGGGCAAGGGGAGGGACTGACCAAGGAATAGACCACCAGGGAGGTATCCTCTAATAACCCAGTGCAAAACAACAACTAAACAAACTCTGTAGTGCAACACAACACAGCTTTGCTACTTGGATGTACCGTTCCAGAAGCAGCTAAATCAGCTAATCCCCGTGTCCCACTGGCATCGCTGGTTCACAACGCACCGTACCTGGCTGCGAGCGACCTGGGGATAACAATGGTGACTCTTGTCCAGTCCTCAAAGTCGCCGGTGTGGTACACGGAGGGCTCGCTGAGCTCCCGGGAGCTGCCCTCGCAGCCCTTGGTGCCGGGGGACGCGGGGTAGCAGCCCTCCTTCACCAGCGACCAGAAGAGCCCAGCGTCGTGCGAGTACTGCAGCAGCACGGGGGCAGAGCTGCTGTACTGGCTGGTGCAGCCAATGTTCAGCTGCAAAGAAGCAGAGAGCCAGAGATGAGGGAAATAGCAGGTTTGTCTTTACAAACAAGCTGTGGGTCTCCTGGTAGGTAAACTGGCGCTCAGAGATAAAAGAAACAATGGGAAGGATTCTACTGATTGATGAATGGGAAAAAGATATTTGGTTTTACAAATAAACTTCAGGTTTGCTGATTAATGAAATTAGACATTGAAAGATGAAAGAAACAATGGGGAAGAAAACCACCTAAATTCCACAAGAATCAAAAATTAGAAGGGACAGGTATACATTAGAGGGAAATCTTTGGGATCAGGCGTATCGGGAAGTCTGTACCTCAAGTACCTCAGCCAATGGGGAAAGAGAGAAGGGAAATGCAGCTGGGAAATTAGAATAAAAAGGAGGCTGCATCCTCCAAAAATTTGAGAGATCCCAGGGGAATGCCCCATGGCCTCTCTCTTTATTCATATAAAGTAAAAGGACTCCTCTGTCTCCTTTTTGGACATAAACCTCTGGTGTTTGTGGATTAATTTTCCTAACAGAGATGACATGAAAAAACTGCACTGTTATTAGTACTTATTGGCTGCAAACCACCTTTGACCTTTTGTGCTGGGAGGTTTAATGCTCTGAGCACTGGCTCTGAACCCTGCTGGCAGACTGCTTGGAGTCTGCTTCCCACATGGAAATATGACATTTCTTGGTAAAAATTCCCACCTTCCTTCATTAAGGTTGCTGAGTTCAGCACACAAAGAGGTGCAAAGAACTTTCCAAGTGTCCCTGTGCATACAAGCCCCAAACAGCAAGCTCTGTGCAGGCACCTGCGTGCCCAGGAGTGGAAAGAGCTGTATCCTCTAGGATCCATCCCATCTGCAGCCCAGTGTGCCCAGAGGATCAGCCTGACTGCCAGGTTAGCCCTAACCACAGCCGTGTCACTGCCTTGCAGGAATGATGTCTGTGAGCTGGCACTGCAGTTTGGGCCCCCAAAACAGAGTAACATTTGGATTAAGAAGAAAAAATGCGTATTAAAATGTAAAATGAGAATGCTGCCACGACCAAAATCAACTGCTGATTTGAAGTTTCAGTTTCATTCTTCAAGCTATCAGAAAAATATTAGTTTTCCTTGGTTTATTGCAGAAATTCTACTTGAGTTGTAGAAGGCAACATGTAAAACAAAATCATTCATGTAAAATGAAATAATTCTAACAAATTACTGTCTTTGAGCTTATCAATGCAAAATTATTCCAGTCTGCTATTTAAAATGGAAATTTCACACACTCATGAAAGCATGCAAATAGGACTAACACATTTATGTGCAGGCTGAAAAGCTTTCCAAAAAAGTATAAATTCAGTCCTTAAATAATAGACTTTATAAAGAAGAACTCACTGTTCTGTGACACATTCTCATGTTTTGTATAGTTATGTTACATTGTCAAGTGCTTCAGTGATGGAAGGTTACGAAACATTTTTAAGTATTTTTTTTAAACCAAGACAAATTCTTAATTGCTGTTGATCATCAAACCTAGAGAATGGACACTTCATCACTGAAGTACAGGAAGGTGGTGAAGAGGCAAATAGCATAACCCTTTTCCTGCCTAAATGGTATTTATTTATTGAGATATCCTTAGGTTTTAAACAATTTAAAGTATAAAACTACATGCAATACTCACAAGAAAATTGTACTGAAATCCCCCAGTTTGTATAGCATCTTATTAGCATATTTTTTAGTTGAAATTAGATAATTTTACAAATCCCAGTATTTCTAACGAACTTTCCTATTTATAGAACTGTGGGAATTATATTTGAAAAGCTGCCTGTAAACATCTGATCTTTTTAATAATTCCACTAGTAAATTATTCAGTGTCTGTATCCACCAATTATGTAAGGACCATGTATTTGTGGGGAGCTCATTAAAATTGCATTGCAACCAACTTCCAGAATTCACCAATGGGATTTCATTATAAACTCAATAAAATTTTGATTAGGGTTCAGAAACAAGAGCTTGTCAAAGCAAATACACTTTCTTTGGAGCTCATATTCTGATGTATTGTCAGACCACTGAAATTTTTTGTAAGCTCTTTAAAGAAGAAAATGCTAATTGGAGCCTATATTCATTGACACAATAAAAGTAAATTATATGAAAAACACACACTGGAGTACAGAGCAGCTTGTAAGTCCTTAAATAGTTTAAAATACAAAAAATGAACCCAAACCACATTGGAGCTTTTGTACTCACAGAGCCCCAGACAGGGTAAATCCTTTTGGGCTTGACAGTGCAGTAGTATTTCCTAGTACTGACTTGAATATAATGACATGTACTTCAAGCCACTTCTCAAATGTGCTGAAGAACAAAAACCTTTAAACTTCTCCAGAGGAGTAAAAATGCTTTCAAGCACCAAGGTTTTGGCTATTCTAGAAAGCAGGATGGCATTTTATTCTGTATGGGTTCATAATTGTGCTTTTCATGTCTTTTTACACAATTGTCTATTTTATCACCTTTGTTTGAGCTGTGGCCCCAGTGGCATCTTGCAAATATTGGCTAAGGACAATTTTACTGATATTGTTGCACAGATTTATGTTTAAGGAATACCTTGAACTGCAGGACATATCCAGGCTTCAGGGTTAAATCTCGAGTCACTGCAAAGCGGTCTCCATCCGATTTACCAAACAGCATGGCAGAGGGGGTCGCAGAGCAGAAACTTTCATTTTTGGTCATCCCTTCATTGGCCAGCATCAACCATACACTCATCTGGTTCATAGGGTAATCAAATGCTGGCTTTTCATAAAAGTTCTGTTAGAAATGAAAAGAAAAGCCAGAGGTATTATCCCCTTGTGCTGTGACTTCAGAATAATTCCCAAAATGATGAACCTTCAAATTTTGCAATTTTTATTTTCTCTAGTTTTCAAAAAAACTTTTATTGCCAAAACTTCAGTCTTGACTTTTTGCAGAGATACATGATTACATCATCTGACACAAAGCTTAGGAGCCTGATGATTTTGTGCAAAGACCCAGGTTATTCCCACACAGAGATGCAGCTGCAAGCACTGCAGCTGTCTCTTTAAATAAACCCAGTATTTTCAATGAAAACTATGTTCAAACAAGTCTCCTAACAGGATAGTTCCTGTTTCCTGGGGATGCCCACAGCCTGCTCTTGCTTATTACCTGTGGCAAGGTGGGATTCACGACAGGGATGATGTGCTTCTGCTTCTCTGACAGGATGATGATGTCGTCAATGGCCCACTGGTCGTACCCTTCCCCTGAGAACACCGGCTGCCACCAGCGAAACCTGGTGCAGGGGGTCTTGGCTGCAGCTGGCAGCTCCAGATACACAAACCTGAGGAACACAAACAGAGCCGAACCTCAGAGAACACAGTTTGTAGAGAAGTGTATCACTAAACAGTGAAAAGAGACAGGAAAGCCAGCAGCTATCTTATTTGTAAAAGTCCTCAGTAATTTGTGTGTCCAGAGAAGGGCAGCAAAGCTGGGGAAGGGTCTAAGAGAGTAACTCATATGAGGTGCAGCTGAGGAAGTTTGGGTTGCTTAGTCTGGACAAAAGGTGGCTCAGCAGAGACCTCATTGCTCTCTACAACTACCTGAAAGGAGGTTGTAGTAAGACGGGGTAATCAACCTTTTCTCCCAGGCAACCAGGGACATGAGTACATTGCCTCAAACTCTGCCAGAGGAAGTTTATTGAATTTGCAGGCAACCAGTGAGGGGAGAGAATGATGAGGAGGACTCCATTGATATCAGAAGGCTAATTAATTACTTTATTATACTATATTACATTACATCTAAACTGAATGTGCCAAGCACTCACTCTGCACACACTGCACTGAATCTTGTGACTGTGAGCCGACAGTCCCAACACACACACACATACACACACTTGGTCCTGATAGGCCAAGGAAACAAAACACCATCACTTTGGGTAAACAATCTCCATATTGCACTCTACTTTTGCACAAACATAGGCACAGCAAATGATAAGAATTGTTTTTCCTTCTTCTGAGGTTCAGAGAATGTGAATCTCAGAAATATTCTCGGGAAGAATTGTGCCTTGCTTTTCTCTGTGAAGCTACATTGGTTTGGGTTGGACAACAGGCAGAGTTTCTCCACTAAAAGGTAGTCAGGCACTGGGGCTCCTTGGGCTGCCCAGGGAGCTGGAGGAGTCACCATCCCTGGAACTGTCCAAAAAAACCCTGGATATGGCACTTAGTGCTGTAATTTAGTTGATATGGTGATGTTGGGTCAAAGGTTGAATTTCATGATCTTGGAGGCCTTTTCCAACTTTAAGGATTCTGTGATGCTATTATTCAATTTTCCCATATATCTAGATACCTATTTATGCACTGCATATCAAGAAGCCTTCTTTGTTCTTCTTGTAAACTCTTTAAGAAAATGTATGTTTTTTCTGCTCTATTACTATATTGCCAAACACAATAGGGAACTGATTTGAGCTCTCTAGCTTTGAATTAAACTGTTCAGCTGATCCATGTTCTGATGCCAGGAAGTAATAGTGGTATATGCTACCAAAATTAATTTCTCATTCTCTTCTGCTGATTGGTCCTATTTGTAGACAAAAGCATCCTTCTGTTACAATGCAATAGATTATGTAGCAGTTTTCTTTGGGTAAAATATTTCAGGCCTTCTATACAGATCTTTGTATGCTGAAAGACATGGACTACGGGTAATAGAAAAATCATGTTAACATCCGTGTAGACAAATATAATTTAAATTTTCACTGACAGGGTATCTGACACCAAGTTTGAATGGCTGAACATGATTTCTTCTCCTCCTTAAATATTTATTTAAAGGAGTTTTTGCTTCATATGACATTAATGCATGTACATTAGATCTGAAATCAGAGTCAGAGGAAATGGAAGATTTCTGCACCTCTTTTAAGCAAGTTCTGTATTTGCTTGCTAATGTTTTGCAGATTTAGCATTTTAGTCATGTTTCACATAGAAGATGATAGGAAATTTTATATTTTACTTAAGACCGTAAGGCCCACTTTCATTACAGTTTTCATTCCCAGTGACAGGAGTTTACTGTGCCAGTCAGAAAAAGTAATGATGACTTCTAAGCATTATAAATTTGAATTATGATTCATGTTTTCATAAGTTGAGAAATATATATTTTTAAAAGCTGATGTGGATTATTTAATTTAGATCAAAATTATACCTGGGTTTGCTGAAGTCAGAGAAATACATTTCGGCTAGTAGCTGCCAATTGATCCCGCCGTTATTGCTGTACTGCAGCAGCACACCTTCTTCTCTGCTGTCAGGTTTATTGCATGAAGAAGTCTCTCCTCCAATCTGGATGTAAAACTGTACAAAATCCACCCACGTTGTGTCCAAATCCCAGCTTACCAACTGTCTTTTTCCAGCCTACAATACAAAGAACAGAGGGACAATAATAATTTTAATTATGGCACCTTCACAGTGAATAGGCATATTTAAAGTCCATCACAGATGAACATTACACACAAAATTACACAACATGGAGGACATTGATTTCTGTATCAACTTGACTTTTTTTGTCTTTCAATTATTCTGCTTGGCCATCCTTTATGTCACCCTGATTTGATCCCACAAGAACCTTATTATTTGATTTCAATACACAATGAAAATTCACAACACAATTTCCACACAAGAATTTAATCTCATGGTCCCATGTGACTTCAGAGGACAAAGAGCAGGTGCTGGATATCCTGAATCAACCCAGGCTAAATTTTTAAGTCTTCAGCTTTCTATTGATAATGCATGGAGCAGTAGTCCTTTTTCCTAGTCCTTTTTCCCTGGTCAAATCTTTCACTATACAAGGTTACCCAATCACCTGAAATTGGCTCCTCTAATACCTTCTTCAAGGTCCATCTTCTACACAAGAACCAGGGATTGGCATTTTCTCTTCATGCTTCAGCTGAATAAAATTTGTTCCTACACAAAACGATATTCTTTTCCTAATAAGCGTTGTAAATCAGGAGTGTCTCAACTAAAACCTGTGGATTTAGTTTCAAGTTTACCTAAGCACAGCTAAGGGAAACAGGGAGCCTTGTAAAACTGAGTGAACAGCTTTTCCAAGTACGCTTTTGAACTTAAGAGGTCAATGTGGTCACTCTGTGTGTGTTCAGAAGACAGAGCATGTTCATAGAAAAAAAAGCTTTAAGGTTTAAGAGCCTTTTATTGTAACTGAAATTATCCCATAATCCTCTTCCCTTTGTGCCCTGGGGCTTGAGGCTGAACTTGTGGACTTCCACATCACCAAACCTACAAGATGCTGGTATGGGATATGAAGCTGGCAAGGCAGGACACAGGATGAGAGCAGTGTCCCCAGACAGGTGACCTGCATGCCCTGCATCTGAACAGCCCCAGCACAGCATCAGGCTGCCACAGCTTTTATAGGTAGGGCAAAGCCATTTGTGTACAGCTGGAGAGAGGATGCAGGGATTGTATTTCTGCATTTATTAAAGCAGCTTCAACCTGGCACCACTCCCCAAAATGGACCAGGACTGTCATCCTGCCTATTCTTTATAATTCTCTTTAAAAAGTGTGTTTCTGTCCATCTCCAAGCATAAAAAGGTTTAAAAAAGGAAAACCAAGGTTTAAAAAAGAAAAACCAAGTTCTGACACCTGTGTTTTAAGTAATGTTTGTGTTTTTCTCTCTCATTTGTACATTTGGGATTGTTATGACAAATTTCCAAATAAACTTGAGATAAGAAATTGACATCATCTAGCTGGACACAGGTTACAAGATTTGGGAGCTGAGATTTAAAATATCATCTGTGTTTTTTAATAAGATGAGTTTTAATCTTGTTCCATTTACCACCTCTTTCTTTGTTCTACACAGCTGAGGGTAAACCCAGCAGAGATGAATGTTTACTGCTTTCTTTCTCAGAACTTTGCTTGGCTGGTATAAGAGCCTGGGTGCTGAGCTCATTTGTGGACCCTACCAAATAGGGCACCTTGCACTGTGAGACTGACTGCTGGAAGCTGAATTCATGAGGTCTGACATTTTGTTGGCTTGTACCACTTTTGCCAAGGCAGCAAAACCTTTGAAGAATCCTTTGACTCTCAAAAAGCTCATACAGGACACAACCATAACTGATTTAGTCTGGAATTGTTCTTGGTTTGGTTTATTTTGTTGTTTATTCCCAGCTGAGACTGGAATTCCCTCCTGGATGGTGCCATGAGAGTGAGAAGAACTCAGCCCTGGATGCAGCCCTGAGCTCCTGGGCGCAGCCCCAGGTGGCTAATGCTGGCCAAGGTGACACTGATAATCTCTGGGTGCTTTGCTTCCACAGCTTCATTAGAGACACCAGAATTTGAAACTGTCACCATCAAATGGAGCCAGAAATGGGTACTAAGGATGCAAAGACCCTTTGTGTGTCCTGACCTGCAGTGGGCCAAGCTCTGGCCCTAAAACTGTTCCAGGTGAGCTTTCCATATCTGCACCCCACAGCAGGTGTGCCTGCCAAAGGGGTAATCACAGACCCAGGTAAACTGAGAGAGGGCATGAGTGACATAAAGCCTCAGGGAATTGCTAATTGAAAGAGCTCTGAATTGTGAACACACCTACAACTGATTGAAATGAGTTGTAAAACAAAAGCTGGAGGGTTGTCAGAACAAAGCCAACATTAATTCTGGCAAAAGTAATTGATTATGGCAGCAAACATTAGACATTCGAATAAAAAGTGGCTGTTTGAGCAAATGAAAAGAAATGTGAATATGAGCTCCCCAAAACAATACAGAACTGTTTGGCAACTATAAAAATAATTTTTTATTATCCACCAGTATGGCCCCTAGACAGTGTGAGAAAGATCTAAACAGAAATTAAATAAACCACCTTCTGTTGACGGCACACAGACTGCTACTACTCAAGAAATGAGTGATAACATAACCCTTAGAGATCAATAGAAAGAAGCCAAGAATTTCTAAATGAGTTTTTCACTCCTCCTTAGCAGGAATCAGAAGAAAGATCATAGCAGGTTAATTCTAATTTAGCAAATACTTTTGAGAAACTTGGCATAAGGAACCAAGCCAGAAGGAAAAACATCTAACAGGGAAGACAATTATGTATAAAAATCCAATTATCACAATTAGCTAGTTATACTGATTGGGCTATTACGAAATTTTCAGTGCAGAGCTCTATTTCCAGGGGAGCTGGATGTGAGTATGTAGGAGTGCTGAAAATTATTTCATGGGTTAGATTTTTGTAATGAGGTAAACAACACACAATTGCACAGCGTTGCATATTGGGTTACTCTACAGGGACTAATCTGGCTCTCATGACAGCAGTGGCAGTTTGATCAAACCTTTAAAGGAGAAGCACATAGCTGCATTTACACTCTTCCTTTCAATTAAGAACAAAACAAACCTTAGTAATAGACCTGAGGAGCAACAATACAAAAATAAATCAGTGATTACAATGCATAATCTTACATTAGGTCATAAAGATCCCTTTTTATTTTAGCTGTAATTGCTACTAATTAGCAGAATTCCCCATATCTCCTTCCTGTTCTATTATTTTTTTGTCTGCAAAGTATCCAAGTTATACAAAAGAATATTCTCCTTCAGGTTAAACATTTTCTAAAAGCCTGAAAAAATGGGTTTTTTCAATAGTTTTGTTCCTGTGACCTCAAATTAAGCTGCTTATGTCCTGGAAAGCCAACCTTTCCCCATCTCTTAGCCAGGACAGTACAGAAGAAACAAATGGGAGCTGCTGGAGGCTGCAAACTGAATCTTAAAAAAGAAAACGTCGAGGCAAGACATTGTGAATATACACACTTCCCAGCACACTGGCAATACACTACCTTTCATTACAGCTGCTATTTCTTTGCTACACAGTGCATGTGTCTTTCCCAATCTCTTTTGATTGCTTTGTTCTTTACCTGCAGAGCACAGCTGGGCTGTTTAACACACGTCTAATATCAGGTGCAGCTTCTTTCTTCCACCTCCCTTCTCTTTGCCTCACAGCCACATTATGCTCCACAGAAACCTGCAGTGTGTGCCTTTATCAGTGCCCCAGCCCTACCTTGTTGAAGTAGAGTGAGGAGCCAGATGAGATGACCCCACAGCCCTCCTCGGGCTTGACGACCTCTCCCCCAATAATTTCCTGCCACTCCGTCTTCAGGGTGTCTGGGTTCTCAAAATCAGACATGATGGTTGAAGAAAGGGGATTTTCAGGCTGACATTCAGTACCCCGAAACCCTGAATCACACCTGGAGGGAAGTGTAAACATAACAAGTTTTAAGGACTTTATTTGATACTGGAAATTAGTTAAGGTAGTGCACTGACCTTATAAAATTCGATGTGGACAACCATAATTGAAAACAAAAATCATTTTGGAATTGTGGTTTTGTATCATGGAAAAAAATCTGAATAACTGGAAAATTGGAATTTTTTTTAATTAAAAAACCTCAAAGCCCTGGGGTCTCCAGAAAATTTGAAGCTGGCAGGGAGTAGCAGTCTGCATCCTTGGTCTAGCACCCATTCTGACAGTGGCTGCCAAGCAGAGCTCAGCTGGTCCCTGGCATCTTCTGACTCAGCAAAGCAGCTCTGGCCCTGAGCTGGGGCTCTTGTGGAAAGGGCTGGAGTGCCCACCAGGACACCTGGAGCAGGTGAAAGCTCTTCCAGTGCTTGTATCTGCCAAGGGTACAGCTCCTTGGACAGGCTGGTGTGGAGCAACTGCTGCTAATGCTGCTTGAATGGTCCACCCTGCAGAGTGCTTTTGTTTTTTTAATTTTTAATACAAAAATAACAACAACAGCCAAGAAAAGGAAGCATGGAAAAGAGTAGGGTGCTTGAAGTATCAGGAGAGCATTGCTAGGAGGGTCTGACAAATGCCTCATACCTGCAAACCCCGTGGTCACACCAGCCATGGCCGCTGCACATGTTGGGGCACTGCTGGCCAATGTAGATGTTGTCCAGGGCCCACTCATCCTGGGCTGTGTAGTAGCACTGGCTCCAGCGGAAACGTGTGGCACTGGACCTTAGAATCAATAACAATGCATCACTTTTGGATTCTTTACAAAATGGCAGGAAAAGAGGTAAATGTAAAAAAAAAAATGAAGTTAGTATCCCATAGTATCCCAATCCAAGCCTGGGGTGCAAAGGCTGGCACAATCAAAGACAGCTTCTTACAAATTAACTTTCTAGATGATGCCAGTCATGGCACAGGGCTATACAATGAACCTTCCAGTGGCTGATGACATTTCTGAGGAAGAGTAAATTGCAGGGATTTTGAGAATTATTTTAAGGCAAGCATAGCTGTGAATATTACTGGAATTTTATTGTGCTATGGTTGCAAAATTGGAAAGGTGTATCTAGGGCATGACTTTGTGTTTTATATTTTTGGTCACAGTTAACAGGTCATAAACTGTTTAAAGAGGTTTCTCCTGATATTTATTATTTCAACAATTATTAAAGTTCTTGACTGTAAGTGAATACCAACTATTTCCATTCAACAACAGTTGACTTTTTTCTTGGATATAATTTTTTTTTTTTTGGTCAGGATAGTTCTAAACCAGATTTTGCTCACATATCACTGGTGACATTGACAGCGCAACTTTTTGACAAAGATCCTGTTTCATTGCATCTATTTTTTCCTACACTGCAAATAGCTTGCTCTTGGCCAACAACCCAAAATCTGTGACATCCAAGGTTTGTGGTGGGGGATCATCAAATTAATTTCCTTGCCTAACTAATCTCTGGATATTTGTAATATTCTTCAAGCACAAAATCTTGCTTTAGCTTCTCCTTTCTAAATAGCTTTATCTTCAACAGCTTTTTTTCTTTACAATAGTGAAGTTAGCTAATATTACCCATTAAAAATGCTCAGTGTTGGCCTTTTAGGAGATTGTCCAATGCAACATTGACATTTCCATGGGAGTGACTGCTGCTAGCCAAACCCAGTCTGACACCCACCACCCTCAAAAACCAAGGCTGGAGAAGAAAGTAAATAATGAGAAAAGCAATCTTTCTCATCATCAAGCCTTCTCAAGCTACCCTGCCAAACGGTGCACATCCAACTGGTTACAGACACTGGCTGGTGGCCACTCCCAAATAGGGGATACAGAGATTCTACACTCCAAGTAAAAAGGGGTGGTGGTGGCAATGTGGGCACTGAGGCTGGATTGCGTTGTTGTGGAGGGGTAGGACAGGGAAAGCAAGGCTGACTGAAGAGAACTAAAAATCCAATTTTAAATGGGATAGGCCTGTGTCTGGCCAAGGGCTTGTTGGGGGTGCTGAGGAGGAGAAGCAGGCAGCTCCTATTAGAAGCTTTTCTAGCTTGTTTCTGAGCCATATGGTTACTTTACTACGGCACAGGATAAAATGCTGTTACTCTGCTTGGAGATACAAAGGCCTTTCCCCACCCCCAATAATTTATGTAGAATAAGACTTATTAAAATGAATGCTGTAAAGGTGGCTGAGCCACCTGCTCGCACGTATGGAAGTGAAGAAATGAAGGGAGCAGGCCTGTGCAGCTGAAGAGGACAGAGTGGCACAGCAATTAGCCACTCTGGCACATATGAGAAGACTGCTACATGTATGGATAAATTTTTAAAGTACCAGTTACAAATTTCTTTAAAAAACATGTGAAGCTGCCCAAGGGCTTGATTTTTAATTGAAATGACCCTTGTTGCCTGTTTTAAGTGTCTGTTTGATATTGCAAATACTGTAAGCATTTTTACAGCACTCAGAGTTAATCTGCAGGGGCAAATCTGCTGATTAAATACTCCCTCAGGACATAATGTATTGATGGGTTACATTACAAGAGCTATGAATTATCCATTAAAAGTCTGCAATCCCAGTAATCAGCACACAAAGGACTTCCCAAGCTTGTGAAGGCACAATGGGCAGTCAATATTGACTGCAATTATTTACTGTTTATTTTTGGAGTGCTCTGAAGTCAGCACATCACTTTGGTGTGAGGTTCATGTTCCCATCAATGGCACCACAGAGAGCCCTGACAGAGGCTGTAGGCTCTGGAAGGAGCTGTAATGACTGGTGTTAACTCTAATGTGTGCTGAGGAAAATGACAATACTGAAACCAAAGAATAGTGTTAGAGCAGGCAAACACATCCCCTGTGAACTCCCAGCACAGTAAAACTGTGTCATCCTATTTTCCCAGGTAGCAGGAGGGAGAGCACTGTGTTAGGGTATCCCTGTTTTTCATCAGGGAGGGTGTATGGGTGGAGTTGGTGTGATACCCTGCAGCCCTGGGGTGTTGCAGCAAACCAGGGGAGATTTACAGTGATGCAGAGGCTATTTCACTGTGCCATGGAAGCCTCGTGGTGCCCAACAAGTGGTAGTGCCCCCTAAAAAGAGCTTGGTGTGGCATTGATGGCATTGCCTTGGCTGCTCGCTGGCTGCTGCCAGGTGCACATGACCTGGAAGGGCAAATTTGCAGGTGCATCAGGGGTGTGCAGATGGATCAGGGCTGGTTCAGGTGCATCAGGGCTGTGCAGGTACATCAGGGCTGTGCAGGTGCATCAGGGCTGTGCAGGTGCATCAGGGCTGGTTCAGGTACATCAGGGCTGTGCAGGTACATCAGGGCCGTGCAGGTGCATCAGGGCTGTGCAGTGCATCAGGGCTGTGCAGGTGCCTCAGGGCTGGTTCAGGTGCATCAGGGCTGTGCAGGTACATCAGGGCTGTGCAGATGGATCAGGGCCGTGCAGGTACATCAGGGCTGTGCAGTGCATCAGGGCTGTGCAGGTACATCAGGGCTGTGCAGTGGATCAGGGGTGGTTCAGGTGCATCAGGGCTGTGCAGGTGCATCAGGGCTGGTTCAGACGCAGCAGGGCTGGTTCAGGTGCAGCAGGGCTGGCTCTGGGCTCAAGGCTCACTCCTGACCTACACCCTCAGTGGGGAGAGCCCAGCCCTGTGCAGTGGCAGAGGACACCTCTGTGCCCAGGGGAGCACAGCACCTGGAGCCCCAGCTGAGAAGATCCCTGTGCAGCTCTGCCTTGGGGCTGTTCCCAGGGCTCGGTGTGCACAGAGCTGCTCCCGCCCTTTGCTCAGGATCATATTGGTTTCACCTGACCAAAATGTTTCCCTGGAGAGTCTCACTGTCCCATTCCTGCTGCCACCCTGCCAGGTGCAGAGCTCCATCTGCCTCCTCGGTTCCAGATGTTGGCTGCACATCAAGCTAAGGGTGCACTCAGCTCCACTCGCTACTCAGAGGCTGCCCCAGCCCAATGAAGTGATTGTTTCTCTCATTTGAGGGGAGGGGAAGAAGGGAGGAGGTTCATTACCACCTGGAGACAAACATGTTGCCCAAATGGAGGCATGTGCAGCAGCTGGGGGCTGGGGACAGCCCAGCAGGGAGGAGTTATTTTTACCTTCAGACAGACAGCTCTCCCCTAGGGACAGCTTTGCCACCATGGGAATCCCACTGCCCCAAGGGCAAGGACAAGGGGCTGCCCTCCCCTTCCCACCCAGCCTCTGCCAGGGCTCCTGTGGGAAGCAGTGCCACCATCACAGGGCTGTGGGCAGGGACAGCTCTATGGATTCAGAGTCCTCCCTGGGCGAGGGATAATGCATGTTAGACTGAAGTGACAATTGCAGAAGCAATGCTGCTGAAAAACCCGTCCTGCTCACTGCTTTTGAAAGCTTTCCAAGGCTGCTCTGCATCTCAAGGTAACAACAGCTAAAGAGGATTATGCTGTTAAAAATGGTAATCAACCATTTAAAAAAGCCATGTTAATTAAGAAAAGAGAATAAGGAGATGAGCGTCAGCTGCATCCTTAGTGATAAAACACTGCTTCTCTGGGCAGTGACTGTTTGGGCATCTATTGAAATGGGAGGTGCAGCACTGAGGAGCTATGGAAGCATTTCTTACAAGAAAAATAAACTTCCCTAGTTCCTCATAGTTTCTCAATTTTTTTTTTAATGCTACTAGAAAGCAATCTGGCTCTCTAATGACATTATATCTAACTCAGGTTGATGTCAAATAAAAGTCATTTTTGTTGTGTGACATTTTACATAAGCACAAGGAAATCATGTCCCAGAAGTACTGCCAGTGAAATGATGCTCTGTTATAAAATTTTTCTGATATGTGAGTTAAAATAAAATCACTGCCTTCTCTCCTGATATTAAAAGCCTTAATGATTTAATGCAAATTTGTGGCTGGTAAAATTATATTTGCTACCTTCTGAGTTACCATAATTACATTTACCCAATTATCCTGAAGGTCTCATTCAGTCATTAGGTGTTGATTTGTTTATGAAGTCAGCAACTGACAGCTGCTTGTATCTCATTAAAGCCTGTTCATATGTAAATGCCTTGCATAAAACTGAAATTAATTTTCATCAGTGTTAGAAATGTTCAGTTCAAGTACAATACAATTTCAGCAAGCAGGTGCTTACATTTAATTTCTTCAAGTCTCATTCTTGCAGCAAGTTTCCTAACCCAAAATCTCACATAACATGGGGACCTTGTAAACTCATGCTTGCTAGATGCAGAACATCTACAGATCTGCAGAAATACCAGCACACCCAGAAAGTTTACAAGAGAAACAGGTGCTGCTCTGAACAATTTTCCAGCTGCATGAGCACAGTGCCACAGCCTGACACTTCCCACACGCCCAAGGTGCAAACCCTCAGCTGGGAGCTGTGCATCCAGGGGTAAAAGCTCCAGCAATCACAGCAGGGCTGTGCAGGGCTGTGAGGGCATGCTGAGGCCAGCAAGGGCCAGAACAAGGCTAATTCCTGAGACCTCCTTTGGGTGCTTGGTTTCCCTGTGCAGTAAGCACAGGGCAGGCTGGGTGTGTGACAGCCTTTGCCTTCTGTGGGTAAAACAGAAGAAAGGTCCAGAGATGTCTCCCCCTCACCCCAGCTTTGGGAAAGCAGAACACCTGGCTCTGCCTCTGCACTGTTCTTCCATCACTGAGGTTTTGCCTCTGTGTGGTGGATGCAGGTGGGGAAGGGACAGGAGGAGGAGGAGGGAGGGCACCCCAAAGAGGAGCCCTGCACCACCAACCACCTGGCTGGGCTGGCAGTGGAGAGCTGCTCATCAAATTGTCACCATAATGCCCAGGTTTTGGAAAGGCAGAAACTTGCTCTCTGCTCACAAGCCTGCTCTAAAAAGCTGTAAAAAATCCCCTCTCAATCTTAACCCAAAGGAGCTGTTGAGCCCTTAACCTTCTCTTTGCCACTGGAAAGGAATGTTAGAAAGAGACGTGTGGTGTGCTGGATTGCATTTGATGGGGAACCACCATTTAAAGGCAGCCACCCTTCCTCTTCACCCTGATAACACCACAGCACAGCACAACTCAGAAAATGGCTTCTATGAAGAGCAAAGAAATTTTCAGTGGTAATTTGTACCTTAATTACAAACAAAACTCTGCTAACAGACGGGAATCCCTTCAGATACACGACAGAGTGTGAAATATTTATGATTTGTGCACAGCATAGAACAGGAACCCGGCTATTACTTCGTCATAATTTCTCCCCACAGTCTCCTAAATTAAAATGGAGTTGTATGCTTCTGTCACCTCATATGCTGAGAAAAATTAGTAGATCCTAAAGCAAAAGAGGGCTACAACATCAGTATCATTATCAAATACACAGGGCATAATTCCTTTGAGTACATTATATGTTTTATAAATTAGGAATAACAGCCTACTTTGGAGTGTAACCCAAAAAATTGTAGATGCTTTTTAAACTCCTAAGTGCATATGTGACCCACAGATTTTGTGTATGGTGGCACAAAATGACATGTAAGATTCAGTATATTATAATCTAACTACAAAGCAGTTATTTGTAGACTTACTTGCACCATTTGGTATTATCTGATATGATATGTTCTAAGGATGCAATATTTGCCTTTGATGTTTTGCCTAGAAATAGGAAATGCTGAATATTGGCTGTACAGCAGAAAGGGCCAGTGAGTTGAAAGAAGGTATCATTGTGGTGTGATTGATGGAAACAGGCTGTGCTGAGGCCATGCAGAGTGCAAAAAAAATAATGATGAAGGATGGGGAAATACAATGATGACTTAATCTGAGCAAGCTCTCATTGCAATTGCTATGATGGATTCAGGTCAAACGTAATCAAAATGTAACTCTAATTGCAATAATTAAATTCTCAAATGAAGGATGCCCTGAAGATTGTTGGGATTTATGACAACATTTTTATTTGTATGGCATAATAAAGATTTAAAAATAAACAATGAAAGAGACAATTTAGTGATTAAAAAATTTTAGGGGAGGCAAATCAAGTTTGATTACAACAAGATGAATAGGCTTTCTGGTAATTTTTGTTTCTCTTTTTTTTGCATGAGAGAATGTTATTTTTTAAGACATGCTATAAAAAGAAACAAGAGTTAAAAAATTCCCAGAAATGAATCATTAGTTATTGTTTATACAGGGCTTTGGTCTGAAGATGTAAACAATAAGGAATGTGCAAAATAAAAATTAACAATCCAAATAAAGCCTTCCTCCAATAGGGCATTTATAGAAAAGTGCCACTATTTTTGAAAAGTCTGAACTTTATGAGGAGAGTCAGAGTACGTATTAAAAACAATCCTAAACAATAGTTTCTGTTGACTTCACCAACTTTTATTCTCTAATTATGTAAGGAATGCATTTTATGGGAAATACCTGAGACTGGGTCAGCCCTGGGACTCTACCTATTGGCTTGAGTATGTCCTGCAGAGGACTTGACATTTGTCACAGCAATTGGTGTGACAAATTGTCTGCACAACACCCCCCTGCCCTTCCCTCCCCCCACAAAAAAGAGTGTTTAAAGATAGGAAAGAAATGCTTACCAAGTCTTCTGTGGTAAAAGAACAGTGATTCTCCTCCACTGAGTGAATTCACTGGAGTGGTAAATACTTGCTGATGTAAACTCCTGACAGCTTGGCATACTGGGAAGGCATTCCTTAAAATAAAACATTCCAAAACTAGATTTAATGTTGAGGAATAACTGGGAACAGAAACAAGGGTCAAACAGTCACAGAACCAGGAGCTTGTCTGGGTCCAGATGTTGGAGTGAAAGACACAGAAGAGAGAAATCCTGGCATGAAGTGGAGAAATTTCTCAGAAAACCAGTAGTACAACTGAGGATGGAAGAAAGCCATATGAATCTATTTAAAGAGTTTAGCATTCATGACTGTTTTGCTTTCCTCCATGAGGAATGTCTATCTCTCTGGTTTTTACTATCTTCACCCCAGCATCCACCATGGACTATGAAGTGAGGATACAAGATCACTATGAAAGTGACTTAGAGACTATCATAAAGGTCATTTTAGAGACCTATTGTGAGGCTTTTCCTGGCCATGCTGACTGGCCCCACACCCTCCATCTGCAGTGGGGAGCAGCAGTAGGGGCAGACAGACACACACCAGAGGGCCCAGCCACAGCCTGCTGAAGTTTTGTCCTTGGGCCCATCCCAAGCTCTGCAGCTTTGACACCTGCAGCAAGTGCTCCTTCTTCTAGGACTATTTCTGCATTTAACTCAGATTCCTGTTGAGGTCTGTTTCTCAAATTCTATTTTTTTTAAATTCAGAAAATATGATCATTGTCACATCTTTTTGATATTAAATATAAATGAAGTCCATTATCCCAGCTTCTTACTGTTTTCCAGCACTGCCCTTCCAATGTTATGTCAGTTTTTGCAATATCCCATTAATTTATTTCCTTTTTGCCAGAACAGCACCCAAAAAATTTGGCCTATGAGGTATTAATAAAGTGCTTGGAAGTTATTACCAACCTACATGATCCTCTCCTAGCTACCAGTTCAGAGTCCCTTCTGCCACAGAACAGCTTTTCCTGACCATCCCCACATGCCCAGGAGAATTTCACTGGTCACTGCTGTGCTCACCCCCATGAAGGGTATCAGGCAAGAGAACAGACACCTGCTCATGCAAGTAGCCTACTCTGACTGTTCTAAAACTAATAATAAAGCAGTGATGCTCTACAGAAGTGATGGCGATTAAGAATATTTATATAGTTAAATTATACAGTAATAGTTATGTATTAAATATGAAGAAGGGCAGAATATATTATTTTACAGAAAAATTTATTGCTAAAACATCTTAGAGTATTAAATGAAGATCTGAGACCTTATTCTGTTTTTTTTTTTGTTTTAGTAGATTTTCTAAAGGCTTAGTTTCCTTTCCAGCAATTTTCAAACATTTTTTCGTGATTCATCTCCCCTAAAACATAATAGAAAACTGGATCTAATAAAGATCAGTGATCACAAAGCAAACAAAATTTTCAAACATTTTAATTAATTAGTGTTTTGTTTATTTGCCAGGTTATGTCCTTGAAATATACTACAAATACTCTTTTATCACAGCAACATGGGTGGTGTGAGAAAAATGATTTGGCTGCATGTTCTCCCTGATTTCTGCTCTACTGAGCAAGGAAAGGAGCACTAAAATATGAAGCTAACTTATCTTCCATGGATGCCAAGCACAAACTCCAAACACCCACTGCTAGGAACTATTCTTGGACATCAAGATGATGATGCTTGCTAGGTATACAAGACATGAACAGGGTTTGAAAGATATGATTTATAGCTTTTGTCTGGATTCTGTTTAAGATAAGAAATCATTATTTGGATTTTCAAAGTTTAAAAATTCATTTATTGAGGTTTCTTAATTATGCCCACCAAAGTAAATGTGGCAAAACACAGCATGGCAAGGGTAACCAGGCAAAGCTTTAATTGCTCATAGAAGGTGTGGAACTTTGCATACAAATCCTTTGGTGAGCCTGCAGAGCAGGCAGTGGAAAGGCAGCAGGACAAGTTCCCTGACACCCTCTGAACCTGCTCAGAGGCAGCCAAAGGACCTTGGTCAGTTCACCCCGAGTCCAGGGAAAGTCCAGCTTTTCATCTGAGAGGGAAAACCAGAGCATGAACTCCGTGCTCCTCCATTTGTGCTGAGGCAGCACGGAGGCACCCGGGGGAAGAGCAGCCAGGGCTGCTGTTTGCACTCGCAGCAGAGTGGGGGAACAGGGTCGGTCACTCCAGCCTGGACTGAGCCTGAACCGGGCTGGGAGATGAAAGCTCTGCATTACAATCCCCTGAAGGAATGTGCTTCCATTTACCAAATGGCTGTGCACAAGGGCAGAAAGAATGTCTATCCATTTAAATTCCAGGAAACAGTAGATGCGTTTTGCTTAGAAAAACAAAGCAATAGCACAGGAAAGATCTCAGCCATTACCCTGTAGCTCTAACTGTGGCCCAGTTTTTTTCTCAGCCTTTGTCCATTCCTGTCACTATTTTGTTTCAGGCTTTCAGATACCTTTCTTCCAAATATTATAAGGAACAGTCTAAATACCCCTATTAATAATTTTGACAGATTACAACAGAGAATTTATTTACTGAAAGGTGAAAAGGAAAACATCTTTGTTCAATGCCAAAAATGTATTTCAGACTGTCTTTGTATAAAGCAGAGTTTATGGAAGACAAATGTCCTCGCTGCCAGCCTCACCTCCTGAACAAGATGCCACGTGAGGCCATGGTTGGTGGAGTACTCCAGTTTCACCTGGTTGTCCATGTGAGGGGTGAAGGCCTGACCACAGCCCATCACCAGGTTGAACTGTATCATATAGGAAGCTCCAATCTGCATGGACTGGGTCTCCACGTAGCGCATGCTAGAGGCCAGCTTTGAATCTCCTGTAAAACTGAGAGATGCAAGGACAGAATCAGGATGGATCCCCAAAATCATTCAAAAAAGAACACTATGGTTCTGGGTTAAATGCACTTGCGCTTCTTTATTCTGTAGACTGGCATGTGGGATGAGACCACGCACAGAAGAATCTTTCTGCTGGTACTTCTGCAAATTACCAGGAAGGTCTTGATCTATCCCAGAATGTGAAACACTTAATTATTCTGTTTTATGCTTTTTGTATTAAGGATCAAGTTAGGATCTGGCAAAGGGCAACATAAGGAAAAAACAACATAAAGAAAGTTCATTCCCCTGGGTGTCCATTGCCTAAGGTCATGCCACAGTCAGAACTGTAATTTCATTCTAATATTGGACAGTTAAGATATTCTGAATCTAATTTAAAATACTCCTGTTATATACACTGTTAACTTCATTGATTTTCCTATATGCAATTCATTCACTGATTTGTGCAATTCATTCACTTGACTGTTTTTCAGAATTATTCTTCTATTCTCAGCTTCTTTTCCATAGAGTGTACTGATGTAAGAGTTGTATTTTCCAGTGGATTGGAGAACAATAGTAATGCTACACATATATTTTGCAAGGTACCCAGTTATCATATATATAGTAATACAATTTATAGTCTGAAATTCCAAGATATTTCACTTCAAATGCATGTTTTTCTTCTATGCACTACTCAAAAGAAAAAGGAAACAACAAAATTCAAAACCTCAAATACAACAGAAGCATTATAAGGAAGTAATAACAACTTAAACATTGAATCTTGCTCACTAGGCATCAAAACAGAGTATTTAATGAAAGTTCACATAGAATGAAAATTGCCTCCCTCTGCTTAGTTTGAGATGTTTACTTAGTGTCTTCAGAAATACTGTAGTCCTTTCAGCTTCAATATTTTCTAAGACTATTCTTAAATGCAAACAATTTAGAAAAGGGATTGGCTCTTTTAAAAGAAAATCTCTGCAAATCATCATGGAAAAGAAAAAGCTACATTCAGTACAGGGGTGATGAAGAGAATAATCTAGTTCAAGGTTGCTCTTATGATTGAGTAAGCTACAGTTTATTATCTTACATAAGAAGTCATAATCTTTAAATACAATACAGAAGAACATATTAGCTTCTACTCCTGTAAAATTCAAGGTCATGGCAAAGTGAGTATGAGGACAAGGAATACAAGTCAGTGTCACTTAAGGCTCTTTTGAATTAAATCAATGACCTACATTGTTTTCTACAGAGTCCTTTCCAGAGAGAGCATTTATGCCATACATGTCAGCATCCTACCTTAAAGCTTTAGAAGAAATTACTGAAAGCTGACATTGATTTTGTCATTATTAAATTTCTGTTACTTGGCATAAGTTAAGATCCTGTCTGCTTTCTACTCTCTGGCCTTACTTCTGTGACTTGATTTCCTAAAGATGATCCAGGTCATGACTTTATATGAAAATTTTCACTTTGTCTTGTCACTCAGCAGCCCAGAGTGACTGTGGATGGACACTCCCTTCACTGCCAGGGCACAAGGGCACAGCCATGGACAGCTGGACTGGAAGGCAGTAAGTTATCTTGGAAAACTGAACTGCTTGCCCTTTGTATCTGAACTGTTTGCCCTTTCAGTTGGTGTTGTCAGTGTTTTTCTTCTCAATAGGAAGGATAATTTTAAGTTAAGAAGAGGATATAATGTGCACTCATCAGCAGTACAGCTCCCAACCTATGGTTTGTGGCTTCATGGTTAGATCTGAATGCACCTCAGAAGAGCCTGTCTGGTTAATGCCTGAATTTCCCTTTATTCTAAACTTTATCTTGTATTTTATAAAATGACAAAAATCCTCAAATTTAAAAGCTAAAACTCATTTGATCTGACACAAGCTGTGTTGTGAAATCTGTGCCTATACAACCAGGCTCTTCAGGTGTCAGCCAAACATGTGCAGCATAATCAGCTGAAAGTTTTGTGAGGCACTGCTTTGGAAGAGGATTTGGCGCTGCACACAAAAACCTGGGCATAGCAGCACATCACAGTTACCTAAAGCTTATCTGAACAGAATAAAGGAGTTGAAACTCAACAATTTGATGAAACATCTGCCCAGAAGTTGTCTTACCAAAGTAACAGAAGACAAGTAAAGGACTTCTAGTGAAAAAAAAAAAAGGGCAAAGAATTAAATGTAACATTTTGCTCTTGTCTTCACAAAAATTCCTTTTGTTCAATGCTACTAAATAAAATGAGAAAAAAAGAAGTATTAAACTCTAATATATTCTTTCTGGTGGCATTCAGGTAATGATTAAAATATTTTAAATTTAGTGTTCATTTTAATTTAATAGCTTAGCCACTGGATATTGTACACAATATATTAAGTAAGTATATTAAGTAAGTTAAAAAGTCAAACCAGCTCTTTAAAATGCATATTAAAGAAATGTGGCAAAGGAAGATAGTATTGAGATGCAGACAATATGTGGTGCTCTATAAGAAGCTCTTTTGAGGGAAGGAAATCACATTACAGGTACACAAAGTCCTTTATCATCCACATTTTGCCTCCAGCTGAACACAAGTAGCATTAAAGTTGTGGGCTCTACCTTGTCCCTTCTTTGCTCTCCAGATCTCTCATGTTGTGGTTAGGGGTATGTTCTTTTGCTGGAATACCAAATGTTTTCTTTGTTCTGGCAGCCACACAGCTGGAATGCCTTTCCAGAATTTGTAAAAGATGAAGTCATGTCCCTGGCGTCACAATAATTAACTAAAAAATCTTCAGAAACGAGAATGCAGAGGCCTCATTTTTGTATAAATTTGTTGCTGTGAGTGGGTTTCTGGCACGTGTATAATTAGACCTGCAGAGGCACAGGAACAATACCCATAGGTGCCCTCAGAACAATCACTCTCCCTCCAAGCACTGCCAGCTAATTGGTACTTCTGGGAATGGTATCACAGTCAATGTCAGCCAACCTGCATTGCTCCAAACTGCTCTGGGATCCCCAGAGTTACCATCTTTTCAAGGCTGGGACTTTTAGGAATGCTGAAAAGCCACATGGATGCAGCTTGTTTTGTAAATCTGCGTTGACTGAAAATATTGACACAGAGGCCCAGCGCTCGCACCAGACACAGCTTTGCTCCCATCAAATGCAGGGATGTTTGGCCTTTCTGCATCATACCTGCTTTGCTAAATAATTCCTAAATGTATTAACATCATTAATAGAATTAAGTCAATTAGCTGAAAGAAACTTTCTGCATGTCACAGAGTAACAATTACTCTAAACTCTAAACAACAAAACATTTAAGACAAACTACCAAGCTGATGTAAGACCACTGTATGATATTGCTCCATAAACATAGCTCATGACAAGACAGCTTTACAGTCTTCTTCTAGGCTTCTCCAGGGGCATTGGCACACTCTATTGTATGCTACACTGAGTTAAATCATAATGCTGTCATCTGACTGGAGACAGTTTATTTATATAAAGCTATTTTATTTGTGTCCACATGAATACATATATATATTTAAATAAAGCTATTTTATTTGTATCCGGATGAATACATATATATACATAAATATATAAAGTGATTTATATATAAATATATATATATCTCCTTATCAATATTTAAGTGAATTGCAGCAAGTCACTGTATATAGCCTATAATACTCCAGAGACAACTGGTTCAAAATTTTGCCTGAATATGAATATTTTGGAGAAGTGATGAATTCATGTACATCATCAAGCACTTAATTTTAAAGTGTTCCAGAGTCCTTTCACTACAACCAATACACTTGATGTAATAAAGTTAAGGATCCATTCTGAAACCAAATGGTGATGGCTGTCAAATAAAATGACTGTTCAGACACAGACCATGAAAATACTCAAGAATCACCTTTGATCAAAACATATGTTTATCAACAAACTTTTTTTTTTAACAAAGCCAGGTATGGAAAAGAACAGCCTGCCTGTTAATAAAAAATTCAAAAATCTCCCTCCTCAGTTTTTTCCAATTTTAAGGATAAATGTTTCATGTTTACAGGTTCTAAGGCAGAAATGGAGGCCTAATAGACAATTAAAAGCAATTCTGTGAAAATGGGCCTGGGGATGCCACCCTGTAAAATGATTGATAGTGTATCTCCCATAGTTGTACTAATGAAAAAGCTGTTGTCAGGCTGTTCTCAGGAGGATGGTGTCAGTGCTACTGCAAGATCTGCTCATGAGTTAGAAACTCATGAGTTAGAAAATGAGAACCAAATGGACCCACAGCTGGGAAAACCCAACAATAATTAATTTAACTAGCAGCCATTTGTACAGACTTTGTGTAAGTTTAAAAATTTCCCTTGAGAGGAGCAAGGTCAATGAAGGATAGAGTTCATGTTTTCCAGTGATAATGAAAAATACTCACATAAATAGTGTGGAAAGTTTTGATTCTATATTTGATGGATGGAAACTTCAAAGTTCCTACTATGACTGAGCACTACAAACCCTAGTCCATCTCCATATGGGATGGAGAATTTAGCTTAGTGTTTATTATTTTCATTCTGATTTAGAGTCATGGGAGGAAAAGAGAGGAACCTCTGCTATCTTATCTGCCCTCCTTCCCATGATAAACCGGTCTTAAAAGTACAGAGGGAAAACAATGTCATTAAAAGACTTTCATTCCAACTCTTTGATAAGGAAGATGCAAACAGTTTGAGCCCTAACATGTTGTTTAATTTTAATGAGCAGCGAGTACCTTCCTTGTCCTTATTAAAGTGGTTAATGGTGCTTCTACTGCCTCATTATCAGTGCTAGGACACATTTGGTGTTGTTCCTACTGCTAAGCCAACTCCTTTTAGTCTGACAGATGATCAGAAAGTCAAATCAGATTGCTCAGAGATACTTGTTAATAAAATTCCAACAGTGTTTCACTGAGTGTCCATGGGGATGCTAAAATTATTTTATTTTCTTCAGGTTTTCTATAATTACTGTGATTGTACTTTCTCCAAAGAAATATATCTATGCCAATTAAAACTATACTGGGTTTATAAGTTGATGAGACTAGCATAAAACTGTTATTTGGTTTTAATCAAAACACACAGATTAAATTGAGCTTCCCTTGTATTAATTCCAAATGTTACATTCAAATGCTCCAGATTTTTTTTTGTGAAGCATGTTAATGTTTTAGTTAAAAAAGCATATTTTTATGCAATCCTAATGATTTTTTGTTTTGTTTTTCCCCTCTTTTGCTTCTCTTGCCTTTATTTCCTTTGAGGGGTGTGATGTTTTCTTGCTTTTGTTTCTAAATACACAGCATATTTGAGACCTAATTGCAATATGTCATAATGCTGATCACAGTGCAGAAGTCTAAGTGTATATAATACCAGACAAAGCAACTACAAATGCATAATGCCTATATTCTGCTGCCTTTTGCTTTCTGGATTACAATATAATGGCTATGTACTTAGATCTGAACATCACTTACAAAATATTCAGAGTCTTTACTTAACATTTTATTTCATTACCTGCATATCCATATTAACCTGCCTGGATTTGAAGTGAAGATTATGAAACATTTCTGAATTTTTTTCTATTAGTGTATTCTTTAAATATTTAATGGAAAAAGAATGCTACTTTCAATGTTCCCATCAAACATAAATCTGTGCAATGAGGTGAAAAACTTACTGCTAATTGCAATGAGATTAGTGACTGTATTTTGTCCACAATTCGAGGATAAGACACATTATTACTCTGAATTGCTGCCAGAAAAATGTGTTTGCAGCAGTCACTTGATCCTTAGCAGGATGAATAGACAAGGAAAACAAAAGCAGAACAGGAAAGAATACATATTTCTCACCAGAGAGTCCAGTCATGGCCACAGTAGGGCTGAACATTCCCCAGGTAGAAGCCCAGAGACTGTGTGACTTCAACCAGGTTGGTGAAGTCCAGACTGATGCTGTTGAAAAGCACAGAGGTCATGATGATTTCATCGATTGCCCACACGTCCTCGCCTTGAGAAGAGTGATATGGCTGCCACCACCTGAACTGAATGCCAACCTGCCTTGCATCTTCAGGCAGCTCCACTGAAATTATTCTGGAAAACAAAACAAAGTCGTTATTGCCAGTTTTTCCTGTTTTGAATAATTCCATGGGGATGTATTTTTGGTAACTTTTCCTTACTGACCCTAAAAATCATGGAGTAAATTTAACCCACAAATAGCATAGCATCTGCTGGTACAGCTGCTACCAGCGACAGGGACAGGGGAATTGTTAGTTCTCTTGGTAATCAGTTCATTTACTGAAACCCAGGCATGTCCAAAAGCCACCAGAAAGAGTTTCTACCAAATCTGTAATTTTTGCTTCCATTGTGGACCTCTCAGTAAATTTAAAGGTGTAAATTAGCAAAGAAATGATGAACTGACAAGGATTTAAGGGTTCCAATTCCCCTTTGTCAGACTCAGTGGGTTTTATCCTGAAGATCTGCATCTTGTAAACATCTGCATTCCCCACATAGCATTGATATCATTCTATTGGTGCTCTTGTCCTAGAAGAATCCACCCCTGTAAATTGCCACAGTCAAGTGGAAAAGGTTCATCTTGTCAGACAGTGTGATTATGGGTAGTCCTTTTTGGCAGAAACTCCTTTTCTGTAGCTGCATAGAGATGCAACTGGAGGTGAGTCCCAGGTGCTTCTGGTATGCAAGGTCACCTGATTTGTCATGGCAGCTGTGTCAACACACCTAGAAATGAAAAACTGCAAAGAAAATTAAGAGTATTATCTGATTTCCAGGAGCAATTTTCATACACTGCAGGAGGGAGTATACATTAATTGCCACAGCAATGACACCTTCTTGAAAGCCCCATAAATCACTGAGACCATGGTACCCCACACAGCCACATCAGCTGTGAGACAGACTGGCAACAGGGACATTTGTCTCCATTGGGGTACAATTACTTGCTGGCTAAAGGGTTTTCAGCCAGCTCATCATGTAGCTGTGATTTTTCTTTCTCTGTTAGAGGAAATATGGATAAAATGAAATATCAGGTAAATAAAAGCATCATTTTATACTTCAGCACCAAACTCTTTTCATACTCAAGGCTTTCTAAGCTGCCTGTTATAATGTTTTGTTCTCTGCATATGAAAGAGTCTTGTGCCTGTGGCAATCTTAGTGCAAAAACCACACTCTTAAAAATGACTTGCTACTACTTCCTTGTAGGGAGTAGATTTATAATACTATTGTTTAGTGTCACATTCATTTTAAAGAAGAATATACATTAATCCATTAACCAGAAAAAACCAAATAGCTGGGCCAAACAGGTGGGAAGAACTCAGAAAGTCCTGCCTGGCTTTTCTAGGAGCTGCTTTCTGCCATCCATAGACTGGAGAGAGAAGTGCAGAGGGACAGCCAGAGGTGACATGGCCATGTCTCTGTGGCATGAGACCAACACAGTACACATTTTATGCATGGTGGATACCTTTCCTTTACACTCAAATAAACATGTTTGAGTGACTTCAGACCCTGGCCTCTTTTCTACTAAGGATTCCCTCATAAGAAGCAACTTTATAACCTTTTGGGTTAATTTTTTAAAGGCACAAATGACAAGAAATTGCTACTGATGCTAAAAGGAACCATATTTTTTTCTGCCATTTTTTTTTTTATGATTCAGGGGTGTTATCCTGAGGAAAGCTGGCACCCTGGTAAAGAGGAGCACTATATCCAGTGGGCAATGTGAAGCACCTGGCACTTGTGTGAGCTAATGCTCTGCCATAATCCAGGAATATCTCTGCTGGTGGCTGCCTCTGATGCCTGTATCTTGCCTTTCACTCTTAACTCTCATAAGCTTGCCCACGTGGACACTAATTCTCACAGACAGTAATATACAGAAAATCCTAAATCATGAGATGCACCACTGACACACATATCAGATGCTGAAATATTTAACACATGTTAAAATAAATTCCCCATCCCAGGGGATTAAGCTAACACAATTTAAAGATGTAGGTGTAAACCACCACGTATGGCACAAATGTTAGTATGCAGAACCTGACTACACCTCCAGTTGTAACAACTTCTCCTGTCTGGCTTTGATTTGTTGGAGATAGATGGAGAGGGAGGGGGATTCCTGCTAATGACTTTTCTGCTGCAGAGAAGAAAAGTGTTCCTACTTACATTACCAGCCACCATTAAATTTGTTAAAAACCAGCTGGGAGACCTTTGCTCTGATCTCATTCTTTCAAGCTATGCGCATACCTAATATTGAAAAGCCACCGCTGTTCTGCCCAGAAGAAAAATGCAGCTGTCAAATGTTAGCAGATTAAATGCACCTTTTCAGGAGAACATTAAATGTGTAATTATTTTTTGTATGACTGAAGATTAATTAAATTCGTGGATACAGACTGATTGCCAAACTTTGCAGCAGTCCATCTATGTTACTGAAAATGCTGATATTTTCAGACAACATAATATGAAAAGGCGAAGCTTTGTTCATAATTATTGCCAGCATTAGCTTCAGGTTTGTATCTATGTCATTTTTTTTATCTACCCAGAGTGGACTGAATTATCTATCTATCATCTATCTATCTATCTATCTATCTATCTATCTATCTATCTATCTATCTATCTATCTATCTATCCTTCCATCCATCCATCCATCCATCCATCCATCCATCCATCCATCCATCCATCCATCCATCCATCCATCCACCTCCTATGGCAAAATCTCTCTAGCTTGTGTATAATGTTCTTTGCTCTGTACCTTGTCAGAACAACAGAAATTGTGTTCCATACCTAACCTTAAAAAGAAAAATAAGCCTCTAGCATCTATGTAATTTATTACATTTATATCTTAAACTTGATTAAAATCAGTCACCAGAATATGTATTTTCCTTTTTGTTATAAAAATTTCATAGTGCTATATATTAAAAACCTTTAGGGAAATGTAATTCCTACAGATGTAGACTTGAATCTAAGAATTAGAAACAGGGTCATATAAAATATATGTGTGACTACAACAAAGGTAGGCAAATTAAACTTTGAAGAAGATTTTTAAGTCTTCCAGTCCGTAGCATCTTTCCTTTGGAAACATTTAGAACTTCAAAAATTAAGTCTACAATGTCTTTCTACCAATACAGTCTTCCTCTCACATTTTTGAGTACATCTTATAGCTCCCAAGAAATAATTGTAATGTTAAGAGGGATTTTTTTCAATTAGAACATTCTTAATCACACTTTGAATATTGCAATTTTGGACTGAGTTATTAACAAGATGTGGAAGTCTATTTTTTTTTTGTTTTGTTTTTAAAAAAGCACTTATCTGAGCTCAATAAATATAAATAATGAAAGTTATGTGTAGCTAAAGTGACTTGCAGGCTATTTCCAGTCCCACCCCTGGGGCTGACTAAGATGTTTTCCTTGAACTCAGTAGAGAAGAAGACACAGGGCAATACCCAGGCCAAAGCTACCCATGGGCAGGAAATGGACCGGCTGGAATGAGTCCAGTGATGCCACTGCCAGTTCTGCCTCTTCTGGGCCCCTTTGCAGAGCATCTCCTTTAATTGGAGATTAAACTGGCTTTTATTGGCTCTGCTGCAGCACCCCATGAAGGTGGCTGCTGCCAGGTTTGAGAGGGTTTGCACAGATCCAGACCAGACTGTTCCAGGATTTTGGTACTTCATGGAGACTCCTGATTTTGTATTGCTCCACTAAATTTGGTAGATGGTGTCACAAAGGTATCAGAAAGGAGCACCTTCTCTAAATACAAGAGATATATTCCTCTCTAATCTGACACCAAACATAGGCATTGCTAGATGAAATGAGCTGTTTATTCAACTTCTTTTTTATTTGTGCACAGTCAGCAGCAGGTTCTCCCAGGGCACCAAGCCCAGCCCAAGGCAGAGGCACAGCCATGCAATTGCCTGGAGAGTGGGAGCAGGTGAGTTTTCCTGCTGACCTCAGAGATCCTCACAATCCTGCAGAGATCCTCACAATCACATTCTGTCTCAGCTGTCCTGTGCTGCCTGCAAACTCCTAATCCCAGAGGCTGGTGTAGTGAGGGTATCTATGGCTCCAAATCTACAAATAATTTATGTTAATTTTTCTTTACAAGTAGCTGCTTCCACGGGAAGTGTCATGCCCCTATTTCCCACAAGTACACTCCTCTCCCTCCTCCTGCACTGCCTCAGCTTGTTCTGTTGTATCACGTGAGACTTGAAAGCCATTAAACCGATGTGTTCATTTTTATAGAGAGAAGTGCCTAGAACAGCTGCAACATTTTAAAGGAAGGTGGTAACTTCAGCGGGCAATAAAACCTCTTCATTCCCTCTTGCACCATGTACTCAGTCTCCACATTGCAGTGACCACCAGAGCCAGCATAACTGCATGCAAATAACTCTTGGTGATGTGTGTGCACGTACCTTGGCTCGTGGTAGTTGAGGTAAGAGTAGTGCTCCAGCAGTTTCCAGGTGATGCCGTTGTCGTAGGAGTAGTGCAGCAGCACTCCTTCCCCGGGCTGGTCGGGCGCTTTGCAGGTGCTCAGCACTGACTTGCTGCCCAGGCGCAGCGTGAACTGCAGGAACCTGCACCAGAACCACACAAATGTTTGCTGGGTATCCTTTTCACAGTGGCTTTTTTTTTTGGTGGTTTTTTTTTTTTTTGTTTTGTTTTTCCCCTAACCAGGTTGTTTTCAGATCTTCTCAATCTAGGCAAATTTTCATAAATATCGGTTATGGGGTTTTGTACTTGTGATTTGTTTTTATTGTCAAGTAATGCATTGTGGCGCATATAGTTAAAAAAATGCCAATCATTACTGCATTTAATTATTTATTAGGCACTGAAGGGGAGGGAGAGATAGTGAATGGATCTAATCAGCTGCCACAAGCTGTCAAATAAACACAACCTTATAAATAATTAATTAGCACTTGGCTTTGACACTCAGGTTTGATATTAACATTTCATATTTTCCATCCGAGCTGTACAATAACTTCCCTCCAGTCTGTTTTGTGCTCTGTTGTTTACAAAGCAGGAGGGAAAAAAGGCGAGGCTACGAAATCACCATTAAAACATGGACCTAGGAGTTTTTTAGAACAAAAACTGGTTTAATAACAGACAAGCTGGAGAGGGAGGAGCTCCCCCATTTCTTTGCTCCTCCTTCCCTCTCACCTGGACTGGGAGCTGTCCAGGAAGGAGGTGATGAGCTGGCGCCTGCCGTCCTTGTTGAAGACCAGGGCCTTGCCGCTGGCCAGCACCCCGCAGCCGAAGCTGACCTCGGCCCCGCGGATGGAGTAGAAGCTGTGGTAGGAGGAGAGGCGGGAGCTGGAGAAGCTCTCGGAGATGAACATGGGGAAGGTCTGCGACGCCGTCTCGCACGCCGGCCCCGAGAAACCGGGGTCACACCTGAGGGGAAGAAGGGGAGAGCACGACTGGTGACCCATCTTGGTGTGGCTGCTTGTCAGCAAACAGCGTGGCTGCAGCTGTTCATGGACTGAGCAAACCCACCAGCTCCCTCTCACGTCTGAGGCCCAAGAACCTCTTTGAACTTTACTTAGGTAAAGAGCACAGCAAATGATTTCTGTTAGCTAGTATTTACTTTTCAAATTAAAAATTATATATTTATGAACACCCCATGAATCTACACATAACACAGTACAGAAATATTTTTAATCAATATTTTTTACTAAAAATAAAATCATTAAAATAAATTTTTTATTAATTTTGGAACAAAACCTGGAAAAGTTGTTCATATGTAAAATTACAAATTTGCTTTTATCTGTAGTATACTAGATGTGTTTACAATAAAATAAGATACTGTCACTGTCATATTTTCTGAAAAATCCTCTTTGCCCAGGATTTCTCTCCTGGGAAGCTGAGAAGCCTGAGAGAAAAAGGAAAACAATATTATCTCATTTGCTTCTCCTGTGTTTTGCTGCTTAGGAATGTGGTTGGAGATTGTTTATCCAACATGTGAATTGTTTTTTCTTAATGACCAATCACGGGCAGGCTGTGTCGGGACTCTGGATGGAGTCAAGAGTTTTCATTAGTATCTTGTTAAGCCTTCTGTAAGTATCCTTTAGTATAGCATTCTATCATATCATATCATATCATATCATATCATATCATATCATATCAATTAGCCTTCTAAGAACATGGAGTCAGATTAATCTTTCCTCCCCACTATGGGGAACCCTAAAAATACCACAAGTTACAAAAGAGAATGCCCTGTGGAGCATACTCTTGTTACTCAATACCTAAATGTAGTTACAGCAATATTATGAATGTGCTCACAGGTTTTGAGTAAGTACCTTTTTATTTTTTAGAGTGGAACCCTTTTAACAAGCCAGACTATCAGAAAAAAGTGAAGCGCTGATCTTCTGTCCTTGAGGTAGGTTAGGTTATGGGATGTTAGAGCTATTAAAATTGTAATTCTTTCCCAACATTTAACACAAAAGTGATAAAGTCACAAATCACCTCTATAACCAGTATATATGACTTTTCAGTGTGCTTTGTAGCACATTTTAAGATGAACTGGAAGTTAGACACTATACCTGAAGAAAATAATAAAAAAATATTAAACATGCTGCTGTTCAGAAAGATTGATCTTTAGCTTTCCAGTGAGCTTTATGAATTCTGAGGATTATGCTAGTTTTATATTTAGTCATCTAAAAGAGCAAGGACTGAAGTGAAAATCACTTCAACTTTCACACTACCAAGTGAACTCTGTGACAGAAATTGAACATGAGTGCTGAATATAACACTTACTTGCAGCCATTTCTGGTACACTGTCCTCGCCCTGAGCAGAATTTCAGGCAAGATGGACCAATATAAACTGCAGAGAGAGAAATCAATTAAATGGGAGGTTATGCTATGTGGTAAAGAGAGTATGATGAATACAAGAAAGTGTACAGACCTGATCATACAAGTAATGTATTTATTTTAATCCAACTACCTGGAAAAGGTCTATGAAAGGATATAAATAATTTGGCTGTGTCAAGGATAGTCAGGGATAATTTATTATTTAATGTGTCATGTCCATCTGTGGCTAAAGACACAGTCCTGTGGCCACTAGTACTGTTTTAATTACTGTCTGTGAATGAGATCAGATAATTTGGTAGGCATTGACCATTTTAAAAATTTTTCATTGACATTCCTTTCATCTTAGTTTGGAGATATAATCCAATCTAAATATTGGTACGTTCCAGTAGCAGTCTTGTAGATTTAAAAAACATGTCACAGCTTCTTTCATTGAAATCTACATACTTGACTGGATTTAGGGGTATAAGAACCTGCCCTGATATGTCTTAAGTAACTATTAATTTTCATACTCTTACACTGATTCTTTTAAATGGAACAAAATTCCACATCCTCAGTAATCAAAAATACACCAGATTTTTTTTACTCTTTTGCTTCATCTTCCTCCAATGACTCCTCATTGACAGTGTCGATATTTGTGAAAAATATGGAAGATGGAAAGATGAGAAAATCTCAGTATAATCTCTTGCACTATAAGAAAGAAAAGTTATAACTTGTGGGCAATATTATTTTAATACAAAATGCTAAAAGGCCTTAACCATGAATAGTGGCATCTTTTCTGTTGAAGAATTGGAGTTACCCACTTGTATTAAAACATTTGGAAGAAACAGCCACTAATTTGAAAATAATCTATAAGAAGCAGTACTTCTTCCTTTTCCTAGTTTTATAATGTTGCCCATCACTGCAGGGTGTCAGCTCTCCCTAGCAGACACACTCTAAATCCCTCTTAGCTACCCCCTAAAACTAATTCCTCATCAGATTTCATATGATTTCTAGGTTTTCTCACTTCTCAGGGTGCAAAAAATTATGTTCTGTCTGTTTGATTTTTGTGTCTTCTGAGGTCTTTTTGAGGGGGTGGTAAAAGTAGAAGGGTTAAAGATGTAATGGTGTCATTCAAAATAAAAATCTTTACAGAAATTGGCATTTTTCCAGAGTTTCTGAAAGATGGCCAGCTTCCAGATTTCATTTAAAACTTGATTCACATAGGAAACAGTCGTGAAGCTAAAAGTCAGAGTGATGAATCTTTGAAAATCTTCCTCTCTTCAAGAATTTCGGTGGATTGCCAATAGTTACGAGTTTTTTCCTACAATACAGTGTAAAACTTTAGTATTTAATAAAGGAAGCATTCAAAACCTCAGAAATTTGTCTTTAAGACTCAATTCCTGTGTCATGGTTCTGCACCTCACATTCACAGCAAGCACTTTCTAGGCAGATGGTTGGTAAACCTTTTCTTGAGATTGTGCACACAGGAGCATGCAGCATCCTTTCATGGAGCTGTATTTTGTTTTATAAGCAAAGGTTGTGCAGATAAATGAATTGTCAAATGATTTTCAAAATCTTGTTTTGTTCTGTTGTAAGGAATTTGTATCCTTGGATTGATTTCATCTTGCTGTGGTTTCTGTGAACCTCTCATGAGTGTCTCCAACACTTAGAGTCAGCATTTTTTAAGATAGCAACTCATCTTTTCAGATACACATAGAAATCTTTTCATTTTAAATATCCATCTTTCCCCTTAATTTTACTTTTTGATGTATATAACATCCCTAAAGAGAAGCATTAATACTATACCCAGAATGTCAAGATGATGCTACTTCCAGCTATGATTAAGATAACAATGTTCGTTACTTGTAGTGACAAAATTTCCTTAATGATATTACCTTAGTAGCTTCAAGATTTTCTTGTCAATACTAGGCCTCAATATATTTTAAGAATTCTGCAAAATGTAAATATTTACCATTCCTAGGCACTATATAAAGCCTTACTGGGAATCACTGCAAAATTTCACAGGCTATTGTACATCAGTGTAAATCTCTAAATTATGTATTTCATGCATCTAACCAAACAAATTCTGAATGTAGCTTATTTACTTCCAAAGCACTTAAGGCTAACAAGCAAACGAAAAAAATTTCAGTTACTCTTAGTTAACCCTTTCAATCATACTTATTTCTGCATTTCATACACTTAATCCTGTGTTCCTAAATATTTTTTACTGCCCTTTAAAGTATTCCTTGATAATTCTGGTCCTGGTTTTCCTCTGTAATAGGTAATTTAAATATTTATCAACATAAACTTCTCCCAGTTCTTCACATCCATTTAAAGAAAAGGTATGTGAAAAATAATTTTCAAAGGGAAGAACAGTTCCCTGAAACAGATGGCACTTTCCCCTGAAGATATGGTAAACAATGTAAGGTTATTTTAGTATTTTGTTAGCAGCATTGCTTGAAGATGGTCTTCTATGTCCAGAAGCAAAATAAGTCCCAGATGCTGCTCCTGTTGCTTTGGCTGCTGCAGTCCATGTCCTCAACAGCCAGTGTGAAACCTATTTATGTAATTAGGACTAAGCAGACTTAAGAAATGCTATATTAAACCCTGTCACTAATATTTTTTCCTGGAAAGCATTCAATTAAACAGAAAAAAAAATTATTAGATTATTATCTTTTCTAATGGCAGATTCTCTTTCTAGCTTCACAATGCACCTGCTACCTAATGTAACTAAGCAGAACAGGAATTTAACAAACTGTAAATTCATTGACTTGTGATGGTGGAAAATATGTTTACTTGGAGCAGCATACAAAATTTACTTTTCTGCTGTGTCACGATCATGGGAAAGAATACTGACTATTATCGATTGCCCACATATTTCCAAGGATTGGTCCTGTTTGTCTCCATCGAATCCTGGTGTCACTGGTGAGTGCAGCGTTGGGAAGGGGAATGGTTATTCTGTTCCACCTGAAATACATATAACACAGACATTTTACACTGACAGTTATTATGCAAGTGTATATTTTGCAGATATGTTTATGTATTCTGGAAGCTTTGTGAGAAGCTTAATTTTAAAATCTGCTCAAATGAAGCATAAATTTACAGCAGCTTTGGAAAATACAAATTAAATATAAGAAGGTATTTTAAATACACAATTGTATGAAAAATACAAATTAAAAATAAGAAGTATATTGTACAGTACATGAATACTAGTTATTGTCTTATAAAACTCAGCCATTTTCCCCCTGTAGGAATACACACAGTTGGCAAAGACCATAAGCTCCTTTGCTGCAGCAGCTTCTCCATCCCCATGAATATCTCCTAAGACAGAACTCTGTTTGGTGAAAACTCTCAGAGGGTGAGGAGTGGTGCAGGGGATTTGGCATGCTGCAGTCTGGGCCATCATTCTCTATCATCCACAGAGGCTACACTTCTGCACACACCAGGAGTAATGGTTCCTATGAAAATTGTATGGGACTAGGGGCTGTGTGCCATCAGATCATAGCAATGCTTCAACTTTCTTTTTGTAAGTGTTGTGGAAGTTGGGACACCAAGGGATTTTGTGCTATGCAGAAAAATGCCACAGCTCATTTTTCAGTGAAAACAGTAGAGAAGAGACTCAGTGCTGAGAAGGGTTGATACTGAAAGCGACACTAATAACCCCCTCCATCTGCAGAAGTACAGAGGATGTGCTTCACTGAAACCAGTACTGGGATTTCACATGAGTAAATGTGTCTGAGGATGCAAATACAGCTTTGAGTAGTGTTTTTTCTGACCAAGAAGAAAACTTTTGCGGCTTTGACAAGGTAAAAGTTTCCTTCTTCTTATCAATATGCTGTCCACAAGTGGTTTTTTTTTTGTAATTTCTCTTTAGCATCAATAAATGATTATTATACCACAGAAGCAGCCCCATACACTTCAGCTTTCATGACTGGGTAGCCAGGGAGCTCAGAACACTCCTTCCTTGCTGTCCCCAGGTAGTCAAAAAGGAATGATGACCCAGAGCTGTGTGCTTTGCTGCTTTCTCCTGCCCCCTCCAACTCCCATCTGTAGTGCTGTGTATTTTGCATTTTCAGAGAGCTCTCTCACCCGCTGTAGTTTTCGGAGGCGTAGATGGTGCTGTGGGGCAGGTGGGGCCCTGCACAAATCTCAGGCAAACACTCCATGTGCAGCAGCGACCACGAGCGCCCGTGGTTGGTGGAGAACTCCAAGCTGACACTGGTAACACATGGAAAGAAAGAAAGGTGAAAGACACCATCAGGGTACCTGGCATAGATCTCAATGTAGAAGTACCAACATGGAGAAATCACCAAATCTCCTATTTCTCATAACTGATGAGGAAACAAGAAAGAATTTTAAGCAGAATTTGAATACAAAAATTCCTGCAAATGCAAACATGAGACAAAGTTTCATGAGTCAAACATGCCATGTTTGTCACAGACATGTTTTATGAAAAATCTTCTCCTTAGGATTTTTTCTCCTGAGAAGCTGAGAGACCTCAGGAACAAAATGTAAACAACTATTATCTGCTGCTGTGGAATGCAACAGGTGCATCTTTGATTGGTCCATGTTGATTATTTCTAATTAATGGCCAATCACAGTCCAGCTGTCTTGGACTCTCGGTCAGACACAGGATTTTATTATCATTCCATTTTGATTTCTTTCCTTGCAAGCTTTCTGATGAAATTCTTTCTTCTATTCTTTTAGTATAGTTTTAGTACAGTTTTAATAGAACATATATAATAAAATAATAAATTAGCTTTCTGAAACATGGAGTCAGATCCTCCTGTCTTCTCACATCCTGGGAACCCTGTGAACACCAGCACAAGTGTTTAAAAGCCCAAAGGTTTGTAGACTGAGGATTGCCTGAACACAGAGTTCTTGTTGGGCCACCATCCAGCCAGTGTTTGTGTGCTGCTGCTGTTAAAAGAACTGCATTACTTTTGTATTTAATATTTCATACCGAAATAGCTTCAGATGTGAGGAGAAACCTTGGATTAATCAGAGCTGGACAGTATCAGGTGAGCACAGGACACCTATAGCTGCCAGCTACTAACTATAACATCTGCAAAAGGTGGCAAAAGATCACTAGCTGTTCAAGCATGCGCTGTCTCTTTCCTGGGTTAGAAAACTCCAAAATGTTTACAACCTATAAGGAAATCCTTAGATGCCCAACACTCTAAAGACCTTGAAAAACTAATAGAGAAATTGCTTGACTTACTACAGATTTAGTATTTTACTGAATTATTCTTGTAATTTCCTCCATATGATTAGCTCATAATATTCTGTTTTATTTTAAGTAATGGAACATTATAGAAGTCATAATTTATCTCCTCAATATTAAATTATTGGATTCTGAGTTTTTATTTTTATGATAATTTGCTGACAATATGACTTTATTTAAATGTACCATCACTGTGATATCGTGTCTATTAAAACAGTTTATGGAGGTTTTGACTAATTTATTTCAGGTTTAGATGCAGGGATACCTTAGAGGGACATATTTACTGCTTATATCCAGCACGAGTCTCTCACATTTGCAGTAATGAAAGCATTATTAATAATGCTGCAGACTGGGAGATGTGAAATGCTGCAGTATTTGGGAAATACAAATAGGAAAAATGGTGACCTAATGCTTCTTTGGTTATGGAGATGCTCACTTCTAGTTCAGAAATAGAAGGAAGAATATTGATCTTTCAAAATATATACTAATCTCCATCAGAAAACAGATTGAGGCAGAGACTTTATAAACCATGTTCACTGGCCAGGAGTGTTTATAGGCAAAGTTCTCACTTTTCATGTAGAAAAATGCTGCTGCCTTCTCTTTTTATCAAATATAAGTGCAGTGCCTTGATTTTTGCTTCCCCTTGAATTCTGCTACCCTGCATGGGTACAAGAACTGTCAGTGTTAATGCAGCTCTTTCCAGCTGGAAGTAGAAGCCATGGGACACAGATAAAAGCTCTCATAGTCTCTTACTTTAAACTCTCAACTCTACAAAATATAAAGTAACTTAATCCTCATAAAATATCAATATAAATATTCTCATATGCATATAATGGAGGAGGAACAGTGGGCAGTTTGGTTTTGTGTTCTCCATTTGAAGAAGCATATTAAGAACTTTGAGAGCAGAGTAAAGGATGGGCAAGATGGCTTTGAGCAGCAAGCTGGGATGGGCTGAGGAGCTGGCTTGCTCAGCCTGGTGAGGAGGGGTGAGCTGTAGCATCCTGTGGTGGTGCAGAGGGTGCTCACAAGGAAACCAGAGTCAAACTCTCCTCAGTAGTGTCAGGAACATTACAAAGGACAATAATATATAGACATGGTTTCATAGTTTTGCACTGTACATTAGGAAACACTTTTTCACTTGAGCAGGTGAGGTAGCACAGTGTCCACCCATGATGATTTTTCAAGTCATGGATGGGCAGAGCCATGTCTGACCTGCCCAGTGACCATCCATCCTGCAGTAGCAGGTTTCACCAGATAAGCTGTATAGGTCCCTTCTAACCAACATTTCTATGATTCTATAAAACATGGAGCCTAAAATTACTCCCTTCTCTCCCTTTACCCATGGAAAAATTCACACTGAATGTCCAGAAGGAGTAAAGCCAGAAAAAGTGTTCTGTGATCAGCCTACAGACAGTGAGCTCCTCACACTGATGGTCATTTAGATGAGGGCCATTTATCACCAGTCTTACTAGAATTAGATATGCTTGTGGCATCAGTAATCTCTGAGAGGCCAGCAGGGCAGGTTTCTGCTGCTGCCTTTAATGTTTTCCTCCTTACACAGTATTAAGAAGTAAATCTCATACCCATTAGAAACTGAAGCAAAAGTCAATCTGAAATCATGAGTGTATTTCAGAATAATGGGCTAAGAAAAGCAAGTTTTGACCTGGAAAGCTATTAAATGACTCTTTATTGCACATGAGACACATAAATCTGGGCCTGTAAAGATCAGGAGAAACGTTAGCTTTTGAGCAGCTTATGTTTGTCTTTATCAATGGGATCCCTTCTTCTGAAAAAAGATTTACAAATCCTTGTACAGATTCAATACACCAAAATATACTAGAATGCTGATACCCAAAGGAATGATCTCTCCAGTTTTACCTGTTACCAGGTTGGTAAGTTCCACACCCCAAATTGATGGAGAACTGGATCATGTGAGTCACTGAGGAAGGGAGCACTGGGAGGACGTGGAAGTAATCCACAGCCCAGACATTCCTGTTGTGGCCTTGGTGACTCTTTTGCTTCAGGCAAAATTTGGTTGCAGGAGTCTGCAGGTCAGGACTAATGACAACAGAAACCAAAGATGGCACCTTCAAAAGAAATTAAAACAGGCTTAAATAAGTTTAAAAGGTCACAATGTACCATTTAAAATAAAAAAGCAACTCTAAGTGTGCTGAACCAAAAGTGCTGTTCTCTCTCCTTGATTCATTTTGCCACCTTTTTTAGCCACTTTTTTTCCACACACAATCCCAAATAAAACCTTTTACTATTATGTGGACAGGTATTTATTAGCACCCTGGGTACCAGTGATGCTTATCACCTCAGAGGGATGTCATGGTTTGGTTGTAAAGGCACAGAAGAAAAGACTGCACCTTCTGTGTTCTGAGAGGGGCAAGTTTATGCTGTCATTTTCAGCTGGGAGGGGAAGGTGATGTTTGTCCTGGAGCCCCACAGCTCACAGAAGCTGAGGCAGGGTGGTGGATGTCTGCTCTGGATACGTGAGAATGGTGGAGCAGCAGGAGTTCACAGGCATAACTGGGGAGGATGTTATGCCGCTGAAATAAATGAAAGCACTGCCTCACAAAGCTTAGCCTTTGTCCTAAAGCAATGTAATTAGAACTTTATTATGTCAAAAGAGGATGTCAGCTTTAAACTGCTTGTTTTAAAAAACCTCCACAATGAATTCCATGTAATTTCAGATCCTATCTCTCCCCAAGTTCCCTAATTAATATTTTATTATTTTACAATTACAGTTTCCTTAGTTTTACAAAAGTTCTGCCCTGTCTTTCACACAGAAGCAGGCGAGGAGGGAAGCCATGCACAATGAAACAATGCAAGTGACTCAACCAAACTAAGGCCAAACACTATTGTAAACATTTGGTTTCTAAGTGCTAAAGTTACAGACAAAATTCACACAGATCTGTGCTTGAAATCAGCAGCATCTTTACCATCAAACTTCCCTCAGACTATGTAAGCACACTGCATTTCAGTATCTAGCTCATCTATATGCCCTTGGATGAAATACCAAATTTTGCCTGTTTTACAGTAGCAGAATAAGGAGAACTCAGATAATTCAGGGTAGACATGGTCTAAGTGCTTCTTTGCCCTAGACAGGAAGGATCCTGAAGGCAAGTTCAAGGTCTTTATTGTCCTGCTGAGGGTGGTGGATGTGGCTGGGAGGCAGCTGTACTTTGGGCAGAGGAGATGCTGCCTCCCATGGCTGAGTCTGTGCCCTCTCACTGCAGACCCTCTCCCAGCCCTGGTCCCACCAGGAATGACCCTTTTAGGATCCTGCTTCTCAGCATCACACTGTGCCTAGAATGAGCTTGAGTGGAAACAGGAGTAATCATTGTGAGGAGATGTTATCACTGAAGTTTTCAGCTAATAACTGACCGTTTTTGCCCATTGCTTTCCTGCCTGTTTCCCCAGCCCCAGCCAGCCCTGCACAGTCCTGCCTGGGGCTGGAGTGACCACCAGGAACTGCAGAGCTGTGCTGCAAAGGTGCCTGACTGCTCCCAGGTCTGCACATGATTTATGTGCTTGGGAAGGCCATGTTTGAGTGCCCCTGAGGAATTCACCACACAATATTCCTGTGATGGCTTGAAAAGAGAATGATCTGTCCATTCCCACCCATCTACTTTAGGATAATTTACCTTGTAAGCAGCGTAGGTCAGGGTATCAAGAGGTATGTGCTCCCTCCTGCCTTCAATCTTGGCATACAATATGACATCATTTTCATGGGATTCTCCAGAATCACAAGTTCCCCCTGAACAACACATATTTGAATGAGAAAAAAATTAATTGAAGCCCTTGTTATTGGAAATTGGAATCATATATGCAGCCTTAATTATGAAAATAATTACAGTCAGATGCTATTTAACTTGGGATCTGAAACAAAAGAACACCATCCCTAAGGACACAGCATATAGGAACTGTTTGATCAGATGCACCATGGCAGAGATCAAGGGGGCTGACGATTACGAAAACCTCAAGTACCTCTTTTAATCAGCTTATCAAAACAATTTAAATAGAAAATGCTGTGCCTCAAGCAATACTTCTATCTGTGTGCTTTAAATCCTATTTACATAGAAATGCTCTGCTGTTGAGTTCTCATCAGTAAACTGCTATTTACTGCTCACACTTCATGCAGGCACACATGTAGGTACATAACAGCATCTTAAATACTTCTCAGCTGATAGTTTGGCAGCTGAGAACTTCTTCTAAGTAGGAAGTGAGAAAGACTGCTGTACCTTATTTGTTGTGCTGCTCCTTCTGCTGTCTACACCAATTCCTAAAAGGGATGGCTGGCTGGATGGAATCTATTGTACCACACAAAACATGTGTAGTATGCTTGCCCAACTGGGACAGGGCAGCATTTGAAATATCTTCCTATCAGTAGAACCCAAAATATTCACTAAGCTTCTGTGAAAGAGCAGATGTATTGGCAAATAGGAGCATTATGTTCTGCATTATAGTTACAAGATGAACATCATCCCACAACTTTGGTATTGTGGAAAAGAAGATTTTAAAACAATGTTTCTGTATTTGAAACAGGAATTATTCATTAATTATTTCCCTGTACAGTATGGTTACTCCAGGTATTAAAAAAAAAAAAAAAATCCCAAAATAGAAATAAAAACAGAATGAGGAAGCTTCTTTGAAAAGACTGCAGAGCAGAAAGATTGCACATATTGGAACACTTCCTCTGCTTTTTTGGTTTTGTTTTTTTGCTACAGCCAGCCAGTTCTTGTAATAAACTGGGAGAAGCAGTTCAGAGAACTGGATAACATGTGCACCTCTAATGTGTTTTACACTGTAATAAAGAACATCCATTTGTCTTTTCAAATATTCTCCTTGCCTGAATGCTCAAACAATTATTTATTTAATTTTAAAATACACAGAGAATACATTTTTCAAACAATATCCTGCTGTCCTCTGTGTCTGCATCTGCTGACAACTTCTCCCCTAAGTTCAGAAGGTTGACAAAATTTCTTTCCTGTTTCTCTTGCAGGTGTTGTAATGCTTGGAAGAAATGAGAAAAAGCATCCTCATTTTCCTGTGCTTTATCCATAATTCATGTAACACAGAGGAGATGTGCAACAATTTAGGAAAACAACATGAGGTCTTCCCCTCATTAAATAAAGTGTGTTTTTTTCTTGTTGATACAGAAGGTTGCTTGTGAAGGTCACAGGTTTATTCTCTGCTTCCTCCTTTATTATTCTATTATTCTCTTTTAAGCAAAAATCCTCACTTTCTCTAAACATGGTGTTGAGAGAATAACCTCATGGAACTTCCTTTATGTGCAAAATAAAAGCTCTGGAAAAATACTGTGAGCATTAGCTACCATGTTCATGGGGATTCTGCTCTGCTGCAACATCAAACTTGTGTAGTGACAGCACCAGCAGGGAGAAGTGACAGGACAGGCTGGCTCTTGGCTGTTTCCTGAGCCCTGGGAAATGGCTGATGTCGAATTTTGCCCCAGCAAGGAAGGTCCACAGATGATGCTAACACTACAGCAGTGCTTTTCATGAGGGGTGCCACATGTAGAACACATCTCCTCCCAGACCACAGCACTCTCTGTGTGAATCTCACCCTGGGCCAACATTTAAACAGATTTAGGACTTTAGGAATGGAGTAAGAGCTTTTGAGGTGAAGCTATTCCCTGGGTTCATCAGGGAAGGCTGCCCCACCTCTGTGCTGCTCCCATCTCACCCTCATGTGCAACTCTCTGGACTCTGATGGATTAGCACCAGGGTCTGCATGGACATCACCACAGGAGGACATGAGAGGAACCTGTAAAACCTCTACAGATGACAAAGATATGACCATCTCTTAGTATGGATTAAGGGGCACTGAGTGAAATTAGTGTATACAAGACAAGAAGATGCTTCTCCACATGAGAATTGTGCAGCACTGCATAATGCAAATCTCACATGCTTCACATCTTGTACTACATCACGAATTCATACTCACCCATACTGAAATAAAATCTCAAGTTCCCGTAACCTGTGGTGTCCATGTATGGAGTACATATTTTTCTTTCTCCATCTCTGAGAAATACCATAGCTGAGCCAGATTCCAGGGTTCCACACTCAGTACCAATGACAGCTCCAAAGATGTCCCACCTGCAGAGGCCAACAGTAGGTGGAGAAGGTGCAGCAGCACACCACTGATAAACTTATGCAAAACATGCCATAGGGGTTCACTGGTATTTATGAAATTAGCTGTTTCTACTCTTATAGAGGGAAAAAAACCACAGTGTTTCAAATGTCATCCCTATACCATGACTTTCATATTCAACATTAGCTTTTAAACTCAGTTGACTCAACTAATGCAAAGTTAATATCAATATTTAAAAGAATTTGGCAGAAATGCATGAATTAACAAAAAAAATGAGGCTTTTAGTGAATGCTGCTACCAATTATGTAGTGTTGTATTGTTCTACCATCTTCATTATTTTTTTTCTGGTGCTAAAATGTTTAAAAAATAAATGCATTCTGATTAATTTTGCATAATAAAAGATTTATAGATCAATGAAACTTGAAAAGGCACATGTCCACCATATCTGCTATACAAGTATTAAATATGTAGGTAATAGCTGAAAATGGTCTCTTTTCATCTTTTTGAGCATTTAGGGTAACAGTTTTTAACTAACACATGAACAGAGTATGAAAAAAGACTGCTGTGTTTCTAATAGTGATGATATGATCTTTCTCAGTTTTTCTGTACAGCATTTTATCTTATTTTTATTCAGTGATAATTAAAAGGGCTGTTGCAGAATTTTCCAATTAAGTATTTTACATTGAAAATACATTTTCATCATGAAAGTGATGGTTACTTCAAAACTCCATCAAAATGTTTTGAAATACTAGAAAGTGTTGAAATCTTGTGCATTATTTTGGTCTGATATATTATTATTATTCATGTTGAAGTCTTAATTCATAATTAAGTATTTAAGAATTATAAGGCTGATAAAACAATGAAATTATTCAGAATCACCAAATCCTGATAATCCAAACATTTAAATATCCAGCATGATTCAGGAGGAATGAGAAAACATGGAAGTTCAGAAACCCTTGTGGGAGGCAAAGTCTTTTCCTGTCTCCTTCCACCAGAGACAATCTCTAGCAGGTATGTGCCATATCACAATTTCAAAAACTGTCATTACAAGAACTAAACAGTCTATTTATTAGTTTAACCATTCCAATGATTTCAAAATGCATTTCTGGGATCCTCTTAAAAGCTGCCAGTTTCCCCATGGACCTAAGCTGTGACAGACTGGTGACATGCCTGTTTGGAAATCCTGCTTTAAACCTGTCAGTCATTTACACAGGAATTAGTGAGCTTAACATGACTGAAAAGCTTTATGATATAAATAGAAATATTTTAATGGAAGCACAGTTTAATCTAACCCTAATTCTATTGTGCAGATTTTTTAAAGCTAATGTCCAATATAATGTGCAATATAAAAACACAATTTTGAAAATGGGTCTCCCGGGCTGAAGGCAGTACAGAATTAAACAGTTGTGCCTACTTCAACTTACACAAAAAAAATCTCACAATGCTCCATTGATCTTTTGTATGCTCTATTTAGCTCAATTAAAACACTCTGTAGTGACCCACAAAACAGCTCAGGGTCATGAATGATGCAGATCATGGATGTTTCTAGGGATGTTTCCTTTTAGGCAGCATCAGAAATGAAAACTAGAGAATTCTGCATTTTTTTTTTAAAGCACTTGAACAGGAATACATCAAGACACTGCCAGTAAAGAAAATGGAGAAGGATCCTGGGTGATGGCATGATTTAACATTTATATTTTAACTAATTTATCCTTCACATGACTCTTGGAATTCTTATTTATAAAACATGTGATTTATGGACCAAAACTAGACCAACTGAACATGGAGGTCCAAAGCAAGAGTGTGCCTGCCAGGCAGCCTGATGTGGGGATCTATTCACTTTTAGGATCAGGCTCTAATTCACACAAGTAAAGAGAAGCAGAACGACAGTGGAAATATATGTGGTACTTAGAACAGCAAGCCCTCCCCACATAGCCTCCCACTTTAGGTGGTAGATGCAAAAAATACCAACCAGCTGCTTATTAAAAACAGTGATGATTCCCTCTGCCCTCATCTCCAAGAGCATTTGGTGCAGAGCAAAGTGGTGGTGACCCCTCTACCTGAGCTTCCTTTTGCTCTCCCTTATGAGGGATGCTTTTGCCTTCCCCTTGAGAGCTGGCAGGCTCCAGCTGACATGACAAAGCAGTGCCTGAGAACCTCCTGCAAGCTCTCTCTCAGGTATGCAGTGTTCTGTATTTCATATACAGTTTAAATAGCATTTAATAGCATATTTCTCTAAGAAGTGATTAAGGAAACTCACTCAAATGTATTTCCATTTAGGTACAGCTCCCAAAACAAATTCCAGAGAAATGTTGAAAAGAGGAACAGTAGTGGTGGCAATTTTATATGATTAGGATGTAGTCATCACCCAACTTTGGTGTTTATTTATGGCAGCATGCAATTTAAATCTCCATTCTTATAGAACAATAGAAAGAAGGAAGTTTCTAATATAGAGTAAAATTTCCAAAGAAAAAAATAGGAAAAAGGTTATGAGGCCTTGGGCTGGCAGAGTGGGGGCAGATCAGGACCTGGCTGCTGGGACACAGAATGACAGAATCGAAGGAGGGCTGCACCCTCCCTTGCCACCTGCAGCTGGAACCAGGCACCCTGCAACAGGAAAAGTGACATTTGCCCAATCCAGAAGGAACTGTACATTTGCTAACCTGGGCTGCAAGTTGCCCAACTTAACTAAGCACCCACTTGTGTAGAGAAACTCTACCAACAGGGCAGATATCCGCAGACAGCACTGCCATCCTGTTTTTTAAGGATGGAAAAAAGATGGAGAGCACATCTCAAAGGTGTCCCACATGGTCACATAGAACACAACACACATGAACTCATTTTCTTCCCTTTGTCTGAAGCAGCATCTGCTGCCATTGGCTGATTATTTGAACTGGGACAGAGTCCACAGTGAATATTTTTTCTGTAAACGCCAAATATATCTATGTGTCCACAGGACATATTAGCATGTATTTCTTAAAAGGTGCTCTTACTTTCAGCACAGCATAGGCGGCATTTGAATCAGTTGCTAATGATCTGAAGTACTTTGTATGTTAAAATCAACATTCAGTGGAGACCCATAAATTAGCAGTGTATGTTTCTCACTGCCCTGGGGTTACAGCCACTAATGTTTTTTATTTTTTTTAATAGAAAAGAATCAAGCCCCTACTGAGGCTATTTTCTTTTTGTCAGAATTTATACAATGAGGTATATAAAATGAAGCTTCTTTATACCAGTACATATTTTTTAAAGCTCACTCATGTTTTGGTAAAAGCAGTAATATTGCTGTCCTAGACATTTTTGTTTATTTTCTGCATCCTTGCAGCAGTTCCTGCTGGATATGGCATTACAGGGACCCTTTGAATCACAAAGTATATATTCAAAATAGAAATAGTAAATTATCAGCCAGACCCTGAGCTCTTGCCCAGCAGGTATGGCTGTGCTTTTGGTGATGCCAGATGAGAACAGACTGCTGCTTCAGCTTTCCTGCCTCCACCTTCTCCTCCTCTTCCTCCTCCAGCACCTACAGCATTTGTACAAGCAGAAGCTCTCTCTCTCAGTAAAGTGAGGCTCACAGCAGTGATCCAGAGGAGATGAATTTCTCAAGGAATTTGATATCACATGGACATGAGCTTGTTAACAACACTCTGGTGTGAATTAACAAAACAGATCACCATCATGTGTTTCATTAGAATGGTTACATTACTCACAAGCACCTTTTCATTAAAAACAGTGATGACAGGATGGTCCAGAGACAAACTGTTCCTCCTGGACTTCTTGTACTTATTTCTTCCTAAAATCTGCAACCATGGGCTATTTACAGTATTGCTATTTATCGTCATCACTGACTACACAGCAAAGGTAAGAGGCAATTCCCTGTTTATCCTATTTCCTCCTCCCTGGAGTGCTGCTGCTGGCCTGTGCAGGGCCCTGCCCTGGCTGGGGACACTCACCCTTTGGGCTGGCTCTCAAACTCCTCTGCCCACTGCTCCTGGGCATCCTCCACGGAGAGGTCCACGTCGCGGGTGGTGGCGAAGTTGAACTCGCTGCCCTCGGTGCCGTGGAAGTAGATGGAATTCCCGTCGGACTGACAGCTGTGCTGTGGGCACAAGGAGCACAGGGGAGCTGAGGTTAGGCTGGGTTTGTGCAGTGTTCACACATTGTCAGAGCTCAGCGTGAGCTGTACTTATCTAAGGGCTCACTGATGCCTGAAACTAAATAAAAACCAGATGGTTATCTTGGATCTTCCTTGTCGTGTCGTAACAATTATTGTGTCCTAATCTTGTACCTGCTTCCCTACAAACCCACTACAGACCATGGTAAAACTGTGTTTGCATTGAGAAGTCATGTACCACATCTCTGGGTGCTTATTTTTGTTTTAAAGCATCTTCCTTATGTCTGCCCACACACAACTCTGTCTGCAAATAACTTCAGTAGTATTTCAAATATTGCTACAGAGATTTTGTAGGCGTAAGAGTTTTGTGCTGTGAAACATGTCAGATCTCTGGGTTTGAATTTTTGCCAAAAGAGGTATTTGTGTGTAAAATTGCTATGCATTGCCATACAGTAAACTTTGGGCCCCAAGTGTATGGCTGAAAAGGCTGTATTTGCTATATTTAGCAAATGCTATTGCATAACAAATAGCTCTGGAGGCCAAGAGCTCTCGTGATAGAGCAATCCCAGGGGTCCTGAGGCTGCTCCCAAACCCACTGTCTGCTTTTCCTACTGCATTTCTGCACATACTGCCTCAGCAACATCAAATGGTGCATTGTGTCTCCTCCAACATGCCACAGCCACCAGAACTCCCCAGGAGTGTTGGCCTGGCAGGAGCTGCCTCTGAGGTGCACAAGGGGGTCACAGCATAAATTTTCTTTTTTCTTCCATCCTACTTTTTTTATCTTCTTGTGTGTCAGATAAAAAGGCAAATCTGCCAAATCTGTGAGGCGGAAACAGGTACTAGAATTTTCTAAAGAAGATCTACCTTGTCTTAATGCAAACAGAACACTTTGCAGTTTTTTGAGTTCTTCCTATTACAAAAAGTACTGACAAAATGAATAATTCTCTCAAACACTTCTTTTATTCATGTGTATGTATGTGTGTGTGTGTGTGTGAGAGAGAGATCTTGCTCCTTAAGACAGGAAGCTGAATTAAGGAACTATTAATTAGAATAATTCTGCATTCCTACAACATCTCAGTATTTAAAAAGGAGATACAATAATGCCAAATTGCATTGACCTTTTCAGTATTGTCTGTGCAGTGCCCTCTTGTCTCTGAACCCCTTCATAACGCGCCAAGGGAAAATATGACAATCACATCTTCTGCACTTAAAAAGGTCATGGGAGCGTCACATAAGGGAATAATTAGATTTTTAACAAAGAGAAAGGTGGGGCAAGAAATGAAAACTGCTCACTACATCTTAGTCTATGGGTTTTTACGAGTAAAGTACAAAATAACACATTTTGTCATATTCTATAACACTTTGTTTATCAATAAAGTCACATAATTGAAATTCTTTTATTGATGATTTTCAAGTATGGTTGTCAATACCTCAGCAATTAATTTATATAAAGGAACATAATTTTTATATTTCTGGAGGTGCCTACACATTGTTAGAAAAAACTGTGAGTAATTGAAGTCTGATTTTTGTATAGAAAGTTCCTGTTCTGTACTTGAATGACAACAGCTCTATGTTTATTAACACAGAATAAATATCACATAAAAATATAACACATTGTAAAAACCTAAAGACTGTTTCAACTGCTAAAATAAACTAATTGCTGTTAAAGTGTTTTTTTCCCAAAGAAAGGTCAAAGCAATAGAAAGATCCTGAAGTGTTGATAACTTATCACAGAAATTAAATAGATTTTGTCACAAGTCTCCTTTCTCCTTGGTCTGTTAATGCAGCATACACACAGTACGCCATATACACCACTGAAAAGGCAGAATAATTTACACATCAAATATATTATAACTAGCAGAAATTAATGAGACAGTTTTATGTCTTCTCTTTGAAAAACAGCAATTGTACTATGCAGTTATTTATAATGGACTGAGAAATTGCTTTTGTTTACTGATTTTAACCTTCACACTCATCAGTATTGCTAACATCAGAATTTTAAGAACAATTTCTTTGTTGTGATTCTTGATTTACAGAATTTTCTTCATTTGCTGAAGACAAATCAAGTATCCTTTATCTGTCAATCAATCTGCCACAAAACTCTCATTATCTGCAGGCAGCCAAATAAATACACTAAAAATAAATATTCAGGCTAAAACTTTATTCAAATTTATACATAAACCTTCATCTCAGGAAACAAACAGCTAAATAGATCCTACTGAGGTAGATATTAGAATTACATACAAGCATAGGAATATCTTCTATAAGAGCAACTTATATCTCAGGTGCTAAGTTATATGTAAGTATGCATTTGATAGTGGGTATGTAATTAGTAATCTCTTGACTGATTAAAACCATCTATTAAAATAAACACAAATCAGATACAACCTAATTATCTTTTAATATTTGTACATCCTTCTGCTGTCTAGCAGAATATTTATTGAATGGAGTTTTCATTTAGGCTGTCAAGATAAATAAATGGGCAGTTTGGCAAGGGGGGTATAAATAATTATACAGTGGTGTATAATGAACACTTTATGAAAGCTCAAAATCATAATTTATTTAATTAGTTCTATAAAGCTATATTTCTGCATTTATACAGAAATGCTCCATAGTATCTATGAATATGTATTTTATGAATATTTTATGTGTTAACGAACCACACAACGTATGGCTCAAATCACAATCTGCTCCTGTCAGCTTTGGCTCCTGTGAAACAGCTACACAGAAGAGAAGTTCAGTCTGGGGTTTAACTCCCCTGTTATTCTAAATACCTGTGAAACATGTAATAGAAGCTCATGACCTTAAAAAAGAGTGAGAAAGAGAAACGTGCTCTAAACCCAGGTATGGATTTTACAGAAGTTCTGAGGGAGTGCCACCATTTTCTTGTGCAGTTTTGCCCCAGAGCCAGCATGGGGGAAGCAGATGGGGATGAGCTCCACGAGCTGAGCTGGCCAAGCAAGGGCCAGGGCTCCTCCACTCATGATCTGATTCTCTCCTCCTGCCTGTATAACCATCACCCTCAGGTTTTTTCTTTTATCTTCCCAAGCAGTCACTATCTGTCACTGCTTTTACTGCTCTTTTTTTTTTACCTGATGGGCTGCTGAGGGAAGAAAAACGTCAAAGAGCACTCAGCTAAATTTTCCAGAAGCAAAGGAAGCTCTGCAGGAGATGGTGCTCACCAGCATTGCCCCACCTACCTTGTCAGTCTTGTTCAGCATCCAGGAGGCTGCTGAATACGTTGGACTATTATGTGGGTTTGCAGAGGGCTTGAACAGATTAAAGACAGAATTGAAACCATCAGACTCATTTTCTCTTGGGTTCAACCCAACATTTGAATTCAAGTCTTTAGGAAAAAAACCCCTTAAGTACAATTTACATATTGTGTCATCTCTTTCCCAAATTAAAGGCTTTACACTTGTGGTGGAAGTCTACATACTTCCACTATTAAGGACTGAATTTCACAAGTGTTTATTTTGTTATTCCCAAAAGGTAAAAAATGTGGAATGTACACATAATGAGTTTTAAAACCATCTGGATTAAGCTCTCCCTAAACTGGAGATCCTCTGGATTATGTAATTACTCTTTTATGAATTCCAGATTAAATTTGTTCTCTGTTTAATTTTAATTTACATTTAAATAATCTATAAAATAAGAGGAAGTTAACTTGCTATGCAAAATTTGTAACTAAAAGGGCCAAATGAAAGCCACTTGTAGGATATTTGCCCTTGTTACCATGGAAGCATCAGCTGTAGGTCCAGAACTGAAGCACCATTCAATTTTGTTTAAAGGGGATTAAATGCATGTGGAACATTTAGTGTGTCCTTGTGCAAATTACAACACTGAAATGTTAACTAATTTGTAAGGAAAAGTTAATTTAGAGAATAAGTTCTTTGACAAATCTGATAAATATAATTTAGCAAAGTTTACTCCAAGATCACCTACACAATAGAACATAAGACACAGGCACTTGAATGAAGCCTCTTCACAACAGTTGCTGTTGCCCATTGTTTGCAACTGGAATGGGACCATCAGCCTGACATAAGTAAACTGCTGTATTCCTAAATAAACAAGCCCTGCCTGTTGCCAAATGGAAAGAAGCCAGGTTCTGTTCAGGGACTGTGGTGATCCCAAGAGAACAAAACCCAAAAAACCCACAAATATTTTAATTTAGTCTGGCACTACCTTATTCACTGGCTGTAATTGTTAAGCTATTGCTCTGCAAGAATAGGGCAAAATGAAAATTGGCTGGATGTATTCCTGAATCTCAGCATTCTTGGATTTACTTTCAATCTAATCTTCACTCTGAATTTGTTGTGCTTCTGAAGTTTTTCTACTGGATAGTTATGGAATCACTGGTTTTTCCCCATTTTCAAGGCCCTGCATGGCTCATCCTCACCTGCCTCCACCATTTCCCACATGCTTCATCTTCTGGGCCACTTTTCCTTGGCTGTCAATGATTGTCACTACATGTGCTGGCGAGACAACCCACCTTGCAGGTCCTTGCCCATTCTCCCCACTGCTCTTGTCAAATGCCCACATGATTTCCTTCAGACACTTGCTTAATGCTCTCTTCAGCAAGCCTTATCAATGATTGCTCTGAAGAGTGCACTGATGACCAGGATGAGCATTCTCCCCTCCTGCAGCATTTCCTTTTACTCCCACTGATTCCCATCCCCAGCTTATTCCCTGTTTTATAAATGGATGGCAATGTCCTGGGGCACAGGCTCTCTTTTGGGTTTGTGGATGGAGAGGCAGCAATGGTAAATTCCTTGATAAGGAATCTTTGATGCTACATTGGTATCACAAGTACAAAAAATACATTTTCACTCTAAAATTGTTGTTGTCTATGAATATTTTCAGTTTATCGCTACAGTTCTTAGCCAAATTGTCTACAAGACCCTGCAAGTTTTACTAATTCATATGAGATTTCTACAACATATTATGAAGACATTAGTTAATGGGAGAGAGACCAATGCATGGCTTTAGATGCTTAGACACTTCTTAGATTTTATGTTCTTTTAGGAAAGCCTCTTGATCATGAGATGCAGAATTGTTTAAATTATGACTGCTCAAAACCATCAGTCAGCAAAAGCAGGAAAGTCAGATTTGGAGAAGCAGGTCCTTTACAACTGAATCTCTTTAAGGTTTCATAAGAAAATAAGGGCCTGAGGTGAATCTGGGATCCTACATCATGTAACATGTCTGAACAATCTCCATATTTCTAAAGACTTGCATGCAAGCACCACATAAGGAGACATCAGCTACCCTCAGTGTGACCTGTTGGCCAGGAGGATCTGGAGATCTCCAGTCCACCCTGAAATGGGAACCAGCACAAGCCTCAACCAGATCAGCCTCTGCCACAGCTGCAGCTAAGCACACAGGCCTGAAGATTTTTAGAAACTCAAAAGACAAATATTAGGAATGTAAACAGAAGCACTGAAGTTCATCCTAGCCAGCTTCTGTCCCTGTTGTTCAAGTCAAACTTGTGAATCAATAAATACCTCTTGGCTTTACAGTATGGGATTTCTTTACTTGGAGAGTGGAACAGAGGGCAACTAAATGATACAACTGTGCCATTCGGCAAAGCATCAACAGGAAACACTAGTGTGAAATTCCTCAGTGTAACAGATTTTTGGCTGAGGTCTTGCATATCATCTTCCTGAGGTTCATTCCTGTGCTCCCATGAAAATGTTGTTCACCTCTATGCCTTTAAAGCACTCACAGTCATCTTTACCATCATTTAATTAGCTTTTTATCAGTGACGAACACCGATGCTCTTCTTCATATTATCTCCCCTGGGCCTAATGGCCCTGATGATTCTTTCAGACAGCTGTAGCCTCACAATTTATTTTTTGGCGACATTTCTTGCATTGGAATGAATGTGTTGGGCATTTGGGCAGTGCCAGCTTGCAAAGGGCTGACGGCAGATGGAAAGAAATCTGCCCAGTATGCCTTCACCTCTACACAAGCAGAGGGCCATCAATTTCCCCCATTAAGGAGTTGTCACGCAGCCCACCCAGCTGGAGGAGCATCTCTGATAGCCAGGCTGGCTGGCGTATGCTGTTCAAATACAAAATGCACTTTAAAAAGAAACGAAAATATCGTTTGTCGGCAAATTGAAAATGCGTGGCGTTGACCGCAGCCAATTTTTTAATGACTGCAATATTTTAAGTGATTATTTTTGCCACTTCAGATTGCTCCTTAGAGAGGAGAGGTTTTTTAATTAAAATCTAGGCAATGCAAACAGATGAGATATGAGAAGCAGAGGAACAAGAAGAAAGATGAAGAAAATTAATTGAAGCAACATTGTCAATGGAGCTGTAAATTAGATATTGTGTCTTTCTGGAAATGAGTCATGCAGGTTTTAGAAATTTTAAAATTTTGACATGATAGCAGGTACAAGGCTAGATTAAGTCCTGATAAAATCATACTTTGTATGCAATATGTCAGTCAGCAAAGGTGCAGTTACAGAATTCAGGGACAACTTCAAATTCTAAATTCTGTGAATCTGGCTGCTAATGCTCCTGGCCTGAAATTCCTTCTTTAACCAAAGTAAAGAACCAATGTGATTAGAATACATTCCCATGAGAAAACCAGAGCTTTAGTCTTTCCCATGTGCTACATTTTTACATCATTTAATGTAGGCTACGGAACAAAAACCTTGGCTGCACAAGCAGACCAGGAGCACAGAGGGTTATAGTGCACCTTCCTTTTCCAAAACAATGGGATGAAACTCATCCTGTGATGCAGCAAGAAACATTTCATAAAGTGTGTTTGCACTCATCATTTCCGATTGTAGACTGTTATTCAAAGGCTAATGCTCCAAACACTTTGCCTGTTTATGAGTGATTCATATGATTTGTGTGGTTCTTGGTTTTCTAGGACATTTCATGATGTTTGTACAACATCGATTGCTCCGGCAATGACCGGTTTCCTTAATGACTCATTTAACTGGCATGATCTGAGCTATTCCTCCATGCCCTGGGAACTACTGATGTTTGGAGCACTCTGCCCTGAGCATTATCTGCTCCTCTGAAAGCAATGGTGTGCATTTAGACCACTGTAAAATCAGAGTGAGAAATAATCAAGCAAAGTTGTTTCTACTCTTTGGCACCTAATGGGTCAATTCTTGTTATTTCTATTGACGTGCATCTCACAGTGACCTGTGAAGATCAAATTCTTTCCTTCTAGGAGGCAGGAAGACCCCCTGTGCTTGGACACCAGCTCAGAGCTGAGGCTGGCTCCCTGCCATCCCTCTCAACACTTCCAAGCCACAGGGAACTGGCATGGAGAAAGGTGTGGGTTCAGCCTTGCTGCCCAACATCAACTCTCAGCTGCCCAAATGACTCACAGCACTACAGCCAACCACCTGCCAGCTCTAATGAACTCCTAGGCATTGTATCTAAGTATTCTTATTTTAATTACAAGTCTGTTTATTAGGGAATAAAAAAAAGGCAAGAGCAATTCCACCCATGGGCTGGGGCACAAATGCCTCCTCATGGGCACAGCTCAGAATGGCCAAAATCTAAAGGCAGCTGGTAGACAGGTTTTGTGCACCCTGCACTGCTTTCTTCAACTCTCCTCCCCTCTCACACTCCTCGTCCCACCCACAGAGAAGCAGTAATGTCTCTCGGATGAGGTGCAGCAGGAAGTCTGCCCGTCTCTTCCCAGGAAGATGTGGTGGATAAGGGCTCCTGCGAGGCAAAGCAGCTGGCTAGAAGGCTGGGTTTGGCCCACAGAATAAATACTGCCTTGATACATCTTATACAAAAAACAAAGGAATCTTGTCAGAAGAATCTATCTCTTTGTAATTTTGACCAATACAAGGTGATAGCAATTTCAGTCTGACATTTTCACACTGGCATACATGGACTATTATCTCTCCTCCTTTAAACAAATACATTCAAACTGATTCAGAAAATGGATACCTGAACACTTTTTAAAGCAATAATTTAAAAGTAAAAGGAAAAAAATTCTTGTTTATTTTAGCACAAACAAACCCAAAAGATATATATATGGATCAGGATGTTTGTTTAAGAAGAGTATCCAAAGCCATTCCATTAATTAACAGAGTATTCAGACATTTGTAAATCTACTCTGGAATGAGGGAGGATCAAATAGCTAAATCAGCCTTTCTTTTTGCCAAATTCCCAGGGCTGTGTGCATGTCTTCTCTGCTCAGCAGCACACAACAATGCAGGTTCAGGAAGGACTTGCAGGTCAGGGATGTGCACAGCCCTGCTCTCTCAGGGTGTGGTAAAAGGTCACAGTGTTTTACATGTATTTTCAGCATATTTTCTGAGTGTGAGTGACTTTTCTTATGCAACTTTCCCTTCTGCTACACTGGCATGTATATCTGGGAAATGAAAAGGAACTGAATGGTGATGACCTGTTATTTAAAGGGCCTACTGAATCAGGATACTGGGATTGGAATATTTTCAGGGTTTATTTGTCATGCCCACAGTAGTAAATAACACTGTGGTTACCATTCCCTAGTCATAAACCAAATCTGCTCAGTGAGGCTGGGACACACCTGCCCCCACTGCCCCATCCCAAGCCAGGCTGCACACACAGAGCTCAGCACCAACAATCAGCCTCAGGTGCAGTCCCCAAACCCTGCAGACCAAACAAACCGAGCTGTCCAGATGAATGGCAACCTCCAGCCCCCAAAGGAAGAGTGGCTGCAAATACTGAGAGTCAGCAATTCAGTAATTTGACTCTTCTCAAAGATGAAGTGTCACTGGCTTAACACACCACGACCAAATACATTGTCCCTCTGGCGTCTGAAATGATCCATACTGCTCTTTCCCAATGTGGAAAAATTCCAGAGACAGGTGGTTTGGTCTCAATGTTATTGTTGTGCAATTAAACACCACAGAAACAAAAACTCTAAGGCTACTGAGGTGGTCTCCCTTCTCAAAATTAGTTTTAGAGTTTGAAGGACCAATTTTGAACTAGAACAATCAGAGAAAACAAAAGGATTTCCAAATGCTGTACCTCAAAGCTCAGCAATTTCTGGTCAAATATACAGTATCTATGAAGTGCCCAATGAAAGCTGAAATTGGTTTTCTGTTACACAGGAGTAGAGCTCCAAGGAGCATTATTGACAGAAGTACAGCATTTTTCCATTCATTTCAGCAATCTCAATCACCAGAGCATCATCCTGACCATGCTCAGTTGTGAGGCCATGCTCATGCTCAGAGCTGTCACTGGAAATCTTGAAGCCCAGTCAGGAATTTATCCTGTTCAACACCCTTCCACACAGCCCGACACAGATAAACACGTTCAGTGGATCCAATTAATCTCCTAAGGGTTGCTTGGCCTTGCTAACAGCCTCTCTCTTGCCTTTTGCTGTCTTCTTTGGAACCAAGACACACAAGCTCAAAGGATTATCTCTCAGCTTGCATCCTGTCTCAGTAGCCAGGTCCAGCTGTGTCTGCAACCAGCCATGTGCTTTCAAAGGAGCAGCAACTGCTCCTGAGGGCAGCAGGAAATGCAAGGAAATCCCTGGGCCAAGCTCAGGCAGACTGGGAGAGGAGGAGAAACTGCTTCCCAAGCTGGGCACAGGAAAGTTCCCACAGTGTTTGTTGAGAACACAGCATCCAGACCCACCAGACTGGAGTGAGTGAACACATTGCTGCAAATTTCTCAGCAATACTCTCACTGTCCACTCCAATGGTGTTATCTTCAAGGGATGTACCCTCAAAGATGAGCCAGGGACTCAGCAGGCAGCAAGGATGACACCACTCCTCTGTGAGGAGAGCATCTGCCTGTGGATGCACACTCTGCTGTGTCATTTGCTGTCAAGGACAGAGAGGGTCTAATGGCCTAATCTTACACGTTAGATCCTCAATAAATATTTTTAAGGCTAGGTTTTCTAAAATATAAATTGAGAGAGGATGGAAGGATATGAATTGTAACTTGTATGGCACAAACAGGCTTGGGTATCAGAGAAAAGGTCTTGTGAGACTGGAATGAAGCTCGGCATTGTGACAGTGAGTATGGGAACTTCAGGCACATAGGTGAGAGTTAGAAAAGATAGCAGGAGGCAGCAATGAAACTGCATAGAATCACAGAATATCCTGAGTTGTATGGTGCTTACTGAGATTATCAGAGTCCAACTCTTGGCCTGCCCAGGACATCCCAAGGATTTCACCACATGCCTGAGAGTATTGTTCCAGCACTTGAGCTGTGTCATGCTGGGGCTGTGACCCCTGCCCTGGGGAGCCTGTTCAGAGCCCAAATACCCTCTGGGGGAGAACCTTTTCCTCACAGCCAGCCTACATCTCCCCTGACACTGCTTCTTGTCATTCCCTCAGACCTTATCCCTGGCCACCACAGAGGAGATTGGTGCCTGCCCCTCTGCTTCCCTCGTGGGGAAGCTGCAGACACTTTGCTGATCCCTCAGTAAAAATGTATAGAAAAAAATTAAATTGCTGTACAGACTTTGTGAACAAGGATCAGGACTATTTAGCAAGTTCCTGTTGTCTGGGAAGCAAAAAGACTTGTAGAAAAAAGGGAACTAGAATTATCTGTGACGGAAGCTACCTTTGTAACACTGTTAGAGTTTCTCAAATATTATTCTGTGCGCCAGTGACTTTGGCAATGATAGAGAAATCTTCTAAAGCCTTCCTCTATGCCATATTCAATGTCATTAGCACACTCTACAAGGATTTTTACCTTTCTACTTATATAAAATATTATGTTTGTGATGAACTGAGATTAGAGGTGTTTTAAAGAAAACAATAAAAGATTTTGTAAATCATATATAATATTCCAAATATGAAAAGTAAAAAAAAAGTCAAAAAATTTGTTCTGGTGTTAGAATGCTACGACAGGTTTTATGCTGATCTGATGTAAATCTTGACCCAATTTATAGTCTTACATTTGACATAACATGAAATTCACATTGCAAAATCTGTTCAAATTATATTTGGCAAGATTGTTCCTGAAAATCTGAGGAAGACTGCAGCAAGAGCTAAAAATGAAAAGAGTGAAGGAGTGCTCTGGTGACAATACAGACACACTGCAGGGTCCCATGAAGAATTAAAGGCCTGCCTCACACATAGCCTTAAGCCAGGGTGCCTACACACACATAGCCTCAGCCTGGTGTAAGTGGCTACACAGAGTCAGAGGTCAGCTGGAAACAGGCATTTGCACATTTCACTTGTACCTGAAAGGGAAGATGAGTTTGGAGGACTGTCAGGTTGGTGAAACCTCACTCATGTCATAAAAGGCTTGACCTTGATGGGATTTCTGTCTAGAAACTCTCAGTGATCTCCAGGTTTAGGTCCTTTGTCTTTTGTAAATGCCTAGCTGTGTATTGGCACAAACTAGCTGGGTTTAACTAAACAAACCCCAAAATAACCTCCACAACCAACAACAACAACAACAAAAAAATCATATAAACAGTAACAAAAAAAAAAGAGAGTTATTTGTTGAAATTTAGATGTTGTTCATACATGTTTCAGAAAGAGCAAGCAGCGTTTAGGCTTGGACAGCTGAGAAAAGTAACAGTGCTTGTGGTACATTAACCCTTGCTTTTCTTTCACACCTTCACATCTGTGGGCTGGATTTCAAAATCCAGAGATAAGACTGGCAAAACAACAAGTGTTAACCAATCACATAATATTCATTAAATACTATGCGATTGGATGGTTTTGATTCTAAAACCTTGTGTAAAAACTTTGCCAATGTAGTTTAAATGACCCTGCTGAAGTAAAAAAAAGAGTTAATAAGATGGCACTATGATTAGTGGGAATATTTATGTCTTAAACTGTTAATTTGAAGCCATTTGTATCAGGTTCTGTGGGAAAAGGACAAGGCCAAAACCAAACTCTTACTGCCCTCAGTATTCAACATCTGTTTCCTGTGCAATTGCCAAAACCATTAACAGCATCATAAATGAACCCTGACATCAAAACTGCTTTTGTGAATGAAAATAGGATGAAACCAGAAAGTCATCAGCTGTTGAACTTCTGTCTGCTTTGAAACATAGACAGCAAGGACCCAAGTGTTACACAAATATTGAACAAATCTGCATGTGAAGGTACTCTGTGCACAGGGATCCTGTTGGGCTCCTTAGAGTTTTTCTCAAGGTAGAATGGATCTTGGATCTTGGTCTTGCTGTATCTCACATAGCAAAACAGGATCATACTAAAAAAGAGAATCTTAAGAAGCAGCCACCACCTGAATTTGTGCTGCAATGGAGATGGGATATTCACAGACAGAAAATGTGGGAAACCTTACATTTTTTGGGATGATTTGTGAAGTGAGTAGTTGTAGCTGAAAAAGACCAAGTTAAAAAGCAGGTATTTAAAATATCTAACAGAAAAAATTGAATTTGTTTCAAAAATACTGCACTGTTTTGCTGAAAGGAAGCTGTTTTCCATTTTCTGTTTCATGATCTTTGACATGACAGTATAAATGCCATTTGGTTTTGGTCATGGCAGAAAAGTTGCATTGTTTTGGAGGGCCCCAATGGGATAGAGAAAGGGTAAAAACAAAGCTAAAAGGAGCCCAATGCTAGAAGCAGATGGAGTTGCCTGAACACTCTTATGATCACAGTTTGGTCAGGTGTTACTGTCTTCTACTTACAAGAGTAATAATAACATTAAGCCATGGAAAATCAGACTAACCTTAACTGTGGCCCCAGGAAAGAAAAGCCAGTTGCCAGTATCCACAGGATCCAGATTATCTTCTAACACAACTTTTCTGTGAGCAGCATTTATGATCAGGACATTGTCCAATGCCCAACAGGCTTCATACACATCACCAGCAAGAACATAATCCTGTTTCCACTGAAAATGGACATTCTCCCCTTTAGCATCTTCAGGAAGGTACAAGATGTGGATGATTGTGCTGATGTTGGAAGGGGCACTGAAAAACAAGGACAGGGAATTAGACCAATTTTAAGCCATAGTCAGGAACACTTTTCCCTCAATTAACACATTTTCTAGGTGTGACATGCTTGTGCTAACATCCCTGGTATGCTGATAAAGCTTCTGTGGAGATCAGAAAAAACCTGTCCTGAGGCAGAGTCCCACTGTGCCAGGCAGGGCACATCCAGCCCAAACAGGCAGCCTGGCTTCAGAGAGAGTGCAAGCTAAGGCAATAAACCACAGATCAGTGCAGGTGTTGGGATAGCAGGAGGATAGGATAGAGCAGGACCATGTCCATGCTCAGTCCTGGTCACAGAAGGTGACTGAGAATTGTCAGGTATTTTCCAGGTATGGCCAAAAGAAAATTTTAGGGAAGCTCGTTAGAAAAACTGGTCTCACAAAATTTGATTTTTTGCTTCATCAAAAGAATCCGCTGACTTCTGATGTCTCAGTCTCTTAAGATTTGCATGGAGCAGAATGGCTGGAGAGAAAAGCTAGGAATTTTCTCTGGCAAACATGTCCTTCCAATCCCACACCCCTGCTGTCAGGATAATTCTGTGAATGGGAAGGGCCAGGTTGTCTTTCCATGTTCTGCTTCAAGAACAATACAGAAAAAACGATCCATTTGTCCTCTGTCTTGTTGCTGAAAATACAGAATGAGGGGTGGAGAGTCAGACCTGGAGCATTAGTAATAGGCAGTGATTAAGGCCTTGAGCTCTTCAGAGAGCAGTGAAAGGACTGAGGTTCACCCAGGAGAAGTTGGGGGTGATGGGAGGCTGGGGGAGGTGACCTCAACTGGCCACAGGGATATTCCAGACCATGTGACACCATGCTCAGTGTATAAAGTGGGGAAAGAAGGAGGAAGGGGGATATTTGGAGTGATGGTGTTTGTCCCCCTGGTCACCATCACACGTGATGGGGCCCTGCTCTCCTGGAGATGGCTGAACTCCTGCCTGCCCATGGGAAGCAGTGAACTGATTCCTTGCTTTGCTTTGCTTGTCTGCACAACTTTTGCTTTCCCTATTAAAGTGTCTCTATCTCAACCCATGAATTCTGTTTTTAGCACTCCAGTTCTCTTCCCAGTCCTGCTGGTGGGAGAGTGAGAGTGAGGCTGAGTGGGGCTTGGCTGCTGGGTGGGGTTAAACCTCAAAAAACACCCAGCATATGAATCAGCTGCATTGAAACCTCAGGCTGCCAGGAGTTACAAAAATGAGGTTTGCAAGATGTCAGCTAGTCAATGTTCTATTTGCCTTGGTAGTGATGCTTTTAAGGGTGAATAGTTTGTCAGAGACAATCCAGAGCTTTCAGGGAAAAAGGGCACCAATAGCTTCCTCTTGTAGCAGAAAATAAAGGAACTCCTCTTTTGAAAGCAAAGCAAAATGCTGAAATGCAACTGCATTTGTCCCATATTCACACCCAGACTGTGCCCTCACAGATCTCCCTGCCCTTGCTGAACATTGTGTCTGTCACCCTGCAGTGCAGCAGCGCCCTGAGGTGCTGTCCTCGGTCCCAGAGCCCACACACAGCACTGCCCTCCCCAGGGATCTCTGCCCTCCCTCCCCGGAGCCCAGAGCTGACATCCCACCCACAAAATACAACACCTCCCCTTCATTCTCCTGTCCCGTCTCCTCCCAGTTCTCCCAGTGTTCTCTGGAGCTGCATGTGAAATCTGCTGAGGCACATTCAAATAACACTGCAATTCACAGGGAGCACAGGAGCAATGAGCATCCTTCCATAATTCATCCTCTCCCCTTCGCACGACATTGCTCTATTGACCTATTTTCTACTGCTGGCTCCGGGAACAAAGTTGAGGAAAGAGAGGTCAAACTGCATGCACATTAACTTCAGAAAAAAATTTGGTCTCAAGGGTTTCTGTTTGCATCCTCACAACTCTCAAGTTTGCCGGCTTGCAGAGCTATGAGAGCAACTGAGCTGATGTTATGGACTAGGTGTGTAATTTTGCATCAATGTGAGAAAAATGGAATGCGTTGTGTGGTTACTCTGAGGCAACTCCAGTGCCTGCAGTGAATGACTCTCGCTTTATATTTTTCTGAGATAAGAATTAGCACCACTTGTTTTACTAAAATTTATGGGTTTTTTTCAATTAAATTGTAGTTCCACTCCCACAAGGAGTTGGAGGATGAGATAGTGAAATACACAACCTTCCAGCTAGAGTTTTGCTTCTTCATCAGAAATTAAGGACCCTTTTGCTCTGCAATTTGCCTCAAAGGACTGAAAACAGGCTCAAGCAAGCCACTTCTAGCTCAAGCAAGACACATTTGATGTCTTTGGCCAGTCAGAAGCTGTGAGGTAAAACAGCAGTGACACTGAAGGGATGCAGGAAGGCACACTGAGATGCTATGAGTACATTATATATAAATAACAGCTTTTTCTTCCCCAGTTGCATAATTATGTTTTTATGCTGTTGCACAAAATGCCTTTCCTACTATTACTTAATAAAATATGCTGTCTTAGAAAAATCCATCTTTGACACTGGCTCTCTTTAAAGGTGTGGATGTTGTGATAAAAAGATTTAAATTTTCCATTCATAATCCTTTGCATTTTCATATATGCCAGTTGGCTTAAAAGCAAGGGACTATTTGTCATAATCTTGTTATCACAAGAGTGTTAAGAGCCAAATGTTCATATACAACTATAAAATGTTTTTATTGAACATTTTAATCTACCAAAGTAGAAACTTGAAATATTATAAAATATGCCCCTTGCTGATATTAAAAATGGTGCTAAAATGCAAAAAGTCATCAAAGTTTTGTTTTTTCAGGCACTTGATCCTGCTGGTTATTGGAGTTGGATTTTAAGTGTGAAGTGATTCTCTTCCTCACTTCCCACATAGCCAATGGATGAATTTGTGATTTACCAAACCTGGTGGCAGTTCTACAATTAGCCAGGAATTTCTCCCCTCATCTTTTGTATGAACAAGGAGAACTGAAAAGTTAACAAATAAAACAAGTTTTGAAAGAGCCAGGTTTAAACACCACCTGCTCAGCTGGAAAACATGAAAATTATTAAAGAGCTGTAACAAACCTAATTTTCTCCAGCTGAGTCCAATCTGCAGAGCTGTTCTTGCTGTAGGACACCGTGATGCTGGGATCTGAGTAACTGAAGCGACACGAGCCCGATCCTGGGGAAGCAATGAAATGAGGAGTGTTACCACACAATGAAGCAGAAATGATTCTCCAATAACCACAGTTGCTGACTGTGCCTTTGTCACCTTATCACTTCTGCCCATTTTAAAGTGCTTTGATTGATGATGAAATTTCCTGTGATCTGTTGCTGAAAGTAAACACAAAATAATGCATGCTTTATGAGTCAGAAATAAAGTAGAAATGATAAATCACAGCAGTGCCATGTAATCTCTGCAAATTTCCCAGGGGAAGCCAAGTAAATTACTTAACACCCCCAACTGCAGGAAAAACCCACCAGCTAATGTTTAAACAAAACCTTCTTAATCGAGAATAATCCACATAGCAGAATTCACAGGGAAAATAGTTAAAGACTGTTTTTCATATTACTGTATAAATAAAGTCTAGAAATAAAAATACAGTGAGAGGAAAATATATACAGAATTACTTGAGCCCAGAGCAAATGTGATTTAGGAATTTAAAAGAACAAAGATATTACAAAATTAGTTATTTTAAGGTTGCCTGAAGGAAATTAAATTAAGAAATCATCCAATATACTCCCTAGATCCTTTAATTAATAACAAACACTTGATGCTGATCTGGGAATCTCAGAACACTTTACAAAAATGAACTAATTAAGCCTTATGGCACCCCTGCAAGGTAGGGTAATATATTTACTTTTGATTTATAAAAGGGTGCCTTCTGGGTGTTGTCACAAAAGATGAGCTTAACAATTAATACATGGGGCAGTCAAAATAAGATGAAAACAAGATTGAGAAATTCATCCCAGAAAACAAGATAAACAACCTGGGCTGTAATTAAACACACTAAAAATGCTATTTTTCCTCAGACACCAGATAATTCATCCATCTCAGAAAATGTGATGCTCAGTGAAACAGACACATCCTAGCCTTTGCTCCAAAGACACAATGTCATAAGCAGGTGAGATTGAAAGCAGCAGACATCATGTACTTGCCATGTTTAAGAGAAGCAGTTCTCAATTAAACAGCACGTCTGATGGCATCAGGATACTACTGAGTGAGTACCACAGCTTTGCTCACACTACAAATGCGTATTATATGTGCCACAAGTAGTATGTTATGCTAATGTGTGTCTCAGATTCATTCAATAACACTGAAAGTAGTGTAAATACATATTTTAATAAATGTATAAATGTATATACACGCTGCTGACAATAAAATAGTATCATTTTCCAACCCGGGGTGCTTATTTTTGTAAAAGAAATAAATGGCCTGATTAAAAAGGTGTTAACCACTTGTACAAGAGAACAACTTACACATTTTAATGGGAACATATGTCATTAAGCACAAAGCTTGCAGCCCCAACTCCCCTGAGGCAGTTCACATTCACAGCTCTCAGCCCTACAGAACTGCTTTTCAACTCTGAGACACACATCACAAACCTCTACATGGGAAAAACTGTTCCAAAACATGGGGCGAAGTCCTGTGTCTAAAATTTTCTCTGATACATCAACTAGATTCCTGGGAATTATCCAAGTTGTTTTCCTGTGTCTTTCACTAATGCTAAATTGCAAATAGAGTAACAGATACTTCCGAGCCACTACAGCTGCATGTGGCGTGTTCAGCTGGTCTGACACGTATTCTTGCTGTAAAGACGCACAGAATAATTAATATTGCAAAGGCAGCAGGACTTTGAATTACCAGCCATGTATCCAAAATGACTACAAAGCAACTGTCTGGTTATATTTTACTGACAAGGCATTTTATTTCTATCATATTAAAACCAAATGATGTCAGGAAAAGCCTTTGCGTTTCATATTTGCCCATCTGCTGGGATGGTCTACTTTACTGAGCAACATCTGCTGCCACTTCCTACTTCTGTGGAATTTAGGAGTTCCAACCCTTAATCACATTTGTTCATTTTATTTTAGAGGAATCCAGTTCAAAATTCAGGGAACTACAGCCAGTTTGATGTCTTTGGCCAGTCAGAGGCTGTGAGGTAAAACAGCAACATACTGAGTTTTATGTCAGCAGAAATTAAAATAACATAAACAGTAAAGATAACCAGCAATATAGACTTTATAACATGTGCCATTCCAGTTAGTGTTGCAATCAACTTTTGGTACAGTGCTCTTAACAAAGTGAAGTTGAAATGTGCTGCTTAAAAATGGGAAAGAGCCAGATTTGCTGCACAATCAACATGAAAAATGTTGTCTGCTAGATCTGAACACCCTCAACTATGCAATGAGGACCAAAGCTGTTGCTTAAAAGAAATGGGGCCACTCAGAAATGGCTTTTCAAGGTATTTCACTTTTGATACTGGAAAAAAAGTAGTGGATACAATAAAAAAAGGACACAAATGTTGGGTTTTATTATTATTTTAACCATCAGGGTGGATTGTATTAAGATTAAAGATAGTTTGGGAAAGTCCTCAAGCAGCAATTACTGGCTGTGATGACAAATGTGTTTTTATCCGTGTTTAAAGCCTCCTTTTTTATGTTCTTGACTCAGAATAATAAGATTATTGTTCATGCACCTATCTAATTCTGCAAAACTCAAACTGTTAAAAAAAATGAAGAAGTATTGATCTGGTACTTGAATCTTTTACAAAACTGATACACATCCTAGTTTACTTTAGGAATTTCTCACCAAGAAAAGGGGGGAGGGTGAACATGCAATTGCACTACTGGACAGGGTTTACTGAGATGTTCTTGCAAGTCACTGCCTTTCAAATAATTTTCAATACTACTTTCAATATTACTATTACTTTGTACTATGGCTGTTAGTCCCTATCACTGTTATTTCAGTAATTCTGAACTAGGATTATTTAAAATAGAAATCTGCTTTTTGGATGCTTGCCTCTACCTCGACCAACAAAGCTGTATTTTGACTTTCTGAACAAAAATATGATCAGGACTCAAGTAATAACATCACAGGAATTGGGGCCAATTCAGCTCGGGAGGGAGGTGTCCTTCCCACAGCTCCCGGAGATGGCAATAAACAGTTTGTCAGCTCTGAGCACAGAAGCAGGAGCAGGATATCATGCCATAAATATTCACACCTTCCTGTCCTCTGAAGGAAAAGTTGTACATAAAACCTTTTGAATGAGATTAGGTTTGGTTTGCTTTCAATCAGGAAAGCCCAGGATTTGAATTAGCCCTGAAAATGAGTAGCAAAACCTGCACAATGATTACTGTAAACAAGTCTCTGTTAGTAAGCTACTGCATTAGAGAAAAAAATGCTGTTTATTCCTTAAGATGAGTATGTCACAGCAAGATTGATGCCTTGGTGAGGTTATTGCTAGATAAATATGGCTAAGAGTTAGGATTATACTTTCAATATTAAGGGTTTGCATGTGTAATTACCTATTGGGAGTGGGGGGCACCCCAAACAATCCTCCAATAAATAGTAAAATTTTTTCTTCACATATATACAAGGCAAGATTGTCCTTGTGTTTCAGGAACAAAGTATTTTCTTCCTTTGGAGTTTTTTTTTTTTACTCCTTTTGATAGACTTTAATCTGATATTCACAGACTTCCAAAACTTTCAGAGAAAAGCTAGAGTAGAGACAACCTTCATGGATTTAATTTTAAATGATACATTTGAAGCTCAAACAGCAATTTTGTCTGTTATCAAAAACTACGAGCAGCTTCTGTTATAAAACCCAGCCATTTCCATATACTGAATATTCTGAAACACTAATTTATTTGCCAGGTGCTTCACGTGTTTGGATTTTTTTCCTAAACCAAATTTCAATAAAACAAAATTTTCTTATAGTTGAGTCCAGGCACTGATGCTAATAGAAAAGGGTTTTGACTGGCAGACTTTGGGATTGCTAAACACATCCTGACAACTGCTTTGTTAATTCTGCTTAGCTAAATAGGAAAGAATAGAAAAGTGAAACAAAGGTATGTTTCTCAATTTTTTTGCTTCTTGTTTCACAGGACAGGTAACCCATAGCCAGGACCTGACAAGCACTGACCACTCTCAGCCTATCCAACAGAAACAGTCATGGGATTTTTGTATTTTTTAATTATAGGTCTTCTTAAGGTGATTTTGGCCATCTAAAATACTGGTGAATATTTTAGCTACCTTATTTTTTAAGTGCCATGAAGGTAGCAGTTCTGAGAGCATAGTATTTCAGGAGAGGTGTTATGAAGGCACCACATATCAGCTGTTCGTATCCAGATATTCAGTTATTTGTATCCAGGCTGACAATGGTAGGCAAAATTAATTCTCACTGCGGCTTTGCCTCCAACTGTGTCAGATTTAGAAACCCAACTCATACAGCTGTTGGTCTCTAGGATTTCTTAACAACATTGATCAGAGCTGGTGTTTTGCTGAGATAAAACTGGGTGCCATCTGCAAGGGAAGCAATATTTTGCTCCTTACAGAGTGTGATGTCCTCTGCCTCTTGACAACTCCTTGATAGCTCCTGTGAGTGCTTCTGTGGATAAGCAGATGAGATATCTAATGCTGCCTTTAAGGAGAATCAGTCTAATGGGGACTGAACAGGAAAGATTCATAAAAAATTGTGCAGAAGGGTTCAAATTCAGAAGGGTTCAACAGCATTCAGACTCTTGAATGCAATCTGAAAAAAAAAAGGGCACTGGGAAGAATCCCTTATATCTAATGCTACAAGATTACATTTATTAATTTTGTTAATGGGATGAATATTGATTAGTGTTTGCTAAGGATTATAACTTTGTGATATCACTTGAATTAAGCCAAACTGGATAATATAAATGACTAGTGGTCAAATCTGGCTGGCTTGCTAATAATTTTTTCCAAAGTAATGAACCATACAGTTAGGTATAATGAATGGTAAATGGGTTCTGATAATTTTAGGTGTGTGTTTTTGATCAAGAAGAAGATGGTTTATACCATTTTAAAATACAGAATATTTAGTGCTGGATATACAAGATGCACTGATATAAAAATATGCAATGCACTGTTCATTCCATTCTGTTTCTGAAAATTTTCTCAAGAGAAGGTCACAAGAGCACTTTTCTTTTTCTTTGAAGTCACAACTTTGAATTTAGTTATGAACATGATTTTTAACGATGACATTTTAGATCTTTAGACTTTTTAAACAGCTTTTCCTTATTTGTAGAGTGAACTCAGAATACAAAGAGGTATTTTGAGTGTAAAAAATATTCAAATTAAAAACTGTAAGAACTGCATTGTATTTTGTAATCATTGTCTATCTGTTCATGGAAACAAATAATTTTATTGCTGGCTGCTTTTCTTTCCCCTGTGGGAAAAGGATTTTGACTGTCTGTACTCTTGTATGTGTTCTGATAAACAATCTGAAACAAATATCTGGCACTAGGAAACAAATGCCAATGGTGCTTGCCTTTCATAAAAATCACATCTACTTTAGCATTAGTGAGAATTATGAATTTTGTAATATAAAGTCTCAGCTATTTATTTTCTGCAGGTTTCTGAGAGCAGCTAATTTTTGTTCCACTAGCAGATTTAGGCTGTTGTTCAATTTCAGAAATGCTGGGTAGTTTTTTACATCTAAATAAAACTAAAGGATTGACAAGCAGGCTAAAAGCCACCACTGTAAAATTGTAAAAGATGAGGAGAAGAATAATTAGTAAATACACTTGATAAAATCAATCAGAATAACTTCCTAAATGAAGTCCTAAAAGGTAATCTGAGGCTAAACCCGAGGAGGATGGGGCTCTGAGCAGGCAGTCCTTGCCCAGGTGTGATCCTGGTGGGAGCATGGAGCAGGTGATCACCCACGGGTCCCTTCCCATCCACCTCCTGCCAGGATTCCCAATAACAGCAAATGTGCTTTTCATGAATTAATGCAGCTAATTTCCTGTAGATGAGAAGTCTGAGGAAATACTTATCTGGTTCAACTTCCTCCTAGTCTATTTATATTCAGAGATCTGATGTGCTTCCTGCACTCACACAAATTTGTTCTCTTTTAATGAACAAGCTCAGATCACAATCCATATTGCTTTTTGTGCTGAGAATATTAAGGAGAGAAAAATAAGCCAAACAGAAAGCTGTATTTCCCTCATGCCAGTGTCCAATTTATTCTGATGTAAAGCTATTTATAGTGTCTCTTTCTGAGATACAGCCAGCAGGTATGTGCTTGGGTAATAAGCCTGTTGCCAAAGAAATAATTACACGATGCTAAATTTAATCATGCTTTTAAGTGCACCAACATCATACAACAAAACACCTTGCTGAAGGCAAAGTGAGCAAACTTGCTCAGACCTGGCTGAAATGGACACCCAGAAACTGTAGCTACTGAAACAACAGCATCATTAATGTTCCCAAAACGCAGTTGCTCTTGGATGTCTGACAAAATAGCAACCCCTGTGTTCAGGGAGCATTTTCTACTGGGGCACCCACATTCTAGATTCAGCATTGTTGCCATTAAAGAGTTAATGTCACATTATGTGGGGGTCCCTTAAGAGAGGGTGACCTCTCAATGAAGCTGGGCAAAATATAAATGATAACATGTGAAAGTAGCTCAGTAGTACACTTACACATATCACTAAATAGAAAGAGATCCTTTGTGTAACTGTGTTTAGCAGCCAGCTATGAAGGCCAATAATCAAGCAAATGAGCACCATAAGGTGTTGGTAAAGGTATTAAAATACTGCAGGAAAATACATGAAGTTTTATTTAGATCCCTACAGCCAGTCCAGTCTAGAGGCAGTGGAAAACACACATTGGTCCCAAGAACCAATGTAAAAGGAGCTGTCTTAAATATACAGATATGAAAGTCCTTTCCTTGGCTGCTTTAGGGAAATTCTCTGGCACCAAGAAAATCTGTGAAATAATTTTTTTCAAGACAGCTCTGCACTGAGGTGTCTCTCTTTTCTGAAAACTGGTAAAACAGATTACCTGCCTTTAAATGCCTGCCTTTACCTATACAGGTGGAAAATAATTAGCTTGATAAAAACTGCTTTTCACAATTCCTGGTGGGCTTTTCTATTTTTGTCTGCTTTTACTTTTCAGTCCCTCACCCACTGGAGGAACAGCCAGGACTGTTTTGCTGAGCTGGGGTCCCCCCCCACCCTGGGAACTACAGATGCTTTGTTGTTTAATTAAAAAATGGACCTTTTTAATCATACAAAAGTTATCTGTGTACAATAATATAAGCAGGATTAAGAAGAGTCTGTCTGTAATCCAGAATTTATTATTTGCAGTGACCAATTCCATAATGGCCCACGTTTGGCTGCAAGATGGTGGCACAGCCACCTGCCCTGGATCTGAATCCTGATGCTCTTCATCTTTCCTGCTTTTCTCCAGGTAGTAAATCTTTAACGCTCACATTTTAATTCCCAACAGTGGCTGAGAAACCCTGGTACAGAAGTAATAAAGACAATATTTCATTGTAACCTTCGGCTAGCCAAAACAACACAAATCATTTTGCCCCAAGGCCATTAAAATGTCTTTCAAATACAGCATCAACTTTAAACCCTGGTTTCAATCTAGACATTACCTAGGCAGCCCCTCTTGTAAAACTCAGTGAAACAAATAAACACCACCGAACATTTCCACCTGCTATGTGAGGAGTACTTGATGATATTACTTACCTGTCTTTTCTTTCACATCACATGTAATGTATAACCTATGCATTCAGTACAAAAAACTTTTCCACCAGAAAAGGGAAATTAGTAGGTTTCATGTCAGACATTAGCAAATGGCAATTTGGGTAGCCAAGCAAAAAACAAAACAAAACAAAACAAAAAAACCAACAAAAAAACCCACCAAAAAAACCCACCAAAAAATAACCACATTGTTCTGGGAGAGAATGGGAAATGAAGCAAGCAGAAGAAATACAGAATGGTCAATGACACAAATTTCGGTCTTGAGTTATGCTATATTAAATTCTCAAGCCTTTCCCAAATGTATAGGAAAGAAATTAGGACAAAACAACCTGGGGGGTTCAAATATTTTTAATGCTGTGCTCTTGTTGCTCAGAAGGGACAGAATCTAACTCCAGTAACAATGAATCTGCGGCCAGCAGAACTGCCCCTCCCTGCTGGTACCACTGTGAACACAGCTGTGGATGTGCCACCCCTGCACAGGAAACCTGGAAGGCACTGGAGAAAGGAATTTGTGTGTCTGAGGGAAATCCTCCATGCAGGTGACAGAAGCAAGGGAGGTGGCTCAACATACCTGAAACATTTTGAACCACAGCTTTCTCTGTGAGGTTTTTTGGTGTTCAGCTAACAAGAGTGATGGATTTACACAATCAAGTGCTCCTCCATGCTAAATTCAGAAGGGATTTATTTTTCACTGTGGTATTTCTCTAGAGATGTGTGAGTGAATTTTCCTAGCAAATCTGAAGGAAATCTCTATCCAGTTATGCTGAGGCTGTCCCACAAAATGCTATTATGGCATTTGTCAGTCATCCAATAGCTTCTGCTAATTATAAAACTGACTAAACAGAAATGGAAATTAAGAGAAAATGATCAGCAGTGGTTCCTTTCAGCCAAAGCTGAGACCTACATAGCAAAACATGTTTGGAAATGTTCTTTTAAGGGGTCTGAATTCAAGCAGAGGATAAACAGCATAAAAACACTACTGTCAATATAGCAGCTGCCACCAGATCTGAATTAAAACATGATAAGAACATAAATGATAAATGTCTCCAGGCTGTCACGTGAGGCCAAATGTAATCATCATTGTCCTCATGGCTGAGCCAAAGTGGAATTGGGGTATTTCTGGTGGGAAGCAGAAGGAATCATCACCCCATGCACATCTCTGCAGAGTCCTCCAGATGCTGCTCTAGGGGACAGCCCTAGCAGTGAGAAACTGCTGTTTGCTCCACAGAAAGACATGGAGCTCAGTGAATCAGCTGCACTATTTATTTTTGCATGATTATTTTTTGCTCATCATGATCTATTTGCTGAGGTTAATAGAGAAGTAAATGTGAGTTCTGAAGCACAGAATCCTATCAGGTAAGGACTAATCCAAAGGGCATATTCAACAATTCTAATGATGATGCTGGTGATATAATAATAATAACAATAATAATGATAATCTGTAGATTGAGCACACATCAAGGTAAAATAGTGTTTCCATTATCTACATAATAAAATAAATTGTATAGTTTAATTTTGCAAGACTACACAGGTAACAAAGGCAAATTGCTGCTACAAATGATAAGTGGAATAAATAAGCGTGAAAAAATTGCATTTCACATTGTAAAGGTGATGAACACTATCCATGCTTTGTCTTCAACAACCATCACCAAGACCATTAGGCCATGGATTTTTCTGAGTAAAACAGCTTTCGCATAGATCCTCGTGACCTTGGTAATTCAGGGAGAGAAACAAAGTCTGCTGCTAATGATTCACTAACCTGATGTCTTAGGGTGAAGCAGCACATGACATGGAAATCCTTTAGGAATCATTATGTCAAAGATCTGCATCCAAATCAGTGACCCTTACTCATAAACTAATTAAAAGCAATCAATAGCAGATTTTAAATAGTTTTCTGAATTACAGTCACAGAGGACTGAAATCAGCAGCATTAAAAACAGACTGTAAATAAACTAAGCCACATAGAAATGTGCATTTCACATCCACCTCACCACTTAAAAAACATGACAGTATAAATGTAAAGGCACCACAGGTAATACAATTACTCTGCAGTTAAGTACAACTGATGGTCTGATGGGTTTTAAAAGCTCAGGAAATTTGAAGTGAAGACAGGGGTGATTACTCAACCAGAAAATAAAGTTGCAAGAGTAGAAAGTGTGTTGAACAAGATTGGGGAAATTATTACTTCTGTTACTGGTTTAAGTGATTATACTGCAAGATTGCCAATGAAATATTTATGTATGTAAAAGCAGAGAGTTTGGCATTTTATTTCCTTTGGAGGAAGATAAAAAATGGGGAAAAAGGGGGTACTATAGAATGAAAATCACCCCTAGCAACATCTTTGCACCCTGAATTACCAAAAAGTCCTGAATAGTTGAATACCAATAGTCATATTTCTAAATAATATGTTAACCATATTAAAACCAATAGACATATACATTTACCCTTACTATAGGGTTCCATTAGAAAGCTATTAAGGGACATTGATAAATATCTGGCAGGTATTGTTGGTGATTGTAATAGATTAATTTAATACATGTGGAACCCTCTATGGAATACTTGTCAAATGCTTAATCAACAATTAACTTGGTCAAATAATTTGGAACAATGGAAGGTGCAATAGATGTCAGAGAAGTGACTGGATGATGTTAAAGCTAACAACAATCTATAACTCTTGGTCAGCCCTGAAATAGTTGGGTGGCTGCTCATTGTCAGTCCCTTCCAACTGAAATGGTTCTATTCTATTCTATCCCACAAGCACAGGGAAAAAAGGGCCATTCTTAATCTTCAAGTAAGATCCAAATGCTTGTGGTTCCAGACCAGTGAGCAAATCACCACATGAGTGACCCATCTTCTGGATAATATCTACTGGGATTTTCCTGAGAGGACAAACAGAGTCCATCTGGCAAAATCACAAAGCACTCTCACAGATTAAAGCTTGATGCTAAAACCTCACTGAAAACTGTTTTTACTGAAGGTTGATGTGCTAGATTTTATTCATGCCAAGTCTTTTCTTTGCAATAGCTAAGGCATTAAGCATATGATCCATGCGGTGAAGATGCCTAAAGAATTTCCAGTGCCAAAGCCTGGCAGCCTTCAGGCACTGGAGATCACCTGTGCCCATGCATCTCCAAGTCCTTCCTGTTAATGCCAAATAATGATCTCAGAGAGAAACCCTTCCTTGCCAGCTCTGTGGTATTCTCAGGGTTCACCAAAAGTGTAGGGACAGGTTTTATTATTTTATTTTTTGCAGGAAAAGTATTTTGCATCATATTGAGAGTCTTGTAAGAGGTTCCACTTGTCAAGATAAGCATATACACCAATATTACACATATGAAGTGACCATAACTCAGGTCACTCATAATCAATTAGGGAAAGATGGTTTATGATTGCAAACAGCTTTCAAATCCTGCAGGTGACCTATTTGCCATACAAAGGTAGTTTTAAAGGGGACTGAAAATAAGGATTAATGGTTGATTCAGAGTAAATCCTGACAGATTAGGGAACCCAACTTTTGCAAAAGTGTGTTATAATAATATTTTGGAAGGGAGAGGCCAAATCCAAGCTTTATCTCCAAATAAAGAAAAAGGCTTTTGAACCTGTGTCTATTTCTTTGTTTGCAAAGAAGAGGCTTGATCCTCGAGACACAGAGCTGAACTGCTTATATTTGAAGGTGTATTCCTTCTCAGAAGATAAAAAACCCTTTCCCCCAGAAACCAATTTTGGTTTAATGTAAAATAATAGGAAGGTTAGATTTCTTTTTGAAAATTAGAGGGGAAGAAGAGTTGCTAATTTGCTCTAGTAATGACAGAGAATCTCTGTGACAATGGCATGAAAGTTGAAGGGAAAGCAATTTTAAGGTAGGACTGTGCTTTACAAACATTAAGTATTTACCCAGTATATGATACTGACAAAGTCATCCTGTTTGCAGAGGAATGTGAAGGAATTTTCATAGCAAAGCTGAAAAATGGGAGGTTTCCCTACCAAGTTATTCTCATTTTCAAATACTGCTAAACAGCCAGAAATGATCTTGTAATACTAAGACATAAGGAGAGAGCCGTGGAACCAAGTTTTTCAAGGCATTATTTTCCATTAACAATTTTCACATTGTTTCACTATGGCTCCAAGGAGCACCTCCCTGGAGGCCAGGCTGGGTGTTGATGCTCATCACAGCATCTCCAGCTGCAGAGGAGGCCCTGCAGAGGAGGGAGGGATGGGAAGCGCCTGCCCATGCTGAAATGTCCATGCAGAGCTCACTCTGCCTCTAGAGCACCTGCTGGGGAGAACACCCAAGGAACAACACACAGCACAACAACCTGCACACCTCACACCTTGCCGTTGCTTCCTGAAAGCCTTTCCTCTTCTCCCCATGGGATTTGGTGTCTCTTTCTGCCTGTATTTAGCCCAGTTGCTATCTCTCAGTACAAAGAGTCACCTTCCACCACAGTGGCCCATGTGAATGACAGAGCACATTCAGCCCTGGGGAAGCTCAGGGATGCAGCTGAGGGGAAAAGGCTCAGATTTGGTGATAGAGAATATTTCAGCTAATGAATCACACTAATGTTGTGTGGCAGCTGAGTCCAGAGGCTTTTGTGCAATATCCTGCAATTCCCAAGCTGTTGAATCAGATGTTCTGGCCTGAGAGAGCCCAAAGGCATTGCTTTAAATATCTCAATTAACAATCCCACTGAACATTAAGGAAACTGCTAGAAGTGTCAGTGATGGGTCTTGGAGAAATGTAGTGATAGGTGATTAAGACAGTTGCAGTAATCAAAATTTTCTGCACACTTGGGCACAGAGTGCATGAGTGTAAACATTACCCCAGCCCTGGACCAGCTCTGAGTGGATGCTGCATGACAGACAAGTTCCTCTCATTCAGAAAAGAAAATGCACATTAATGTTGTCCTGTGTGCTGCAAATGCCTTACTAATTACCTTTTCATTCTAATTAAGCTTTCTTATTAAGTGCACCTTTCCAACTGCCTTGGCCTTTAAAGAGCAAAACTACCAAATACATGATGCATGAAGGAAAGCACACAGAATATCAACTAATGAAAAATTCACTAGTCTGTTACCCTCCCTGACCACAGAGTTTAAAAGGATCTGGAATTCATGGTGAAACCAGAATTTAGCTTCAGAATTTTTAGCTTAATTTCCTAGTTCTCTACTGCCTATATAACTGCAAAGACAAAATTCCATCTGATAATTAGTGGCAAGTGAAATTAAAATGTGCACTCTTTAATAAAGCTAAAGCTATGTGACAAATTTAACATAAAGACACCCCCAAAATACTACAGCTTAAGCTATTCCATGTCTGATAGAAAGTGGTAAACATTCTTTAAAATAAAAAGCAATTCCCTTGGATCAATCCCTAAAGAGGGTTATGATTAAATCGGACATTGGGGAATAAGCTGGAAACTGGATTCTAAAGCCAAGTATTGCTGAGCTCAGCAGCAGTCCCCTGGCTCCTGCTGGCTTCTATCAGTTACAAAACCAATCTGCATTGTATTTCAAACTCATCACAGGCACATGGGGAAACATGATACATTTTCAACTGGAGGCTGAAATTTGGTTTACTTGGATGTGCATCCACTCCTCTCTGCTCCATCCTTCTGAGGATTTTAATGGTTGCTACTGGTATGGACTCAGGCATTCTTAAGGTATATTCATGAAAATCCTGTCATACAGAGTATTTCCTGCTCAGCCTTTTCTTACCCCTTTTTTATTTGACCTTTCCCATCTGACAGGCACAAATGCTCCTAGTGAAATATCAAATCTGGTTTTGAACGTTCTGGGAGCCTGCACTGCTCTGCAGCTCACCTGCACTGGGCTGTGACAGCAAACACACATCTGCCAGCCCATTCACCTTGCCCTGCTGTTAACCACCTTGGGTCTCTGCTAGAATAATCCAAAATAGATTTTTGCAATTTTCATGAAAAGTGACATTCCTCCATCACTGCAAACTTGCAGCTTTATAGAAATCACATCTCCTTGTGCTTCTGTCAGTGAGCAACACATCCCAGTGGGTCAAGTGAGCTGCTGCCCTTCCACTGTCTGAGTGAAACTGCAGGGCAGCAGCAGGCTGGTTTTCATCTCAGGTACCCAGTATTTATGCACTGATTCAGTTGAGCATTGGAGATATTTTTTTCTTGTTTTTTAAAAACAGTATTTCAAAATAAAGGATAGATACCAGTCCTTAGATATATTAACACTGCAGTCAGAAGTAGGTACTGATGGCTTCCAATACCCAAATGAACAACTTCAGGTAAAAAACAAATTTAAATGATGTATTTCTGAGCCTTCTAGGATTTTGATTTCCAATCCATTAAAAAACCCAAGCTGTTTTCCAAGATACATGATTGTTCTTATTTTCAACTGAGATTTCCAGAGTTTAATCACACATCTCCTGAGATAGGTTTGGAGAATTACTTTTTTAAAAATAGGAATATGATTTGGAAACACATATCCAGGGGTCTACAGAGAAAACAGGCTACATTTCCTGCTTGCTTTTTTACTGAACCATTTATATCACTAGAACATTTTTTCTTCATATTTTCAACACTGAGAAATGAGTTAACAAATTAGGTGTGCTCCAAAGTTGCCCTCAACCACAGCCTCTAGCATAATTTATAGCCACAAATGCACAGTGAAATGTGCAATAACTCACAGTATCCTAAGTAATAAGCATACAACCATGCTGTTGATAATATGGACTTAATAGCATTTAGTCTTCATCTGCCCTACCTATTCTCTTTGTAGAAATGTGTTAAAAACAGCACTACCTTGGTGTAACTTGGAATATATTGGGAGTTAATTAACAAAACCCTTCTTTTTTTTTTCTTTTTTTTTTTTTTAGAAACAATAATCACACTTCAGCGAAAGAGCAAGAAATTATAATGCTAAACCTCAAGCTATAAAACAGGAGAAAAAACCAGAACTCAAACATGGCTCATCAGAGTATCCACTGAAGCTTTTAATTTCCAAAATTTAAAACAGTAGCTCCATGTCAGGAGATGATTAAATACCCTGCAGTTTTAAAAAAAAATTTTAAATCCCTTGTGTTGAGTCTAACATCAACCACAAAGGTAACCCTGAACTTTAGGGCCATTTTCCTTTACAGAAAGAACTTTTTGCACTTTCTTGGGTGAAAGGGTAATCCAAACTTACCAAGGGAAAACTGAAGCACAGATGCAGTAGTTGTGTTAAGGCCAGTGGTGGTCTATGGGAAGAGAAGCAAATGTTTTTGTTAGATGAGCAAAACAATACATTCATCACTTGTTTTTCTTTAAAGCATGGGAAATCTCTAGACACCCACATCTCCAGTGCATAGGACTGTTAATCACCAACCCTTTTAGACTGAGCGATCGTGGATATTTTCATTATGTCATTTTGGTTATTGAAAGGTCATCATATGTCAAAGCCAGAAATTTTTTCACCATAATAATTTCTACCAAAAAAAAAATTTTTAAAAAAATCACATTTATGTTCAGCAGGGTCACTTGATCTCTCTTTAGAAGATTGAAAAGATGAACTCTGTGGTTTGTAGTCAGCTTTGCGTAAATCTATATATGTGGAACAGTTCTCACTTTTCCCAGCACAGAGCAAGGACTAAAAATGATCATAAATAAATACTAAAAATAACATTTATTAACCCCAAAATAATGAACTATTAACAGGAAACAATGGAACTTAAATCTTCCACACCAAAGGAAACAAAAACACTTGGTGATACTATATGGTATGTACAGTGTTGTAGCAGAATCTACCCACTGCTGACATCCAGTGAGATGGAGAAAAAAGAAAGAGAAACACCAGCAGCTCACCCTGTACTCAGCAAACCACCCTCCTCTGAGGCCTCTCTTTCTCCCTTCTTTGAATGCCTCCATATTTCAATAGTTCAAATTAGAATGGTTCTCCTGAAAATGCTATAAAATAAAAAGCCCTAGTGTGTTGTGAAGGACACCTAATTGTCTTCAATTTATTTTGAAAGTTGAATTTAACAATACTGCTACTTAACAAGCAAGGCATCCAAGAACAAAAGGGACTGGAGTTCTTCCAGTGCCAGCTCAGCCTAGTTGAGATATTAATTAAATGATGCCTTTGAAAATAATGGATGGAGATCTGCATGAGTTGGTGTGAGGTTTTGGTGTGATTTGTTTCTTTTCTGCATACATATTACATACAGAAAAGAATTTCTTATAAATATAAAGGAATAGCAGGTTCACTGAAATGCATTGAAGATTAGCTGATAAAAAGATTACATGATCTAACAGATAATTTTCATTTCTAAGCAAGAATAGGAAAGCTGCATTTACGTGCGTTCACTTTAAAAATAAAGTTACATTCCCATTTAAGTCATTCTGCCAGGATTGATTCAGTATTAGGTATCACCCCCTGCCAAATGATAAATTACTTTCTGATTTGAGTTAAGAGCACCTATTATATTAGCTTTCATTCAATTAATTATGTTGTGCAAGTTATAGTTTGAAAACAAAACCTTTATTGAGGTTCAGTAGCTCATATCACCAAGAAATTAAACATATCAGTTATCACAGAAGAGACATTCATGCAGATTTAGACTGTGCTGTGAATCATTTTAGCAATGCTTTGGGAAAAAGCACTAGACTTACTAAACATTTTTGCAAAATTCTGCATAGGACTGCTTAGTTCAGACACTGCAGAGAGTATGGTAGGGAGCCTTTAGCAGATATTTTCCTTTGCTTGCAGCATCTCTGATGCTACACACCTTTCAGGATTTTGCCAGCAGTAAATTCTCACCCACAGAGAGAGACAGTTGGTATTAAAACCCCTCTGCCTGCAGTAACAGGTGGCTGTTGGAAGTCAGGAGGAAAGAAGGAGGTCAAGGCAGCAAATCTGCAGCTGTTAGAGCTGCTGATGAAAAATATTTTGCAAATTCAACTTTTCTTGACTAAGTATTTTAAAGCAGTAATTCATGTACCAGGAGCCATTAGCAAGAGCAGAGATTTCATGATCTGTTTCAAGCAGGATCTGTTTCAAGCAGGATTAAATAAAGTCATGGAGAAGTGAAACAGGTATTAAAATTTGTGACAGAAAGAGATATGTTGTGAAATTGCCAAAACAACTACAAATGAGAAACAGGTTGGTTCTAAGACAGTAGGCATTTAAATGTATGTCCATACTCAAAAATAGAACTAGATCACACCTCTGGCCTGAGCACTCCTGTGCTCCTCCATGGTGTTAAGCCATTAGCATGTTCCTGCACAAGGGTTTGATTTTTTCTGCAGCATTGCCATAATATTTATAAATACTTCATTTTTAGGCTGGTAACTGTTTTTAAGCATGATGATCTCTTTCAGATCATTATTTAATCACACCACTTTGGTAGCATAACAAATGTTTTCCAAATTCCTGATGCCATGGTAGTGCTACTTTACCACACACCAATATGACAAATGCAGTCCAAGACTGGATTTTGAAGCCAATTCCTGATTACTAAGGGCAGTCTTAATTGTATATCAGCAGAGAGAAGACAGCTAATGAATGACAGTTCAAAACCCTCAGAGCTGGGACCCTGGGTTTGTTAAATGTCATAAATAAATGTCATAAATTTTTCCAAGTAGTGTTACCTATACTCAGCACTACAGCTAAAAATGAATGTAAAAAGTGGGAAAAATACCCCAGTGGTGTGACTTCCCTTTTGCACAGGACATAAACCAATGCAGGCATTTTCAAGGCAGTTAGCACAGCACATTCAAACAGGATGCAAAGCAGCAGAGAGGCCATTTAACATCCCTGACAGGATTCCCTGGCTGGAGCTGGCTGCAAGGGAAATCCTTTTTTATCTGTAAAATCTCTAAATTAGTTTTATATGTGTTGATGACTTTTATGCACCACATCAGCAATATCTACATTGCATTTCTGTCATTCTGTTCCCAGTTAAGGATGTAAAATTAACCCTGTGAAAAGAATTGTCAGTGTCTGAAATGAAGGGAAGATGCCTGGCCAAAACCACTTCTGTTTTATGGCCCTCTTCCATGTTTGCTCTTCAAATAGCTCTAATCATCCTCTCCCTCCATTCAGAAGACTGTTGAAAACATGAAAATTAATTCTGAATTACATGGGCTTTGATCTGGCCTTTTAATTTTTCAGTTCTTTCCAAAGCTCCCCTTATATGTACATCATTGCAGCTAGCTGCTCAGCATCAGCATGAGGCCATTGCTTTATGTATGGCAATTCATTTTCCACACCCAGATGACCTCAAGTTAATGCAAATTGCACTTGTTTCTTACAGCAATTTTATGACCAAACTACCCCCAACAAAATTAATTCTGTCCCATTCATCATGACTCAATCTGTTACATGCACTTCCCTGAGACTGGCAGGTGCTTGCTCCAGGCTGCATTTAAGTCTGTAGGATGCATTGTTCACAAGTGGTGTTTTACAACCAAATTAACATTTGTCAACAGGGACAAGAAAAAACGGGACAAGACTAATAAAATAATAAAAGAAAAATGAACCCTGTCTCTATTTAATTGTTGGATATAAAAAGAGAATGATACCAGTTTGAAAAGACAGTTCTATGTCCTTGACTTTTCAGTATTTCAGAGAAACTTTAAATGACTTGGATACTTGCTGGATCAAGAGACTGTCCCTTGCAAAGGGATAAAGGTTATTGCAACTATTGCAAAAACATAATATTGCAACTATTGCAATAACCTTTGGTTAGCATCTATTGTTTAAAACACTGGGATGTTTCTGGGTGTACCTGTATGGACCGATCACCTTGCTCAAGAGCATCTCTGCTAAATACCAAACATTCTGGCTGTTGGTAATCCTGATTCAAACACCAACATCCCTGCAGCTGGCACAGCTCCCCAGCCTGCCCCCAGCCCTGGCAGAGGGGCAGCCTTCACTTACCAGCTCTCTGGGGCCGTATGGGTCGCAGAAGGTGGCGGCGTTGCCGTGCATTATCACTCCACAGTGTCCCCCAACCTCGCAGTTACTGCACTCGGACCTGCAGGGAGAGCACACCGTGGTCAGAAGGGAAAGCAAAGACTGGGTGTTTGAGACTGTGTAAACTGTAAAATCAGGCTGCTGTGTCTTGGTGCTCAGATTGGGCTGTTTGTTATAGTGGTGCTGAACACAAAGGTAGGGCAGTGTGAATATTATCCACTGGAGCTGTGTCACAGACATCTTTTATGAAAAATGCTTTCCTTAGGATTTTTCCTCCTGAGAAGCTGAGAGGCCTCAGGAACAAAATGTAAACAATGGTTATCTGCTGCTGTGGAATGCAACAGGTGCATCTGTGATTGGTCCCATGTGGCTGTTTCTAATTAATGGTCAATCCGTCAGTGGGCTCGGACTTTCTGTCCGAGACACAAGCCTTTGTTATTCATTCTTTCTTTTTCTATTCTTAGCTAGCCTTCTGATGAAATCCTTTCTTCTATTCTTTTAGTATAGTTTTAATATAATATATATTATAAAATAATAAATCAAGCCTTCTGAAACCTGGAGTCAGATCCTCATCTCTCCCTTCATCCTGGGTCCCCTGTGAAAACCATCACAGAGCTGCCTCCTGTGAAAGGCCCTGGTGATTCAGTGCTGGCTCTCTGCAGACTGCCCCTCCTCTAAAGTGGGGTGTCCCTGCACATTGAACGCAAAGCATCTCACCATGGGAAAACAAGTTGAAATCTAACATTATCATATACCCTGAAGCTACTCTTCTTACAAAATCCTTGTGAACATGTGATTTACCATAAGTAAATCCACCATTATGGAGTTACCGTAGAGAACAGCTGAGGACAAGCGGCTGGGATCAGCCCCTCTCCTGCTGGCAGGGCTATTTCCCCAAAGGGCAGGCTTGAGGCTGCAGTGTAACAGGGCATTTGCTGTTACTTCTATTTGTATTTGTCATATTCCATGTTCCTAGTAACAGAGTTGCCTCTCTGCTCACCTTTTAGGGGAAAAACTATGAAGAAAATCTCAGAGAGACTGGTAAGTGCTGCAAAGATAAATAATTACACCTGTCCTGATAAATGTTAATTTAATCTGAAGGACTTTGTGGGCAGCCTGACTCAGAATGTAGGGAAAGGGCTGCCTCCTCCACCTTCCAGAATTAGAGTATCAGATCTTGGCATGAAGTTCACATTTTCAAAAAAACTTTGGATATACTCCTGGTCCCCAACAAGCTGCCTGCAAAGTTGCTGGCCAACATTGCCTTTGGGCATCCAAAGGTCAACTTCAACATCAAACCTCCAGGGAAACACTCCAGAAAAAACATCAGACACAAAAATGTTTGAGTTGTTTTCCCTCTATGAGCATGCCAGTGAAGTAATTCAGCAAGTCACACTGATAGCATTTAGGATTTTGAATTTAAGCAGCAGAATAAAATGTTCTAATAAAGTAGTATAGTTCAAATCAGCATCAGTGAATTAATATTGACTTACAGAAGTCACAGTCAGCAAATAATTTTATTTCTCAATAAAAGGCAAGAAGAGAGCATGTGAGTGAATAAAGTGGTACTTTTAGAGAAAGCATAGAAGCAGAGTTCACAGGGGACATGTTCTGTTGCTATCTGAATTTCACTTGATCCCGAAGTTTCAAAAGCTGAAGAGCAGAGGGACAGGAACTAGAAAAATTTCTGGGATTCTGTAGGATTCTGGCTGTTATAAAAATCATTTTCATTGTATGCCCCTACATTTTTGAATTTTATAGTGGAGCATCTACCTGGACTCCTGATACATGCAAAGAGACAGATATGGCAGGGAAACTTTGCCCTGAATACTTTGTAGGGACCACTTAGTCCTTCCTGAAAGGTCAGGCTACATAACCCAAGGGATATTTTAATTCCCTAATTCTCATATTTCAACAGATAAAAAGTTATTAATCTGTTACTTCTGTAATGGGGTCTATGAAATATTGTCTGGAAATCCAGCAACACTGTCCTGCTAATGCAGCAGTCTCATCATCGGTTGTCTTTTCTAGGATGACTCCTCTCATACAAAATTGGATGGCTGTTGGTAATCCTGATTCAAATCTTTGTGCTGTCTTTGAAGTGCATTACCTTTGACAATAAACTGCTCATTAGCTTGACAAGAATGCATGAAGAGCAAGATAATTGATCTGCTGCTCCTCAGATCATCGTCATAGTACTACGTGTTTAGAAACGATCCAATTTGCTCCTCTCCGGTGCAGACAGGAAGGTTAATTTCTTTTCTATTTATACAAACAGAAGAGAGTATTAATTGCCCTGGCTGGGTGCAGCTTTCTACATTATCTTTCTCACCTGCCTGGTCTAAAATCTTAGCACATTAAAATCACTTCAGCTTTCTCTTCACAGCTGGTCCTCGCTGCCGCTGCTGACATGTGTCGCGTTTATCGAGATGACTTCTCCACAGACCTGCCATCTCTCTCATCCCTGCCTTAGACAGTCCCACCTCTCTCTGCTATTGTTCTTCACTTTGCTGAGGGGGAAACATCTGCTGTTTCCTCACCCCTATTTGTCATTCCTTTTCCCTCTACAATACCTGAGTATGTGGATATTATATTGACTGATGTCTTTTGTGATGTCGGAACCATAAAGAAGATAAACATCTCAAACTGCCAAGAGATTTTTAAACATAAATCTTTCTGAAGTTTAATCCCACAGTTTTAGTGCAATTTGGAAACCACTTTAGGACCTCTCTCTCCTGTCACAAAGCTTTCCTCAACCTCTTTGCCACTGGAAATATCACTGTACCTGAACATTTCTCATATGCCATGAAGAAGTGATGACCAAGAGAATCTCTGTTTCTTATTGATTGATTTTACATGCTCAACTATTCTTCATGTCATCTTTGACAAGTGTGCCTTCTGTAAGTGACTGCTGCTTGGTGTGCTGATAGGCTTTGAGATGAAACATGACATCAAATTGGGATGGAGAGTTTAGCCAGCAAAACACTTCTGTACTGTCTCTTTCTCCTTTAAATGTACTGAATCCCCTGCTTTCTCCAGTCCTACTATTAAAACTGCTTTATACAGGAAACATGCATTAATGCCAACATTTATTCTTTACTAATTTATTCATTTCTTAACATTAGATTATTTATCATAGGATTAAACAGAATTTAAAAAATATTTGTTCTCGTTTAGCCTGGTTTAGTTCTTATCTAGCACCTTTTTTATGCTCTCCACTGCAGTTTATGAGGTTACATGGAGGCAAGATGGTCACAGGAATAGATGCTCAATGACCTAGACAGTCTTCTTCATACTACACATACTGAACCTCTACTCATCCAGCCATTCCCTGGCAAGTGGTACTGGTGCAGATTCCCTTTCCCTACTGAAGAAATCAGTTAATTCCTTCATTCCTGAGCTTTCTGATCTAACAGTGTCCTGTCAGTTTTCAGAAAGTCTCATGGACATTAATCCCCTGTATTATTTCAATTTTCTAATTGACAAATGTACTAAGCACTTCTGGTTAGTTCAACAAGTCAGCAGTGGCTGAGCATGGACACTGGTGCTGCATTTATGATGATGTGAGAACATCTTACCCACCTTAACTTCCACAGCTGGTACATGCCAGATACATAATACATTGGGCATTTATGATTGTGTGAAACATATTTTTCACAAGACAAGAGCTCTTTGTAAGGTGGCAATTAAACACAAGAAATGGGAAATCTTTGCTTAGGTAAGCAGGCTTTTGCCTATGGGTTGGGGACTTTGGGAATGACCATATTCTGACATGACTGGACACTGCAAGAAAAGATTATAAACATTAGTTGTACACAACACATAAGAAGATTCTCATAGTGGGTGGTTTCCCCAAAAAATGACGAAATGCTCCCATTCCTGCATTCCCAGCAGAGAAATCCTCCTTCTTTGTTCTATGTTTCATCTATGTTCACACAAGGACCTGTCCTCTCCTGTTGCCTCCTCTCTCCCTGTCCCTTTCCCACTTTAGCAATTCCTCCTGTTTTCTTTCAGTCATCAAATTTTTGTTTTAGGTAAGGAACTGTGGTGCTGTGACTTCTTTCCTTTCTCTTCCTTCTGCGGCTCCAAAAACATTTGCATCCACTCCTTCCCTGTTTCTGAGCCTCCAAAGAAACAGATGGCTGCTGGGTAGGATGTGTCTTACAATGCATTTGAAAGAGCAGGCAGTCACTCTCAAAATCATACAGTGCAAAATAGTTATTTGATGTGAGGCCTCTCCCAGCAATGGAGTGACACACAGGCTCTGCTGGGACTCATAAAATTGGACACATAGAGGGGACATGAACTGCTTATCTGGTGCACTTGGATGGTGCATCTCTGCCAGAGCTGCGCATGCCAAAAGGGGAAGCAGGAGGAGTGGGAAAATATTAATCACTTCCAAGCCAGTGTTATGTAGGATTTGGGAAGGAAAGATTGGAGGAAAATACAAGCAGCTCTCTTTTCATCTGTACACAAATAATGGCTTCAGAAACAATTGGAGTGGCTGGGTGTAAGTGGCCCCATGGCACGGCCCTGTGGGGCACACGAGGCAGCTGCTCCACACAGAGCAGCCTGAGCAGAGCTGGAAATGCTGCTCCAGCACTCACTGCAATTGCTTGTGGTAAAGATGGGATTTTAGCAGCTGCCAGGGGAAAAAAACCGCAATTTTAGGGTGGATGGCAACAACTGTTAATAATCCCTGATTTCACTCCCACTAGACAATCAAATGAGAATGAGCTTTCTGCTGCTAAGTGGGCCTTCACTGGAGGCAGAGCTACTGCAGAAATTCTTTGTGCTGAAAAGCTCATGATACATCACTATGGTTTTCTTTTATTTCTGCCTCACTGTTTAGCATTGCTGAAAATGCTGGCTTTGTGCTATTACAGGAAAATCTGCCTCAGGATTGTGGTGAGTTTTTGGACTCTCTCCTAGAACCCACCTTTCTGCACTGACTCACCAAACAAAGTGGTGAAGTTTATTCCAGAGAGACCAAATTCACATCCTGGGAACAAAAGGAGCAGAAGACTGGGGGCTCTTTTAATCTGATATTTTTCTCTTGAGACTTCGATAAGCAAGGATGAATTTAAAGTTGAGAGCAATGGATAAATAAATTATGGAGGCTCCCAACAGACAAGTCCTCTGTGAATTATGAGGCATCTGCAGGGAAATAATGCCTCTCCTCATTTCTTTCCACTCAAGTCCATTTAACACACTGCTGCTAAAGCTATCTACCTTGGCAGCTATTCTACAACCCATTAAGAGTCCTTGATCTGTCCATACCATAAAGAAAGACGGGGTTTTTTGTTATAGTATCACACATCCTTAATGCCTCTAGTCCAGAAAAAACATTTAAAGAGCTGATACAAAAGGAGAAAGAGGAGCAAAAATTGTAGGCACACATTTAAACCTGTTAAAATGAGCATGTACAAAATAAAAATATCTGCAAAATTCTGTAAACTACAGCATTTTTACATGGGATGGTAAATCTATGAAAGAGCTGCACAGATGGAAAGTTGTGACAGTCCTTAATAAAAAGGAAAATGAAGTCAAATATCACAGAATTAATGTATTAACTAACAAATGCAGGTAAGTGCTAAAATTCTCATCAAGAATTTATTTGAACAAGATAAACTAACCCAGTCATATATTTCTATGTCTTGTATGAATTAAAACAATAAATTAATTATATTTATGAAATAGGATTGAAAGAAACAGAAAACTCAGAAAACATATTAAAAAAGGAGGCTCTAACCTTCCAAACTTCATATTAAGACCAAGAGATGTGTTTATCTGGGTATTTTATACTGTCTATACACTCAGTATGCAGAACAGAATTAGTTTTGTAGTAAGAGAGATGTAAAACTTCCTCTTCTGGGATATTGTACACATGTATCATATTGAATGGTTGTCTATGATCACTGTGGTGGTAAAATTATTAATATTTAAGATTCAGAAGTCTGTCTAAGAGTCATCTTTGCTAAAAGAACACTCCTTTTGACTAAAAGCCAGCAGTCTGCCACTGTTTCCAACTCCCATCTTTGGAGCTGAGGGAACACTGGGGGATTGCTCCTGTGGGCTCCTCCAACAGTTATTGTTCCATATTGTCCTGTTATTTACTGATGGGCAGCTCAGGACTATGGCAGTGACTTAAGGAGCCCACCCCTCCCAGGGATTGATGTTTGACTTTATTGACATTGAAGTGATTGTTTTTCCTCAGTTCTTCCCTTGTTTCCCCAACCAGTGCAGGGGTTGGGGCTCTGCAGTCCTTTGGCTCAGTGAGAATGGGGGAGCAGAGGGAGAGGTGGTGTCTGAGAGCTCTCTCACTGTGCTCACAGTTCATAAAGCTGCTGCCTGACCTGCCCCAAGCTGTACCTGCCCTGTTATGCATGGGAAGGTTGAGATTCTCCCATAGCTTCCACTGGTTAAAGAATGATAACATCTTGTGCTGGCTGTTTCAGACACAGTTTGTGATAATGACCAAATTCAGGGATCCCAAAACCCCCCAAACCCTAGCAATTCGAACTTGCTGTATAGAACAGAGAAGTGTTTTCCTTCTAATACAATACAAATACAATACAATACAAAAATCCTCAAAAAGTATGTCTTCCCCAAAAAAAAAAAAAAAAAAGGAAAAAGAAATTCAACCTCAAACATTTTCATCACATGAATATTAGACAGAGGTATTTAATTCCAGTTGGGGTTTTTGGGGGGGTTATCTTATGATTTTTTAAAACCATTTGGAAATGCTTCATTTCAGTTTGGAAGGAATTATTGCTATAGTTAGCTTCACCAAAAGCATGTGCAACATGAAATTAAAATAAAAAATGAAACAACAAAGTTTAATTATTGAAATTCTTCTTCTTTTTGATGAAAATCTGTGTTTTCAGGAAACCAAAAATCTTCATTCATAAATATTCACTGAGCTCAGCTCTAGTCCTTCTATTTTTGGATTATTTAAAAATTTGAAATCAACATGGAATTTGTCACCCACTTCAATGTGCTTAGAATTTCTCAGTCACTCATTAATGAATTAATTAATTAACCAAAATATTTATGTCCTAATGAAGCAAACCCACACTTTAGTTCATACTTCATTTCATTCAATAAATGTTTTCATTTGCTCAAATGCTTGTAAAGGAGTGCAGAAACTCACCACATGGTAGGATTCAATTCCTGCTGATGGTAAGAGTCAAAGTCATCTCGCAGGATAATGCTGTCACTGTGCATTTCAGCTGCAAAGAAAACAAAGCAGTACAGGAAAAAAATCCAGTGCCATCATCCCATGCTTTCTAAGTGTTGCCTAACCTAAAGAAATTAATGGTAGATTGCATTTTTTATTTCTAAAAATCTGCTTTTCAGGTTAAGCTATATATAAAAGCCAGGGTCTCTTAGTTACAGGGCTTTTTCCTTACCATGGATCATAGTACCACAAAAATGAAAAAGTGCCCTCATCATCAAAGTGTGCTGGGTATGGAAAGATGGAGTCATCAAGTATACACTAAATCTTTTAAAAAGTTTTGTTCTGAATTGTTGGTTTTCTGAATACTTAGAAAAAAATCCTTCCAAATCCAGATTCTGCAAACATGGGCACAAGAATGGATGAGAAGTCCTAATGAGTGAATTACAGATCTTGCAGTCAGGGGATACATTTTGACAACTCATAAGCAAAAATCCATGAGCTCATTGGAATTTCTCTGCTGCTATCAGCAGATCTGGCAGTAAAGGTCAACTCATCTAAGGAACATAAACGGTGAGCTGTTATGCAAATATTTCTTACCGCTGTTCTGCAAACTTTGGACTCCAATATTCCACCTAGAATTACTGTCTCATTTATGTACGATGACCAATAAACTCGCTTAAAATCCCCACACTTTGGCACCTGTGATTGTATTAGACAGATCCTTCTCTACAAATACTTCCACAAAATGAATGAAGTAACTGTGGCCTGCTATTTAACCTGAGAAAGAATGCCAGAATCTGTCCTGGATGAATCCAATTGCAGCACAAGGGTTGGTGGATGCAGGGAGCAGCAGTGCCTTGCTCCAGGGTCCACTGTGGAGATGCACTGGCACAAAACCTTCCTCAGAGCAACCCTGCCCTGGTGTGAGGTGCTGTCCCACACTGAAGGTTCTGGGGCACAGAATGAGAGAATGGTTTGGGTTGAAAGGGACCTTAAAGATCATCTAATCCCAGCACCTCTGCCATGGGCAGGGACACCTCCCACTATGCCAGAGTGCTCAAAATCACATCCAACCTGGCCTTGAACGCTTCCAGGGATGGAGCATCCACAGCTTCTCTGGAAACCTATTCCAGTGTCTAACCAACCTGATAGCTAATCTCTTTAAAATTAAAGTCCTTTATTCCCCTTTGTTATATTACAACAAGCACTTGAAAAAAATCCTCTCCAGCTTTCTTGCAGCCCCTTTAAAGATGCTCTAATGTCTCACTGAAGCCTTCCCTTCTCCAGGCAGAACAATCCCAACTCTTCCAGCCTGTTTTCATAGCAGGGGTGCTCCAGTCCTGACCCTCTTGCAAACAGATGCTCTAATACATAACTAGGACCAAAAGGTCTGCAGCATGATATACACACACTGCAAGGAGTCAAAGACAATAAAAAGCAATAAAAACCACAATGAAGAAACAACTAATCAGAATTAGATATAAATCATTCAACTTTATATGAATCTCATTTTTATTTGAATTCCCCAGACCTAGTTTAATGTGACTTTACAGATTTTTTAATGTAGTAAAGTCAATGATTCTGAGTTTAAGTAGTAAGAATGACAAATCACCTACCTAGGTGAGGATGTAGGGGAGCTTCTGTCGGGGCTGTGGAAAACAAAGACACACAGTGCATGAATATATTCTATCAACAGGTCTCAACTGCAGCATTAAATATCAATACAGCTTAAAACAAATTGTACAGTACATTCTCTCCTAAATCAGCTCTCTCAGTAGTTTAATTGTGAAAAATATGACAGACCCCAAAAGTTACAAAAAGTATAACAGGAAAACAAAAATAATTGTTCTCTTAATTAAAATAAGCATTGAAATAAATGAAAGTCAGCGTTGGTTTTACAGTATGGTAAAAAAGGTCAATTAAAGTCTAGAATGATGAGATATTGTTAAAAATAATTTGGATTAAGATTCAATAGCTCAAGGGCTGACAAAGTGGAAATTAGGCTGAACAACAGAAGTAGTCTAGGAGAGGTAAAAAATTCCATTTTTGATCTTTTATACTACACTGAACAACATTTTACTGGGCATATTATTGGGGGAAGTAATCCAAATAATCCTAGGGCAACAAGTAACAGATTAACTCTGCAAATCATAATATGAAACACTTATATGAAAGCATGTTTTTGCAGGCAATGCTGATCAATTCCCCAGTAGGTCTCTGCCTCCCAAAAACCACCACAATATTGTAAAAACACTGCCTGGGGAGCACGTGAAATGGTGCAAGTTTATTGAGTAACCTTCAATAAAGTACCAACAGGAGTCTTGGTGTAGCACCACACAAATGGAACCAGACTGTATCTGAAGGGGCACAGCTACACAGAAATATTTGGGGAGGTCCAGAAGCTGGCTACACAGTGTGTAGGATGCTCCATGGCAGCTACCACACCCACAGCCTTGCTGGATCTTAAATCCAAAGTAGGTTGCATCTCTTTCGTGAAGGCCAAGGGGTGCATACAACCAAGCTCCAGGGAAGCAGCTACCTAATTGTCCATCAGTACCTCAGCCATGGATCTGCATTTCCAGCAGTCTTTTGGACTTTGGTAAAATAGAACCACCAAAAAAAGAGAAATTTTTGAAGCCAGGATTCATTTGATGATTCTGTGGTTTTTTTGTTGGGCGCTGACCTAAATTGTAGCAGTACTCCTGATTTCTTCAGCATATTTGCAAAAAAAATACTGAATTACTGCAATTTCTGTCATAACATCTGACAAATTAAAAATAGATTAAAAATAAACATAAAAATGAATGCAGCAATCTGTGTACAGCTCTCACACATAGTTATCTGAATAGAAAGTCCAATACAAATCTCAAGAATTTTGTTTTTCTCTTCCTGCTTAGTCTTTAAATACTGGGTTTGCAAGGAGCCATGCCATTCTGTAATGAAATTACAACATTTCATGGAGAAATAGGTGATGAAGAAGACTGAGCAGTCAACAAATGAGCTATCTGCAGACCAGAAAATTATGGCAAGCAACCTGGATTTACCTTAGACAGAAAACTTCCATTGAACAGACTTGCCAGTTAGAGGAGTGACATGTTTTACACCATCCACTAACCATATAAATATTTACATTTTTGTGTGTAGATATATCTCTCCCCTAACCTTATGCACATATATATATATATATATATATATACACATATATACGTATGAGTATACACACACACACAGACACACGCACACACACATGTACATGCATACATATATACATAGGCATATATAAGTATATATGTATGCATTTCTGTGTACACACAAACTGAAAACCTTCACTGGTTTTCTGAAAAAGAAAACTTTACTACAACTGAGAGAAAAGACCTTCTTAAGAGCCTGGTTTTGTTTCAGAAATCTGAAATATTTTTTCCTTTTCATGGCTAACTTGCTCCATTTTTATACAAGAAAGTCACCCAAGCTGCTTTGTCTTTCCTAGCAAAAATGCCAACAATGACTCCAGCAATGGCCAAGACCTCTCATCATGCTAGTACAAAATCTCTAGAAACACAAATATTGCAAGTTAAGCTTGGCACTGTCTCCAGAAGAGTGCTGGACTGCAGTGGTGAATCCTACAGTGAAAATGACTGCATTTGTACCTTGGAGCCCCAGGGACAAGCCCCCTTGTATTGTTTTTCTCCATGGGAATGTGTAAATTTCATCAGAAACCTTTTAAAATTATTTGCACAAATAAATGGATCAAACTGGACTAACTGAATTATTTCCCAGACTGAACAACACAAACTGTTCTGTATTTTGCCTGCAGGAAAAGAAGCACATTATGGCATGGGATTTGTAATATTCCTGTAATACTCCTGTTCCAAGAGACTAGGTGTAAAGTAAAATCACTAACCCTGATGTTCCCTTCTCAGTAGTTCCAGGGCAGTGCTGAGGGGTGATCTGCTGTGAGCACAGGGGGGGCTGAGAGCCATCCTGCCAGTCTCACCTATGAGGAGCGTGGTCATACCAGGGCACATCATGGGCACAATCACCAATTGCCCAAGCAAATTCCATTGGCCTTTGAAAGTAGCTCAGATGAAAGAGTCCACCGTCTCCAAGGAGAGCAGTTCAGACCTCCAAATGAGAAGGGAGGGCTGTGTTATCATTCACCCCAGGCTGTTTGGCATGGCTCTTTGAAAGAGGCTTTCTCCAGCCAAGGATACACACAGTCATGAATGAAATGATGCAAAATTCCAGCATTCAGCAAAAAGGCACAGGTATAGCACAAACATGGCATCTTTACATTTGAAACTCTTTTGACTTCATGATTATTTAATAAAACTGGCTGTTTATGTGATTAAAAAATACAGCCTTGGGATCTGAGATTTTTTCCTGAAATGGCTCTTCCACCATATGCACTGTACATTGCACACCAAAACTGCTCACCAATAGAATGAAAGGAAGGAAATGGTGCAGGTCCATACTAATGCTACTGATCAATCATTTAAAAATTAGAGGTGGAACTAAGCAAACATCTCATGTTAGACAAAAAGGTTGTTACAAGTATAGACTTTATACTGGGGAGAGGTTTCCTAAATCCTTACAGGATCTAAGAAGCCCAGGTATTTTTGCCTTATGTATTCTGATTGTAATTCAAATTCCTGAGCTGAATATGACAAAAGACTGTGAGGGTACCATTCAATAAGTGAGAAACATAGGCTTTATTCTCTCTATAAATAATTTCTGTATTACATTTTATATTTAATTGCAAAACAGCACTGGGATGATCTTCAAGTGTTGTATTTAAGGCCCACCAATAATAGAAATTCAAAACAAAACCCAAAACTAAAAATAGTATTTTTAAAAATATTAGTAGTAAAAATAGTAGTTGTTTTAAAATATTTTCAGATCTGCCTTTCTAATCAATTTACAGAACTACTTTCTTTAAAATAACATGGATTTTTACATAAGCCATACAGTGTGGCTCAAGTCAAATGAAGTTTTTTTGTACAATTTGGCAAAGATAAAAGGAATGCTACAGTGCAGAGTAGCTATAGAGTGCAAAGATATAAATTTATAATTTAAAAGGAATTATACAATACTTCAGACTGAGAGGGAAAAAGAAAGACCATCTCACTTCATATTTTAAACCATTATTCACTTTGTTAGATGTTCCTTAGGCACATAGTTGGATGGTTTTAAATTTAAACCCAGTATTTGTGTGGCTCCAAAATGCATCTTAGCTTGAATGAGAATGTTGTACCTTTTTAAAAAGTAAAGTAAATGAATTTATTATTTGATTTTCAACCAGCACCCTGGGTATATACTGAGCTTTACAAGAGATGAATTGTTCTGAGCAAAGAATGGAAGCAGAGCTCAACTGAGGTCACAATCTCAGAGGTATCAGCAAGTACAATATGAGAAAATTTGAGGAAATGTAGAGTGCTTGCCTTGTCTTACAAGACAGTCCCTTTGGCAAGGAAAAGCAGAGAAGAAAGGATGCAATACAAAGTGATTCAGAGAGAGAAAGGCCACAGCCAAACTGAAAGCATGAGAATCTTGAGGGAGCTAATGGGGAATTCAAAAGTCAATGGGGACATTGTGGGGCTCTGTGTCACTGGGATGAGGGAGAACGGAGGAATGTTTTGGAGTAAAAGGTTAAATTTTTCTGTGGATGAAATAAGGCTGCTGAAAGGTTAAGCCAATTTAAATATGCCCCTTTTTGGTTAAACTGGAAGGAAGGGAAATATTAAACAAGTGAGAAGGGAATGTCATCTTCTAGAAACTGGAATGTGAGGAGGAAAGAAATGATTTGATGGTGGTTTTGTTGTCAGTGAAAAAATAAGAAACAAAATCATTAAACATGGTAATAGTCAACTGTTAAGTAACATTAGTCCCCATTCAGATTTAAAAAGAGCAAGCATAAGGCAAATTAAACACAGAAACATCCATTTGTGCTATTGACAGTCATATTCCATAGAGTTCTGGGGTCAAGACTGTGTATAGGTATAGGTAGAAAATCCAGCATAAGAAAATATTCTTAAAACCCACTAAAAATAATTTATTTTTTTTTTTTTGCTCAGAATCCTGAACTTTGTGGGTTTTGTAATATGAAGGGCAAGTGAATTACAGTGACACAAATGCCTGTATGCTCCCAGACAAACACTGCTCAGAGTTCTACAGCCAGGGGCCATCAGCTGTTGCTCATCAGTTCATGACAAATGAGGTGTGCAGAGAGGCGTCTTCTGTTTGCAGATTATGAACTCCAATCTCCTTGTCATTAGCAGCCAGATGAAGATTAAAAAGGGAAATAAAAGCTTTTATTTAGACTCCCTCCAATACTTTCTCTCTACTGGTAAACCAAGTTGCTATTGAATGATGGAGGCTGAGCATCCCCAGGGAGAGTCAGTGAGGTGCCGGAGGGCTGGGTTATTCTTGCTAAAACATGAACTGAGGAGCTTCACACCAGCTCTACTCTCCACTCCTCTGCTCTGTCAAATACTGCTCTGAGAGCTTGTGAAATACAAACCTGAGATCCTGAAATCTGGTTTGCATTTTTTTTCCAAAGTGTTCCTAAATTTTACAAGGTACAAAATGCACCTAAAGGGTCTTGCACAAACATTCAGGCAAAAGTTCTCAAATAAAAGAGAGTCAATCCTGGGCCAATTCTCAGGATATTCTCAGAAATAAATATGAATCAACATGCACAATACTAAGCTTACCTTATTTTCTATTTATTTAACTATTACAATGAGTTAAATATATGGTATATTAAACATATTTTTACTGGCAAGAATATCACCACTCATTATGATCCTTATTTACCCTTAAAAGCATTGACAAGACAGCTACCCTTTCCAGATTCTTTTATATAGTTTTTATTTCTGTTGGGGTTTTTCCTGTTTGTTCTAGATGAACATTTTCTATGATAATTTTTATGTCTCCTTTCTTCAGTATAATTCTCATAAAATTTAAAGCTTACATCAGCTCTCAAACATCAGCTCTCCCTAGCTTCCTAAAAGATGTATTATATTCTGAACTCAGAGCTTTTTAAGCAATTATTTTACTTTCTTTGGTGCCTTCCCCTATGGCATCATTTCTTACTACATTTACATTATACATATGGCATTGCCATCCCTTAACACCACCCTTCATCATCCTCCAATTCTCTTCAAAATACAAAAAATCACTTTCCTTTTACTGCACTAGTTCCATTAACTCTATCAGGATTTATTAATGTACATCTGAGGGTGGACAACCACAGTAACCATGATTTTTGAGATTCCTTGCTACTTTCACATCTTCCTGTATATCCTTTCTACTAAACATTAGGAAGTCTGATACCACCTCTAGTGAACATGCTTATTAAGAACATGTCCTGTAATAAATCTATGAAGTTGCCCTGTGGTTTTATTTTTCTTTATTTAATATGTCACATCATTCAAAGCATGATTTAAGTATAGTAATGTTTAGGGCTAGAAACAGACTATAAAACCTCATTTATGTCAATCTATCTTGCTGTTTTGCATATATATTAATATCTTATTTGCATCTAAATAAATTCACTAATTCTTCCTGAAAGAATCCTTTGTTTACATGAGTGGTGTTGATGAAAATTGAATAAATGAAGTAAGGTCTACTTCAAAGAAAGCCTCTTTTCTTTGAATAGGAAAATTAATTCTAATAGTATAAGGATGATAATAGTATGCAGTGGTTAGAGATTAATGCAATGCATACTGTGTTCAAGAAATAAGAACAAAAAGGCAGAGGAGAGCCTGGGAGGGGTGGGAGTAAGGGTAATGGGCAATGCAGTGGTTGAATATCCAAGTCAAGGAAACTGTGTCTGAGCTGGGAAACCAAGGGGGAGAAGCCATGGTGAGGATAAAAATGTGGGAGAAGAGCCAAGAGAAAAACTGAGGATCTTGCACATCAGTGTTGCAGGGAACTCCGATCACTGCTACAGCTGTCACACGCTGTCCATGCTCACAGAGCAGCACCTCTGGGTGATCCTGGCTAAGCCAAACCAGGGCTGCAGAGGCTCTGCAGTGACAGCACACACTGCAGGGATGACTCTGGAGTGACTGTGTACGGAGAAAAGGGAATTGATGGGGAAACCATGGGAAACAAAAAAAGTTATAAGTTATAGGGGTGTGGGAGACTGTGGCAAGGCAGGGAAGCTGAAGGCCCTTCCAAGGAGCTGGTGCAGGACATGGCTATGGATGGGAGAAGGAGGCAGCAAAGGGATTGTCACAGCTGAGCAGCCACTGGGATATCTCAGCATCCTTTATACTCTGAATACAATAAATACCACAATTCTATTTTCTCCTTGTTCTGCAGAGTTCCTGTGAACTCAGGGACAGCAAACAGTAACATAAGGACTTACTGTTCTAACCAACATAAGTGTTGCTAAAATGTTTATCTGAGGTTAGGTTGTGCTCCAAAACTGCAGAACTGTAAAGCAGAGAAGGGTGGAAGAATAAAAATTTCTTTTGTCAGCTCTCCCACTAAAATCTCAGTGAACAGAATGTCTGAAGAAGGACTGTCAGGTCTGTATAGATGGATATCTACCAGCTTGTCTCTGCTTACCAAGGTATTTTCTTTGAGCAGGGAGACATCTTGCTGCTTTGGCCATATTCTCCTTGACCATGTTGCCAGCTCTGACACTGACAGTCATGTGTTTCCATTCAGCTTGCTTGTGCACAGCTGTCACCATCCTGGTCACTGCCATCAACATGACTCCCACTGCCCTCTCCCTTCCCTACCTGTTCTGGCTGCCCCAGGTTGCCTTTGGCTGTGGGGTGCTCACTCTGCAGTTATGCCTTGGAGAATTTAATCTGTTTCTCTTCTGGTTTTTGTCACTTTATGCTGATTGCATATTCACTTTTCCACTCTTGACTCACATCCGTCCAGCAAGCAGCCTGTGTGAGATACCCTCCCCAGCCTCCTCAGTACATCCAAATGATGATCCTGCCAACACTTCTGTTCCAGGTCCCCACACACCAGTCACTGAAACACTGCACTTCCACACTCCCATCACAGGTGCACAACCTCCTGTTAATTAACCTCCTCTTAATTTCTCCAAATGTTCTTCCTTCCCCACAGCAAAAAACATGGCTGGCCCAATCACTTTCCATCCAGATCACCATGACACTCCCTTCTCATTGTCAGCACTGTGTTACATATTTCTGTTTCCTCCAAAGTATAACCAATATCCTAGCCTGCTAGCTGACATTTTTTCACCTCTCTGAATCCTTCTTCTTACTTCCATTGAGCTACAACAAAAGTGAAAAATTGAATATTGAAGTTAAAAGTTGAAATATTTTCCTCTCATTATCATAGAGCTACTATTGATACCTTATATGAATAACTCAGGTTATGCTCCTGAAATAATGTTCAACAGCTTTTTATTGCAAAAACCATATTTCCACTCATAGGAAAAAACCCCAACCTTATAGTTCCAATGCCCCCAAGAGATGGGTTTTATGGGATTTTCTCTTGTGCGTTAATATCACAACACATTTCCCATTTTAAAATCTTTATTTTAAATAATTTAGCCCATGTTTCATTGTTTCTTTTCACATGGAAATATCACTGGAATTTTGCTGATATAAATGGAAATTCCTTTCTCTCATGTACCAAAAATGATGGAAACCATCTCTACTTCTCACTTAAAGAAGCAGGTTCAAAGCAAAGTACTGTTTGTAGACAACAGATGACAACAGGATATTTACTTTTTAGGTTATTCATTGAAAGGGCAAGCTGTGAAAACAATTAGATTTTGAAAGTTTGTGTAAGTCAAACATTTTGCTTAGCTATAAAAATGATCAAATGTTGGATGTGACAGGCAAAAATTCAATGGCCTACTTTCACAAAAAGGGAAGGCATATTTTTCACATGTACATGTGTGAGCTGGATAGTAAACAAAGCTTTTGCTGCAGCCATATTGCTTAAAGTTAATACAGTGAGGGTTAAAACCCAGCCAGTGGTTCTGACAGAAAAGAAATGTTGGCTATTACAGGCTGATTTCAGGAATGTGTATAATGCACATAAAGTTTTGTATATTCCCCAACGTGTAGCAGAGAGGAAAAGTGGGATTCCTGGATAGACAATGGGATGTATGGAGCCAAAGGAACTCAGTTTCAGGAATGCAAATATGATCCTGATTCAAGGCTTTCTACAGAATAGCTTTCATGAAGAGTAACACTGACATGCAGGTACAATGGAAAATCACATTTGCCAGATATTTTTAGAATTATGGTGACTCTTACCTCCCTGTTCACACAGCTGTTGTGCTAAGGCATCCTTGAATATAACTTGGCCCCTGTGAGTAGCTGTAGCCCTGTGAACACAAAAAAGACAACAATAAATAATATAAACTTATTTATACATATATATGTATATCTTTATGCATGACTAATCAAATCAGAAGTCCCATTCTGCTTTCTTTCTGTGTTCTTTTTTGTAGTCTTCTAAATTTATAGAATAATTTGCAGTGATTGTTTTGTGCATAGCAAAAGAAAATTCCTAAACCAAAATGGTTTTGTTGGTAATAAAAATCACTGGCATGTAATGAAGAATGTATTTGACATGTATCTGTAGCTGCACATAGAGTTTCTATATTTGAGGCCTCAAAAGTTTTGTCTAAAGAATAGTTAATTCCAATTAGTGACCCACAGCTATGTACACATGTAATGTACCACAAAACTTGTCATTGCTTCCTCATGATCAGGTAGAAATATAATGCAATGTGATTTGTTTTTCTCTTACAGAGCTCTCATGTTAGCAGCAATTGTTTTACTTTCTTTCCAGTTGCTCATTTAACCCCTCTTTTCCAAGTGCAATACTTCACAACATCAGTTTTATCTCAGAGATTTCCAAACCTCTCAGTATCTGCAAGTGTTGAATCTGAAGTCTGATTTCTTTCAAGTTCCTCCAATATCTGTCTAGATTCATGCACACTCTTCATACACGTTCTTTAACCTTTCTCTAACTAATATTAATGGGCTCAGTACAGATCCATGTGAAGATAGTGAAATGGCCTCTCAGTTGAACAGTAAGATGTTGAAAACTCCTTTATGAGTGCAGTTTCTCAGCCAGCAGTGTGCCCTCTCTAATGGATCATGCCTAGCTGGCTTATGAAATGTCAGAAAAGCCCAGAAAGGAATGGTGGGAAAATGAAAACCAAAATACATTCTATTTTACTTGGCTACTAGGCCAGTTACCCTGAAAAGGAAGAATAAAATTAACATATCTAATACTAAATTTTTCAGATACAGTGGTGCCCAGGGTGAACTCATCTTCAAATTGTCAGAATACAAACAGGAGTAAAGGAAAGCTTCTCTGGGATCTACTTTGCTTTCTGTACGTGTAGGAAAGCTCTGTTTACACCAGTGTGTGTGTCCTGAAATGCCAACTGTGCTGACCTGATGCTCCTAGGGCTTTTAGACACTCTTCCTCTGCCTGAGGAAGGAGAGCTGTGCTGGTTTTTTCCACCTTGGACTTTCACAGGCGGATGTAAAGCTGGAGCCTTGCCTCACCTGGCAGTGCCAGTATTTTGGCCACAGTCCCAGGATCACATCACCAGTGTGAGGTTTTGGTTGCACTGCCTACCATGTGCCCTATAGCACTCTTTTAGGATTTTCAGTACTTTCATAAAATACAGCAGAACTTCATGCTATAGTTCTACATTAGCATTTCTATATCTGCTGATAAGACCAGTGACCATGCTAAGTTCAGAGTAAAATAAAAACAAATACACTGCTCCAGCACATAAAGACAAGAGAGCTGAGGCAATAAGTCTCATTTAAAACTATGAATTAAATAATTTATTTAAGCTCCGTTGTGATGAATATGAATGAAACTATATGATCACTACATGCATTTCTGCAATTTACCACATAGGTGTACTCAGTCATGCAAGTCAGAATTGGACCAAACAATCTCCAAAATCAAACATGTGCCCAGATTTCTTTAGAAGGACCAGATTTGGTGGCTTCCTGTGGCAGCTGAAATGGCAGGGCATCCCACAGCCAGCTTTGTGGCCAATGCAGCACCAAGAGACAGGTTTTGCAGATGTGCTTCAGTGAGGAAATTTTATGTATTGAGCTTAACATACAAGGAAAAGGCACACCTAAGGCACAGAAGTATTTTGTACAACAGTTCTATCCCCCAAGCTGTCAGGGTGGAAGAGAGGACTCTTTGCAGACAGTGGGAAAGAAAACTTTTATTAGCAGTGGACCAGGACTTCAGAGATGCTGTTTATGCAACAGCCCAGGCAACAATTCAGAATGTACACAACAATGATGGCAACCAGAGCATTCCTTTATGAGGCAGAGAAGAGCAAACCCTTGGAACACAGACCTCATGCAGAGGAGAGCTCAAGCATGTGTCTGAATGCACACAAACACCAAGTAATACCAATAATACCAAACCCTGCAGTGTTCACTGGGTCTCTGTGTGCGTGTGAGAAAAAGGGGATTTGGGCAGAGAGCCAGCACCCAGCTGAATGATCAGCATCTTTCTGTGCCTGTCATCCCTTGCTTGACAATGCAGACCAGGAGCCAAGTGCTGCTGTTCCATAGCAGGAGAGATCTGCACCCTGGGGCCAGGAGAGCAGGGCAGGAGGGGCACTGCTTGCTGCAGCCTGAGCTCCTGGCACGTTTGTCGCGCCACAGAGACTTGCTGAGGGTGCTGCTACTCCCACTTTACCAGTTTTTTCTGCTCCTTTTTCTCTGGATTTGTGCTTTACTAATGGAGCAAATGAAAATAATGCAGCACAATTATGCAGGAACTGAGCTATTTCTAGAAAGAAGTTCAAAACATACCTTTTCTGTATTGAACTTTCTTTGTTGGTGATGTTCTTACCTGACAGGTGAGGTTCACAAGACAGGATTGTGTATTTGGATTCTTTTTTTATAAAGACATTTAACATATCCAAACTCATTTCAATTCCTATATTCACACTCATATGAAGACTACATAATATTTATAATAATTATTACAAAAATAATACTGGCAATGCCTGAAGGAGACTCTACTAAAGAAAATTGTTCAACTCTTAACTCGGGTTTTGCTTTTGTGACATATATATATGTCACTATATATATATATATATGCAGTTACTTAACTGAATATTGTGGTTTTTTGAAAAGTTTCTATGCTGTCTTAACTGCAGTTAAATATTGCTTAGAAGAAGAGCACTTACTAACTACTATTTGATGTTACTCCACACCAGTCTATAGTCCCACTCTGACATTGTCTGCTACAGGGCAAGTGACTAATCAGACCTAATGTGTCAGTCAGCTAAAAGGCAAGATGCATGTTCCATATGTCCCCAGAGAAAATTCCAAGTAGGAATTAATCTTTCCAAAGGGATGAGAATTACAAGAGAAATGGGAGACATCCCATCCTGTTCCCAGAAGAGGAACATCCTGATGTGGTTAGTGAGAGCTTTGAAAGAAAAACAACTTAGAGGTAATAAGGTTCCTCTTTATATTAACCTCACTCTTCCATTAGCCTAGATCTATTTGTGTGCCTGGGGCTGTGCAAGAGGGGATGAACTGCTTACAGAGGAATAAAGAGTTCTCAACACAAAAAGACTAGATCAGGTGCCAAGGTTCACTGGCAGCTCAAGGCATTGCTAACCCCATAAATCAATTACAGCAGCTTTTAAAAGAATTTTCCTCCCTAAACCACAACTATTTGAGTAAAATCAGGTGCCAATAAGGATGCTTGGCCATCTGCACCTTTCCCTGGTGAGGGAAGGCACTGGGACAAATTCATGTGAGAGGGAGTTTCAAAAAGGCTCAGGTGCCCTACAGTAAAATACCTCATCTCATGGTGCCCCAAAGAAGGTTTTCTACAGGATCCAAGAAAAGGAGGTCATTTCTTACCTGCACTAGCAGAGTTTAACCTTGTGCCAGATACTAATAGTGGGTGCTTCTACTTGAGGAAATTCAGGGCAACATCCACAACACTGGCTCCAGGAAAATCAGTGAGTGACTGTAGGAAGCTGAGATTGGTCTTCCCCAGCCCCACAGTGATGCCCCTTGAAATCAGGTCTGTTGCCAGCACAGACTGTGTTGCTTCCCCACCACTGTGGGGGACACAGGTGATGCTAGGAAAGTAATGAGCCTGGGCTGGAGCAGAAAATAATGCACATCCAATGATTGCTGTTGGCATTTTGTGTTGAAATATCTCATAATTCACACTGGCCTTATTACATGGATTGCTAACACGTCCTTGCTAACAGGTTGCATTTTGGAGAGAGTGTTTTGGCTCAGGAGAGCACAGGCAGGAGCCTACATGGGACTGACCCTCATGTGCTGCCTCTGCTGCCCTGCTCTGCCAGCCCCACCTGTGCAAGGGACACACAGCCACATGCCCAGAGGTGGATAGCTGCCCTGCTTATGCAAATAAATGGGTTGATTTTTAATGCATTGTGGAATTTGCATGATCATCTCTGTAGGGTTGTCTTGTTTAACCCACGATCTTTAAAAAATACATTCTCCTCCAATACTGCCTAATTAAGGGATCTCTGAATAAAATAACTTAAAAGCATGATGGAGAAGAGGCCTTCAGGAACATGGGGCTGTGTTGTGCACAGCCTCTCATGCTGGGAGTGTGAACCACTTTCTTCCAGTGCCCTGCCAAGGTGGTTTATTGACCATTTTCTGTGTGCTATGAGGTGAGGTCAGGCTGGGGTGCATTTTGGACTGTGTTTCCTACCAGGGCTGGAAGCTTCAGTGACAATTTCTTCAAGAGCAGCCAGACTGAATGTCAGACCTGACTGGGAGATGGTGCTGGGGCCAGCAGGGAAAATGCACAGAGCCCTGGTGGCTGCTGATCCAAAGGCACTTGGGTGGGAGGCTTCCATCTCCTCTGGTTAAATGCCTCCAAGCTGTTATTTCAGTTTCCACTTGACATGCAAGTTCAGGCTAATTAAAGCAGCAGAAATGAGATCTCTGTGTTCTGAAATACACATTTTGACTCTGCTTTTCTCTCCCTGTCCCCAATGGTTCCCTCACTGATATGTTATAGAGGAAGTCATCTGTCCTGACCATATTCAGCTGAAATTGTCAGGGAAATTTGGCAAGTAAGATGCAATTACTTATGTAGACATTTGTTCAGGAGACTGGAATTGGCACACTTGCTCTAAAAACCTCAGTCAGAGGTGAAAATTCTTTGGGGGAAAGGACTAAAATGGTCAGCAAAAGCCAGGGTGTGTGCTAGAGGGCCAAGAACAAAAATTTCATTTGGGGCAACTGTCTGCTGAAGTTTGTGGTTCACATGAATGAATTATATAAATAAAAAATTACAATTAATAACTTACTTCATGGGTGAGCCTTCACATAGGGTAAATGCAAGAGGAACAAGGGCCACCTGGCTTTGTCTTTTGTCTCTGAATTTATCTCTAGGGACTGCACATGTAGGAAAAGGACGCAAACGTTGACTAAAGACTGATTTAATAAACATTTAAGAACTTTCTTTAAACAAGATTTGAATAAAAAATTCTCAAATAGAAAATAAATGAGGAGAGCCTACAGAAATTTTGTTCCAGTAGATACTGGAAAGGGAAAGATGGAGAGGGACTTCTTGCAAGGGATGTGGTGACAGGACAAGGGGGAGTGAAAAGAGGGCAGGTTCAAAATAGATATTAGGAAAAAAATCTTTTCTGTGAGAGTGGTGAGGCACTGGAACAGGCAGGCTATTCTGTGATTCTATTCTAGATTTTATAATTATAATTAAAAACAATTATAGTTATTTTTGGAAGATGAATGTAAGACTACAACACTGGAAACAGAGGGGCACACAGGCACCTCCAGCCCCTACACATTACAATTTTTAAGAACCCTTTTTTGTTGTCCTGAAGAACACCAAACTTTTGTTTGGTTGCAAGGTGCATGTACAAAAGATGGAGACAACAGAACAATGTATACACCTTAGAAAAGAGGTGAAAAAGTAAGACTTACCGTTTTAAATTGTATATAAAACACTTTCATTGTCCTTTCTCTTCAATTTCAGAGAATAAAAAGATGTGGGGTTTTTAAAAATTCTGTCTTGTTTTATGTGACTGGAATGCTTAGAGGTTCTTGCTAACTGAAAGCAGATTAGGACAATACTTTCTTCCCAGCTACAGGAAATCCAACATTTTCATTAGTATTTTGCATTGTGTGATTATAAAGGAAAGCAAATTCTATTTTTTCTATACTTGAAATAAAGGGTTATTGCAGTGGCATCTGCCAAGCAGAGAGCTCATATAAATAATAGAACAAGCATCCATTGTCTCTCTACTGACACAGTGCCAGCAACTAAGTCCCTGTTTTCTACCTTTTTCAGTCTTTGGGAGAAGACTCTGTCCTTTTTTTAGGTTTTGCAATCTATCTTACTTTATAATTTAGTGAAACATCAGTTGGATGAATTTTAGATTTTTAATGCATTGAATATTTTTAACCATTTGAAATCTATATTTAACCCTAAGCTAATGAATATACTGCATTTTTTTGTATGAAAGATACTACTTTTCCTAAATTTTGCTTATGTAGTCTTTTGAAGCCTATATTCAATGAAGATATTATTCAATCACCTACATTATCCTTCAAGAAGAACAACATTTGTCTTTTCCGGTATGAAAAGAAGAAATGTTGCAGTTACTGGGGATTTTAAAATTCTTGAAATCCCTAAATGAACACAGAGGTGTTTTTAGACCTTTTAGACATTCTTGTGCACAAGGATGGAGCACAAGGATGGGCTGGGCTGGAGCACAGGGATGATCTGGGCTGGAGCACAAGGAAAGATGGGCTGGGCTGGAGCACAGGCATGATCTGGGCTGGAGATCATCTCCTCACCCCCTGTGAGGAGAAACTGAGGGAGCAGGGCTCATTGATCCTGCAGAAGAGGTGATTTTGGGGGGACACGGCACCAGCCAGCAAAGGAACTTGTGCAGTTCCTCTCCATCATGGTTGTATCTTAAAACCAGACTGGATTAAAGTCCTGAGCAACCTGGTCTGGCCCTCCTTAGAGCAGGATTTTGGACTAAAATGGGATCCTGAGATCCCTTCCAGTCTGCATTTAACTACAGAACCATCATTCTAAGTCTTGTATATCTAGTAAAAGCAAAGAAATGAAAGCAAGGTTTGCATCTAATCAGATTAATCATCACTTGAGAACTGACTTTCACAGAACAGAGGAATGAACCAGTTCATGATGTTTAACACTTTGCACGAATATTGATATTGATTCTCCCTAATCTTGGGGGAAATCTCAGAGTGCCAAAGGTTTTACATGGTCCCAGAAAACCAGGAGTTTAGAGGTACTTGATGCTCTGGGGTTTTCTGATGTGGTACATTTTTAAATGAAAGCTTGTAATAAATAGCATACTCAGCTAACACAGTGAAAACTTAAAAACATTTAAAATTAAAAATAAAAAAAAGAAATAGCATAGGAGATGCTGGGAAGAAAACAACATTAGTTTTAAAATATCCTAAATAATGGGGAAAAGGATGATATTAATGCCAGCTTTTCATTTCACTGCTCTCATGCCATCTGCACTCACTCTCCATTTCCTAGTTAACATTTCCCCAGTCTGCTCTATCCTGATTAGCTGCCCACTGCTCCCAAAGGACATTCCCACTAGCTGTGGGTGTGCTGGACTACATAAAAATCTGGAACCTTATCCCCTGTATTTGCTTTATAACCCCTACAATGCTAAATTAATTCCCTTTCTTAAAAACAACTAATTTCAGCATTAATTACAGATATGTAACTGGTGCATCCACAGTGTGTGAGTCAGCTCACAAGGGAAGGATAAAACCTGCCTCTTTAGCCTAATGCTAGAAAAATAATACAGCAAAAAACCAAAATTTCCACACACTGCACCCCGCAGCACATGGGGCAGGTTTCCCTTCCTAAAGCTTCACCAAACTCTGAAATATTGCACTCCTTGTCTAATGTTTCTTTGCAGCGTTCTCACCAACCTAAATGTTTTCAGAGGACTGAAAAACAAATGAAACATGAACACAAGTCTTTCACAGACTGATCAAAATCAAACTAAGAGAGAACCTAACACAGTTGTTAGTGAAGAATTGTTATTCTTGCTGTGAATGTGGTGAACCTCTGGAAAAAAAAAAAGCAGGGTCACTAATCATACAAAGGACAGTTATTTCTCCTGCATGGTTTTTAATTTTCATCCAGATTTATGAGTTGGAAGAAAGTACATATCCCTGAAGACCATACTAGCTTACAAACAGAAATAGGCAGGTGAAATATTGCCTTAGGACGATAATTAATTCCATCAGCCACCAAAAAAAAAAAAAAAAGAAAAATCTGTGAAGTATCACAGAACTCCAGACAAAAGGAGCAGGTGGAATAGCATCATGTACACACCATAAACTGGAGAGACCGTGGTGGGGAGCCCTGGCAGGAGCTGGCTGTGCTAGAGGAGGGTAGGAGGTTATCTGGGGACCTTGGAGCATGGAAGGCAAGATTGAGGTGTAGTGTGAGGGCCCTGGAAGTGCTGTGGTGTGGGTGCTATTGGGGTTTACAGTCCAAAGACAAAGGAAACTTGGATTCATGGATCCTGCTGCTCACAGTATAGTTTGGCCTTTCCTCAACACAGACTTTTTTCAGAGATGCCCATGAGAGGGCTGGTTTAGGGTTGGGATTAAGAGACAATCAGACACATGGATGCCTAAATCACATCCAGCCTTTCCCACTCCAACCAGAGAGACTGAATTTAAAATTTAACCTGTTCTCTGTGTCCTTCCACAAGAAGTCCTGTCCTCCAGCCCTGCTTTCCAAACCAGCAACTTTTAGCAGCTCCTCGGGCTGAGCAGAGCCCCTGAGCTCCCCTTGCAGGGTGTTGCAATAGCTCAGCACCCCTTGGTGCTGCAGGTGGGAGCTCTGTGAGCCACAGCTGGGCTCAGCACCCACCCTCTGCCCCTGCTACCACCTCCAGAATGGCTTCTGAGTAATTTGCAGTTTTTCCTTTATCTATCCAGGAAACCATGGCCTGCCCCTCACTGTCACACCCCAGAGAGGATCATAACAAAATCCAGTCTGGAAGGGACCTTGGGAGGTCTCCAGACCAACCTCCTGGCCAAAGCAGGGTCAACTACACTATAAAACACAATAAAACACAAACAGCTCTGCTATACCTTCTACCACATTGCCTGGCAGCACATCAAGGCTCACAGTTCTGGTATTTGTGAATGCTTTTGCATAATAAAGTAATAATAGGATTATCAAAAATTGCATTTGACAAAATCTGAGCTTCACCTTCAATTGGTCAGTCACTTGACACAGGCATTAATACACTGGACTTACAACTCATTTGGACAGCAGCCTCCCATATAATATACTGTTCCAAAATAATAAGTTTGAAACCATGTTTCTCACTAGGAAACAATCCATGATTTGTCTTACTCAGAAACAAATTACCTGCTAAACTACACTGCTATAATATCTCCTTTAGATACGCTGTGGATAATAATTCTTTAAACCCATTATTAAAAAAGACATTGAAGTCTAAAACCTTTCTCTTAGAGTAAAGTAATAATGAAGAGATTTATAACCCTGGCCTCGAAAGAAACCAGAGTAACAGAGAATCTAAGGAACAATATAAGTACCTCCAGGATAGATGGTTGCTCTTGCTTTTTATTACTGACTAATTTTTCCTGAGCACAAATTTGTTTTCAGAAGACTCTGGCAGAATGAGCACAACACTGGAATGAATCTTTGTAGGGAAATATCCTGTTGATGCTCTGAGATTCTTTAGCACCAACACTGGATTCCCTCTGCCCCTGGTGAACAAAGAAATGGCCATACTGGGTGAAACACAACCAGACTTCAACTCTTCATTTATTTGCTAATGACAGTTTCCTATCAAAATTAATACACTGGGAATTCAGTTCGGTAAAGTTTCCAGGAAGGTGAACTTTTCAAACACACACAAATAATGATTGCTTTTTACATGAAATATTGCTTGGGAGCTCAAATTCCCCTGTCTGGAATCCCAAATTCCAAGTACTACAGATGAAGCCATTCATTGGAGACGTGCACATCTGCTGCTGTACACAACAGAGTGGTGCTGGAAATTAGAGAAATTCATCTGTAATTTGTGTAGCTAAGAAGTTTATGGTTGATTAATAAAACATCAAACTCAAGCTAACACTTAACGATAAAAGAGGATCTCTTCTCACAACTGATATTCTAATGGGGTATTCAGAGTGATAAGGTTTTTGAGATTTTGTGAAAATACTGCATCAAATAAACAAAACCAAAAAAATATGGGTTTGCTCTTGCAAATCTCTCCTCTCCAACTTTGGGTACTAGGTCGACTGTTGCATTTAGTCCACTTCCCTCCATCCTTATGGAAGGGACACTTCCCATGAGCTGCCTGAGATAAATTCACAAGTGATAAATTGAACAGGTTTTATAAAACCTTGGTTTTCTGAGAATTCTCTTTGTCAAAATTATCCAAAGTATTGGCTCCAGACAGAGTCCCCTGGAATGGGGAGCAGTGACATCCCATATGTGACAGAAATCTTCCCAGTGCAGTCCAAGTAAAACTGACCAGACTAAGGATGGATTCATAACAGATACTAGATTTCATGAAAAGTTACATAAAGGTACTACAAGTGCAATTAGCAATTTCCTGTTTTGAATGATCATCAGGAATCTGCTGATCTCAGGGAAAAATAAATCCCACATCTGCACAGAGAATGGCTGAAACCTTGAAAAATTACAATGGAAACACAATACAACATAAGCTAGAAGGCACCTTGTTCCTGTGAATGGGATGGATGTGGCAGACAGTCAAAAGAATTGAAGCAAGACCCCTCAGAGGGATGGAACAACTGTTTGCTGGTAAAGGTGTGTGGATGACAGAGATACAACTATAAAATCAGGAGAAAATAAGACATATTTGAGAACAGCATCCAAACAAATGCTGTAAAAATAGCAGCACTAATTATGCTGTACCACTTGTTTGGCACATGCTAAGACAACAGGCAAACTTCATCCACTGGCAAAGATAACTCTATGTTATTTCCACACAAAGACTGTTAAAAACAGTATATTGCAAATAACAAATAAAATATTTTAAAATACAGCTAGTGACTTTTAGCTTCCAGGTGCATCCATCTCTGAGGATCCCTCAATCAAACAGATCACAGTAACTGTGGATTCCTTGCATGATATTGCTGCCCTTTTTTCAAAAAAATTATACATTTTAAAAATTTTATTGACCTGAGGCCAATCCCTTGCATTTCAACTAAAGACTTGGGTTTATGTATTAATAATACCCAGGAGAGACATGTGAACATGTACCTTTTAGCTTAAGAATTTCAAATGGTCTATTTACTTCTATCTTTCAATATGTATTCCATTTCACCATTGTTCTGACTGCATTATTGAGTTAATGATTCCTAAAGTAAGAGCTACAGGAAACATTATAAATATTTTAGATACTTTTAGTAAACCTAAACAGGAGTATTTTCTGAGGTTCCATTCACAAATCTTTTGATCTGTGCTTACCACAAAAATTTACATGTTGTCTTGCTGAAGGGAAATACCTTCCTTTTTTGCAGCTGACAGTAGTGTGGAAAATTGTTCCTCAATACTTCTCATGCTGACACTTGGTCTTTTGAGGAGTTTATTATAGGAACACAGTAAAGAACTTTGCCCTGTTGGTTTTAGGAAGCAAGAATGAAACTGCTTTTTTATGTTTCCAGGCTATTTCATCTGCTTCATTATGCACAACAAAATACATTAAATTTCAGAAAATCTTTGCTTTTCAAATGCTATGATTTGTGCTATTGCATGGGATTTAAATGAACCACACCTACATTTCTTAATAGTCTCTAAAATAGTATGCATGGTTTGAAAAAACATTTTTTACCAATTAACACTTCCAAAACTTGTATCAAAATAAATTTTATAAAGCCGTTTTAATTTCTGGGGACATACTTTAAAAGTATCCTGTTTAAATCCTTGCTTTCCTGAACTCAGGAATCCATGTCTGCATTGCTGGTGTCAGGTATGCTGAATGATGCTTCAAGACAAGTATGGGTTTATTTGGTACTGGTTTAACTTTGTGTATTTTTCTGTATCCCTCCATGCAGCAGGAGTGTGTGCACAGTCATTCCACACCTGCAGGAAGGAGAAGTGATTTCTAAGCCACAGAAAGCTCATCACTTGCAGCAACACTGGTACCACCTTTCTCTTGGTCTCCCAACTCCATCCCCTCCCAGCTGAGGAGGAGTTTGCTAAGACACACACTCAGCTGGGGCTTCTTGCCAAGCTTGAGCTTCCTCAAATTCTTCATTTTGTATACAATAATCCTTCCCACTATGGTCCTCTATATTTAGACATCCAAGATAATATTACTAAAGACACCTAAGTTGTTGTCAACTTTCATTGGAAGGGATAAACTCAGAAATAATTAATGCAAGGAGAAAGAGGGATGGACAAGTATTTCCCCTCCAGAAATACATCCTATGCTACATTAAATTGAATTTCCCTGCATGTTTTGTCTTTCTGTTTTTAACTGACACAGGCACATTTAATGCTGGTGACAGAAGATTTTAATATTAGTGACTGTTTGGAAACTGGACAGCTGCCAGGAAATGGGTCTGTACTGTGTCACCATGTACAGCAGTCACTCATTTTAGAACAGCACCCTCCTAACCAAAGGACACACAATATAATGAAGAAAAATCACCCCAGTCACTGTTATTTCAGAAGTACAGGTAAATGAAGTGAGCTTGCAGTTAATTCTTGCACCATTAACCTCTGATCCTGAACGAACTCTGTGGTCTGGAGCACATTAATGACATTAAGTGGGGTCATGACAGCTCTGGGCTGAGCCCCTTTTGCCCAGCCTAAGGATGCCATAACCAACCAGATCTCCATTTCCTTTGCACAGCTGAGCAGAAGGTGTTCCAAACTACCCTGCTGCAGCTTGGGCATGGCTGCCAGCAGGGGTGGGAGAGGTGGAAGACCTGGAAATCTCTGGGCCACAACCCGCTGAGACCAAGGGATCCCTCAGGGCCCACACACCTTCCCCAAACTCACCTTAACATCACCCAGCACAACAATGGGCAGGAGGGCTGCTCGATGTCAGCTGGCAGGATGAAACATTTTTGGAAGATTTGGGTAAAACACTCATGAGAATTTCTAATTTTCACATATAGATGCCTTTTTTTATGGAACAGTATCTAAGTTTTGTTTACAAACTGAATAAAATTATCCATTACAAGTGTCCTATTCCAACTTAATTTTAAGTGAAAATTAAAAAAAATCCCAACAATCTCTTCCAGCTTAAGTTAAGAAAAGAAAGACTAAAATAAAAGTTTATTTATATTTCTGCCTAGGAGTAAAAATAACAGAACAGTTAGAACTACTACAAAATACTGGATTTTTAAAGTGTAATTTACATCGTTAACAATTGTATTTATTGCAGAGAATAGGCAAGATTTGTCTTTAAATTTATAGATTCCCTTAACAATAGTTTTAAGTATATACATGTAAATATATTCCTTTTTGGCTTGTGGTAAAAATAATGATAGCATTTGCACCCAAATATATAGAGCCAGAAATGCTATTCACTTGACAAACTGCACTGTATTGCTGTCTATTATTCTCATGGAGAGCATAAGGGTGTATAGAGAGGGTCTGAAATGCAATCAGAAGAGGTATTGTAAAGCATATTTTTGACACCATCTAGCCCAGCCTACACTTAAATGAGAGGTTGGTGCCTCTTATGAATTAAACATAATTCTTGATTTATGTTCTGTTACCCTTGTATCAAAACCCATAGTTCCAGAGCAATGTCACTGTGAATTCATTTAATGATATTGATGATACACCTAATGCAGAGAATACAAAGTAACAAGCAGTGCAGAGTATGGCTTTATAAATCACTCCTACAGAGCATTAGGCAATAAATAACAAGCCATTAATTCACTCTAAATTATGCTAAAACATGAAAACTACTTGTGCAGCAAATTATAAATACCTGCCATTTCTAATAAAAATGTGCATCTTCTGTCCAAGAAATTTTATCAAATCACTACATACATATCTGTCTTCAAATTGAGTGGGTTTGTATTAGACCTCCTTTCTTTAAAACAAGACACAGATTGCAAAAACAACACAGCAGTTCAGTCACCCTGAAGGTAGTTCAAGAACCCAATGTCTCAAACCACTTCAGCACCTGCATTTCATGGGTGTGATTCTCAAGTTCCTGACTGCACAGACACCTCTCCCAACAAATCCTGGTGCTGCTGCAGCTCCTCAGCTGAATATGAAGCCTCAGGACCTGGGAGTCCTTGCACTGTGAGTTATCAGTTCCGTATCACAGGGGAAGCTCTCATGTCCTGTGTGTACACCAAAACTCACACTACCCACCCAACACCATCCTCTGAATGGGACTCAGAACAGCATAATCTGCTCTAAATGAGATTAGGAAACATCTTCCTTGAGAAAATTGAAATTGGAGAGCAATGAATTATTGATTTACACATCATCTGATGCTGATGACTGTTAAGAGTTGTTATGGTTGAGAGTCTTTGGCAGAGAAACCAGATAATTTATTTCTTATGGTCTACTTTGTAGTATTTGAGGAAATTATATTTCAAGTGTTGGCTTTTCTGCAATTACTCAGCATGAGCTGAGTATCTTTTTGTCTGTATCTAAGAAATGGTAAAGCAACCTCCAATTATATTTACTGGTTAAAAGCTTTAAAATCCTTTAGAGACCCAAATTCCTATGGTCTACAATTCAAGGGGTGACTACTGTGGATTACGACCCTCTTGCTACTAGCAATGTCATGAATGTAACAACCATAAAAGAAGCAGTTTGATTCCCTGGGAATCATCTCTCTTCCTCCTTGTTGGATCTGCTAAGGGGTACAAGGGACACAATGAGAAAAAAGTAATTTTGCTAGAAAAAGTAAGACTGTAAACCTAAGGAATCTGATTAATGGACCATGCACTCACCATGCTGACCAAAGCCCAAATCTTTCAGGACACTCAGCCTGGTTAGTCAAAAAGCAGGGCAAAAAGCAGGCTGACAATTTGTATGCTACTGAACTTAGGGTGGCTCTTTTATTCCTCCATTAATCTATTAACAAAAAGGGAAAATTCTCGTATTAAAAATGACAGTGAGAAAGCTGAAGGCTGATTCTTGAGTCCAGGAGGTGGATACTGTCCCCGTTTCATATTAATGAAGATAAAACCTTTTCATGATCCCTTTTTACCTTAGTTACCCAACAGTGTTTAAGTAAAAGAAATAAAACTGCTCGAATTATTACGACAATGTCAAACCTTAGTTTGGGTTTCCCCAAACTTCTGTCTCCTCAATCTCTGCTCCTCTCCCCATAAAACAGTAATCTCCAGTACTGAGTCACCTCCTAACCTGACATTTTGATACTGGAAATTTGAGGATTGCCACAGGCACAGACGTGTCACTAAAACTAAACAAAACAGCTCTGTATGAATAACAAAGCTGTCTCTCAAGGGATTTTACTTTTCCCAAATTTCTGTAGGCAAGGTGCTGACTTTCTGCAGGAAGTCTTCCCAGGCCTGGCTTAACCTGCACCCCTATGAGCTTTGCTGTCTCACCAAAAGCTCTCTGCTCTTTTCTGTTTCCCAGACTGCATTTTTGTGTACCCAGCCATTTCTGTATTTCCCAAAATAATATACCAATGAGAAACACAGTAAACAGTTCTTTCTAACTATCTCATCTGGAATTATGTCTCCCATTTTAACTTTTCCTTTGAAAAGAAACCACTGAGTCTAACACTGCTTTAACGACATTTTTAGAATACAAATGTAATTATACTCTGCATATGTGAACCTCAATGCTAAAATTTAGCTTCATCTATCCATAACTGTGCATCAGTTGCCGGGAGACCAAAGATTATGCTGCTCACTGTCTTTCTTTCTCTTGCTTTGTATTTCAACAGCCTTCAACATCCCTTTGCATACTAACAGCTGCACTGTTAGTATGGTACTTTTGCTCTTTAAATTGTTTCAGTGATTGTGTGAGCAGATTGAGGTCAGTATAATGCCCTCGAAATTCCAAGTGGCAAAGCACTTGTGTTATGGACATAAAATCTGTGATGCCCATAGCCCAGACTTTTCTACATAAAAATACACTGACTCTGACCCAGTTATCCAGCTTTGGCCCAGGTTTAAAAAAACCTATTAAAAAAAAAAAAAATGTTCCAAAGGAGCACATTAGGAGAAACTCATATATTGCAAACATTAGACACAGGCTGGCAGAAACTCGTATATTGCAAACGCTAGACACAGGCAAAGCATCAGGATACCAGTCTGTAGAGACCAGGCTCAAATGTAAAATTCATCAAAATAAAGTTCTAAAGTATAAATACAGACTTTCTATATGGACGATGACAGCCCAAGCCATTACTGGTCTTCTAGCTGTATTTCCTAATTCACACAAAACCTTGAAATTAAGTACTGCCAGAAGTAAAAGTTACACTTCTCATGTTTTGCCTTAGTAATAACTAAACAACTAGCAATAACAGCAATAACTCTGTAGCTGAAGACAGCTATTCTTAATTTGGTATTATTTTGCTAGAATCACTGCTGATTTAACTTTGCCCATGCAGACTCTCTGAATCCATAGCTCCACATCCATACAGCAGGCAGTCAATTTCTGGGGGTGCATTGTCTGGGTGTGCTGCCCAGCCCTGGCTGGAAATGCTCTGGTGTTTGGCAAGTGCTCACTGACAGTGAATCTGCAGGAATGCACAGACATGAAAGGTATTATTACATTGCTATTTGTTATGCTAATTTTCTTAAGGGCCTGTCGGAATTTCATTATAAACCATATTTTCAAGGAGCTCATAAATCAACCATGAAATGTATTCTGTGCTCACACTTTCACAGACTGAATGAGACCCAATGACTTGATTTTGCCAATTTAAAGGGGAAAAGAAAAAGAGAAAGAGGGTTTATTAAAATTCTATTTATTAATTTTTCAAACATAACTTGCAAATTTAAAGACACTATTAAAGCACTGCTAAAGAGAGCACTGCAAAGCTTCCAGCGCTTGTGAATGCTGAGCTTCACTTACTCCATAATTTTGTTACTGTCTGGAAATCTAATTAAACTCATGAAAACTTAATAAAGTTGGCTAATATCTCTGTTTTGGCTGAGGTTTGTACCCCTCCCTTTCTCTCTGTCACTGGGAGTTCAGTGCTGCTGAACGTTCCAGCCTCACACACAGAGCTCCAGGCAGCTGAGAGCCCCCAGGTGTGCTGCAGCCTCTGGAGATCCAGGGCTCTCGGGTCACAGGGACCAATAACTGTTCTGCCCTGGCTCTGGCACTCCCTGGCAGCTCCAGCTGGGAATTCACATCCCAAGTCACATTCTGCAACAGAAAATCCCTGCTGACAAAAGTGAGGCAGAAACCCAGCCTTGAAATCCAGCCTGAATACCTGTGAGATGGATCAGCATCAAGAGAGGTGAGTTGCTGATGCAAGTTAATTACTGTTACCAAATTAAACTACTGCAACATGACTGCCTTTACTGACCACTGTAATAGGCATCCAATAGTCATCCATATCACATTGCACATCATCAGCCAACCTCAGATTTTTAAATTTGTTTTTTATTCCTTCTCCTAGTCCACAGGGCTTCCAGCTAAAAGCATTTCAGAGCTCTGAACATAGTCACAACCAACAAACCTAGCTGTCAGTTAGATCCTGGTGAGTTAGAAATCAACAACAGAAATATCCTTACAAATACAAGTAAACAGTCATGACATATCCTAAACACTAGCAAGAGTGAGATCTATTTTATTTTTATTTTATTCAGCAAACATACAGTAAAAATTTTTAACTGCAAATTGTCCTCGTGTGAGATGCTTTGTTTTTGTATCAAAGCAAAGCATTAAAAGATCAATCCTTAAAAGCTTAACAACAAAAAAGGCCAAGTGCAATCTACATACACTGAAACTAATTACTTTTATGACAATCTACTTATCCACCACATCAGTCTGGCAACCTAATAAATGAATTCCCAGAGTCTTAGTGTCTACAGGTTGTGCCATATGGCAATGCAAAGTTAGATTTAGATGTGATTTCAGTGTCACAATGGTTGTCTTTAAAGGCACAAACAAGTGCACTAATACACGAGGAATTAAATGATTTTTAGAAATTTAACATTAAATAATTTTCACTTTTCTGAATGGTGACTCATGGAGACCATAGTGCTCTGCCAGGATTATGAATTTTTCACTATTGATGGGTGTGTTGCTGTCACAGGAGAGCTAAGAATGGACCTCATAAGGAGGAGAAAACACTTGCAATGGATGTTCTGTGCAATATTGGAGAGGGGTTGCAAAAACAAAAAAAAAAAAAGATGAACTGTGTCATGGTTTGAGCCTGGCACAGAGCCAGTGCCCCCCATGAAAATGCCTTCACCCTGGTGTCTGCTGTGAGATGTGACCAGGAATAAGCAAAACAGGCTCTAACTTAAACATAAAGAACACTTTATTACTTAAACTACAGGAAAATAGGGAAAGACCATAAGGAAAAAAAAAAAAAAAAAATTGAAAACCTTACAAAAAAAACCACTTTCCTCCTCCCCACTCCCTGACTTTCCCAATCCGATACATTCTCCCAAAACACCAACTGCCCAGCCCGGCACGACACTTTAGTATACTCAAACTGCAGTTCATGAAGAGGAAAGGAGTCCTTCTTGTTCCATAGGCTTCTCCTGGAAACACACTGAAACCTCGTGTGCTTCCTTGTCACTTCGGCACCGCCCGGAAAAAGTCCTTTTGCCGCTTGTGACATCTTCCTTCCATGCCCAGTGCTCTCACCACTGAGACATGGCCAGAGCTGCTTTTAGGGTTGTCTTTCAAGGATGCCTTGTCTCACTCCAAAAAGGCACCGTCTCTGCTTTTGGGACATCTGTCCCCCCCATATTTTTCCAACCCCCTGGGGCCGGGGGGTCCTCACGAATGAACCCTCCTGGTTTTGAGGCACTGCCTCCCCCTAAATGCAGTCTGTGTCACAGGAACAACTGAGTCCATGGCCACAAGAAAAGTCCAGCCAAAAGGCCACTCCAAATCATCTCTCCCCATCCAATCATCTCCACGTTCTTCGGGCCAGGTCCTTGTCTCATCTCATCTCTTATCTCCCTTCTTATTCAGCTTCGAGGAGGATTAGCATTTTTGCAAGGCCCCAATCATGAAAGAAAGGGTTAAAAGTTTTCAGTCTCTGTCTATCTCAGAATGCTGGTAGAATGCTGGTACTCCCACAGGTGCTGCTGCTCCACCGGCCAGGCTGCACTCTTCCCTCCCCTTTCTCCTCCTGGGCGGCTGCTATCACATTCGGTGTCGCCGGCTCTCTCTCTCTCTCTCTCTCTCCTGGGGGGGGGAATGGCTGCCCGAGGGCTGACTCCCTGGGATCTTCCACCCTTCCATCCTCGAAGCCCCCTCAACCCCCATCTCTGTCCAGGCCCCGGGCCTACCGCATGGCTGCCCCTCCCCCGCCCAGCAGCAAGGCTGGACAGGGGAGGGTGATCTGACCTCTTCGAAGCGACGTCCCAAGAGAGAGTGCCAAGGGCAGTGCCTTGCTTTTAACCCCTGTGTATTCTCGGAGGTGTGTCCAAACCCCACTGGCTACACCGGGTGCCAGTCTCAAACCCAAAACCTTCATTGGTTTGACCACAGCTTCCCAGAATTCCCACTCCTTCCTGGTCAAACCACCACAACTGTTATGTCAGAGAAAATGCCAACAAGGACAAATATTTGTGAGACCACATTTCATATTCCCAAATAAAAGACACTGAAATCCTTGCAGAGGCTAGATGAAATCTGATGTATCCTTGGTGTACTTCAGAACAAAGACAGTATCATGGATTCCAGATCTGTTTGCTCTCCCCCCAGGAGAAGTAAAGCTGACATTCCTCATCCATCAGCATGGACAATGGCTCACAGTGATATAAACTAGTGGTTTCCAGGCAAGGGGCACCTCACGTGGCTTTGAAAGAGAGAGGAGGGTTGGAGCACCATGTGCTCCCCTTCCCATGGAATCAAGATGCAGATCCCTTCTGTGGAAGAGTCAGGAGCTCCCTCAGTGCAGTTACAGCCTCCAACCCAGATGAGCACAGACCTGCCAGCAGCTACAGTCAGAGCCACGTTAAACAGGATAGAGATGTGGGCTACAGACATCAGCTGACAGTAGAACAGCTCAAACAGAGAGTTGTCTTTTCCAACCCTTCACTGGCCTGACTCTGGGACTCTTGATGCTGAGAACAATCAGAAAAAAAAAGGTCTATAAGAATTTAAAAGCTTCACAGAATAAGAAACCCAGGGCTCAAAGGTGCTGGGAGACACACCTTTCTTAAGAAATGAAATTTCATCATGTTAAGTAACAGCAGAGCTCCAGCCTTTTGGAATGTTTTTTGAAACAAAACACACAACAATTTGCACATAAATAATTAGAATGATGACCTAATTGCCCATACTATTTAAAAAGTTCTGGCTAGGAACACTGGAGACCCACAAAACAGTGCCAGCTCCAAGAACAGTAGCTCCAAAGCTGGACACCTCACCCCAAGGAAAGTTCAGCTCTCCCTGGCAAGCAGGAAAATATCCAAACAGATTTCATGGCTTCTGGCAAGGTAAAGCATCACAGCTGAAACGTCTGCCCTTGCAGAAATCACAGTTGAAATTTTACATGACTTTCAGCATGATTCAAGTGCCCCAAGGTATGCAGGGCATGTGGGCCTGAGAGAGCAGCTGAGGAAGCCCAGCTCTGGATGCACATGGGTGCCTCACTGGAAGTTTCCCAGGCACAGGGATTCAGGCACATGTAGTTTTCGTAGCTGATGAAGGGAGAGAGGGTCTCTCCCAAAATCTCAGAAGGGACACCAGTAACTGACCAGCCGTGATCCCACATGTCTGTGTGTCCTGAATCAAGGAAAAGTAGCCTCAATCACTTCATTAAGCCATGTATATTCATGACCCTTTTCTCCATCCTGTCAGTAATAAACCAAATGGCAAAGCACTGAGCCTGGAAACAGCTGATATTGACTCAGTTCCCAACTTGGTCCAGGGCTGGTCCAAGGATCTCCTCTCACAGAACAGGGCTTTTCCCATTTATGTACGAGCTAAAACCTTCCATTTAACCCTGGCACTGTGTAGCTTCTTACAGCCAGACGAAGTCAGAAAATAACCCCTCAACAACTACAGCCTAGAAAATAGAAAAGGGATCCAATATTTAATCCTTAATCCTTCCATGGGGCCAGAGGCCATGTGTCTCTCAGTCCTACCATGCTGTACACAGCAGAGAGCTGAGCTCCTCTCCTCCTAACCCAGAATGGCTCCAGACAAAGCCACCTACAATATTTCAGCTCTTTCCATCCACTTCCTAAAGCTTATATCATGAGCATACCCACAGTCCAGACAGAACAGATGCCACCACATCCAAACCCAAATTCAACCCTGCAGATGAGGGTCAGGTATCTCTGAGCCCCCAGCACATCGTGCTGTGACTGGGTTTATAAACTCAGCCTATACAGCAGCAGAGACCAAACCTGGAGCAAGCATTCCCCAAGCACCTGAAATGGTGTTGGAAAACATGAAGAAGGGATATGTGATGGACCACTACCTGGCAAGCTCCTCCTGGGGCTGGATGCTGCAGGGGTAGCTAATTGTTTTCATTTGCTGTGCTATGAAATCCCAATACTACCTTCCCCCAGACCAGGGAAGTACTGACCATTTAACATTCTTTTCAGACTTGGTTCTGCTTCACTGAAGACATAGTTACTATAAAATTAGCAAACTGCAAAATCCCTAACGCTAATTGATATTATTTATAAAGGATGAGCATTGCTTTCACCCTAATGTTTTATGAGAATAAACCTTTCTAATAATTGTACAAAATCAAAGAGGAAGATACGGCCCTCTGTTTTAAACAAACTTCAAATAGTTTTTGGCATATTTGGTTTGTTGTTATCATTGCTTTGTTTTTAAAGTTCAGTATCTGCTAGAGATGTCATTTTCCCTTTTAATGTTGGCAATTTTCCAAATTCTAAGGAAGTTTCCCAGCACTTCACATGCTGTCACAGCATCTTCAAGCCATCTTTACAGCTCTTCCATCGTATTTTCTATAAAGAAAAACTTTCAGCTCATCATTGCAGCAGCTGCTAATGAAGATTTCTAGGCATTCTTCTAATTGATGAGGAGAGAATGACAAATATTTTAAGTATCCATTAAGCTGTGCTAAATCAATGGTGATTTACCCAGAATTTCTATAGGAGCATACAGCACATCCACTTTAATATCAAGTGAGTTAATTGTGATCAATGATACTACAGCAGAAGGCAAACGAATCCTTAATGACAAGAAACTTCGCGTGCAATAAAAATAGAAGCTAACAAGAAACCTCCTTGCTGCATTTTTCACATTACATCATTAGTAACTACTGTACTGGAAAAATGAAAAGGAAAATATGAACATTTTAAAGACTTCTACAGATCAATCAATTTTACAAAACATAATAGGATAAAGAAAAAAATGGTAAGATTTTCTATCATTCTTTTTTTATGTACATACATTTTGGAAATTTATTTTAATGGGTATTAGATCAATGAAAAAGTTATCATCACAGAATTCAGGGTTATTTTTTTAGCCACTGAATACAAGACTGGGGTCTCTATGGGTGTCCTTGTCTCACTTTTACAACCTCTTTTGTTTGACTTGTAGGTTTTAATGTGCATCATAACACCTCTCATCCAGCAGTAAGAAATTCTCTGGGGAACACTTGCAGAAAATAGGACATTGAGTCCATAATTAAAGTAATCTCTTCCCAGGCAGATGCTTCAGTTGGCTCTGTTATCACATATTACAAAAGGCATCTTGAGGCCCATAAAATGTGTGGCAAATAGCTTTGGAGATGAGAAACAGCAATTTTTCATCTAATTTTGATCCATAGACATGTAAGTACTGTATTGCCACTTTTGGTATGAAGCCAAATAACTATTGTGGTTGTTGAAATAAGCTTGGCAGTAACCAAAATTAAAGAGTACTCCAGCTTTTATCATCAGTCAGGAAAGCCTTTTTCTAGCCATCTTTGCACTTAGCAAATAAGCATGCCATCTCAAATATACGAGTTAATGCCTACATCTGGATTTAGAAGAAAGGCTTTATACAGCTTAACTTACCATACATATTCTCTCTCCATTTGTGTGTTAAAGCCATCGCTCAAATTATGGCCCTGACATCTTCACTGCATTGCCAAACTGTCTGTGATATTGATTGGGAGTGTTTCTACTATTTATTATTTGCATTTTAGGATGTTTAGGACACTGCTCTTTGAATGTGTAAGTAGGTTCTGCAAAGTAATTTGTTCCTATCAGTTATAATGCTTTGCATAAACACTGATGGTGATAGGAGCTGGCTGAATTTGAGGAACAGGTTTTTACTTCCTGACTGCAGCAATATGTTCAACATGGGCAAAATTTGACCTCAGACTACTGAAGTACTGAAAATAAAGACAGAATTACTTTCTTCCATTATTCATTTCTTCAAAACTGTTATTTTAAACTCTTCCCTACTTGGGTGGGAAATCACAGAGATTGCTGGAGAGCTTCTTATTCTTTAAGACTTCAAAAATGCATTTTTCACAGAAAATGGCTCAAGCAAATGTACATTGCTACTTGAGCTAAACAGCTTATGTTGATCTAAGAGGGATATTTGGAAGGTTATAAGAGAAAATGTATTTCTTACATTTCCAGTAAGAACTAAAAAGATTCAAGCCACTCCAAAACAATAAGGAAAACAACACCATCAACCTTAAAACATAATGTTACAGTGCCAATGTACCTGTAAAATAGGTAATGAAAATAGCCATTAATCACTAACAAGAGCCACAAAACAGTATGGGAAATACTTCAATAATATGCTTTTAAATAAAAATGTATCATTTGAATTGGTGTAGCATCTTCAAATCTTTTAGCTGGTAACTCTGCTGTACAACAGATAACTCTGTTCTACAGATCACAGTCATTCTGAATACTCAAAATCAAGTTTTTCCAGCAGGAGGGCAGCAAAAGCTGATCAAATGTTTTTGTTGTCTTCAAGTTTAGTGTTTAGGTGCTCTTTCTTTCTTGTTTTTAAACTCTTGCTAAAATTCAGCCTAACGAGAACATTGTTATACAGACAAAGGGAGAATTTCTTCCTTGCTGAATATTACTGTGTGTCTACATAATATTTTGTAGATCACTCTATTAAAGATCCTCCAAACAAACAAGGTGAGAAAATTTAATTTGTAAGAACTGAAATTATGGTCAGAACATCCTTATATGCCCTTATCTGTGTACACAAACGAAGAAAAATTTAAAAAAATATTGTGAAGGCATGAATTTTAAAAGAATGGGAAAGTGTTGCCTGTGCCTTTGATGACAGCATGAACACACCTGATTGCTCTGCTGGACCAAGGGCAGTGCTCAGCACCCTGCAGGATCAAGCTCTTCACCAAATCATTTGGCAATAGTCCCTTGCAAGAAGTCAAGGACTCCCCAGAAACAAGACAATTCATTTGACTCCATTCATGCACTGGACATTTTATCTGCTTCAGAGATGGCATTGAAATGATCAGGCTCCAACAGCCCACCAGGAGACATTCCAGAGGCACCAGGGACTTTCATGCAGACATGGAATTTAGTTGTACAGGCTCGTCTGCAGGACTGAAATTCATCTTCCTAAAAATTTATCTTCATCTTTTACAATTGTCCTCTGCCTTTGCCTGCACTCATGTTTTATGCTGTAGACAGTAGTTCCAGGTATGGTTAGTGTTCACTCTTTCTATAGCTAACATTTCCAAAAGAACTCCCCAAAACTGGTCAGTGGCTATTTCATTCAGCATATTTCTTCTAGGATGTGATTTTGAAAGGTTTGTTATTGATGAATTATTATTAGGCAAGAAGTATTTCATCAACTGCTGTGATACAGAGGAAAATCTATTAGTGGAAACAGTGTTTGGAGTGTGTGCAATATGTTCTGTACTCCAGTCATGCTTTCAAAATTAAGCCATTTTGAGAAAAGGGGAAGATAAAGCAATGCTTTGAATGAAACAAAGGTTTATGCTGTTGATGAACTAAAATACATTCTGAAAAATCACCCTGAGGTTCAATTTCAGAGATATTTTTATCAAAATTCAAGAGAGAATCTTAAACACAGTTACTCATAACTGATTCACAGATTGTGCATTGATGGCCTCGTGCACAAAAATAATGTGAATGTTGTGCAGAAAAGGAAGAAAGTAAAATCTAATCTCTGCTTCTAGAATAGCTAAATGAACATTTGTAAGAAGGGAAGCAATTCTCACCATGACCATTTTATTATTCAGATAATACTAGTAGAAAATAACTAAATTTCATTTTATTTCATGCAGGAGGTGCCAGAGTCCTATATGAAGCCACAACAAGATCTTTACAGAGAAGCCAAAGGCTATACTGAGCTTCCTTCTGGTATCATACAAGTATGTGATATAATAAATTTGCATCACACAAAGAAAAGAAATTATCCTAATACAGCATAACATTGCAGTTTCTACTCTGCCATTACACAACACTAACAGAAGTAGCATTTTATGCTTCTTATACATCTTTGGATTTAAGTTTGACTAACACCAATAGAATTTTCATGTGCTTTTACTTTAAATTCATGCTTACATAAACATTTTTTCTGGCTTTGTTGGTTCTGCTTTTCTAATACCTACAACACAGTGTGAGGAGTCTAAAATCACAAATGGCCAGTTGTCTGCACACATGGAGATAAGCTTAAAAATAGAGTAGTCCTCTCATTAAAGTGGGCTTTTAGTAGGAGTATCAGTCATCTGAGATAATATTGCACAACAGATTTGACCTACAGGGAAAAATGAAAAAAATTGCAAGATTTTATGAACTTTACACGGTTGCCATTTTTATTCATACCCTTCAGCAAATTTCAACTGTTGAGCAGCCCACTCATTGGAAAGTTCTTGACACAAAGTTAGTTACTGCTGAGGGTGGTGGGGATGGAAATTCCTTTTTATGACTTGGTACAGGATGCTTATGTTTAGGCAGCTGAGTCTGGGTGGGATTCCAATTCACATTTAAAAAATCTTAGAATACATGCCCATGTAAAGGTCCACAAGCAAGCTATGTAGGTAGAGATCCATTTTTGTCAGTGGAGATCTAGATCTTAATTCTGCTGCCTAGAAGTAGTAAAATAATTTGAAACATCCTCAGGAAGCTACTAGGGACCTCATATTCCTGCAGATACCTCTCCCTAGATGTAGAGCTGAATGTTCATGTCTATGGAACCAGATTGCATTCCCATTAACCCTCTGGGGAATTACAGACACACAGCCCATATAAACACCTCCCTGGAGATAGGCACATATCTCATACCCAGTTGAAACAGCTGAAAACCCCTTTTCAGGAGTGGAAAATTAGGTACAACCAGCTTTCACCCTCTCTCATGGTTTTCTTGCTTTGCTCTGAACATTTTTGAGTACTCACCTACGCAGTACCCTCTGTGTTACTATCTTCTGTTAAAAAAAGTTTCTGAAAACACCCACAATTTCTCATTAGTCACCTCAGTCTGCTTTACACAAAAATGATAAAACTGAGACAGAGCTAACAGACAAGTTAAATCTAATTCCACATAGTTGGATGAGCCTTTGCTGTTGGGGGTCATAGAGGAGCCACAATGGTTCCATGCACAGTTTGCATTTCACTGGAAATTAACAAACACAGAAGATGAAGGAGGTAATCTGGGCACCACATCAAAATGGGGCATGAGAGCAGAGCCAAGATAGGAATCAAATATTGGCTCGTGATTTTCAGAATATTACACGTAATGTTGATTGACGGCACAACAATGCCTCTACCCAGGGAAGTGGAAAACCAAGCAAGGGAGTAATTTTTCTTCATAGTTCCACTAGACTGACACACCAGCAAGGAACAATTACTGATGATTTTTTTTCTACAAGGCATAAGTTATAAGCAGTATGGAAAAATAAAAATAACTGCAACACCGGGCTAAATATTGGAACTGACTCTAAGTAGCAACTGTTCCTCATTTGATGCTGCCCATGCTATCCCTGACTCAGAGTCCACACCAATATCACAAAGAGTGCTATGAAATATCCTCCTTCACCCTTTTGTTGCAGTAAAGAGTAGGAAGAGAAATGCAGCACTTGCTGAAGCAGGGAGCTGCTTCTTTACAAAACCCCAAAGTCAAGGCTATCTGTACATTAAGGTTTGCATATGTGTTATGGCACAATCCTCAACTGAATGCAGAGATTGCAAATATAGCAGCAACTAGAATGCTGTGAACAACAGTGTATTTCAGTGTACAATTCTGTGGTACCATAAGAATGTGAGGGAGAAAAACATACACGACCATATAATTGAGAGTTGATGATACATAAATACAAGGGACTTAAGGGACCTCATTTCTGATAGATGCTGTTTTCTGTTTACTTTATGTTATTATTTGTGTGTATTATCATTGTGTACAAACATAATTGGGTACTTAATCTTTAAGATTATCATTTGTACTTCTTTAAAACAATTGAAAAAACCACAGTAAACAGTGTCTTAAATGGCAGTTTAGCTAAGTGGTTTACCAGGGGAGTGTGGTTCCTTCAGACAATAGAGATCTTTCCCACCCTGGCTAGAGAACTAATATAGTAAAGCATGTAATCTTCTTGGCTGTTTATTCAATATTTCTATAATTATTATCATAGGTTTTCTATAAATGCTTTAAATAGGTAACCAAGTCTCTCAATCACAGACTTCATGCTCTGTAGTGTTTATACAGCATGATATTTTGAGTTCATAATTAACACCATTGCCAGTTCCTGAAACAGGCTTAAACACATGGGCATGAAAAGACCAGTTCTGGAAGAGGAGGCTTCAAACTTCCCAGAAAGGAGCTGTAACTTTAAGTGATTATGGGAAGAGCCATATTCTCAGTGAAAAACACATCATCTTTCTTGAAAATGTCTTCCAACAGTTCAGCTGTCTGCCTCAGCATTCAGCCCCAGACTTTTTCCAGGAGCTGTGCTGAGAATCAGTTTCTCCTGCCTCAACAGAAGTGATGTGCCAGGGCCCTGCCTCAGCCACCACTGCTGTCTTACCTCTGTGCTCACAGAGAGGGACCACCACAGCTCATTCCCATTCCTATTGAGCCATTTGCACCGTAGGCTGTGCTAATTAAGTGTCACAAAAGATGTGATTTTAGCACTTAATAGCTTATTAGACTCTGCCTATACTCAGCAGATATCTTTACAGAAGTCCAGTCTTCCATTAATAGAAGTTATAGTGGATATATAGACACAATCATAATTATTAAACACCTGTTCAGCGACTAATACAAATAGTTACACAAGAAAAACACTTATTCTTCTAGGTACATTCTACCGCCTGCAATTCTATTTAATATAATAGCTGGAACTTCTGCAATAAACCCTGCTGGTGGTCAAAACAAAATATGCTTTTGCTATTTAGGTCAGCTTTATCACTTTTGCAAACTACCAAGTTAAGCCATCTATAAAACAACAGGCTTAACATCCTAAGATGCAGCCCAGCATGCCACCCTGCTTAACAGCCATTATTATCCCTGCTGTCAGGCTGAGCTTTAACTAGGTTAGTGTGAGCTTAGAGCAGAAATTACAAACCACCAAACCTAGCTGAAGGATTATGAAGATAATATTTTACAAATTTGCACACAATCAGAGAAATTACTTGTTAGCATAAAGGAGGACCTGCTATTTTGTGGTGGCAAAGAGCATTTACAGATCCTGGCAATTTGTTTGGGAGGCCCTGTGCTCAATACCTGTTTAACACAGTCCTAAGTTATTGCTAAGAAAACTATTCTGTAATAAATGATGCATTTTAGCTTTCATTTCCTCAGCTCAGCTGGCCGTATCTATGGTGAAAACACACTAAAGGGTCACATTAAGATGTACTACAGGAACACCAACAGCACTCTGTGTTTCTCTTAGAAGTGTATTTCATAGAAAGGTATTTTTAATATTCATTCAGTAGCCATAATAAGGTGAAATAATTTTAAAAGCCCATTTTCCTTGCAGAGCTGTGCCCCACATCCCTCCCCACAGCACAGCAATACTCTTGTGTATCCCTCACTGGCTGTGTCAATAACCTGAGTGTGGCCAGGAGCCTCCTCCTGCACCATGACTGGGAAATGCAAGGGCTGGGAACTGGGAATGGATACACTGACAGCAGGAATATTTCTGGCAGTTTATAAACAAATCACATTGTAGCAGGGAGGATTGTTGTTGGGAATGCCCAAATTTACAGGTATAAATGGTCTGCCAGGCTACTGATTTTTATGAAACTTAGTGTCTTAAACCTCAACCTCCTTATCATGTTTGTTTGCTTACCAGTGGATACAAGAGCTAAAAGGAAGAACAGGCTGACAGCATCACTGCACAAATCTCATGTTTTAGGGCTCCTGTCTTTCAGGACTGAGCTCTACAATAGCACACCAAAAAGCCCAGATGAAGTGAAAAGGAATTTTGCCCATGATGGCTACAGGGTCTTGACTTTGTATCACATCCACAGAATTCCACTGCTTCAGTGGAAGCCAGAACTGTGTGTGCAGTTAATAAAAGCTATCTGTGCATCTATAGCAAAAGCTGCCTGGCCTGTGAGAGATTTGCCTGGTGACCTTTGTTCAGTTCCTCCTGAGAATTGTCCAGGGAGAGGAATCAACACTCAAAAATCGCATGTCAAAGCCAATGCTAATTAATAACCTTATTATCCATCCCCAGAGAGGTCAAAGACTAATGAGCTGATCTGAATCACAGACAAATTGGCAACACACAATATAGGAAGTTCTTACTTATACTGAACTATAGTCAGAGTCTACAAATTCATGTATCTTTCTAAGCACTTCCAATTTATACTAAGTTAAACAAAAATTAATTAAATTTATATATTAAATGTAATCTATATTAAATTTAAACTTTATATTCAATTGAAAGTGTTAAGAAAACTTATTATTTGCTATAAAGGCACAAAAGGAGACAAATAAGATAGAGAGTCCTCTGGAACTCTTGTATTCAGGGAACTGGGTAAGGTAGGCAGACTAACACTGTACCCCAAAAATAGCTTTGTTTACTGCAATGTGTGATTTAGTAAGCAGGAGAAACACAAGCTGAGGCAAGAAAGTGTGGGCAGCTGAAGAAAAATTGAGGAGGAGGATTAGAGGTAAAACATATTTCCCCTCTTTACATTTCCTTCAACTGATGATCATGTTTACCCAGTATTCCTGCAGACAAGTGTGATCCTGGAGTAAACACCAACTCCAGAGAAGCTGAGCCTTTTCACTCTGGTCTGAATTCGTACTATGGAAAAGCAAACTGATATAACTGCAGCATTTTGGTCATCCTCAAAGACAAAACAGTATCACCCATGTAGCATCATTACACCTCATGGGAGACGTTCAGAAAAGCCACCAAGACTGACCCAGGGACCCTGGGAGCAGCTGTGGTGCTTGGCTCTCAGCCCTGCCAGATGTAGGTTTACATCCATGCTGCAAACTACCCAGTCAAAAATAAATTCAGATTTCTGCTATGCATGGCTAAGGACTTCCCAAACACAGTGGGAACACCACCTTTGTTCAAGGGGTGCTTACAGCAAAGAGGTGGATTATGACTTACAGAGGAAATTAGGGGTTTGATTTCCAAAACTGTTCAGTGCTGGTCTAACTCTGTTACCACTGAAGCCAGGGTTGAACCTTCCATGGATTTCAAGATAGACAAGCATTCATTGCCTTAGAAAAATATTCCTTTAATTTCACTTAAATGAGAGTCAGCATTCATAATAGTATTTGTATTTCTGCAGAGTTATTTGTCAGGTCTTCTTCAACAATGGCAAACATGAACAAAAACCCCAATATAAAACCATGGGGAAAAAATCACCCACAGGAAAATGAATGACTGGTTAGAAATTGACCTCAAACCTCACAATGGAGGGTCATATTTCATAAAAAATACATTCACAGTCACTCCGCAAGTTGGGACCAAAAATTCAACAAATATTTCTTTAATAGCAGGAAAACAAAATAATTCAAGAAAAAAAGGGAGTAAGCAAGAATGAAACAGAGAAGATGTACAGGCAGCTCAAACAAACTTTAGCTGCTTCTTTATCCAAAAGAGAAATAATTTTTAGAAAGAAGTTAAAGGTTGTATAAACCCCATAGCTGACAGATTTCCTCAAGGTATATACAACTGCTGTATGTACAATAAATACACTCTCACAATTTAGCTATCAACCATCAAAACTATTATTTCCCAATTTACTGTTACATGTTTAGAAGAAGACAGAGCCAGAAATAAAAATGTCTCCACATTGTCATCACAGCTAATAAATAATGTATCCTGACAGTATAGGCAAAAAGTGCATTATGTAGGTAAGGGGAAATACTGAATTCACAGGCAAATCAATCCAGAGGTACTGTGCTCACTGTGCTCATCAGCAACTTATGTAGTCAAAGTCAGCTGTTCATTGTTATTTTTTACAAAAGTCAAAATATTTGATTATATGGGTCATTTACCTGCTGCTTCCCAGTATAGATTGAAAGGGAATAATACTCAGAAAACTTGTTTTGACAACAGTAAACACAGAAATGTCTCTGAAATGATGCAATTATTCACTAATGGAATTAGGGAACTAACTGTCTGCCTTTTTTTCTTGAAAATGTCAAACTTGAAATATTTTCTACTTTTGACAGCATTCTCAGTGTATTTTCTCTCTCAAATCTGGTCTATAAAATTCTGGGACAAATAATTAGAAATTACTTGAAGGTAAAAGTTAGTGATATATATGCTAATGATTGAAGATAAGCTATTTTGTTAGAACTTTATTTGGTGCTAAAACATTAAATGATAACTTATGTCTGTAAAACAAATTACCAAAAAAACCCTCTTGGTCATTCTTGGTTCATCGGAAGTTCAGAGTGTTTAAAATTAGGAACAGTAAATACCTGAGTATAGCTACTCTCAAATACTTGCATTTTGTATTGATTCTTACTATATGAATAATATATTTGTGTGATGTTCTAACTCATATTAAATGCAATAATCACAAGACTGTGTCACTGCAAATGGGCCGTATACTTAAAGGATCAATGATATGATTAATTAGAAGAATTAATTTCTTTTAAATGTGAGACTTCCTCATGCTTTGAAAATAAGAAGTCCCAATATGCACAGAAATGCTTCAGCCAGGAAGAACTCAATATTCTCACTTCCAATTACAGTGTACACCTGTCAGTGTACTCTGACTGTTTTACTCAGCAGTGTGAGCAGGCTGGGTGGTTCCATTATCTCCAGAGCGAGTGTCTGCCCATGGCTCTGTGCCCATACGTACATGAAGTTGACACAGCCCGTCCCTGCAGGCGGAGCGATCCAAACAAAGCTGAGGTTGGTGGTTGGGAGATGGCTCACATGGGATGCAACCACGCTGCACATGAACTGGTTTCCAAACTGGTGGTCAGACATAATTCCTGGGAGAAAGAGACAGAGGAAGGAAACAGTAACAAGTGTTAATGGCTCATTGCAAGGTGCTAACAGACCGAGAAATGCGTCTGCCATGTGTTTCATCATGGCAACACGGAATGAAAAAACCCCAGGGGCGTGCAATCAAATAATTAGAATTAATGCCAATGAAAATACTGGAGCTGGCCTTTGCTGGAGCCAAGGCTGACTTTGCATTTACTGCAAGGCTCCGTGTATTTTCTGCTATTAGTCTTCATGAGGCCAATGCCAGAGGAAGTATTTGCATTTTTGAAGGAGGAACTGGATCACAGCTACTGTAAATCAGTTATTCCATTACCTCATTTACACTCATTACAGATCTAAAAGACAATAACACCTGAAGAAAAAAATAAAAAAAAGAAAGAAAGAAAAGTTCTATTTTAGTCAGCAAAATGAAGCTCTTAGAGAAAGGTATTATCTATTAAAAGACATCTATTTGGGAAAACCAGATGAACCCTGGAATCACAAACTCTTCTGATCTGAAGTAAAAGCAACAACCTTCCACAGTTCTACCAGTACATGTTCTTTTGATTTTTCTCTTACTTCTTTCTCATATGTGCTTTTAATACATGAATGAATGCAAATGTCATCTAATAATCCCTCCCCCTGGAATTCACTGCAGTTCAACATTAAACAAAAGAACTGTATTTTTAATGTAAAAAAAATGTCTGACAGCAATCTTTCTCCCCTTGGAGCCCTTTTGTAGTTCCCTACAAAGTCGTACAAACTTGGTTGTTTGTTTGACACCCTTTGGCTTAAAGGAAGGCAATCTTATCAGAATGGATCACTGCACCTTTACTTCTCCTAAATGAAAGAGTAAATGATAAAACTATTCTTTTAAACACAGTTATCAGAAGAGAATGCCTTGTTCCAAGTTACTTCAAATATTGAACCTTCATTTCAGAAAACAGTGACATGGGCTGAAACATTGCTAATAGGATCAGAAGGAAAAGGCAATGGGAGCAGGCAGTACTGTGCTCAAAAAGGTCACAGCCAGCTATTTGGTGATTGCATCTCAAAGTTTATAGTGGCTGGTATTTCCTGAATTTGCTTGTTGCAATTCAAACAATAATAGAGAAATAAAGCCTGTGTCTTGTCGTAGTGTACACCACAGCACACGCCACAGCTGACACAGGCAGAGTACTCAGAGCATCACCATACAATTTCAGAAAGCTTCAACCCCTGCAGAGCAACACCATACCACTTCAGAAGGCTTCAGGTGTCTGCCCATACAGAGCAACATCACTTCAGAAGACTGTCCTTCTATCATCACTTCAAGCATCTGCCCTCCTTGCTCTTTAGCCCAACCTTTTATTCTCTCATGTTGGTGACCTGCCCCTGTGTGCCCTCTGTTCCCTTTGGTGTTGGTCAGTGCCCCTGGGCACTCCCTGGCTCATTGCTGTCAGTGCTGCTCACCTGCTGCTCACAGCTGTGCCCACTGGGGACGGGGCTCAGCCACAGCCCCATCCCAATCACCACACACTGTGTGCCTACAATCTCTGAGTATCAGAATCCTTTATGACTGAGTTTTTGGGAATTCTCCTGTAATGTGAATGCAGCAATTTTTTGTAAGCCCCCACAGATCCAGATGTGGAAGGAGTTTGCAAGTGAGAGTTTTACACCAAGGAGGGGATAAATCCTTCCTAATGCAAGCACACTGCTCCACTGAGTACCCCCAGGGACTGGATGCCAGCAGTACCTTGCATGAAGTGGGGGCTGTCTCACAAGCAAAACATTTCATATTTTACAGACAAAAGGCAATGTCTGAAATCCTGGTCAGGTACTGGTGAGGATGACAGATTATAGCTCAAGGTTATGGATGTTATTTATCCTCAGGGTTATGAAATTCTAAACCAGCTGCAGTTTTTGGGCGGGAGAAATGAGCCACAGTGAATTTAAGTGATCCATCCCAGGAGTGACAGCAGGCAGCAGGTGATGGTAGTGATGCCTGTGTCTTTTGCAAACAGCCACAACCTCCTCATTCAGGGTTTTTCAGTTCCCCACTGAAAATCCACATGAGATTTTCTGTCATTCACACAGTCACAGCTCAAATCCCCAAATGAAGCTGCAGCCCATTGTGTCAGGGTAGTCACAGAGAAGGCTCAAGCTCCCCTGAATGGAGCCTCTTTTCTGGAGATCAGTAGTAGGGAAATCCAGAGAGATGGTATTTTACTGACTTTTCTTTATTGCAAGAGACTAGATGCAGATGAGATCTGGCCACTTCTTGCCATGCTGTATTGTTTTATTTGCCATTCTTGGCTAATTGGGAGGGGTGGCAGTAACATCCTCAAGGAATCCCTCTTGCCTGGTGCCCAGGCTCACTGCCCTGCTCTTACTGCTGAAGTCCTGCAGCAGAGCTCTGCTGGGACAGATGTGTCCAAAAATATGCCCAGAGAGGTCCCTCACAGAGCAAATGCCATTTGGGCAACTGCTCTGCTTTGCCCAGGGTGTCAGGTGGTAACTCTGATTTGTTCCCAAAGCCTGTCCCTCTCTCTGAAGCTCTGCTAAAGCCAGTGGCTCCAGCACAGTGGGCTGGGTCTGGGGGCTGCTGCAGCTCTCATCTCTCACCATCCCTGGCTGTGCAGTGGGAACAGCCAGGCTCAGACTACCAGGGTAATTAAATAACAGATGCTGTCAGGGGAGAAGCAGGAACAGCCCTGCAGTTTGAAGAAATTCCCCTTTCTCCAGAGCCAGCCAAATGCAAGGGAGGACAAAGGCTGCCCTAACACATCCCCCAGCCAGGGGACAGCCAGAGCAGCTTCGGGAATGTGACTGCTTCCCTCCTTGGCAGCAACTTGTGAGTTAATGAATTCCCTAGGTTTCCCTGCAAAAATGTGCCTAATACATCAAACACATACAACATCTGTGGAGAATTTCTTTTTCCTTTGATTTACAGTTTAAAAAAAGAACAATTTTGCAGTTACTAGAATAAATTCTAAACAAGGAAAAAAACCAAGTAATTCAATTTTTTTTTTCAGAAAAAAAGTCAATGAATAGTACAGCAATCATTCAAATCCCAATTTTATAATTTTATCACCATGTTATCTTTAGATTTTATTAATAATTCATTGCTATATTATTGCAATAAAAACAACCCTCCTCATCTCCTGGACCTTTCCTGAACACATCAACTCCATTTAGGAGTTCAGAACCTTTAGAACATTTAACAACAATTAAATAATGAAACTTAATGAAACTTCAATGAAGGACAGCAATATTAAAAAACTTTTTGATGTTTAAATTCCAAGGTTTCCCATTGAAGGTTGAACATAAAAAGGATAAAAATGCAAAAAACACTGGACAATTAAATTGATACTAAGAACTTGTTAAATTAAGGGCAAAGAATATTATTCCACCTTTTTGCTTCCAGTCTTTTTGCAGTTCCTTATTATGGAAAGCAACTCCACCCTTCTCCTCCAGCCCCTCTCCAAACTGGTAAGCTGCTGTGTGTTTGCCCCATAGGAAATCAAAGTACAGAAGTGAAAAAACATTCTGCTACAAAAAATTTAAATGATTATGAGACAAGCCTGATAATACAGCAGCCCTAAGAACAAAAGTGGATCCTGTATGTACCTCTGACAGCTTTAGAGTGGCTCAGGTCAATATTGTGTGTAGGTATCTCTCTCACATCCTGGTGACCAGTGCCACTGTGCACATTCAAGTCTAGTCTCACAAAGTCTCACAAGTTGCACAAAACTAAAAATCTTTCGGTGAAATTTTAAGATCATCCTGTATAAAAGTCTATAAACACTTCAGCAAAAAATCAAGTGCTTTCATGTGACTTAATGAGTACTGAAATGCTCAGAGTTTTGTGAGAGGTACCACAGCTCTAAAACATGCTGCATGCAAAAAGGCTGTTAGCATCTCTCTGAATTCCTTTTGCCTTGGTTTTTACAGTGTGCACTCCTCATAATGACATGCTGCAGACTTCTTTCTACATTCTCCATCCCCTAAAATTCCTGAGGCTTTAGGAGTCTCAGTATGATCAGAATAACCATTACAACCATTCAAATCCCAGACAAGCTTTGTACCTGCCAACAGCACTGCCAGGACAGAAATTAAACATTCTCAGTCCTTCTCAACAGGGAACTCAGCAGCTGTTTTTATTGTGTAAACTTTAAACAAAATGTGTTTGGGTCTACTCAATACACTATCTATAGTCAATAAAAGAACTTCTATTTGAAGAGGTAGATTTCAAGGGATAAAATTAATACAAGAAATGCAGGGATACAGAAAAATATTGGAAGGAAAAGCTTAGGTAAAGTCAGGTGATAAATACATAACTTCAATCTTTAAATGTTTAAAAGTATTTAATTGATAATCAGAACCCCTAGTAGGGCTGTGACAGCTAATGCAGGGAAATATTTTTTTTCTTTTATAGGATGGCACACACAAAGGTGTGTGAGATGGGAAAATGGTGGTCCACAAATGCCCAAATTCAGGTGCTGATCCTGAACTCATTACTCCTTTCACCTTGTTGTGTAACTTCTCCAAAAGGGAGAACATAGATGATAGCAGCCATTCTCCCATGTGGGCCCCTGAAAGACAAAAGATGATCTTTTCTAGTGATAGAGCTTGGGAAGCATCTAATGCAAACTAATTTTCCCAGACAAATGCAGGAAAGAGTTACATCTTTCTCTGCTTTGCAAGTCTGAGAAGCATGGACCTGCAATAGCTCTGACTTTCACCCTGTCTTATGTAACTACATAATATTCTGTATTACAACATGACATATCCTCCTCAGAAAACAGTTTTCTAAACCAGAACTTCATACAAGGTTCTCATCTGCATGTCAAGGTCCTCGGTAAACCCTTCCTTATAGCTAGGGCTCAACAGAATTTCCAGTGATGAACCAGATGGCAGCTAGATACCATTTCCTATTTACTACATGATTTGAGTATGATATTAAACAAGAGAGTGAATGTTAAATACAGGTGTAAAATGAATCACCACATTTTGGCTTTGCTGCTTCTAAACTGATTATCTGCTTCATGCTTCCATTTTCACAGAAATGTGTGAGAGCAAAATGCCATACATAAAATATTGATGAAATTCCAAGAAGAAAAATCTCCAAGTAACAAAATAACTCTGACATCTCTGAGAAAGCAATAATTCCTGATTAGGAGATAATAAATTTGAGTCAGAAACTGACATTTTCAAATTAGATTTTGTGTTATGCAAAAATAAAGTACCTAGCCCTAGGAACCATCTCTTCCCTTGGGAAGCAGAGCTGAGGGCTCTGTTCTCCACCCAGGCTCTGGCATCTCAAAGGATGATCCACAAATCCACAAGGTAAGCACAGTTCTGTCTGGTAAAAAAGCAGAAATTATGCAAAAGTGACTGTGCCTGAAAACACTTCCTGTGCTGAATCTCATGCACAAGTGGCCAAACCAGGGCTTGCTACTTGTTTTCCCCATGCAGCATCAAGGACTTGTTCTGAGGGGGATGATAATTTTTTCAAAATGGAAAGATGATTGTAGCCTTTTTTTTTAATATTTTCAATTAAAGTAATCACTTTGGCAGGGAGCTTATGCCCACAGTCTCCACTTTCCAGAATCACATCCTCTCTAAGAAACTGAGGATCAGTTATAGAGGTGCCCCCTGTGACTCTCCTGTCACATGGAAGAGCACACCACTGAGATCCAGGAGTGCTGGGAACAGTGACAACTTTGTGCCATTAACAAGGAGCCTGGTTCCTCAGTAAAACCGCTGTAGAGCAGGGCTCCAGGACTGTGCAGAACCAAGGTCCTCTGCAAGCTCAGGGGAGGCCATGTTATCTGATGTTGTCCATGTTATCCACATTATCTGAGGTGCAGCACAGGCCCCAGCGCAGCTGCACTGGTGGCTGCCAAGACCTGAACTCACAGAAAGCCAGGTGGAGACCTTAAGGAACATTTTAGGATAAAATCTCAATGTATATAGACATGAAGTGCTATTTACAGCTGCTAAAGCTGCAGCTTTCAGACCACGCTTTCAGAGATAGGAACCTCCCTTTGTCCTGTGTATCTTCGGATGTTTTAAAGGACCTTTTTGAGACTCACCTGTAAATATATGTAAAACTGAAACTTATGTTTTCACTGAATGCTACAGAGAGTGAAATAATGCCATAGTTTCAGTTATTGGAAGAATATTTGAACAATATCCTTAAACAGTTATGAACCCCTCTCAGAACCCTGCAATATAGTCTTAAAATATTAGAACTAGTGATGGGAAGAAAATCAAATTTCTCCCTGTTTTTTGGTAGGTTTTATCTTTAAAAAAAAATCCCACCAAAATGTTTAAGGAGAACATCAATAATCCATGTTAAAAGACACCATTGGGAGTAAAGAAATATCTGGAGCTGGTAACTATAATTTCTAAATTATGAACACAAGTGAACAGTTGTGAGCTCATGCAGTTTTTACCCAAGCAAGTAGCCAGCTAAAGATTTCTAAAGGTTTCTAGACATGCAAGTTTCTTTCAGCTGGAGTAAAAGTGCAGAATGTGGCCCTAAGTGAACTGCACCCACCCAGCTGAAATTTGCTGTCGCCAATTGATTTTTAGGGGAGATTTCATTCTGCTTCACAGGAAAAAACACATCTCATTTGACAGAGTGTAGCAGACTGCTAAAGCACTTGGTAGCCTTGTGATCAATTAAGGGTCAGGATGGTTTGATAAATTATTAAAGAGTATGAAGAAAGAAAAGACCAGCAACCAACACATACATTCTCCCACCCAGCAATATGTTATTTTTATCTTTCTTGAAGTCAGGTGTTTGTTTCATTATTATTATTATTATTGCTATCGCTTCACTATTAAATAATAAATCTTTTCACTATCTGCAATGCTGGGGGGAAAATACCATTCACATGTTAATCAGAACACTAGGAAAAAAACACATATGTGTAAAACAGCCTAATAAAGTCTGTCTCTAAAATCCATAATTCCTTCAGTGGTCAGGAGAAAACCAGAGTCTGAATACAGCAACCTGATTCTTCAGAGGGTACCACAGTGCTGATGTGATTCACACTTGAGATAATAATAATTGGTTTTATAACCTTTTTTCCCCCATACATGAAATGTAAATATATTTTCTTCATAGTTCTGAAAACAATAATTTATTGCAAGTTCACATTTGAATTACATTCACAAACTGGGATTCAGGGAAACAGCTCAGAATAGGGCTTTTAGGTGCTTACAGGAGAAGTGCTTTATATCCACATTTGTGAATACTTTCTGAAGCAAACCCTTCACTAGAACCAGAGGTTTGCAGGAATGAACCACTAATGAACAGATTTTTGAAAATTTGCTGCCAAAGGGAGGATATATTTTTTGCTTAATCTCACTTTCAATGTTCTTCTTTAAGGGGATTGTTAATCAAAACTTTTGAGCACTTTCTCTTAGAACCCACTTAAGGTTATAATTTAATCTCAGGGATTTATGAGTACTGGTCTCATTAAACCTAAGAGGACCTACACATATGGAAATTGTGGAGAATGGTGAGAATCGTGGAAATGTGGAATTGTGAAGAATATCCCCTCACTGAGTGAGTCCCTTGTGTGATTTGGCTGCACGAGTCAGGGGAACGGGGTGGTGAGGCCCTGGTCTGCAGCCTTTTGGTGGTTTCAGGCCATTGTCAGAAGGATGAGAAGACAATTTACTGCTGCAATCTAAGTGCTCCACAGAGAGCAGCACAGCACTAAGTGCTCCAAGGCAAGTAGATTTAGTAACAGTAAACAGGGACCAGCAGTAACATAAATAGAAAATGCTAATAAGTTACTATGTTGCTGAAATATAGAAGAAGAAAAAAATCTATTTCCAAAAGCTTGAGCCAAAATCTATTTAAAATGTTTTCCTAATAGTCCCAGCATGTTTTATAATAAGCAACTTATATATATTTCTTTATAGACTTGTTAGGCTGATACCTTCATTCTGTACTTTCCACAGTTTCTATTTTAGCACCAAATTCTAGTTTATTCTGTTGAAGGAAAGCAACTGTCCCTGGTTTGCATCCACTTTTTGTTTTTAACTTGTTACTGTATTTGACTCGTGTCTCATCCATATGAGCAGCTCTCATACAACTTCCAAAAAATATAGCTTTGTTCTGCATCTTTCCACTTTGCAAACATAAATCTTTGTCTCATGAGCCAAACATGAGACACTCTGCTTGATAGGGCTTATACCAGTGACAAATGTGACAAAGGGACACCTTGTTATCAACCAGACATCTGCTCCCACCAGACTCATTGTCAGAGCCAGCAGTAACCACATCCTTCTCCTTACAGCAGCAACAATTCACCAAAGCAGCACTGGAGCCCCTGGAATTGCCCTGAATTTGCTTTAGTAGGGGTGAAACTGTGAACCAGCAGCCTTAACTGGCAACACCATCCTGACCCACTCATTTAAACAGAGCCATGACCCAACCAAACCTCCCTGCTGACCAGAGCAAGGGACATGAAATGAAACATTGCTGATCAATAACTAGAAAATCACCACACAGACACTAAAAATGTAACTGCCCAGCACTCATCTATAAACACAGACATCCTGATTGGATCTATAATGCACCTAGAAAGCACCAAGCTGGGTTTTTTAAATAAAATAATAGATAGTCTTCACCCCAGACTCAGCTGAGCTGATCTGAGTGGTTTGCAGTGACAGCATCCTCTCTTGCCTATGTGGTTGCTGGTAGCACTTCCTGGTATCTTGTTTGCTCTTCTATAGCCTAGCATGACTAATTAGAATAATGGCTTTACCTACAAAAGCCTAAATCTCTCTTTAATTTATTCAAAATGAAGTTAATGGCTTCTGGCAGCAGTGTGCCTTGTAAGGCATTTCCTCTGTTTTGATCCTTGGCCCGCAGCCGTGTTTTGTGTTTGCCCTCATTGCTGTCACTGCCTCAGTCACCACAGGAGCCACTCAGCACCTCCTATCCTGGCTGCACTTGCACTGTCCTAATTACTCTTTATATATCTGTTATCAACACTGCTGGTGAACTCTGATGCTTTAAAATTGATAGTTTCCTCCAAGGCAAATTAAGTCAGTCAAACCAATCAATAAGGATAACTACATAATGAAACCAGAGGGACTTCCATATAAATCTTTCCAGATGGAGTATTTATCATCTGCAGACGTCTCCTCCTGTTTTGGAGTGATGTTGTTATGGAAGCTATCCTGTTTTATCCCTCAATCCCTTATCTCAGATGATCTTAAAGTCAACTTGAAATCATATTGTGTTGTCTGGGCTAGCTGGGATAGAGCTGGTTTTCTTCCTAGTGTTGTGGTTTGGATTAAACATGAGAATGACATTGATAACAAGCTGATTTTTCAGTTGTTGCTCAGTAGTGCTGACCCCTAAGTCAAGGACTTTCAGTGTCAAGAGTCAAGCCAAGTGTCTCGTGCTGTGCCATGAGCAGGTGCACCAGAAATCAGGAGGAGCATGGCCAGGACAGCTGACCCAAATGACAAAGGGATATTCCATGCCATGGGATGTCATGCCCAGTCTGTAAACAGGGGGACTTGGCCAGAAGTTGCCAATTTCTGCTCAGAGATGGGAGGGGCATTGGTCAGCAGGTGGTGAGCAATTGTATTGGCACTATTTGGTTTTTCCGCTTGAGTTTTATCCCTCTCTCCCTTTTTCATTTTCATTATTATTACATTTTACTTTATTTCAATTATTAAACTGCTCTGATCTCAGCCCATGAGTTTTACCTTTTTCTGATTCTCTTCCCCATCCCAGGGAGTGGAGAGGGCTGGAAATTGAGTGAGTGGCTCAATGCAGTTGGAGTCTGGGATAGAACCATAATGTGTACAGAAGACAGGTTTGTTCCTCACCAGTACCAACTGCAACATCTCCACAGAGCTGGAGACAAGAGGCACTTTCCATTCATAGGAGCAGTTCTGGAGGTGCTACAGGTCTTATGATCCTCCTTGCTTACAGCAGCCTCAGCAACACCTACACTAGGGTGACCTATGCAAGGCCTCCTACAACCCCAGGGACCCTTGCTGGGACACTGAAGTGACCTGTGACACAGCCAGTCCCATAATCTCTGGGAGACTTCTGTGACATCTGAGCCTCACAAAAGCCTCTCTGCTCTGGAAAGATGCCATGCAGGCAGGAGAGATGCATCTGTGAGGGAAAGGCCAGCTGAAGTAATGACAGACTGTGGTTTTATCTTCATACAACCACTACACAACCACTTACACATGTGCCATTTGTACCTACAGTGTCTGTAACACTGTGATCAGGAGTCAGGATGTTTGCCTTTTTCAGCAGCTGAAACCCATGACACATTAGCGCTGGTTTGCTACAAATTCCTTAGAATTCATAAATACAAAAGCCTGAACAGTAAAGTTGCATAATGGGCACCATGGCCATTCTCAGCCTCTGCAAAGGGGCGAAGAGAGCAGAGGAATCACTGACCAAGTTGGTGGGAGAGGTAAGGGAGAAGTGGGGCTAGAAAAATGGTATTATGGATTGAATGGAGGAATTTCAAATAAAATTGTCAATCTCCAGGAGTTCTTTTTTGAAATCATGCTGAAATTCAGTGCTGCTGGCTGAAATCCACCCATACCTGTGTCCAGATCAAACCAGTGTGGAAGGAAGCACAGTCCTGTACACCACCTGTATGGTCCACAGATATTTGGATGTATCAGGAAAAAACCTGACTGATTTTCCTCCTCTGAGGCCCCAAATCTGTGGTAACTTTTACAGCATAAATACAGCTATTATAGCATTGATAGCTTTTAGAAGGCATTAGGTCTGGGCTAAAGCGTTCCTGGGACGGCGAGTGTGTGCTCTGTGTGCTGGGTACCAGCAGCAGGATGTGGCAGCCCAAAGGGACAGCCTGGCTGAGACCACATCCCTCAGCAGCACCTGGCTGACCCCAACAGGGTGATCTCAGATGCCACCAGAGACAGAGGGAAAAGAGGCAGAAGTTTTGACATTCAGGTACTCAGTAAAGCTGGAGTGTGAAAATCAAACTGTTTCCCTCATACACATTTCTCATGCTTTTTTTCATCATCGAAACAGAAATATAAACTGTGATTTGCAGACTTTTGTGGTATTTTTGGAAAAAATTTTTAAAAAGGAAAATGAAAAATTCCTTTTCTACAAACACACAAAAAATTGCCTTAATTCTCTATGCATATTTGACATCTCTTTTTACAATTTACAGGACAAAACAGAAAGTCTAAAAATTGTTCCCTGTCTCTTGTAAAATGTGCAGTAATTTATTTTGCCTCCTGGTTTATCCTAAATAGTGCAATGATCCAATTCTTTGCATTTTCATAATGCCTCTCTTCTACTGGTCAGCTGTGGACCACAATGTTGAGAGTATTAAAGGGAAGGGCAGCATAGTCAGCAGGCTGAATTTCTGCCCGCTGAAGGCAGAATGGCACCCATAAGAAACCTCCTCAAAAAATATATTGCAAGCTAATTAACATGAACAGCAGCAAAAAAAATCAGGAAACAAAATCTAAATATGAAGCTTTACACACCAAAAGAAGCAAAAATAATCACAGCCAACAACCTCAGAAGAAGAGTAAATTATTTTACTAATTCACTCCCACATTACTTATTTGGAGGTGAATTATTTGGATTATTTATTTGTTTTTACTCTAGTGACAAAAAAATCATCCATGAAAAAAAAATCTGATGTATTGCCCCCTGCCATGTGGTATATATTAAGACATATATACCATAGACAAAAATTGTAACACTGCAGTTTTGTTTCTATCTGACAACACATACAGTCAGTCAAGAATCACAAGAATGCAAAGAAAGAAAGGCTGCATTTCATTCCTTTGCCTGAAACTTACTTCTAGACAAAACATCATCAATCCTCAACATGCAAAAGCACTTCCAGAGCAGATATAAGACAGGAAAATAAAAGCAATCTACCAAGAACAGTAACCCCCTTATAAACCATCAGTCAGTGTTAATGAAAACTTCTGGGGAAAAATACTGCAGGAAAAATCCTGCAGTTATTGGAGTCTGTGTCCTCAGAAGAGCACTTTATGACTAAAGGGTCAGTGCTGATCTCCTGCAGTCATTTAATGTTCAATAAAGGATCCTAATATGTATTCCTGGGGGTGCTGGCATGGGCTGGCATTGGGCTGGCCCAGAGGCAGGGCAGGGCAGTGTCCCCAGAGTGGCGCTCACTGCTCCACACCCCTGCTGCAGCTGCAGCCCTGCTGTACTTGGTGTCCTATGCATTTATGGAAAACAAAATTAAAACAGAATAAAATATTCACCTCTGAAGCCTAATCAAGGTTCATGTGATAGCAGCCAACATAACAACATGCATTAAAATTAAGGGTGCTATAGAAACAGGGTGCAGAGCCCTCTACCACATGACCTACAAATCAACTCATGGTTTTGCTGAAAAAAAGAAAACTTTATCCCATCCTGTGTAAATATGAGGACACCACCAAACTAAAGATCATGTGTAAGAAGGTCAGAGCTGCATTTTAGAATTTGGGATGGAAATGGAAAAAATATTTGGACTCCAGATGTGGGGTGTGAGTGTGAGCAGAGCATCCCAGGTGCTCCTACTGCATCAGCTAGATGCTTGAATTTAATCTGAAACCTTGCTTGCCTCAGTTCCATGAATGAACACAGCTGAAAGCTCGCCTCTCCCAGCTGATGTCCCCCACTGTGGCTCTAGTAGGATAAATGTTCCAAGATTTTACTGTGGATTTAAAAAGGGTTTAAAGAATATGCTAAGTCAAAGTAACACCCAAGGGACTTACAGTAGAGAGCTGCAGTCCCATTAATGTATAAAGAGAAGGCTAAAAATGTAAAGATAAAACATGGTTCTGCTTTTTGACGTGCTAATCTGCCCTTAACAAGAAAAATACCTTGAAGAGCTGCAGGTCTGCTGGGAAATTCTCTCCTTCATTATTGTTTTGCAACAAAAAAAATGTGTGCTTCACTCAGGGAGAAATTTAACTTTACATCTCAAGGTCTCAAATATATTTTTTCTTGTTCAAGGCAGATTAGCAGTTCGGAAATGAGAAGGTTTCCTAAATTACATTAATCTCAGCCCTGCCACGCATGCTAATTGAGGTGTTTTCTTCTGGGACTTCCAGACACTTTGCAATTGTGACTTTGCTGTTGCACACTGTAACATCAGCTCTCACTGATATCAGTCCTTCTCCACATGTCCATGTTCTCTAACCTGGCACTGATTTTCTTGGATAGCATCTATTGATTTATGAATGGAGAGAGTGCTGCTGGATCTTGTTGCTCATTGATAAAACAGTATACAAAAGGGTATTTCTGGTAAATAAATGCTTACCAAATTTGCATAGATTAGGGAGTTTCCAATTGATCTACAACTATGGCCTAAATACGCCAAAGAGTTTGATCTGGAAGGATGTGGCATCCTAAAGCTGACTAACAGAGCATTTTTTAGTGCAGTCCAAATCATCCTTGAGGAAGGATATTGCATTGCTTAAACTGCTTTTTGGGTAGATTGAAGCCATGTCATACAAGTGAATCCAAAGGGTGACAGAGCCATTCCAGAGGGAGGCTGGGTGGCTACAAGTTCACAAAGACATGGAGGATTGGGGAATGCCTGTGTCCTGCTCCCCCAAAAAATATTCATAGTAGAATATTTGTGATCACTAATTGTGGCTGTAATAAATTTATGTACTCCACACTTCTAACACTGCCTGGTCTTTATTTTGCAGTTTATCTCAACAAACCACTGTACTTCACTTTGAAATAACTTCCATAATTAGTTTTCCACCTATTTTTCATTTAAATGTTTTGAAAATGAGCACTGCCCAACTGGAGCTCCAGGTTGTCCTGGCAATATGTCAAAAACTCCAGGGCTGCCAGTACTGTGCAGGAGGGTGCATTATTTTTCTGGGGTGATAGTTACAGTTTTATTATTCCTTACACAGGTGTATGCAGTGTGGTACAAAGCACAAACAGCTCTTTGGAAATGACATCTAAGCTTCAATTTGATGGCCATAGAGATGATGGATGATGTAAAGACCAAAATCATGCAGTATGATCTTCCAGCTTTTGAATGCTTCTTTTTGCCTTGTAAAATCTTAAATGATACATGTAAGAGATCCTTTAAAATACCACATTAAGGAAATAAAGCATTTTACCACACACAAACACTTCATGACATAAGCACAGATCTGCTCTACCCATATCAACAACTTATACCACTTGAACTACCTATCTTAAAATAGTTCAGTTTGGTTATGCTGAAGTCACTTTTCTGAATAATTACACTCCTGTGAGCAGCTCCAAATTGGTTTTCAGCTAATTTCAGTTTACATCAGCTACTGATAGGAACATATTAAATTGTAAAACTTTTATAAAAACTGAGTAAACACTTGAGCCCCTGATAACTCCCACGGGAAGGGTCCAGACCACTTGAACTTTAAATGCATAATGAGGCAGTCCTCACACAGCAAATGGTTACAGTCCTGTTATAAACAACGTGGACAGATGGGTGCTTGGGATGGGCTCCACAGAAAGCTAACTATAACTTATGTCCCATTCAGTTTTCAGGAATTCCTTGATAATAAGGATTACAGAGAGCAAAAATGTAATATATGCAACAAAAAGATTGTGATCCCCATGGTCAGCCCTCCAATACAACTATTTCCAAAAAAAATGAAGGAAAGAAATCTTTTTCTTGCTAGCAGGCAGCTTTTATTGTACTAGCAAAGAAAGGACTCTTGATGGAGATAACAGCTGTGAGCTGAAACAAATTCCCAATATTCACTGCAGATGTAGCAATCAGAATTTTAAATCTTTTTATACCTAATTCTACTCACTCTGTGCAATTTTCAATGACATGTAATATGTGGATTACTTCAGGAGAAACATGCCATTAGGGATAGCTATCTCAGTAAATTTAATTTACTTTCAAAGTGGGAAAAAAGAGAAGATTTGCTGGAAAATGGAGAAGAACATTAATAACAGAAAGGCTGAATTGAAGAGAGGCCATGATAGATCTCTGAATAGTAGTGGGTGAGGCAGGTTGGTTTTGGTGCTCTCTGGTGTGCTTTGAAATCATGAAGGTAACAAAAAGATGCTATATTAGTACAGAAAATTTGAAAATAACCTTTAAGACAAATCTTTGCTGCTGAAGGGATCGTCTTAATGTGATGTTTTATTCATAAAATTGAATGTATGGCTATAGTTAAAGCTGAGCCTGAAATGTGGCAGAGCATTTGGACAAGAAACTAACAGCTAAATTACTACATCTGTACAAGTATGGCTGTAGATATGTGTGCTCCACACCAGTAGAGGTCTTCTTACAGGAAATATGAATCAGCTACTATAGTATCTGATATCTTTATCCTGTTAGAATTGGATCTCTGCTAGAGAATATACCAGTTTGATCACAGCTTCCTTCCTGGAGCTCCTGTTGTTCCATCAGTACTTATTTTCTGTGCATAAAATACCTCTTAAAATCCAGTGTACCATAGAAAATCTTATTTTAGAACTTCTGAGCCTTCTGTCCAGAGGATATTTCCTGAAGGAAAGCCTTTCTTTGGTCAGATGGTCTAAGCAGGAATAGCAGTTCTTTTGCTTTGAGGCTTATGCTTTTCCCATGGAGCTCAACTGAGCTCTGATGTGTATGGTCATGCAGCTCTCCCTTATAACCACTCAAAGAAAGAACATCCTATTCTTCACTCCTTTCTGAAGGGCCACCAATGGATTGTGCTACATTCAATTGAAAAATGCAGCTATGCCACACATTGCAGTACATTCCAGAAGTGTTGTCTGTGAGTTGAAGGCTGACTTACAAACTTTTCATGCACTTTGTAAAAACTCAAACCAAACTCAGCATCTGAGTTCTTGGGTTAATTTTTCCCACTTTGATTTAAATAGCTTCATTTGAACAGGTAATTGCTCTGGTCTCATGTTTACTTCTCCCTCACTCCCACTGCTCCAGCAAACATCCTCCCCTCAACCTCTCCACCACCCCATTCTGTCTACTCTGCTTCCACACCGTCTGCAGACCCCAAATGTCCCTGTCCTCAAGCAGCTCTCAAATGACAGTCCCCACAACAGGGCTGAAGAACAGAGCTATCTTCATCTTCTTTCTTGAGGAAAAGGCGAGATAAGTAAATATCAAACAGCTAATTCCAAGGCAAACCTTCAGTGTTCACAAAATCCAGCATGTTTGGTCAGAGTTTTTCTGTCATCAATTTTCTCATAAAATCCAAGAACTTATGTACAAACCTTTCAAATCCTCAGGTGACTTCTGGAAATAAAATTATCCACAAAGAATGAAAAATGTAATTTCATGACAACATGCCATCACCAAAAGAGCACCTTTGCCTGTGTTGTTCAGCCATTTGGCTGAAATCTACAGAATTCCAGTTTGGCTCATGACAATTGTTGATTCTCTTTGTGTCATCCCCATTATTTGAAGGGCTTGTTGTTTCCAGTATCATCTAAACATAACTGGCCTATATTGTAATTAAACTTTCATCAAGTTTTAATGGGATCTCAGAGGAAAACAGTATTTGACTAACATGTATTATTCTGCATGTATTAATCAAGTGAATTCTTGTTTAACTGATGGACTTTCACACAATAACTATTCTTCTCCATTGTTAATTAGAAGAGTTGAAAATAATAGAATCTGTTTTCATTGAAATAATACTTTTGTGTCCAGAATATTCTGAAACTTTTATTTTAATGTTTAACTTTGATTCATTTCGTTCCAAAATTCCATTTTTAGTCTTTCCTGAGGCACTTCAATTAAAAAAACAATATCCCTATATTCAAAAGTGGTCCCAAACAATAACAAAACAAAATTCATGGCATTAAGCATTTGAATCCCTTAGGCCAGCTGTCCCTTATAAATCATCACTAAATAGCACTTTCATTACTATTGTCATGAAATGTTAGTCAGGATTTTCATCAGAAATCTGGAAGATCTGAAATCACCAAGTGTGACAGCTTTTTATGATATAAGCATTGGCCAGGTGGGAAGAAATTTTCAGTCAGGTTAGGCACATGGAACATGGTAAACAGATTATTTGGCAAACTGAGCCAACCTTAAAAACAGCAAAACAATCTCCCATCCACCCCTTTCCCCCAGTCCTGTTGGAACAAGGAAACCTGCAAGAGCAAGGACCTGCAGGAGGAAGAGACTTCACCTAAGGCCTGAGGTGCCCATGCAGAACAACCTGCCTGCCTGCAGTACTGAAGAGGAAGGACCCATCACATCAGGACTGATGCTGGAACTGAGCAGGGCGGCCCCTTCTGCTCCCTGTGCAACAAGCAGAGCCAGAAAGAAAAGGTGGTGGGTGACACCAGCAGGCAACTCTGCTCTGAGAGACAGAGGCACCCTGTGCCAACCTGACACACTCTCTGGGCCTCTGGTGAACCAAGAGATGATGACAGGACTGCTGCCACAGCCGTGGTCTGCACTAGCAAGTGCTCCAGCCACATGACCCAAGTGCAGAAGGCAAAGGCAGGGATTGGCAGAACAAAGATCTACCTGCTGCAGGAGAAAGTCAGGTGAGAGACCCTCTAGGGAGCCTGAAAGTACACAAGTCTGTAGGACCTGATGAAATGCATCCAGGGGTCCTAAGGAAACTGGAGGATGCAGTTGCTCGTGATGTTCAACAAGATCAAGCGCAAGATTGTGCACCTGAATTGGAACAATTCCAAGCACAAACATAGGCTGGACAGAGAGTGGATTGAGAGCAGAAAGACTTGGGGGTGCTGCTGGATGAGAGGCTGAGCATGACCCAGCCATGTGCACTGGCAGCCCAGAATGCCAAATGTATCCTGGGCTGCACCAATAGGAATGTGGGCAGCAGGGCAAGGGAGGGGATCCTGCCCCTCTGCTCCACTCTGGTGAGACCCCACCTGCAGAGCTGCACCCACATCGGGGCTCACAACAAAAGAACAACATGGACCTGCTGGAGAGAGTCCAGAGGAGTGCCACAAAAATGATTAATTACAGGCATGAAACACAATTAGGATTGTTCAGCCTGGAGAAGAGGCTCCAGGGAGACTTTATAGTGGCCCTCCAAAACCTCACAGGGGCCTAGAGAGAGATGGAGAGGAATTTTTTCACAAGGGCACATAGTGGTGGGACAAGGGGGAATGGCATCAAACACAAAGAGAGTAGGTTTTGATTAGATATAAGAAAGAAATTCTTGCTGTGAGGCCGTGAGGCACTAAAACACCTTGTCCATAGAAGCTGCGGCTGCCCCATCCCTCGAAGAGTTCAAGGCCATGGATGGACTTTGAACAACCTGGTCTGGTGGAAGGTCTCTCTGCCCAAGGCAGGGGTTTGGAACCAGCTGATCCTTAAGGTTTCTTCCAATCCAAACCATTCTATGATTCTATGAACTGGGGCTACAAGAACACAAATTGCTGGGGTTCCCAGTTTTAGAAGGAAGCTGAAGATGGCCAAAGTCTGGGAAAAAAAGCTAATCTGTCTTACTCCTTCTGCTTAGATATAAAAATTTTTCCTTACACCAAAAAGTCAGTGTTCAATATCTATAGGTTATAAATTATTTATCATATTTTAAAAGTGATTTGGTTTCAGTGGATAAGTTACCCTAACATAAAGAAAATACCCCCTAATAAAGGACTTTTAGATACACTTCTAAAGACACAGTAAGAAACAGCTCCTGGAAGTTCAAAGAAGAAACATTAAAATTAGAAATTAGGCACATTTTTAAACAGAGTATGATTAATGAATGGGAAAAGAAGTACACAAAGTGGATTCTTTACTTCTTGTAGAACATGTAAGGTCATGCACTTTAGATAATAACAAGAATACTTTCAGCTATAAGCTAGAAATTACTGAGGAGGAGAAAGCTCTGTTCACATTAGTCAACCACTGTTTGAAAATAAGCTACCAGTGTGAAAAAAGACAAACACTGCCCTAGAATTCATCAGCTCAATTATTTCTAGTAACGATGGGGGAAGTATTAGTACGGGGCTGGTAAAGTACTGCTAAGACATCACTTCAATTATTGTGTGCAATTATGAACGCTTGTGTTCAAAAAAGATTAACTTAGGCTGGAGCAGCTGCAGAGAAGGACTGCTAGGATGATGAGAAGAATGTAAAATATGTCACAAAAGGAGGCAGAAAGAGCTTGTTTAGAAAGAGGATGACTGCTATCACTAAATATCACAGGGCTGCAAAGGAGCTGTTTAAGCCAAAAGACAACCATGGTATAAGAACAAAGGGTTGAAACTGGACTTGAATAAATTTACTCTAATTTAGATCCTTTTTAATTACTAGGCAAATGAAGCATTGAAACAATTTTGCAATAGGAATTTAGGAGATAAATGACTATAACCAGCTTTAAGATGGAGCTTAAATCCACACACATTAAAGCTACAGCAGCATTGTCACAGCTCCTGCAGCTCCAGGGCCCAGAGCCAAAGTGAAAGGTTCCCTCCTGGGGATGGCTCCCTGGCACCACAGGGATCACGTGCCAAAATGGCCAAACCACCCCAAACTGCAGGGCCTGCTGAAACCGACATCACGCTTAAATTGTGACCAAGCCCTGAGGTTATCTTAATAACTTCCCTTCGCTTAAAAACCAGAAGATTTTATCTACCTACAAGCAGCCCTGTTTCCAGGTTTTCTGTTAATGTCAGAAATCTACTTTTAAAAACTAATCACTCATTTCTTTTTTCCAAAGCAAAGCTCAAATTACACTGAAAATGCCATAGTTAAGCAGACACGTACCAAGGTTCGTATACAAAAAGGCAGTATTTAGATCATGCTGACAAAAATAAGAATTGCCTGGATAAAAAAGGATTTTCACTGTTTCTCTTGTACTTTATGTGAGTAGGAAGAATTGCTTCAGCCACAGTCAGGTTAGCATTGACTAACAGTGGTTCAGCTTAATGTTGTCTGCCTTGTTTAAATGACTCCTGCTGCAAGTACCTTTCTTGTTGCATGTAGAGCGATGAAACAGTGCTTTAATAGCAATCTAGCTGTGCTATGGTCAAACATTGTTTTCCAAACTCCTTCTGTTTATAATAAAAGGTCATTTCATTGCACTGGTTTCCTGAAACCCTTCAGATTTATTATTTGTCTTCAGGGCACAGAAATAGAAAATCTTATGAAGACTCTAAGCTATTTCCGCTTCTATTAGAATAATTTTTAAACTACTTATATCTTCCTATTGCTTCTTGAATGCCTGCTCTAATTAGATTGACAACTTCTTACTTTGTTATTCTGAAATCTGTATGACTGCATTTAAAAAAAAACCCAACCAAACACCTCAAGAAACAAACTGCAAATAAGATGGATGGGGATTTAAAGTGCAAGTTTCCTCATGTTTAGAATTATTACTAAGTTTAATTAATTCAGTTTTAATTTAATAACAATAACACATTCAACATATTAATAATTATTATTCACATGAGCAACATTTCTTGTTCATGTGGTTTACGTAACCCAGAAAAGCATATCTGCAATTATTTCCACTGAAAATATCCACTTGACTATATCCCATTTTTAAATGCTCCTGAGTTCATGTTTTTTTCCTCTGGTGCAAGTACTTGTACTTCTATAAATAAAGTAGTAGGAATATGATGTATTTTCCTTTCTTAGTAAAACAAGGAGGAATATTTCTTCAATTAAAAAAGACAATGAAAATAAACACAAAATGTAGCAAAGGTCCTGTTTTATTAGACTATGATTCAAGAAAGTGAGCACTACTTGAGTGAGTTTTAAACATCTTTTCATATTTAGGTGAAATCTTGAAAATAATTGGCATTGCTTTTGAAGATATTTATATTTCATTTATAATAAAAGACCTAGTATAAGCCCAGGAGACTCAAAATAAAGCGTGCTACAAGATTACAATGGGTAGTGCTGAAGAACCAAGACCCTCTCATAACTGGTCAGCAGATGCCTCTGTTGGAAATTGCAAATGAATTCAGTTCAAAATTAAATGCTTTCTGAGTCATTCCCTAGAGACTGGAATTCAGCCTTTAAATACACATGAGAACCCATCAAATGTGAGTCAATAAAACAATGCATGAAAAGCCACTTGTCCTGGCGAGACGCTCCTACACCAGCTTTTTAGAAAGTACTTCAGAGGGTTTGCAGCAGCACAAATTCCACAGCCAGCATAAAACCAGATTGTGTTAACAGTAACCTTTCCTCTTTTTTCTCACCCTGTGCCACTAGGGTGACATTAAATACAATTTCACTTAAATAAACTCACTTATTACATAAAAAAAGAAGTAGCTCCATGTAATTTCAAAGCTGTGTTTAAAGGATACTGCACTTTAGCTATTCGCAAGGCTGAAGTGAAGCTGTTTGTTAGCAAAGCCAGACAATGCCCTGAGTCCCAGAAGGAGCAGGGCCAGGGTGGGACCCGGCCCCAGGCAGACAATGCGGACGTGCCTGCGCATCAGTGACGAGTCTTGGCTCCCCTCACACCGTGGCATGGGACATGTGCCCACCCCAAACCTCCATGTGCCACCAGCCAAAGAAAATTAACCACTTGCAGGCTGACCTTACCCATCTGTGGGGAAGGGGCAGGAAGGGCTCTTATCCAGTTTTATTAGAATTTCACTTAAAGGGCAAGCACCGGGGTCCATTCCTTCTGAGCGATTTGTGAGTTTATGCTTTGGATATTAACTAAAGTAATTAATCAGCCTCCTGTGTCAGTGCAGGCTGGGGGATGAACAGATGGAGAGCAGCCCTGCCAAGAAGCACTTGTGGGGGTGGAAGGGAGAAAAGCTGGACATGACAGCAATGTGCACTTGCAGCCCAGAAAGGCAAACACGTCCTGGGCTGCCACCCCAGCAGTGTGGGCAGCAGGGCAGGGAGGGCATTCTGCCCCTCTGCCCTGCTGAGACCCCACCTGCAGAGCTGCAGCCAGCCTGAGGGCTCTCAGCACAGGATGAACATCAACCTGTTGGAGCAAGTCCCCAGGAGACACATAAATAATGGTCAGAGGGTTGGAGCACTGCTCCTATGAAGCCATGCTGAGAGAATTGGTGCTGTTCAGCCTGGAGAAGAGAAGGCTCCAGGCAGTTCTGATGGAGGCCTTCCAATACCTGAAGGGAGCTTACATGAAGGATGGAGAGAAAATATTTACAAGAGCATGTAGTGACAAGAAAAAGGTGAATGGCTTCAAACTTAGAGTCAGTTTAGTTTAGACATTAGGAAGAAATTCTTTACTGCTGAAAGTGGTAAGACACTAGGACAGGATTCCCAGCCCCTGTGAATGGCCATGGCCAGGTTGAAGGGGGCTTTGAGCAATTAGATCTAGTGGAAGTTGTCCCTGCCCATGGGAAGAGCAGTTGGATCTTTAGGATCCATTCCAAACCATGCCATTCTACAATGATTTTATGATCACAGATTTACCAGATGGAAGCCCTCTGCTTTGGGTCAGAGACACTAGGCCAACAACTTCTTTGTATTAAACTTTTAATAGTCTCATAAGATACTTGAAGTAGACGGCTTTTTTCTCATGGATTACTGCAGACTTCTAACAGACTTTATATATCTCTTATGAAAGCTTAGACCTTAAAAGCTAGATTTCTAGGGAACGTTCCAATCAATTAAATTTAAAATGCTTCATATGCTATTAAATCAAAATCCTACATAGTGAAATATTCTAGTTTACAAAGTCCCTCAGTCTCCATGAGCCAATGTGTCCCATGCCTGTGAGTTCCTTGAATCTAGAGGGGTTTTTTTGTGTAAAGTGCTCACCACAACACCCTGCAACAACTGAATATGACAGATGTCTTTCAAAACTTCTCTGGATGAACTGCAGTGAGCATCAGAAAATTGCATCTCCACAAGTACTTTGCATTTCAATCATCCTTGGAAAGCAGGGCACCTGAAGGCAGGGTTCTATGTGAGTGCCTGAGCCAGACAGCCAAGGTCCCCAAGCTACACACAGCAAAAATGAAGTCTCTAATGGAAGGATGCTCAGAAACAGGCTGAGGAGATTCAACTAGGAGCAAAGCACAGAAAAAAAAAACCCTAAACTTTCCTGGTTTTAAAAACAAAACCAAAAACAATCAGTAACTAAATTCCTCATAAATGTTTCCAGGATAGAGAATGTTACTGGATTTTACATATCCTGCTCAGCATAATTAAGTGGAGAACAAATAAACATTTATTTGTCCCATGCTAAGCAAAAGTCGTTTGGATTATCACTTATATGTGATAAATTCTTCGGGGCAAATCTGAATTCCATACTCATGCTTAATCTTTACCCAAACTTTCATCAGAAGCTAGAATACACCTCTTTGATAGTCTCAGGGAAAATCGTAGCTAAAGCACATTCCAGTTTATTTGGTTGAGCTCTTGGCAGATTATGACTGAAGGTTTTTAAAAGAGTTCATTACATCTTTGCCCTCCTTAAGAAAAGGTTATCACAAAGCTGCCTGTTTGAGTGAATTATGACTACTGGGTGGTCACTACTGCCTGTGATATTAATTATTACATGTTCAGTGATAAATTTAGATCAGTAGATAACAAGAAGAAATCTCTACCAAGACCTTCATTATGGTATCTAAAAATAGGAAAATTACACTTAAAGGGAGAAAATGATAAGCTTAATGTATACATGTGCTGAGCAAGCAGATGGTATATTTCAGGAGATTCACTATTCATATCAAAATTAAAAATTTAAACTGAATCCTTCTAAAAATTAAAACTTGCAGGATGAAACAGTTCTTAAAGTTTTTTTAATCTAGACTTTTTAAATGTTCATATTCTTCATCTTAAGAGCTGGTGCTGTCAGCATTTATTGATTCAGCCTTCTAATAACTACATCATCCTTCCAGCATGTCAGAGACTGTCAAGGTGACTATGATGGCATATGACTGGAGTATGAGTCCAGTGTCACAAAATATTTGTGTCACTAGTTTATCCAGAAACAGACATATACCAAATGTCAGAGTGATAGAGAAGAAAAATACTGACTTTATTAATAAACTGCTATGTAAAATGTTTCATCACTTGCTGTGATGCTGCCAAAATAGCCCTGTCAAGTAATTATTTAAATAGTTTTATTTAAACAAGCTAGAGCTCTGTGAAAGCGCTTTGAACAACATCACATCTTCCCAAAACACTACAAGATATTCAACATTCAGCTATTTAACTTGATGCTAACTGGAAAAAAAAAACAACAACCTTCTCATACAGCTGCAAAGTATCTTTACATTCCTACACTGACTACTTGTGTATTGACTGGATTTCTTCTAAAAGCTGTTTTCCTTCAAGCACTCTAACAGCTTAAGCTAAGCCTTATGAAGATGCAACTCCTTTGGTTCCAAACGGCACCTATTTTAATATTGCATTTTTTTTCTTAAAGGTTGAAATGAGGCAAGAACTACAGTAGGTTGACTCATTTAATAAATTTAAATAAATCCTTGCTTAAGGCTTTCAATATCTTGAAGTCATCATTTTGACCTAAAAGACACATTTTCTTTCTTTTCAGAAGCAAAAGTCAGTGTTCAAATGACACTATGTCTAATATGTCACCAAAAATAATGAAACTCAAGCATCAGATGAACTATTAAAGTATTATACACATATTTTGTTAAAGAAACTTATAATAATCTTTTTTTTATCCCTCTCTTTTGAAACCTTTAAGTAAGGTGCAAAGCCACGTCCAGACTGACATGTCCACCTGGAATTACTGACTTCATTCAGTGATAAAATCCAGCAGAGCAGAATGGCAGAACAACCCTACTCCAAAGAGCAAGGATTTAATTTGAAGATCTGCACTTTTTTTTCCTGAGGATTTTATAGCAAGAATGGCTGGACTGACAGGCTCCTGTGAGGTGATGCTCACTTACAAGCAAGTGCCTTTTAGATACTTCACAAATTTCACATCAAAACAACCCTGAATTTTTTAAGGCTGGTAGTCAGCAAATTCCCCTTTTAGCTGTGGCACCAGCTGTGAGAATGACCTTGCCCATGCCAAGGCAGAGTCCCTCCTGTCCAGCTGCCAGCAGAGCTGGTGATGGCTGAGCAGGAGCAGCACGGGGGGACTCTGCCCTTCCCTCCTGTGCCCCAGCAGGAGCTGGCCCTGCTCCCACTGCCAGCAGGAACCTGCAAACCTCCTTCTCTAGTTCAGCCTTTTAGCACCCAATAAATGCAACCCTACCATTCACTCCCTACAAACAGCAATCACCTTTCACTGGCATAGTCTTGAAAATTGGGATATTCCTTTTAGCAGATTTGGAGCAGATTTTTCTTGTGAACCATCTCTGAAAACACACAAATGATTATCAGTCACAACACTGACAAGAGACAAGCAAACAGTGAATTCAGCTGGTAGGACAGGTGATGATCAGGATTTAACAGAGGGCTCCATTTTCCTCTAAGCCTGATTTTTCACCACATATAATCAACTATACTTCAAAATGTGGCAAATTGGCAGATAAGAGGGAAGCAGCCTGATGACATTTGTTTGTCATAATACGCCAGAAATTAGTTTACAAACTTGTCTTCAAAATTATGACAAAAACAATTTCCAATACCGTTTCACATTTGCAAGAGGCTTCAATGCATCTTAATTGATGAAGTCCAAGAGCTCAGTAAGCTTTGCTTGAATATGCTATCAGATCCTGACAAGCACAAGATGCAAGGAAAATAACAGGCCCAGCACAGCCAGGAAGTCAGGAGAAGGGGCTCTGACTGTCACAGCACAACACATGACAATGAGGCACCACAGAACCAGACTCTGGACAAGAAGCAATGCAGGCAGGCACACTGGCAGTGTGAAGTTCATGCAGCCATAGGAACAATTCCCTGATCTATTCTTGAGGCATACGCACACACAGAATACAATTTTAAGATGGCCCTAAATTTCTAGATGATGGCCTTTTCCCCCTACTTTATTAAAGATATCCCTCTGTTACTACAAGTTACCATGCAACTCCAGCCTGTCAATCTTGCTGAATGTAGCTCTTAAAGCACAATGACAACATCTTTTGGAGAAAAAAGTATTTTGTTACTGTTACTGCAGTCAATGAAGGCTTAATTCATTTCTCCTTCACTTTTCTGCACTATTATCTGTATTATAATAACAGTCACAAGCAGCAAAGATTGGGCTGTATTGCGCCAGCATGTCTATACAGAAAAATAAAGAAGAAAGTCCTTGCTTTTGAGAACAGAGTCTAGCTGGTGAACAATAGGCCAAATGTTATTGCTAAGAAAATAAAACAGTAACAAAAGAGAATTTATGTCATACATTGACATTTCTCTAATCAATAGCAAACAAGAGTGATTTACTCATTAAAAAGCAGAGAAGATGGATTTTAAGGCAAGATTTAGAATCATAAAATCATTAAGGTTAGAAAACACCTCTAATATCAAGTCCAACTTTTAACCAAATACTAACATGCCCACTAAACAAACACAAAGTGAAACATTTAATAATTCTTAAACACTTCCAGGAACAGTAACTCCATCACTTCCTTGGGGAGACTTTTTCAATGCTTAACCACCTATTAGGTGAAAAAATTTTTCCTAATACCCAGTCTAAACATCCCCTGGTGCAACCTGAAGACATTTCTCCTTTTTCTATTAGTTGTTGCCTGGGAGAAGAGACTGACTCTGACCTGGCCACAGCCTCCTGCCAGGCAGCTGCAGGGAGTGATAAGGTCACAGCCCGGAGCCCCCTTTTCGCCAGGCTGGACACCCCCAGCTGCTCCCCATCAGACTTGTGCTCAGACCCCTCCCCAGCTCTGTTCCCTTCTCTGCACTCTCTCCAGCCCCTCAATGTCCTTCTTGTACTGAGGGGCTCAAACTGAGCCCAGGATTGAGCTGTGGCCTCACCAGTGCCGAGCACAGGGGGACAATCCCTGCCCTGGTGCTGTGGCCACGCTGCTGTTTGTACAATCCAGGTGCCTTTGGCCTTCTTGGGCACCTGGGCACACACTGATCATGGTCAGCTGATTGTGGACCAGCGCTCCCAGATCCTTTTCTAATGGGCATCAGCTTTTTTACAAAAAATGAAAATTTGGAATATGTTTGTCAACAGAACTGTTACAAAGAGTTACTGTTTGTGACAGTAAAGAGCACTGGTTGAACACAATACTTGAAATTAGGCTGGACAAAAGGAGAGTGAGGAATAAATGCATATGTCTACATAGATGGGGGGTGTGTATCTATTTATATATTATTTTCCGTTATTAAAAGAACCTACATTTTGCACAGTTCAAAAAGCGTTTCAAATTACTTTCAATAAATATTGGTATAAATAAAAATCACCAACCTGTCACAATGAATATTTAACGTCTTAATATATTTTGAATTAAATCCTTACCTTATTGGAATCAGGAATATTCTCAGAGGTATAAGGTATAGCAAAAACAGTGATCAGATCAAAAAAATTTACATCAGTTTTTTTACTACATGCATTTTATAAAAAATTAAGATGCAATTGAAATATTCACATTAAAATTCAATTATTCTCCAGCTTTTCCCCACACCATTTTTTGGTCACTCAGGGAAAAAAAATGGATTTATATAAGACTTAAAAGAAACATCACTATTGAATAAATGTACTTGCTAAATTGGACAAAAATTGGCCCCAACACCTCAATTAGCATTCTGGCTTTGGCTATGTACAAGTATTTCTAAAGGCATTTTCTAGTTTAAAAACTCCAGGGGTCCCTTTCTAAGCACTGGCACACGGAAAATGCTCCTCAGTGTCTCCAGTGCAGTCATCACCCCAATCTCATCTGCAAAGCCTTAAGTGTTGCCTGTAGAATCAAACACTCACCTGCATCAACCATTCAGAGCTCACAAATACAAGCAAGGTTACACATGCTACATCTCTAAGGAGGTTCATTCTCCTTTTTAGCCTTCACCACAGAAATGCTAGTAGGAGCTGCAGGTATATTTAAAAGGTTAAAAGCTTGAAGTATTTTAATGTCATTTTCATAATGCTACAAAGATATTTAAAATAAATTGTGGAATAACTCAGAACTTCTCAACAGATTAGGCAAAATTGGATTTTGATGTCCAAGAGCTGCTGCTGCTGCTACCATGGCTGGAGTTAGACAAACCTGACAAGTCCAAGAGTAGCCACAGAAAAGAATTAAGGTGTTCAGGTGACTGGACTGGGTGAAACTAGACTAAAACAAGGCCAACCTAAGTATTTTCTGTGAAGGCTCCCTCTCCAGTTAGCTTTTTCCTCCAACCTTTGGGGCATTGTTGTCTGCCTTATCCAACTATGTGTGGGGAATTTTCTTCCTCAGCAGTTAAAATACTTCAGCAGTTCCTTGCCAGGAAACATGGGTAATTACTGCCTATGCCATGATAATGAATATATGTTGTATTAATAAAGCTAAAACCCTGTCCACAAGGCACATATGACAGTCAACTTTTGGCCATGAAGACAATTAAGTAGTAATTAAACATCATGACACAGAGACTTTCAAAATTTTATCATCATTATAGTTTTCTTACATACCATTTGTAGGTGGAAGTATTTTAAAACTCAAATGTAAACTTTCTTGACCAATGTCAGTTTGGCATCAACTGACTACTTAATTGACTGTTAACAAATTCCTCAAGATATGACTGCTATACAGATACTTTATCTTCCTGTTAATTGGTAATTATACATTGGCAGAAAAATCACTGTTTCTTTCCAATTATTCCAGAACTCAGTGACTATTTAAACTTTGCTAATTAGCAGCGGAGGGCTGTTACATCTTCTGGGTAAATTGTATTTGATAATCCCTATTAAAATATACATGGCAGTAGTTGACTTGTAACAAAGAAAAAAAAAGGAAAAAAAAGTGGCAGTTCAAAGGGTATTAGATACAGCACAAGGCAAATGGGGGCCTATTAAAATTTCCCCAACTGTTCTAATGAGAATGCCGAGGGTCATTTCTTCCTAGTTTACCATCTGTTTGGTTTCTGGCAAATATCTCTGGTGTGAAGGGAGGGTCCTGGAGCCCATTTGGCTTGTCACAAAATAAACCAGGGATCTGCAGCAATTTCAGTAAAAAACTGCACTTCAAGATCAGTAGCATGTACATAGCTGAAAACTTTTTTTAAGACCTGTCATTTATCGACTATTCCTTACTTTTTAGAGTGGTGAGCAAGCACAGAGAGACAGACTGAGCAGGGGGGATTGATTTTATAAGCTCACCTAACAAGAAAATGCAACAGTTGGCCTTTTTCCATCTCACAATGTTAGTGGGGGATATTTTCCTTTATATGTCAAAATCTGAAAGCAAAACATTGTCCCAGAAGCATCAGTGTTTAAACTGATGCCAAAACCAAGCTCTGACAGCTCAAAACCACAAATCCCATCCAGGATCAGGAGGAGCCTTGGATGCCTCCAGTGCATGTTCCAGACCCATGTGCTGACAGAGCTGGGGGGCACTGTCTGTGGTACCTCCTTGGAGATGACACTGGGGGTGTCCCTCAGCCACCCAGGCTCCCTCTTTGCTTCTTCCTCTGGAGGTGAAACCTGCACCAGGCAGCATCACCCACAGCAGCTCTGCCCTAAGGCTGCTAGAGCCAAAAGGGATACGGTGTCACCGTCATATTTCCCAAAAAATCTCTTTGCCCAGGATTTTTCCCCTGGGAAGCTGAGAAGCCTCAGAGAAAAATGAAAACAATAATTACCTGATTTGCTTCTCCTGTGTTTTGCTGCTTTGGAATGTGGTTGGAGATTGTTTACTAACATGTGATTGTTTGATTGGTTTCTGCTGTGAATTGTTTTGAGCTAATGGCCAGTCATGGCCAAGCTGTGTGGGACTCTGAAGAGGGAGTCACGAGTTCATCAGTATCTTTCTAGCCTTGTGTCTGTATCTTTTCTCTATTCTTTAATACAGCTTAGTATACCATTCTTTAATATAATATAGACCATAAAATAATAAACTGGCCTTCTAAGAACATGGAGTCAGATTCATCATTTCCTCCCTTATAGGGGGTCCCAGAAAATACAACAATACATGACCTGGAAACCACACTTTTCATTTTCCCCAGTTCCCAACCCATACAGAACCAGATCAAAATGACCCTTCCTCTATAAACTGAGAGGGGGTTTTGGTTGGCAGTCACATATGTAAACAAAATACTCAGTGAAGGATTATGTGAGGGCTGCTTTAATCCTGTCGAAAGGCAATAGAATAGTAAAAAGCAAAGAGTATAAGATAATTTCAGTGTCATTATTACATTATATCTGGCGATTGCTCTTTCCAGGATTTCCTCTAGGAAATGTATTATTCACCATATTTCAAAGATTATTTGTAACTATTCATTCTTTTAAATCCCAGAGAGTCAATATATTACTTAAAATATGTATGGTCCCCTTCATGGTATAGGAAAAAGAGAAAAGACTGCAACATCATCTTTCATCTTCTGTTTTTTGTTTTCTAGAAGATGCAATTTCAGGCATAAAAAGGTTTCCAGGTAAAATCACCCTCCTAGTTTCTGATAAAGTAGCCCACACAGTTAAACAAAACCAAAATTTAATTAGGAGTTTATGACCTCACAGTAGGAGGAGTTATCTGTTTTAAAAGATTGCAAATTACAAGTTGTTTAAACCTACACAGAATACAAACAAAAATGTTCTGTTATCCAATTAGGTCTATGGCAACACTTTCCAGTGTAATCAGAGCTTGGAGTCCACTATCTCTACCCCAATAGAGCCTACGGACTTCCAAGAGTACCTTTGCAATTTAGATTGGAAGGTTAATGCATTCGTAAACGGTATCAGGAAATTACTTGTTAATTCCACATTTACTAAAAGGTAAACATCAGTGTAGTCATTATGATTTTGCATAAAATCAAGGGTTTGGGTGGCTTAACTAGGAAGGGAAACTCATGTTTCCCACTGCAGTTTGTAAGAAACTAATTACACCAAACTTAAATATAATTTGTCATGTATTCATCAAGTGAAAAGCTACCAGGGAGCCAGAAAGCCTTGGGAAGAGCAGGCATGGAGGAAGATGCAGTGTGAGTGGCAGGTCAAAGGCACGCTTTGATGTGCACAGCCCAGCACATCTGGCTGCTCAGCCAGGCTGTCACCAGGATCATCCTGTGTAATGAGACAGATTCGGGTCCTCGGCTCCCGGCGCTCCTTATCTCTGCCGAGGGATTAGCCTGTAATCTGCTCCTGTAATTGTAGCAGTGATACCCTGCTCCCTGCTCCTGCTTTCCAGAGCACACAGCCTTGCAGGAACCACGGGGCGTTTTGGTGCTTCAGTCAAGCTGCAGAGGGGTTCCCCTATCACCCACTGTCACGGTTTGATGCTGGTGCAATGCCAGTGACCCCATGAAAATATATTCTCCTTAGTGCCTGCTGTGAGATGTGACCAGGAATAGGGCAAAGCAGGCTCCAACTTAGGAATAAAGGAAAAAACTTGATTAACTTACAATATATAAAAGAAACACACAGAATGAAAACTTTCCAAAATATTCCTCCTCCTCCCACCAAATTTCCAATACACCACACTGAGACAAAACCTTGGATTCTCAATCCAGTTTCCACCCCTCAGATCACCAACTCTCAGTCCATCACCACCCTTTAGATAATCAATTCCCAGTTCATGAAGAAGAGAGGAGTCCCTCTTGTGCCATAGGCTTCCCCAGGAAACACAGTTGAGGCCTCTTGTGTTTCCATGTCACATGTGGCACAACCCAGAGTACATTTTGCCATCGCGACATCTTCCTTCCATGCCCAATGCTCTCACCACTGCACATGGACCAGGGCTGCTTCTGGGGTTCTCCTTTTAAGGATGCTTTGCCCAGTTCCAAAACATTTATCCTCACTCTCATTTGAAAGCAATCATTCCCATCAGACCTACCACCACATTTGTAGCTTTCTAATTTTTTTAGTACTTCTGTCTCTCACTTTCCTCTTTTATATTTGGACAAATCCAAGCAGTAAGAGCCCCTAAATGAAGGCATGGGAGATTAGTCTTGGTGGGCTGATAAACCCCAGAGCACAGCCAGATGACCCAAGCAGTCAGAAAACGGCCAAACACCAACAAGAATCCTCAGGGACAAAAGCAGAAGAAACAAAAAGCACTGATGGATAAAGAGATCCCACAGAAGTCCAAAATGCGTCTCCAGAGACAGACAGGGTGTGAACAAACTGAGGGCTACCAGTGCGGCACGTGAAAAGAGGAGACAAAGAGTGGGATTTCCCATCAGCCATCAATGGTGAAAGATGTGGGAACATTTCCATGTACACACCACACTGATCAGGAAGGGAGAGTGGAAATGACACTGAAGAGATGCACCAGAGAGTATCTGCTGTATCAGAGAGTCTATTGAAAAAAGAAACACTCTTCTTAAAAGCTGCTTTCAAAGATAATTTCTCTGCTAAAGGATCTCCCCAGCCTGGTTTAGGGAAGTTTCAACACATTTATGTTTGGTCCCAGTTCTAATTCTAGCTTTACAATTTCAGTTTTACCTTAATCTGAACGCAGAAAATGGTTCACCTGGGAGAAAACTACTAATAATTTTTATGCCCAAAAACTCACACATTTCTCCCCAAGAAATCATTTGAAGTTTTCCCAAATAAAAATTTCAACAAGCTTCATGTCTGTGGAAACCAAAAACTACATATTTTCCTATATAACATGTACTGAAGAAGGAAAAAACCATAACCTTAAGAATTAAAATATTTTATCTTTTTTTTTTCAAAGCCTCTTGACAGGGTTAACTGTTATAACTGACATATAGCAATCACCAGATATAATGTAATGACACTTGAATTATCTTAATGATTGTGTCTCCATCAAGTAACTTCCTAAAGTGGTAAAAGATAATTGTAGTCACAACACAGTGGCTCATAGCACAGAAGAGACAATATATGTATGTTAAGGAGACTTCAAATTGTTGGGCAGTCAGGAAGATTATGATAATCCACTGTGACCTCCTGTGTGAGACAGACAAGACCATTTCAATGGTAATATTGCAAAGAAGAAAAAATATTCGTCCCTGTACCATAAGCAACCACTATCAACCCAATTTCAGAATATTACTATCTTCAGGTTTTAAAGGCCCAGCTTTGCCTCTCCTCCCCCATCTAATCTGTGACAAACCACATGAATCTTTGAATTGAGGTCTCTGAACCTGACTGGTCCTCAACATTAAAAAAACATTAATTTCCAGCAAGCTAAGCCTGAATACCACAATCACTTGCCTCAAAGGAGAAACTGCTCCTTGCTGATTGAAAATGATGACACAACAGATGGATCTGGGGTTTCTAGAGAAACTGCTTTGTGTTTTCTTCAGAAAGCCAAACATTGTCACTCCTACCTACTATTTTACTAAACAACATATTACATACTGTGGAAATCACTCTATTTTTCTACTGAAAATGGTGGATATTAAAATATTGTTACTTTTTAAAACTACCAAATCATTTTTTAAAAGCATATCATTTACATGCCAAACACCTTTCGGAAGAGTCCAGCTGTCTCATCTCTCACTGCAAAGTGGAGATAGGAAAAGCTGATGTAGCTCAGTCCTGGGAGCCATCAGTACATCATAGATTAAGGATTCACATAAAATTGCATTTGAAAGCCATGGCCATTTTTCCTTCACTGTTGATTTTTTACTGTGACTTCAAAGACACTGCACAAGAGTATCATCTGCTATGAAACATTCAGATTGTTTTGGGTTTTTTTTTTTCCAATATATGTACAAGCTTAGGAAACAGCAAAGAAAAACAGAAAATTAAGACTTTTATTTAAAATATTTTAACTAACACTGTAACACAACTGGCCCTGCAGTTTACCACAGAAAACTAAAGTTAAAAAAAATAAATTCAGAGATGGCAGCAATTTTTCTCTAACATACATGGAGGCATGGCCAAGACAGAGCATCAGATCTCCCCAGGCACGATATTTCAGAATTTGTATTGATGAGCAAAATGAAGTAGCTCCAACTCTGCATGACTGTTCTTGCATCACTTTGGCTTTTGCATTTTTCCAGCTTGTAGGCTTGGAGCTTCTTTTGCATACAGAGCACACATGTCAACAGTTTAATTGTTGATTATCTTACAGTGACAGAATGGTTAAAGTAACACATCAAGAGCTAGAGAATGACCTTTGGCAAGTTAAAGAAGGCCACGTTGTTTTTTCTGTCAATACATCACATGTTACTTTAACATCTGTCTCAATGAAACATCAACTGCAATAGCCTTATTCTACAAATGAAGATACACATTTAAGGAAGAATACAGAGATTCTTTGAAAATGCACAGAGGTATTTAGATTCTTAAAATTTTGCTTAATTGTTATTTTTAAATACTTAGTTGTAATTAAACATGACCTGTGTATTTTGCTCAGAGAGTTTGCCATGATCTCCCAATGACACAAATGCTTAATTCACAGCAAGGTAACATCTTGCCAGTGACTTGACCATCCCAGAAATTTCACATTGGTAAGTTCTTTCTGTCTTGCTTACTCCATCAGATTCTATTCATTCTGTAAACAGTACAGTGGGAAAGGAGAAAGAGCAGTACAAATTCTTCTAGAAAAGAGAATCTTTCAGTGCCTTTTGAATAAGGCATGAAACACTTGTGCCAGCCATGCTCTTCCCTTTGAAAGGCTGAGCAGAATGTCTGAGGTTGAACTCTGGTGTTATCCACAGAACAAAGCCCTTCTCAAATTATCCCTCAGTGCAGTTTTAAATAATGTGCTATTTACATTGCATTATTTAATTCACAAGCAAATGTATGCCTGCTGGATGACACTCAAATGCCCAGACCACTCATGTTCTACATGCTTTATAACAAAAGTAAGTGCTATGAGAGGTTATTTTAAAGAAAGTACTGAATTCTGGCCCAAACAGGCAAATTAACATTAAAATTAAAACATTTAAACATGCTGCTGCAAATGAAGTTGTGTCCCATATGACTGGTACCTTTCTTTGTACCTTCACCACAGAATGCTTAATAGGGTCACTGAGTTCCTCCAATTCGAGGAATGCAATTCTTACTATTATTTGTAAGGATATAAAAATGCTACCAAATAACAAACTGCAGAAGGTATAGCTGTCAATTACTTGCACAAATTTAGAAAGGATTATTTAAAAAGTATTAGTCTTTAGCACAGCTGCTACTGCTGAGGGCTACAGCAGAACCTGAAATACATGATAATTTTGCAAAGCCTATCATATCCCTTTTACTACAATTCTGCTTTTTGGACATGGTAAATAATTGGTTGTATGAAATATCTTGACCATCATTCTGGTTTTAAGGAAGATGCTATTAACTGAATGGAAAAGTAGGTTGACATAAGCTTAAAGGAAAAGGTTTCCAGACCAAGAAATACTTAGAGGGTTTGGGCTAAATGCTTTAGTTTATACAAAATGTCACACAATTTAGAAATGGCTGCTTAAAACAATTTATCTTCTGAGGCTTTTCCTTCTTAAAATTTATATTATTCAGCATACTAATACCAGGGCTGAGCAAAGGTGAAGATGGTACAAGAAGCAATAAAAGCTGCCTAAAAGCTGCCACTGTTTTATCTCATTGACTCCCACTGACTTCCATGTATTATTGATAACTCAGTCTAAATTAACCTGTTTCAGGAATTGTCTTGCTACTGATGTCCTCTGTACAAGCAAGTGCTCATTACCCTGGGTTACAGAAGGTAAATTACACTGGACTTACCAAATCCAAAAGCACTGGAACCACCAACACTCTGGGAAGCCTGAACACTGGTGGATGTGTAGAGCCCAGTTACCAGTAAGCCATCAAAGAAGGTACTCGTCGAAATAGTCACTGAAATGAGAGAAATAAAATACGTGTAAATATTCTGGTTAAGTTCCTATACACTTTCCATGAGCAGGCTCTTGCTCTTGAATGAGATCCCACCATGCAGTCCAGTGAATCCATCTGAATTTCCACAATATTTATGCTACTTTTACTTTAAATGCACAATGAGTTGGAAAATAACACACTGGAATATATGGCTTGTAAGCAATTGTCCAGACATTAAACTGTAGTAAAAACAATGAAATAACCAGGATTACCGTACTGTTCTTTCTGAATCCAAATAGAGTGCCAAGTTATAGTTATCATGCTTCTTGTAGTATTATACATTTAAGTTATATGGGCATCTGAAACATTACAGATTGTGTGTATTTAAATAGCTCAGGAATGCATTTTTAAGAGGTTCTTAAGTAATAGCAGAAAACATCCGAACGAAAAATACAAATAACATTGGAATCTATACATTCTGTATTAGAATTGACAATTATTGCAACATTTATTCAATTCTTGTACACACTAATTTTCATATTTTTACTTTGGTATGTTTGACAAGGTAAGCACACAAGGGAAGCCAGTTGATGTGCCCTTTTTGGATTTCAGCAAAGCTTTTGACACTGTCTCTCACAGGATCCTTCTGCACAGAACGTCCAGCACACAATTGTACAAACATATCATTGGCTCACAGGTTGGGCACAAAGGATTACAGTGAATGGGTGACATCAGACTGGGGACCTGTCACTGGTGGGGCTCCACAGGGTTCCATCCTGTGCTCTCCAGGCCCTGTGCCCTTCCACATCTTCATAAATGATTTGGGCACAGGACTGAAGGGATACTGAGCAAGTGCAGAGACAATACAAAACCAGGAGGAGCTGTTGACTCCTTCAAAGGCAGAGGGACCTTGCCAAATCAGAGGGCTGGGCAGTCACCAACCATATGAAGATCAATAAAACAACAAAATGCTCTCTCTGCTGAAGAAGAGTCTCATGACTTGTAGCCTCTTACACTAAAGATGCATCCAGACGTCAGTTACCACACTCATTCTGCTTCATACCTCAATCCTTTTTTATTCCCTTAACTTGGAGAGACCACTGCTTGTCAGGAACTGCTGATCAACTCTGATCACTCCTAAATCACATTCTACTTCCCTGTATTTCCCTCTTTTGCTGGGGACAAACTCTGATCACTTCAAAATGACATTCTACCTCCCTGTATTTCCCTCTTTGGCTGGGGACATCACGAGACAGTGACTGGCCAGGAAACTGAAGCAAGGTACTCCAAGGTGACTGCTAGGTCAGTCATTGGTGATACAGATTCAACAGAGAAACTGATGGGTTCCTTAAGTCCTAAAAGTCAGTTTTTCCTCTGTGGTACACATTTGGCTTAAAATTTACAGTAGCTTAATTTACTTTGAGCAGAGGAGCAGTATTTACCATGTTCAATTTATTCTTCAACTCTTTGTATTTATCTTCTTTTCTTTGATTATTCAATACTACACTGAATAAACCCTGAATCCAACTTTTCTGCTCCCATGACTCCAAATTTCAGTGTTTTGCTATAGACACTTCCCTGAATTCAGATGCAGGTTCAGAGCCATATGTTCATTTTTAAAGAACAGGCTACTTCTGATACATGTTAAATGAGCAGCAAAAGAAAGACTAGATTTTTTTTTTTAATAAAAGATGTATTAGAGAGAGTAAAATAAAATCAAACAAGCAAACAATGATTTTTTTTCTGCATTTGATGATGAAATGGTGAATAAATACATGACCTTTTCTTCCCTTTATGCCTTTAAACCTACAGAGAGGCAAAACATATGTTGAAAAGTATGCCTATGTGTTATTTTTGAAGACTTGGCAAAAGAGTCAGTGAAAAGCACTGATAGAAGGGCACTGGGCCAGTACTTTGCTGCCATTTTGTTTCCCTGTAGGGAAGCATCTTGTTCTTTACTGGATAGGATATAATGCAAAAGCCTACTGTGAACAGGTGACCAGTTTCTCTGTGGGAAAGAAGTGATATTTCACAATGCCTGTATTTGACTTTGGACATATTTGTGTGATTGTCAACCCTCATTTTACATAAGCATGTAATAGGTCAATTTTTATTGTTGAAAAATTTCCAACACAGTATGGCTCCCTCATTAAGCCTCTGGGAAACTGCACAAGGCCCCTAGCACATTTTTTAAAAACAGAGCACTAGGCTGTTATTACACACATGTCATACATTTCAGAATAATTCCATAGTTCTTCAAGAGAAAAAAATTAATCACGACATTCTCAGTGATGATTTTTTTTTCCTACCCACTGTTGAAACACATCAAATTCCCCTAAAATAAAAGAAAACACACAGTATGCCAAGTGATAATGACCAAGAACAGGAAAGCTGTGCTAATGCACAGCCCAGCAAAAGGACTGTGATTTTATATAGGGGCTAGGGCTTGTTACTGTGGGGTCCTAAATTCCTGTTCCAAAAGAACAAGGAGTTTTCCTCCACCAGGCTTTGTTTGTGCCTGTACACTGGCTCATGCCATGTGCAGTTGATGTCAAATATCTGGCACTAGAGAAGCAAGGACCAATGCCACGACCCACTGGGACTTTGGGAAACATCTGGAAGGACACAGAGCAGGCAGGGCTGGGCAGGCAGGGGGGGCTCTGGCACTGCCCCAGTGCTGCCCCGTGGCACACAAGGGACAGCACAGCAGCAGTGCCATCTACAAGCCCGAGCAGGCACTCCTCCATCCTCCACAAGACCCTTCTCTGGGAGGAGAATTTGGTGGGTGAAGCAGCAAGGAGGGATGGGTGGGTGGCTGGGCAGGGGTGCGCTGGACCCTGCATCCCTCAGAGAGAAGGTAGGAAGCCTCAACTGCTTTGAAATGGTCCAGCAGGAGGGACTGAGAACATCTTCCCAAAAAATGCATTTTGGAACAACATACTGATCAAATAATATCACACTGCAAATTTTAGAGGCAAAGGTGCTAACTACTTGAAGAGTTGCTCAACACCTCCTTCTATTTTCAGTTCCTGAGATATTTGCCAGTATTTATCCCCTTGGGCTACTTGAATTTCAGTCAAAACATTTCATTTCTGAGGTGAGGTTAGAGGAGAACATGATGCCATGGATGAAAAATTCCACTGTTCTTTGCTTTCATCAACTCTTCTGCTCTCAAGTATGAGAGTGTTTCTCCAAGTTTGGACAAATTATATTTTATACATATACACATTTAAAAAAAATCAGAGTTCACATATGCTCAACAGAGACATTTTCATTTTTAGTATCTAAATATTTCTTCAAACTCTGTCCTCACTTAGTACTCTTAGAGCACTCTGTGACTAATAAAAGCTTGCTGAAAAAAGCCCCATGAAAAATATTTCAGTCCAGCTATACTGCTTTGTTGGAGCAGAAGTGCTTTGTGAAGATATCATTTTTGATGATGTTTTGATGTGGAAAGTTTCTCACTCAGTGTTTCAAAGTAGGCAGTCATATCTGCTGGCTGGAGAAAAAGGAGAAAGAGAGTGATCTTTATCAAAAGTCTAAGCCTTCTGTGAGAAAACTCAATTCATCAAAATCCCACTTCTCAAAATGTTGAGAAATGTGCAAAATGTCCGAAAGTTGTTCCAAAAGTTTGACCAATACCATCACCAATATCTTAAACTTAGGAGACAGAAAAGTAGACCTGAGGGCAAAAGTGAACTAGGATGGAAGAGGTGGTGACTGGAACCAGAACAGGGAATAGGGACATTTTTGAAGAGAAAATGGGGAGCGATGGGGGTGAGGGGTGAAAGTAACCAAGAGAAGGTGATGAAAAACAGATGGGATCTGCACCTGTAGCCTGGAAATTCTGGAAAGGTTCGGTGTGAGGGACTCACACAGTAACTGGGAAGAAAAACCAGGTGTAAAACTCAGCAGCAAAGTGTGGGTCAGCCTCACATGCTGGTCAGCAGCCAGGAAAGAAGTTCACTGTCTACTCTTAGTCCACCTCTTAAATCAAGTGAACAGTGTTTGCATGATGGATATGAAACATTCCTGTCCACAAAACACATGGATAGGAATGCATGGATTAGTGAATAACTCCAGTTTATTTTGCAAAAGCCTAGGAAATGGCTCCATGAAAAAGAAATACTGGGGCTGGAAAACACCATGGAAGTATCCTCTGGTGCTGTTTTGCCCTACCTTTGTTTCTGTACAAGGACTGCAGTCACAAAATGTGTTTCTGAGAGTCATGAGGCCCTCAGATCAGTTTTCCACCAAAAATCAGGGGGAGCTGCTGCCTGCAGCTCCTGCACACCCAGCACATCCCTTTGCTGTGCTCGGTGCCAGCAAGGCTGGCTGGGCAGGCACCCAGGCTGGCCAGGCCATCACCCCTGGGAAGCTTTGGTGCTGTTTCCTTAGGAAGGGAGGGGATGCAGCAGCCTTTGCTGGAGCAGCCTTTCATTTTGCATGACAAGATTCTGTGAGAGCCCTGGTGCTTCCCGTGGGACAAGGGACAGCAGAGCCTCTGGCAGTGCCAGGAGCTGACATGTCTCGAGGAGGAAGCGGGTCAGGAAGGAGGAGCCTGGCAAAGATGCTGCTGAAATTATAACACAGGTGAAGGTAGCAGCATAACAGGAAAGACCAAATGGAGTTTGAACTGTAAGTACAATCAAATATTTATAAGAAATTAATGCTGTTCTTATAAACATAATTTTCACTATTTTCCCGTGCTGTAAGCCATACATACTGCATACTATTATAGAAATCTATTAATCCATGTAATTGCGTAAAATTTGCCTTAAATTCTCTCAAGGGACTGATCTACTCTCCAAAAAGGCTGTATTTTGACTGATATTCAAAAGACTCAAAATACAGCCAATGCATCTAAACTGTAAAAGTAGAAAAAGTGCCAGGTGGAGGAAGGGGATGATCTCAGGAGACAGCTGCCACTGACAGGTCTTACCTATTTTGGCTGCTCTTCAGCACCAGCTGAATGCCACTAACAGGGCTGAAAAATACAGAAATTCCACAGAATTTGCAGCTGCTGTTGATGAAAATCACAGAGTACAATAAGGAATTTATAAAGGCAAAGATCTTTGATGCCCCACACATTACTTAAGTGAGTCAAGACATAGCCATAGTGTAAAACTGCACCTCTGTGTACCACAGACAAAACAGAAAATAATTCTGGTATGTGAAATGGAATCACCACAGACAGGGGACTTCCTGAAATTAGGCTTTCTTGCATCAAAGCCATGACAGACACTTTTAAAGGCTCTTCTCAAGGTCAAAGCCAGTTCCCAATAACACTGTAATATTGCATCATCACACAAACTGAGTCATGGCTGCAAACCATCCTCTTAGGAAATAAATTATTTATACTAAAGTGAAGCTTTTGGGTTTCTTTTTTTGCTTCACTCCTAACAAAATCTACCAGTCAGGTGTGCAATGGCCCTGTTCAGAGAGGGCTCTGTCCCTTCACTGTGCTGCAGCATCCTGCAAAGGAATGGAGACCAACATCACTACAGCAAAGACTGAAAATGCCACACTACATTCACAGAGTATGCTGAATTGAAAGGGACCCATCAGGATCATCAAAGCCCAGCTCCTGGCTCTGCACAGCACCATTCCTAAGAGTCACACCACTTCCCAAGAGCATTGTGCCAATGCTTCTTGAGCTGTGTCAGGCTGGTGCTGTGACCGCTGCCCTGGGGAGCCTGTTCAGAGCCCAGCCACCCTCTGGGGGAAGAATCTTTTCCTAATATTGAACCTAAACCTCCCCAAACACAACTTCAGGCCACTCCCTCGGGTCCCGTCCCTGGTCACTGCAGGGAAGAGATCAGGGTCTGTTGATCCTCGTGAGGAAATTGTAGACTGCTATGTCTGCCCTCAGTCTCCTCAGCATAGGGAAGATGCTCTTTGTCCCTTCCCAATTTTGCTCTCTTTTTTAGGCAATGGAACCTTTCTGCCACCCTCATGCAATGCCAAACACAGGTGACCCGTCCAGGCATGCAGTGCTTTCAGGGCACAAATAATACCAAGTCCAAATCCTTAAGATACCAGACTGCTCCTGAAATGCCAACTGCAGCTTAAATTGCTAGAAAGAATAAACTCTGCTGCTTTATTTAAAGGCAACTGCTAAGAAATCACAGTGATTATAAATCTATAAATACTCAGGTAGAGTTTTACAGGTATGCTTTCCAAAGAGTGTGCTGACAAATGTACTTGTAAGAGAATAGTGGAGAATATATCACTACAAGAATCCAGAAAGTGTATATACTGAATTGCACTCAGAACCTTATTACTGAAAAAGAAATTTTTAAAAGACTAGTTTTTAAAAGACTAGTGAATTGCATGTTGACATCAAACTAATTTTTATGGCTCGCAGACATACTTTGCTTTCAAAAGAAAACAAAATCGAGAAATTCATAATTATACAGCTATTTCAAATACGAGCACCAGACAGACATGCAAGAACAGTATGAATCACAGGTTTACACATCATTCAGCAACAAAAGCGGAAAGCCCACAGGATTCTTACTCATACTTGTTTTGATTTTCCCCAAGTAGGTGGAAGAAAGCAGAAAAAAGGCATTTCAGCATGGTTAAGTAAACAGACGTGTAGTCTTACAACCGCAAGCATTCTCACTTAGGTGTATTGTGGGTTTTTTGAAGCCCAAAACCAAAGCACTTAATTCACAATAAAACATCAGTGAGCTTGAAGTTCTTTCACAGAGCAGCACCATCTCTAATCTGTGATGCTCTCACCAGTTATTCCAGTTAGCAAATACCCTCAGATGGAGGGGATACAATGCACAAGTTTTGAACTTTGTACTAGACTGTTTAAAAATCTAATTTGGCCTTGCTTTGTGTTACAGTATAGTTTCAGTTCTTCTGCCCCATGCTCCATCAAATCTCTGTGTCTTTATAGCTTTTCAAATCCTTTCCTAAATTGGTAATGAGCAACAGAGAACTGAAAATAGATTGCAGATGTGTGGCAAGATGTCTGTAACATGATATCCAGAGATATCATTTGTCATTGATGAAAAGAGTAGCCTATCAGCCTTGTGAAAGAACTATTTGCAGAGACATGACTTACATTTTTGAAAGTTCATAACAAGACAGTGACAATGACATCAGCAGCAATATAAAAAGTGTTTATTCTTGTATTCCTAAACTATAAGGAATTGGTCACGTTTGTTTACATGGTCCAAGATGCTTCAGAGCTGTCATCTCATTAAAAGTGAAGAGTTCCATGGTTAAACCTGTGGACAGGCTTCCAATGTGAGGCCCAAGAGTCTGACTTCCTATCTATCAAAATCCCAAACTTAAATACATTTCTGACCATATTCAAAGCCACCAGAAACTTGGCCACATTGAGCAGAGAGGTGCTTTATTCCAGCTGGCATCACCAAACGGGTTGGCACAGCCCAGAGATCTGACAGAGGAGAGGTAAGACTGGCTGCTGTCATAGCTGCTTGCTTATAACCAACAGATGGGCAATCAAAGCTCTCACCTGGGTAAGAGGATTCAAATCTGAATTTCCCAACAAAACGTTGGTTTCAAATATTTTAAACTCCAGTGCCTGTGTGGCGCAACCACTGCCCCTTAGCTGCAGGCATTGCATTTTATGTGGGAAAAAGGGAATATCAGCTGGCACAAGGAGAGGCACATCCTCTCTCTTTTTGGGGCAGCCTTCTTGGAAGGAGAGATGAAGGTTTCAGTCAGTGGCCCAGTGAATTTGTGCTACTGCTATATAAATCTCCAGAGAACATCACATCTATTTATGTCACCCCATTTAGGCTGTAAATCTCACCCTAATGTTGATGTTTAAAACAGACCAGATGAATCACACTCCAGAAATGTCTGATTCTCCTCACTGACTATAAAGGGAGCCCAGACTGTAAAGCTCAGCTGTAGATGTCAACACTGAAGATGGCTAAACTGAGATTATTCCCACCAAGAGCCATTCACACAGAGTAACTTAATTATCCAATTTCTATTAAAATGTCCGACTATTGCCCACATCAGAGGGAACAGAGCAGGAATTAAGCATCCCAGAACGCAGAGCTCACCCGGGAACATTAGAGACAATGACTATCTTTATATTCTTTCTTGTGTTATGCCAAACATATCACTAGTGCTTAGCAACTTAGCAAGTCCTTGTAGTACCGAAACACTCCAAAGGGTATCAGAAATGCCTGTTATTCCATTGGATAATTCACAGAGGCCTGAATAGTATTAATGTAGTTTAGGCAGTAAACACAATAACCTGCATATCAAACAAAATGTGTGTCACTGAAATGTACCTCAGCTATGTCTCTAAAAATTTAACCACTGAATTGTGTGCCATAGCCAAAGCAAGAATAATCATCAAAATACCATTTCCTGTAATGATTGGAGAGGACAATACAAACCAATCATATCATTTATTGAAATGCACCTCCAGGCAACAAATACTGTAAACATGAGAGTTACCTGAGTAACATGACATAAAAGCCAATAAAATGTGTTTTAACAGTATGCACATGATGGGTAGACTCCAATGATTGTGAAACCTACTTTGTCAGTGGTAGTTATTAATTCTTTTATCCAAAGTCCCAGGAGAAGATGGAAGAGCTGATGATCATTCCAGACCTCACCAGCTACATAGGGCATGAAACAATCCTGGTTACTGGTGTATGTTGGAACTGTTTTGTGTCTTTATTCAGCAATCACCATTCTCCTTTATTAAGTTTTGAAGCCAAATGCTGTCATGCTTCTATGAAAAGCATCAACACCAAATTTTTCTTAAAAACAGATTAAACGTTATTGTGATTACTTTTTTATTACTCTAAGCCTGAGAATATTGACCCCCCGTTTTGAAGCCTAACCTTATTTTTCATGCCTTTCAAGTTTATGTGAGGTTGCCTATTTGATACCCATACATGAAAATTTCATATTGTTGGCTCTGCTCTCAATAAATTATTTAGAAGGTTTGAATATTTCTGCACAGTGGAGATTTTCAGAAGAATTTGGTAAATCCTTTTATTCTGCTGTCCTCAAAAGGCAAACAACCTCTCAATACACAATTAACAACAGCATTAAAGGAGAAAATGAAGGCTGGCTTGAAAAGAGAGTAAGTATAATTATCTACTAGGAATTTATTATAACTCAGTAATATCTAAATATTTGCAAGATCTTTTGTCTTAACTCTAGCTAAGGAAGCACACGCTCTTAAACCAGATTCTTGAATGTGTTTACCTCAGGCTAAAGTAGCACAAATCCTCTTAGAGACACATGAATTATGATGAGCAAATATCATGAAACGCAGGAGTTCAAGAGATGCTGGAAGCATCTGGCTGCCCATGGCTTGGAAAGGTGCGCTGGGTGAAACACTGGACGGCTGAGCCCAAAGAGTGGTGGCCCGTGCAAGTGGTGCTCCCCTGGCCCAGCATTGGGACCACTCATTTTTAGTACCCTTATCAATGACCAGGGAAAGGGGATTGAATGATCCCACAGTCAGTTTGTAGTTTTACAGCTTCAGGTGACAAGGAGCTCTACAATTTATTTATATAATGCATGAAAATGCTTTTCCTTATTTTTAAGTTTGCTTTTCTCTGAATTATTGTATTTTCAGTGAAGCGTTTGCTTTATCAACAGAATTCAACATTTATAGATAACTTTCACAACCCTCTCAACTATCCTTTTTCCAAAATTAAAGAAACTTACTTTAGCTTCCTATTACACAGCAAGATGTTTTCTCTATCATCATCAGCTAATTTTAAAGAATATAATTCTACTATATTTTTGGAAGCAGAGGCAACCAGATTAAACCATGACATAGAAATCTGGGTATAATGTTGTAATGCACACCCAGTGGTAAAAGTTGTTTCAGTCTTCACTCCTTCCCTCATAATTCCTAAGGCTCAATGTGTTGATTTTTTTTCTTTACTCATGCTTAGCATCAAGATGATATGTTTTGAAATTCACTTCCAATATCCTGTTCCAAAAGTCTGCATTATTTTTGCCTCTGTTACTCACCACCACCTTCATTTTTCAGTAATACAGCATTAAATTTTACTACTTTGAGCAGCATGGAATATAACGCTGTTACCTTCCTAATAAGTTCCCATTATCATGTTCACTGCTTTAAGTTCAGGCATCAAGCCATGACAATGACACTTCTTCCTTATCAGCCACAGTCCTCCCTCCTCAGAGTGGATTCCTTGTGTGAAGTAATTCAAATGAAAGCTGGCATTATCTTATAGTTAACTCATTAACAAGATTGAGCTGTAAAGTTTCTGACTCCATTTATCTTTAATATATTTGTGCTTGTCTTCATTAAACCAGAGCTTAACAAGATTGCTTAATGGGCTGCAGAAATGAGAGACCTTAAATAACCTGGTGCCATGCAGTCTAGATATGTTGGGCAACCAATATAGCAGCTGTCCAAGGGACACACAGGTATTTTTTTAATACCAGACTTGGGATTCATCTGCCTGGTTGTGAGTGTGGAGAAAATCATCCTCCTCACCCAAACTGCTCATCTCAGAGTCCCTTCTGCACAACAGATGTACCCAGCACAGTCAGCAGAGTGAGTTGCAGCCTGGCCAGACCCAAAGATTTCACCAAGTCAGGCTCTGGAAGGGTTGGCTGTAGACTCATGGAAGCAAGGGGGTAAGAGTGCACAAGTGTCCTGATTAGAAGGGAGAAAATAAAGAAAATTAGTGTGGAAAAGTGAAGACTGAGATGCACTGAAAGTTGATGAGAACCATGAACAGAAGGAAGAGGCCCAAAATACATCATACTTATTATTATGGGAATTATTATGGGAACGGACACAAGTTCAAAAATGTGATTTAATTTTGTTTGTATGATTCATGCAACAAAATAGTTCTGCCTAAGTACAGTCCCTCATTTAGTTGGTGCAGAATGCTATTTAAAAAAAGCTACAGAACCCCATCTATAAACTGGAACAATACTACTAAATAGCCTAGAGATTGACATTTTAAGTTAAATAATGAATCAAATGAGGATTTCTATGGGAAAAATATTAAATTGGGTTAAATATATGGGTTTATATTAAACATAAAGTAATTTTTGTACTGGCAGCCCACGGCTTGGACAAGAGCACTCTGCTGGGTTCAGAACTGGCTGCATGGCCGGGCCCAGAGAGTGGTGGTGAATGGTGCTGCATCCAGCTGGGGGCAGCCACCAGTGGTGTCCCTCAGGGCTCTGTGCTGGGACCAGCTCTGTTCAATATTTTTATTGATGGCATGGATGAGGGGATTGAGTCTTCCATTAGTAAATCTGCAGGCAACACTAAGCTGGGAGCACGTGTCCATCTGTTGTAAGGTAGGAGGACTCTGCAGAGAGACCTGGAATGGTTGGATGGATGAGCTGAGTCTAACAGAATGAAGTTTAGTAAGTCCAAGTGCTGCATTTTGGCCACAATAACCCCCTGCAGCATTATAGGCCAGGGATGGTGTGGCTGGACAGTGCCCAGGGAGAAAGGGACCTGGGGGTGCTGGTGACAGCCAGCTGGACATGAGCCAGCAGTGTGCCCTGGTGGCTGAGAAGGCCAGCGCCATCCTGGCCTGGATCAGGAACAGTGTGGCCAGCAGGAGCAGGGAGGCCATCCTTCCCCTGTACTCAGCACTGGTGAGGCCACACCTCAAGTGCTGTGTCCAGGTCTGGGGCCTTCAGTTTGGGAAGGATGTTGAGATGCTGGAGCGCGTCCAGAGGAGGCAATGAGGCTGGTGGGGGGCTGGGAACACAAACCCTGTGAGGAACCACTGAGGGAGCTGGGGGTGTTTAGCCTAGAGAAAAGGAGACTCAGAGGTGACCTTATCACCATCTACAACTTCCTGAAAGGTGGGTGTAGTCAGGTGGGGTTGGTCTCTTTCTCCAGGCAGCATTGACAGAACAAGAGGACACTTAAGGTGCATCAAGGGAAATATAGGCTGGATATTAGGAAAATGTTTTTTACAGAAAGAGGGAGAAAGTTCTGGAATGGTCTGCCCAGGGAGGTGGTGGAGTCACCATTCCTCGATGTCTTTAAAAAAAGACTGGATGTGACACTCCATGGCACACCATGGTTAAGTGTTGGGGCTGGGTTGGACTTTATGATTTTAAAGGTCTCTTCCAACCTAGTGATTCTGTGATACTGAATTCTGGCATATGAATGGCTGGGCCGTAACAAATGTTAACACAATCCTTTGACCATACATTGTATATTAATACTGCAAGTTCAAATCCATGAAAAATACTGGTTTCTAATGGTTCAAATCAGAACAACATGGAAAAGAATCTGAAAAAATAAGAAAAACTTTCACTAGTCCTCTGACACATATAAACACCCAATGAAAATTGAGTTGAATGAAAATGATGTGCTTAAGAAATATAATTCCTAAAGCAAGATCAATATTAAAACTCAGTGGCATCTGTTTGTTTCATCTTTATGGTTATGTGGCTAAATGGGTCAGAGACAGAGATGGGGACCATCAGACAATACATATGCTTATTCTTTACAGTGTAATTCCTCACAGTGTGGTTTGTCAAGGCTGAGCATCCCAAGTGCCGGGCAGCTCCCTCAGAAAAGGAATGGCTCCAGGTACATCACTTCAGCAAGAGCTGTTAGCTCTTTGTGTTGGGTTTGTTATAATGGTCAACTACTGAGCAAGAAAGGAGAGCGCTGGAACACCAGCACAGTGGCAGGTTGTGATTATGAAATATTTGATAGGACTCCGGGGAAAAATCCTCAAAGTGTATTTTTCTACTTTGCTTGGGCTAAGGGTAAAAACAGGCTCCTTCCAGACTCCTGTTTCTGGACAGGTAACAGATACTTTACCATCTCTAAATGTTCACAAGAAAGTCTGAGTCCAACATTCTGATTAGGCAACCAGCCAAACCATGCACACACACCAAAACACACAACTGCAGCACAGTGACTTGTGTTTGAACTTGTCATTATTGGTTAGTTGCTTGTTAAATACTTTATAAATGCAGCAAATTCCCAAGTGGTCACTTTCTGTTCTTAAAAAATAAATAAATAACTTGGAAAACATGGTTCTTGTCCCTGGTGTGCCTAACTATCCCAGATAACACCAGTACAAATCCCCCAGCAAATAAGGGATTTTTAACAAATCACTTCATGTCCTCTTTCCATACTGCAATTCCTTCTGCTCTGCACATCCCAGTGAAAGCTATAAGTATTCACAGCCATGTCCCTGCTATGACTCATATCTTGTTAGAACAAAAAGAGGCACTTGGCTCTCTGGAAAATAAATCCCACAGCCGCCTGCCTTGGATTGCTGTGAGCCTGCAGCTCCCTGGCTCGTGCACTGCTGTGTCACAGAGGTCTTCACGTCCCACAGGAGACAATTACTAAGAAGTACCTCCACAATAGGTGAGGTTCTGCATATTATTATAGCAGGGGAAAAGGGCTAAAATGGTAAATATATTTATAAAGACTCAAAAAGCACAGTTACTCAGTGGGAAAGTCAGTCACCTGGCAAGCTAAGCTGTGCAAATAGCACAGCCACTCTCCCAGGCAAGAGATCATTAGCAGTAGGAAGAACTAAACTAATTTCCAGAATAATTTGTATTGGTGTCCGCAGCAAGAAGCACGATAAGCAGCAGATATCTATCAGAAAAAAAAAACCCAGTGAAGAGGTTTTTTATCTTCCTAGCATTTTTTCATCGGTTTGCCAATGAAAATTTTAAGAGTGAAATAAAGAGACTGAACTAGAAACTAGCCCCCCTGGAAAAACCCCCAACAAACCAAACTAAGCAAACAAGTGCCAAAGTTAATCAAGTCTATTTGATCCAAACACCACTGACCGGACAAGACAAAATATATCACTGGGAACACAGTTAAATCCATAGAGCTCTGTTGGTCATTCTGTCTCCTGTTCTGTGGCGTGTCTTTACATCAGGGAATGAATATTGTCACCAAATAAGCCCTCAGTAACAGCAGATATCTACAATAACATCGGCCATTAATGCAAGTGTACCAGCTGGTCAACACCTTACCTAAATAGTGAAATTCTTCTTTCAGCCCCCTGTTCCAGTGCCAAACTGAACAGACACTTCCATCAGATTCCTCTCAGGAGTTACCAAGGTCAAGGCAGAAGTGACACCAGTATGTTGTGCTGGGTATAAACCTCAACATCCTTCACACAGAGTAACTAGGAGGAGAAAATACTCCGGGTATTTGCACCAGCAGATATCTACACTTGCAAAAAAATTCTGGGTAACCAGTGAAAAGAAACATGTGCCTAAATATGGAGGAGGAACATTTAACATTATGTTCCAGCTCCTGGCTCAACAAGTAATATCACTGTTAACCTGCAATGCTTGAATAAGAGAAAATAAGAGAAACTTTCTGCATAGAAGACTCTACATTTGTTTTTCTGCAGCTGCTTGAAGTTGGACTCTCCGAGAAGTCAAACATTCTGAGGAAAAATGGCAGAAGTCTCAAGTTCACCCTCAATGCCTCCCTCTAACTCAGTAATTAAAGCACAGAGAAATGGCCAGACATTAATAAAAGTAGTCATGCCACTTCATACAGATCTAGCTATGAAGAAATTAGGCATAAATAAATATAAGTAGCATACTTCTGTGGAGTCATGTATTCATAAATACATTCAATTTTGTCTTTTGAACCACATACTCAATAATGTTTTCCACTTCTGTATTTAAATCCCACAGTTGATTCAAAGAATGATTCTGACATCTGTCTAACCCCCTCAGTGTTGCACCCTGAGAATGAGTAGGAAGAATCAGATAAGCAGAGTAGAGAAAGATGGATCTGGATCTGAGTGGGGTCTGTGCATCAGATGGAATAAACTGTACACCAAACTTTCAAAACACAGAATAGGCAGCAGTCAGCAAGTATGAAGATACTTTTAAAAATTCACACAACAAAGTGTTTTAGAAATCCACCTTTGTACACTTTTCACCACCTTAGTTCAGAGGCAAATGAATTCTCCCACCAAAAAAACCTAAGACTCTTTGAATTTGCAATTTTGCTAAATAAGTCTCCTCAAGAAATAATAGAAATAGTACAGTGCCAATAGTATTTGAACATTTATTTTTACTTTGAATATGAAAAGAGGGAATTATGATCAGCTTTTAGGAGGCTTACAAACTCATAAATGATACAGTATTTTTATTATGCCATTTTCAATGAAAACCAAATACTTTGATCTTCTCCAGTGTCATTTCAGATTGAAATTGAATATTTCAGTTCATTTTGTTAAACTGAACTGAAAAAAACCCCAAACCCTATTTTAGGCTAAATCAAGATTTTAATTCCTTTCCAAACACTTTGTGCCAGGTGGTCCCTCCACCTCAGGGAGGCACTTCACTATGCTCCAACTTTTACTATCTAGTTAACACATCCAACCTTCCAATAGAGTAAAAAGCAGTAAGATCCTAATCACAGAATTTGTGATACTACATACCAAGAAAAATACAATTTGATCTTGAGGTGACAAAGAAAAATGTGAATTTTATATTCAATTCAATGAACATGAAAGCAAAAGCACAAAAAAAAAAAAAAAATTTAATTTGAGTCAGACTCCCCTTTTCCAATTTTTTTTCCCCAAATTTAAAAAAGTCAAACCTTACTTTCCAAGTAAGATTTTCATTCTGCACAAGCTGTATTTTCTATTATAAATCATTCCTGCTGGAACTGGTTTTATTCCATTTCCTAGAGAGCAAAGGGGCACTTTTCCTCTACTTGAATGTATTGTAATGCCTTCTTATGACTTTTCTTTTTTCTCTTTCACATCTGACATATTTTTCCTTATTGCTAACCCTAAAATAAACACGACTAAACACAGTTTTCCTGTGAGCTCACATACAAAAGTAGTTTGGGCAATGTATTCATTTTTCTGTTTATATTATCCTGTCAAAAACAGGGAGAACTTGGCAGTTCTTCGAGTCTTGAAGAACAAAGTCAAAAACAAACCAAGTTATCATTGGGCAGCCTCTCTGAGCACACTAGTGCAGAGCTGCAGGACTCAGAGTTCAAAATGAGATCTGCCTCAAAAATCCCTCAGAAAAAAGGTCACATTATAGATATTATATCATTTATGCTGGATTTAGACTTCCAGTTTCTCACTCAAGGACAACTTCCATGCCCCACATCTTTGTAATGAGACGGAGTGTGCTACCTCCTCTCCTTTGCATTCCCACAGGTCTCCAAGGACAAGGAGAAATTCATGCTACAGAGATATATTACATCCAACGACCTCAGAAAGTCAGACAGCAAAAAATCCAAGCCATTTAAGTCAAGAAAACACTCTTGGAATAGATATTTTTGGATGCACAACAGGGTGTTAACCTGTACCATTGTTGAGCTCATCCTCCTCTCTGTTAAACTTCAAGTTTGCTTTTTGCAGGAACCAGAATTCTGCTTCATACTGTGGAGAAGCACTTTTCAAAAGGGAAAAGCACTGCATCAAAGCAAGATTTCTACCTTGGACAACAGCAAATTGCTTGGCAGTCCTTTTATTATATTCAAGGCATTCTCAGGCAGCTGTGCCTCATTACAAGCAATGGTGCTTCAGCCATTAACTTCAGAGGGATGAGGATAAAGCACTAAATGCAGTGAAGATAATTTAAAGCATGTTAGGCAAGGAAATGAACTAGTGTGGAGCTCTGCTGATGCTGTATGCTAAGCATGCTTCCTGGGGAGTGCTGCAAAACCATATCCACTCTGGGACAGGAGCTCCTACAGAGCTTTTGTTTCCCTTGCAGCCCAGTGGGGCCTTGCAGTGCCACAGCAGAATGAGCAGCTGAAAGATGAGGTCCATCCCTTCCTCCTCATTGTACCAATTCTAGGGCAGGAAACACTCCTAGGCAGAGTGCTGTTGCAGTGAGTAGCTTTTGAGGAACAAAAAGAATTTGTATAGGATTTGCCTCTTTGTTTGTTGAGAGTTTTAACAGCACTAGTGTTGTAAATTAATGAAGATAAATGACACTGGCATTTGGGCATAAGACCAGGCTTGGAGCTAAGTCTCAAACAGATCTATAGGCTTCCATACAGATCTTTATGTTTCATACACCACCAGTAAACACATGAGGCTGTCTCACCACTGCATTGGGTGTTTTGATCAATTTGTGGTTCAGCAGCCACATGCCAGTCAGACCAGCCCTTCTCCCTCCAGATGCTGACACTCATTCTTCAGCTGTTTAGTGTAATTTTTTGTTCATTGTGAACCAATACAGCTACAACCTGGTCCAAGTTTAACCTCAGACTAGATCCAGCACTTCATAGTCTCAATACTCTTCCCAGATATTTCTGCTTTTCTAAGGAAATGCATAAATATTACAAAGACAAAATTTCAGCTTTCATCCTGCAGAAGCTGTACAAATTTTAACTGAACCGTATTTTTTTTTGAAAGGTACACTTAAAAAGAACTTTAACAGCTGCTCTCAGACTTTAGGTGATTAATTTTGAAGTAGGTTCTATAAAAGAATGAACAATAACAGCCAAAGGTTGAGGCATTAATATTAACCTGTAATAAAAGGAATGATGTTTAAACCATTCCTAGAAATAAAAGATGAGTACCTGGTCCTAGAGTGCTGGAAGAAGCACATAGCTTAAATTATATCCAATCAGGCAAAATACAGATATTAAACATTTATGAGCAGCTCTGATATATTCTGAATTAATCAGTTCCGCACATTTAAATGTTTTAATATTTAATGCTGCTACCTCAACAGTCCTGAAGAAATATTAAACTTTTTATAGTCCTTTGTAAGGGATAGCAAGACATTTTACTGCACATAAAATCTGAATTGTGGCTGCAGGTTTTGTGCTGTGCTGCATTTAGTGGAGAACCACGATTATAACGTGTTGAACTACAGCTGAAATTCTGAACATTTTTACCACAGATGAAACAGAAATAAGGGCAGTAATAACACAAGTAACAATTATTAAGCCAGGGGTAAGTACATGTCCAATCTGATTAAGTCTCCTAGGCATGATGGATTACTCATGAAGGCATTATAATATCATACTTTCCTGAAATCTCTCAGATGAGTGTAAATGGCATGCTAAAGGCATTTTAGACATTGCAGAATATTAATGTTAGTGTGTTAGTAAAGTAAATCTTCTTCAAAACACCAGCTGTGGCAAGCAAAAAATATATATAGAGAGAGATATTTAGAGCCCACAAATTCCCTTACTCTAAAAAACAAGCACTCAAATATTTTTTTGTCCTGCCAAAAATGGTAAATTTAAATACAAGAACGGTATACTAATGTATGAGTAGTTTTAAAACATAGTGTTTAAAAGCATATTAAAGTTGAAAATGAACATGAAGACCTTCTTTAGAAGACAGTGAGTCACATATTAAAAAGCTTCCTTTGATTGTAAACATATTTCTGAGATTCTGTGCTTTATCACCTCTAAATTAAGTAAAAAATACTTTGAAAATTCCTAGATAAAGCACAATAACAAACTGCAAAGCTGTTGAGGTTTGATGGAAATTGTAAGACAACAACAAATGGCATAAAGCCTCTCTTATGAACACGTGCTCATTTCCATATCTCTTTGACAGTCTGGAGTTCAGACCCTGCAACACCTGAACTCCTGCCCATCTCTTTGCCCCTTGTCATTCAGTCTAAATTCAATAAATTGCTCTCATTCTGCATGATTTTGCCTGAATTATCATTGCAGACCACAAAACTGAATTTACCAGTGGTATTAAGTTTATAGCAGGGCAATTTCAAAGAGAACCATAGCAATTATAATTGAAGAGATAGCACATAAAAATCAGTATATGTAGGTTGTTTGCCAATACACTACCAAGCCTGGCTCTCATGTGAGTTATTTTTAAAAACAACAAATTCAACAAAACCTCCCTATCACTGAAGGGGTATTGGGGCCAGACAAAGGTGATACAGAGACTCTGTCATCAGAAGGCATGAAAAAGCACTTTATTATCAGAAATTCACAGCTCTTGCAGAAGCAATGGTGGACCTAAGAATTGATTGGCCTTTAGGGATCTTTTCTCACCTATTGGTCAAGAAGGGACAACTCCTCCTTGTAAGCATCTTTGGCAAACAGAGATTGCCTGCCAGGTGCAGAGATTGAGGTAATAATTTTATTAATTCTTTCTCTGAGCTTTCTCACAGCTTCCCAGGAGAGTCCTGGGAGAGCTATGTCTCTCTCTGTTCAGAAGATATGTGATTGCCACACCTCCCCGCAAACAACAATAACAAAAATATCAGGACAGTCTCAAATCTTTATTCTCCATTTATTTTTGAGGAAACATAAGCCTCATCCTTTAGCACCATTACCTTTCTAGTAACCAATCTGCCACAAATGCTCACACATAGCAAAAGGAACAGAGATGCCCCAGTTCAGTCCTTGCACCACTCTGTGGTCCTACTAACCCACACTCATTCCCAGAGGCCTCAAACAACCAAAACTTCCACATGCACAAAGCCCTGCCCAGAGATCATCCTTGGCTCATTTCACAAAATCGCTGGAAGTGAACTCCAGAACTGGCAGTAATTCTGTCCTCTGGTGAGATGCTCATAAGCAGCAGCCAGAGTCCTTTACACAACCTGTTAAACCAAAAGTGGGCCCTGCATTCCCAGTGCTGAACATCATTGTCCAAGAGCAAACACAGACACATGAAACTATTGCAGGTAATTTGTGAAGGGTCATGTTTCTACGAAAAACAGAGAGGAAGATATGGGGAAGTTAAGAGAAAAGGCATGAAAGAAACTGTAAGGACACAATGTCACATCTGTGACACCAAAACCCTCACTCAGCTGATCTGAAGGCCCTGTGCTGGACAAAAAGACTCTCATGTTGCTCAAGAAAATCACTTAGAGATCATCTCATGTCTCTATTTAAGGAAACAAGACTTCTTCAGAATAAGGTAGAGATAATCAAAGAAAAACTGAGAGTTACCAATTTCTTCTCTTACTGCAAGTGATTCATACAATCCTGAGAAATCTCAGTTGGATCTACCATCAGCGGAGAGGCATTGCAACCACTGCATCAAAAAGGTACAAGTAATAGACAAGTCACAAGACATGCAAGTGACCCTTGACCAAGAGTTCAGAAAGCACTTAAAACCAAACCAAAATGATGAACAAAACCTGGCATAATATAATTTCTAGAAACTTTTGAATTTTGCCCAAAAAGTCAGGGAGTCCCTTGCAAATAGATGGGGTTCTTACTGAGACTGCTATGGTAGACTTGGGGGATTTTTGGGTCAGAATTAATCAACCAGCCTGATCTGACTGCACAGACTAAGTTTCTCCCAAAAACAGGAGAAGGGAAAATTTGGACTAATTTGAAATGTGCTAAGAAAGAGAAACTCTAACACAGGCCTGCACAAATGAGCAATCACATTGGGAAAGAGATTAAAGAACTACCAAAAAAAAAAAAAAAAGCCCAAATTACTATAGAACAACACAAGTGAACTTGGACTTGCAGAACAATATCAGAGAAAGTAAGTATTCCAGTATGTAACATGGACTACAAATGAAAGGGTAGTGGATACTGGTTTGGACATCACTAATTTTTCAGCAGATGTAGGAAAAAGCAAAGAGGTGAACCTGCAATTGCCTGTGTATGTTGCTGACAAGGCTGGGGAGATAACTTGTCCCCTTAAAATGTAAGAAAACAGATTTTGATGGAAAGTGATGGAAATTTGCGAAAGCAATTCAGACAATTAAGGAATTACACAATCTGCAGCCTTCTTCAGATTTAAGAAGGGCAAAACCCCCACCAAACCCTTATAAGACAACAACATTGTAATATATTAAAAATTAGGTGCATTGAGATGTAGCTTCTCAAGGTCCCGGCCACTGCCAGTGGTGCTCTCATGCCCCCCTGTGCAGGAACACAAAGGCAGCAAGAAAGGACAAAGAGTCACTCACACCCCTCCAGAGGCCCCAGACCTCAGGGGAATCTTGGCTGCTAAAATTTCAGTGCATTTGAGACAGCAGTCCATCCATTTGCAAACTGTTTCTAAAAAGCTACAGATAATAAAGATAATAATGAAAGTAAAGATGGGAGCTGTGGTTGCAAAGGTCAAAAGTGAGATGTATGTGATGTAAGTGTGGAAAAGCTGAAAGGACAAAGGAGAGTCTCAGCTCAGTGATTTTACATTTAAGCAAGGAGCAGCAAATTCTTCTTTGCAAGCACTAGGATTCCCTCTCCAAACCAAAAATTATAAATAAGAAATTATACTGCAATGGATCACACCACATGGTGTGGAGCTGCAGAGAAGTTTGGAGAATCTGCTTTCTGTGCGGTGCAGAGAGCTAAGCAGAGATATTTTAGAGCCTTATTACCTTTTATCATGGATAAGCACTATAGATGTTAGAGCAGGTTCATTGTGCTCTTCCCAAACTGACCTGAAGCACCGTAGGCAGCCAGCAGAAGCAGATCCAGGTGGCAATGAAAGCACAGCTTTATCAAATACACTAATCCTCACCAATTTGCACTGGTGGATGTTGCTTTTTGTGTGAGGGGTGAAATGAGCAGTCTTCCCCAGCCAGATTGCTGTATCTAGGTGATATCTTAAGGCAGGGATTGGCAGAAATTAAATGAGAATGGAAAGTGACTAATGTAGCTTTTATATACATGAAAGACAAATATTGACATTAATACCAAATACATAGCACAGCAGAGACAGACCGAAGCTATTCCAGTGATTTATGCATAACTAAGTCTCTTGCTTGCAAAACAAATTCCTTCAAACTTGCCACAGATCTCACCATAAAGCTAAGGAAACCTGTAGGTCCCAGCAGGCAGTCTCTGAGTTACACATACGCAGAACCACACAAATTTAAGCTACTGCTCTGAAACCTGATTTTTTGGGTTTTTTTTTCCTTTCTTTTTCAAATTGGCCAGCTATAAGAAATAGCAATACATAAATCTGCCAAATATCTGTGCACCACTTTAATGAAAGCAAATCTTTAATAAACATTAATCTAAAAGGTGAGGTTGCTAGAAAGTCATAAGCAAATGTAACAACACATTTGAAATGAAAATGTCTTGAAGTTCCAGCTAGAGCACTGTGTGGATCCTTCTGTGCTATGGTGGGTCTAGGAAATAATACCAGTAGCAAAACTGTAAAACATTGGGAAGGCAGGTGCTGCAGTTCATTGTTTTGCTAAAAAACTCCTAACAATCGTCTGTAGCAATTGCAGCTGTCTTTCTTTTACCAGTGTATAATAATTACCCATCTGATTAGCAAATGTAACCACCTGCAGTTAACTGGTTTACTTATATAACTACTTGCAAGGATGAAATGTCTTTCAAAATCAGGCAAGTTAGTGCTAAAACCAAACTGCCTTGTCAAAGTTTCATACTGAAAGAGTATTTCAAGTGGTTGGGGAATTATCTGCACTTTGGTACAAGTGTTTAAAAATGGTTTTTGTAAGATGTGGAAGAAGTGCCCTAAAAACAGCCTCCACAGATTTTAAAACACCAGGTAGCTCAGACACTATTCTATGAAGGAAAACTATCACAACCACATTTTTATTATTAGATATATCCATCCACCACAGGCACCCAGGAATCTCAGTGAACACATTTAAATATATACAGCCATTATATGTGGTCAAGTTCTCATCCTCTCTCATCCTCCTGCCTCGGTGGTTGTAATCTTGCTTCTTACATGAAAAATCTGCTCCTCCTCAGTGCTCTTCACCTGGGCCTGTAAAACTCTACTCAGCCACTTGCCCAGGCCCATTTGGCAGCTGAGTAAAACATTATTATTTCTTTTTATTAGTCATCATGGTAAAGGATGAGGAAGGTAGATTTTCTATCTGCACCCTTAAATTTTCATAGCAATTTGATTGGGGTGACCTTGTTCTTCCATTTAATCTCACCAGGCAACAAAATATTTTAAAATATAAACAAATTATGTCAGTGTCCCCCTGTGAGATACACGAGTAGAAGTGTCACACTTTTGGACAGACATTTTCATCAGGGTCTTTAATGTATCTTTTTCTGTATTATTGGCGTCAAGTAATTTGTAGATAACACAAATCTTCCACTTTCCTTGTCCCACCTTTGCTTTCTGTGCGTTCCATCAGAACAGACTCACTTTGAAACCTGCAATTCCATTTACCTGCCTCTGTAGCATCCTTTTAAATCTGAACATGAGGTTTTTTCACTCCTTTTCTGGTTTCTTTTATTTAAGAGAAAGCAGTCCAGCAAGGAACATTTGGGTAAGCCTCATTTCCATATGGAAAACAGCATAACAGAATCACAAATGTGTTTCCCCAACATGTCTCTCACTAACTGTTGAGCTCACCAGCTGATTTCAGCTAAACACAACCAAAAGGTAAACATCTGGAAACTACTGCTTCTCTAAACCCTCTGAAAAATCAGTAACTGAGAATGGTACCTCTTCATTCCCCTCCCTGTTTGGTCACTCCAGGGGCTCCAAGTCTTTGAGCATTCATATAAAAATATCTAAAATCTGAATTTTGCAAAAGTTTGAGCACCAGGATTCTCATTAAATTCATCTGCAGTCATATGTGCTGGAAACCCTTGAATACCTCATCAGCACATGCAATAGGTATTTAGAATCCACATCAAGCCTGACACCTTGCAAACTGAGAGCTGTCCCTGTAGGAACAGAGGAGGAAGCTGAACCACAGCTTTGAGCAAGGTTAAAGCAGAAAAGGAAAACTAAACACAGCAGTGCTCAGCTACTGTGCAAGCTCTGAGCAAAAGTGCTTTCTGTCCCCAACCAATCACCTCCATGGCTGGCCTGGTCTCTTTGTCACCTTTGACATTTCATGGGCTTTTTCTAGCTCATTTTTTATCAACAGTTGGAAAATGCCTTTTGAAATTTAACGTGCAACAAATATAATGATGCATACATTCATTTAAACTATTTGGGATATATTTAAAACAAGATTTTATCAATGCAAATTTGCAATTCAGAACATAATTGTAAAAGTAAGAAAATATGTCTTAAACACTAAATTGCCCACAGACCATGGACAAATATACATGTAATCATCCAACAATGATTCATAGTGAAATACTATTAAAAAACCCATAATTTTTATGGTTCACATTCTCTGGATTTCTGTTCATGTGTAAACCTTACTGCTCCCATCAAATCTGCAGGCTTACTTGTGTAAATCATTGTGGTAAAGCCAGGTTGCAAATCTGCTAAGAAACGGAAATTTTGCAAAGAGGGAATTTGGAAATTTTTACTTAGAAAATTTTGGGGTTTTTTTAAAGGAGAACAAGGTACTTTAAGCATCTAATCTTCTTGGCACCTTGTCCTCTCAATGAGCCAACACAGTTCTCTTTTCCTATTTTCTCATCCAGAGCAAACACTTTTCCTGCCTTCCAAGAAGAGGCAGCTTTGGGGAGCACTGAGTCCCCAGAGCCCAGCTGGGATGCCAGGATGTGTGGTTATCTTATTTCAGGGGTTCCATACTGCTGTCTCCTATCACACAACTTCCATACCTTCTTGGTGTTTTCTCATGGGCATCTCCTCAGAGCACTGACTCTTTCTTCTTCACAAAGCAGCCAAATGACCCCAGTTCCCTTCTCACCCAGCCATCTCACTCCTTTACAGCATCTTCTTCTCATTGGTCACAGCTGTGCCTGGTAAAGTCAGGCTTGCTCCTAATCTTTGATAATTGGCCCAGCTGCAACTCCTTAGGGGTGAGATTGCTTTCTACACTATCTTTATTTTCTTATGTTCTCTCCCCCTACAGGAATGCAGCTCTGGGGAGCCCTGTGCCCCCAGAGCCCAGCTGGGATGCCAGGATGGAACCTTGGGGAGCCCCCAGAGCCCAGCTGGGATGCCAGGATGGAACCTTGGGGAGCTAGTGCAACACAAGGGCACCACTTGGCATCCCACAAACCTCCAGTGCCAAACAGAAGAGGCACAAAGGAAAGCTAAAATGCCACTTGCTGCCTGCTGTCCTTGCTCACTACAACACTCCTTCTGAAGGTGTTTGAAACCCTTCTAAAATCACAATTTGAAATGTCTCCCCTCTGCCCACACCGAGAGTAAGTTGATGTGTCACTTGGAGGCTGGCATCAACCATTTTTGGATGATTGGTTTCAAATCCTCTAATCAGCTTACCATCCAAATAATTGAGCTGTGCTGGGGAGGCCCTTCGAGGCATCACTGAAGACATTCTCCCTCAAGCCCAGAGCAAAATTAGAGCTGTCATTTCCAGCCCCCCATATTGCCTGCACCAGCCAGCCAGAAGCTGCTTCATATGCCCAGAAGTGTCCTGATCCCAGCTCCCACTACATGTGTAGCTCACAGAATGCAGGGCAGCACCTTTGTTTTCCTAAGAAATACTGATCTGCTACTATATATATATGGATATTTAAAGCTAGGATTCAGACACATGTTTTTCTTCTATTTTATCAAAATGTATAACCCTTACAAGCCACTCTGTGAAACAATAGGAGACACACTGTGTCCCTCATAGTGGAAGCCTAACAGAGAAGTGATGTAAATAGCAAGAAAAATACATACATTAGTAGGGGACACAGTAACAGATGCAGAACAAGATTTTCTACTTGTACAGGCAGCCCATAATGGGCTTTAAACAAGGGCAGCATCCTGTGGGGTGATTTCCTCCCATGCTGTCCTTGCTTAAAGGGAACAAATTACTGCTTGCCAATAGGGATGATGCAGCTGCCAACCCCAGCACTCCCTGTCTGGCCATCCCACCTGGTGCAAAGCCCCCTCAGGAGGGTGGAACACCAGTTTACACCCAAAAGCAGCACTGACAAAGTTTGCCCATTGCCCCTGAGCTCACACCTCCCCTGTCCATGGGCACCTGCCCCTCCATCTCCCTTTCACAGCCCTCCCTCATTTCCCACAGCTAAAGGAGAAATACATGGGGAGCTCTGTTTTCCTCTTCTCTCACAAACTAGCATGCCCTGGTTTTTATATCTTCCCTTTTTTATCTTCCTTTTATTATCTTCCCTTATTTCCTAGTTCTCTGTAATTACATATTGGGACATCAAACGGTGAAGCAGGGACTGCTTTTGAAGACTTTTATAATTAGCTTTTCTATTGTGTCCTCTAATACCTCCTCTGGCTTTAGACTTACTTTTTTCTGTTCACAACCTCCTGAACATATGGCAGTAAATATGCAGCATGCTGGGAGCTTCACCTGGAGTCTACTTACAATATATCTGCAATGTAAATAACAGACTTGGCGTCAGTCAATTAATCACACACCAGTGCTTGGCAGAGGGCAGGCAGATTGCAGGAAGGGAAATTGGAAAGCGGTGTCTTGATCAGCATTGGACTTCAAGTATTAAATATTACCTAAGCTGGCATGTTTCTCTGGCATCCCTGCTTTTACCTAAAAATATTCTGTTACGATTGCATTAGAATGAATACAAGGCCAAATTCTCCACTCACCAGGACCATTTTGGTAACATTTCACCCAGTGGAATAATGATCTCATTTCCACAGAACATGACCCAAATTCAAATATCATACAGAAATTAAATTAAACTAAATTAAAGTGATCCCATGATGATGCACAAAATTAAAATATTGCCATTTCCATAAAAATGTTTCTTTTTGGTAAAACAAATTCAAATTAATTATGTTACAGATGCGTTTTATTCCTGTTTTTGCAACCATGCATTTGAGCAAGACAAAATACTTTGTTTACCTGATTCACTTTATTTAACTCATGAGATTCATGAGCATATCATCAATTATAATCACAAACACATCATTTTATGCTTAAAAAAAAGGACTCTTTTCCATTAGAGCTCTTCTAATTTGAAGATCTCAAAGGATTTTCTGTACTACATTAAAGTCCTTGTCATTCCCACAGAGGACAAGTGAAAATACAGAAATAAATCATCTAATATTTAAACACACTTGCATAGTGCACAGCACAAAAGTCAAGATCTCATGGGAAGAGCTTTCCTAATGACAATAAAAATCTCATTGAAGGTAACAAAGAAGGCAGTTTATGGCTGAGGTTCTCAGCCTGGCCCTGAATTGGTCTCTGCCAGGGCTGGTGCCTCAGAAAGGCTTTGCCCCAAGGCCAGCTTCAGGCGAGAGGACAAACAAGTGCCCTGAGCCACCTTCCACCCAGCTCACACCACTGCAGGTCAGCCCTGCAGGTCTTCAAAGGCTCTGGATTATTGCCTTCATCCTGTTTCTTCTGAGGATTTATTCCCACAGGGACACCTATGCTCTTTCTCTGCAATATCCCTTTACAGAAAGCTCCATCTTTTCAGGAGATGGAAAAAAACCTCAGGCTCAACCTTTGGCTTAAAAGCCTCTGACCTCCGATGGCCACCAGAAGAACTGGTTATGTGTACAGGACAGCAAATTATCTTCTGTATATGACTAAAAACCCAAATCCCACTACTGCTCCCAAGTGCCACAGCAGGAGCTGAGGCTGCCTGGTGCTGGGGCACCCCTGTTGTCGTTATCATATTGCAAAGCTCCCATACCTTCTCAGTGATTTCTCATGGACAGCCCCTCACAGCACTGACTCCTTCTTCTTCTTCACAGCACAACCAACAAACTCCAACTCTCTCCTCACCTAGCTAACCCACTCTTTTGTGGCACTTTTCTTCTTATTGGACACAGCTGTGGCCTGTTAAGGGCAGGCCTGTTCCTAATCTTTGGTGATTAGTACAGCTGCAGCTCCTCAAGTGTGAGACTACCTTCTGCACTATTTTCTTACATTCTATTCCTCCACACCCTGTTACCTTGGGGACCCCCACCCATGCCCACGCAGGGGAGAGGCCTCTGTCCCTATCAGTGCCACCCTGTGCTGTCCCAGGACAGGGCCACAGGGTGCCCAGGCCATGGTGGCCATGGAGCAAGCCCCAGGACAGCCCTGGTGCCCAGCACCCTGTGGCTGCAGAGTGGTTTTTGTTTTTAGCAGCAAAATGAAAACTGTTCTCAGTGGCGATCAGTCCCTCATGGTGTCATTCCCCAGTGTCTGTAAGGAACAGCAGAGTCTTACTAAAGAGTTTCTGTGCCTGGGGCATCTGCAGGGCCCCCGCCCCCTCTCTCCCTCTCTCTCTCTCTGTTCCCCTAGGGCTAATAAATAGCTGAGCTCACCTGACTGCCTTCAATTTTAGTGACGGCATGACCCTGGGTCCTTTTGCTCTGCTTGATACCCATTGCCATCAAGCTTTCATATCTTTCACATCTTTGAGACCTGTATCCCTGTTACATTTGACTAACCAATGTTAACCAACACATTCCGAAGGGAGGAGGACAGACAGTGTACTGACAGTACCCTAGGAGAGTGCCCATACATTTTCTTCAGGGAAAAATATATTGATTTGCAAGCATAAGCATGCAGAAAAGGCAACCACACCACAGCAGTGTAAAGAATATTTATTTAGCATACTGGTCTACAGTGTCTTGATACGCCAACAATAACAGCACCAAAGCAACAGAGGCATTACAGGGACATTTGGATATTTGGGACATTACTATGCAATGGTAAACCACTGGGAGTAAAGGGAAGTTTAGGTGTTTAAAGGATGGCAGCTCTTGCAGGCATGTAAAAGCTATGGAAGTTCAGGTGATTTTAGTATTTCAGAGGATATGGATTTAAAGAGTTCCAAAGGGCAGTACAGAAGCATTTACAGCCCCAGGAAGGGCCAGGTTCTGTGCCCACCCCCAGCCTCAAAAATGACAGGCAAAGCTGTGTCCCCAGCTCATCCCAAAGGACAGAAGGAGCCAGGCAGCCCTTCCCCTTGGCACTGGCCAGCTCATGGGGAAATAGGGCAGAAAATTCCAAGGATCTCAGCCCAGGCCAGATCTGACATCCCCTTCCAGTGCAAACTCTGCCAGTGCTGGGCAGGGGATGTGCTGCCAGCAGCCAGAGGGGCTCAGGGGGGCTGGCACTGCTCCAGTGGGAACCTGAGCAACAAAAAGGGGGAAAAGCCACAGACCCAGAGGCCAACAATACCTGGCAGTCCTTAACTCCATGATTTGGCCTCTGAAATGCAAGCATTTCACCTTGACCCACACAGCACCTTGGGTGCCTGCACGTTCCCTGGCAGCCCTCTACAGCCATAGGCTGTGTCCAGCCCCAGAGAAACAGGGATGTGGGGAACAGCAGCTCCAGATCTGCCTCCAGACACAGCAGCCCATTCAAACGGCAGCCCCCACCAGATTCCATCAAGCAGCTTTTTTCTCTGGACAGGACTTGACCATGGAGCAATGCTTGGGTCAGAAACAATAAGCCCCCAGGCAGAGGATCTGATGATATTTCTAAGCTAATTTATAATTTCAGGGCTTTTAGCCTTAAAAGATAAAGTAACTAAGATGATGTTGTGATTAAGGTGCAGAATATCTAATTTGAGAGAAGTATAAAAAGAAATCAAGGAGTGCTATCTATCAGGAGATAACTACAAGTCTTCCCCCATCACCACTATAAATCTTTCACTGAGAAGAACTACTACATTATAAAGAACAAGAATTTAAAAAACATAAAAATTAAAAAGAAGACATGTTAAACACTACCTAACAAGTTTCATGACATGAGCACAAAAGTCTTAAATTCAATGTCATAAATTCAATACCGTCAGAAGATTCAGATACAATGTCCTTAGAGACAGTGCCATCTAAGTCAAGTACAATATTAAAAGACACTGAAATCTTTAATATGTGTTAAATATTTTAAATTCATAGATCTGATTCAGAGAAATATCACAGAGGCATCATCAATCCTTTTTCCCTTCTGACACACATTTTTTATAGCTATGCCACAGTTTCTGCAATTAAAAGATATCCCAAACACTTACAGAAAAGAGATGAGACAGAAAACTAACCTTGTGGATCACATGCTTTCATTATGCTTACTCCAATAAATACCCACAAACAGGCCAAGATTAATACCTGCATATATTCAAATTACCACTTTGAAAGAGATTAGACTTAAGGCATCCCACCTATTCCCAGAGGCAGTGATTATTCCTTACAGGTATTTCCAAGGGGAAAACACCTTGTTCAAAAGTACTGAATATTGTGATAGTGCCATATATAAAACCCTCTCCTTTTAGTTTCACATTTAGGGCACATAAGCCCTTATTTTCTGTTTAAATGTACTAATCTTCTTAACGGTATAATCAAGCCTTTAATATAGAATATTATCAGTTTATATTTAGAAGGAATAACCATCACGTTAGTGGTGATGGACATATCTCCCCATTCATCTGACTGAAATACCCTGGATAAATTCCTTTGCCCAATTCATTTCTGCAGAGACAGCAAGAGGCTTTATTTAATTTAAAAGCATTCAGTTGCAATATATTTATAGTTAATATGTAAAAATCCTACTTTAAGTTCGAGAAACGTTTTTTTCTGCTTCTATTTTTCATAGGAAAATGTTCCAGTTTGTAGCTTTTTTAGTAACACAGGTTACAAATTCAACAAAAGGTATTCCTACAGTGAATAGGTCACAAAAACTTCAACTATCTTTGCATCTTTCTAAAGTTTTGTGTTCTTGGAAAGTGAAAATGGGCCTGAGCCCCTAGGTACAAATTTAAGGAAGTTCATATTTAAACATATCCCAGGACACGCTGGGGGGTTTTTGGTTTTTCTTTTTGTTTGGTGGTTTTTTGTTGTTGTTTTTTTTTTTGGGTGGGTTGGGTTTGGTTGTTTTTCTTTTTCTTCTTCTTCTGTTCTTTCAGTAGAACTGGAAGATTTCCTAGTAATTCCTAATTCCTGCCCAATATGCTACCAGCTTTGTAGCACATAAAAAGTGCCCCCACCAACACAAAACCTGAGCCAGATCTAAGCCACTGAAATGTGGTCTTTCTGGGAGATATTACAGGGGGATTATAAAACCCCAGACAGCAGAGCTATCTTTTGGCACATGACAGGCATTGCATTAGGCTGCCATGATGCATACATTAAACATAATAAATAGCTGCTATAGACCCAGCTCCCCGAAATACTTATTCAGGTCTCTCACATATATTTCCTTGTGGCACCTCCTCTGATTCTGAAGAGCACATTAAATGTTTAGCCACCCAAGATGTAACTATTCATCCTAGCAGCAGCCTGATTGCCTGAAACAGAAAAGCTCAAGAAAGAGTTAAAGAGACAGGCATTAACAAAGAATATAATGGAACATGCTCTTACGTGGATAATCAAAAGAAATGTATTATTATCCTTTAACTATACCTAAAAATTTCCAGATTAATCAAAAATAATGAAGAAAATGCAATGTATTATTATCACTGATTCTCAATTTGTCTTAAAGGTAAATACCTATATAAGATACTCATAAGTAAAACCCAAAATTAAAAGGTCTGTCAAATTCTGGCCTAGCTAATTACAAAGGCATCAATCTCTCTTTATACCAGAGCATAGTGTTCTTCATGTAAAAAAAGCACAAAGAGGATGATTCCCCTCTAATTCAAACAAATTACAACCACTCTGCATGCTAACCATAACAAACACATGTTAAATTCAGCAGAAGGGATGAGAACTGAACTGGCATGCAGCTGGAACCTCTTCCAGATCATTTGACCAGGGAATGCTTTTCCCACTGACACATCTGCCCAGCAATGTGGGGAGAAGTCACTACATGGAAGCTGTGGATGCTAAATCTCTGAGCAATGAGCCCAGAACTGTGAAAAAGGAGAGGAGGGGGGGCGGAATTGGGTAAACTGAAAATCTGACTGCTCCCTCACATGTGGTCATCTCTTCTGCCACGCCTGCCTGCACCTGGATGCCGGAGTCAGCCTTGCCTCAGTGCAGCACTGCCACAAGAGGGATGGAAACTGCCATCCAGATGTTCTCCACAAGGAGTAAATTAGGAAAATTTTCAAGAAGAGAGCACCTTGTCCCCTTGTCCAAAGATTTTGTAGTGCATCACTCATATTACATGATGCATCAAGGAGCTGTGGGCTTTGCTGGCACTGATCCTCTTCCATGGTGATGACATTCCTCACCTCCCTGAAGTGCTAAAAGCTGGCACACTCCAAGACAGAACAAGCAATTTTGGTTTGTCAACAATTTTACCATTCTGAAAATTTGAGGTACTATGCTTACTAGCAGTTGTATGAGTTCTGCACCTCATGAAAAATCTACATGCTCTAGATAAAATACATTAATTAGAACAAAAAGGTTTCTTGTTTCTTACTGTCTGTATGAAGAAAATACTTAGTAACTGCAAAAAAGTGCAGGCTTTGTAAATCTGGAATGCAAGGTCACTAGTTACAGTGCAAGTCACTCACTAGTGTTTCTTAGCAGTCAGTGAAATGCAATCGAAAGAAATATTGTAATGTTATTAATTTTACAATGTGCTTTCTCAAGTGGAAAATATTGCAATTAGAAGGAGGATTTGCTCTCTACTGTAATCTCACTAATTGGACAAAAGGCACTTGGGGGGGAGTGGCTCATTGGGGTTTTGGGCCAGGTCCCAGAAGAAGGGTAGTCAGCGTGTAATGCACCACTAGCACTGCTCAAAGACAGTTTAGAGTTTAAAAACACCATTTGTACAAAGAAAACAGCCAGATGCCACAGCATTGGTGTTCTGTCAGTGATGAGTAGCATAAAGGCTCCCTAACATCTGCTACCACTTGAGGAAACAAAACTTACATCCCTTTGAGTGAAAAGGTCCACAGAGTGATCCGGGCTGCCTGAGGCTGGGGAGGGACCGGTGCTGCCAGCTCCAGCCAAACCCACACCTCTCATGTCTGCTGGTTGAGGCAAACCCTGCAAGCATCACAGCTCTGCTCAAACTCCTTTGTGCTTCACAACTGCATTAACTACACGTTGAAGGAAAAGTAGGGCAATAAAGAACGCAGGGATCACTTCCCTGAAGGAAATAAACCTGCGTCTCTCAAATGCATTTTCTACATCTGCTCTCAGCAGTTCATTTCTGTTTGAGGTGGACAGCCTGTAAATATTATTGTGTGAAGAAAAGAGATCATTTTAAAGACATGAATGTCTCTTTGTCTAGTTCAATGAACCACAATTGTGTAGATGCCCTGCAACAGGTTTTCCAGATCAGAAGCAGAAGTACCCTTTAAGTATAAGACATTACACTGCTGCAGAAGAAAGCGAGAGATCTTCTCTGAGCCTTTTTTACCAAATACTGCAACTAAGAAAATATTTCTGCTGAAAAATAAAACTGAAAAATTACTAGATGTAAAGGAAAATGTGGTCAACTTACACATTAGTAGCCACACAGCAACCACAAGCAGCATTATCGAAAACATTATTTTGTTACCTTGGAAATGTTAGTATTGTTACCAGCTGCCCTCTCTACCTTAAAGAGTGAATTATGATTCTGCAATTTGTTTTGGGAACAAACACAAGGAGTGGTCTGAATCAGATCAGTGCAGTGGCCGGAAATTAAATGGTCAACTTGTCAGAAGTAGGACTGTTTGATTTTTGGTTCAGTGATCAAAATGAAAAGAAAAAGAAGGGAAAAGAGATCAGCTTGGGCCACCATAAAAGAAATACTGCGGGATCTGACACAAAAAAATAAATTAAAATATCAGTTAGGTCAATATGAAAATCTTCAATGAACCCAAAAAAAATTAGATAAAGACTTTTGTTCAAGCAGAAAAGTCTCATTCCATTTTCTGATTATGCATGTAACTTCTTTTTTTTCAGTCAGTTTCACAATTAAGATACTTTCCCAAAACAAAAATAAGAACTATGATTTGAAAATAACAGTAATGTATTTCAAATATTTCACTTCTCCCCATTTTCCATTAAAACTTTTACCAAATCCTTTTCCAGTACATTATCAATTTTTGTCTTTGACAAAAATCAGATGACAAATTAATTCACTATGAACACGGAAGTTCCAACTAAATAAATTCAGAGAATCATAGAATAGTTTTGCTTGGAAGGGACCTTACATATCATCTGGTTTCAATCCCCCTGCCTGGGCATCTTCCACTAGACCAGACTGCTCAAAGCCCCATCCAACCCAGCCTTGAATGCTTCTAGGGATGGGACATCCACAACTTCCATGGACAACCTGTTCTGGTGTTTCACCACCCTCACAGCAAAGAATTACTTAATCTAAACCTTCTAATTATTTCTAATCTAAACCTGCACTCTCAGTTTGAAGCCATTCCACCTTCTCCTGTCACTACATGCCCTTGTAAAAATCCCTCTCCAGCTCTCTTGTTGGGCATCTTTGGTCACCAGAAAGCTGCTCTAAGGTCTCCTCAGAGCCTTATCTTTCCTGGGCTGAACAGCCCCCTTTTTCTCAGCCTGGGTTCCCAGGAGAGGTGCTTCAATCCCCTCATCATCTCCATGGACCTTCTCTGGACTCACAGCAACAGGTCCAAGTCCTTCCTGTGTTGTGAACCCCAGATGTGGATAGAGAACTCCGGGTTCTGGATCTTGTGAGGGTGAGCAGAGGGGCAGAACCGCCTCCCTCTCCCTGCTGCCCACGCTGCTTTGGATGCAGCCCAGGGCATGGCTGGCCTTCTGGGCTGTGAGCACTCATGGCCAGCTCACATCCAGCTTCTCATCCATCCAGTCCTTCTCCTCAGGGCTGCTCCCAATCCATTCTCCACCCAGCCTGTTTGTGCTTGGAATTCCTCATGCAAGAGGAGTATCAATTTGAAAAACTATGTGACAGGGTATCAGCCATCAGCAGATGAACTATAATACTTAGAAAGCATGAAAATATTTGCCAGAAGTTTTTGATCTTTGTAGTCATCTGAATGAGGTTCTGAAGACTACACTTGTTTTGGGCCAGAGTCAGAAGAATTGCTGTAAAAAAATTTTTAACACTGAACTTCAGCCAGGGATTCTTTTTTCCAAACATCTAGGAACTAATTTTTTATTTAAGCACTTTTAAATACTGATTCTTTGATTTTGACACCTGGCATACCCACAAAGTGCTGCACAGCAAGGCTGGACTACAGTTTGTTAAACCACGATCTTTGCCTTTGCCAGTTGGGCTGTTTTGTTTCTCTCTGCAGTTCTTGCTATAATAATAATTTCATCCAATGTCCAGATGAATGTGTCTAATTCTGGAAAGAGTGTTGTTTTTTTCTAGCAATGCATTTCCCCTGTGAGACAGGAACACTGGAAGGTTATTGTGTGCTGGAAACCACAACTTGTTTAGCCAGAAAGATAAATATTATCTATATTTCTCGTTCTTTCCTATGCATTGTATTGTCCTGAGAGCAGTGGGAACAGTGGAAGGCAAAGGCAGAGACCTTGCCAAGCCCCATGATGTGATGAATGACTTCTCACATCCCAGGGCCTGACGTGAAGAGAGGCCACAGAGGGTCACACTGCTGTTTTCAGATGTTAAAAAGGCTCATCACCCTCCCATCACTTACATTTCTAGCACAGGAAGAGCTCCCCCATGCAGGATCCACACGGGAACACGCAGCTCTTCCATGGAGTACTTCCCTGCCAGAACACAGGCCTCCTGCCCAGGAAAGCTGGTTTTCTGCATCCTGGCTATCTCATTTATGAATCTTCTACCAGAATTGTGGAATGATATGACCACAAACTACCTCTCAGCCATAGAGAAAAACATATTCCCAGATTTCAAGCCTTCTGGGCAGAGAGTGTTTTGTGCTTTCTCTTTTCCCATTTACTTCCCTTCTCTTCACCATCACATGCACACAGACAGAGTAAACTTTCACTATTCCCCCATACATTCCCAAGGAGCAACTTAAATATGCCACTTGTAGATAACCAATATGAAAATTTCTTCCAATCCAAGATGAGGCAGGAGCTGCCTGCAGATGGGATGCAGCAGGAGGAGGGGAAAGCATCATTTGCTTCATGCTGCCTGTGTATGAAAGGGAGCTTGCTTGATGGATTTCCCTGTATAGAGTTTTTTTCTTTGCCAACTTTTGATTATCTAACTGCACTCTCAAAAATTACACAGGAGAGATGGAAAGAGGGAAACAGTGAGGTCCCTTATTCTGTGTGCTTTTCACCAGCTGGACCACTCAGTGTACAGCCACATGGCAGCCAGGCTCTGGAAGGGGACGTGGGATAGGTGCCAGCATCCAGCCATCCATGGCAGCAAGGAATGGCGAAGGGGACAGTAGGAGACACAGATACAGCTGGAGCCAGGGCTGGCAGGCAGACCCTTTTCCAGCCTCAGCTCTCTTGGGTCATATCTGTTTATTTACAATCTACCCTTCAAGCAGACATGGGGAGGAATAAATAAGTGTCTAATCTGAGGCAATCAGAATTTTGCTAAGCATGGTGCAAGAGCTCTTAGCATTTCACCTCAGTGTGGGTTATAGCTCAGTTCCTCAGGCCAGTGAGCACAGTCCTGTCTCCTGTGCTCACAGGCAGTCACAAACCCATATGTGGGCAGTCACAAACCCATAGGTGTGAGTAGAAGCCATTCTGGGAAACACACAGAGACCTGCAGCCCCATCTCTGATGATTAAAATGCTCACCCTGCTGCAGAAGACCAAGGGCACTCCAGGTCCCCCTCTGCTGTACCTTGCAAAAGCAAGGAGAGAAACCAGCAACCACCCTGCATGGCTGCACACCCCAAGGCTTCTGCTCCAGGAGAGACACAGCAATAGTTTCACACCTGGCCTCACAAATGTGTCCAACACCAGAAAACCCCAACACCCAGAAGGCTGATCTTACTAATAAAGCTTCCTATCTAGCAAAACTAAATAAAATTTTACTCTGGGCATCTCAGTCAAATACTCAGCACTGTGCCTTGGAGCTGCTCCCTCTGAGTAGGCAGCAAGGAGGAGGGGAGGAGGTGATGGGGGTGAAGGCAGCACCACCATCCATCTGATGCTCCCCTGCTGGCACCTTCAGCAAGGAGCTGGGGACAGGCTGTCGCAGGCAGGCACACCACCTCCCTCCTGGCAGAGGAGCAAGGCATCCCCTCAGAGGGTCTGATGTTTGTCACCCCAGAACACAGGGAACAGGACAGACCTTGGGCATGCGCTGAAGCACTTGCACAGCACACAAAATTTTCGGAAGGTCAATGTAGAAGTTTGAAAGAAAGTGAGGAGGGGCGGGATGTAAGACAGGATAGTGCAAGGTAAAGCTTGCACCTGAAGGGAGATGGATTCCTTGTCTGCTGTCACTCAGGGCTCCTGCAGGTTGAACTTCAAGAGACACAGTCTAGAAAAGTGCCACTGATTTCCTTTCCCAAGGAGATGCTTGTGAAACTCTCACAACCAGAATTAATATCAAAGTGCTAGAGAGGAGCAGGGAACAGCCACTTCTGTTTAGTTCCCAGGATGGAAAAATATGGCAAGAGGGATGTTATAAAGGCTGTAACAATCTTCAATTTGGTATAAAAGCCTTTGGGAAACTGCCTGAAATCCCTTCCTGCTCTCCAGCAACTTTCACAAATCACTCATGCCCAGTCCCCCAGGACACATCCTGCTTTCTTGACTGAGATGCTCACATAAAAGACATTGTTCACAATAGGTCATGAGCAAGCACTACAAGGTAGCAGTCAGTGGTGTCCTGATCCCTGGGAAGACCAAGGATCCCCCTCAGGTGGACAGAGAGGAGCCTTGGGGAGATCTTAACCAGCAGAAATCACATCAGCACACAGCATGCCCAAACAGAAAGCTGTGCTGACAGCAGCAGGGTGAGGATGAGGAGCCAACAACCACAGGGCAGGGAGCCCAGAGTGACGCAGGTGAGCTTGGTGAGACACAGACCAAGGCCACAGTGCCTCAGCCTGGAGCTGAGCTGCGCCCAGCTGCCCAGGAAACACTGGTGCCACAGAGGCAGCAGCCACTCCAGATGGCTGCAGGAGACAGTGGCCAGGATCCTGTGGTTCTGTGCCTGGCACTGGGTGCCATCTCCAGCCCCAGCCAGGACCTCTCCAGCTGCAGAAGGACAGAGAAATCCCTGATCCTGGGCTAGAATAAACAGGTACAAACCCTAAAGCCCCCACAAACCCCAGTACTCCTCTCCATGAGGGTATACACACCTCCAGCATGGTCTTATTTAAGGCAAAGTTTTAGTGAGAGACACATTAAAACAAAACAAAGTCTTCAAAAAAACCCACTTCCTTGACCCTTCTCCTTTTAGGAGAAGAGTAAAATGTGAAGCTGTGGGACACATCTGAGCACTGAAGGGACCTGGAGAAGGTCCCATGGGCATGGACCTGACAGATCTCTGTCTCCCTGATGCCACTGTCCACTGGCAGAGCCCAGCAGGAATTGAGTGACACATGCCATGGGTTCCAGTTTCCAGGACTGACCTAAGGGAAGGAATGGAGGAAGACTACCAGCCTAACAAGAAGGCATCATCTCGACAGCCTAGGAAGGTCTTTCCCCATGGAGCCTGCTAGTGAGCTCTGACAGATGTCAAAGATTGCACTTTCAGGGCTTGTCCTATGTTTATCCCAGAGGTGAGTCCCAGCTGGTGGGGGAAAAAAAGGTGGGAATTACACAAACATTCCAGACACGTTGCACTCTGTGCACCTTTCATGCCCAATGAAAAGGCAGGAAATGTTAAGACAAAGAAAGGAAGCATGTTAGAAAGACTGAACCTTTCATCAGAGACCATTGAAATTCTCATAACAAGGGCTGCTATGAAAGGTTGCTTATTCTCAGAGGTAAGACAGTGCCATTTCCTTCCCTCTCCACGCAGCAAACACTCATGGCAAATCTAAACCACAGCTGTAGGGCATGAGACACACAATGCAAATAAAGGTTGCATCTGAATCCATCCCAGCTGCATCACCACAGCTATTATCAGATTGAAAATCATACTTCAACCAGTCAATATGCAAATACTGTAGTATTGCACCATCATGAAAAGCTATAGAATTTCAAAAGAAGTGGTCTCCAAAATCTAGATCAAGGCAATAATAGGGAAAATGAGACATGACACAGCCTGACAGTCTCGCCCTGTTCTACCTAAAGAACTAACAAATGTTTGGTGGAATAATCAGTGTGGGAAATGGAGAAATGTCCTACACACCACCATGCCCAAGTACGAACTTATAAATCATTTTGGTTTGCTGACATCATGTCTCATTTTCCCTATTATTGCCTTGATCTGGATTTTGGAGACCACTTCTTTTGAAATTCTATAGCTTTTTATGATGGTGCAATACTACAGTATTTGCACATTGACTGGTTGAAGTATGATTTTCAATCTGATAATAGCTGTGTTGATGCAACTGGTCACCTTTGGTCTTGAAGGTATATCTCTTGTTATATATATACACTATAATATTGTGTATATGTTATATATACACAATATTATATACATATATATAATTATATTATTATGCACAACACACACACACACACATATATATATATATATACCTATTTATACGTAATTACAAATATTAATTATTTATAAGAAAAATACCTGCTAGAAATTTCTACTTAAAAGCAGTTTACATGGACAGATTTTGGCAATGAATTCTACAGATAAATTATACATATTAGAAAATATCTCTGGACACAAAAATCAGCAAATATATGCAACACTCTCACTGAAACAGTATTTTTGCACTCTTTAGCCATTTACAGGTTTCCTTTATTCCTTGACTCCAGTGCTGGGTGAATGCCATAAGAAAGGTTCACTCACAGATGCCAGGCCCCCAGCAGCCCCATGCTCAGGACAGTGAATTTGCTGAGGCAGAGATCATTTTTTCTTGTCTCCAGCCCAGCCCAGTCTGCCCCACACGGACCCACAATACCAACAATGCCCTGTCTGTCCCACAGTCAGATGTCACCTCACAAATGTGGGTCAGGCCAGCACGCCATGCTGGCTTTGATTTCTGTTATTTGGGGCAATCAAGGCTCCTTTGCAGGGGGGAGCAGCCCCCTGATGAGGGGAGAAAGGATTTAACTGGAGATTACATCTCCTCTGCAAATTTGCAAGAAAGGCTCATTTAGGCCTTTGTGGACCTTCTACCTCCTTTCATCAATCCCTGCCTGACTTCATCTTTGGCTGGGCCATCTGCTGGTGCTTATGATGCCCACAAATTAGTGATGACAGCCAAAACCGTTGAAATTTAACATCTTCCCTAGCAAAACACAGTCTGTAAGAGGCTGTCAACTGCAAACTTGTCTACCTTTCTCTTTTAACGTTGGCACTGTTCATCAGTTTCTGGTCACGAGGTCCTAAAATCACAACTCTAAAATTTGCAAACACACACCACATGAACCTTGGGGCCAGACAAGAGCTTCAGAAATATAGACAATGCACTGGTCAACATCAAGACCTAGAAACTCATATTGCCTCAACAGCATCCTAAGTAAGGCTCAGATCTGAGAAATTCAAACAGTCCACAGTACTCATAATCAGCCTTCACTTTGCAAAGCTCACTTTATGCAAGAAAATCCTAAATACAGCAGAGCAGAGTCAGGGTGTACTCTGGAGGCTCTGCTGGGTGAAGGCATTTTTAGCAAATGCTGACCCAAGGTGAAATTTTTATGTGCTATGAAACCCTTGTGCAGCTGTAAGAAAGATATTGCTAGGGACTTCAGAGGAAAGGAAAGACTGGAAGATCAAGGGTCTTCCCCATTGCTAATAACTCCCTCTCCATTGCTACCTATTGCCAGACTCGGGTTTTTAATGTAAGGGTCCTTAAGAGAAGAGTTCTAAAATAATCCCTGGAGATAACTGGACTCTCATGAGCAAAAACTTTTCCACACTTTAATTTTAAACAGACACTGATGGAAGTCTCCATTCTTCCAGAGATCAGAGGAGGGTGTAAGTGGGTGAGATGAAAGGTTTTGAGGGAATAGCCTGCAAAAGACTCAAGAAGCTGAGTTCTTGGTTCTTGGGCTGATGTTGGAAAAGTTCCGGTTCTTGGGCTGATGCTGGAAAACAGAGACACAAATTTGCTCTTCTCTTACCACGGCATTAACATCACTTCCTGTGCATTATTCACTTCTACTGATTCACTAAAAGCTTCCTACACTTCAGCAGAACTGGTACAGAAAGTATCCATGCCTGGGTTTCTGTCACTCACTTACCACCCTGATTAGACCTCAAGCACCATCACTACAAAAATTCCAGTCTTTCTTTTCCTTCCCTTCCTTCATGTCAAACTCAAACATGTTTTTATTCAACAATGATCTGAACAACAAGAATTTACAACGAAAATGTCCATCAGAAATGTAAGTGATCCTAATGAAATTAGGTACTAAGTCACAATCTGTATTTCTAAAATACAGAGGTTAGTTACAAAGGTGGAATTGGACAGACTTTAAACAACTTTTTATGAGTGCTGAAAGAGTGTACAAATACCACTTAAAATAGTTGAAAACTATTTTTTTACAACCTATCACAGCAACCATTCTAGACAATATACAGTATATCTAAGAATAGCAGCAGTCATAGATGGAAACTGATAACATTTGGGGACTGAAGGTTAATCTGTTCTTGAAAAAAAAGGAACAATGGAGAGTGAAATAGAAACTCAAGTCCCATTAAAGAAAACTATTTTAAGGGCAGAATGATGAGTTTTAGCATCAATCATGGGAAAACAGTTCAAAGTTTTTCTTAAAAGATCTAAATTTGAAACCTTGGGAAAAAGGAACTGTTTGCAGTGACAGCAAAAAAAAATCTTAAGGGATAAGAACAAATACAGTATAAAGATAATCCGTTTGTATTTTCTAAACACTACAAATCTGACTGTTCATTTTGAGCTTTCTGTGATTAAGGTCAGTAAAGACTCAATGTTCAGTCAAATTTATCCTTATTTCTTTATGCAGTTCCAATGTACTTATCTGCCTGTAAATCATGGTACATGCTCTCAGCACTGAAGGTACATTGATACAGATTAAAAAAACCAACTGCAGATTGCAAATAAATCCAAATAGAGTTGTATAAAAATTTTCAAATTGTACTGGTATTGGCTTGATTTTTTTTTTAAAGAAATTATTTTCTATTCTGCATATTACAGAGGAAAAAACCAAAAGAGGATCATCCCTATCTACCAGGAAAGCTGCAAGCAAGCCAGGCGAGCCCTGATGCTGCTCCCTGAACACGCAGCCACCCCTTGGCTGAGAGGAGGCTGAGCAGGTGCCTACATTAAACCAGTGCACACTTTGTCAGTTTGCATTTGAGCAAGCCCATAAGTGCCTTGCCAGCTCAAGGACTTAATTACATTTGAAATAAGCTAATTCAAGGAATATAAGTCTGCCAAAAGTAATAAAATTGTTTGCTGATGTATCAAGTCAGTCCTCTTATATAAAAGAGTGTATTTATATGCAGTGTGGGTCTGGTCCTATTCAGTCAGTGATTAAATACTTACTGTTTGCAGGAATAGGGCCAAATCTGGAGTAATTTTAAATATTTGGGGAGAAGTGCTAAATCCTAATGTATCCAATTTAACTATGCAAACTAGGGAATATTATTGCCTTTGTTTTACTTATGAAATTCAGAGGCACAGGGAAATAAAATGCCAGATTTGGGGTGCTAGAGAAGCCTCTTGCAGAAGCTCTTGTGCTGCCCAGGCAAGTGACTTGTGCAGCACATGCTGCTCCTCTCCCGTGGTGCTGGGCAGCAGAGGGACATTTGGGCACAGGGCCAAGGGCCCCTGCCACAGCTCCCCTGGCTGCACAGTGCTCTGACTCCCCCTCTGAGTGCCCAAGGAAATGTCCAAACAAATTAGCAGAAAGTTGGCGGCTGATTTTTTTAATCAGAATTTTTTCTCATCCAGCCCTTGGCATATGGTTTCATCCAATTCCCTCCTCTTTGAACTCGGTGCTCTTGGATGCTGCTGGCACCTGTTCCTGCAGAATGAAGGGGCACTGAAGCAGGGCCTCGCTGGAACTTGCAAAGATTCAGAGCATTTTAATACTCTCTGAGCAGGTGAGTTTTCACTGTACATATGTAAATCTCCCTTTGTCCCATGCTTCTGTGCAGCATATCAAAAAACCTTGTTCTGTGTCCCAGCAAGACTACCTTTAAAGTTTTATTTTTAAATGATAAATTCTCAACCAGTACAGATTGGCATTTTTCAGCATCATTAAACTGTATTATTTAAGATTCCAAGTTGCTTCAAATTATTTCTTCAGATTGTATACTCTGGGATTGATTTTTCCTGTGCTATATTTAACGTAGATAATTGTAATGTTTTAAAATACTCACATATTTCAAAATATCTAAGCAATTAAGTGTGCTTAGCTCAAGAATACGTCTGCTGCACTGTGCACAGCAAATAGACAGTGCTTCTTGGCATGGTTTGGCATGGGTAGGTTTTTATCAATGCAGGGATTTGAAAGAAATCACCGTTGCAAGTTTGGGTATGGCATGGGTAGGTTTTTTTTCAATGCACGGATTTGAAAGAAATCACCGTTGCAAGTTTGACACAAATTAGGAGCCTGGCTTGCACCTTGCAGTGTGTACACAAGTTAGTTTACAAGTTCGGCTTGTGGATTTCCCTCTGTGTTCATGCTTTGAACGCGGCCGATTTCTTTACACTTGCTGAGCACGGTGGGTTTAAAGACACCCGGAATGTTTGGGCTGCACCCCGCGAAGCTCGCAGAGCTCGGGGCATCACCCCGCGGGTACCGGGGCAGCGCCGGCAGCGCGGCTGAGAACGGGAGCGCACCGGGGGCGCGGCTCTGCCGGGGCTCCAGCAGCGCCTCCAGCAGCGCTCCGGGGCACCAGCAGAGCTCCGGGGCTCCAGCAGCGGCTCCAGCAGAGCTCCGGGGCTCCAGCAGCGGCTCCAGCAGCGGCCCCGGGGCTCCAGCAGAGCTCCGGGGCTCCAGCAGCGGCCCCGGGGCTCCAGCAGCAGCTCCGGGGCTCCAGCAGAGCTCCGGGGGCGATGCCGGGAGCAGGAGATGCTCCCCGGGCGGGCCCGACGGGGCAGCGGCAGCAGCTCCGCAAAAACCTGAGAGCGGACCGGGAGAAATCCCGGGAGGAGCAGAGGTGGATTTAAAGATGCCGCATTTTGCTCGGTCAGACGCAAAACAGGACACCTGAAAGGTCTGGCGCGCAGCTGGGGCGCTGCTCCGCAAGCTGGTGCTTCAAAATTCGAAATCCCTTTTCAAAGGGCGAGATGCAGAAGAGCATCCCGGAGAAACAAGCTCTGTCCTGCTCCTCACTATGCAGGACAGCCGGACAGCCCTGCCTGCCACAGTCCCCTATCCCTGAACCAGCAAAGGCTCAAACACGGGCTGAAGGCTTGGGGGGGAAATGCAGCAGCGAGGAAAGGGGTGATTCGGTCATTGATGTGGCTGAAATACAATTTCAAAAATCCAGCACTTAAAATAGTGCAAAATGGAAATCCCGGATTCTTTTTTCCCTCTGCACATCCCTCTGTGGTTCAGCAGGTTTAATGCAATTGACCTAACCTGAGTGTGTATTATGGGCAGTAAGATCTAAGGTTCTAAGGAAAAAAATTATCTGGTGAAGTCATAAAACTTACGTATGTGGGTTTTCAGAAAGGTCAGTAGTATTTCAAAATCAAAAGTTTCTTATGAATCTGGCAAAACTGTACTGTTAAAGCTTACACATAGACAAAAACGGCAGGATGCCTTATACTGTGTGAGAATGAGTATTTGATGTGTTTGGGGTTTATGTCTTTACAGTAACAATTTCAATTAGAATTTTCACATAACTCAACTATTCAATATTTTACCTGAAACTTAAATTTTGAGCTGGAACATAATAAAGTCAGAAGTTTAATTCCATCTTTCGCCAGGGACTGTCACACAGTATCTGCTTTTGAGCAATGTGTTTGAAATAAACCTTCATTGTCATTTTCTCTGAATTCCAATTGCCTGCTGCAGAATTAGTTGTTACTATTCTGTATCATTGCAAACTCCAAACAGACACAAAGAAAGAAGAAGGATTAGCAAATGTAGCCTTAAGCAGTCTCCCACCGTTATGAATTAAAAGATGTTTCCCACATGGAAGTTTTCCACACAGAGGTGTGGAGATGCGGCTGTTGCACCGCACGGTGCTGGTTTCCAGGGGCACTCTGCAGCCGAGAGCAGCTTCCCACAGCAGTGTACCTGCCTGCGAGGCCCCACTCAGCCCGGGGCTGTGCCCCTCTGCCCGTACAGCCCCCAAACAGAGACACTACTTTGTGCTCAACTTCGCCTATTCTTTCTTGTTCACTCTCCTCCGCCTGGCCGCTTACGAAAAGCAGGTTTTTTTATTAATTCTGGGCACGACCTTCCATCTCCCAGCTACCTGTGAGTGCCTGACCCCCGGCTGTGGCCCCCGGCCCCTGCAAGGGAGCAACAGGCGGGCGGACTGTGCACACCGCGGTGACACATGGCGGGGACCCGGTGGCAGCGCCAGCTGCGGCACCGCGCGGCGCCCCGGGAGAGCGGGATGCGCTCGGCGCTCCGAATGCCTCAAGTGGGAAAGGGACAGACCGCCAGCAACTTGTGAGGCTCTGGATGCGGCCCAGGCCCGGGCGAGGAGCGGGGACTCGGGATTTCCTCTGCTCCGGCTGCGCCTGGCGGGAGCCGCGCCGGGGCCGGGACGGGGCGCGGGCGGCGGTGCCGGAGCCCAGGGCAGGTGAGCGCGGCCCCGCACGGAACGGGAGGGGCGCCCCGCACCGGGGCTGCCCTGGGCACGGCACACGAACCCGCCCAGGGCTCCCGCTCTCCCCCACCGCCCTCCTCCCCGCGGGACGCCCCGGGACCGCCCGGGACGAGCAGCGCCGAGCGCGGCGGGCGCCACCACCTACCGTGGTACTCCTGGCCAGGCACGTAGGCGGAGGGGTTGCCCGCGATGTGCAGGGCGATCAGCACCTCGCCCTGCTCGCCGTCGCCCTCGAGCTCGCCGTGGTGGGTGCAGAGGAAGAAGAAGGGCGAGAAGCGGGCGCGGGGCGCAGCCGCCCGGCCCGCCGCCAGCAGGGCACCCAGGGCGGCCAGCAGGCAGGGCCAGCCCCCGGGGACGCCCCGCCGCCGCTCCATGCTGCTGCCGCCGGCGCCGCTGGGGCATCCAGGGCACGGCGGGGCCGGCGCCGCTCCGCTCCGCACCGCGCGGGACGGGGCGGGACGGGGCGGACGGGGCGGGCGCTGCCCCCCGGCGCGGCGCTGCGCGGAGCGGAGCTCGGCCAGGGCAGGGGCGGCCCCTCCGCGCCCCGACAAGGCTGCGCCGTGCCCGCCTGCCGCTGCCGGGTGCGGGGCACGGAGCTGGGAGCGCGAGGGCTGGGAATAATTTATTTCCCCCGGTGCCGGGGTGGGAGGGAGGGGAAGGTCCCTCCCCTCCTCCTCCTCCTCCTCCTCCGCCGCCGCCCGCTCCTCCTGCTCCTCGCTCTGCGCGCCGGTGCGCGGTGCTGCCGCCGCGGGCACGGGGCTGCGAGCCCAGCTCTGCTGCCCGCCCTTTGTCTACCGCGGGTCCCTGCCCCTGCCCTGTCCCTGCCCTTCCGTCCACGACCCGGCTTCTTCTCCTGGCTCTGCCCCTGCCCTTTCCTCGGTCTCTGTGCCTGCCCCTGCCCCTGCCCTTGCCTCTGCCCTTGCCCCTGCCCTGCCCTGCCCCTGCCCCTGCCCCTGCCCTGTCCCTGCCCCTGCCCTTCCCCTGCCCTTCCGTCCACGACCCGGCTTCTGCTCCTGGCTCTGATCCTGCCCTTGCCTCGGTCTCTGTGCCTGCCCTTGCCCCTGTCCCAGCCCTTACTCCCAACCCTGACACCTGAGCCTCTGATCCTGCTCCCTCCTCGTTTTCTTGTCCCTGTCTCTCAGCCTCAACACAAATGTCTCTGCTTCTGTCCCTTTATCCATCCTTTTGTCCCTCTGCTCTGTCCCCTGTCATTTACCCCTGTCCATGTCCTTGTTCCTCTGTCTCTGCCCCTCTACACCTGCCCCATCCCCTATCTTTTTACCCTTATTCCTCTGCCCCAGTCCCTGTCCCTTTGCCTCAGCTCCAATTCCTGCCCTGCTGCCCCTGGCCACGTCCCAGCCACAGCCTCTGCTGTACCTGCACCCACTGTGGGGAAAAGTGAGATTTTTACTGAAACCTTCTCCACTTCCATTTCAAAGTGATGCACATGCATCCCCAGAGGAGGGTTGGGCAGCCCTGGAGGGGGCCAGTGTGTGAGTCCTGGGGAGTGCAGGTCCCTGAGAGTGTGTGCCCAGGCCCTTTATCCCAGCAAGAAGGGCAAACCCAGTGGAGACCAGAAGGGAAATGAGAAACTGAACATAAAACACCAGCAAGTCGAATGATTCATAAAACCATAAATTTTTAACAAAGCAGGACTGACAGAGGGCATCAGGAGATGGGAGCAAATCCACAAGGGTTTAAAGCATCCACCATGCTGCTGCTGGATCCTGCCCAAAGGCCAGAGCCAGCCAGGGTGAGTGTCAGTGGCATGATGGAATTGGAAAGGAGAGCCTACCTGCCAGCATTGGTGAAGTGCAAAACTGGCACGGGGCAGGGGCTCCCTCCTGGACTGGTCTCAGTGCCAGAGGCAAAGGTTCCCTCCATGGAGACACAATCCACAGGGATGGCCCCAGCAGCTGCCCCACGTCCATGCAGGCTGCTTCCCTCCCAGCCAGCTGACAGCCAGCCCGTGGTGCAGGGGACACCCTTGCCATCTGCCCAGCCTGCCTCCTCTGCTGGCTCTGCACTGAGCCTCAGTTCACCACCAGCAGCAGAACTTTGCCGTGGTTCCTGTCACACTGGGGTGTGCCTCACTAGGGATGGAGTGAGGTGATGGCCCTGAGGATGTCCCTCCTCAGCTTGGATGGAGAAATGCGCTGCCTTTACTGTTAGGACAAAAGTCACCAGCAGTGCACCATGCAGGGGATGGAACTCCTGTCTCACCACTGGCTTGGGGTGTCCCTGGGCTCTGCTGTGGAAGCTGGGCCTGACAGCAGCTGGTGAGGAGTCAGTTTGGCTTTAAGGCTTCCTTTTTGGATGGTTTATTTGTTTTTCAACTTTGGGTATTTGTTTGCTTTGCTGGATATTTTTTAACATCTGTGCCTCCTCCATATATTTCAACGCTTGTAAAAGTGACAGACTAATAATATCATTTCCTCATGCCAAAATCTCATGCAGGCAAAAGCTGTGTGGGCTCACTGGTGAATCCACTGCCAGCAGGATGTGTTCTCCCTTGTGCACTCCTGCTTCCCTCCAGCAAGGGCTTGCCAGCAAGGCCAGGCCATGCCAGAGGGGCTTCAGCTGAGCAAACACACCCTGGCCTGTGCCTGCTCTGCCCACAGCCATGCAAATTGGCATTGTGGAGGAGGCTGTGGCCAGCTCTTGTAAAATAAAGAAGTGGAAGGGAAAGGGGGTGATGTGGTCCCACTGGTGTGGCAGGAGGGGATGCCATCCTCCTCTGCCAGGATGCTACTGCACCCGTTTCCAGCAAAGCCTTTTCATTTGTTTTTTCAAGAGCTAATTCCCTAAATAACCTTGGGACCACGGGACTGCTAACCTGCCAACAGATTTTGGGGCTCAGATTAGCATCCCTGGGGTCACTGGGATTTGGATAGAGCCCATGCCGATGAATTTTACACAATTTTCTTTGTTTCCAGCTGCTTAGTATCCAGAGCAGCCAGGACTGTTAGTGCAGCCAGAACATCTCTTTCTTCTAGGAGGTGTGTGTCACTTACCAAAAGGGTCAGTAAAAAAGGTGAAAATGTAACTCCACCTGGAAGCCTTGTGTCTCTTCTTGGTCACCTCCATTTCTTTATGTTATGGCTTCCTCTCTCCTTTCTCCTTTGTTTCTTACACTTTCACAAGATCTCTACCATCTTCTTCACTGGGCAGAATGGGGAAGCCCCACAGTCATGCCCTCTTGGTGGGGAATCCAGCAGCCACCCCAGACCACTAATGTTCAAGGACACAGGGATATTTAAAGGGGCTGTCTGGGACCTTAAACCCCATTTCCTGCACCCTCCAGAAATGATGTAATGGACCTTCAGTTCAGACAAGACACCTGCCTTCTCTGACCCTACACATATAGGTGAAAATGTGCTTCCCTAAACTCCCTCACACATTTCAGGCTCATCTTTGCTTAGGAGAGTGATGCTAGTAGTGGCCTTTATCAAAAACCAGGATACTGCAGAACCCACAGACCCCATGACTTTACCATGTCCCTACAAAAGCAGGGAGACATTTGCTGAGACATTTGCGGGGAGCCAAAGCTGTGACCAAGCCCTGTGCATTGGGGGAAGGAAGAAAAAGGAGCTTCCATACTCTGCCAGTCTTTCCCTAAAGGAACATTCACTCCTAGCCCCAGCTCCAGCATAATCTCACTGATACAAGCATGATTTACCCATAAATCACCCCAAATCCTTATTGATGTGAAAGATTTTCCTGCATCCTGGAGCACCAGCACCTGCTCAGCCCCTGCCCTGAGCAGCGTCAGCAGGGCTGGGCATGGAGGGAGCCTCCATCAGGCTGTCCCCACACTCTCACAGGGCCAGCCCTGTCCCAGGGGGCATTTGCATTGCTTCACAGCCCCTCACTGCTCTGAGTAAATACAGTACCTGATTTTTGAAGGCGAGGGGTTTATGAAACCACTTTGGCCAGAATTTTACATGCCTCTCCCATTGACAGCAAGGCTAAGATATTGTTATTAATAACATCAAAACAACTCTTTAAGAAGAGTGTCTAAGACCAACCCTCCTGGAATAGGAATAAAAGCTTGTAAAAATCAGAGTAATCTTTATTTTTGCTCTTGTCTTATCCAAGATCTTTGTGTAAGTTACAACTACTCCCTGTTAAAGGCAGGGCCCACCTAATACATGCAGGATGGAGGTTACCATGGGCTTTCACCCCCCATGAAGTGTGTTTTTTAACACAGAAAACAACGAGGAATAAATTGAGATGAGAACTGAGTCAAGACTGTTGTCTGCAATGGAGAATGCAATAGGTGGAATGTAAATAATTACTTAGGAGGTACAGGCCTCTTTCAAGCATGGGTGGTGGTGGGAAATCACAGCACAGATGGACGTGGCTGCAGTCCATATTAATTTAAGGAAGTGATTATTCAGGCAGTAGAGCTGCTCACTTCATTCAGGGAGCGAGCTCACACCCCAAAAGCAGAATTGAGAAATATTAGCAGGCAAGTAGCTGCTTTATTAACATGGCCACAGCAGATAATTCTGAAAGGACATGGCCAGGCTGGGGAGCTGCTAAGTAACATGGAGCAATAAGGGACTTTGTCCAAGCTCCTTGGGTCTGTGCAAAGGTTTTGGTGGAAGAATGTAGAAAATCACTTTTGTCACTGTCAGCATGTGGAGAGTCCTGATGCAAATCTTGTCCCCTGCTTTCAGCAGCTTTCTGTGAAAAAAATTAAAGAAACTGCCTAGAGTTTCTACATAATCAGCAGCAAATAAGAAAGAGACATGGAGCATCAAATTGCATGTATCACTTATCCATTGTGGTACAGCATGTAACATCTGAAAGCAGGACAGCAAGCTGGGCCACTTTTGGTTTTCTCACACTATAAATTGGACTTTCCAGAGCCAGATTTTTCCCCCAAGTCTTTATTTTCTATTCATCCATACAAGCACTCAGTGTTGTCTCGGTATGTTTTCACTCTTGACACTCAGATGTGCACACAAATTGCTGAGAGGGATCCCTCCTGCCCATGCAGCAGGTGGGCTGTCAGTCCATCCATGCACATCTCCTGCAGGCTGGAAACCCTTCCTCAGTCATCCCTGGGTGTGTGGGGTTTATCCATACTCCAGTCAAGGAAAGAAACGGGGAGGATGGGTCTGACCATGCTAAAGTAAGATGGGACCCCTCTCTTGTGTCTATCAGTGAAGCTGAATCTTCAGTGTAAGTAAAGTTTGGCTTCAGCAAAGTGGGAACCTCTGACCTGTGAATGCTGGACAGGAAAGTTAAAAGTAATTAATAGCTAACTGATCTTGCTTTTTCTTCCAAAACAATGTCTTCAGTTCATGCAGCCTCCTTGTTTTCCTCTCCTTTTTATGCAGGGATTTGCCAGAGAGGCCTGGCACTCTGGAGTTGCCTTGGCCATGCCAAATAAGCTTTTGGGATGAATCCCTTTTTTGTGCACAGGACTTGTCACAGTCAGATAATAAAGCAGTCTTGCCTTGCCAGTTTCATGAACTTTGCTCTTAAGCAGAGCCCAAGTCATTTCTAAACAAAGGCCTAAATGTGAAATTATAGGCAACTTCCATGCCTATGTTATTACGAGATCTTCATTTTTTCTGGGGTAGGAACAATAGCAGCTGTTTGGCTGCTCCATTTTCCAGTGGGCTGCTGCAATATGCACCATCTGTAAACTGACATCTCATGATTTCATCTGGAAATAGAGAATTTAACTTTAGACATTTCTCTCTCTCTTCTCTCTTTTAGTGCATTTCATTCAAATGAGTTTAAACTTGTATTTCTGTATTGCTTATTAACTTTATTGAGGTATGAATATAAAAGAGAATATTAAAAGGCTTTTCTTTTTCAGAAAGGCATTACTTTAAAACACTATTGGTGCTATCAAATAGGTGAGCCTAAACCCTTACATTTATTATTGATCTTGTAGCCATTAAAAAGAATACAGGATTTAAAAATAACTCCATACTGGGGAACAAGTATTTAAAACTTTCTATTGTCTGGCTTAATAATAGCATTTAAGGGTGAATACTTTCAAAGAGTAGAAATTTTTTGTGTTCAATATCTTATATATTTTATGGAATTTCTTTAGAGATGTAAATCTAGAGATTTAACTCTCTGCTCATGACTAGAAAAGTAGGTAGTGGGTGGGACTCTGAGCTTAAAATTAATCTCGTTATCTATTATGAATAAAAATTTAAATTGCTGAAGACAAATACACAACATTCATTATGGTTCTTGCTTTTATATTTTCCTGATTTGAATTATGCTTCCCTTAATGTGCTCTTTTGGATGTAATACAGGCACAAGAATATACTTTTGCCTGTTTCTGTTCCATGGTGCTGCTGTGCTCTATTAACACTGGGTGATGAGCATCCTAAGTGTATTTAGGGGAACTCAACTTGGGGCTGGTTATTTACAATTCTAACGTTTGACTTTGTTTTGCAAATGTGATTTTGAGTGTACATTAAATACACACAGCTTACATAAGGAGGTATCTCCCACAACCAGGATTCCTGTCCGTGACTGCTCTGTCCCACTCTCCACTGGCTGCTCTGCTGTCCCATGAAGAAATGATGGGTATTTAACCATGCTACATCTGCATGCTGAAGTTTCCAAGGCTTTCATTAACTTGCAAATATTTATCGTGGGTAGCCTTTATCTGAAGAATTTTTTAAATGTCAGTGGCCACAAAGAAAACTCTTAGTCCATTTTACAGCCTAATTTATCTCTCCCCTTTGCTATTCTAACTTCAGTAACCCCGGGGACCCAAGGTACACAGGGCTAACAGGCCAGGACAGTTTGAACAGTTTACTTTGTAGGAAAAGGTGGATGTGGAAGTCCATAAAAGATATTTCTTTTGCTTTATTTAATGATCACTAAACTTTAAGAGCCTCAGAAAATATATTCCTTCTCTTTCATTCAGCAATCTCTAAACTTGCAGAGAGCCGGAAACGCATTTTACTGCAAGTTTATCCTATCTGTATTTAAAATGTATTTGAAACACACAGTTTGTGTGAGTGCATGCCAGCGGACCTGAGTGTGGAGACACAGGATTCAGCACTTTTATCTAAGGCACACAGCTACAGACTGTGGGACCACGGGCATTTTGCAGGGTGTATTTTGTTTGATGCAGTTCGGGCAGAAGCTGCATGGCCGCTGCATCGGAGCTGTTTAACCCACGCAGGAATGTGGCAATCCCCGAGTGGGGATGAGCGGGGCCGTGCGGGAGAATGGAGCTCCCAGACAGCGCAGGGCGGGACAGACAGACGGACAGACAGACTGATGTCAGAGCTCTCTGGTAACTTATGTGAGAGCCGGTCACAGGGCCACGGCATTCCCAGGTTTGCTCTGCAGCCCACCGACACAGGGGTTAATGCGCTGCCGCCCTCAGCGACTGAGTCGCTGCACTTGTGCACTGAACTAAATGTCTTTTTATTCTTTTTTTCTTTTTTTTTGTATTGAAAGAGGATGTTGTGAGGTGGGAGTGGGAGCCTGGCCCTGGCTCCCGGCACGAACGCGCTCCCCACAGCGGAGCAGCGGCTGCGGAGCGCCGGGAAGTGAACACGGGGTGAGGGATGGGGGCTGTGCACGGAACAACAGGGGCACAGGGACCGAGCGTGAGTGTGTGAGTGTGAGTGAGTGTGTGTGAGTGTGAGTGTGAGTGTGTGTGTGAGTGTGTGTGAGTGTGTGTGAGTGTGTGTGTGAGTGTGTGTGTGTGTGAGTGTGTGTGAGTGTGTGTGTGAGTGTGTGTGTTTGAGTGTGTGTGTGTGAGAGTGTGTGTGTGTTTGAGTGTGAGTGTGTGTGTGAGTGTGTGAGTGTGAGTGTGTGTGTGAGTGTGTGTGAGTGTGTGTGCGTGTGACTGTGTGTGTGTGAGTGCAAGAGTGTGTGAGTGTGTGCAAATGTGTATGAGAGTGTGTGTAAGTGTGTGAATGTGTGTGAGTTTATGTGAGTGTGTGTGTGAGACTGTGTGTAAATGTGTGTGTGAACATGTGTGTGAGTGTGTGTGAGTGAGACTGTGTGTATGAATGTATGTGTGTGCATCAGTGTATGCAAATGTGTGTGTGAGTGTAACTGTGTTTTTGCAAGTGTGTGACAGTGTATGTGAGTGTGTGTGAGTGTGACTGTGAGAATGATTGAGTGTGTGAGCATGTGTTTGAGTGTGTGTGTTTCTGTGTGTGTGAGCATGTGTGAGAGTCTGAGACTGTGTGTGTGAACATGTGTGAGTGTGAGTGTGAGTGTGAGTGTGAGTGTGAGTGTGTGCTCCCCTGGTGCTCAGCAGTTTCCTTGCCCTGTTCAAGGAGCACTCGGACATCATGAGCAGCAAGGCTGTCCGGTGGAGGTGACGCTGTGCACCCACCTCTGTGTGAGCTCCAGGAGCCCTTGGAGCCACCCAGGAGCGGGCCCAAGCCTGAGGGTAACACACATGGGTGTTGTGGGATGGGTGATGTGAAATGGATGATGCCATGGGAAAACATGGGAACAGAAAACAAACAATGGGTAACTCCTTTCTTTTTCTCAGCACAAATAATTTATTGAAAATATCTCATCAGAGCCTTGCACCCCCAGAACTGCACAGTCAGACTGCTTTTATTTAATTTTATCTGCTTGCAAGTTGTAAAATTAGCTGTTTTTCAGAGCAAGTACTATCCAGGAAATACATAATGACAATAGAACACAAGGCCAACATACAGTGATGATGTGAATGCGATAAGAAAGTTGGGAATGAAACTTCCACTTCAGTTTTGAGAACAAGATGACTTTTTCAACTAAAGACTGGTTGGAAAATCAGATTTATAGGTTAATTTAAAATAATCTTAATTCTTATTAGCAGCAAAGCGAAGTATTAAGATAAGCCAGAATATTATGGAATAAGCAGATATTCTTCATTATTCCAAATCCTCCAAAAGAAGTTTAAATTTCATCACTTATGAGTCAAATATACCTCCCAGCTCCCTTTAAGAAGGTCACTGAGAATTTGCTCAGAGTGATTGTCGATGAAAATATATTGTCTCCTGTGAAGTATAAAAGAGGCCATAGCACTTTTATCCCCAAGAGGAACCATGGTTATACTCCCAAGGAGTGATCCAACCATTGTGACAAAACTGCCAGGCTCCCATTCCTGCCCTGAGCTTCTCTTGGGGAAATCTGTTCCTCCAGTTTTACCGTGGGGCTGTATCAGCGGGCCCAGGACAGGCAGCAGGCTCAGGGTGTGCCTGGTTAGATACGGGGGGCAGTGCTACCCAGCTCCCTTCACAACAATGATATGAACTGGTCTCTGTTGGAGTCTGCTTCCACAACTCTGGAGTGCAGGGGTGCTCCCGACATCCTTGCAATGCATGGGGAGGGGGATCACAGGGCTCTGCCAGGGACACTGAGCTCCAGATCAGGGCCAAAAACTCTATTGCTCTCTCAGGTAAGAGGTCTCCTCTTATCTGTCTCTTTGATAAGCTGAGCAGCTCAAGCTCTCTAAGTCCAGTGAGCTCCCTGCTCACTCTCCCACACCTTGGTAACCCCTCGAGAAGCACTTCTCAGAGAGCAGCATCCCCAGCAGAGGTGGGGCCTCCTGTTCCATGTACAATGCAGGCACAACAGTGTGAAGACACACAATACTCACAAAACTGAACAGGTTCTTGGAGAGCTGCCACTGAGGGGAGGGGATGAACCTGTGAAAGTGGTGTCTTAAAATACACTGCTGGGTCCTTCTGTGTTGACTCATAACAGGTTTAAAGATTTCTGATGGGTGTTAATGGGGCTGGAACAAATCCTAGGGTGTACCTGTAGATCCCTGCTCATCCTGACATTTATTCTGTTTTCTCAAAGTTCAACTGAAGCCCCCCCAGGATGTCCCATCCCTCCACAGAGGACCTCGGTAAATCCAGTGCAGCCCCATTGCTCAACTTCATATATCCACACATGAACTTCTGCCAGTCATAGCAGCTCATTCTAAAATCCATGCTCAGCCTGAGTGCCTCTATGTCCCTACACTCCTGTCCTGCCCCTGGTCCATCAAGTGAGCTGTCGAGGTGGCTGCTGCGCTGTGACCTTCCCTCTGAGATACTTGTGTAACTTGGAAGAATTCTCAGGGGTGTGGACTATTTTGTCTCCAAAATTCTTTCTGAAAGGACATGTGACACAAGAGCACATGACACCAGCTGGTGTCCCTAAGGAGAAGGCAGGTGATGTCTCCAAAGTGAGACAAGGGGAGACTTGGTAACTCACATATTCTCCCCTCTTGCTCTCAGGCAGGGCTGGGGGCACAGCATTGTCTCTGCTGCTTCATGGCCACAACAGCCTTTATCAGCTGTCACAGGGGGCTCAGAGCACTGCTCCTGGCAACACTATCTGGCCAATTTCTTGGCCTTTCTCTTGCTCCCCCTTCTAGTGAGATAAGAGGAAAGGAGTTATCTTTACTAGCTGTACACACAGACTTAATTCCTCACAGCAGATCTGGAAATCCTGTGTTTCCAGGCATGGGTGTCACTCCCACCCTGCTGCAGGTGCAGCTGCAGAAGCAGCCCTGTCCCAGAGCTGCTGGTGGTCTCTGCTCTGTGGCCAGCTCTGCCTGTCCACTCTGCCACCCTCCTCACTGAGAGACCAGCGGCCATCTCACCTGGAGACTCCCAACAGGATTTTACTGCAGAGCTACCCCCACCACCACGGTGTCCAAGTGTGAAAGGAGCGCAGCTCTGGTTTGCAGGAGGAGGGGAAAAACTCATCTCAGCCTGAAGCTGCCTTTGCCTTTGCCCTGTTATGGCTGCACATCTGCAGCTCTCCTGCAGCTGAGCACCCATGTCCCACCCAGGGAAGCATTGCCTTGGTGAGGCCAGAGCGGCTGCACCCACCTGCCAGCAGCCTGGCTCAAAATTAAAGGGTGCTTGTTAAATACTTGAGAAGCCTTGAATGGAAGAAGATGTAAAAATGCAAAGCATAGTATTCGAGGTTTTTTTTCCCTTTGGCAAATGGCCTAGCAAAGTAACAAAAAAGAGACAGAAATGGCAGAAAGTAAACCACCTACTGTTGACTCCTGGAGATAAACCAGAACATTGCTCCAAGAAGCAGAATGCTGCTGTCATTTCTCCTGGAAGTGAAGAGAGCATCGCCCAGCACTGGGGAGGGGGATGAGGGAGAGACAAAGAGAAATGAGTGCTTCAGACAGACCTCTCAAAGGGGAGTCAAGGTAGTACCTTTAAATGTGTTTGGCAGGGAGCAGAACAAAGCACGATGTCACATATTTAGAAAAATCATCGCTGCAGGAAGTTAATGTGTCTTCAGAGACACTCGAGACATTTAGCAGGTTACAATAGTTTGTTGTGGATCATAATGACTCCCACTCCTGAGGAAAGATCTTCTGGGTATGAGTCATGGGGACTCTGCCTGGCTGTGTTATTCTGTCCCACAGCACCCTATTGTCTATTATATTTTCTTCTCCCCACACCAAAAATGCACAGACTGAATCAGAGGGATTGCAGTTTACTCCTGGTACTCCTTGTACTATTTTCATTCAGTTTTTGCAATTTTATTTCTTTTGAATATAATAGTGAGTTGTAAGCAACATGCATTTGTTTGAGTTAGTATTATTTTGTGCTTACTGAAGCCCAGCCCAATCGCTAATAAAATTAACATGAGGCTCAGATTGTTATGACCTTTATTGTGGGTAACAGCGAGGTTACAATATTGGGTTTCTCTCTCTTTTGAAGATTATTGGCCAACAGAACATAATCCTGGGGAAAAAAGAGCAAAACATGCTTGTGGGCTTTGGCATAGCTGCTTAAACAAGTCCTGCAGTGGCCCCTGCCCTGCCCTGCCCCTGTGCTGCTGCTGACATCCCTCTGTTCTCCAAAACAGAGCTGATTCAGCACCTACATCTCTGCTGCTCCACCCTTGTGCCCCAGCTTGAGCTGACTTGGGCAGATATTTTCTGCTGCTGACACCATTAGAGCAGCACTAACCTCTGGCAGGCAGGTGGGAGACAGCTCCATCTTCACCGGCCGTCACTGTTTGCTTCACTGCCCATGAGCCAAAGCCCTGAGGAGCTGAAGCTCCATTTGCAGCCAAAGCAAGCTGTGGAAAGTCAGCAATTCACCTCTCTCATATTCTTTAGGGATAAAACAACAAAAGCAACAAAAGATTTAATATAGCAATGTGCTGGGGGAGTTAGATTGTGGAAATCACGTATCCAATAACTCAGTGGCCAGTAGCGGGAACTATTGATGGCCTCTTTACTCATCACAGTCAGCTGAATTAAATTTCCTTAACGGCCACTTCCCAGCCACACTCACCACTTTATTTCTTTGTGTTTTCACACAGTTCACCTGCTATGAGGATGTAGCCCATCCACCTTCATGCTGCTGGGTAGCGGATGCTCCCAGGTGGCAGAGGAATGCTGGATCTCATTCCTGCCCTCAGTTACAGTGACACACATAACAAAACCATTGATGAATTGTATTCTTCCTGCAGGCTACCGGGTCTGTGAAGGATCAAAGTGAAAGTACATCTTCATAACTCCCAGTGCTGAAGGAAAGCCATAAATAAGGGCAATGCTGTGGCTGTGTATAGATTCTGTGCCCAGGGACAAAGCATTTCACAAACGCACTTAAGAAATGTTATTCATATTTTATACAAAGGGGAACTTACAACCCAGACAATAGGTAATATTTTTCCTTCTATGTGCCCAATGTATTGGAACAAAAGCTATTTTGGTAATATCACATTTGGCAGAGCTCTGCAACATGCACTCCAGTGTGCAGCTCCAGAGCTCTTTCCTACTGCAGGTTATGACTCCTCTGAGCAACATTTCTGGGTTCAGCACTAGGACTGGAGGCACATCAATGCTCTTGTATACTGGTATGAACATGTCACAGTAAATTACAAACTGGGTGAATAAGACATCCAGCCTTTTTATGCCTCTGTGTAGGCTGAAACACTGGGACTGCACAGCCTGAACAGGGCTGGGGTTGCTGGTCCATGACTTGGGGCACACTGCCTTGGCATTTTCACCTCACCTTGGCCTAAACAGCTGCTTGCGAAGCAAGGTGATGGGGAGCATCATCTCCCAAAATCTGTGTGCACCCTTGGGGCTCAGGCCTGTTGGCTTGGGACATGCTCAAAGGACATCATGTGCAACCCAGTGACCAGCGCAGGAAGCTGGAGGCAGTGGGAGAAACTGGAGGGGATGACTTTGTTCTTTGTTTGAAATAGTATTTTTCCCACTCTGATTAAACTGCACTGCAGTTCATTAACTATTCAGGTGTTGTCTGCTCTTTACAGAAGGAAATGCAAGATGACAGACTATTTAACAAGTTCATTTTGAGTACAAATTGTGTTTAAGGCAGGAAAAAATATTACCTCATGCAAAACTTGGGTCAGTGTAATTGCAGGTCTGACTGCTTCGAAGATGAAAAACCTCTTTCTTAATTCAAGGCAAATGTAGCAGAAATAATGTTTAGGAGAGAGGTGCAGGCAGGTACACACCAGGGAGTGCAATTTTAATATCCTGAATACAAGATTTTTTAAGTCTTTGTCTGACCCGCATTAACACACTTTCTTACATTTCATTTGCCACATTCATCTTTGTTGGTTTCTTGTTCCCCTCTGTAATTTGTTTGCCTGTGTTTACTCGTGTTTATCTCTAGCACTGATGCTCTTGGCCCAGTCCATGTCTCCTCAGAGGCCCAGCACTCACCCTCTGAGTGCTGCAGGATGAGGTCCAGTTTAGTTTTCCACAGGCAAATGTCTTGTGATTCCTCCAGAGCCTGCCAACATGGGCACTTCTCCACCACCAGGACCTACACCGTGTGATCCAGCCTCTGGATACCTGCCCTTAAAAATATGTAATGACACCAGGAGTTGATTCATCAGGAGGCAGAAGGTAACTGCTGACATGCTCTGAAATTCAGGGCTGGTCCACACGTGATGCTGCAGCTGTGCTCTCAGAGCACTCCCAGGTCCAGGGTCTATCCTGGCAGCATCTCAGTCCTGCTCCAGGGCACTGTGGACCACCATCAGGCTGGGCCAGGCTTCTGCAGGAGCCAGACACCTCCTGTGAGGTGCTGTGACCTGGCATTTGAATATGGACTGCAGCACTGGGGTGGGCACAAACCCTCTCCTCCATGCTCTGCAGGCTGGCTCATTCCAAAACAGGAATCTCTGCTCCAGCAATGTACCCAGAGAGGGCAGGACCTGGAAGGGACGTGGGCTGAGGCTCCTGGACACCCTGTGCTGAAACACTTGGGCTTGTGCTTTTACCATCAAGGCTTCTAAGCCTGGGACTCTGCAGAAGGTGGGCACCCTCCTCACCACTGAGTGGAGCTGGCAGAGCTCCAGCTCTGCTGATCTTTTCTGAATCAGACCTCCATCCACATGGGACAGCCAGCAGGATGGGGCTGGGCTCTGGGAGTGAAAGGCACAGCTCAGCCAGGAATTCAAATAACATCAACCACCTGTGACCATCCCAACCTCATCAGTGGCCCCAAAATACCATCACTACACATGGTTGAACCAAGAGCTGCTGCCCAGGCTGGGTCTTGCCAGTTTGGCCCCTCCATCCTCTACACCCACCTGCCTCCCTGGTTTTGCCTGCTCTTCTGTCAAGCTCTGCAGAGAGGTCCTGAGCACCCCAGAAACTCTTGAAAAGCTGAAAACTTGATGATTAGCTGTAATATTCCTTGTTGTAGCCACTTGATTTTGTGCTGTTTACTGAGTCTCACATACCTCCTGATTCAATGTTTTGTAAATTCAGCTTTCTCCAGCTTCAGCTGATGTGTGGATGCAGACACTCTTGGATGCTATTTATTCCACAAGTGAGAAATGACTTGATAATTTATGGATTGTTAACCCAAAGTTGTACAGGTTTTTACCTCAGGGAGAGAATAAATACATGTCTCATTTCAACACATTTTAGACAATGTGCTCTTTTTTAATGGCTTCCTTTGATTTTACTCCGAAATATGTAGACACTTTCTCCCAGGATTCTCATGTGGAAGCTTCATGCTGTTCTGTCAGGTTGCATATTTTCCCCCTGAATTTCTTAAAGAAGATCTCGCTTATCTGAATTACAAAGATGTTAACGTTGTGTTGTCACTGTGAATATGGAGTTTAGGCAAAGGTTTTATTCTTATTAAGAAATGGAAGAGTTAGAGAATAATTACTGCCTTGTCAATGTGAAACTTATGGATGTTTAATATGAATCAGAACATATTTATTTATTTATAGATGTTGAAATTAGAATATGCTTTAGCCTGCAAGTAAAATAACTTGCACAAACAGCTGGGAAGTGTAGCTGAGATGATGTGCACACTCTTTGTACCCTAAAATGAAAATATAGCTGTAATGGATATAGATTGGTGTGTTGGTTGAGGAATTTTTAGGCGATGGCATTTGACATTACAGTTCAAGGATGGAAAAGATTTATTGATCCATGAGTTAAAGAGTGACCCTGGTTTCACCTCTTGTTAGTGCTCTGTAGGTTGCATTTAAAAACTCTACCATAATGAATCCTTAGGCTCCAATAAATGTAAATCTGTCCCTTGATAGATTACAGGGGAGCAAAATTCTGAAGATGCTTAGCTCCACCACCTGTTTAATTTAAAGGGTATTTTCATCAGATTAAGGCCAGTTTTGTAGGGTTTGTCCATTTTCACTTTCCTGATAATATAATTTATTTTGATCCATAAGGACCTCCCAGGCCAATATTTGTAAACAGTGACTAAGTCACGAGTCAACATCAACACACAAGATGTCAAAGTGGACAGGAAGTTTTATTGTGCCACTGGGCTCAGCTTTGCATTGCTAAGGTAATTATTAAACCTGGGATAAACAGAACTTTGATCCCATGTGTGTTTTTAAACGATGGGTAACAGTTGATTTTACAGAAATGTCATTTTGAAAAGCCATTCTCTATAGGAATTCATTGTGTCAACATGTAAAGTGTCCAGTGCAAGGCTTAGCAAAGTAAACTAGCCTGTAGCAAAGGTGCTGGCATGGGGTGCTGTGCAAGGAGCTGATTCCCAGCCAAGGGGAGTGTGAAATGTTCATCTTTCAAATGAGAAAGCAATTCACTGACATCTGTGCCCCTGATTAGCAATAAAAGGTGACTGTGGCCAGGGAAAGAGTGGATGTGTAAAAAGCTAAAAATGTGCAGTGTAGAAATGCGGCAGGCCATCTCTCTCTATTCGAAATTCTGTTTCCATCTCTCCCTTTAGTCATGGGAAGATTGTCTAAGCCTCTTCCCTCTGTGGTCTTCTCCAAGGTCAGCTTCATGCTGGACAAACACTGTCCACTTTCCTTTGCCACATCCCTTCCTGCATGAGAAAGTGCCCAGTGAAAGAGGTGGAAACCTGTGGGATGGGCACTAGCACGTGTCTTAGGCACTGACCTAAAAGCATCCTCTATGACCAGATTAGGGGCTGGAGGTTTGTATCTGTACATATGTGAAGGTAGGGAAATTTGGGGGAAATAAGCAGTTAGGGAAGAAGGAAAATCAAAGAGAAGTGAATTTGGGTGAGTTTAGGTGAATTTCTTACTGCAAATGGGTTAAAAGCACCCAGCATCAGAGGTGTGGATGGGAAGGGAGGCCCCTGCACCAGCCTGTCCCAGGGAAAGCTCGTGCTTGCTGTGTAGTAACATTCCCAGGAGAAAAGTGAATTGTGGAGGAATAGAATGTAAGAGAATAGTTCAGAGGGCAATCTCACACCTGAGGAGTTGCAGCTGTACTAATCACCAAAGATTAGGAACAGGCCTGCCCTTAACAGGCCACAGCTGTGTCCAATAAGGACACGAGTGCTACAAAAGAGCGGGTTAGCTGAGTGAGGAGAGAATTGGAGTCTGTTGGTTGTGCTGTAGAGAGAGTTGGAGTTTGTTGTCTATGCTGTGATGAAGGAGTCAGTGCTGTGAGGAGTTGCCCATGAGAAATCAGTAAGAAGGTATAGAACTTTTGAAATTATAACCTTCTCAGCCACACAGTGAGGCTGTGAAGTACTTTCTTGTGCCCTGGACTGTGGACAGTTATGAGTCCTGTGGATGGCCAAGAAATGCTGAGAGGGCAATGAACAGCTGTATCCTGGCAGCAGCTCCTTATTGCTAAGAAAGGACCAAAGCAACTGGGTGTGCATAAATCTGCCCTGATGAGCAGCACTGACATATCTTCCCTCCCAGTCTGCCTTGCTGCACTGGGTTGCTTGAAGCACAGGAAGGCAAATAGCCAGTCTGAGCACAGCTGCAACCCCAGCACATGAAGTCTAAGAGGGATAACCTAATTTGTTCATTTACACTTCTACTTAACTGAAGAAATTTTTCCTATGATTTCATCATAGAAATAATTTCCAACAATGTGCCAGAATAAAATTATGTTTTCTCCACTAATAAAATTTTGTGGAAGTATGTAATTATCCAGCTCCTGTATTCGAATTCTAAGATGTACTGCAAAATGGTGTCTTATGACTATGTAAATGTAAAGCCCTAAATATTTCATACTAGTTGTAAAATAACATAGTGTAATCAAAAAGTATGCCATAGCTGGAAAGGATGGGCTAGGCATGAAGATGATGAAAACTCATCTGTTTGCTTGGCACTGTCACTTGGCTGTTACCTGTATACCTTTCCTGAGATCTCTCAGGTAATTTATGGCAGATTTCACTGCTATTCTTTGTTACCCATCCCTGTAGGTGCAGACATTAACATACCCACAAACCATCCTGCTTTCTGCACCTGGAGAGTCTCTCACAGGAGAATGCTGTGGGACACAGCTCCAAAGCCTGGAACAGAATTCCCCAAATCAATGCTGAAATACAACCGGTGGCTTGAAATAATCACCAGTGAAGTAAATGCCCTCTTACTCACAGTGATTAAAAAAAATAAATCTGCAGATGGGCAGAAATCTGCAGAGAAAATCTGCAAGCAAATAGCAGGTGAAACCTCAGCTTGCTGGCTAGGCTGCTTCTTTATCACCTCCAGCAAATGGATATCTACAATGGTGTCGTTTATTGTTGATGACTGATAATAGGATTATGTCTCCCACATCCAAGAAGGATGGCAGCCCAAATAGCATCGTTTCATGCTGAAGACATTATTATCACATCCTGTCTGTGTGTACTGCTCAACCAGTTATCTGTGCAGGACTCAGTGTAGAGCTCTGAGACTTTATAGGATATTATCATGTTATATGAAATTCAGGCTGCTGCAGCTATAAATCAAGAGGACACCTTGTATGGCAGCTGGTTCTCCTTGGAGCAGCATCTTAAGCAGAAGCTCTGTTCTCTGAAAGATTAGAGTGTGATTTAAAATAAATGTTGCCAATGAATTTGAAGTTCATGAAAAGGGCGGGTTTAATCGCCTTAGTGTTGTCTGTTTAGTAGTCTCGTATGTACAGCATGTGGGCAGCATAAGCTTGTCCACAACTCCTGAAGAAGATACTCCAAACATGAGTACACAGTCCTCCTTTTGGAAGACTAAGGGGATAATTAATTCTAAATAGTATTTCTGAACTCCAGAATCTCTATCTATAGCCACTGGCCAAGGGCAAGGATCATCCATGTAGAGGGAAACAGGAGGGGATGTACATATTTAAGGTTTGATTTTGGGGCAGCAGAGCTGATCCTATTGGCTTGTGGCTACCAAAGCACATCCTTCCCTGTTCCTTCTCATCCATCTCTGAGACATGGCAGAAAGCTTTCCAGTTTTTGGCTGAGTTGGTTTTAGGGTCTCAGTGGGGTGAGATCAGCTCCAGAACAGGCACAAAGCAAACAGGACTACAGGGCACAGGGCTGAGGAGAGACAGGACCAGACCCACTGACAAAGGGAGACAGCTCTCTGAGTTTGTGGGACTGAGCCCTTTTCCTGTGGGTAACGGGGAGGGCTCAGAGATGCTCAGCTGGGGCTTTGCTCTCCAGCCTCACACAGCCCATGAGGATCAGGGGTGCTGAATCTGTGGGTGCCCACACGAGTTGGATTGCCCCAGGCACTGTGTATTTTGTAGCACAGATCTCATTTGAGCCCTTGTGTTCCTCCCCCAGCAGGATAAAAGCTACAGTTGTTGGGCACAGGAGGCTGCCTTATCTATGATGAGGAAACTACAGCAGGAAGAGAAACGCCACCTTCAAATTCCATAGAGCTATGAAGTACTGCTAATGCAAAATTTGGACTATTGGCAGCTGAGTACCACAGGGGACAAGCAGAAAGCTTTGCTCAGCTCCACACAGCTGGTCCAAGCTTTTCAACCTGCCCGAGTTAGAGCCTCAGCTGGGGCCATCTCTGCTGGGCTGTTGACTCTGAACATCTGAGCAAATATCTTGTCTCCTTTTGCTGATAGGAGACCACAGTATTCACAGGCCAACTGCACCAGGGCACACAAAGGAGATTGGGGTCAAACATTAAGATATATTTATACAAACTGATCCATAATTGAGCTGTGAAAAGGTCAATTCTATTTCCGGGGATCAAGATGCAAAGGTGGGCTTTTCTATCATTTACCTCAGGTGGCCTCCTTCAAAACCCACTGGAGTCAGAAAAATTCTTTGGATCTTCACCTCAAACGCAATTAATCCTCAGAATTTAAAAAACTCCTAATGAGAGATCAAAGCTAAAATTTCAGCAACAATGAACTAATCCTTCTGATAACCAAATACGCTTAGTAGCCAAACCCTGGACTGAACCAGCAGGTCTTCCTACAGACTTTTCATCTGTGCTTTATTTTCCCACAAAGACAAGTGTTAAATTAATGAAGAGACCAACCTTTGCACTCCCCAGGCTTTATATTTCACCTGTGTTTTAAAAAATAATTCTGAGAGGCGAAACAGCAGGCTATAAGTTTGCACTAGATTTATGAACTCTTGTATGCCTCTCTTTGGGACACCCAGAAAAGAAAGGAAATTACTGGATGTACTAGAGAAAATTATGTTAAGGACCTTGTAAGCTAAAAACCAAGCAGTTTATGAGAAAAAGCACTGATGCAGTTTATAATTTAGGATTCACTCAATATACATAGGGAGAAGGAGAAAAGTTCTGTGTACATAGACGTATTTAATAACAAAGTTCTGTTGGTTACAAGTTAGAGCTTTAAAATGCCCACTAACTAGCTTGTAATGTTTCAGCACATTATTGCCTCTGAGATGTGTTGCCACTTCATTACACATTTTCAGATTGTTCAAAAGCCTACAATGCTAAAGATGTGCTTTCTTCTGCCTGAAATAATGCTTGAGACTTGAGTGAGGGGGTGAATGTATGGTGTATGCAGCTCATGAATAAAAGATACTCTCAGCTAAGCAACCTAAAGTGTTCCTCTCTTAGGGCATTAACTCTATTTACCAGAAAATTTAAAGAATAATTTTTAAAGACTGTTTTTTGAAGAGAAAGAATCCAAGTGTTTGAGTCATATTGGGGATGCTTTAGCAGAGGGGATGGCAGGGCAGGAGCCAGGGAGGACAAGGCAGTGGCCAGGTCCTGTGCAGAGGAACACAAGGCCCTGTGCATCCTGCTGGCAGACACAGCTCTGAGGACAGGCACAGGGAAACTCATCCCATGGCAGAAACTGTGCTGAAAATCTGCTTCTACACAGGAGGCTCATGCTCTTACTCTCACACTTCAGAGGAGGTGGTGAGAATGGCCCAGCACTGTAGAACTTTAACTCTCTCTGCTTGTGCCTGGGGTCCCCAGCACTAAACTGAGCTCCTGACTACCCCAGAGTGTCTGAAGGGGTGACACTTCAAGCTGAAGGAGACCTCTCACCCACCCCTGAAGGGCTGGCCCCAAACCCTCAGGGTGTGCTTGAGTCACAGTTGGGGTCCCAGTACAGCTTCATAGGCTGCTTGAGATGTAAAATACCTGGGCATGGACTCCCCAGCCAACAGCCAGCCAGGTGTCTTACAGGATTTATGGGGAAGGGTTTGTGCAGGATCAGAGCAGCAAAGGGTGAAACTGCTCTGCTGAAGAGTAGCTCAGAGACTGGCACCCACACTGTGCTGCTGCACACCCTCCCAGAACACCAGGGACAGGCAGGCAAGAAGGGGAAGCTCTGTGAGGAGTGGCTGAGGTCACTGGGTCTGTTCAGCCTGGAGGAGACTGAGGGCAGACCTCACTGCAGTTACAGCTTCCTCATGAGGGGAAGAGGAGGGGCAGACCCTGATCTCTGCTCTGTGGTGACAGTGACAGGACCCACAGGAATGGCCTGAAGTTGTGCTGGGGGAGGTTTAGGCTGGCTAACAGGAAAAAGTTTTTCACCAAAGAGGGTGGCTGGGCACTGAACAGGCTCCCCAGGGCAGTGGTCACACCTCCAAGCCTGACAGATTTCTAGTGTTTGGACAATGCTCTCAGGCACAGGGTGTGAATGTGCAGGGCTGTGCAGGAAGTTGGACTCAAGGATCCTGATGGGCCCCTTCCAACTCAGCACAGTCTGTGATTCTACAAAGACACCAAGAGGAACATACTACATATGCTGCTACAGGCAGCTCCTGGCAGCACAGCCACTCCACCTACCGCCTACAACAACACAGTCACCCCAGAGACACCAAGACCTCTGGCCACACTGCCCACCTTGGACATGGAGCTCCTGGAGGAGGAGTGAAGGCTGGTATGGAGCAGCCACACAGCTCCAGCCCAGAAACACATGCATGGAGCTGAGCTAACTCACAAGAACAAGGACTTTGCAAGCCTGAAAATGTTTCAAATAACATGTTGAGAGACTGCCAGTGTGTCTGGCTGACAAGACACTACCAGTGCTCTCCAAGTCCCTTTTCAGTGGCACAGAAGTTTTCACTCCTGCGCTCCTGGCCAGGCCCAGAACCAGAACCAGGCCTGTAAGTGATGGATGTCCCTCTGCTGGCCCCAATTCTCAGTGGCACAGCCAGGTACCAACAGCTGCAGCGCTCCCCTTCAGGGAGAGTCTCTGTATGCAACGCCCCAGGAACTGCTCTGAATGGCAAGAAGAAAGGGATGACCCTGTGTACACACAGCAGTTTTATCCTCCAGACAGTTTTATCCCCTTCATTTTGTAATTCCTAAAACACAGTTTTCTCCTTTCAGCTCTTGAAATTTTTTTTTCTTTCCGTGTGGCAGCAAATGATCAAATTTATTTTTTGAAGAGTCACAAAAACACACAGCCCTGAAAATATGAGGAAAAAAATGAAAAATACTTTTTCTGTAGTGTTTTGGCTCTGCCTGTAGGTTTAGCAAAGAGTGGATTGCAATTATAGTTTGAGCATCTATTCATTTTATTGCAGGAAAAACATCAACATGTGTGCTGTATTTCTGACTTCTAAATGGCAGAGTAAATGCATGTCAAATTGAGATGTGATGTATAGTGTATGAAGGCATTTTGATCCATGCAGCAAAATGAAAAGTATGCAAATTATTAGCAGTTTATAAGGAATAAAGTTTTACTATACATAATCTTATGCGCTTGTACAGAGAATCCATAATCCCACTAAGGAACAGTAAATCTACCTATAATAAATGAGGGGGGGTTTAGAGTAAGAAAACTTTTTAGATTTGAGCCAAAAAATACCTAAAATATGGAGATTAAAAGTAGCATAGGAATACTCCAAATAGCCAAACAAAATTATCACATTTGTTCTTAATGACTGCAGTATTCAGCAGTCTTCATTTTCCCAAGAAATACTTTGTTTTAAACTCTGTATTTTCTTTTGCCATGTTTCTCACTTAAAAGCCTGTATGAGCTTTTGTAACATTGCCAGGCTTATTTTTTGTTTATATACAGGTTCTTACCATGGAGATATGTCCCTGACATGAAGGCATCCAGTATAGGAAATTACATGCAATGCCTTATTCTTCTGGTTTAATTAATGCTCTGACAACTTGGCAATAAGGCTACAGTGAAGAAAAGGTCTCTGTAGGGAACCTTAGGTTTTGAGCAATAGGAAAGCTGTCAAAATTCTACTATATATCTATAGTAACATATCGAACATCCAAAGATTTCTGGAAGGCATCTGTAGAAAAGAATTCAAAAGAAAAAAAGGTTAGCATAAATAATGTTTCTTAACCTGCAAAAAATAAATAATGACTTTCTCAGCAGTCAGAGTTGGAACTGGGTAAGCAGCCCATGCTGACTTACTTGTTTCAAGCAAGAAGAAATTCCAGTTTTTAATGAGCAAGGACTGTTTGACACAAACAGGAAAAAGGATTAGCCCAGTCCCTGTTGAGAACGGCTCTCTTCTGTGATTTCAACAAGCTGAATGAGGACTAGATCTGTTCCACAGTGATCCATGTAACCATTCTAGATCTCTGTGTCCAAACACGTGTTCCCAGATGCCCCAAACTTTGCATCCTTCTCAGCTGAAAAGCACAACAGCAGCAGCTTGGCACAAAGGCAGGAAAAGGTGTCCTCTCTCTCTCCTCTGACTGGTTCAGTAGTTTGAGGAGCATCAAAGATGACATCCCCTAAGAGAATCCAACTGCTCTAAAGGCAGCCCATAGTCACAGACCCTGGATCATCAGCAACCTGTGGTGATCCACGTCTTACTGAGAGTATCATTTGATATTCATGATCTTTCTGTGCTCTTTCACCATCCTCACCTCCCCAGGAAGGGAAATTGAGAAGGAAACAGCAGCACCACCTGACCTCCTCCACTGTCTCTGTATCTCTTCAGCTGTGAACATGCAAAGCAGTGCTGTCTCTCCTGATGGATGAGATATTCTTTAGCTACCGATGGAAAACAGCTGTGCCTGGTCACACATCTAATTGCCTTCAACACCAAAAATTCATGAAGCTGTACCATCTGAAGAAAATATAAACCAGACATATATTTATGTAACATTCTGAAATCAGGACTTCTGACTCCTGTAGGATGAGGGCTAGCCCATACAGAGGAGTTTGAATTTTCAGTCTAATCCCCTGCTTCTGCATATTTTAGGAATGAGATTATTTATTTCTGCAAATACATCCCAAATGGATCAGAGGGATCAGCTTCAGTCTCTTCAGTGGATGGTGAACAGAGGCATTGCTGAGGATAAATTACTTTGCAGAAAGTAACTGTGACTATTTGCACAACCATCATATTTGCTTTTCCTATAATCAGCCAAAGAGACCCCTCCCACACTCCTGACATTAGATAAGATTTTTGTAAAGGATTCTAAGCCATTGAGAAGCAACCCACTCAGGATACATGAACACATCTCTTTACTGATAGCTCCAGACATGTTCTATCTTGCTTGAAGTGAAGAGCAGCCCTGAAGAAGTTACTTAAGGTTCCTGCACATGCCCCAGCCCCAAGCTCAGTCAAGTGAAAGAGCCCGTGCTGACAGAGAAGAAGCTCCCCTCCCTGGGAGGCAGAAGCTACAGGTTTGTTTACATCACTGGAGAAATCGTGTACTTGTCTTTGGCTGTTCTTCTCATCTTCTCTGAAATCCCCAAATCTCAACATGACACTGTTCTCAGAAAGTTTGAACAGAACTCCCAGTTATTTGCTGTTTCCTAATGATTTGCATCCTTAAGAAATAATCAAAAACAGCATAAAAATGTAAATGTGAGAAAATGGGATGGGTATTCATTCAGCCATGCAGCTGGAATTCAGGAACTGCTGTAATTGCACGCGAATAACATAATTTGCCTCCCTTGTAGATGTTTTTACTTATTCAGATCACGTCTTTCTTTTTCAGGGATGTTGCTGAAGTTCCTATACCCTGCAAGACAAAACAACCACTCTCTGCTGTTGCCATCCCAAGCCTGAGATGTTGAGTTGCTCTAGGATGGCAACACCAGGGCTGGCATCCAGGGTGGCATCGCAGAGCAGGGCACTCACTTCCCGACACAAACTGCTGGCCCAGGTGGGAACTATCAGTGCACTGGATGTAATGGCAGAGAAAGAAAAAAACACAGCTGGGATTGTACTGATGAAAACAGGGTAGAGGGAGAAACAGCACCATCATAAATACAGTAAAAAAGGGGGAAATTATGCAAACAGTGAGAATATAATCAAGGCTTTTGCCAACAGAGTGGTAAACAACTTTGCTCTCCATCACCATCTCTCAGGTACATTCTTCTTTTGCTGGATTTTGTAGAAACATGCTCCCTCATCTGGCAAGGCTGTTTTAATGAGACGTTACTTATGCCACTCCTGGCTATTCTCTCTTCACAACTATTCTCTGACTTGGGATTTAGGAGGTGCCTATGTGAAAACCCTGATTACCTATGTGAGCACAAGAAGTGCTCAGCTGCTGAAGTACCAATGAATAGGCTCCAGGAAAGCCTGCAAGCAAAGCTCAATTTCCCAGCCCTCCCAGGCTTCTTTTATGCCTCTGAACTCAACTATCTGAAGAAGGTACATGAAATAATGTGCAGCACATATTTCCCTGAACAAAAACTGAATACAGAAAAGAAACTATTTGCATATTAGAAATCCTGTTCTGTAGAAAAATCTATGTGTCAGGAAAATGGAACATATGTGCTGAATGAATTTAGGCAAAGCTGCACCTTTGCTGTGCGCTGCTTAAGAAAAATCACATTTAATCCATCAGTCTGAGACTGACATGGGCTTTTCATCAGTATTTAATCAAAACTGAACAAATATGAAACATGAACACCAGTACAGCATTAATGGCTCAACACAGTGCACCAGGTTTTGGAAAAGGACCTTGCTGAAGCCAAATCCAAAGCCTCTCCAAATACCCAAACAGGTCCTGGCAGGCCAGAAGGCAGTATGTGGCAACAGGTTAGTTGAACAATGCACACCTGCACCACAGGGGGACAGCATCACAGCAGCATCCCCTGTGGGATGTCAATCCCAGGAGCTTGCTGTGCTTCTGGTGCAGATCTCTCTAAGAACCATTTCAAAATCACAGAATTGCAGTGGGAGGGTACAGGAAGAAACAAAGAGGAATACAGAAGTCTGGTAGAGTTCTGGATACTTCAGAACATCAAAGCTGTCAAAAGGACAAGTTCCTCTCAGAGGAAAGCCCAGCCTGTTTCCCTCCTGGAAAAAGAGCCCAGCTGCCTACCCAAACAGGAGGGTATTTTGTTTTAGTACTTTGCTGCCTGTTGGTGGCAACTCCCTTGGAAGAGCTGTACAGCAAATCCTTTTTGGCAACTGCAACACACCAGGGGAAACGATTTCTTACCAAAGGTAGTTTGAACCAAATGAAAGAAGAGTTAGGCATATTTCTCCTGCTTTGGAAAAATGGGGTATTGGTCACTGGCAGAGGAGAAGGGGCTTTAAGTACTAAGTACAACACACTACAACATTTCAAATATTAAGTCTACTGGTGGTACTTTGGACATCATGTTCCCACTCCAAGACTCCCTGCTTACAGTCAGACATTCACTTGTTCAACAGCATGGAAACACCTCCATCCAGGGGCTGCTTGACTGCCCAGTGCTGGTCCTACTTTCATATCATCCTTCTGAGCTCCTTGATATCAGACACCTGAGTGGATACTTGGTTGTTCAAATACATGGCTGTCATATTGCTCATGTCCAATAACAAGCAGTATGGTATTTTTCTGTTTTTTTGTTTTGCATCTGCCATTGAGCTATGGCTTTTTAAAGACATAAGTTTTCATGAAAACATGAGTATGGTCATTATAAGGATTGTACTTCTGCAGTTTCAACTCTGCCGGCATACACAAACAATTCCTGTATTGTTTTCAGATTTTTTATTTAAATGTTTTTAATAAACATGCACAAAAATAAAGAATCAAAAAGTTACCCTTATTTGAGTGTTGTACAGTTCATTTGAATCAGCCTGTTCACAGCAAAAGATCTCAAATGAGGCTGAGATAAAAAACACAGGGTTTTGCTATTAATCTCCCATTCAATTTTCTAGTGAAGCCATTCCAATATCTACAAACACATAAAAATGTTGTATTATCTATGATTAGACTTGCTAATCAAGCTGTATCTTTATCCCAATGCATACTTACCAGCAATGATGAAGCTCTTTTGTAAGTTATGCCATTCTGTCACTGAGAAAACTGGAGAAGTTATTCACCTCTGATAGGATTTACTTCTGGATGGAGAACATCTTCTGTTCCTCAACTTTCTGGACTGGGCAAATTTGTTAAAGAATCTGCAAAGGAGGGCCCCTCCAGAAAGCGAAACCCACACGGCCCCTCCCCCCAACCGGTTCGGGAAAAAATTCCTCGGAGAGAGGTGGAAAGAACCTGTTTATTTGACTGGCCCCGCACCCCCCAGCACACAAAATGAACAATACCCGATGACACCGCTCTGAGAAAGATGGCAAAATCAGAAAGTCTCTTTCGGGGGTGGTTGCTCTGTTCTCAGTCCCTCCGGCGCTGGGCCAGCCGCTGCAGCCAAACCTTCGGTGTTCCCGGGTCCCAGTCCGGAGCAGGTTTGAGATGGTCACAGAAACAGGAGAGGAGAAACAGTCCAGGAAGCAATGTGGACTGTTTAGCTAAACTAGCTAATAAGCAGAGGCAGAAAGCAGAGCAGAAGCAAGAGCAAAAAAAGAGCGAGCAAAAGCAGCAAGCTGAAGCTGGAAGTGAAAAAACAGCCCTATGTACCGCTTGTCTCTGTGTCCCTGATAAGAGAAACCCAAACAAAACTTCCACTCTTCAGAGCCGGTCTTAAAGGCACAGAACAGATGAATGGGGATATACAAGCATCATAACGTCACCCCAGGACAGCAGAACACACAGTACACCAACCTCCAGGCAGTCCTCGAGAACCTGCCATTTCTCACTGTTCCCTGCCATCTCTGCCAGTACAAGTGCAGAGGGAACACCCTAATCCTGAGATACTTAACTGGGTACATTTTGCCCACAGGTCACAGACATGTAATATCTCCTGTATTCCTGCTGGAAATCCTGTCCTTCACACCATTCTCCTGACATTGCTGGATGTTCCAGTTGTCAGAAGAGAACAAAGTGCCTGATGGGCCTTGTCAAAATGGTATTTAGTGGATACTGGAAAAATTTCACCAATGGCAAGAATGAATATGGTTTTACATGGTGTATAGAAGCATCAGAACTCAGAAGGTACTGAAATAAACAATGTATTTCTTTATCTCATCCCAAAAGAGTCAATACCTACAGGAATTGTTACAGTAGAAACAGCAGGTTCTGCAATAACCCAAGTAAGGCAAATCACTGTCCAAAGAAAATGAATTAATTCATTACATGTGGATGCAGCCTTGCAAGCCTTCTTAACAAATAAAATCTCCATGTTAGGTGCATGAAAATGCAGCTGTTGATGAAGCCAGAGCTATTCAAGGGTACTAATCTCTCCACAACTGATGACAGCTGCATTTCTTTTTCCATTACTTTATCCTTGTAAGAACAAGTCCCACCTCCTGTTAATGTTTGGATCAGCCACTGGAGAAAGGCACTGTAAGTTTGTAATTTTTTTCAGTATTCTAATGCTTTGTGACTCAGGAGTTACAAAAATAATTTGCTATTTTAAAATACATACTGCAGCACTAAGTTTAACTAATCAGAAAACCTTCAGCACCTATCTTGCTCTACATTGTTTGCACAGTTCTCAATCAAAACCACCTGTAGAAGAGGTGAAATCCTGGCCCAGAGGAGGCTAAAAGAGGCCTCATGCATGAAAATGGGGTCTCAGAACAGAATATTGCTAAGGTATCTAGTAAGAAACTCAGCAGTAATTTATAAACTCATTGACATGGCTATATAGAAATATTTCTAGTTTGTCAGAATAAATCCTACTATTCATCATCAGCCTAGTTATAGCCTACATCAATCATTTGCACTTCAGTCACCTTGTTCATTCTCATACTCTGCTGATTCAGCTTTAAATTTTATTTCACTGATAGGAGTCTTTCACAAAGGTCAAAAAAGTGCCTTCAAAGTAAGGAGAGTGGTTCTGTCTAATGAATCCTCAGTTACTACTCCTTCTCTAGTTAACCTCATTTCAGTTGAATTAACTACATTATACAAAAATTAGTATCCTTTGGATTTACACTGGAAATAATCACCAATGCCCACAAGACTAATATATAGAAGAAATTAGACTGAAAAAATATCAGCAGCACCAAGTTTTCTCACTGCTTAATTTCTAAGACCTTTATTTTATGTCTAATTTGTGCTTCAAATTTGGAGCTGAAGAGTTTTGAGGGTCTGGTCTATTTGGTGGAAATGACTGGGATTACTGAAAATGAAATTTTGTGACTCAAGTTTTGTAGCACTTAACAAATCACCTGTCCCATCACATTTCATATATCAAATTCTAATCCAGATCATAAACAAATCCCTATGATCTATTGTTACTGTTTTACATGGACTAGCTGACAAATGAATACCTCAAAACTTCTTTCCACTACAAACTGCAGCCCTAGGCAGTCATACAGGCGATCCACAGAAGCCAAGCTCAGCCCAGCACTAGCTCTAAAATAGAAAGGCACTGTAAAGCCCAAAGTTCACTTTATGGACATTTTTATAAACAAAACCAAAAGCAGGCAGTAAACATTTTTGAAACAGGCTATGAATTCCCATCCAACCACTTCAGTAAGTGTGACAAATGTTGCCACCTCATGGACAGGTGCAGGGCTGGATCCAGCTCAGCGGTAGGAAGGGAAACAGATCACGGAGATGAGTCATTGCTGCCCTTTCACACTCCCCTGAGGGAGGAAGCCAGAGCTTGGCCAGAAGGATGCTTTTGTCACTTGGGTCTCAATCCAGAAGCATGGCTACGCATCCACAATTGGGGAAAAAAAGAAAGCAACAAAAAAGAAAACAAAAACTAAGAAAGAAAGAAAAAAACCCAAAACAATAAAGACTACATATATGTTTAGAGTATTTGACCATTTCTAATACAGGAGCAAGGGGGGAAGACTGATGATTTTTCCCTGAAAAAAGCCCATAATGTTCAAATTAGAACCTGGCATGGTCATGTCAAACTGTCAAAGGTGAGCACTCACCTTTGTGAGTTTTACTCGCGCAAAGTAAAACATCAGAGTAACAGGCTGTGGGAGCTGAAGTTTTCAAGAGGACTACTGAAATTTTCAGATTCATGAAGACAATTACCTCCAACTGGACTAGGGGATTTTCATGCTCCATAAATTGTGTACCTACTGTGAGTAAGCTGCAATTGTAGTGTATCCATCATGTATTGTAACATAAAACTTTAGCTACTCACTATTCCACCACTTTTGGGGAATTGCTGCACAAAGACTCTGTCACCTGTTGAATTTCTCCCTCCCTGATGAAAAGGCAGCTGTGCCATCCTCCTCTACAGGACAGAGGCTGTTACAAAAGCCATTATGTGGTGTGTATGTTAAAAGTAGGTTCATTCCACATGTCACTATAATTAACACTTCCTGTAACTGGGTGAGCATGAAAGGACTATAGAATTTTGAAGCAAAAGTAAAACATTTCAAGTTTGACATAGGGATAGAAGTTTTAAGAATCAATTATTTTTTTAAAACAGAGCTTCATAAAAATACATTCATTGTCAACATTTATGAATGGTCTGAAAAAGACAATACAGTGATTAACTGGGAGTTTCCTACCATCGTGATCTCCATATGACAGGGTAACAGTCTGCCTACATAATGCTGAAGAGAAAGAAGAATTTGTACCAGCTTGATTTTTAAATATGTTCTTATGTTTATTATACTTTGCTACTCCACTCTCCTAAAATGGTGGCCTCAGGAAAAGCTGCTTTGGCAGGCAATTGCAAAGATTCCTGTGGAGAGGAAGTGAAAAGACTGGGCATACAAACAACGGCTGCTGCCATGTTCAAAGCACTGGGGAGAGTTCATAGAGCAAAATGCAGTCCTAAGTAAATGGGTTTCAGGCAATTTCAGTGTTAAGATAACATCATTAAGACTAGAACAGATTGTGCTCAAACCCTGCTGTTTATAATTAACACATTGCTTCCAAATACTCCAGGGTCCCTGGTAAATAGTCCTCTGCTCAGATCCACCCAGACCAATCAGAGTATTTTCATCAGGTTCCATGCTGGGCCAGCACCTGTTTGGACAAATCCAAAAGAGCCAAAATACTCTTCTTTTTGGCCAGCTAAGTAGAGAGATGAACACAGCTTGCCTTAGTCATTGTCACAGTGTCCATATGGCTGTGAAGCTTGTTTTCACAAGAAATCGTACAAGTACTTTATTATGTCGAAGTTCACGGTCCTATAAACAAAAACACAGTATATTAGAGCAATCATCTTAACAGTGCTAAGACTTTAACCTGTGTGGAGACAGCACATGCAGGACATTCTGCACAATCAAAATCAAGCAATTCCCCAAAAGAAACGTAAGTGAAGATAAATGAATTTTTAATTTCTCTCATTATTTACAATACCCCTCTTCTGATTATTTCAACTTTGTAAAATTCTAGAAAAGAAATATAGCAACTTCCTAGTAAAGAAAAGAAGACTCTAATTTCAACAATGAAACAAAAAAATATATTAATAAGATCACATTTTCGTATGGCAAACTTGATGTTCCAGTTGGTGATGCAAAGCAACAACCTTTTATCCTATTGAATGTTTTGTTCATCTCCTAAACCACCTGTTTTAGCATGTACTCCTTCATCTGTACTCATTTGGAGCCTGTGTTCTTTCAGTCTTGACAGTAGTTGACCCATGTTCATAGCTAAATTTGAAAAATCCAAGAATGCCAATCAATGGATAGAAGATTTTAATGTACACTTTTGTACTTTAATAGCAGGCAAAATGAAACAGCAGTAGAATAAAACATATAATTATTTTTTTGTCTCTAAACTCATTATTCTATACAATCTAACACTCAGACTTTAGGGTTTACTGTTTGAATAAATAATGCAAATTACTGCATAAAATGACAAGTATAAAATTAAAAGGGTTTTTTAAAAAAAGTATTCAATGATGCAAAAATAGCTGCTAACAACACTAAGTGAGATTAGCTAGCTGAATTCTTATTTGTTGGATTACAATCATTTAATAGTCTCTGTTCATGCATCAGCCTGTAACCCACTTTTCAAAAAGTTTTTATAAGATCATTTTGAACAGAGAAAAAGTTTAGAAATCTCCAAGATACGTAACAGGAAATACTCTGTTGGAGTCAGTGACACATTTAAAGACATTAACTGCCACTGTTAGACTTACACAACATTGTCACTGGAGTCAGTGACAAATTTAAAGGCATTAACTGCCACTGCTAGACTTAGATGACATTGTGTCACACAAAAACAAGTGCTTTAATTATAAGGCTTTCCACAGAAACAAGATCATACACACCAACAAATGCTGACCTTATCAACTAAATGAAACAGAATTGTCCTGTCATAACAACTGGGTTTATTACAGATTCTCTGAAAAGATCCATTATTTCAATAAACACTACGAGAGCCCTACTTCAGCTGCAGAAAATTTATGAACTTAGGTTTGAAATTCTTAAAAGAGAAATTATTTCTAACAAAGAAACATCTAACTTTGCCTTCAGCTAAATGTTTAACTACTATGTGGTAAAGCACAGAGATGTTTCCACAAAGACTGAGTATAAGTCAGAATAAGACTGAGAATAAGCCAGATGTGAGGTTCCATGGTAAAAGAGACTGTGCACTTCAGCAGTTATCATGTTCAAAGCCACCAGGAAGAGACACAAGTGTTTTACTCTTTTCCAAAAACAGGTGGTTTTTTTTGGCTTTTTGTTTGGTTTTTTTTTTTTTTTAGTGCAAACTTCACTTTTGCTTAAAAAACACAGAAAATGAAATGACAATCGGAACAGCCTGAATGGGGGTGGGGAGGGATCATCCTTTTCTGTCCCATTCTTTGCACACCTCAGCCTTCCATTAGGAAATATGCTGAAGTAAAAAGGCTGAGATGGTAACTAAAATCTGAAGATTTTAGTGACTAGTAAACTTATTTTAGTACTATTGCAATAACAGAGAAAGAAGAATCAGAAGATGGGCTGTATGGGCTGTTTACTTGATATGTATTTTGGCTGAGATTTCAAAGTAGTTCCTTCTCTGTGACAAATACAATCAAAACTATTGCACAGATAGAAAATGAAATTTCTTAAAGCACAGAAGGTCAGGCCTTCATCCTATAGCTAGTAGCCCCACCCAGGGAAGAGAGTAGCTCATTTCTAATGAGTTCATGAAACCTTGCCTTTTTACGGGTCATCCTCTTAAGAAGATTTAATAAATACTGTGGTCAGAAAAGTGTATTTTAATAAAAATTGTAACAAAGGAACAAACAAGATTTAAAAAAAAGGGAGAAGGAGGAGAAAATGAGAACAGGCCAACTTTAAAATCAATCTATCTATCTATCTATCTATCTATCTATCTATCTATCTATCTATCTATCTATCTATCTAATTTAAATGGCCCTACCTAAGCAGCAAATAAAGACCTGCAAACTACTTTTGAAGATAAAAGAACTGCTCTCTTCTTCATAACATGTAGGAAAAGTCAGTTTATATACATACATATATACACATACACACACATCAGACCTAAAGGAAAGCAAGCTAAAACACTACCATGCACTGAGGTTTGAAGTGAATGTCTTTGACAAGCACTTTCTCCAGTAAGCATGAGCTGCATGGCACAAGTTTTGGTTTTCTGGCCGTCTATACCTAGCAGCAACTTTAACATAATCACTGAAACTTCTGAGGATCTCAAAGTTGCAAGGAAAGGGCTGTCAAAGTATCCCAATTCAAGGATAAATCCCAATGTATAACTGAACACACAGTGATCCATGTTGCTGAGCAGATGGTCTGCTGTGCTTGGTTCCAGGGGGAGCTTTTTCAGGGCATCACTCACCAAGTGGCTTTACTGCTGGGAATAGCAAACTGACATTGCAAAGCTGTGGAGGTCCTGGCACTGTGGTCCAGCCAGACCTGAGCCAGACAAAGTTTCATTCTGCAGCCTGTCCAACTGAAAACTGAAATAAGTGTATCTGTTGCATTTACTGACAAGGCTACTGGGCATTTAATAGCTCAGGAGAGTAACATGTGCACTGAGGTTATGGAATACACCCAACACCTCAGGTTCCTCCTTAGTTCCACATTACAGAGAAAAGCTGACTTTGAGAACATTTCTCCCTTTTGACACATGTCATTTCTGGGCTCTGTTCTGGTTATAGACTGTTTATCCAAGACTTTCTAATAAGGTGGCAGCAACAGATAAAATAGGAGACATAGGCCTGATTGCTGCCTTTGTATTGCATGTATTTCTGTTTGCAAATTATTGCCATCTCTCCTGATGGATCTCAAACTGTTCTCAGACTTCACAACTGAAGGCTCTGGATAAACAAAAATGATGTACTTACATCCACTAACTGAATTAGCTTATATCAATAACAGATCACAAAAGATAGTCTATGTGCAAGAAATTCTATAACCTATGTAGTTTTAATATCATATGCACAACACTGTTAAGAACCAAACATAATTTCAGATTCAAATACCATAATGTGCTTTTTGGTAATGAAATGGACTGACATTTCAGAGCAATATTTTCACATGAAGTCCCTGACCTTTACTAAGCACAAAGACAGTATGTTACTGTAACACATACTGCCACTGTAACATAAATCATTTTCAAAACAGGAATGGACTATACTTACCTTGGGTACAACATTTCTCATAAATAACACGACTTATTCAGTCATTCTTAGAAAACTTCCTGAGGTTTTCTATTCTGGTCTGCAAAGAGCTATAGACTGAGCAAATACCTGGTTTGAAGTCTCTTTCAAGTCAGCACATGTACCAGTAAATGAACTCTTAGCAGGCTCACCGGGCAATAGCTCTGATGAAGTCCAGAGACACAGTGCACTTGTATCGTGGTCCATCGAGCTGGTCATTCTGGCCAACCATGGATAACAGCTGCAGGGTCACAAGAGAGGTGATCTATGGACAAGAGACACAAGTAAGGTTAGTCATTTTTGTTAACATGAATAACAGTGGCCAATTTATTGTTTTGTTTGTTTTGTTTGTTTTTTCCATTTGGCCTAATTCCCATTTTTCTCTGGAAAGTCACTCCCACTTGCTCATTGTTCACTTCCACATAGCTCTGCAGCTAGAAAACACAGGAATCTACATACATCTTGCCATTACATTTCTGCACCAGCAGTAATAGACAAAGACTAAACCCTCCATCCTTCATATCAAAAGTTATCCTGGAGTTTTGAACAGAGGAACAGGAATAATAGGCATGAGCTGAGCATTTCCAAATCTCTGCCTGACAATCAGGAAGGACCAGGATTTTCTTTGCTTTATCCCTGAAGACCTCCTTTTGAACTCTTCCACTCAATGTTGGATATTCCTGTGCCAGATCATATTGCATTTTGAACAGATGGATGTTTCACTCCACTCCAGATAAAAAGGAATTTGAAGGTTGGAAAGAAAAGGCTGGAAGATTGTATGTTAAAAAGAGCAGGGCCTGAGTTGAGAGAAATTTGCCTACAAATACACATACAGTGTCTTGACAGAGCCACTGATTATTTTACCAAAATAGCAATGTACCAGTATACTTTTTCACTTTGTTCTTCCAGTGATGGCTGTGGCACCACTAAAGTGAAGTCATGGGGTATCACCACTGGAAATAGTCATCCCATTCTGACTCAGTTAGGAAGAGACACTGTAGTGATTCCATTGTCTCCCCATCTCCTCCCAGATATCATGGAAAGAAAGAAGTAAAAGCAGAAAAGAAGATTTTTCCTTCGCCTTTGCAATAGATACCACAGACAATTCAGGGCAATGAGGTTATATTCTGTGACAAAATGCTATCTTGGCTACAGTTTTCATTTTTAAAAACCCAGCCAACCATGACCTACTTCTGAGTAATGATAATAGGACAGTAAGGAATTCCTCAAGAATAATGTATTTCAGGAAAGAAAGTGTCAGTTCAAATGTTCAAGGAAGCACAATGCTATAAAAAGCATCAGCAAGTTGTAACAATAAAAAAAATACTCCTAACTCAGTAATAACCCCACTCTTTTGCTGGAAGTACACTTGGTTTTCAAATTTGTGACAGTGCTTGTAGGAGGCAGGAATAATATAATAGAAAAAAATTATACCTACCTATGGAGAATAGAAAAAATATGGTATCCAAGAATGAAAAAATTTTTTTAACAGCCTGGACTTAACTTTCTTTCATATGGCATGAGACAACAATAGTTTGGATGCCAAAATTCTGAAAAGTCTTTGGAGTTTGTTTAAGGAATGCTGGTCTACACATAGTCACAAAGACAAATTCCATGTACTTAATTCAGATCTATAAATTACATGGTTTATCAAATTTTAGCATTGACAAAATTAAAGAAAATTGAATTCAGTATATGGCAAATGGCTCAGATTCCAGAGCATTAATTACTTTGCACGTATCACTGGATTGGGATAAACCTCAAACTTGTTAGGTTTTATACTCTTAAAATACTTATGAGAGTACATTTTTCTCCATTTTCCATTCAACAAAATCTACATCCATTATGGAGGAATCTGCTGTAACAATTGCACCCACGTGCATCAATACTGGCAAATCACTTCTGCATGGCACTTGCAGCTGCTCTCACATTCAGAAATCACCAGTGCAGGAATAGCAGGAGGGTCCCTTGAAGGTCCTTATGACCACAGAAAAAGTCTGCACAGTCTGGAGATCCATCTCAGTTTTATGTGAGATGGAAAAGTCATCTTGCTGCTGCATTACAAATGCTCCAGCAATACTTCAACAAATTCTGCATTTTCTTTTCTAACTAGCACCAAATGCTCTGTGAGTAACACGAGGTCAGCAATGCAAAACTCCTTACTAAAGGCTGACTCAAGAAATCTGAACAACCTGGACACTAAGTTTCATTAATGTTCTTGACTTAAGAAATTATCTCAAAGACTCAATATACAATATTACAAGATAAATAATGCTAATATACAATATTACAAGATAAATAAAGAGTAGTGTTACTCTTTATGATCAGTGGATGATCTTAGGAAACTGCAATCTTTTACTTATTTCTTTCACAACAGTTAATAAATGTCATCACAGGGAAGCAAGTGCAGGAACAGCAAGTCCTGACTCTGAGATCACTTAAAAAGACAGCTGTAGAGAAAACTGCCATTTTCAATTCAGGCAGGCAAGAAACAGTTTTGTCTCCAAAGAGGCTCAGTGGAGGCAAAGGGAAAGAACATATATCTATGGGGGGTGAGTAGGGACCAGCTATCCTACAGACAGCCAAATGTTAGGAGCTAAAATACCTAACTTGTTAGACTTTAGATTAGAATTCAACATGCAGTAGTTACAGATGCCTGGGCATCTGTATGGAGATGGATGCATGGAGAAAGGCAGAGATCTCCTAAGGACAAGTCCAAAAGCCTGCCTGCTGAGGGGCAGCAGCCTGGAGCTTTGCTTGCACAGCTTTTTCAGGGGATTCAGGGAGAATCAAAACCAGCAATGGAGCTCAAAAAGCAATGACTTCTAATTTTTTCTTGCTTTATACAATATAGCAGGAGTGTTCTGTAGCTGTCAGCCACAGAAATGGACAAGACACCTATTTTGTGCAATAAATTGATAGAAAAGACTGGATTATGGTAGAAGTGGAATTATTAAGTTTCTCTAATATTCTGTGCTGAATCTAGACCCAATAAATAAAAGATGACTGTCCTCACCAAACAGTTCAGAAGTCTTCTGGGACACAGAAGGTCCAAATCCCTTCTGACATGAGAGGCTTCAGCACCTCTGCTGAACATCTGACAAATAAGTGGGGTGGGAGCAAAGGAAGGAAGAAGAAAAAGAAAAAGCCATGTGTGGTATTAAAACATCACCAGACCTAACTTGCACTCTTCTTCTGAAGCTGAACTATTTTGCATAAAATTGCAATCTCTCTGGGCCTACTCAGTGCATGCACCTGGTAAAGCAGGATACAGTGGAATGAACTGGGTTTAAGACAGTGTATTTGTAGCATAATTTTAAAATTCACCAATATTCATGTCTCGTCAGCACTTTAGTTCCAGGTATACCTGTAACTTAAGCACTGAAAAACAATTACTACTTCAAAAGTTCAGGTACTACAAAACTTTGGAGGCAATATGTTCTTAAATTAAGACACATCAAAAGTTTGAAACACAGATGGGAAAAATATGAATGCAGTGCCAAACTAATTGCACTTAGCCAAAAATACACCACTGCTTTTGAAATTTTTTTTAAGGGTTTTTTTCAAATATCATGGGTACAGTGGCTCCATTTCGTTATCACAAAAGCTTGAGAAGAAACATCTGGCAAGAATAGACTAAAAACAAGCCAGAAAAACTGTGTGAGTGATAGAAGAAAGAATATTTATTGAGAATCTTCAGAACAAAAGAAATTATAGTTGGAAGAAAAATTGTAGAGTTATTTGTAAAATTACTGAAATTGGTGATGATTTAATACTAGCAAAATTTAACAATTAAATGAAATCTTCGACAGGAATAACAAGAGAATCTGAAAAAAAAAACCCTTTCTGATCTGAAAGATGAAGAGAAATGGGATTTACCAGTATGTTTAAAATAAGCGATGATGGAACTTGCTTTGAAATGTATTTGTGTGAGAAACCTGCTGCTGAAATCTTGGATCCAAGGTGAGTATAATCATAAAAGCACAGCAGATAACTGTTCCCAGGAGGAAATGACCACTCAGATTGCTTCTGGAGATTCACTGGTCAAATATGGACATTGAAACCTCTGGAAAAAACAAGCAACCCACAAGTCATCCTTCAAGGCAGCTTTTTTCCTATCAGCCTGGACTAACAGATGGGCCTTGCATCATTCCCCAAGCAGACACAAAGCCTGGCTTTGTGAGCACATGGCTGTGTGGAAGTGACAAAGATTCCAGAAGGAAGGGCTGTCTGCTGAGAAAGGCCGGGCTCTTCCCGAGGACACCACAAGAAGCCAGAAAATCTTCACTGAGGTGTGAAACATGAGCAGAATTAGAACCCATGACACAGGGAAACGCATGGTTAGCTAGGGTAAGCAATGACAAACTATCTAGGAAAGGGCCTGGACCAACAGTGGGACATTTCTCAAATCCACAGGATAAAACTAAACAGAAAATGATGCTGTTTGGGGTGGAGGGGAAGCTGCTTCCTGAGAGATGTGACTGAAATCTCATGAAGTGTACATTTTAAACTGGACTGGAAAAATATTAATGAAAGGAGGAACAATTTCAAACTGGCAGAAGTATACTAAATGCTCTGTGTGGTTTTTTTCATCTCTACAGTTTATAACATTCAATTATCTTGCCCAATATGTAAAATTAATTCTAACTCTTCAGTCTGGCTTACTGTCACACACAGATTCTGAACGTCAAACACGTCAAGAAATGAAGAACTTTCCGTATTCAGCTCTGTCAGACAAGGGCACTACATTCTTTCACAGTCACATGAATGGTGCTTTGCAGCACCATCATCCCACAGCTCTCAAAGCCTGTGCACTTGATCAAAATCTACCCCTGCCAGCAGTCACATTCGGGCACATGGAAAAACCTCTGCTAGGGACATGGCACTTGGAACACCCAATACCATTTACAAAACACATTTCAGTCAGAATAACTGTGCAAAACCCTCCTGGAGTTAAATTCAATGACCCTAGTACAAATTATGTGAGCATAAAAAAACCTGCTCAAAATTATTTCAATGAAAATTATAGCCTGAGTGTGCTCAAATGTCAGCCTTATTTGAAAAGCTTGCACAGAAAGATAACCATAGAACATTACAACTATATATATTTAAGATAGTACTTGATAAAAATTGTTTTTATTAATAAAAATAAACCAACATTTGTTTGAATGCTTGTACAAAACAATCAGGTTTTGATACTGAATTACATTTTGTGCAAGGCTTTTAATGCATAAAACAAATACAACAGGAGGGACACCCTTAAAGATTACTTGGAGCCTTCAAGCCTGCAGTTAAACATTTATTAGGACATGCTTCAGTTAGGTATTTTACCTTTATCTCAGCTTAAAGCAATCCAACTCTATTTTTAAACTACATTATGAACACAGTCAAAATGTTTCTGACATTAACAGAGGCACCAACAGACCCAGCCCCAGCCTCAGTGCTGCTCCACAGACAGTGTCCTGTGCCCTCCCTTTGGTGATACACACAGGGGCTGTGCAGGATGGGATGGGGCAAACACACTGACCCAGCCTGCTTTGCAGTTTCTTTTAGGAATGCTTGCATTTGATGTCTTTCTTTCTTCCAGATTAGTTTGGGTTTTTGTGTTGCTGTCACAGAAGTATTACGTCATTATTTTGTGTTGAGTCTCCAGGACCTTGATTTCATTTCATTCAAGGCAAATCTATGTGATTTACAGATTTAAACAAGTGACTCCATTTGCTTTTTCAAAGCTTCATCACATCAGCGATTTAGTCATTTGTTAAGAAAGCCAAAACTTCCTTTACACAATCCAGAAGAAATGTTTATTTACCCTCAAGTACACGACCTTGAATTTCTTGCTGTTAAACCAACTCAGTTTGTATCGTACTCACCACCTAAAACTTTTCTTGTGTCTCTTCAGAACAGAAATGTTTATTAAGCCCAAGGCATATAACATTGAATTTTACTAGAAAATTCTTCTGGTTTTTATTCTATAGGTCATTGGAACCATTTTCATATGATATTTGCTCCATTGTATAATCACTGCTCACCACCTCTTCCTTATTCTACCAGGTCTTCCCTTTTGTATCCCATTTACACAGAATGATGCTTGACAAGAAACAGTGCCAATTTCATACACTTAATCAAGGGATAAACACATATTTTGCCTTTTTCCTTTACCCCTCCTCTTTCTGTAGCACTCCACACTCTTCTTTCAGACCACAGAACACCTTTGTGCATACTAGCAGCTGCCTTCTCTCTAGACCATTCTCCGGCAATTGGCCTCCCTTGTGGCTTTCCCTTCAATCTCAAGAGAAGCAAATGTATTTTTCTATTTTGAAAAGACACTTCCTACCCTTGCTCTATTCATATTTTGGAATATTTTCTCTTCAATTAGCAGTATGTCTTCTAGGGTTTGTTTAGTGACTCTGACTAGCTGCAAATCTTGACTCATCAGTACAGCTTCCTTTCAACTCTTCTCTGTACTTTCCCATTATCTCTACACCTCACACATTATCTTCCCAAAACTGCTATTTAAAGAAACAGAAATAAAACATACAATATTTTTTTCTAAAAATACCAACGATTTTCTAAAATGGGGACACTGAAACAAGATTCAGGAATTATTCCAGCAAACCAAAAAGCCAATTTAAAAAAGTAAACAAGAAATCCAGAAGGAAGTATTCTTCATCCAAAATTGTAGTTAATCTATAACACATTTTGCCTCTGCAAAGTCAGTACAGAGGTAGAGAGTTTGGAGGAGTTTAGAAAGCCACTGAGACACATTCATGGAAGCAAATTAAACCATGGGCTGCTGAATGCAAATATTACCTCTGTGGCAGGCATTTAAGCCACAGGTAATAAGAAGTTGTAATATACACAGACTATGCTCATCCTCTGCTTTCTAGTCTTAAATTTTCCCTGCTCATTTGATATTACTTAGAAGTAGTCAGACAGTTTTACAGTCTAAGAAGTAAAACAGTGGGTAAGCCCATTTTGGGTCTGACAATGTGCCTGCTGTGATGCATTCATCAAAGATAAAGTATATCATCTGCATCTTCTATATCCTCTTCTATATCCACTCTTTAACCTTCTCTTGGGCCTCTGCAAGGGCTCTCTCACTATTAGTTACTGTATTCTCCCCATACTTTGCAGTCTTTGTGAAAACAAAAACCCCCACTTGATGAAAATCCAGCTTCCCCCGCCATCTCCTGAAAACCTTCCCAATATCTCAAAAGCATTTGCACAGATTAGCCTTGCCCACTCATTGTTACAGTAACATCACTTTTTAAAAGCAGTTCAATAATTTATTCATTTGGGACCGAATATTAGAGGAATCTTTCAACATGTTAATGAATTTGCTTTCTCTTCATTAATTTAATTCAATATAGAAATTAAGGAAAAGCTCCTTTTGTTTTCTCTCAGCACATTTACTTTAGCATTAATCAATTTGCCTAATAAGAAGGAAAATAAAAGGCAGTTCACAACACTCTTTGCTTCGCTCCGCTCATCAACTTTAAAAAGAAGTATAAAAACTCTACAGAGTGATGCATGGATAAATCAGTATTTCTGAGTCAGTTCCCTCACTTTGAGGATCAATTAAAGTACTTCACAAAGGCATGAAAGGCATGCTGGAAATTTGCTTAATGTGGTATTTTCTGAAAGGACCAAACTATTTTCTGTACCTGAGGATTATTTGGGAATATTTTCTGAATTTTGTTAAGATCCTTGGAAGTGATGACAGGAGTTAATTTTGATACTCAAACCCAAGATCTGAATGCATCTGCAATCTGTTGAAGATGTGTACACCTAATTTACTCCATTACAGCCAGGAAACACAACTCCTAAGTAAAAGGACTATAGATACAATTTGGAGACAGCTAATTCAAAAGTACTCCCCTTTCTAGTTCATACTTCCAAAATCTGAGAAACCAAAGATGGTAACAGATGGTCAAAGGAACACTTGGGGAATGATGGGAATGATGTTTACAGTTAATCTGATTACTTAAGTCAGGTAGCCTCACAAAGTGGACACCAGACAAAGGCTGGCTATTTTTCAAGGCACAGGCAATAGCCAACAGAAGTATCCCTCTGCCATATCTTCATTTTTGCATCAGAGGTCTCAGTTCCAGGCAGGCTTTTTTAAAAGATCAGGAAAGCAACATAAAGGCTGTTTTCCAGAAGAAAATCTTGGTGCCACTGACCATACAATTTTAATTCCCCAAATGTAGAAAATTTTGCCTGCCCTCCTCCTTCATTTATTGCATCTGTCCCACAATGGCCGCATTTCTAGATACTGCAAGTCAAGTTCTATTAAGACCAGGAAAGCAGTAATGTTAGAAATACTACCCAGTACCTGTGATACTGATAGGATTTGATATATTTACAGAAGGCTCCTACATTTTTAATGCTGTTTCAGTAAATTATAGAACTGTGCACACAGCTACCAGCCTTTTACTGCTATATGAAGAAGTTGTGTTTGTAAATAAAGTTTTGCATTAAAAAATAATTCAAGCAATTAGGATTTTAAACCTGTCCTGAGGATAAAAATCAGTCTTTTGTATTTGGCAAGAGCAGAAATAATGAAATTAAAAGAGATTGCTCAGAATAAGACATATGGGAGTATCTCTTAAGTCTAAACTATGTTGCCTTCTCCAAGAAAAAAAAGACATTCAATGTGTCTTAACCACAGTATATTTTTGGATGATTCTGATAATTAAGTGTTTAAAGAGTATTGATCCAAATATTATATAAAGAAACAGGATATTAAGAATTCTTTAATTAAAATAACTACTCCAGGAATATTTGACCCAAATACTTCTGCAATACAGATCTCAGGCATTTCAACCACAAGAACAGAAAAATGGTAAAACACATTGTAGTCCCAAATGGGAGCCTGTTCTGAAAAATAACAATTTAAAAATACATTGATTTTAAATCTTGAGATTGTGAAAACAGATCTTTAGAGACACTGCACAGTAGCATGCTGCTTCTCAACTACTCACAAGATGCACTGCAGAAGACTGCAATCAACTCCACATTTATATTCACTGTGACTAGATAAACTGCAAATTTTAGTGGTTCTGTAACAGGAAAAATAGTAGCAAAAACAAAAAATAAAACAACTTGTATCAATTGCTTAAGAGTGTAAGCACAACATATTGGTTCAAAACAAAGATTCTCCCTGGCCCAATCTGCTATCTGCCTCTTGAAAGTACCAGCAAAGGATACTCAGGGTAATGTGTAATAAAACTGTAAGGAAGAAAAATTTCCTGATATACTGGGTCCTATAACTTCAGAGACTTCAGTAATTAGGTATAAAACTGTTCACACTTAGGGATCTGACCTGTTGAAACGTGAAATTTCCTGCTACTCTTGTATTGTCAAACTGGAGCTAAGAAGATTGCTGATTTGTAACATTAATGCACTCATCAACACATTGAGGAGAAATTTATTATAAGGCTGCATGTCAAGAGATTAGAAATAACAAAACTGCCTAGCTCTCAGCAATATATGGCAGTGAGTCATACTAGGTTTTATGCCATTCAACAGAGGAAAAGAAAAAACTCCAAACACCTAATTAGAATTTTATTTGGTAAGTGATGTCGCAGCCTAGATAAACCAAGAGTTACAAAGTTCTGGTACAACAGCAACTGAGAGGAACACTTCCACTTCTGTTTGTAACACTTCCCTAACAAAATCAGGACATTTAAGTTTAACACATTCCTGTACTTTTGCTTACAGGTACCCTTAAGGAGAACAGACTAGGCACCGAGGATGAATGGAAGTTTCAGTTCCAGGCTGGCCAAGTGTCACCATGCAGCACAAGGGAAGAGAGGACTCCTGAAAGTCACTCTGTGCTGGTAGGAAATTGATGTAACTGGAATCTTCCCTCTCTAAGCTTGCCAGGAAACCAAAGAGCCTCATGGAGAATATTCTACTCTTAATCAGTATATCTAAAGCATTTGGTTGCCACCAGAAGGAAGAGAAAGGCCAGGATGAAGACTGTCACTCAAGAAGCCCTCCAGATGCCTGAAAACAAATAAAACAAGCCCTATTGTAACAGCAGATAGTGATGGCTGTAATCTACAGAGAGAAGTGTTGTTTTCATAAAAGAAATGTACAAGTTTAGATGTGCTACAATAGAGGCTATAAATTCATAACATCCATTTCTAGAGAAAGCAAAGCTTTCAGCCAACCATGAATTGAAAAGTCATAAAATATTAAAAATCTAGGTTCAATGACCCATTAAATAGGTTGGATGCAACTTCAAAAGATATAAATATCCTTTTATCCCTTGCTCAGATAACATACAAAGTGGTCAAAACTACCAGTTTTCCAGCTCTTATTCAGTTATACTTGGTTTTATCAGATAAAGAGCATGAAATATCATCTGTCAGCATGAAACATCATCTGTCAGCAATTAACTGTAAATCAAAAAACCGTGTTCTTCTAACACAACACTAGTTTTTTATGCAGTTTCTGTCACCCTTTAATGCAACTGTGAAATTCTGCTAGTTATGCCATGTAGCACTTAGCTTTTCTAACCTGGAAAAAAACCAGTTTCTGACATTCCTGTCTGGCAAATACATGTGCTGGGTAAAAAGCCAACCAAGGCAACCAATGAACTAGTGAACCAGTGTGCTGCCACAGCCATCAACAAGGCTGGCCAATGGGTTAGACAAAGGATATGTGGGAAGGGAACAGCTGCTAAAGGAAAACATTTCTTTGTAACAGAATGAAGTCAATTAATATTTCTCCCACCTTTATAGCAATCAAGGATAATTCTGTCTATTTAGATAGACCGAAACATTCAAAGACAACCACTCCTAAGAGTCCTAAAAGCATCTTGCTATATACACAATATATGTGTTAAAATTTGTGTAGTTAGCAAACATTGACTATACTGCTCCTACACAACTGCAAATCATTTATGGGGTGGAGTGTAAAATAGTGACATGCTGCACAAGGCAATTTCCATGACATTCAGGAGTGGAGTGGGGAAGGTATGTGATGACAAGCACCTACATGGCTGGTGGCTACAGTAACTTCTGGGACAGAAAACACTACAAGGAGTTCAGTAGGGAGTTCCCAGAATCAGCGAAACCCAAAAAACAGCAGAGAGATCCAGCAGGAGCTGGCAGCTCTTGTGAGGGAGGCTGACATGGGGAGGGTGATGCCAGAGCACCAGAGTGAGATTTGAAGAGCTCTAGGGATCACAAGTGACCAGGAGCACAGTGAAAAGGGTGGGCACACAGGACAGACAGGATGTGGCAGTACAGCATTCCCTGTAGGCAGAGTGCAGCCACCTTCCTGGCTGCTGTGTCTCAGTGGGGACCTTTTCACTTCCTACAAGCACCAGAAAGGAGTGTGAAGCCATGTGGGGATTGACCTCTTCTCCCAGGCAACCAGGGAGAGGACAAGAGGAAATGGCCTCACATTGCACCAGAGGGGAAGGTTCAGGTTGGACATCAAGAATAATTTCTACACTGAAAAGGCAGTCAGCCATTGGCACAGGCTGCCCAGGGAGGTGTTTGAGTCACCAGCCCTGGAAGTGTTCAAGAAATGACTGGACATGGCACTTAGTGCTATGGTTTAGTTGTCATGGTGGTGTTCAGTCAAGCTTGGACTTCACAAGCTTGGAGGTCTTTTCCAAGTTTAATGAATCTGTGATTTGAAAAGCATAAAAGAACCTCCACAAGGTATCCCATGTAACTTTCACTGGAATACAGGGTAGTCAAGGAACAATTGCTCCCATGACTAATGAACTCATTTCTTTTTGGAGTTGATAGTTGTGATAGCCACTCTATTTTGTGAATAATCACTGCGTCAAGACTTCTCAATAATACTCAGGAATTATAAATCTGAACTTTTTTGAATATTAAAATTAAGTCACTTTAAAATGGCTTAATCCCTCAAAAATACTACACTGATCACCAAACTGAAAAATCCATACAAGAGATCAACAGAAAGGTGTGAAAAAAAAGGACAGAATCAAGCAAGCAATGAAGTCTTTTGATCTCAACAGATTAAAAAGTTACCTCATACTAAAATGCCTACTGTAGTGAGAAAATACAGGAGAAAAACAAAACTGAACAAAGAGAAGCAGTTATGATTGGCAAAGACACTATTAGGGTCTGATGAAAAGCTACCTGTCATTCCAATCAACTGTTCTATCCAAACATTTTCCCACCTCTTGGAAGCCTTGCACATAAGCTTTACATAACAGGCAAGTAGCTCCCATGGTTATCTTCTGGAGTCTCTTCAGAAAGCAGAGACAGAGTACTGCTCAGGGATATTTTAAAATGCCCATTGCAGAATCTGCATTGCAGTCAGTAAATATTAAAAAAACACCCTATCAAAGAACCAGGTGGTCAGGAAGTGGTGCTATCAGTCTGCTACTCCTCAGTAAGAGAAGCACAAGCAGCAGAGACCAAAATATTATGCAGGGCATGCTCTGGTTCTAACACTCACCCTGGGCACCTGCCCCTCAGCCACTGAAGGCCCAAACCCACTTTTTATGAAGTTCTCAGCACATTTTGTCTAAGGTGACACAGCAGCACAGGCAAGGTGTCACAGCCAGGAGCTGGGTATTGCATTAGGACATACAGACCATTCCTCTGAGCTGCTGGGCAGTCTGCATCTGCCTGATGGCTGAGTTCAATTTTACAACCAGATCTTGCACATCTTGTTCTGCAGAAGCACTATATACTGTTAAGAGCTCACTAATTTTATCTGCAAAGTGCACCAAAACTTGGTCATCTCAAGAAAATTTTAAGACACAATTCTGCACTTAAAAATACAGAAAAGAAAAAGGTTCCATACAAAGACTTTTCTGACTCTAAAACTGTTCTCATTTATTTTATAACAGAGAAATTGTGCAATATAAATGTTACCATGGTAACAACTCACTTTATTGAACAAGAGAGAAAATAATTATCCCAAACCTGCATATCATGCAAGCACATGCAGTAGATTTAGTGCTGCCCTTTTTTCCCCTTGCTATTTTTCTTCTGGCAAAGAGAAACAGATTTTAAATTTATACCTTATAGCAAGCCAGGCATCATTTTGCCTGTCCCTCCCACTTCTTTGTATATTTTACACCTCTTGAGTGCATGATGTGAAGGACCCACTTACTTAGGAAAAGAAAAAGGGATTAATGAATCAGAAATGCTCTTCCCCCTCCTGAGTGTAGTACAGAAGACTCCTATGTAAATGCTTCACGCATTTAAAAAAAATGAAGCCCTAAGGCAAGCACAGCACATGCTTAGTATTCACTCAGTATACTTAAACAGGAACCCTTAGTTTATAGAAAACCAAAACTTATTCATCTCCAAACATAAATTAAACCTGATTTTACTCTCTGTCTAAATATTTCTTGTGATATTTTCTTTGTAAACATATATTTATATTTTATATACAAGGGACAGCAATATTTTCTGAAGAACTGCATGGATTTAGCCATACAAATCCAATTAATCTCAATAGAACTTGCATGGCTAAATCCCTGTGCTGAGCTTTGACATTTTAGAAGCAGTGGGGGAGGTTTTTCAAGGAGTGAATATGTATTATAGAAAACTTAGTTTTTCTCAGAAATAAAATACCATGTAGATACTTAAAAATATCAACAAACATTTATGGGATTCTGTTAAGAAAATCACATTCTTAGGAAAGCAGGCAAGGATTTCCACAAAACTCTTATTTTACAAAAAATAACAGTATTATCCTGCAGCCTATGAGATAAAACTAATCACACGTACATATTAGTTGGATAAATTATTCTTATTTTACCTCCAGTTTTGATCTTTTTATTTCATTTGCAGTGCATCTGCCCGTCTCATATGAAATGTTAAAGAATGAATTTAATCTAATGTTCACAGTTGGAGGATGCGTTTGGGATGCATAAAATTCACGTTATTAAAAGATCACTTTAAAGAAGTGACTTAGAAGTGCTGTTTAGAAAGACGATGTTGTCACCACCTTCCTCAGTTGTTTTTTTTTTTGGTTTATTTACAGTCCTAAACAACTTAGATAGTTTAAGTGTAGAAACAAAACTACACTCAACCAATTTCAGCAATGAAGAGTACAGCTAATTTTGGCTACCTCTTAGAAGATATTTTCAGGTACTAGAAAATATACATATTAATGCACACACACAATATATGCTGTGCAAAATCTAAAGTCACTAAGCTGTCTTCTTCATGGAACTGGAACTCTCCAAATCATCCAAAAATAACTTATCTTGGCAGAGAATTCTTTCTGAAACACAGGCTTCAATGGTATGTCCTTCATAAACACACACACCTATTCTACTGAGTATATTTAATACCTCCCTATGAAGCTCTAACATAAAAACCCTAATATATAAAAATATATTTATATAATTCCAGTAATTGAACTGGTAAAACCTAGAATTTCATATAAAGAAGGCTGCTCTTAGGTGCCTTCTCCCTTCCCCTAAAGCCCTTAACAATCAGTACCAAGATTTCAGTTCCTAAACCAAATACTACTGGAGATGTATGTTTCCATACAGCAGTTGAACAGTTAAATCCCAAGAGTCTTACAACAGCAGAAGTGATATAAATAATGTCTCCTTTCACAATAATTTAGATTTTGCACTTGCCAGTAGTTTTTGTATGGAAAACCTTTCTTTTTCCAGTTCGAGTATAAATCACACAGATGCAGTGGAGAAATTTTTTGTTTGTTTTTTGTTAAAGAAGAAAAAGTGACCAAATTTTGGAATTAGCTGGACATATAAAGTATTAAACAAGCCACTTAATGATTAGGACAAATTCTGCCAATATAAGCCATCATGCTGCTGATTATTCTTCCTGTACATGAAGTGCCAGTTCACACATGTTAGTTGAAATGTTTTATTTAAAGCTTGTTGTATTTCAAATGAATAATGATAATTGCAGTACTGTATCCTGAAATCACAATTTTTGCCTAAAATGCATGATAAAAGTTACTACTTCATTAAAAACTAAAGCTTTTAAAAACAGAAACATGGCTAAATGCTTCTGCTAAACATTGCTAAAGCAACATTTTTCTGTAATGGTGTGTTCTGAAAGCCTTATGACTGTACTTGTTTCAAGTTCTCAAAAGCAACAGCAAGTTACAAAGAAATATACATTATCGAGACAGTACCTGACATAAGACCCTCTCTGGCCAGAAGCCCTCCTCAGAGCCTTCCATGAATCTTGTTTTATTAAAAAACTGTGTATTTTGGTGTACAAAAGTTCAGTATTGTAAAACTGTTTAGCTTAATTAAACATATGTGATAAAATCTTTAATCTTTAATATACTAAAATATGAAAATTTTTGTGATAAAGACTTCTATTCATAAGCCTTTCCCCATGCAAAAATCTCAAACATCCTCTGTTCATGTCCCTTACAACCTCAGCTTCTCCCTGTCCCTCACAACCCAGAATCACAGCATGGTTGAGGTGGCAGGGATCTCTGGAGGCCATCTGGTCCAACCTCCTGCTCAACAGGGCCATCTCAACCAGGCTGTACAGAACCGTGTCCAGAGAGCTTTTGAGCATCTCTGAGGATGGAGATTTCACCACCATTCTGGGCAACCTGTGCCAGCACTCAAGTCACCCTCACAGTAAGAAGCATTTCCTGACACTCCTCCTGTGTTTCAGTTTGTGCCTATTGCCTTGGAGTGGAGCAGCAGCACCTGGCTGTGGCTCATTATGTCCCCTTATGCTCTACATGCCTCCTGCTCCCCCTGCTCCCCCCTTCTCAGCCTAAGATGCTCCACACCCTGTGCCTGCATCATCACTTTCAAACATCTGGAGCACCTGGGTGGGGCAGCCTTAACAGAGCTCCTCAATTACTACTGCTGCATCTTCCAGCTCCAGAAAAAACAAGGTTTGGATGTGGAGAAACGTGTAACTCAGAAACCAAACACTGACATGTTTATCCTTATGGCAGGTTTGTTTCTTGGTAGGAATTTTTTTTTTGTTTGTTTCTTGGAATGTAACCCAAATCCCTCTCTAAAAGAAATTAGAAAATCGAAACAATCATGAAATCCCCATGCAGCCTCCTTTGACCAAACCATCTTGGTGCTCTTTAATAACAGTAGCTCATTGAAGAAATCATGGATGAAATACAGTCAGTAGCCATAAATGCGTTCACCTCCTTCCCAAATAAACTGTTAAACATTAATTCAGAAACACAACTTTCATTCAGTTGGCTAACAGAATGATAGCCTACTGTAAGAATTTTCAGAGGTTATTTTCCATCATCATTATCCAGGCTTGGGGTTCAACTTTCAGTTTCTTATGCTTATTTTCTTCCCAGTGACAAGACTCTTGAACTCCTGCCTGAGTGCAAGCCACAAAAAAACTGTGTCCCCCTGTTCTTAGGCTGGCTCATCACCAGCCAGAGCCTGAGTTACAGTTCCCAGTGGCAGAATGCAGCCTATTCAAAATAGCATGATTAATTTAGCTAAAAAGAAAACCACAAGCAGAGAGAAATGGATTAAATAACAACAAAACCCTACATACATATGGTCTTATCTGAGACTTGCCTTGTTAACATTCCCCTTTTTTCAGCCAGAGAGTGAAGCACTTGCTGGTGCTGCCCGAGTGCAACTGCTGCCTCTGACACTATAACCTGAATCCTTCCCCCTCTCCAACACAACCCAAGGCTGAATTCAGGTATTGTTCCTCCTGTTACAAAGCAACTGAAAGAAAGCCACTGCCAGGTTCCCAGAAAGCTGAGGAAAAGCTTAACTGCATTTAACCCTTTGGGCTCCCTGGAACCAGCCACACAAATCCTTTGGTGCCAGGGACCCACACAGAACCCACAGCTCCTGTGTTCTTTGTGGCCATTAAAAGCTGCACTTGAGAATGCCACAGGCAAAAAAGCAGGGAAATGGTGCTACAAAAGCAAAGAGTTTCATTTTTTTCAGTGTGATCAGGTGTTACATTCTCCTGTAAAGATCTAATGGGAAGACTAGAAATGTAAAAAATTATATTAACAACTATTCACTTTCTATTTTTATCCTTCAGCAAATAAATGTATTCAGCTTCACAAATTTGTTCTGTGGGTTCTCTGTAAGTGTTGAATCCAATAAGCTAATGAACTGATGAGAAGGCTGCTGTGCCCAAAAATACACTGTCAATTAATTTATATGACAATTGTTCACAATAAATGCATACTGCTATGTTTCTTGTGCTCTGAATGGGAAGTAAAGGTATCAGTATATATGTAATGTTTGTGGATGTCCAATGTACCACAGCTGCAACTTGATACTCAGAGGCAAGAAAAAACTAGAACAATGAGAGAAAAATATCTCAAATGCTGATGAAAGTGACTGGCAAATATTATTTAACCAAGGAAGAAAAAGACTGATGACTTACACTGGGTCCACTAAATATCTGACATAATCAAAGATTCCAGTGACACATATAAGTCAGCTACTCAGTAAAGAAGCAGTCCAAACATCAAGATTTATCACAGCTGCTTTTTTATCCAAAGTATTTAGTCTGACACATTAAATTCAACAAAAAATTAAAAGAATTTCAGAAAATATGTCCTTTTTCAGTACAGACGGATACTCAAAGGTTTCCTTGCCTTCTACATTTTAAGGCTAAGTTTTATATATATATATATATATATATATATATATATATAAAACTCTCTCTATATATATATATATATATATATATATATATATACACACATACACACACACGCATATATAATTTATCAACTGTTGTCACTTGATATTACATCCTCTCTCCTTGAACTTCTACAGTAGATTATTACAAAATAACTAAGACAATACTTGCACATCTTTTCAAATTGGAAAAAGTCATTTTACAAATGTCTCCATTAATAAGCAGTGAGCAACCTGAAGATGCCTGTCCCGTGTCAGTGACTGCAGCTACAAAGCACCCCCAGATTAACGATGTGTCTTGCATGTGTGCACATGGTCATGCGAGAGGAGGGCAAGTTCCAATACTGATCCAGAACAGCCTTCATTTGTTCTAACATCATGACAAAACAAATAAACATAAAACAAACAACAAAACTCCCAACATCAACAACAAAAAATCCTCCAAAATTTAAAAAAAGGGCAAAATTTCATGCCCATTTCAAATTCCTGCCTGTTCCTTTTAGAACATATTAGGATTTAACATCAAAACGAACAGCTTTTCTCTTACTACCTCACCTAATCCAGTTAAAAGTATTATGAAGATGACAGTGATTGACAGTTACATGATGACACACTTGTCACACATCACATCTGCCAATACTTACTTTTCTCCTCATTCATGCAGGTTGGGGTTTTTTTTCTCCAAAAGAATATAGTATTTATTTGGTCAACATTTCCTAATTCAACATGCATGAAAAATTACTTAACTAGCTTTTTAACATTTGGTTGTAAAATAAGAGTTAATAATTTTTAAACAAATTAAACTGCTCTTTGTCAGTACTTGTATTCATATGAAAATGACCTTAAGCAAACCTATCATCTGATGCAATAGATAGTCTATATGGATTGCACTTTTATAGGTAACACAGATAAGAGTATTGTTCTGCTCATGAGGCAGAGGGAGTTAAATCATAAAATATTCAGTTTTAATTAAGATTATTGTATCAAAGGCAAGGCTTAATGCAGAATTGAAGTAAGGATCAAGGTTAATGCCTATTCTAAAGCAAATTTACATAAATTATGTTTCAGTAGTATACCATGAGTCTTATTTTGTTAATTTATACCATGTGAGACCATCAAAATTAAAGACAGAAAATATCTATTAAGTCATCTTCACTCTCCTCCCACCAATGCAAAATTCTTTCCCCTTCTTTTAAGTTTATATCTGAATGCTTTGTCTACTGTCATTTGCAATAGCTCAAGCAGTGGGGCATTGCACTAAAACTTCAGGGGAGACTATCACACACTTTACCATCTCCAAAAGAAGGGGTTTTTATAGCATTCAAAGCTAAAAAAGCTCATCTTATTTCATTACTCCTACTTAGACCTTTTTTGAACTCTTCTAAATGAATCCTTCCTTGGCACTTCAAGACTATAAATACCTTCAGACATTTTCATCATCCCCTGGTAGTTATTTAGCCAAATTAGTGTAGGGATCATCTCTCTTCATCTGAACATCACCAAGCACACAGATAGCTATAAGTAATAATTACATGTGTTCATTTCCTTTAATCTTTCTTCACAAGTCATTCCCTTCTAGCCTTTAATTTTTGCCAGTCTTCATGCCTACATCTTCTTTTAAGTGCTACTGCTTTGCAATTATTTTCTTTCTCTGAACAGTTTTATTCCAGGTCATATCCACTTATGCATGCCAGCTTGCATTTACCACTTTATATTGACTTTTTACTGATGTGTGTAGGTTTTTCTGTTTGTTTTTTTTTTTGTTTGTTTTAATAAAACATCAGACTCAAATTTCTTCTCTGTTCATGCCTAGTTATCACAGAAAAAAAAATGAAATTACCTGCACAAGCATTTCTGCTATTAAAATACAACATAAGTGTCTAATAAATTGTTTACATTACTCATTTTTATGTTTGGGTCTTTATCCAGGTTTCAGGCACCATCTATTTTGGGCAATCAGTCTGAAATACCTTTGAGTTTTGGAGTACAGTTCATTAACCTTTTTTCTTCACATTTGTCTTTTTCAGTATCTGCATAAATACTTTCAGTCACAAGAAAATGACATGAGGACTTCAAGAATTACTTTTTATCTCCTGTCCCACTGATGACTCCCCATCCTGTTTGCTATCTTTCTTCCTCATCACTCTAACACACCGAGCTATCCCCTGTGCCCCAGCACAACGTAAAGTTACAAAAGCTTCACCTGAGCCAGATGGAGACCACAAACTGCACTGGAGTCTGGTTCACTCTAGGGATTTCCAGATGCTGAGTAGAACTAAAATTTGGGCTATTTTTGAAATGGGAGAGGAGAAGAAGATATTTGTTTAAATGTTTATCTAATAATGGATAAAAGTAGGTTTCTTTACTGCTATGGAGATTCTGCCATGTCAAATCTCCACCTGTACCTTTTCATTTCTCCCAGTCATCATGAGATGCTCTGGTTCTGGTGACAACTGCATGGAAAACATGTTAAATCAACTGGTCAAACAGCATTCCACAGGCTCGCCCCACAAAATGCCTACTACAAGGTGAAAACCAGCGAGGTGTCAATGATTTGTCTAGGAGGGAAGGGAAAAGGCAGGCTCAGCAGACCAGCCCCCTGCACAACAGCTCCAGCCACCATGTGCTCCCTGCTAGCCATCCTTCCCTCTTCTACCTCCACTGGAAGCCCATCACATTTTGTGACAGAAGTTGTCAATCTAAACAGAAAGCTTCTCTATGTCAAAAGCTCATTTGTGAGAGCTAAGTACTAGGATGAACAGCAACTCTCTGTCACTATTAACTAAGAGGCAGCCAGCTCAAAACAAAAGGTAGACTTTTCAGGCTATAATTAAAAAGCAATGCAGAGATTTTGTGCCATTGATGCCTCTGCTATACCTGTTCAGTGAATCAGAACAGATTACTTCAGGCTCCCAGTCTTCTAGACTGTCAGTCTAGCATCTTTCACAAGCACTACAGTCACACCAATTATTAAAAAGCTTTTCTCTACACCATCAGTGTCATACATCCATTAGAGGCCATTCCACACTAGAAGATATCTGTTGCAAAAAGTCTTCCTAGGCCATATGCTAGTAATAAATAAAAAAGGCTGAAAAAGATCATTTTATAACAACAATCTTCAGTTTTCTTCTCATGTCTGTGTGGTAATCTCTTGAGTCAATCTGTTTACTGTCTGTATCTACTACACCAGGGTTTGTGTTTTTTGTATATAATTCATTACTTTCTCTTCTGACATTGTCTTCCATATTTCTTGCACAGATATCTAGAACATGGTACACCCACTAGTTCATTCTATGTAGGTCACAGATGGTCAACAACATATCCAGCACTCTTCAATTATTAAAACAGACAAACCTGGATCTTCATATTCTCTAGCTATGCCTTTCGAAAAATATCCCAGCTACCTTATCTCCTATGTTTTTTCAAACTGATTACTAACCAGAGTCTGAATTCAAAACTTATCAGAAGACATAGATATATTGCCTGTATATTCTATTTCTCATAGTGGAATGCTTTACAATGTTCACAATAGGATGATGAAGCTCCCACAGTTCATTTGTATTCTATTTCAGGAAACATTTATGGAAGGTGAGCAAGCAGAAAAAAAAAGTATGTAAAACCATGCACAGAAAGATATCTCTCAATATTCTATGAGAACTGCTATGGAGACTAGACTCAGGTCCTGTTAGAAATGGCAACATACATAAATTTAATCACATTCATGAATAACTACTAATTAGAAAACAAGAGAATAACCTAAAAATAGTTTGAAAGTACATAATTTTTGAAACTGAGATTTTTGTCTGTTTATCTGGGGTTTGGTTTTGGGTTGTTGTTCATGTTTGTTTTCTTTTTTTTAAACACCTTTCTCTACATGGGTAACAGCAGGGTAATGAATGTTCATCTGAATGAAGTTAAAGTTGCACCATCACATGTTAGAGAAACACACCTACAGAGCAGCACTTGCTCATCTGAACTAGATCTGTCTTCAAACATTTCAATTTTAGTTTCAGTTCAACTGTGCCAAAAATCCACACTGAATGTCAGTATGGAATCTCAATTTTTAAATTTTACCTCTGAAGCACTTCCTGAAATTTAAATAACTTCTAAGTCTTTAATTTTTTTTGGTACATCTTCTATGACTTGCACTTGCAGAGTTTATATCTAACCTCTTTTTATTTTATACTTCACAAAACAAAGACAGAAGATCCCTTCCTGACATATTCAGCATTCTCACATTGAAAAATATCACTTTCAGAGCAGTTTCCAGAAGACACTGAGTTAGTCTATAGTTGCTGTAACTGAAATACAGTTCAAAGCTGTAGAGTTCAGACTGCAAGTTCAAGAATGTAAAATGACAGGTCACCATCACAGAATTCTGAAAAACAAGTTTCTATCAGAAAGAGATGAGTTTCAGCACCTTGTCCTTAGGAATAAGTCAAAAGCAGTGCAGCAAAAAAAGGATGAGAAGGCCAACACCAGCCTGCCAGCCATGCAATGCAACCCTGGGCAGGCTCTGCCCAAGTATCACTGCAGAGTGACAGCCCAACTTAATTTGCAGGAAGAATGAGTGGGAAGGTACAAATCCATCACTGCCCCCAGCCTGCAAACATTTTGACAAGGAATATGACATCCAAGCAGGGATATTTGATGGTGGCTGTTCCATTTGTTTTGTAAGAAAGCCAGAATAATGACTGAGAAAACACTTCTTAGTCCTTCAGGATAGAATACCTTTACACAGCTACAATGTAAATGCTTGCATCTGAGGCTGTCTTGATCCTGTTTCTAAAGGATGGAGGAGGCAGTGCATCAGGACACAGTTCACTGAAACCTAGCACAGATTTAAAACTTCACTAACAGAGTGGGTTTAGATGCTCATGTCTGCATCAGGGTGCATGTCTGTTTCTCTCCGTTAACTAGAAAAGCACACTGACTCCCTCATATGTACTTTTACTGTTCAGACACATACATAGGTAGACCCAATCTTGCCTAAAATAATCACATTTCTAGTATCATCCACCCTCCTCCATCTAACATGAGAAATTTAATCATACAGGGGCAAGGACAGAAACTTTTTGCAGCACCTATGCAACTTCAGATACACAGAACCATCATCACCCATAATAATCATCACTGTCATCATCATCATCATCATAACAGCTTTTCCAAGTCTAAACTGCTGTAGGATTTGTCTCACCTTGTTTTATCATTCTCCATATTTTAAATGAATGATATTTGCAACATTTACTAAGAATATAAACTTTCCATAAATGAGATTTACTTACACCGTGCTATCAATTTTCCACATTGCTCCCCCCAAATATTTTCCATTTATTATTTCCATAGATGGAGAAGAGAGATTATGTAAATTCCTAACTATTCCTCATCTACCAAGAGGCATTCTTTTGTGAATAAGCTTCATATTCTGAAATCCTCTCTTTCAATGCAGCTGCTCCTTTTGTCCAAGATACTGTGGCAGCCCCACTATCTGCTATCAAATGAACACAGCCAGCAGCAAAGGGCCTTTAGGGGAGGAGGGGTGTCAAGCACAAAGTCAGGAGCTAGAACTGACTGCAGCTGGCAGGGCAGAAACAGTACAAGCATTTACCAAAGTGATCCAACATATTCTTTAATGCACCATTTTGCTACCTTATGCTCTAACATTGTTCATGGGCACAGTCTCAGGACTTTTCAACCTCATTAGGAAATGGGAGCTAAAGACAGAATGGTACAGATACAATTCTAAAAATTTAATTTCACATGTGGTACAGCAAAATAATTCGTATTGAAGTGACAGGTGAGGTGTAAATACCTAAGGAGAACAAACTAAGTTGGGAGATGTAAAAGTGCATTAGGCAGGGGCAGGAGGACATGGGACCACATAACAAGCAGGCCAAGGAGCACATCAATAAAAAGAGTGCAACATTATAGCCAACCCTTCAACCAGTGATTTCAAACCATCTTTCTTGCCACTACTGAAACTGCAATTGCATCCATTACTGTATGTGCAGCGAAGTAAAAGATATTAAATAAGCAAAGGATTGTCAAAGGAAGATCTTGACAAGATATCTGCATCCCTACAACTCACTGATGTGAACACCAAGGAGCTGGTAAAGCTGTTTTGGCTGAAAGACAATGACAGCAAAAAGTACAGCAGGTAAAATTGGCCTTCAGTAGCCTTTCAGCTGGAATTAGACTTTAGTTCCAGCTACCAGGAATGTGAAGAAACAGGGCATGCAATGTAACTATTTAATCTCAAGAGTCAGTTCTAGTTTTGAAATTGTATTTCAAATAACCAGATTCTACACAAATGCTCAATAAGGAAATGGTTCCTTGTCCCAAACAGGTCATACTCCAAATGGTGAGAGAAAACAGCCAAATCACCTCTAAGAAAGATAGAATTTATAAAAGAGTATTAATGATGTCACCTGGGGGCTTGAAAGGTTCTTTTTAGTATTTAATCATATCTTTCTAGGCATATCAGCTTAAAACAAGAGATTTGAGAGAGAACTAATGAATTCTATCTTAATGCTCTAATTTGCTTTATCTCAGTATTGTGTCCTATCTTATTTCCATGAATAGCTGGTGATTCTGAAATAGACTTTCTGCATACACTAAATGGTTAAAGCAAAGTGATTAAAAAACTTATAATATACAGGCTGTTTTTAGATATATATGTTATCAAGAGAGGTTGTGCAGTACTTGCTTAATTAATCTTTGCTGTCTTAACACATGAACCAGATGTACTATTATGTTCTTTGTTCTTCCCTAAAGAGGGGATGAGCTGATTATTTATCTTCAAACAATAGGAGTTCATGTACCACAGTGAAGAATTTTTTTTAATTGGGGAGGCAATCACTAACAAGCCTCAGCTGCAACTGCTTGATGTAAACACAGCACAAATTTGTTCCTGGAGTATTAAACGATGTTCCTACCAGTAAGTACATGAAACCAATTTCTAAGTAAGTGTGTAGAGAAAGAGATGGAAAGGAAAGAGTCTGGAAGGAGGAAAACTATTTTGTCTTTCATGTATTCATATTTACTTCTTTGATACACTAACACATTTTCATAGATAAGTTAAGATTGGAAGCTTCAAATACTGTTTACAAATAATGTGCTGAGGGAACAGAAATTAAAGAAACTGTTGGTTGATACAACACATTCCCTATATTATATAGCATGCAATCTAAGACATGTGAAAGGCACAAGGGAATATACAATATGTTCACAGGGCCACAAGAATACCTTGTGAAAGTTATTAACAGATTATATACTGAAATTAAAGTAATTGATACACTAAATTTAAAGTAAATCAAAAAAAGTACAAATTTATCATAAATCAATTTCACAAAGCCTTAAACACAGCTACTTCCTGGTCAGCAAATTCTTAGGGACATGCTACACAAATAAAAAAACTCAGATCAAAAAGCAAGGAAGTTTAGAAATCAGTAAACTGTTCTAGATAAGATATTTAAGAATTCACTTGATCTTCCTGATAAACTTCATCTCATCTGAAGTCCTCACTCCCCATTCCCTCTCAATAGTCTATCCCTTGTCATAACCCAAATTTCTTCCATAAAACTAGTTTCCAATAATTCACAATGATTTGTCTTGAAAACTCTATGGTTTTCAAGCCATAGAGTAAGGTTTGAAACCTATAAGCTCTTCACAGAAATAAAGTAAGTTTTTTACTTTAAATTACTGTAAAGAAAGAACTCATACAAAATAGAATAGGATTTGATTAAGAAAGTTTCCTAAGAAATCATAAAGCTGTATTATCAATATACCTCCAAAAATGAGAATAAGATCAAAATAACATTATAGGTAAAACACTATTAGTTTTTCTAAAATATCTTTTCTGCATCAATTAAAATTAGAAGGAATCAAGCATAACAGTCTTGTCACAATTTTAATTAGAAAGTACTACTTGAAGTAAGAATACTTTTATTTTTTTTCACAGCTATGCTCAGAGTTGGAAAAAAATAGTCAGCTATTTGGTTAAAAGTAATGTTTTCTCCTTTCTTTTTGCTTAACAGCAGGCTCTCTCAAGCTGCCATAGTCAGTGCTAAAGTGCTAACTATGTCACCATGCTGTGCATCACATTAAGTTCCCATTTCAGCTCATGAATTTCTGCCAGATTAGTCCAGTAACCAATAACAGAAAATGAGAAAATGGGAGTTATTTATTACCTCTTATCACCATCTTCCCAAACCTACAGAAAATCAACAGAGTACTGAGATCAATACAATTCAGTACAATGAGATCAATAGATTACTACACTTTCTAACCAATAGGCAGATCCAGGAAAACCAAGTCTGTCAGATGCATAATATAACTATAAAAGGATACAGGATCAAACCCAGTTAGGCTCAAATACAACAGTAAGAATATAAAATTGTCTAAAAAAAAAAAAAAACAAAAAAACCAACCACAGCTACAAACTGACAACTGCTAAAAAAGATGTTCTAACAATACAAAAATAATCTTTTAGGTATGGGCAACCATGAAGTCACAGGATCAAAAGGTTGTACTACAAACCCACTTGGACAATGTGGGGATATACAGATTCTATATGAATGCTGTGTGAGACATAGGATGTTACAGAAGACTAACAGATATTTTGTGCTGGCAAGATGTGCCTTAGTTATCTTCAATGCACTCTGAAAGAGGAGGGGAAATTTATTTAGACCAATAATGAGAATGAGATAAGCCCAGAGTCCACGGTTTATATTTGCTCATTCCTGTCACTGGAAAGCTCTGAAGATCTTCTGACTGACCAGACAGAGAGAAATACTGTAATTCTAAATAGTTCTCATGAAAAATAACAAAATTAAAACATAAGCTTTTAAGACCTTTTTCCATATAGTTCATTTTTTTGTAAAAATAAGTGCTTCCCCCTGCATGGAAGTATAGAAGGATCACGCCAGAGATGACACCTCCTGTGGTCAGAATGGATTAAGCTGTGCAATTTTATGTACCTTCCTCTGAAGCAAGAGGACAGTGAAATGCAGTCATTTTCAGGTTAAATCAATAGGACAGAAGCAGAGGCTGATGACATCTTCTCTTGTAATTTTAGAACTCAAGAAGTGATAAAAATAGGGAAATACATGAGAATATATTCGCTTATATTCCAAAAACAAAATTCAAGAAAATCTACATACACAATCAACTCCAAGAGAAATGCAACTTCTACAACCATCTTCCTTCTGAATATTCACTACTTAATGATTCCACCTTTCCACAATGTATAAAATAATTATTCAAACATTTAGATATTTTTGTACACAACTGTTCAAGTCTCCCAAATCTCAGCAGCACCTAATGGATATTTAAAGCAGAGGCACTCTCCAAAATCAGATGTGTGATATGCTTCTATTTTGTCTTGAACCAATTTGCAATAGATAGATAGAAAGGATTTTTTTTAAACATTCAACCAGACAACAAGAAATCTCCCTGCATGATGAACTTTGGTCATGAAGGTGTAAATGTTAAGTTCATTTGAGAACAGGATAGAAATATATTCTTCCAAAGTCACCTCCCACACTGAGGTAGCTAATGTCTGCTATGAATTTCTCAATTATTTCAGGTAAAATTTTAGCAATTCCTCTATCCATTTATCCAAAAACAGAACAAGCACAACACTTGCGGAATTTCCGAGTAATAGGAAAGCAAAGGAAGGTGGTTTAATAGAATCAGCAGGAACTTTCATTTTTCCAGCATTTATTTTTAAAAAAATAAAAATTAATCTACTTACTGACATATAACATCTTGTACTGACAGTACAAGAATATGCTCTGTATTTCTTGCATACTCTAAAATAAAAATGGCTCCACTTATCTTTGTTCTTCTTCATAATAAGGCCTCTTAGGGAACACTGGAGAACAACATACATTTTAAACCAGACCTTTTTCTGTAGAAATTCACCCACCTGCTCACTTTTTAAATGGAGAGTATTCTATTAGTCTTAAATAATAGTGTTAAAACCAGATGCAAAATGCTCCTATGAGCAGTCCCTCCAACAGCAAGGAAAGCTGGAACACAATACAGCTGATCTAGCAAAAAATGAGTAATTCTTATTCTGTCAAGAGTTGTTAAATGTGGAATGAAAAACTTCTTATTTTTAAACATTAATACAATCAGAGCTTGCAGAAGCGATTAAGAGTGCTTTCCATTTGAAAAAAAAAAACGTTAAGTTGACAATACTCACAGAATTGAATCACAGAACTACAGAATCATAGAATCAAATTCCTCTTTATCAAATTGCTACATCAAGGGAACCTAACATAATGCAGTAACAGAGTTAGAACTATAATCAGAATGTGGATATTTGATGTCCAGAAAGGCGGTGACATCCGCAGGCCATAATGCAAATCAAGTAAGTAGAGAACAAAATCAGGCATCTTTCCAATCTTGCAACTGAAATTTTACCATGGCTGTCAATTTACCAATCAAGGGCAGTTTAAACATTAAATTATCATCTGAACAAGAAAGACATAAAGCATGCTTCCAACACAACAGGACAAAGAAATTTTGCAGGTAAATTGCCTCATACTGTTGCAGTTTGTATAAAGAATATTAGATATTCCCTATTCTATTCATGAAAGGCAGACAAGAAAGCAAGAAAATAGAAAACAAATATCTCCAAATTCTTACATTCCAAGAAAGGGCACTTTTTTTCCTCTCTTAATTACAGAAAACCATATTCCTCTGGCTCCCTCCAGCTGGAATTATGTTATGTACATCAGTGGTTTGTGTGTTTCTCATAGACCCAGATCATATTGGGGTCTTTGAGAAACACACAAACCACTTAACACACTACTCAATTTACTGAGTAGGCACACTACTGCTTTTATTTTAACTTCAGATGAAAAGTTCTTACTCTTTGGACAACAATTTGCAATGCTATTTATCTTTACAACACATTGAAAAATTTTAGGTTTGTTAACCTTCATTCCAAATTCTTACACATTTACAACTAGTTAGTTCTATAAATTTGTGATGCTCTTAAGAAAATTCAAATGGTTTTCTTAGATCCAGCATCAAAGAGATAAGAAGTGTCTAATAAATGAAATACAGACTATGTGTAAGCAACCTGATGTGTCTCCATGTACTCATAAACACCCTTCCCAGAAATCTCTGATTGCAAATGCACTATTGTCAGAAGTAAATCCTAACTATACAACTATCTGAAAATATTTGCCAAATATAGAGAGCAACATTAAAACCAAAGCTGGAATGACCTAACTTTAGTGCATTAGAATGAAAATGTAAACAAACCCGAAGTTACTGATTCGTTACCTCTTTGGTAATTTTCAGCTATTATATACTCTGTGAAGTTATCCTAGGTGTTTTTCCAAATATTCAGGGATGTACTACCAGAAATAAAATATGCAAAAGTATGCAAGATAAAGGGCTTTGCTCCATTTTACCTTAGATAACATCATAGCTCAAAACTACAAGTAGATCTAATCAATCCTCTTTGTGAAAAGCTATTTCACAAGAAAGCAAAAGCAAGATAAAATGCCTAGAAAATGAAAAATGGCCAGGAGAACTGAATTGACTTGAAGCAATTACTGAATGACTTTGGGAGAGGAAAAAACATTGGTTAATTTTGGCTTGAAAACCATAACAACATCTACTTCCTCATTGACTGTGATATGAACAACTCTTATCCTCTTCAGTGTAAACTGACCTCATTTAAATTAAATTGGTGCTGATAATTCTTGCCCAATGCTTTGTGCATAAATTCATTTGTGTCCTATACTAAGGCACATTTTTATGAAGAGCATTATGTTGTATTTCTATCTATTTTCTGTGGGAAACCTAAAACGAAATACTACTCTAATACTGAATAGACTCTCAGAACCTTTGCAAAATGCACTTTCAGGAAGCTTTACAAAGTCTCTTTGTATCCCTCCATTCTGCTGTAATTGCCCTTGGACACAATGAATATTTCTGCACATTGGATCCATATGGAGACACAAATAATACTCCTGGTTGTTCCTGCTGTACCAAGCAAGGAACCTCTAAGACTTCTGTTGTTGTAGGATGCAGGCTGCACACCCAGAGTCACACAGCTTTCAGCACTGTGTGAAAGAGCACTTTCATCCTTTCACCATTTTCTCCGGATTTTACCTTCCAAAACACTTCAGCCCCATACTCAGCCATACATCCAAAGCCATACTCAGCCAGAAACCATCCACTGTGCAAGTTCTGTCAGCACAGAATGTACTGCCCATTGGTGACTGCAATATCATCTTCAATCTGTTAAATTATTACACAAAATTGTGTCTGAAGACAAACATTTTAAGAACTTGTCCTCTCAAATGCCTCCAGAAATCAAGTTTTCTAACCTCCATCTTCTTGAAGCAAATAAACTTCCATTCAGTAACCTGTTAACTAATACACAATGTGCTAAAAAATAGAATTTTGACAAATTAGTAAGAAAAAGTGAATTTTCTGGATAAAAATGAACACTGGGAGCATCTCAAACGAATACAAACAAACCATGTACGTACTGAGATGAAGATGCTATATTAAAACCTCCAAACCTTCCATTAACTTTGTCTCAAAAAAACCTTACTGGATGTGTGCAAAGTTTGATTAAAAATAGCACAAATCCAAAAGAAATTACAACTTTTAAGGGAGCAACGAAAAACTTGCCATTTGCAGAAGTGGAAAATTGCTTTCCCTACCACCCTCTGCTATTCTTTAGTACTAGTTAGTGAGGAAGACCAAAATACTGTAAAATACTGTTATATAAGTGAGGAAGTTCAAAAATGATTGGGCCCAATTCTATCTCCTGTAACCTACTTACAACAAGAAGCTACAGCAGAAGCTGTTTAGTTTTGTATTGGTTGCAATGATCACACTTGCAAAACAAACATGCTAACATTTGGTTTGAAAAAAGGTATGAGACCATTTTAAAGAGTACGATATTTAAAGGTAAAAGATTAAGATTCAAATTTTAAGCTGAAAATATATTTAGAAAAACTAAACATTTTCAATAAAACCTACCATTAAGAGGAAAAATGAAATTTTGCTCTCATTAGCACAGAAGTTTCACTTTAGAAAAGCTAATAACCAAAATTTTCATGTGAATAGAAACTATACAGAAAAACAAGAAGCAATAAGAAATAGCACAAAATCAGCAAGTGAGAGATCTTAAAGCAGCTGCCAGTCCTTCTTGAATCTTGACTGTGATTGTTGACCAACTTTAAAGCTAAGGCATGCTATTTTCTGATAGTACATGAGGAGAATTAATATGCATTTGGTTCATGTACAGCCTTTGAGTTTATAAATTAAAGAGCACATAAAATTAATCATGAGTCAGTTAAGAAGCCAAATATTTGACATAAACATTTTAAATTTCTGTATAATTTTATTATTTCCATGCTGATCACACAAACAAAAAATTAAGATTGTGTTATTTAACAGCAAAATGTATCAGTATTGAAAAGGATAAGCCAGGTCCTAAATATTTTCTTTGAAAAATATTTTTACAGAATAACCAATGACAAAAATCACTGAAATACAAATTGTTTTAAACTATTCAAGAAAGAAAAGCAATTAAATATTATGCCTAGTTTAAACTACTTTCCAAACCTATTTTAAATTCTGTTGCATTTTTATTACTTTGCAGTGGACACTTCAATATTTTAAATTAAAATTTAATGTAAAAATTGCTTTATAACTAAAAATACTCTTAAATAATTTATAAAATTGAATTATTGCACAAACATATTTTATTTCAAGTTCTTTGTCCTAACATGGTTAAGATTATATACAATTTTTTAATATCTGTATAGCTTAATCTCCAGATATTCAGAAAATAAAGAATTACAACTATTCTTTGATAACACTGCCACCTAGTGCAAACTCTAAATCAGAACAAAGCATTTCATTGAACTTGTAAATTCTGTAATTTAGCCTAAGGTGGAACTACAATATGTACAAATTGTGGCTTCAGTACTACTTAACTGTACATTGGAATACTGACTTTTGTTCTCCTACCTGGAATGCCTGTTAAATATGCAGCTACACTAATTTTGAAAATATGCTCTAAAATACTGTTATATAATACATTCACATCTAGTGTATACCAAAATGCTTTTGATTGTAAAAAATAAGAGAATACAAAACGAACATCCTGTATGCTCCTAGAATTTTACATGAATGCAGAAAAGAAACTGAAATATTACTTGGTTAAGTTTGATAGCTAACGAGGAGAAGTGGAAAATTACAACTGGAAAGAAGGAAGAAACTGAGAATTTCTAAGGTGAATTTATAAGAATCAAACTGACAGTAGAAAATCATCTTTACTTATACAGAATTGGTCAATACACACCTGACAAACCCAGAGGTCTTGAGAAACCACTGGATTTACTTAATTCCACTCACTTCTATAGCTATGCTGCCATCTAGTGAAACGGGATCCTCACTCTTCTCTGCAGGACTCACATTTTGTCCAAATGGAGAACAGCAGGGACAGGTACCACAGCAAACACTGCTCACCTGTAAGCACCTTATTCCCTCTGCTGCTTCTTCACCACTACCTTTTTGTAGCAACGTGTGCTACAATGTGACTCATTGTGGCTATGGGACAGTGAACATTTACACACCTAACCTGAAATGCAAACAGGCTTACAGACTTCAGTGAGAAACCAAGGAACTCAGTACAGACCACAGTCCAGGACCAGGGAAAAGTTATCCATTAGCAGATTTCAGACTATAAGACAGATAAAGTACTGAATACAGATAAATATTATTCTGAACCTTTGATTTCAATCACCTATTGTGGTTGTTTTTTCATTTCATTTAATTAGAATTCTGACTTACAAAACAGTTAAAACTTGGTGAATTCCAGACACTAAAAAGCAAATAAAGTAAGTACACACTCACCTGGGAAAATATATTTGCAGTTGGAGCAACTCTGTTGTCCACAATACTATATAATATTGCTAACAATCTGTCCAGGGGAAATGGCTTTGGCCCAAGTAGGTGATTGCTGGTCTGCAACAGAAACAACACTTTTTCACCCACTTCTTAATTCCCTGAAGTACTACATGATGTTATTCCTTTGGCCTCTAGGGAGGCACTATGATTCAGTAGTGTTTCATACAGCCTACTTACACATAATGGAATACACTGAATACATGTTTATTGATCAAGATATAGAAAGATCTATTTAACGTGGCAAGTGTTCAAATTGCAGAATAAAAAGGAACATTTCTGAGCAGTAACAGTAATTATGCCAAATTTCCTGTCAGCAGATTTATACATTCACTTTTGTTTAATGACCTTGCCCAGTTGAAGGAATGAAGAGGAAAGGCTATGTTTTATGGCATTCAAAGAATCACAGAATGGCTTGTGTTGGTGGGGAGCTTAAAGATTTCTTCCAAAGAAGGAGAACAAAACTGGTCAGAGTATTCCAGAGACAAGGCAAAGAGTGTGGGTAACACTCACAGTGCACACACCTCCCACAGGTTCAGCTGGCTAAAACAAAGAGCTCAGATGCCTGAGCCCAAGGCAACTGTGCTATCAGAACACAGCAGATTTGCTCAGCCTCACATCTGCAGAGCTCTTGTGCATCTGCACACCCCACACCTCAGTGACACCAATGGCCATTTCAGGCATTAGGGATTTTCTGCAAAAAGGAAATGTACAGTTTATAAGGCAGAACTGGGCAGTACTCCAACTCAGGCACTATAGTTAGGACTACAGAGATTTATGACCCACACTTCCAAAAGTTCTTACAAGGGAAATACTTGTTTTATTTTAAGTTTGTGTTTAATTCTCTCTACTTTGACATCCAGTTGCCTTTTTTGTAGAGTACATTGATTTATTCTTACTAGCAGAGCAGCCAAGATTAAATAGGATTTTCAAGGGAAATTTTGTTTCAAAATGCTTCTGGGAAAGAACATCTCAAGTATACCACCAGCACCTCAGTGGCATTAGCCTTCAGTAAGAAACAACCACTCATTTCTTCAGCAAAATCAAATGTTATTTCCAACACATGTTTTAAGTTTTCAAATCCAGAAGGTGTCCCCAAAGCTACCTCTTGGCTAACAAATTAAGCAGTGTGAAAAATCATGGAAACACATGGCCAAAAATAGATTCACCAGGAAGATCTCTCACTTGTCACTGGAAAAGCATCATTCCAGGCCAACCATGCAAAGAAACCAAGCAAATTCTGCTTTTATCAGCAACAGGGCAATTAATAGAATGCTAGGTCAGTTTCTTCCCCTCATTCACAAGATTCATTTTTTTCTAGTAAAAAAACCCCACAGCCTCTGGACTGACACAATTATGAATCACAAAACAGATTTTTAGTCTTGCTACTGCAAAACTTTTAAGGAGAGATTTATTTCATCTGATGTCAGCTTCCTGCCAAGCAGGTACAGACAGCCAAACCAGTTTCTGCAGCTCCAAGTACAGCCAGTAGAAATCTAATCAATACAATTTGTGGTGCCATTCATCTGCCTGAACATAGAACCTGCTTCAGCAAGAGCCAAATCACAGCCCTCACTCCAATGACTGCACTGACTGACTCTGCATGGGCTATAAACTGTTTTAGATGCAGGCACCCACTAGAGTTAGGTGAATCTGATCTGTAAATCAGTGTTCAGACAAGCTTCTCTGGGCAAAGGTATATTGACATAAACTGTCACACCAACTGAAGCAAATGAGTCTATTTGTAACACCACATCTGTAATTGTTTATCCCTATATTTCAATTTCCCCCATTATAGAAATCTTTATAAAAATTCTTTAAAGAATATAAAATTATTTTTGAGAGAAATTATGATATTTGGCAATTCCACTTATGATGTCCTTTCATTAGCTTTATTAAACACACTTTGTTGTACACAACATTATGGCTATAGGAGAAAATTTTATGTTACAGTTTTAATAAAATGTCTGTATCTCACAGAAATTTGTACCATACAAAACAAGTGCACCAAAAATTGTTATTTCTGCAGTTCTGATGTTTCTACAGTAATCAATAACACAAAATGTAATACAAATCCACAAATACAGTGGAAAAAAAAATACTTGTTGCCAAGCTCAGCTTAGAAGGATAAAATACATACCTTCTCATGCTTCTTCATGAAGTTGGTCTTTCTGATTTTCCCATGATGCTGCAAACAACAGACAAGAGCAAAGGTAATTAAAACAGTCAATAAATAATGTATACACTACAAATTGTATGGCAGAATGTTATTCTAGATCTACTTCTTTACTAAACTTCCAGTATTTGCCTTTGATGTCATTACCAAACATTCTTACTAGAAGCCCTAAAATTACACTTGCCCAGCTTCTTGCTTCACCCCGTCCCAAGTGGGGCAAAGCCAAAGCACAACATGCTAATATTTTCTGTTGAAATGCATAAGTTGTTTTTTTTCTAATTTACTCAGGATGAGTAAATTTTACTACTGATGAGGTAGTAAAAATTGGTTTGTAATATGACTTCATGCTACCATCCTCCTCATATCCTCAATCATCTAATAAAAAAGACAGATGATGACTATCATGATTTTAAAAATGTATCCATGTATAAATCCACCAAAATTTTCACCTTTTATTGACCTTATTTCAGAATTTGGATGCTGCAAAAGTTGGCAGAATGACAACCAGGAATTTAATCAATACAATACAATACAAAGGTAGTTCAAGGTTCTTGAGCTAAATGACAAAAGGAAGGAACAGGGGAGGGTGAGGGGTAGGGGTGGGTGTTGAAGAAATGCAATGTAATTTAAAGCTGTACAATTTAAAAATTGTCTTTAAAATGGAAGGACTATTGAAAGAAAATAGTCAAGTGCTCTTGGATCTCAACTAAAAATGTGAGGGCAAGACAAGGGCAGAAGAACAGTAAACAGTGCTACAAATGAATGGGTTAAAAAGAGAAACAAGAAATCCAAGAGAGACATGAAGGATGAGGCATTAGTGATGCAAAATGAGCGAAGAGGTGCAATAATTTTTAAACATAGTTAAGTGCTATTTCTCAAAATATCATCTGATGAGTTTTTCCTACTTCCACAGCTCTGAGAAGTATACCTTATTAATATACCTTATAATCATGCTCAGTCAATCAGGGAAAAAAACTCAAATAAAGGAATTATTTCTTCATTTAAATGTTTAAAATCTTGTAGTAAGTATTTGTGGCCCTCAATATTCAGCCATGTCAAAATTATCTTAGTAAATGTGGCTTTACTTGAAAGACTTCTGCAGAGCTAAACAGCAGAGAGGGCTTAGGTTCAATTCACATGATTTATCTGATTAGAAAAATTAGCTAATTCAGCTAATACATATCAAACACAATTAGAGACAGCAAAGCAATCATTTCATCATGCCTTTGAAAAAATGACTGCAGTGCTAACCATGACCTTTTAGAGAGGAAAGTGATCAAGCCTGAGGTTACACAGAATGCTTTGGATGGAGCACAACAAACTGCATTTGTGCATGTTCCAGGCTATGCTGGGATCTCCATATGGGATATGTGGTATCCTGTTTCTGTTCAAGCACAAAACCCCACGATAGTAATTCAGAGCTAATTTTCAATTAGCTTTTAATGCTGTTTTCTCTAAGGACTTCCTAGATAAATACTCCTATTCTTTCCTGTTTTTAAGAGTTCCAAACCAGCTTTGCTTTTTTCTCTCCATCTACTGCAAAGCTCCTGAATTTTCACATAACCAAAGGAATGGTGCCAACTATCACTCTCCTACTCTGTTGGGCTGTTAGCACTCCAGGCTGCCCCAAACTGTGACTTTATTTCAGCTGTAGTATAGCCTAGCATCTATAGAGCAGTGCAGATGAGCAACTCAGTGACCATCCTTTTGTTTGCATTCCTTTTGCTTCTTTTAGTCCTTAGTTAAATCACTCCAGAAGATACTTTTCTGTCATCTATTCTGAATCTCATTACAAACATGATAAAAATCATATTCTACTTCCACTGTTCACATCAGTCATACAAATATTAAGCTTGAAACCCCCTCAAAAGTGTTGGTTTTGTTGGGCTTTGAGATGCAGCTATTTCTGAAGTTCAGTTTTAGACCCGATGAAGGGCTAACTGATATGCAACACGTGAAGGAAAATGGTGACTTTTGCTTCACCAGTTCTTTGGAAAAAAATACCTGATAGAAATACCTTCCTGACCCCTGCTTCAAAAACCTTAGAAATTCATGTTTATTGTACAAAACTTTAATACAGTTCATGTGCAAGAGTGGAAACCCATGCAGAGATACTACAAAGGAGAAAGGAAAAAACCTAAGTTGAAAAGGTTGTTCGGAGAACACAAGGAAGATGTGGCACTTTTTTGTACATGTTCTACAGACCTGACTCTTGCATGCTCTCCTGTTTCTGTGTAGAAACATTTCTTCAGCAAAAAAAATCTCTAACAAAGAAAATGCTCCAGCCAAGTGCAAAGAACAAGGCTTGCCCATAAAGAAAATTTACCTATCTACACTTACTACAAGTAACCCTTCACTCAGGAAAGGACTAAATAGAAGGGTGACAGATACTGATAGAATAGCTTTCAGTAAGATGATATCACAGTCTAAACTGAAAACATACTAACATTTCATCACTAGAAACTGCAGTAACTTCTCAAAATGTATATCTATGACGTTTTTGGTTTTTTTTGAAGAGGGAGTAATATTTTTTTACAAATTTGTCTTGCCCTCATTTTCTTTAATTGCTTACACCTATCCATCACAAATGCCATGTATTTATACACACAGGCATATATCAATATGTACTGTAATAGCTGGTAAAATGCATAGAAAGTCCAACTGCCTGATCACTTTTCTGATACCTGTCTTCCCACCTACATTTTGTCAAATAACTCAAAATGAGGCAATGAGGCAGGCTTGAGGAGCTTGAAGATCCTAGGTCAGGAAGAGACATAAAACAACAACTCATGGCACCACAGCACTTATCTGCAGTATGACCACAACTTAGCTCACAGGAAAAAAAGGAAGGAAAAAAAAAAAAAAAAGAAGAAAATCCATCAACATCTACATGGCAAGAACTATCAGAAAATTATCTTTAGCCCAGGAGCTGGTAGTAACAATTAACACATCCATCCTAAAACATGCATTACCACCATTTCAACACAATACATACCAGCTAATGTATTCACACCTCCTGAAAAAGCAACTGCTTGTTTCTGTTCCAAAAACTTAGAACTCCATAAAAAACCCAACACTGCTCCAAGTCATTTTATCTCATTAAAGGCCAAGGCAGTTTTGGTTTGTACCTTACTCTGGAAATTTAAGTGTAGCTTATATCTAAGGACACTGTGGTCACTCCACTAAAATCTTGTCAAAACAAAGCTGTATCAACTCAGAAAAGCAAAGCACAGTGCTCATGCTATAACAGCTTTATGCATCATTTGACATGAAGAATTTGGATTTATTAGACATTTAAATCACTCAGTGATCATCACCAATCACAGTATATGTTCTACAGTAAAGCTGCTCATCAAATCAAATGAAGCGCACACAGAAACAGAGCTCAAAATAAACAGCTGAAGAGTTTTAAACCATGAAATTCAGCATGCAGGAATCCAGTTAACAGCACTAAGACATGAATTTTGTTACCTTAAGAAAGAATCTCTTATCTGTCCTAACAGGATTGTAGGAGGCAAGGTAAGCAGCTATTAGAAGAAATTTGGAGTAATAAGGCAGTTCCACATGGGTATGTGCAGAAAGTCCTAGAAAATAAACAAACAGTTCATGAGTTAACAAAAACCCAGCCTGAACATCCACAAACTTCAAATTAAACTTCCCTGCATTCATTTTCTTTTTCTTCTCTCCTGCTCTAGTGCCATAACTAAATAAGTATGACTTTCTCAGCCCCGTTATAACAGATGCAAACTCAGGGAAGGGCCAAGGAGCACGGCACAAAGGTAACATTCTGCAACCTTTCAGACTCTCAGCAACTGTACTTGAAGCATCAGGGATTCATAAATCTTCTGGAAAAAAACGATATAAATAATTCCAGGCTACTTTCTTTTAAGGGAATCCTCCTGACAAACAAGGCAGATGAAGTGATACATTTATATACAAGTGTAAGTTTTTTCAAGATTCAACCTTTAGGCTCCTCTAGACCATCCAACAGCTTGTCCAGGAACAAGGCTGGCACGGTGAAGAAAGCAGCAGTGCTGCACTTCTGATAAATAGTTCATCTGTGATAAATGATTTTTAGCAACTGTTCCATTTCCTATAGAAAATGTTTTAAAAATTTTAAACTTGAACCAGTTGACTCTGTATATGTGTATACCTAATTAAGATTAAACACAGATATTAAAATCTACAAAAACGACAGTCTAGTGAATACCTGCTTACCCTCTTTTTGAGGGGAACTCAAAGTACTTTTACTTTGTAATTTTTATCCTTACAGTCCCTTGCTCTTGTTTTACATGCTTATGCATAAAAACAGGATCATCAAACCACCCTTCATCAGCTGGCTAATTACAGAAACCATTAAAGGGTCTCTCTTGTGCCCTCTGCTTAAACTTTTTACTTCAACAGTTTCTTGTTCTGTGAAGCACCTGTGTCCTTATGCTTTAATCCACAAATATCAGCAAATAAAGATTAAAGAATTAAACATGTTAAAAGTTATGATTCAGGGCCCACAGCATAGGGAAAAGCATCCCAAATGACTGCTAGTAATGATTTCCTCTCACATAAGCATAAAAGAACAGCAGTTTTAGTTTCACTCATGATTAAGAGATTCTCTTGTACTGCATGCTATTGATAACATGCAACACCAAATAAACTCTTGCAGACAGACAATTTAGTTTAACACAAAAACATCTGGTTTTTCTCCATTCTTCTGGTCAGCCAATATTGCAGCACACACTGAACTATTTGATGATTTACACCTTTATTAGAGTTAGAATTTTATTTATTAGAACAACTTCTCAAGCATATTGCTATCAAACGCTGTTTTAACAACATGAAATTTTTGCCTACTACATACACTAATGAAAATGCATTTAAAATGAAGTTTCCCTTTATGGGGTTGTCAGGTGCAAAATATTTCATGATTATCTATCTGGGAGAGAGTTTAATAAGGACACTTTGAATCAAACTCCTTTGGTCAGAAATGTTGAACATTCACCAATCATAAACCAAACATAGGAAAAAGTCTGATGATTGCATTTATCTCAAGGAATTGTCATGACAAATAATATAAAAAATGTTTCCTAAATAAAAACTGGTCAAAAGACCATGACCAACTGACATCACCTGCAAAATGTTTCAGTATTCCTTCTAAATTGTAAATGAAGGCTGACAAATATATTAAGATTCAACTTTCCAGCCTGCCTAAAGTATAAAACCAACAAAGGTCTACTTGTCCAAGGGAAGAACATAAAGAAAGAACACCTGCACTTCTGACACTTCTATTTGCAAGAAATCTGGACCAGGACAGGTGTTTTGTTTAGGAATGTGCTAATTTAGTGCAATACACCAGGTACAACATTCTCCTCTCCCCACTTGGACAATTCTGCCAGTTGGCACACAGAGGTTTGACCAACAGGGTTCAGGCCATTCCTCACCCATTCTGACATATAAAATACTGATGTAAAGAAGACTGCTTTTACCTGCAAAGGATATTAGGAAAGGTTACTCCCAATATATATGATAGGGAAGAAACATTTCTTTGTAGAACACCTCAAAGAACAATAATTACCCTGAATTGTAAGTGAATACCAACAGGTAGCTTTGTCTGTGTGGTTTCATTAACATGTTCTCAGGTGACAATTACCAAGTGGAAGCAAAAAGCACATTTCACATCACACACCCCTCCACAGTTACTGTGTTTGATACCTTTCAGTTGCCCAGGCTCTCCACCATCATGCTGCAAACGCTCCCACTGTGAGCTGAAAGACAGACAATGCAAATACAGAAAGATTTGCACAGTATTTGACAGTCTTTTAGAGAAAGCTACTTGCTTGATATATTCTAATTTTGTGACACTGGCTAGGATACAGCTAGTGAGAGAATAATTTAAAATACATGGTCTCACTGTCTCGCATGTAAATGTTAATAATCTGCAGACTATGTATTTGATAAAAAAAAAGGCAAAAAATAATGTTAGATTAAGGCATAAGGGATCTAATTGTAAAATACCTATTTCCTTCCATCCAACTACTATGAGTAAGCAAACATCCACAGCAGTAAGCTTTCCAAGTTTCAAGAATAATGCAAAATTGCATAAAAAGTAAAAACACTGATAGCTCTGATTCTTTTTAATCTCCTTAATAACTGTCTACATTTGTGAGAAGAATACTATAATTACTTCATAATGTAATTTTGAAGTCAATGGAAGTCATCAAGATGGATTACTCTGTCAGTGAAAAATGCCCCCAAGTAGTTTGGCGTTTTCCTAAACAATAGCAAAAAAAATTCACTATAAAACTTTCCTAAAGGAATGACATTGCCAGCAATTTCAGATTTTGGATCATTTGTACGCCACAAGGGGATTACAAAAAGATAAGTCCTTCAACAAACCTATTTTGGCTTGTTTTTTAAAGTTCCTCATGAACAGAGTTTATCAGCCCTAAGCCATAAAACTTATAAAAACAGTGTAATGGGAGCTCAGGTTATACTTAAATTACAATGAATGACAAAACAACTCATCAGGAGTTAAGGTTTTATCCAATGTCTATTTTCCAGGCATGAAAAAGGTTAATTTTCCTTTCAGTTCAGGTAGCACAAAAGCTGATAGCAAAGTTCTAGCACTATAAATTACATGGTCAAGAAAAAAACAGAGTAATCACAGCTGTGTGGCCAGAAAAACTCATATAGTGATTTCCTCAAGTACTTACTTAAATCCTAGCACTGTTAGACAGAAAGCTAGAATCTCTAATAAAAATCAAGTCAAGCTCAAATTTATAATCAAAGAACACTGTAGAGGGAAATTACTTATTTGGAAACAATTCACAAGCTATTTTGTATCATAATCTTTTATTACAACCTAATTAGAGTAGGCAATTACACAATATAAAAAGTCAGGAAGATCCCGAGTAGACTGTGTAATGAAGATCAATATTGAATATAAATAAATATTTGAGCCAAACAGTAAAATGCTGCATGCTACAGTGAAGTCTGGCTTGAAAACAGCAAAATCAATTCTTTTTTTGAAGGAATGCTCACATCTCTAGAATTTTAGCAAAGACTTCTACTACACACTCAGGTTGTGACCAGAATATTCTATAGCCTCAATGACATTGAAAGGAACAAAATCAGTATGTTTCTACCAAGATAAAGAAACCAAGCAATACTGGATGATCTCTCTTCACACAATGTAACATCAGAATCGTTCATCTTAAAGGTGGAGAGAACATTAAACCTAAGCCAGTTATTACCACTGTGAATGAACATCACCATCTTTTCTTCTAAGCACTCTGGCAGCTTATAAAATAAACAAGGAATCTAAAACAATACCAAGAACAATAGCCATTAATAGGAAAGCAGATTTTAATGCTGTCCAAAATGGCAACTCCATGCAAGAAAAAGCTGCCCTTGGAGAAGAAAATAAGGGATCAGAAAGCACAGTCAGCAAACAAACCTGGTGATATCAAACAAAGCTAAGAAACACAGATACTCAAAATCTGTAATATCTCAAGAATTTTGAGGCTTGCACACATCCTTGGTACAGTGAGTATCTGGCAAGCTAACACACACAGTGTTTTAAACTGTGCCTGTATATTCTGGTGATGGATTCCCATGCTTGGTAGTTCATACATTACAGAAAATGGATCTAGCATCACTGTAAAGGAGAACAAAACCTGCTGCCACTGCTTTACTTATTGAATCTTTTATATCCTACAAATACCACTTTGTTTAAATCTCCTCCTGAGATATGCTATTTCTAACAGTGTATGGCAAGAAAGAAATGCACATTAAAGAAAAAAGATTACATCTAGCAAAAAAGAAACACTAGCCATGAAACACAGTGAGAGGAAGGCAGTTAAAAACAGCAACTCCAACAAAGCAAACAAGCCTGTGCCTCCAAATTACCTGGATATTTCCCGGAGATAAACAGTCTGCATTGCCTTCTTCAAATGAGGTTCAATGTTCTTCCAGAGTTTGCGGGTGTCGCGTTCATTTGCTGCAGCAAAGCAGAATCAACTCTGGTAACATTTAACTCAAACAACACTGAAACTCATCCCTGACACCTGAACAGTCACAGCCATGACAGTCTAACACCCTGACTCTGACCTGCTGCTTTAGGATGATGCACCATCACCATCCATCCAGCAAGCACATGCTGCCACACAAGGCTGTTTCTCTGTGACTGTTCTGAGATAATCTCAAGATTATCAGCTTGACAAAACCTCTCCTCTTGCTTTCTTTCTTCTCTTAGCTTGACAAAGAAATAACTTATCCCATTACTTTGTCAAAGTCCTGATGGTTGAGTGAGGAGAAAGATTAAGAGGAAGCAGGCAAATTTTCAGGGTATTTCCACCTTTGCTTCCTAAAACACCACCACCAAATACCATGTACTGCTCCTGCTGCAAGGGCTAATGACTGGGTACAGCTGGAGTGAGCACTGCTGCCGTGACCTGAGGCACCACTGTGCCACCACAGCACGAGGATCAGAGCAAAGTCTTCACCAAAACCCACAGAACAGCACCTGCTCTCTCACACACCTCCCAAATTAAAGACACAGCCTTACCTTCCCCTCTGACCACTGGCTCACAGTATTTGGCAAAATTGAGCGCTGCCTACAGAAAGCAGAAATGGAACACATTAAAGCACAATCCATCTGATCCAGCTAGAGTATAACCAGCAGGGTAATTATCTCCTTTGCAAAGCCAACAAATCCTTTAAAGTCAATAATTATGCCACTTGCTAACAAACATTATACTGTCACAAATAGCAACATTTTTGTACTATAAAATACAAACAGAAGTAATCTATCACAGGTTACATGGCTTTGAGCTCAGCAAGGTTTGTTTATCCTACTCACAGGTTGCATTTTTTTTTTAACTAACATAATAACTTATCATTACAAATGCAATACAAGTGTTATAATGAATTTTTCTTTCTCCCTTCATTTTCAGATAAAACTTTCCATTCCAGGAGAAGTTCAGCACACTTAAACACAAGCAGAAATGATTTATTTTTTCAAAAATTATTTATTTAAAAACATGCTAGCATATTCCATATGCAAATTAACTCCTTTTGCCTAAAGTAAGATTAAGAGATCTTTGAGAACACTATAAGCAAGACTTTCTTCTAAAATGTTTAAATCAATATCCCATAGAATTTTGTAAAATACCAATCCTCAGACTGGTAAAATACCAACCCTCAGAAAAAGATTATCTTTTTGTCCTACTGCACTTTCATAAATCTCTGTGCTAATATACAAAACTCAAAGTGTAACTTCCATATATAAATCTAATAAAATTCCAGAACGTATTATTAATAATCACACAAAATGCATACACATCTAGAGTCTGTATTAGACACTAAGGAGGTCAGAAGCCTGCATGTCTGTCACTATGTTCTATGGAAGAGACTTGCCAACCACAAAGAATTTAGGGTCCAATCACATAAGTATTTTCATAGTGTTGCCCAATCAAATAGTGCATCTAAACCTAATGAAATTCTCATGAACAGAGCCCTCAAGTACATGTCTGCAAGAACTGTGACCCTGGTTTCCATTTCTGTCTCCAGCAATCTCATTTACATACAAAACCTGTATGGTTTTATAAGAACAGGTAAGTTCAGCTGAAATTTAGCAGCATGTTCCTGAGGGAAACACAGGCAGAACATTCAGATCATCTCTGGAGCACTGATTTCTTCACTGATAACATCAAACTTGTAAAATTTCCTTGTACAGGTAATTAAATAATTGGATTAAGATAATGTTGGTAATTGTTAATAAGCTTGTACAAATGTCACCATCAAGTAACTTAATTCTCTTCTGTGAAGTTTGTTTACTATTACATTATGTGGTTAAAACACCTTTTTTCCAAGTACTTTCAATTTATTACCAGCAAAGTACACAACACTGGAAGCCCTTTACAGCCACAAAACAACTGCAACCTTTGTTATGGATTTTAAAGGCAGCCACATTTTAAGCTAACACATTCTCAGGAGGGCAAATTTACACTAGATATAAGAAAGACTTTTTTACTATGAAGGTGGTGAGACACTGACAGGCTGCCAGAGAAGCAGTGGATGCTCCATCCCTGGACGTTTTGAAGGCCAGGCTGGATGAGGCTTTGATCAACCTGCAGGAGGTGTCCCTGCCCATGGCAGGGGAGTTGGAACTTGACCTTTAAGGTCCTTTCCAACCCAAACCATTCTACAATCTCTAATTTTCCCTTTGTCCATATTCAACAATAAATCTAGACTTTCGTTTGGAAAAAACATCACAAAACAAAACAGCAACTCTCAAGAAGCTCATCTCACCAGATGCCGAAGTTCCTTCAGGTCCCTACAGACCATGTAGAAGACACCAAGCAAAATATTGATGTATGCAGCATAGAAATCTGCAGAATATTCTGGGGGATGATTCTGTGACAAGATCTTCTGCAGATGTCCTGTTTAAACAAAAATAAATTTTGCTGTTTTCAAGCCAACTTAATAAATCGACCATGTTTGTGGAAAAACAAACAATACCTATCACAAAAAAGCCCCCAACAAAATCCACCAAAAGCTACACTGATTTGAAGAACCAGCATATGTAATGGAATTAAAACATTCCTTTGAGATGTTCTGGAAAGTGGAAAAAGACAAGATCTTTACAGGTTGTGTGAATACAGACTTGTACATTCCAGTAGCTATTACATATTCTGGGCTCTGTACAAGGCACACTGATAAAGCTGGAAAAACTTTTGAATGTCCTTTGGAAAAGTGTTATACAATCCCCAAAAAGCAGATTAAAAAATGAGTTTACCTATGCTGTAGTCTGGAAAATACATGGTGAATGGCTCAAAGCAGCCAATGTTTGGACGGAAGAGTTCCCACACTATTTCACTGAGCAGAATGACTGTCACATTTCTGTCAGTCTGCACAGGGAAAGAAAAACCCAAATGAGAGAGTGACAGGCAGAGAAATGACAAAAATCCAGTGCATGTTAGAGCATCAATCAAAAAATTCTTATTGTGACTTTTCTGTTTCACAAAATCATTAAATTTACAGTTTATTTCTATACTAGTAATTAGCATTAAAGCTTCAGCTAGCCTAATCAAGCAGATCATACATTTGCAAATCTTTATAATTATATGATATTTCTCTCCAACCCCTGCCATTTCACTGACATGTAAGCTTTCTGGGGTGACAGAATACCAAGTAGATTCCACCCCAAAATTAAGAGAACATTTTACTTTAGTAATTAATCACAGATCTTCAGAGCAAACAGAAAAAGTTAAAAAGTAAAAAGAAAACTCAGCACCTCAGGAACCAAGATATCTTGTACGTTATTTTAAAGGCAATCTGGTCTTTAAAGACAAACACACAGACATCCCAAACCAAAAATGTAATATTACCTGTTTACTCTCCCAACTGTTTTACTAGTTAATAACAGTGGAGCTGTTCATAGTAATATATTTTTGTAATTAAGTTTTTAGTGACAGAATGCCTGCTTCTGATTGGATGCTTTGATCAATAGGTAACAAAATGCTTCATATTAAAAATTATATTGTTTTATTTTGGTAACCCTTCAAAATATTAGCTACTTAATATGAAGCTAAAACTACCTGTGAAGATGATGTGTCATTTTCCCTCTTTGCAAGGTTTTGCAACCATACTAAAAATTCTGCCTAACAAAAGATGCTTTTAAATATGGTTCTTCAAGAAAGACATTTGAAAACTATTAAGGCACCTCCATAAAACAAAAGGAAGGAACCTGATTGAATTGACAGTGCTGTGAATGACTTGAAAGATGTTTAAATGCTATTCCCTTCCCTGAAATGTAATGAAAATCATCTTTTTTACTTACTTTTCCCACTTCTTAGTGAAGTGGCACCCACCCATATTCTTTATTGTTTCTTCTTCGTGTTTATGGAACATAAGTATTTTCTTTGCTTTTAACAAGAAAGTACCTTTCTGCATTTCTTTCAGCTGGTTTCCTCTCCCAGAACTCCAAATGTTTCAGCTGACAGAAGTGCTAAGATACATTCAGCTCACTTCCTGACTGATCATCCAGTATGAAGAACTTCAATACCTGTGACCACAATCCTCAGAGAAATCAAGCATCCATGACCTATTCTTCAGCACTGACCTGCCAGTCCCACTGTATCCTCCACTCCTACCAGAGGTGTTCCTGGTCTCCTTTCACTCCAGGAAAGGAAGAGATGCAAGAGATCTGCTCCTACAACATTGCTCTGCAACACTGGTTGCACAACTGTTTTAGAAAGCCTCAGTCCAGAATCCAGAATTTAAGCAATTGGAATATCAGCAGTGAAGACAACAGACTTGTCTGGGGGTTAGTTTAGAATCTGGGAGTGTTCCTCTGGCATATATAAATCTTAAGTCTATGGGGTTTTGATCCTTGAACATCAATTACAGACCCAAGTTTGCCTCCCTTCCTTGCAGAACAGGTTGTTTCTGCTTCAGGAGCAGCCTAGTCCAGAACATGGGCAGAACAGACAAAAAGAGACAGAAAATGCACCAGCTGTCAGGAGTAAGAACACAGCTGTGAATCAGTCTTCATTCAGTAGAGAAATCAATGTGACCAGAAGATTAAGAGCACCACACAAAAGCTTGAGATAACAAGCATAATTTCAGCTATTTACATGTTCAGATATTTCAAAGTACCAGCATCTTACAGTTTTGTCTTCAGTTTCTTTTCAGGGAATGAACCATTTTTGCTTATTTCAAGGCAAAAGTTTTGATGCCTCAGAAGCAAGAAAGGAAAGCACACTGTGGTTTACTCCAATCAGAAACTTACTGAGGCACAATTCCAGGAGAAGTGTGAGAAAACTCTCTAGCAAGTCAAAACACATTGACAGCTGCTGAGCTGTGCAGCACCAGCCAAATGAAACAGCTGGTAGTCTCCTGAAAATCTCATTCTTAAAAAGACAAATAACCTAGAAAAGACAGCTATATATCTGACATGAGCCTCCAAAGACTCTACACATCAAACATTGTAAACAAGATACCATTAACCACAACTTAAAAAAAAAAACAAAGGGGCTAATAAAAATCTCCCAAAGTTTAAATTCTAGTTTGGTTTCTAGTTTTGACCACTGTTTTGAGGGAGTGGGGCTTAATTTTTCAACTTTTCTCATCTAAAGACTCATTTCTCTTGATCTGTGAGCCTGGATGTACAGGCACCACACGTTCAGTTACTTTCAACAGGCAGGACACACAGAACAATTTCTTTCCAAACACTCACCAACTCTTGAAGCCTAAGGAATGCTGGCAGGATGTTTGGTTCCATTTCCCTCAGCTGTTCTGCTCTATCCAGAACCTTTCAACAAAACAATGATATTATATAGACAAACTCAACTCCCACTCTCATATGGATTTTAAATTAATTCTTAGCTGCTGGAAACTGAATTGGAGAGATTACTGCTCCAAATGTGCTTCCAGGAAGCCCAAGCAGCTCTGCATCTAAAAAAGCATACAATCCCTAGACAAGCAACATTCTCATACCTTATGGCAGGAAGAATTATTATTTAAGTCCAGTTAGGAATATCACAACAAAGTCAAGGATATCCTTAACAACCACTGAAACCTCCATTTTTTCCCAAAATTGTTCTCATGCTTCAAATTTTCCTGTAGTACAGTAAGACTGTAACCACATGCTTACTCCAGGAGAGTTGTGCTTTCCTACCATTATATGATTTTTCAGAAACAAGTAAGAGCTGGTATTCTGAATTTTGAGAGAAACTTTTCTTGCCATCGTTTGCAGCCTAGGAATTTACAGGATTTATTGTATGCAAACCTCACATAGCAGTAACAGATGTAGCATATGTACAGCTTAAACAAGAAACATCTTAAGCAAATAACATTTTAGAGTCTGAAGAATTAAAACAGAAGCATGAAGACATCCATAGTTACACTTTGGCAAAAAAATGTGTACTTCCAGCACACCTAAAATCTTGACAGAAATGAAAAAAGAGAATAGAAATACATTTCTTTTGCAGCTTATTTACTACTTGCAATATAAATCTAAATTCTGAAGCTCGTTATTTCTTTAGAATTATTGCTCTTGAGATATAAACTATATGTCTGCAGAAAACTATATTTTCTATCCTATTACACATCTTCTTGCCATGAGAATCTTACATCATCTATCATTTCTGTTGCCAACAATAAGGAAAAGAACTTTATGTGAACAACCAAACATTTTCTGAAAATATTATTTCAGAATCCCACCACACAAATCTGAAAGAACTCTGCATCAATATTTCATACTTTGTGAATTTATTAAAAACTTTACATTGGTATCTGCATTTGGTTCATGTAATAAGTGACTTCAGGAATGAAGACTGCTTTACACTACAGACCAAAGAGTGGCTATGTATTTTTACTAATAAAACACTGCTTATTGGACCCAGTGACTTGTAGCTACCAAACACAAAGCTTTAAGGTCTTGATCTAAGCATAAAATATTTTTTAGTTAAATGGGACCCTACAGTTCCTACTTACAGGAAAATGTCAAGTGGTTCACACAAACAGCCTTCCCCCAGGTCTATTAATCTATGTGTTATTCTTTGGTGTCCATATAGACTTGCCACTCATCAATTTTTTAAAATAGGCAATACTTTCTAAAACTGGCTGCTCACTTACATTTAAAAAGTAGCTTGATACTTCTGTAAAGTGTATATTGTAAATCTATGAACGGCAACAAGTTAAGTCTACTCCAATTTTTCAGGTAGTTAAAATGAATAAATTCATTTTTTCATAAGTAATCACAGGCATTCAGCACCTATGCTTGGGTTAAGAGAAACATTTAGAATCCTTTGCTTGAAAGTAAACATTCATCTTGAGTTACTCTGAGTTAATTGAGCTGAAATATTACATTATCTACTACTGAAATGAAATGGAATAAGTCAGCATTGCCAGTTTATCTAACCAGCATGCTGGTCTTCCATCAGTCTCAATTTAAACCACTCTACAATAAATCCAGATGACATCAGTTAATAAACACAAATTGATTTCTCCCATTTCTGTCTGTTCCCATGCAGAATGCAACTGAAATACTAATTTAATACTTAATTCTTCTGAGGCAACAACTATTTTCATGATTCAATTGAAGCTTTGTAGTTATTTTAATGCTTTACTTTCTACAACCATTGTTCAAGAACTTTCTAATTTTCTATATGATGCCAATTTTCATAAAATACACAAAGAATTCTTTAATGATGTAAAATAGTTTTTAATCCAAATACTAATCTGAAAGCAAGATTTTACTGCAAGAAGTATTATGTGAAACACACTGAATGTTATTAAAGAGATAAATTTTTGTGTTTAAGAATTGCTGAAGAATGTCAGTATCAATTTTGTGACAGTAAGCTGAACTACTTCTATTTATAACTTTTTATCTGTTTTAAGCATTGGTACATTATTTCCTTCATTCCATTTCTAAGAAGTATGACACATTTATTAACCTGGTGACCTATAGGAAGCAGTGAGATAGGACTGTTTCCACTGAACATGACATGAAGTTATTTAACTCAGTGGCAAAGTATTTTTAAATGGGAATAAAACACATTTAACTATAGCCTGTGAGACAGAATCAAGAACGTTCAGTATAATTATGAACTTCTTGTTTGACTGCAAAAACAACCCAAAGCAGTATGGGCACACTGACAGCTTAATGACCCTGGGGAACCACACTGCTTGTTTCTTACAGCAATCAATCTTAACCATGCTCTTGTTTCCTTAAATAATCAATTTCAACTCTTTTTAAAAAACCTTAATTTCTACTGCTGGCCGAAAATTTGGTCTGAATATTCTGCAGGTTCACACTATATATATACACATTTACACATCACTAATGCCACAGCTTTCATATTATCCTTCCATCAGACTTATTGAATGACTGAAATTTGTTTCCATGTTCATCTCTCAGCACAGTAAATGCTGTTATAGTCTGTAAATTCTGAATCCTTTATGTAGTTATGATTATCACAGTAAAAAACTCTGAACACCTAAACCAAATTCTAGTGTTCTAGTATTACACTATTCAATTGTTCCTGCAACCTAAATTCTGATTATTTTTCCTGCAATCTGCTATTCATTCCACTTGAGCATATCAACAACTTTTTCACTGCAGTCCTTTCTTTTCTTCCATCTTAATTTTAAAACTAGAGGTCCTGTCTCTGAGGGCCACAAGTGTAGCTGAAGATGTAAGATCTCAAAAGCATTTTTACAGAGGAAGTTATGCATTTTAATTCCTTAAGTTCTATTCTAGCAAACCAAGCCTTGTCATTTGCATTCTCCATGTTCCCTTCTGCCCTATTCTCCACCTCTGCTTTCTCATTTGTGATGCTCTTTTCACAAGGAAACAGATAAGCATGACTAATAATAAAACAAATATGGGCTCTCTATATTTAAAGATTTTGCAACACTATTACATCCCAAATTTAAATGTGTGGTATAATTTATGTTCATTATTAGTTATGCTATACAGTTTGTGTGTAGGAAAAAATCTAAAACCAGGAGGAGAACAGAACCTCACCTAAAGCCTGTAAGCCAACAGAAAGAATCTGTCAACAGGTTCTGGAAGAGGTTTACTGAGAAATTTAGTGCAAACTGCTCTATAAAGCACAAATTTCACATACAAATTATCAATAACCATTACTCATACTCTCTTAGCAGGATGGGACTGGACACAAAAATGAAATGGCTTACAATGTATAATGTTTGATCCTGAAGCTCCTGACTGGCCAGAGCTTGTTTAAAGAGACGAACAAAGTCATTCAAAGTGTCACAACGCACAGGAGAGGTCTGCTCTGTGCCAGATGGACAGCTCTGCAGCTGGGTGAGAATTTCTTCTAGCAGAAGTCGTGATGTAAAGTATTCCACACAGTTCACAAACACATGAGGAAGCTGAAGAGAACAAGAAAAATGATACAACTGTTTGGCTTTTTCAGTGTAAATACTCCAGGAAGAGTTTTCTCTTCCATATGAGAGAACCAAAGAAACCATGCCCTGCCAACAGAATATAGTGCAAGCAAGTACCAAAATAACTTGTTAAAAAAGATCAATTATGTACCTAGTCAAAATATTATGTATCACAAACTGAAGAGAGAGCTGATGAATCTTCAAATGGAAGCATACCTTCTAACTATTTTTAAACACTGAAGCACAATGTATCCTTTAACTATGTTGAAAATTGTGAGCAATACAAAAAAAGAAAACCAAACAGCATTTAGATCAAAGAAATTTAGACAACTGTAAGACATTACAGTATCATAAAATGGTTTATTATGAATTACAGTGTCTAGAAAACACAGACATCTCAAAGGATGTAATCTCCCCAGCACACTCCCCACAACTACTGTGAATGTTTTTGACTTTCAAAGACAAATGATAAAGTGTAAGCTTCTGCATCAAACTCATGTCATCAGCATGATTGTGCAGAACATTTTCAGAAAACCAGATCTTTCCAAGCAAACAGTGAGTGAAAAAAACAGAATATGAGATATATTACACATATAACTTTAGTAATATTGAAAATCTATAGTCATTTGTCTTTAAATAGAAGGCACTATAACCCATAAAATATCAATGTCAAACCTACCTAAGGCAAAAATATATAAGCTATGTCTTAAAAACAGGGTTGCTAGAAAATTATCTGCACAACTCCATAATCTCTGGTAAGGCAGATGCTCTTTTTCACGCTGAGCATTAAAACCTCTGGAAAACATTAGTCACTGGGATGCAGGAATGTGGTTGTCTATAAAAAACACCCAAAAAAAATCCAAGTACTTCATTCCAGTCTTCCTACTGAAAATACAATATGATTCAGCAGCTGTGGGGAAGTGTGGGTACACGCTGGCAATCCACTCACACAGCATGTAATAAAAAGCTCTTCTATGATTCTGAACACCATTAAAAGGAAAGGGCTACATCACCAAAAAGCAAAAAGCAGCTACTCCAAGTGCTGCACCTCCATAGCAGGAGGAAAGCTGGGTGCCTCAGATGTGATTCACACCACCACAGCACACAGGAGACACCCACATGTGGCACAAGAAGGGCTGCAGGGAGAGCTGCTCAGACCAGCACTTCCCAGGGCCTGGCCACACCTCTGGATATGGTGCAAGAGGTCAGCTCAGTAGGCAACCCCTGCCTTCCACTGCTCTCCCTCTGCAGAACTGTTAATCAAGGGGGTTTCTGCACAAAACCTGCAGATAAAGTGATAAGCTCACTCTGGACAAGCTGTAAGTATCAGAGCTATAGAAACACACCAGTAGAAATTAATGGTTTTGGCATGAAATGAGTACCTGTCATTGGATTTAAATCCCTGAATTTCATGTCTGACAGAGATATTAACAGATCTAGATGGAAATTTCTGTAATGACATCCTTGAACTTAGGAGGACTTTAAAACATGTTTGGAAAAAAATTAAAACAAGGAGTCAATGGAGCTACTTCAGGCTAAGTCATGGCAACAAGATGAACAATATTTGCCTCCTTCCTTATCTTTTTTAAACTTTCTTTAAAAAGTTATTATGATTTATATTATGTCTCAGTATGCACAGTTTCATTTTATCCTAAGTGGGCCTAGTGAGCAGAGTGATGCACTCATGACACAGTAAGTGGAGGAGAAGAATCAGGAAGGCAGAAATGGTCGAGGAAACAAACCATTTTGAGAAAGTAGAGGCTATTTTGAGGAACCATGGTTATAAACTGTAAATTCAATATCCTTCATGACCATTCTTACCTGTAAGGTAGTTAGAAGAGTTTTCATCACATAAGTTTTTCCACTAGATGTGTGTCCATAGATAAAGATGGATGGAAAACTAAACTGCTGACGCTAAGGGGGAAAAAAAAAGTTGTTGTTGTTTCAATTCTTCTTCTTTTCATTCAACAGATAAAAGATTTAACAATGAACTTTCCCCCTGAAAGAAAAGTTATCTCCTAAGTGAAGCATTAAATACAAAATACAGCAATTGCTATAGAATCAGCAAGATCAAGTTTTATGTTAGATCTTTGCTGAAATGCTGGGGGTAAGTTGCAAGAATCAGGTATCACATAACTGCCAATGAAACTGCTCCAACAAACAACAAAAACACACACACAGTGGGCTTTTCATTCAAATTAGTCAACTGAAACAAAACCTTGGCAAGCACAAACTGCAAGCCATACATTCCCCTAGCTTCTGCAAACATGTCAAATGGCCTCTCTTTTCATTAGGACCAAACAGAAAATAATTAAATGGTGTGAAGGAGGAGATGGTAAAGCTTGCTCTTCTTTCACAAGGTAATATTTGATGTATCTATTCATGTAATGGTCCTGATGCTGTTAATTTCATGTCATTTTCTTAAGATGCAGGGAAATAATGGAATTATTATTTTTTCTCCATTCTGAAGAGAAAATCTGACAGGTTTTCACACAGGTGAAAATGAAAACACAGGTTTTTGTTTTAATTTCTAAGAATATAAGTATATTGACTTAAAAATTAACACAAAATAAAATTGACACTTTTAATGAAAAACAATAGTCAATTTATCTACAATGAAACACTCTTGTGCAAGACATGCAGGTTTGAGTATCTGTACATTGATCAAGAATTGATCTATTTTTAAGAAGAGTTGTTGCCACTATGCTTGTAACATACATAAAACTTGAATACTGTAATTTGATGTTACTATTATTAGTATCCATAATTAAAGACAGAAAACAGATACTAATTTCCAGTTTGTTATTGAATGTAAGCAGACATTCTGCAAGCAAACTGCTTAGAAGCTTGCAGATAAAAATCCCCATTACTTTTTACCACAGCTTTGTGATGCAGTAACAGAATCATTTAACAAGCCAGTGGTTTCTAACTCTTACAACCAGCCTCAAAACTACTAAGAATCAGAACAATTTAGTGTATTTAGAATTCAGACACTTAGATTAGATTTAAAGGTCAAAACCAAACAGAGTATCTACACTGACACTGAAAAAAATTACCCCAGAACTTTAGGTCTAGGAGGAAGAGACTCACTGGCTGGTAATAACTGGCAAAGACAGAGGAGAGTTGTGGCAAAATCAGAATTCAGAGAGACAGAGACACAAATAGCTCAAGACATCCTTTAACCTTCCAACACTAATGTTAAAGACGGTAACAAAAAATAAAACCTGAACAAAGAGGCAATCAAAGCATGGTCAGTGACATCACAAAAGCACCCTTAAATTTCTGTTCTCCCCCTGAGACACTGGAATGCCTTTGCTCTGGTGAAACACAGAACACAAGGGCACTACCTCGCCAAACAGGGACAGCAACGTGGACACCTGGGACTCCCGGCAGGGCACCAAACCTTCCAGGTGCAGCAGGTCGGCTGCTGGGTACGCTGGGTGCTCCACATTGGGCATTCTGATATTTGATAGTTGGTCACCTAAACAGGCACGTCCCTTCTGAGGTGCAGAGACAAATTATCTGGAAAAGAAAAAGTTTCCATTATCATCTGCTTTCATACACACAAAAGGAAAAGGAACGGGATTTGACAGAAAATCTAAACAGACATTCTAGCTCAAGATAAGGGTGTAACTAAGACAGACTTAAAAGACTTTGGTAAAATTGCACTTAACTATGTAAGGCATTATACAAACATTTCCACACCAGACAAAACCCAAAAAAGCAACTCAAAATGGAAAGGTATAGAGCATGTGAGCAAATCAATACAAGAATTATCCTAGTTTAGTTAACTGAGGAATTACACATTCAATTCTGGTTTTATATACATTTAAAACTAGCAAGAGAATAAAAATTAGTAAAGTAGCTTAGTCACAGATCACCACCTGCCTGAACAGCCAATAAACAAGGATTTACAAACAACAGAAAGAGGCAGGACAGAAGGAAAGATAAGGATGACACAGTAATGGATCTCTGGCTGTTAACAGGAATGCCAACCCACTCTTGAAAGGAGCACAAGCATGTGAGGAAAATCCAACTTCCAAGTAAAGACTGGAAATACTCCTTAAAAATAGTAGGAGTCCAAAGCAGTTACATAAAACTAATAGTAATGCCAATCTACCTTTTAGACAAGGACTAGATAAGGAAAAGCAAAGGTCTTGTTTGTGTAACACTGGGAAGGTTGAATTGTAGGGACACAATATAGAAAAACACCTCCAAGATATTCTTTGTCTGCACCTCCAAAAGATGGTACCTTTACCTGTTGTGAAGCAGACAACATGCAGAGACAACTGAAATGACCCCAACAGCTGGGTTCTGACTTTGCCAAACACAACGTGACAATCAAAAACAAAGTTCAGAAATTTCACTAAGGCAATAAACACATCAACTGACAGGATTATCTTCATGTTATCCAGATAAAGATAATAAACAAAGCACTCCCAATTGTTTTAAGTGTAAGTATTTACAGACAATACATTATGCTGGTTATTAAGTACAAGGAAAAAAGTACTAGGTTAGCAGAAGGAAATCAGGAATTGCAAGGTAAAGGGAAAACAAACTGTTCTGAAAGAAAAATGGAGTAGTGGATTGCACTAACAAGAGAGCTACTGGGGTACAAGGAGGTTTGTAAGTATAAATGTATTTATGGAAATACCTTAAAATAAAGTTCCTTTTGGGACCAATCTCTGGTCAGTATTTCCATAAATAGATTTGAGAAAATATTTTTTCTTTTGTTTTTACACTTTGCCTTCAGTGTCTTCTAAGGTAAAAGCTGGGATTGTAGAATCAACAGAAATATAAGTGGAATTAATGAGGAAAAAAAGGATATCCCTGATGACATAAGTAATTCAGTACTTGTATTACACCTGCTTGAAAAGCAGAAAAGTAGTCACATCACACAAGTACTACAGTTAGATATCAAGAAACTAAGTCAGAAGTAACTTGAAAAATAAGTTTATTTATAAGTCAATCACATATTAAATATTGGAAATCAAAGTAATGCTGCTGTCAGGGGCAAAAAAACCCAAACCCTAATCATATGTATCAGGCAAACTATTTCCTATACACAGAATCACACAATGAGCCTTGGTCTATTTTATCAGCTTTGAATGCATCTGTGCATCGCTCCACTGTATCTATTCAAAATGGAATGAAGACACAAAAAACCAAATAGCTTGATTAAGGTTGCTACCTAAAAATTAGCTAGGTATTTCAAGGACGAAAAGCAAAAAATTATGACAGGCGCTCCTAAAAGCAAGGACAAAAAAGTGGGGGAAAAGTTCTAGAAAAGGCTGAAAAACTAGTGTAAATTTAAGGAAAAAAAAAAAAAAAAAACAGCCCTTTTGCTCCACTGGCTACATGAGAACAGGGCTTGACTTGTGTCCCAAATGCACCTAAAGCCATAAAGCACTTCAGCTTTCCCAGGCCACTTCCAGGCAAACTTTCCTGGGGAAGCACAAATCGCCTGCTGACTGCAGGGTATCTGCTTCTCACACGCCCCTGCAAACGGCAAATTTCACCAAACATTTCACACATCTCAGCCCATTTTCAGCTTTTATTTCAGGATGAAAACCTGCATCTCTATCGGTTATACGCAGATGTCTTAATCTCCAAGCCCATTCACGAGCTCACAAGAGAAAGGATGCCTCGAGCAACGTGTTCACAAAACAATTCATTTAGATTAAATGCCAATGATAACAAAAGGTAAGTATCAGCCAAAGCTTAAATTCAGGATGTTCCAGCCCTGGGAAAGTTGTATGTGTGCGTCCAGCCAGACCGGGAAGGTGCCAAAATCACTTTTCAGCTGCGACCAAGTACAGTTGTTCAGAGCACAAGTTAAACTTTATGGCGGGACCTCATTGTTTACTAGGACTTCTCTCAACTCACTGGTTCCAAAATACCTACAGCTAGCAGCCTTTCCACACTCTAAGATAAAAAGTGACATACAGAAATGACTGAACTTAGGAGATTAACATGGTTCTGAGCCCTCTCAAGCCCTACAAGCCCCCTGGCCGGCACGGGCGTGCCTTGGCTGAGGGGAACGACGACCCCCGGCCTCCATCCATGGAGCGCGGCTTAAAGGCTCCTTCCGCCACGCGTGTGAGCCTGCGGGTGCTCCCGGCCTAGGGGGCGGCTCAGCCCGCGGCGGGTTTCGCTACCGCACCGATTCCTACCGAGAAAGCGGAACAGAAGCCGGTCTGCCCCTTCTGCTGCTCCCTGCCCTGCGTCCTTCCTTCCTTCCTTCCCGCCTGCCCCGGCTCCTCTCACCGGCTCCTCACCCGCTCCCGCCGCCGCCGCGCGCGCGCCGCTGCCCCGCCTCCTCGGTCCGCGCGCATGCGCCGTGGCCACAGCGGGTCCGCCTGGGGCGGGGCGGCCGTGAGAGGAATCCGCCGCTTCCCCCGCCGGCTATCCCGTGGGTTATCCTGTGTTATCCCGCTGGGAGAGCCGCCGGGGCGCTCTGCCGCTCACCCAGCCGGGTATCCCACGGGATAACTGGGAGGGCCGCTGGGGCACTCGGCTGCTCACCCAGCCGGTTATCCCACAGGATAGCCTGTTATCCCTCTGGGAGAGCCACCGGGGCACACTGCCGCTCACCCAGCCGGGTGTCTCATAGCATCTCTCCTGTGTTATCCCACTGGGTGAGCCGCTGGAGCACTCTGCCCCTTACCCAGCCGGGTATCCCGCAGGATAGCCTGTGCTATCCCGCTGGGAGAGACGCTGGGGCACTCTGCCCTTTACCTAGCTGGGTATCCCACGGGATAGCCCTGTGTTATCCCGCCGGGGCACTCTGTCGCTCACCCAGCCGGGTGTCCCACAGGATCTCCTGGGTTATCCCACTGGGAGAGGCGCCCGGGCGCTCTGCCGCTGCGGGAGCCCCAGGGCTGAGCCATTTCTCCCACAGGGACAGGCTTGAGGGTGTTGCAAAATGCGAAACATGTAAACTTTTCTTTCTTTGATCTTTGCATACTTTGAAATCCACTCAACAAGAAGGGAGAATTAATCCGTGAAAGGCTAACAAGCTCTAAGTGGTGAGCAGGTGCTAGAAAGAGAAGTTACTTCGTAGAATTGCCGTGTTGAGGTCCAAGGCTGGCCATGTTCCAATGATCTCAGACCTCGGGGGAGGTTAGCAAGGCTGGGGAGAAGGATGGATTACTGGTGGTGGACACAGAGGATGCAGAATTTACAGGCCTCGAGGACAGTTGGCAGAACACCCGAGATAAGCAAACAACTTTAAAAGCCAACTGTGCTAAAGCAGCCCTGGCTGGGTAAATAGTAATTCTGGCAGGGGCAGATGGTAACCATGGACCTAAGAAACCCCAGACCCAAAAGAAGAGAAAGTTTGAGCATGCAGACTAATTAGCATGAGAAGCAAGAGAATTATTAGCTAATGAATACTGATTAATAGGAGAATTCTGTAACTTGTAGGAAATGAACACTAACTCCATTGTTTGCTAAAATGTATAAATAATAAAAAGTTTTGATAGTTGGTGTTTGATCTCTGGAATATCACCAAGTGCCCAGGCTTGTGCAACTCAGAAATAAATAATCAATGTCTCTCTTGAGTGTATAATTATTGGCTTGTTGCATGCCAGGTAACAAATCTGATTTTTGTGGACAACTGAAGCCTGGCTTACACATATAAAGTGCACATAACTTACATCTATTCCTACAGAAAACTGCTTAAAGCCAGGTTCCCTGGAGCCTCTGCTCCAGTCATGCTCTGAAAATACATAACCATAGGTTCAAATTACAGCTGAAGTTCTATTATGCATAAGCAATGCACGCTGTATTAGAAGGATAAATGTGACAACTGCATGCTGGGTTATGAAAACTCAAGTGATAAACTCCTATACTCAGAGTTGAGTGCAATGTTAAATAAGTAAATAAGACTTATATGAATCAAGCATGGCTTATTTTTAGCAGTCAGGGTTTTTTGTAAATATGGATGTACATGCACAATCGTCATGGCTTGGCCTGAACAGTAGTTCAGATCTTTAGATACATGTTGTAAATTTATAGACCAAAACCAACCTGAATGGAATTACATAAAGAGAAGGAAAAAAAACCCTAACTGATTTATAGTTATCTCTAACATATAGATAACCATATCTATACCATGGTATAGGTACCATGTATCTATACCATATTTGTGTAAAGTCTTGGGTTTTGGTTGTTCTTTTTGAATGGCTTACTATTTATCAGTGTTTTGATAAAGCACAATAATATGGTGAAATTATTGTTACTGCTACTGAATTTGCATATATGTGAACAAAAGTTGTTGTATTACTAGTTCAGTCCACTTCTTGATTTGTGATAAAATCTTTATTTGGAACAATAGATATGTTTTAAAGTGCTTAGCCTGTTCTATGCTTCCCAACAGAGTGAAATACTTTTTTTTCTAGCTTTTGAAACCATGGAATCTCTTGGGGCAGATTGCTCTGCATATAGATGGACCAGAAAAAATCCCAAATATAATAACTGAAAGAAGTCTCAGTGAGTCCACATTTGTATAGTTATGTGGGAGATTAAATTAAATACTTTGGAAGCAGTTCTTGTTGATGTTTGGAACTTGTATCTTCTATGGATGACTACTGAGCAAATCTGAAATTTGGTTTGGAGTTGAGCAAGAATCCGAAAACAAGAGGTCAGTTTTTAAACATGTAGTTTTCAATTCAGTAGTTCTCTTGGGGAATCAATGATTCAGGCTGGAGTCCCTCCCAATGTCACTTGAACTCAACATAAATCCATTTTACCTCACAGAGGAGAGTCTCAGTCTCCGTGTTTGTCCCCACTTCCACTCATTTTCTGATCCTAGGATTTGGGTGGTTTATAAAGAGAGATTGTTGAGGGAACCAGTTCAGTTGAAATCAACCCAAAAGATACTTCAGTGATTAGAGCCTCACTTCCAAAAGCTGGCTTATCAACTAGGTGGGACCTCCACTCCTGTCTTGTTTATCTTCTAGTCTGCAGTTCAAACAAAATACCCAGTAACAATTCTGCTTATTAATCCAGACGGCCACCATTATTACTATAAAACTCAAAAATTAATTTCTGCATAGCTTTAATAGTTTAAATTCATTGAGAATATTGTTATTGATTGAAATGGTGGGACTATAATGCTATGTTTTTGTAGGACTTACCTGAAGTAAGTACCACAGAATCCTGGACTCTTATATCTGCAAATTAAAAACTATCACAGAAGACCATTGTACAATTCTGCCATTTACTTGGGCACATCAGTGTCCATATATTCCTACAGAAAGTCTCTACTTCCCAGAAAAAACTGCTTAAATTTAGTAAGTGTGACTTTTATTTTCATTCAAGAGGCCAAAACCTAGTAGATTTCATGCCTAAGTATAGGTGGTTATGTGCAGCATAATGAATTTCAGTTTAGATCTTTCATCAACACAGTTTTCACTGATGTCACTCAATATTCATTTCTGAAGAGCTTTAAATTGTGTCTTGATTTATACTAAGCTGTCACATGTCTTTTTATCTTATTTTGATTATGAGTTGCTTAGATACCAAATATAAAATGTAGCAAGCAGTAAACTGAGGCTTGAAACTTGCATGAAACAGAGCAGGAGATAGACCTTTCTCACTGTGTTTGAGGTCTGGTATTTTATATTAACACTTTTTTCTTTGTGAAGCTTATCATTATAGGTAATGATTAATTTTCATTCAGGTTTTTGGATCCATAGTTCCAGTTCAGCAGCAAACTTTAAATATAGAATACTCACTCATTTGGTGCAAATCACTGGGATTCCTCATTTCTTGAACTTATGTATTTAAGTGAATTACAGGATTATGTTCTTTATATATGACTTTCTATATATATAAATGGAACCATGTATAGAACACATACATATTTATCTAGGTTCTGTATTTATGTAAAGCTATACAGAGGGAACTATGTGTATAGAACATGTGCAGTATTTTTTTTTATTTCTCCCTTTCTTTCCAAGATACATTTTACCAGAGGTGCCATTGTGTAGGGTGCTATTGAGACTGCATCCAGATTATTTTTTAGCAGTCTCTTCCTATTCCAAAAAGTCAATTGCAGCTGACAAAGGTGCAGAAAAGCACTTAAAGAGCAGGAAGAAATTATTTCTGTGGAAAGATGTTCACTTAAAAGCACCATTGAGGTGGTTTAAGAAATGACTGCCACCACATTTCCTGCCTTGTTGGATGATACAGCTCTTCCAACAGAGCAAGTGGAAAGGATCATGTCATTATCTACCTCTACACAAATCATCCACTTAAATTCCCAAGTAAAGATTATTTAAAATATATATGGCGTGATTTTTCTTCAAAATGGATGAAATTTCTCAAGTGACTTATCTCCTCATTGTCCTGGTAACGAAACAAGAAAGTTCAGGAGTAGTTAGGCTTTGTAAAAGCAGATTTGGATGAAAGGGCTTTGAGTTACATCAGGAGAAACAGTCCCTGGGGGCAGTTCTGTGGGCTGTGAATGGCAGGAGCACAGAGTATTCCCTGCACATCTTCTGCTGACTCCCAGTCATCCCATGCCAGTGCCAAGGGGTGATGCCAGTGGTGACCTGGCACTGCTCACAGCCAGCAGGGGTTCTCTTCCACCAGCATTTGGCAGCAGAATCGGAAATGGAGATTTGATCCATAATTCCTCATTAAGTTTGCTAAAGATAGACAATGATGAATGTTTAACAATCTAATCGTTAGTGATTATAATCACCAACAGTGGATTTTCAAGGAATTAGGAGTAATTAAGCTCTCATTTATAACTCATTAATATGAAAAACAGTAATTCTATGGATTAAATACTCCCATAGTATCTAATGCAGAGGATGTTGCAGACAGAAATATATGATGAACGATCTAGAGTTTGAGATCTCCAAATGAGATCTGACAAAAATATCACCATAGGCAATTACTGCTAAATTTCAGCTGGTTGCTTAGACAAATCTATTGCACAGTATCATAACAGTTTACTTAGAATTTAGGCCTCAAGGGAAGCAATCTGTTAAAGGTGAAGGAGAGAAAATAAATATCTTTCCTCAAGCTGCCAATAAGCAAAGTCAATTCATACTGGAGATGTCTTAGTTTTTAGTTATATTTCCATTAATTCTAGGCATGCTTGTTTTCCAAATTATTTTTCTGGGAAAATTATGTTCTACCACCAACATCCTCAGTTAAATCAATGTATTAACTACTATGGTTATTTTTCTAAGAAGGTACATAGAGGATTGCAGGAATGTACTTATTCCTCACAGAGAATATTTATCAAGAGTGTATCAGTTTTGAATACAAAACTGCTGAGGTTTGATATTTTATATTCTTTATAAATCAGAAGGCCAAGGAAGGTGAATGTCATTGTAGGTATGTAACCAATACCTGTTACTTATCATTATATATTTAGATTATGAAAGTCATGCCAGAGTGATGCCTTTTCTAGCTCAGGTTAGTTCCACCTGGAAATTCTTGGTTTACTTGCCTTAATGCCTGAACATAGACTGGATTAGTTAGACATGTGAGTTTGGACTCAATGAATTTGCATAACTGACATTTGTTTGTAGATCCCAGTGTGAATTGAAATAAAACTGAGCTTGTTTTCATCTGTATTGAACTTCCCATAGTCCAAAAAGTAACTTACACTACATTTATCTTTTTTCATGTGCTGGGGTCCCCTGAACAGAGCCTGACAGCTTTGGCTTCCAGCTTTACAGAGTGCCCAGCACTGGGACATGACATCCTAGCAATTTTAAAGTGATTTTTTAATCTCTCATTACATCATCTGTGATGCAAGATTCACATTCCCAAGGAGCATAGTCTTTTGGGAGGGTTTTGCTTTCCTTAAATTGGACATGTAACTGTGGATACATTCATTGTGAAATGCTTTTCTTTCATGTGGGGTTGATATTGTTTTGAAAGTGATTGAGTTATTTCATACTCACAGCAACATCATTTCTGTGGGATTTTTTTTTTTGCTAGCTTCCAATACATTATGAAAGATAGAGCACAACAGTTTTTTGTCAATATAGAATTGAAAGTTAATTTAATATGTAAAAAGAAAATCAACAAAATATTGAGTCTGCAGCAGAACGCAGCAACTGAATCATCAGATTTGTGGACTAAACTTTAATATCACATTTTTAATCTGGAAAAGTAAAAAGCATTTAAATTTCACTGTGGTCAGATAGACTATTTACTAAGGCTAGTAAGGAATCCCATCTACTTCTCAGCTTGAACTTTTCCTTCAGGGTATTTTCCATATAACTGTCTCAGTCTTATGCCAAACTCTCAGCAAAATAAATTTGGCATTTAGATAACTGCATGGGAAAAAATTCCACGCTAACAATTTTTAATAATCCTAATTAATCATTGATTAGTTCTAGTGACAGCAAAAAAAATTATTTGCTGTTTGCACTGAGCTGAATTAATTTACTTGTAAAATGAATGCAATTAACCACTAAGACTCACAGTGATAATGTATTAATCTCCCATTTCTATGCACTATATCAATTAAAAAGTGTCTGTTTGGTAAGTGATAAGCAAAGAAAAGCGAGGTAGTTTCAGGTGGTAGATCTTTCATTGCATTTATCACCAGTGTATTGTGGTTTCTTTCAACTACAATAAGTAATGCATTATTTGGAGAGACAAGCAATACAAACATTGGTAGATAAGGCATTTTTTCTTACAGTACACTTTGGGTAGCAGTAAGGGACCACGTAGGACCAACCTCTTTCTTCTTCATGTCTTTCAGCTACTTTGTCAATATTTATAACAACTGTAGTTTTTCTCAAAGCATTCTAACACTCAACTTACACAACCTTTACTCAGCTTTTATCTGTAGAAAAATCTGTTCTGCCTTTGACAACTTCTACACTTGGAAATTATTTTTCAGCTCTTTACTTCTAGTACAGTCTCATAGTCAGGTAAGCCCTGTGCTTGTGACTTACAAACAGCATTTTTGCTTGTTATTCTTTTAGTAGTCAAAATTGAGTGTTTAAAAATCAGCATAGAAGCCACATGCAGTATTTCATTTACTGAGCATCATATTCCACCTTCAGTCTTCTGTTTGATATCCCCGTCTGTGGTTCCAGCAATTGGTGGCCCCTTAATTTCTCTGTTTGTATAAGTTCACAATCTACAGGCTGTTTATTGGCCCATATAGGTGACAAATATATTAAAATGACAAGTATATGTCCCTTTTTTGGGTTAAGTGAAGGTGGCCCATTCACCTGAGTCAAAATGGGTAAGTTGTAAGCGTGGGTGATTTACTCTGTCAGCACTCCTCAGACTTTGCCCAACTACTAAGACTCTTTCCCACCATACCCTAAGATCTTTGCATAATATTATTTCATTCCAAGGGATGATCACATGCTTCATAATTATGACCTGTATATTCTGTTCTAATGTGTGAGGTTGGAGTTCAAAAAATTGGGAACACATAGACTGGAGAGAGATCAGGTCAATCACCAGAGTAAACCATAATCACAGTATAGCAGAAGTCTAATTATTGCTTTGTTTCTTCTTTTCCTTGGTATGTATCATAAAAAGAACAATATTAAGGAAGGAACAGCAAAGAGAGAGTTCTGCTGGGGTTTCAGATGTATAGAAGCCTTTTAAACTGTAGATGGTGTTGATTGGAAGGACAATGTTAGTTGCCACCATGAACTGACCAGAGAGGCAGGCAACATTGCCTGTGAAAGAGTGAGGATATGGTGTGTGGTGATGGGTTATATATGCAAAAGTCCTGCTCTGAATGAGACATTTCAGAGTGAAGAGATCGAAAATGATGCTTGGGTTACATGTGACCAGGAGGATGGAGATGTTGCCCACAGGAAATCAAGAAAGAGTATTCAGGCAGGTTAAGAACTCTGGATTAGACACTTTAAACTCAGCATGACTCAGAGGACTGATGTGAGAAAAAGAGGCTGTGATTTTTTACTTTTGTTCAAAAGAGGACTGACTTAAAAAGAGAGAGTTATTGCTGAGCTAGAATAGAGGTAGGAGCTAAATCTGTTTTCAGTAGAGAAGATGAGAAGATTTAAAAGAAAAAAGGTGTCTGCTGATGCTCTATCAAGAAAAATTCTTTCAACTATGAGTAAAAAGAGCTTTCATTTGAGGACATTTCAACTGATGATTTCAAACTTCCAGATTACAGTAATTGTTTTCTCTGCAAAACTACTGATTCTGCCAAGCCCCATCTTTCTGTCAATATGTATTCGCTGATCCCTCAGTTTTATTTGTTTACATGTCTCAAGACACTGCATTTCTTGAATTATGTTCCATTCTGAAAAGATCAAAAGCAAAACAGTGTAACAGCCACCTCAATTATTTATTAATCAAGTAATGATGTTGGAGGTGTTATGATTAAAATACAGTTTGGCTCAAAAGAGAATGCTGACCTCTGCTCCAGCTTAGCCTGATGAAGAAACTCGTATGTCAAAGATGTTAATTTTTAAATTGTCATTGTTACCAAGACTGCCCCAGCAGGTAAAACCCAGTAGCATCAGTGATCCTTGAATCCAGGCATGGCAGAAATGCTGCAGACCCCTGTAAGTCCTGATGGGTTGTCACATGTTCACAGAACACTCTAGAAGGCACTGCCTCCCTTCCTGAGGATGTGATGCTGTTAGGGAAAAGGGAAGTTTATGCTTTTGTTGCAGCATTGTGTGGAGCCAGACTGGTGCTGTAGAATCTGTTTAGATTCTTGGCACCCTGGGCTACTGCACTGGGAGTCCTGAGCCTTCAATCCTTCATAGTCACTGCATGAGCAGCACTGGCTTAAAAGGATACATTTCAATCCATGACAATAAGAGATAAATCAAGTAAGGAAACTTGGTACAAATTGCAGGGATGATCCCACACTCTGCATGCAAAGTTATTGATGGAGGATGAATACATACTGCAAGAAAGCCCACTTGGAACATGTGTCAGGATTATAAATAGCTGCATATTCCCAGAAGATACAAGAAGGTGAAAAAGATATTCTGCTTTGTGCCTGCTGCTGCTAGCCAAAATATTCATTAATATGGATCACAAGGTAGGAGTGAAATCTGTAGCCAGCAGCTGATCCTGGTGGAGTCCATTTCTTACTGGTAGTTCTGTACTGAAACTCCACAAGCATTGAGGAAGGCCTTGGGGGAGCAGACAGAAATAATGAGGGAGTCTGTATGTTTAGGGTAAGCATAAGTCTCCTGCTACTGACCCCTACTCCAGTCCTGTGCAGGGCTTGGCAGTGTCTACAAGCTGCCAAAAATATGCTGGTGGAGAATGGAAATGGCATTATTCAAAACAGGTTTAAAGAGCATCCTAACATCCCTGTGCATCACCCCCAGCTAAGCTTCATTTCAGCACACATTATACAGAGCCAGCAGAACCGCTGGGGACAGAACAGGAAAATAAAGTTTTCTCATGTCTGTAGCCTCTTTTCTCATTCTCCTGTGGTGGAGACTGTTGGTTTGGGCTTTGTGTCTTCCTGAATAACTTCAGAGATTAAAAGCCTTTTGGAAATGAGCACACACTATGTCCTTCAGAACAAGTGATAACTTCCAGGACATGTGAGATAGTGATGCCATCCTGTCTAACCACTAACACAAGGAAGATGTATCTACAGCTACAGGTCAGAAAACATGAGGAAACTTTGCTCAGTTTTGTTAGAGTGTTCTCCTAAGTGAAGATGAATTTTATCACATAACTAGATTTTCATTCAAGAAAGCACTTTGGCTTTCTAGTGTATCTCTGAAACAAAATTCAGATATATTGCTTTGGTATTAAATTTGTTTGGAAGTGGGAGCTCCCACTGTTACCCCAAAGCTATGTTTCACTTCTAAAGCATTATATTGAAGCAGAAAGATATTTGCAAGTCGCTTTTTAAAACTATAATATTTCACTTGAGTTGCATTTATGTGGGGTGAGGAAAGAACCTCTCCAATGTTTTTATTGTATCATTTACATTGCAGTCAGGTTCTCAGTAGCTCACTTGGCAACTATTCAGTATTTCATGGTTTGTGCTGTTATCTCCACTACAAACCCAGACAGGATGGGAGGCCACATGCCACACTACTTAGGGATGGCCAGAGCCCTGCTCCTGACCCAAGATCCAGCTGGGTGCAGAGGGTAAAATCTGCCTCTCCTTTGAATGCTGCTTGGCCTGTTCAGGGGCCATAAAAGCTCCCTGTTCCTTTCTCCTTTTCCTGCTGCTTCATCCAGGTGCTGCTGGTTACAGGCTAGCACAGGAGCACAGGCCCTGCCATGTTGTCTGTCCAACTGTGGTTTGGACAGAGTGGCTAAAATCCTCCACGAGGGCAAGGACTTTGGAGCATGAGGCTGTCCCTATCTGCTGCCTCATCTGCTTGGTGTTCCTGTAGCAGAACTCCACATTCCTAATGTAAAGCATATGCTTAAAAGCCAACAGGATGCCTGGAACAAACTTCTACAGGAAAAAAAAAAAAAAGTGATCAGCCTGAACTGATGTGCAATAGCCTGTATTTGAAGCACAGTGGTTTCAAATGCATTGTCAAATCCTCTGAGTGACTGTGGTGTGTGTTTGATTCAATTACTGCATGTGATAGCCCTAAGGGGAACCATCTGATTTTTTAATGTACTGTATTGGTTGCTAAATCTCATGTGAAGGAAACCAGCAGGAAGTATGTGCAGCATGAGAAAGACTGATGTTCATATTTCTCCTGTATCACTCTCAGGCTGTAACTAATATCAGCCATTCCTCCAAAGGTAAAGGTTCTGAAAGAAGCTTATACAGCCCCTTACTGATGGGAAAAATAGGAGCCTTGAGTTTGGACTCCTGCCTAGCACCCTGCAGATTCAAGTTTTCATTAGAATTGAAATGGGAGGTGTGTGCTGGGGAGCACTCTCTTCTGGAGCAGAAAACCAGGGGCTGCTTCACACTGTCTCTCTGAATCATTGAATTCACCAGAGCTTGTATGACTGTTTCCATTAAGTGTTAAAACTGTCTTTAAAGAGAAATGGCTGTCCTCTTCAGGTTTCCAGTATGTACTCTGCAAGAGACTAAAAACATTAATTAATATCAGTGCCACCTTCTCTCTTTCCATTCAGCCAAAAGCCTGCACTGGATTCTCCATCTCCTGTGTTTAGGCTGGAGGCTGCTCAGGGCTCCTGCCCTACATTTGCTTTATCTCCTTTTACAATGGCTTAGAAGAAGAGGGGACTGTTTCACAAGCATTACTACAAGAAGGATCTCTGAAAATTGTGTTGTTTATATCATTCAGAACAGTGCACTGCGTGCCAAATTCCTTGCCATTCTTTCGGTTTACTACTTTGTCCACATAGACTTGGACTGCTCACAGTCCATCCAAGTAGAGTAATTAACAAATCATTAGTTTGATGACAAGATACTTGTAATTTCATCCTTCTTCTTTTGGATTTCTCTGTGACACAGGCAATTCTTCAGTCCCAGCTTTTGTTATCTGTGTTATGTCCAGTACATCCATCCCTGTCTCAGAGAAACACACAAAACACTGAGTGTCAGCCACTATTAAAATAAACTGAGTAAAGTAAAAGGCAAGCCCAACCGTTGTAATTTAATTTCAGCAGCTGTTTCATTCAGCAGCTTGTAAATCTGTGTCCCAGATTATGTGGGCATACTTCTTACCAGTCATAGGAGAAGAATACATACCTTGGAGCATAGCCAGAAGTGACATTTTTCAAGTCTACGTTAAGAATGGGCAGTTATTAATATAATAACATAATATAAAGATATAACAGCATTTTTCATAATGTGAACAGCAAGTACAGTACTTTAATCATCCCCTGGTCTCTTTGTGATAACATGTTATTGCAGTGCACTGCCTGGCCTTAAATGAAGGTGGGTCCTGGCCATGGAAGCCATAGGTCTGGCTGACATTCCTAATTTCAAGTGTACTGACTGACTAATGCTTATTGCAGCTTTAACATTTCTTGCTTTGAATCTTTGAAAAGACACAAATGACCAGGTGAGCTCCAGCAGTGGCATGAACTTAGTGCTGTTCTTTCCACATTGGCAGCAGAGGAGTTAACCAGGCAGTATCTGAGATGCACACTGGCCCCCAGGATAAAAACAAAGCTAATGGCAAGTGACAGCCTGCTCTCCTGCAGCTCCAGCTGCAGAATCCCTATGGCAACTTAGCCAAAATGAAACTGTCCTCACCCACATGTCTCTGCAATTGCAGGAAGCTTTCTCTGAGTGCCCAAAAAAGCAAGTGAACCAGACAGCAGATATGCTCTCTTGTCACCACAGGGATAAGGTATATCTTCAGCAATTTTTTACAGAGACCATCTCATCCAGATCATCTCTGTAACTAAAACCATGACTACTTTTCACTCTATTCTTAGCAAAAAGAATCCTCACAAAAATTCCTGCAATGCTCAGCAGTGTGTAATTCTCTGATCTCTGCAACAGCCACAGATCAGCAGTAACCTGGTCTTTTGAATATATTGTTAGCATCACACACAGCATGAACAGAGACTCAAACAGATGAGTATACTAAGGATATTTTAACGATTATTTTAGGTCCTCCTTAATCCACTCTCTGTGATTGAATTTACAGAATCCATGCCACAAGCTTTGTGTTTCAACATCATTACATCATCAAACACTGCTGGAGGGGCCTCAACACAATGAGATTTTTAAAAAGTCTGAAAAACCAGAAGAAACCTTCACAAAATATCAAACAACCTTTAAGCAAGTTACATTCCCCACTAGCAGCAGGGAAGGTAGCAGAATGTTTTTTGCCTGTAAACTTTTTTTATTACTTTTTATTTCTATACTATGCATGAATAAAATTTGTCTGAGCTCATAAATTAGCATTTACTTGAGCCTTTCCATTCTCTTAACTCTTGATATTTTGATTCCTGTATCAGTAAAGATCACCTCACTTTTATTTCAGTCTGTTTTCAGCTAAATATGAAAAAACCCTAATAAAGTTTCTCCAAATTTAATTTTAAAAACAAAGGATGCACAGTAGTCTGTTGTTCCTAAGCCTGTAGAAGAGCAGCCCATTCAACATTATCAATGGAGGAGGCTTTTGATCACTGCTGGGGCACATTTAGTAATTCAAAGCTGTTGCAACTCCAGGAGGTATTAGTTATTTACTGTTTATCCATGAAACATTTAGAACATTTCTATGGTCTTGATCTTGTCTTGTTTTTTATATAAATGCATTCTGGAGATGTTTTTGCCAGGGAAGTAACTGTGATCCTATCTGCAAGGGAATTTCCAGATTTCCTCATATCAGAAAGACATGCTGACTGGTGAAATCTTCAAGAGATACATGCAGACTTGAAAAAATTCATCCTAGCAGCATTAGAGCTGTACAGCCAGCTGGGACTTGGGCTGCAGCAGACTGGTTCATTTGTGCACCAATGCAATAGCATTTTAACCTACAGCTGCTGATCCAGAAACTCTGGAATTGGATGCTTTGAGTCTCACCTTTATTTGCTACTGAAGGACGTGCAAGAAACTCAGTATTTCCCTATTTTTTTTTTCACTTCACTGAATTGTCAGTCCAGTATATGTCCTCACACCCTGATTTGCATGGCACTTAGTGGGTCTGATTCATACAAAGCTTTGGTTCACATACAATCAGCAGCCAGAAAGGGACAATCATCTTCAAAGAAGAAGAATTCTTTAGACCTTTTCTTTCCCTTTTTTTGCTGGTAGACTAGAATATGAAATATGAAAATTTCCCTGTAATCCAGACTGGAATATTGAGAAAACAATTGTTAGGTTTTTTTCTGTCTGTAGAAGAAAAAATGCTGTTCAGTCTTTCTTCACTGCAAAGACCTGCTACTGAATGAATCTGCTTATTTCTGAGACTGCTGGGAAGTTGAGACTCCATTGTCTGAGGCTTAAGAAGGCCTCACTGGCATTCAATAGACTTTGATGAAAAATATTCAAGAAAAGGATTGTTTAAATAGGAGTCATGTATGTGATGATTTAAAAATATAGGGGAGGTGGGCCTTTGACAGCATGGCAAAATCCTATTAAACCAGCAGAAAACTGGGTGAAAGGGGTCTGCTTTTCATTCCACCCAAAGGGCTTTTGCCTGAAGGTGTTGGTCTCTGTTTGCAGCTGCATCAGGCAGTCAAATGGAGAGGTAACCTCTGCACACAAGGTTTGTCACTATAAGAAATAATATCTCTCCTTACCTGCTCTGATGTGGAATTTCTATAATTTTTAACTTGATTTTCTTCTCAAAACTCTTCTCACTGTCTGAATCCAAGTGTCTTGGAATGATTTAAATGATAATACATTTTTCCTTACTCAATGTTCTATTGCCTCCCAATAGAATAATATACCCCTGGTTTAAAGCAATTGTCCCTCCATAACCAATACAGTAAAACCCGGGTATTTTTTTTTATTTTTCACAGCATGACCAAAGTCCTCATAGAAGAGACAGTGTGATAAATCAGTTGGAATGTGGATCACAGGTGAGGAAATCTGTCTCTGCTCCTTGTCTGCCCCTCAGCAACTTTAACATGTAGATAGAGGTCAGGCTGATCTGTGTCCAAGAAGAAGCTGCAGAGCTACGGTTCAGGTAAGGCTCAGCCCCACACACATCCTGCCATGAGATTGCACCTGCCCTGGGTCAGTGCCATGCTGGCACAGCACAGCGCTAGCTCCAGGCTCAGGCCAGAAATATGTTTGCATCTTCCTGAACAAGAGCGCACAAAGAGGTGTCTGTGCTTCCAGATCTTCTCTCACTATCTGCATGGTCATTTTGCATTTTAAGGAACAGAAATTTTTGCATCCAGAATTTTATGATATTTACAGTTAAACTGTGATTTTCTTTGGGATGATCCTATGGAAATTATTCATTTATATGCCACATTAGTTACTACTAAAAAAACCCAACTCTTGTCAGGTAGTCAGGTAACTCCTGTCAGGTAAAATCTTGTCAGTACAAGTAGTCCATGGAACTCATTATCATTATTTACCAGATGAATCTGGAAATGCAGTAGTACATACTAAACAATGAAAAGATGTTCAGGTGTCTTTCCTAGGGAAATGATTTCTCTTTCCTGTTTTTTTGTTGTTGTTGTTGTTATGTGTTGCATAATCTAAGATGGTGATGCCTATCTCTTCTCCTGACTGACTAGAAACCTTTCTTGTCAGAATATATTTAGAATATGGTTTGTCTTTCATTGCTTTCAGGTCCCAAAGCAATTACATGAGAGAGACTTAGGACTACACCAGTGTGATTTTTTTAAACACTAGAAATCTGCTATTGATGCATATTCTGGATGTGTGAGTGCCTGCGCCAGAATCATTATTTCCCTGATGATAATGAAAACAGCCTCAGCAAGAAGATGATGGTGCTGCTGTACCTAAGTCATTATGGGTAACTTTATTATGTTATGAATTCCAGTTTTAGGAAGACCTAAGAAATAGGTACAAGTTTAGTTTGGAGGTCACCCTGGCTTCTCACTGCTCTCTGCTTCTGATTCTGATTTCTGTACCTGACAAAGGACAGTTACTGCTCTGAGGGTGTCAGCTCTGGGTTGCCTGCAGCCCTCACATGCAGAGATAATGGCTTCCATAAAGTGAGAATAAAATAAAGAATAATAAATAAAGTTATAATGGTGGCTGAATTGGGTGACAGTTTGTGTTTGCAATTATGTAATCTAAATTTGTTTGGCAAATCATCTCCACATAATAATGTGGTACAGTACAATTCCCCTAGATGGAAAGAACACTAATTTCTGAGCAGTCACTGTATCAAGCAAAAGCATAAATATACAACTAAATGTTAGATGAAAACAATTCAAAGTCTTTATTTTTAATTCCTCCTTTCATCCTAATGGAAGAAGGAAGAGGTGGTAAAACAACAGCAGAGAACAGAAGAGGATATCTGGCAAGTGGGTCAAGTTTCTTAGAGATATTTATTTGAAATAATACAAATTAATTTAAAAGAGTTGAGAGTGCAAGGGCAAAGAGACAGAAAATCCAAAGCATGGAGAGGAGATGGTCTAGTCTTGCCTCCTCTAGAACTGACCCATAGAAGTTTACTGGCTTTGGGCTTAGTTTTGCAAAACCTTATCTTGGAAAAAAACCCAATCTTCTTGCAAGACATCCAGCCCTGGCCCATGCTCCATAACTCACAGAGAATTAAGTTCACTTCTGTGGTAACACACATTGGGAGGGGGTTTCTGGAAAGAACTGAGATTGGCAATGGGACTGGAGAGGCTGAATGGTTTTGTGAGAGAGATGCAGGGATGAGGGGAAGAGTGCCAGCTCCACTCTGCAGTGCAAGGCTGAATTTTCATTTCCATTAGATTTAGGAATACAAAACAAAATTTCTTTGTTTTGGCAGGCAGTTTTAAAACAAACACACACCAAAAAAGGCAATGCCACTACTGGTTTGGTTTGGTTTTAGTCCACTTGAGCATATCTTCTGTCTCAGGCTGTTTATACAATTTTGCACCTTTCTGCATGTAATCTTACTACTTCTTCTACAAGCAATACACATTCAAATGTAGAATGCTGGTTTCTGTGCTGGCTTGGGATATAAAGCCAAATAGCTTTGAAATATAATAAATAATCATCCATGGTCATTCTATTTCAGACAACTGTAGCAAAGAAGTCAGTGAATATCTCCCTGTGAGTGGGAGATAATAACTTGCTAGGCATTAAGAACCATCTGAATATAACTTTGAAACAATAAATACATAGACCAGTATTTAAGGCACTACACAGCAGTCAGCTATTTTTTCCTTCCCATACGTCAATGTCTTTTCTCTTCTCTTTTTCTTCTCTCAGATCAGGCCTCTGAAAAGATAAGTTGTGTTTCTATAGTAATCTGAAGAACTGAGTACAAGAAAGGGCAACATCTTTCTCAGAATTAAATAGCCTGCTCATCAGCAAGACACTGTGCTCATGTGTTAAGACACAGTCCTAGTGTACCTTTTCCTGCTGTTTCTCTGGTAATAATAGCTCAAGATTTCAGACCCTGGCATTTTAAGGAACATTAGCCCCATGTTGCTTAGAATAATTGCAAATGTGCAAAATTACTTTCATACTTGCCCCCACAAATAGAAGGAAGCAATTTAGAAAAAAATAATGTAGTGTACAAAGAAAAGGCTTAGCTTCCATGTCATCAGTTACGTGGTACTGAAGGTGAGGGATAATTTCTGCAGAGTGCAGAGGTCCCCTGCCATTTGCTTCAATATTTGCAGGTGCTTTGGTAGGATTTGGGGAGGGCAATGGAGGTCTCTTTGATAAAGATATATTTCACACATGGCAAAATCTGAACAACTGCACTGAGCACAACATCCTGAGCTTTCCATGGGGTCTTAGCCTCTGCTGCACTTGGCTGAATGCATTCAATTTGGGCTGATTTCAGCAGTTAAATGTCACAGGCCTGTGTCATTACTCATAAACATCAGGTACCAGGGACACAAATGAAGGAGCTGTGGCAAAACCAGGCACAGGTTTTACACCAGGCTGTAAAAGCTGAATAAAGAGCTGATAACGATGGGGGAGACAGGAGAGTAATTTTGACCTTTCCCTTCTAAATGCGTCTTTCAGAGTTATATATTTATAACTTTTGATATCATTGAAGTGGCAGAAGAGTACAAAACATAAAGAGAGGAGGAAAATCAGAAGGTTACAGCAAGCGGAGACATTCTGAAGTTCCAGGATAGTGATGGATGAATACCCCCACAATACTTGAGCTGTTGCAGTTTTAGATGTCAGCTCAGTACTAAACATGAGAAATGGATGTGACATACACAGAGCATAAGTGCCTCACACAGGTGGGAGGAGAGACTGTGAGGGTCTGAAGTGACTGGAGGGATGGCTCCTTCCCATGTCTCCAGTTTTCCAGTTTGAAGGCCCTCTGGTGCACTTCCAATAGGCCAGCAGGTCTTATCAAGGCTGTTTCTGGTTCCCAGACTCGTGGCTCCAGGCTGGCAGGCCTTTTCTGTCAGTATTTTTTCAGCAGAAAATTTCTTCTTTTTAGCAATTTTCCCTTTCTAAGCAGGCTTTCTTGCTGGCTGCTCACATCAACCTTAGTTTCTTGGGTTTTTTTCCATTGCAGTTGTCTGACAGGTTTGAGTCTCTGGTTTATAGCTTCTCTCTTGTCCTTGTCATCCCTTTGACAAAGTTCTGGATCAGATAATCTTACCAGAATTAACCTTGTTATATGCAATATCCTTATCAGTCAGTGTGACTGGCTCCCATCACTGCCTCATGTATCAGTTGTTGTTTAGATTTGCATCCTTATGCCTTTCTGCTTGTGGTTTTCTCTTTTTTTTTTTTTTTTTGTTATTTTTGCATCACAAAAAACACCCTTCATGGAGCAGAGGCTCTCTCCTTCGACATGCCTTTACAATAACAATTATGATCTTGCTGAGCAGTGAGGAACATGCTACCAGCAAAGGGAACCAGTGTAACATCCAACATAGCCTGTGCTACTTGCAGGACTCTGATCCTGACACAAAATTTCAGCAGAAGCCAGCAGAGAGATTTTAAAAAGGGAAAACTATCTTGAAAAAACTGAGTACCCAAAAGACTGTGAGCTGCTGCATCCTGAATCAGCTGCATTTGAGAGATAACATGGTTGGAAACTCCTGCAAACAAAGAATTGCAATAATCCAGCCCTGACAAGTCAAACCAATTCAAAATCCTCCCCCCCTTAGGAAGGAACACAGCCTGCTGTTATTTCATAGGCAGCACAAAGAGGGCCTGGTAGTACAATGCACACCTATCTGTCGATCAGTCTGACAATAATACCAAAGCTTAACTCTGGGAGATGGATTTAAAAGTGCAGGATGAGGTGGATCTCAGGATGGCTGTCGCATCCAGCAAATGTCTCCAATATGTGCCTTATTGGACTCCTCAGTGATTGCTGTGTCCAAGGACTGACTTTCTCCTCTTATGTCTCCTTACAGCTTGGCCTCACACAGTTGCTGGTGTGACCTTTGTCCTATCCTAGATCTGTGTCCTTGCTATTGGGTTTTTTTGTCTTAGATATTTTTTAATACAAAAAGCTCAATTATGCCCTTCACAGCCACTGGGACGCCTGTCAGACAAGATACCCATTAAAGGTAAATGGAAATGGGAACTGTTAAGGCACCTGCAGCTGTGATCATCAGACAAAAGAGGTTTAACTGATAGCACTGAAGGATGCCAAAAAGCGAAGATTCAAACTAACTGTTGTTTTTCTCCATTTACCTGTCAGCAGTTACAATAATGAACACGGAGTGGTACAGGGCACAGTGAAGGAGAGTTAAAAAACCCATTTTTCTTTGTATAAAAATAGAGCCCCAGATCTGCCACACTGCCCATACTCCCCTCTGCCACAAGAGCCTGTGTGCTCCCCCACCACAAACAACACCTGATGGCTTCTGCTCTCCACACTACTTTCTCCAGAAAATCCTGCCTCTGTGGGGTAGGACAGTGTTAATTCAGAGTGTAGGAAGCCTGAACCATTGCAGTTAAGAGAGCAGTGCTATGACAGCAAGGGCAAAGAGGCACCTGCTACCTTTACATTAATCAACATTTCAAATCTATCACATGCCTTGAATTAATTTCCAGCCAAAATGCAATCATTTTTCAAGCACTTAATACAAACCACATACAAGAATTAGACATAGCTTTGATGGATGATGATTTTTCAGATCAAAATGGTTATTTGTGACATTTTCAAATTTCATTTCAGTAAACTCCAATTTTTTTGTTGACAAAACTGAAGAGCATTCCCTTGGCAATTCCTGCACCACAGAGACTCCACCTAACCTTGTATTTGAATATCATCTCATTGGCACAGTCAGACCTAGGAAATGCCTCTGCTGCAGTCACTGAGGTGATTATATGGAACAGAAATGTGCACATTAACTCTGAAGTCACAGGGATGGAGGAGACTGTGCAGCTCATGGGACACACATTAATAGAGCTCAGTCAGGTAAGGTATCACACAGTGCAGCATAATTGTGCAGTTCACTTCTCCTTCCTTCTCCTCTCAACCCAATCAAGCTTGATCCAATCTTGGAGCCAGCTCTGTCAGTCCTGTGGCAGCCACACAGAGCTCAGAGAGGACTAATTTAGACTCATCAGGAGAAAATACTTAACGAAAAGAGCTCATTCCTTAGTCATCGCTTTGAGAGAGAAGGCACGGAACTATTCATTTTGAATTGCCCTAAAAATGTGTGATCATTCCCTGAGAAAAGCTCTAATTTCAGCAAATTACCACAAGGCAGGGCTAGGATGAGCACAGTGGCACATTTGGTGTTATTGACTGATTGTTCATAAGAGGCTCATGCACAGAGTTCTCACAGATGGATCTCTCAAACCAGACCAAGACCCCAAGCCAGCATCCAAAATCTCCTGGACACATCTCCTGGGTGCATAGATGGGCTTTTTCAGTGCCCTGGTTGGACTTGAGCTCTTATACCTTCTCACTGATCATCTGGAAAAAGGGGAATGCAGCTCAGGAATGGGATGATTCTCCTTCTACCCTGGGATGCAATCTTGACCATCCCTATGAGGCTGGGGGAAACAGTCCCATAGGAGCAGGCCAGTGGAGGAGAGAAAATGGTCCTGCCTTACCTGCTGAAGCACATGACAGTCACTTGGTGAGGTGTCAGCCACCTTCCCCAGCTGAGCTGTCTGCAATAAAACTGTCACATGCTGAGTTCATCCTCTGATACAGGCACACACCTCTGCCACACTCTTCAGAGGCAATCCAAAGTGATTTAGTATTTAGGAAGCTATTTTGTGGTGTTACAGGAGTAATTCACACAGCTCCTCCAAGAGGAATAATCTCAAAATAGATTTGCTTAGTGCTAATGAAAAAGTACTGGTATTCAATTGTGTATAGTTTCCATGCATTGAAAAAAATTCAAGGAGTCTCATTAATCTGCTTTAACTGTGAGCCATTTTTCTTTTGCTTTTAATATTCTTAAGCTTAGGAAGTGCCAAGGGGAATACAGGACAGGCTGACTACAGAGGAGTTATTTCCTCTGAAATCATTGTCATCTGTCTGTCAGGAGTTCTTGAAACAACTGCAATAAATCCTGAATTTTTAATATGGTTCACAAGTTCAGAGACAGAAAAATCAGTGCTCAGACAGCTGGAATTGTGGTAGTTATCGACAATGTCAGGGTACACATGTTTTTATAAAAGGAAATCAAACAGGAAACTGTACTGAAAAAAAGTGATCAAATATGGTTAGAAGACAAAGAATGACTGCTGGCAAACAGAGGAAGATGGGTCAATAGAAATGAGTATGAAAGGTCAAGAGAGGAAAGTGAGCTCTCTGCCTTATTGTGGGTTGTTGGAGTGCACTGGATCTGATGGTCCTTAACAAACACCTGCAATGCAAATACATCACCACAAGATCCTCCCTGTGGAGATGTCATCCTTGCAGGGCACAGTTGCATCTTTGGCTGTTGAAGATTAATTAGGTACTGGCGAGGTCAGTCTGAAACTGATGTAGAAGAATTTGGCAAGCTAAAACCTACATCAACCCCCTGCCATTTCAACATATGAGAGATGAAAAGCCTGATTAGGAGAATGTCCAGAAAGAGAAGGAGACTGTGGGTGACTTGACCTTGTATTTGGACTTTATATTGGGACCTTGACAAAATCTAGCAGTTTTCACCTAAAAGGGAGTCAGATGGAGAGGCAGAGATAAGAAAAGAGGAAGAAGTACTGCTCCCACTAATGAAGGGTGGAAGGCTACAACGAGGTCTGCCCAGCAGCTTTCCCTGGGTGGGATCTGCACTGCTGTGCACTGTGAAAGCTGCCAAGGAAGCTTTGGACACACTGCCAACAAACACCCCCCTGCACAGCTTATTCATCTGCACACAAATCAATGCTTGCACTTTGCCTACAGATAGCTTACATCCATCACAGCCGTGACAGAACCTGTGGCATCAACAGCCCAAGAAAAATAGAGGCAACTAGATGGCACAGGCTGTTGCACAAAATAAAACAAAAATGGTGAAAAACATGGAATTGGTTGGAAGGAGTTAAGATGGAGATGGGTTAAGTGCTACTGTGGATTCTGTTTCTTTACATATACAGAAATAAATGAAAGCATATTGTGCACATACAGTAGTATACTATGCAGATATTGAATTGCTATACAAAACTTGTTAAATGGTGCAGATAGTACTCAACCTCAGAAGAATGTCAACCAATGACTGGTTTATTATATTCCAAGAACAACAAAATGATTCTTGCAACTCCTTTTGCGTGCCATGGATTTTAGTGGGTGATGCAGCCAGTTTAGCTGTAGAGCAATAATTGCAAACCCTCACAAAGCATTGACTGTGGATTGGTGGAAAAGGCCCCTTTCTGCCTCAAATGGCCCCTTTCTGTGAGAGGATCTGCCAGTGAGAGCTGCTCACAGCCAGAAGGATGGCTCAGGGATGCCCTCACACACAGTGCTCACCCAGGACACTCAGGTGCTTGGTTGCCTGAAATGCTGTGTGTCGAAACCTGGCAGTAAGTGGCAGGTTTCTAGTGAAAACAGGAGTTTGATACTGAAGTGAAAGATGAGGCAAGTGAGTGCAATGACAGGAATTTCTACAGCAGCAAAAGGGGGAAAGCTGGTTGCTTTGCATAAAGTATGTATGTCCAAATAATAAATAAAAAGACAACCCCTCTTTTAAAATTTCCATGGCTTCCAAGACCTATTTCTTGATTTTGACTGGTAACTTCAGATCATGAGTGAAAACCTGAATCTCAACTCTTTCATTTGTCTCTCTGGAGTAGAGCTTAGGACACTCTGAGCTCCCATGCAATTGCAGGGGTCATTGAAAGCATCAGCCCAACAACATCTTTCTTTGCAGCATGGTGTACTTTCCTTTATCTGTCTGTAAAAACACAACATGGACTTAGACCCCTCCACAACAAAATTGGTGTACCTGAAGGAAGGAAACAGAATGGCAGAGAAAAAACCAGTGAGTGGGCATTCAAAATGCAAGTAGTTTTTAATTGACTGCAAATAATTAAAATTAGCAACACTGCAGGATGGTCTGTGGATTCTTTTCAGTTTTGTTGATCTTTTATTTAATAGGCTGAGAAACACAAGTATAAAACCTGAATATCCATCAGTGCCACTTAATGCTGTTTTGATGGCTTCCACTTCTTATGAAGATGTCCAGCACCTACCACCAGTTTACTGTGCTGGTTGCATGCACAGAGCCCATGGCAGGGCACTAACAAAGCAAACCACCTTGCAGATGTGGCAAATTCCATGGCTGTTGTTGCTCACATCTCTGCAGCTGCTGGTCTGGAGCCCCAGAGGGCCAGAAAGTCACTGCTGTCATCATCAGTTCATGAGAGCTGCATGAGAAGGGACACAAGGAGACTGCTCACTTCCAGCATCAGCAGATTCAAACTAGACTTGAGCTCCAACCCATTTAGGTGGAAGTTTGACTATTACTATTTTATTAATTGGCTTTGTAAAATTGATGTTCCTCCTGTCTTTATGTTCCATTTGTTTAAAATCAGTTTAAAATCAGCATTGAGATAAGGTAAAGCCCCAGGTTTCTAGAGGGAAGCTTGGATTGGAATTATTCCTCTGGTCATTTGTGAAAGAACAATAATATGATGATGTCCAAATAATAGTGACATATTTAATGCCAAATGCAGCTGGCAAAGTAATTTTGTGTCTAAAATTACCATGGTTTTGTCCTTTGCCAAACATTTGCAGTATTTTTCTGCCATTTATACTATACCTTTTTTTTCTAACTAAGGCTATCAAAAATAGCCATGAATTCATCAAGTAATCCTACTGCTGTGGCCTTGGCCATTGGCTTTCCTTTCATTAAAAAATTTATTCAAATTTTCTATTTGGTTTCAAGACTGTATGCTTTTACTACTGTATTAGTGGCAACCCAGTCTGATTTTTGGTCCAGAAAAAATACCATAAACATATGGGATTTCAGTAGGAGATGTGATAAGCTGTGGACTCATATTCCATCTCCTCTGCACTATTCATGAAACCTCATCCCAGTTAAAGCAGTGCATGCATGTCCTTACAGATTCCATCTTTGCCCTTTTCCAATAACTTTCTCCCTACTTTGTCCATGTGCAAAGATGTTTTGGGACCTCTCCCCATTCTGGCTCAATCACTCTGCTGATGTCAGTCTGGAGAAAATATTTTCCCAGGTCTGTATGGGCTTCTTACCAGTCAGGGAGGTAGTTCTGAGAGGCTGCCAATACCTCCTGATGTCTGTCTGCTTGATCCAAATATTCCTGCTGAACACAGCTAATGTCCACATCTGTCATGGGCTGCCAGAGACACCGTGTCTGGGTGTAAGTGGATTAGTCCATGCACACTGAGAGTAACTCTGCACACTGTCTTCCAACTTTTCACACCCAATTTTATTACTAATATCACAAAGTAATCAATGTAGTTAATGACTTTTTTCATATCTCTTTGCCCCCAGCACCATGATTATCTCATACTCTGCAGTGGTTCTCCTCACTGTGAATATAAAGGCACTATTTTGCACTTTAAAAAGGATGTAATGGTCTTCCCCATATTCCAAACCTCCTCTTAATGTCTAATTAAAGGAGATGGGAAAAGAGGAAAAGTCATGAAGAAGAGATAAGACAGTAAGAAATCAAAAACAGGAGTCTGCTGGTTTGAAAGAGAATTGAAATCAAGTGTTGAAGGCAGAATTCACAAAGAAATGGGGGTCAGGAAGAGAAAGAAAGTAGCAAAAGTAGATAAAGAGAATGTGTGGAAGAACAAAAGATAAATTAGAGACCCTGATACATCTTCCTTTTGGAGGAAGAAAGATACATCCTTCAGAAAGAGAGGCAGCAAAAATCTTGCTGAGAGTCTGACACAAAAAAAAAAAAAAAGGAAGAAGGGTTTGTGGGAGAAAAAATCAATTCCATAGCCAGAAGTACCATCTGTGTTAGACCTGCAGTTTCTGTTGAAGAAGAAGAAAGGGGAAAACTACAAAAGAGAGTCACAAGAAGTAGTGCTGGCTGGCCTGTTTGTCTTAAGTAAAACACCCTTCAGTTAATTGCTCACAGGAAGTTTATTCATCCATATTGTGAAAAGGAATGTTAAGTATTTTGGATGCCATACTTAACCAAGAGTCTCTGCTTGTTGCTTTTAAATTCCAGGGATTATGCCAGAAGAATCTTTCCTGCTCTGCACACTCTGCTGACCTCCACACTGGGGACTGCAGGTCACATTGCCCTACACAGGGAAATGCAAGCTGGCACCTGAGTCTGACAGTGAGAATAAACATTTTAGAACATGTCCAGGTTTTTTACTTCCAGGAGCTGGTTAGTGAAATGAACTGGTGTGCAGACAGCTTCCCTAATCCAGCTGTACTGCTGATGTCTGCAGAGGTAATCCATCTGGAGTGCTGCTTACCTGGATAACAGCCACCACGGCCTGGCTCACCAAGGGAAATGTTTAAAGGGAATCCTCAGTGATGAGTGACCCTATCTTTGAATTCCTGCCAGCTTTCACTCACTTAAGGTAGTATACTTTCTTAATTGCCTTCTTTAGTGCCTTCTTAATTGAGTGGAAAATCTGATTTTGAAATTGCCATGACACCTGGCATGTGTGTATGTTGTGTACAAAAGGCCATGTGAATGCAGAATAAAAATCAGGGTCCAAGAAGCAGAGCACATCACCAGATCTCCCCATTTTGTAGTGGGTACCAACTTCATAAAGTACTGGCACCTCCTTGCTGCAGTTACAGCTGCAGTGTGGACCTAGGCCTGTCAACTGCAGCTCAAACATAGCTTATACTCACTTGTCTCAGTGTTGGGGAAGGTTTTTGGCTTGGCTGCTTGCAGTCTTCAAAGCAAGAGGTGGAATGGAAATGAGAAAGGTGAGCAAAATGGTTCAACTGTCAGAGGATGGAAATCTTAACTGAGTCAGTAAACTCAGTGAATGCTACCAAAGGTTTCTGGCACTGGCAGGTCTTGTGCTGTGGAATCAGGTGCTGACAGAGGAGCTGCAGCTGGAACATCAGCTTTGTCTGCAGAGCACATTGACCTTTAGTGGATCACACTGCAGTTTGTCTGTGTGCTCTGTCTCACATGTGTCAAGGCGTGAGGGATCAGTTCCTCTGCCTTTACCAATTTTTGGCTGCTGTCAAATGCAGCAGAGCAGCAGGAGGTGGTCTGTGAAACCCACCCTCCAGGCAAGCCTGGAGTGCATTCAAGTCACCACTGCAGCCCAGCTGAGCTATCCTGCACCTGCAGGACAGCAGGGAAATCCTCTTACATCCTTCTGGCCTCCTGATGTAGCACCACATTCCAACACATCCTGTTCTGGGTGCAAGAACTTCACTGTAAGGCTTCTCTCGGGCAGGTTAAAGGGCACTTCCACCAGTGACCTCGTGTTCCTGGCACTGTGTAATGCTCCTGACAGGAGCATTGTCTGCATTTGTACAGTAATATGGTTGGTTTCCAATTACTCTGAAGTCCCTGCTGATGGCTCTGCTGCCATACTCAGGTCTCCTTTTGTCCCTCAGGAAATGTTTGTCTTTTCTGAAAATGGCTGCCTCATACAGTGGAGTTTTGATTCTTCATTTCATTTGCATTAGCATGGTACAAAGTGGCTGAAGTAAATCAGAAAATTTAGTCTGTGTCCTACTGTCTTTTTTTCATCTCCTTCTACCTGGACAGATTGCTTATCATGGTATCTATTATCACCTCCACTTTTCATTACCACTTGCTGACACTAGCCAATTTGAAATCTCGTTCAGATAAGTCTATTCCCTTTCCCTCACTGTGAGCTGGGATGGGTTCATTTCCCTGAGTTCAGCACCCAGAAATGAACAGTACATTTGGCAATTACAGGAATGGTGCATCCCCCCTGTCACATCCTTATTCATTACATTTTTAATAATTTGCTTGCACGTCTTGAGCAAAGCCTACCCTTCTGGAGTCACCCTCACCAGGAAAATGGTCTTTACCCAGCTAGCTGCTGCATTTTGCAATATTCCCATTAATCTACCTCCTAATAAACCACTTCTGCCTGTTTCCAGCTGTGCATCTGCACCTGCTTCACCTTCTTCCTGGACTATTGCAAGCCCTATCAGTACAGTTTCAGGTTTATATTCCTCTCTTGTAAGTTCTCTCTTTGTTTCCTACTGCCTAAAAATCCACCCTAATCATCCCAAGTCCCTTTCTGGGGCTAATGTTGGGCATGGTGGGCAGCCACTGGGCATGGTGCTGCAGCCACTCTCTGACCTCTGGGCTGTGGTTCTCAGAGCTCAGACCTGCAAGAGCTGAAACTTGGGAATTTTTTTTCCCATCAGAGGATTCACTGCTGCTGTCACTCCACATAGAAATATGATTGTTTTTCATGCTGTTATATACCTCCCCATTAACACCATGTCTCTCTCAAAAGTGCAGCTCCCAAGTGCTCCAGTTTATTCAGCTTGCAGTCATCCAGGCCCTACACCTCCTACCAAAGCATCTCTGGTCTGTGGTCCTGTATCTCCTCTGATTTTATACCACAACACCTTACACCATTTTCCCTTGCTGCAATTATTGTGATTCCTAGGGGGGTTTATGCACAATACCTTATAAAAAGTAATTTAACCCGTCCTCTATTTACTGTTTTCTATGCATAGGGGAAAGTAATGAATTGTTTGAGGAGTGTTGAGGAGACACCAGCACTAGGTCAAAACACCTCAAACCTAAAAGAGATTACACTTTGCTGGAAGGCAGAGAGAACAAAATGTTTCTTCAAGCTGTATTCTGGACATTTGGAGATCAAAGTAAGAAATAAAATTGGTTTGTATGCATTTCCCTTCAGTGTGTGTCACTTTATAGTAATTTTCAAAAATGTCTCATTAGTGCTTTGGAGAAACCAATGAATCTTCACTTATTTTTCAAAGATGCTTTTAACTGGATCTCATCCCACAGACATGCATGATCTTTCTCTGCATGGATATTTATTACTGCTTCATCTGCCTCATGCCTTTTAATAAACATATTAAAGTGTCAGCTAGATTCATTGCATCTCTGGAAAGAACAATTTTGCATCCTTCACTTAAAAACCAGTTTTGAAGCATCCCAAAGCAGTTATTCCTTAGTGAATCACAACAGACATCTTGGTGTTTTTAGAGAAAAAGTGCCTTAGGGTACTGCTCTTTTTTTCTTAGGAACCAGAAAAACAGCAATGGCACACTCACACCTCTGACCCCTCTGCTCTCTGTGTCTCAGCCCAAAGAAACTCTGCTTTTACAGTGATGTCCTCAAAAAGTGTAAAAAGGCAGTTACATAAGAATGCAGAGGAGTGTAGTTAATGGCCAAACCTACACAGATTTTTACTCTGACTCTTACAGCACTTTATTTCTCAAAAAATTATATAATTTATTGCATCTTTTCACATCAGATACTCATAATGCAATCTTTCCAGGAGGTGTTACATCAATTCCTGCTCTCCTCTCTCACAACAGGAATTGTGCATAACTTCATTTGCAGTTTGTATTAATTACAGAAGATGGCAGTACTTAAAGGAAATATGATGCATGCAGATTAGAAGATTCCTTCATCTTTTATTCCCTCCCAGTGTTGCTTTAGAGAGGCTGTAGCACACCAAATCTAGACTGGACTTTGTGGTAGAAAAATTACAAGCTCTGAGGCAAAAATAAATTCCAGTATCTTCAGTGAAGCAGTGAAAATTCTTCAGGATGGACAGTTCTGAAGGTTACAGCCAGTAACGTTACTGAATGTATTTTTCTTTAATTAGCTTTCCTAAATCTACATAAAATACACAAGATGGTTTATTACTAGAGGATATTTTTCTTATTAGATCCTATGTATAAAGGGAAAAAAAAATGACTTCTGGGAATCATAGACTCTTCTCATAAGTAGATGGAAAAATTGCTATCTGCATTTCTATTCAAAACCTCTAAGATGCAAATTCTGCTGTAAGTGCACAAAGCTTTACTAATGAGTCTGATGCAACATGCTGTAAAACCTGAGCCACCAAAATCAGAGTTTAGGCTCTTTTAATGTCCAAGAACGAAATCAAAGTATTTTAACTGCTTACGTGATTTCATTATTATTTGTGTCTGGACTTCATTATTTATCTTCTTCAATGCAGATACCATATTCTGAGAGATAAAGAAAAAAAATCTAGTTTTACTACTTATTTCCATGACAGTTAATAGCCCAGTTACTTCAAAAGCAATGGCACATAGCTCACCAAGCCTGAATTTGGTTCACAACATATAAAGTGAAATATGCTTATGCAAAACAAAATCGCATAAAAGTCTTAAAGGATGAAATCTCACAGTCATGGAACCCACAACAGAAGCAGAAACTGAACAGGAGAAATTCCAACTCTGCTAGCACAAGATTTCACAATTTTTTGTAAGGGTGGGTAAAGTGATTTATTTCCTTAAGCAGGTTGTTTCTTTACTTAAACCTCCCCAGTCCTCAGTGATAAGCCTGCTGCAAATAACACAAGTGAGTGTATGCAGATAATATTAAAAATGCTGCAGAAATGGAAAGGCTTTTCCTCTCAACAGATCTCAAGTTCTTCATTTAATTTTTGGTAATACTGCTTTTATTAAATTATTTTCCATAACTTCAAAGTTAATTCCAAAAGGAATTGAGGATGGCAGAAACTACTTAAAGAACAAAGTGGGTAAGCCTACTTTACATTAACCTGCAAATTGAGACAGACAACCAACAATTTGAGGGAGAAGAAGCAACCGTGATGATCCACTTATGTGCATAACCTGGTTTCCAAGGAAAGGATATTGTCAAAAATAAGTGCAAAGCAGAAGGGAAAGAAGAGAACTCCCCTGAAATATTACTGGGATATGTCCACAGTTGTTGAGCAGATTCCTTTTCCTCCTGAATAGCTGCCTTTTTGCCATGTAAGTGCAAGTTGGGAATACAAAATGCATTTAAACCTGGTTTAATTAAATCCTGTTCCTGTCAATCTGTCTCCTCTGGAATGAATTACATCATAATATTTTTAATCAAGGGCAGCTCAGCCCACAGTATCCAAAACCCAGCTATGCCCTGCTCATCATTGCCCAGCTCTTGTTTCAGCTAAGAATATTTTGAAAAGTACCCTGCCTGAATGGCACTGCAAACCTTCCAACCACCTTAACAGGAGTCCAGTTCTGTAAAATGAGCACAAGATTGTGATCAGTGGAGAGTAACTTGCAAGAAACTTTCCCTTTCCACCCTCTCTTGCTCACAGCTGCCTACAGTTGCAGTCTGCCTCTGAATTCATGCTCCAGGATGCTCTGGGTCATTCCTATGGAGCTGAAAAGGATCTACTTCATTAAGCACATCCTCCTGCTGGATTTCCACTGACACAGCACTATTCCATCCTTCCAGCATACCCTTTTTTATACATCTGCTGAGCATCAGACAAGCACAAGGTACACCCCATAAATTTGCTCTAGCCATCTGATTCTCTCAATGGTCCAGTTCAAAGCAATCAGTTCTAGACCAGATCCCATCCAGCACTGCTTCTTGTTCTGTTAGCCTGAGTCCCAAATCTTCCCTGGCTCTTGGAGTCGTCCAATCCTGGCCTCCTGACCATACTTGCAGGGCCATATTTGGCCCTGGCTAGGGCTTGGATTGGCAACTTAGCAGTGAAATGATTTAAATATAGGCCATAATTTATTAATGCATCCAACCTCCAGCAATGCAGAAGAGGCTTGAGAGCTGAAGCTTCAGAATCCAAATTTTAATAGGCAAATGGAAAAGGTGATTGTGCTGTGGCAGTGCTTGGGGAAGTGCTGGTGTGCACTCTCAAAGTGCTGATGAGGTTTGAAGGCATCACAGGCCAGTTCAGTTTCAACTGGTGGTAAAAGAAGAAAAAACTTTTAAAAAGTGTGTTTCTTTATTAAAAAGTAAATCACAGGGGTCATTCTGTAGCTTGGGAAAATGTCATCAGCTATGAACTCTTTGTGTGATTTAACACTTTCAGCCGATATTCAGTAAAGATGGTGAAAGTAGTGGGAATATAATTTGAATGGTTTCCTTTATTATAGGCAGAAACAGGCATCTGTGAACAGGATGTGGGAGTGTTCAAGGATTTAACAGTGAAACCAGGCAGCTCTTCACCAGTCTTTCAGTAGTAAGATACAGGTGGCCATTGAATGTTAGTATGTATTGTATAGGTGGCCTTTGAGCCATAGTAAAATAAATGTATTGTATAAGTGGCCTTGCCCCAATCCTAGTTGTTCTAAATGGGCTGCAGCTGTGATGTCCTTAATTGAGTGGCAGCTGTGGCTAATGAAGATAACTGGGATAAAAGGGGGTGGGCTGGTTGGTCAGGAAGAGCTGTGCAGGAGCCCTGATGAAGCAGCAAGAATGGCACTGCTGTGAAGGGCTGTGTGTGAGAAAACCAGCCAGAGGGTATGGGGCTCTAGAAATACGATAACAACAGTAGGAGACTCAACTCAAAACAGGAGGAGTTACGTTCTTCTAGTGCCTTTTATTTAGTGATCTTGGAGTGCTTTGCAAAGCAGATTCAGCAGACAAAGAAGTTGTGTTGCTCCATGTTCAGTGTTACAAGGCCAATCAGCCTGGGAAGTCAGGAGCATGGTCCCAGTAACTCATCCCTGGGGTCTGTTCCAAACCTGTGGAGTTCAGATTCACCAGGGTAACAGTCATTATCATTTAACAAAAACATTGACTGTCAAGGTGGAGTTTTGCATGTCTGGAGAAGATAAATGTCCAGTGCTGGCTGTCTTTTTGTAAACTACTGTTTACAAAGCCAGACAATTAATTCCATTTTGTTTGGATATGATGATGTTACAATTCAGGTACCAAAAAGTCTCTCCCATAAATAATTTTATATGTTAGCTTTTCATTCCTGCTGGAAAAAGTCTTAACCCTTCACTGATCTGAAACACCATCTGCATTGACTTTATTGATGTAGAGCTTAACTTGAAAAAAACTTCCACAATGTCCCCTTGAAGACTCTGTTTTGCGGAGAAAAGAAGAAACCTCACAACTTGTAAAAGTTGTAAAGCCCGGTATGCTTTATTACGACGCGCGCCGGACGCAAGACTCTCCAAAAGGGCATGCGTACCCCTGAAGATTTCAGACCTCCTTTTATCTCCCTTCCAAATGCATATGCATACAGTTTCACAATAAGTTCATACATATTCATCTTGCATGACACTTAGCACTAATTCTTCTTTATCGGAGGAATTCCTAGGTCGGGGGCAGATTGACCTCGTGGTTTTTCTGTTTTTCTTTCTCTGTCTCCTCGCTGTCTCTGGAACGCGGCCTCTCCTTCAGCTTTAGCTCCACAGACCCTTTACCTCTCCTAGACACTTTACCTAGTTCAGGATGGATATTCTGTCTCATTCCCCCCTTTCCTAGGAAATAAGTAAATTCTTTTACTTAAGGAAAATTTCCACGACAATAAGTGTCTTTTAGCGCTTTACCATGTACATTTGACAAAGAGGTTAGTACAGCTATTCGTTGTAGCATTCTCCAGTTCCAAATTAACAATGTAATAGATAATCCTAAGCTTATCCCAGCTAATATTAGTAAAACTAGAATAGGGTGGCACAACTTATCAAAGATTCCATTTGCAGTTGGTGATCACCCAAAGATCACATCTCACCAGTGATTATCCGTATTTTATTCTTTGTAGAACTCTGGTTATTTCTTTTGTACCATGTTGGACAGTAATTAAGGTTTTCTTTCCACTTTCTCGGATTTCTTTCAAGACTTCTAATAGGTCTTGGTGCTTAATTAATTGTTTTACCAATGTAAGGTTCGCCCCGATAGGGGTAGGTGGTAGTCTGTGATACACTGTGTAATTGGCTGTAATCAGCTGGTGGGATGTTACTGGTACCAAATACAAAAATCACACCCAATAATCTTAACAAAATTACAAATACAAATACAGAGATTAGAATGGTTTCTACTAGACAGAATAACATCATTGCTATTAATTTGTACAGCAGTACAAGCAGTTCTCAAACATACACCCTTTTCCAGTATATACGAGCACAGTTTTCTGGTCAGTGACTGGATGAATTTCAAAGTGACAAATACTCTGTTCAGTGTCCAAACACATCCTGGGCATTAGCAGTATTGCTTTCACAAATGAATCCCATTTGTTCTCTAGTAATGCAGGATTCTAAGTTTACTACCTGCCACTTTTCATTCATCTTTTTGTGCCCACACTCTATGTTCTGAAGGATAGAGTGTTGTTTCTTCATGGTTTAATCTTAGGGCAATGATGGGATGGATAACATAAACAGTGGCATTACATATGGTAAGCACAAAGGCAGTGGCCACATTAGAAATAGGATCATAGGTGAAATTCACCATAATCCACCAGGATTAAAACTTCCTTTCAAAATCAATTGCATTATCCCATTCAATTTTCTGAATTTCAGCTGGAAAATTACCTCCACCCCTTTCCTATATGATCAGAGCTGCTGTTGCTTGTATCCATAACTGTGCTTGTATACAACTGAAAGCTAAAGACACATTATCTTGAACTATACTAAGTGCTTCTACTATCAATTTGTGGTCTTGGTCCCGGCCTGTTCATACTTCTTTACTTTGGCAGTACTTTTGAAATCTGTCACTGGCTAGTTCCTAATGCCAGTAGAGATTACTATAAAGGCTGCTTCAATTTTGTTAGGCTACCTGCTGCAGCAGCTAGTTTATTCATCAGTATTTCTGAATCAATTCTATTTAAAACTCCTAATCTTGTCCCTAATATGCCAGTTAGATGTTTGTTATGGGGAACAGGAACTGCTTTCTGTCCATGATCATCCCTCCCTGCCAGAGGGATGTGCTGGGCTTCTACTACAAATTCAGACACACTTCACAAGTGTATCTGACAGAGGTTTAGGTCATACTTGAGACAGATGTTTGTTCTGAAATGTAGAGACTTCAGGGAATCTTAACTTCTTTCTCTCCCTCCAAAGCACCTGATTTCCCAGATGTGTGGCAAGCAGGAATGTCTCTCCTGCTCACCCACCTTGCCCTTAGCTAAAATCAAGCTGTGGACTGTGTTCAGGGCAGAAGATAATGGAGGGGAAATCTTGAGAGAAAAGCCTAAATTCATTGCAGTGCCTCAGAAGAAACTGGGATCAGGTTTCTGCTATTTGAAACACTCAGCACAAAAATGATGCTCAAAATCCTACAGCCTGCTGCTGAGCTCTGAGGGGGTCTCTCTCTCTCTACCTCTTTTAAGCAGAATCCAACCACCTCAGACTGGGACAATCACTGATCCAAATCTCAGTAGGAAAAGGGATAGCTATAAATAAGGAAAATCACCTTATAAGGCCCCGCTGTGGTAAAAAGTGCAGTGTCCACTTTGAATTCAAATGAAAATCTGACAGTAACTTGAGCTCAAAGGCAGGTCACTTCTACAGGCTGTGTCAGGGTGAAATTACACCAACAGTCTGATTCACTTAGGTCATCACAGACTTCCTGGTGCTCATATACACCAGGGGAGGTTCAGACACTAATTACATCTGGTCTCTCATAAGCCATCCTATTGATGACTAAGCACTTTACTTTGATTTCTTCTCTTCAGATTCCTTGAAGTGTTTGCAGCTCCTGTTCTTGCTATTTTTACTGCTCACATACTTGATTCTCGTGGATTACTACAGTAGATATGTTTAATATAAACCTTCTTTATCTCAAAAGGTTTTCCTATGGATCCAGTATACTGATTAAATGCCAGGGACCAAGGCCATTCAGCATTGCTTTGGGTAGAGGTACTCTCTAGTTCTAAAACTTCAGTTATAATTCCATACAAAACAATTCTGTACACTAAAGTATGAGCTACTCCCGACCGCAATATACTCATTTTGCCCGAATAAGTTTTAGTCTCAGTTCATTGTCTCCTGGTGTCACTCCTGAAGGGGCTTCTGGGCCTTCTTCACCCGAGAGTGATGGATCCAGCATTCTGCTCCTTGATTTTGATTGCAGTGAAGGTGGTGAGAGGTACTTGCAGTGGTCTCTCCCACTGTGGTTCCGAAGTCTTCTCTGTAAGAGACTTAACATATACATCAACCCCAGGCTATCCAACTCCCTGCTCCGAGTTCCAGCCACAAGTTTCTCAATTACTCTGAGCTGTTTGCTTAATGCCACCATGTAAGTGGACATTCTGGACATTCCCCTTGTATTCTATTGTCTTCTATAAGGCATTCCAAAAGGATTCAGCATTCCTTTAGCTCAAAAGGTTTAGTTTGAATTTGCAATAGTGCTAGTGGAAGAGCTTCTTGCCCCAGTCTTCATTCTCTCCCCCTGGCCGCTTGATTGGGGGCAGTATGGGGTGTGAAGTTCTTAATCTATGCCCAGATGGCTACTAATCTGTTGCACTATTTTGGAAATGAAAGGTGATTCTTTATCTGAGGATATTGTGGCTGGAACTCTGAAGCGTGGTATTATCTCTTGTAAAAATGATCTGGTCACCTCTTGAGCTTTGACAGTTCTGGTGGGGAATGTTTCTGGCCACCCTGAAAATGTATCCATTAATACCAGTAAATACTGATACCCCCCTTTCCTTGGGAGTTCTGAAAAGTTGATTTGCCACTGCTATACAGGCCCATGGCCTCTCCCAGTCTGACCAAGTTTTGGCCCAGGGGTATTTTGAGGTTAGTCTGGAGGCAAGGATCACATTATCAGCTCACCTGAGTGATAGTGGCATATAGATTCCTGACAATGATACAACAGTCCTTTCAATCAGATGTGTGTTCTAGAAAGCTTGTGGGAATTACTACTTCAAGGTCAACACTTCATTCCAGTGCACTCTGTATCACTCGCAGCCTCGGTCATTTCGAGAAAGGAGCTACACTCTATAAAAGGCTTTAAGTAATTAGGCCCTAGTGTGTTTTCTAGTGCCCTTCCTTCACTAGTAACTACGAAAATGGGAAGGGATTACTAGCTCTCTTTCAATGGTAGCCCACCCCTTGCAGTTGTACGTCTCTTTTGATTAGTATTATTGTATTATGGCTTACCTTCGAAGAAAATCTGTACCTCACCCTTTGCTGCTTTCTTTGCCTCTCCATCCGCCAGCTCATTTCTTTCCTCCAATTTTAAGCTCACTCTCTGGTGTGCCTTAATATGCTTTTTCAGGTAGCCGAACTGCTTCCAGCAGCTGGATTGTCTCTTCTTTCCCTGTGAGGTCAGCAGTCCCCTCTTCTTCTAGATGGCTCCATGTGCATGCACAACTCCGAATGCCTTTTGCTGTTTCTAAGGCATGGGTCCATGCATTTATCTCAGCATCCTGTGCAGAGGTACCTGTTGGTAAGGGTCCACACTCTATTACCTCTCTGCAGGTAGTCACTGTGAACTTTGCAATGTCGCTTTCTTGTCAGTGAACCAGGTCTCTGCATCGTCCGGAGGAGTGTCCTTCAAGTCTGGGCGGCTAGAGTAGGTAGCTTCAGTGGTCTTTAGGCAATCATGGTGTACTGCTTCTCCTTGATTCCACTGAGAAAAGAAGCTGGGTTGACAATATTAGTCACCACTATCTCTCCATCATCTTGCTCTACCATGATGGCCTGGTATTTCAGAAACCTCTCTGGTGAAAAGCCAGTGGCCACCCTTTACTTCCAGTACTACAGACACTGTGTGGGACACTAGCACAGTCATTTTTGTCCCAGGATAAACTTGTGTGCCTCTTGAATGTTCAGCACAACTGCTGCTACAGCTCTGAGGCAACCTGGCCATCCTTTGGCTGTTGCATCTAGTTGCTTAGAGAGGTAAGCAACTGCCCTCCGGTATGGACCCAAGTCTTGAGCCAATATTCCCAGAGCAATTCCTTGCATGGAAAAATAGAAAGAATGCTTTACTTACATCTGGAAGTTTCAAAGCTGGAGCCGACATGAGGGGACTCTCTAGCTGGCGAAAGGCCCGTGTGGTGTCTCTTGTCCACTGGAGATCTCAGTTCCCATTGGCAATAAGAGCGTAGAGGGGTCTGGAGAACAGTCCACAATTATGAACCCACAGCTGGCACTACACTGCCATGCCTAAGAAGGTTTGGAGTTCTTTCGTTGTCTGGGGTTCAGGGTTTGGCATAGGGCTTCCCTGCCTTAAAGTCTGCTGCTCAGCACTCACTTCTTACTCCAGGTAGATTACCTTCTGTTTCACTACCTGTGCCTTTTTCTTTGAGACTCTGCATCCTTGGAGTCCTAGGAAATTCAAAAGGCTTACCGTCCAGGCTTCCCTTGCTTCCCTCGTCCGAGTGGCTACTAGAAGATCGTCCATGTACTGCAACAGCCTCCTTTCCTCTTGTGGAGCTTCCGGGACTCTGGGTCTTTGCAAGCTGTTCTCCACTCGGAGTGGAGAATTTTGAAGCCTCCAGGCACATGGACTATGTGAGCTTGTGTTTGAATGCAAAAATGTTCTGGCTGGCTTCGTGGATAGGGAGGCAAAAGAAGGCATCTCTTAGGCCTAAAACAGTGAACCAGGTTAGCTCAGGTGTTAAACAAGGTTAGTAAGGTCTATGGATTTGCTACCACAGGGTACAAATTCTGTGTTATCTTATTGCCAGCCCGTAATCCAGTACTACCAGTTATTGGACTGATTCCTTCCTTACCTTCCTTTTGAGGGTACTACTCAGTTCTCACTGGTTGTGTTCTTTCATTAAGCTTGATGGGGGAGCATCCCATGGGGGAGCATCTTTCACTCTCCCTGGTGCAGCAGAGGCCCATACCCTTGAAAACACTTATTTACTTATTCTAATATCTCCTTACTAATGTCTTTCTTAATTTCAGTGTCTGTTAATATTAAGCCTAACATCTTTATATTATTTGCCTCCAGAGTAACCCTTCTCATTTGAGAATGTTTAGCAAATTGAGCGAATTGTACAAAAGCTTTTAGGTACACCTAGTACACGTTACTTTAAAGGTTTGCAAAACTATGCCTTTTCAGACTGGCCAGTTGTTCATTCCCCACACTACAACATAAACATTCTCCACAGGTACTAAAGCTTTATTTAAAACTGAACACATAACCCTTGTGCTGACAAAAATTCTTCCCTTTTGGGAAGGTTACCTTTACCCCTCCTCCCTTACCTTGGGAGGAAGCCTTTACAAATCATATGTACTCATTTTGCGAACTGTGATTGCTTCGCATTTCAGCGTGATAATCCTTGCCTGATTTCATACGTTGCTATCTTATGCTGCACGCTGAACAACATGTTTGATTTGCTTCTCTTTGCCTTGTTTTCCTTTTCAAGGGCCAAGACCAGAGAGCGGTCTGATCTCACAGTCTCTTTGTCATTCTGGGTGATTTCTTAAAACAAAAGACATTTCAGCATACAAAAACTATCCCATTTATCTTCCTATTATAAAACAGTACTAACAGCAATGAAGCACTATAAATCTTTTTATTTTCTGAGCTGCTCTTACTGGCAACCTCCTCCCAATGAGCCCCTCCCAAAAGGGGCTAATTTAGGAACCTGTTTGCTCTGGTCAGTTCTTATTATTTATTTCTCCTTGCCCTATCCCGTTTCCATTCAAACCTTTTTACAGACCTTCACAGTAGTTTCTCAGTTTTCCTCCTATACACACAGCTCCAGGTGGCAGGTATCAGATGTGATTCCCACACACAAGCTCTAAGACCTTAGGTTCTGAATCCGCTTGACCAGAAACCTTTAATTTACACTCGGGGCGTGTACCCTGACACTTATTGGAACAGCAAAACAGCAATACCAGTGTTTCTCATAAACACCGCACTGCAATAATACCTGCACATCCAGCTTTTGCTCACAGGCCATTCCCGTGTTCCCTGGGGAGACAGGGCAGCCAGAGCTGTCCCTGTGCCCAGGGCGCAGCCACTGTCACTTCACACAGCCTGCTGGCCTCTTGATGTACCAAAGGCTCCCCAAAATTGCCCACAAAGGCTGGCTATTCTGTTTATTACAGAGAACTTTAAATCCTTTCAGCAGATTGTTTCCAGTAAAGACTTACTGCAGTACCAACCGAAGTCTCATAAATCTCATAAGTCTCATTAACTAATTCATCTCATTCATCCCTTCTATATAAACTCTGTTTTACAAAATATCAGTCTTTTCTAGTTCTCTTCTTGCACAATCTAATTAAGCACTGTGTCTACTTACACTTGTTTTGCTGCTTTGCAAAAGGGCTGTGCTAGTCACAGCCAAAACTCTGATATACCTGCAGACACAGACACACGCACTCCCCCCCCCCCTCCCCCCCCCGCCTTATCTCAAATTCACTAGAGCCAAGGCTTGAATTGCTGTGAGGGGGAGAATTCTTGGAATTCCTTTAACTCACTTTATCGAAGTTAAACATAAATCACCGTACTATAGCTCTCCTATGTAAAATGCTACTCTTGTTGCAACAAAATCTTAAAATCTCCACAAACACCACTATACAGTCTGAGAATCAAATTACCACAATGCAGCGGAAGAAAATCACCACACAAAATCACTGGGAAAGGGCATATTTCTCAAAGTGCTCACTTTTCTCAACACAACACAGCACACCATAATTCGGCATTTACTCAAATCAATTTTTCTTGGACACAATCAAAATAACAGCACACAGTCTAGAGATCAAGTCCAAACATCCAAGGCAAAGGAACTCTCTGAGCTCATACTCACGGTTAAAATGTACCAAATCTACACAAATCACTACATTCAAACACGATAAATACCATCACTGACATTCCTCCACTCACTTCTCCGCGGGCACTTCTCTCCTTGCCCCCGCAGCCTGCTGCAGCCGGCGCCTCTGGCCTCACTCGGCTGCTTCAAACACGGGGAGTACTGACCCATCCCCGCACTGTAGGGCACTGTAGATTTACTCTCTTTTATACACCATACACATATCACCTGCACGATCACAAACACAGTGCACTGGCCACACACAATTAACCATACAGCAACACAGTGTCCGGACATCACACACACACAAACAAAACACACGGGCTCACCAGTTCTGCTCCATCAGAACTATGAATCCTCAATACACACATACACGGGTTCACCCGGCTTACCCCCAAAGCCGCTAGCGGTCTGCTCCATCAGAACGACGAACCCGGCCTCTAATACAGCTGCTCTATCAGCTGAACCCCGTTTCTAATACAGCTGCTCTATCAGCTGAACCCCATCTCTAATACAGCTGCTCTATCAGCTGAACCCATGAACCCAGACGTCTCTGGGTGGTTTACTCCCTTTCTCTCCTTCCTCCCCCCCCGGGGCCCCATACATACCGTATTCTCCTCCGCAGGCCAGCGGGTCGTTGTCTGTCCTCGCAGGTGGCAAGTTGAGACAAGCGGAGCCCCACCAGGAAAAAATCCTGGGGCGCGCCATGGAGGTCCGTCTATCCCCCCTGCCCCGCGGGGACAGAGAACTCCTGCCTGGCTCGCCAAAATGTTTTGCGGAGAAAAGAAGAAACCTCACAACTTGTAAAAGTTGTAAAGCCCGGTATGCTTTATTACGACGCGCGCCGGACGCAAGACTCCCCAAAAGGGCATGCGTACCCCTGAAGATTTCAGACCTCCTTTTATCTCCCTTCCAAATGCATATGCATACAGTTTCACAATAAGTTCATACATATTCATCTTGCATGACACTTAGCACTAATTCTTCTTTATCGGAGGAATTCCTAGGTCGGGGGCAGATTGACCTCGTGGTTTTTCTGTTTTTCTTTCTCTGTCTCCTCGCTGTCTCTGGAACGCGGCCTCTCCTTCAGCTTTAGCTCCACAGACCCTTTACCTCTCCTAGACACTTTACCTAGTTCAGGATGGATATTCTGTCTCAACTCTTTAATAAAAAGCAGCACAGCTCCTTTGGCTTTGCTTTATAGCCTGTTTTGCAGAGCTAGTGTAAGCTTTGTTGACCTGGCCTGTACCCACTCCAAGGTAATAATAACCCACTGATGTGTGCAGGGACGGATGTGGTGCTCAGGGTTTGAGAGAGTGCTTGTCAAGTGGCTCACACACAAAAAGCATTGAGTTTTTTGTTGCTTGCCTTTTATTGATACAAAATTAGGTGTATTTTTCTTTCTGAGGCATCTGTTGACATGAAGATTCCAATTATTATTTTCATACAGACTCCTGGTATTATTTGATTGTTCCATTTGGCGCCTATTTCTTGGGCTGTTTCCTCCATCTTGGGCTAATTATTGTACAGAATTCTGTGCTGAATTCCCATTACTGTCTGCTGGTGTAATCCAGCTAATGATCCATGTCCCCTGGAAGCAGATTGCATTATTCCTCATTGTTTGCTCTGCTCCTGGCTTTACCATTGCTCCCTTCACACACTGAGGACTTGGCTCCAGTCTTGGCTGCTGGCGAGGGCAGTGACAGTACAGGTTTAAGCAGATGTAAGGTAAGGTTACCTCTGGGGGTTTTGGTGTCATCTCCAACTCAGAGTAGCCTGAAAACTGCCTGAATTGAGAGCAGGCACCATTGATCCCCCCAGCTACAATTATTGAAATACACAAATTCAACAAAATTATGGGGGGTGCTGTTACAAACTTTGCTCTAAATGGTGCCAGAGGAGGGGGGATAACACAAAAACCCACTTTGTGCCTTTATGCTACCAATGATTTCTCCTACCAAGACTGACTTGATGGCAATTTTATGCTATCTTCCAGGTGTAAAGCAGTTAAGTGCAGTCAAGATCAAGCCCTTATTTTCAAATACTTTTTTTATCATTTTGATGTAAAATTGTTGAATGTTTTAGGACCCTTAAAACTGACTCAGAGCTATTCAAGCTGTAAAACCAGTGAGGCAGTAAATAGTTGCTCAGGATCAGAATGTCACTTTTATTCTATTTTAAAGGCATACAGTAAAAAGGAATAATAGTAATAGAATTTCAGCAACAACTGATGTTTAAGCTCAGATTTTGGGTCTAACATAGCTGGTCATCCTCACTACTCTTTCTGTGGAGGCAGTTCCAGAAAACACATTGACCATCAAACTCCTGACTCAATTAGAAAAACCTATTGAATATGTAAGATACTTTTCCTTACAAGCTGAACACTTGTCTCCTCAGGTATAGAAGTTACTGAAAGCATTCATAAGATGACTTCAGAATACAAATCTACAGCAATGAAGCTTTTGCAGGGTTGATGTTAGTTCACTGGAAGGATTTTCTGCAGAAAGGTACCTTGATTCCCATATCTCTTCAGAAAGAGATACCTCCTTTGTTTTCTGTTGCAGTGATGAACATTGAGGGGGTCTATATTTGGTTTCCTACAAACAGGTCGTAAAATACCCTGCAGTCAGAAATATGAGGACAAACACTTGGGAGACCCTTCTGAGATGGCAGTGAGAGGTGCAACTGTGTTCTCCATGTGATATTAAAAACTGCACTACAGCAAGGGTGACCCCTAAATGGAGCTTCAGGACCAGTACCAAAGCCTTCCCTAGCATTATGTAGAGTTACTTTGCAGAGACTATGTATGGTGGTAAAAAGCCCTAAAAATGATGAGCCATGGCAAAGAAGGGCACAGGGATGGGGAGAAGGTGCTCTGAATGGCAACCTGGTTTTCCATACAATGAATATGTTGGGTGTTATTTCTGCAAAAACCCAGTGAAGCCTCACATACTGTTAGCCCATCCAGGGCATTGCACAATTAATATTTTTTTAGAAGCTGTGATTTATATGATCTTTTAAAAGGAAGGAAAAGATAACCATTGCACATTCAACTGCCTGAGAAGGTAAAGCACAGATAAGAAATCAATGTTGCACAGGCTTTACAAAGAGAGTGCATCCTGGTCCCAGATGAGCCTGACAATGTTTGCATTCTCACAGAGAAGAAGAGCTAATCAAAGCTGTGACACAGTTAAGTTCCCTTAAATTAGAAGATAAGCAGGAAGGAGAAGTGAGGTCCCCAGGAAATTATTTGATACTTCATTTGCACTCAAGAGTCAGCCCAACAACTGTCACTGTCAGAGGGGGACAGAAACACAGGAGAGAAGCTGATTCCTTAAGATAACACTGAAGGAGCAGAGCACTGCTGATTTGTTTCCTCAGCTTCTGTGCCCCAGAGAAATCTCACAATGACAAGTACACTGGAAGTTGCTTTTGTTGTTTATTGTTTCCCTTTCAGGACTTGATTTGTAATCAGGAATTTAACCTTTCTTTTATACATAGCTTGTTTCATAAATAAACTTGCCAAGCTTCTGAAGTTGAGGGGAATCTTGTAAAGCTGTGCATGTGTGCTGCTTCAGAGGCGATGAGTTCAGGGAGAGTGTAGGCATTCTCTGAAGGGGAGCAGGTCTGGAAATTCAGAAAACTGGATATTTTTGTGCACCATCTGGAGAATTTGGGGTTTGGGGTTTGCAGCAGCATGTGCCACTGGCAGAGTGCTACCAGACAGAAATATGGGGGCAACCACAACAACGCTGCAGCCCTGAAGATTATATAATACAAATAAATGTAACAATATTGTTTCAAATGTCTGCTCCCATTTAAAGTGGGCATTGAAAATTAAAGTAGGTTTGAAGGCGACTGTATTCTGTGAGCAAAAACATGTGAGCCCCAATCCTCTATAAAACAGGGTGAAGGTTACCTGACCTGCGTAGTTCAGGCTAAGAAATCTCCATAAATGAACTCCATTTCTCTAGAAAGGCCTCTGTTCATTACCAGCAGGGTTCCTGCATGCAGGAATCACAACAGCAACTCTCAAATCCTACCACTGCTTTTAAGAGCCTAAATGTAGCTGGAATTCATCTGAGGTCAATTTTGAGCCAGTGACTCATCTCAGTTCTTCTAATGGTAAGAAGATATCGAAGTTTCTTTTGGAATATAAGAATGGATTGATTGAGTCCTCCTGCAGCCTCATGTGTGCTAATCAAACAGATTTGAGGTGTGGGGTCTTCCAGGCTAAAGCATGAAATCTTCTTTCATTGTTCTGATCTTTATGTAAAGCATTTAAAATTTATTCATATCCTCCATTAACTGAGGAACCTGCATTACACATAACAGTGTGAAATTACTGCCAAATGCTCTTACTTGTTTTTCTTCTGCATGTGCATCCCAAAATCCCATCTGTAGAGATGTTTCCCATCATTCATATGTGATGTTGATTATTTATAACGTCAATTTTTAAAATTAAATGTTGTATTAAATTAATGTATAGAGATTAAGTAATATTGTGTAAATAGCATTAATATTCCTTTAAAAGCAATGATGCGGCTACTAAGTTCTAAGTTGTCTTTTTTATTTTTCAGATGTGCGTTGAAGTTTGTTCCAGCTTAAATTAGAGATTCTTTCCGACCACAAAGAAATCCGTAGCTTCTTAGGGAAAAAACAAAACCAAAAACACCCCAACTTTTTCAGTCTAGACTTTTTATGCACTTACATTTCCTTCTGACTAGCAAATATTATTATATTTTGCTTTCATGTGATGTATAGGAACTTAAGAACATTTTTGTGACTTGTCTGTCTTTGAACAGTTGCAGCAGGGACTTTGTCTTCTTTTGGAAGAAGCTCCTCTTACAAAAGAGGATATAGTTATGTATTAAAAATAAGATAAAACAGTTTTGTTTCAGGAGTCACATTGCACAAAACAAAGTAACAAGTACCTAGAGAAATTTCAGTCACCTTCTCATGCAAGATGAAATACTTAAACATCATATCATTCAAGGAGCAGGGACATACTTCATACTGAGAAAAGAGGATCTATCCACAGAATTACTGTAGGAAATATTTAAATCTCTGCTTGAGGGGCAAATAATACCATACACTGTGTAAAAGAGCAAGGAAGAGGCAGCTGATAATAAGACTTGAAGGCAGTCCCCCTGCAGGCAGATTTCTATGTGAACATTCTTACTCTACTCCTCTGGACAATAGGGAAGAAAACCCACAGGGGAAATAAAAACAAGAGTGGGGAGAAAAGTTTTTGCTCATCTAAATTTTTTTGAATTCATGAAAGAGCAGCCGAAAGGCAGAAAGGCAGCTCAGCTTGCTCCTAACCACGGTTTCTGTGGACAGCATTGAATCAGGTAAACAACTTCTTTTTCCAGTCCTGTGCAGCTGTGTCATGGTCCTGAGGCTGGCAGTGTGACCTGCTCAGTCCTGCAGCTGTGCAGTCATGAGCCACCCACACACCACGTTTGGCTTTGGGCAATGCAGATGTTCCACATCTGCTGTGAGCAGCTGTGCCTGAGGGGACATGGGCAGGGTGTTGGTTATGGTGAAGGCTGGTATCCACTGGCTCACATGGAGGTTCAGGATTTCTGCTTTCTCCTGAAGGGGACTGCTGGATAAGTCACAGCCTGATGAGGATAGACTGCCAGACTGGGGCTGTTTCTGAGGGGTCTGCAAAAAGTGACAGAGAAAAGTAGAAAGTTGCTACAGGAGCTCTGTGCCTTCTCTGGGAAGTGTTTGTGGGTCTGGAGAACGCTGTGGCTCAGTCACAGCTCTGCTGGAACATGCTGGCTGTCCTGCTGCAGCACTACTGAGAAAACCATCTTCACTCACCCTGCACAGGAAGCAACAAGCATGGATTCCCCAGCAGGCAGCAATTTGAGAGCCACAGGAGAAATATGTGGCAGTGAGGAGGGAACCGGCCTGTTCTCCAGGTGGCAGAGAAAACCTGATCTGTAGTTATTGTGCGGTGCCAGGTTCTGAGGCACAGCCCCCTCCTCCTCCTGCAGACCTGAGGGATAGATCAGGTTCAGCCTGCAGCCTCCCTGTCCTCCCCCAGCTTGCCAGCTGCTCTTTCCCAGGATAGTGCCACTGTCACTTACTAGGTGCCACAGAGGCAGCATGGGATGTGCCACTACAGCTCAGGGTCTTGGGAAGGATGAAAGTTTGACAAGAAAGTCTCACAGATGTGTATGCGTGGCAAAAATATTTTTGAATGTAGAATCTGAAGAAGGAATAGAAATGAAAACAAGTTTTGATATAGAAGAAAAGAATTTCTGAGCCAGTCTTACTGGATTACTAAGAAGGAAATGGGTATGTTAGTTGGAAGGGGTTTTTATGACTTAGAGCAGGGATAAAGCCACCTCAAGCAAGAAGATGTTTTTACCAAGCAGAAAGATAGCACAGGCAAACAAGCCTGCTGATTTTGCAAGTAGAAAAAAGGTCTCAATTTTCCACTGCAAGAAAACTGAAAAACAACTTCTAGCTCAAACTGTAATGTGCTGTCTTTTAGTGATTGGAGAATAGTAACATGAACATGGTAATTATAGTAGTTATGGTAGGCTATAGATAAAAGTTAAGGTATAGATTGGTTCTACTGTATTAAGATGCTCAGCAAAGAAAAGTATAAAATGCATTGTAACCTAAACTAAGGGTCTCCAGGCCTGCCTGCAGCTGGAGATGACAGCTGTGGGTACAGGCTCTGTCACCCATGGCCCTGGACTGCTGTAACTCTTGGATGGAATGAACTGCATTTTGGAGAGCTGCCTGGAGTCCCATGTCTCTCATTCAGGCTCTTCCTTCAGGGTGTAAAGTCACCAAGGTCTTGTTTGGGAACTACTGTGTCCCAAGATGAGGACACCTATTCTTCTGGAATTTACTTTCCTGAGCATCCAGATAGCTGGGAGGAAGTTTGCTTGAAAGAAAACGATCCAGAAAGCGCAGCCCCAGAAAAGAAGAAAAATATCTGAGAATAGGGAAAAAAAAGTTACTGAGAAGGATAACAACCTAAACCACCCAATTAACCAACCAGAAATATCCCCACAACAAAATCACGCCCCAAAACAATGACAGCAAAACAACAAAAAACTTGTCACACCCCCTGCCTCCCAAAAACTCCCAAAATGGGAAAAAAAAACTAACACCAAAACCACAACTCCCCACCTTCAAAAAAAAAAAAAAAAAAAAAACAAAACTAGACTCCCTCCAAAAAAGCCAAACCAAAACAAACCATTACAAAAAAATAAAACAACCCAAACCCATCAGACTGAAATGTGGCTCCCCTGCAGTGCCCAGCACTGAATACAGAAGCGGGACCGAAGCTGCAGCCAGTGAAGCTGTCACCTGGGTCAGGTTTGCCACACAGAAGGGACAAGGTGTTACCTAGGGCAACAGAACATCTGTAGCAGCGTAGGAAGGGGCTGTCTCCGTGCAGCAGATCTGAGCTCTGCCTGCAGCCGTGGCCATCCCTGGCTGGCAGCTCTGAAGGACAAAGCTGCTGTGACAGGCAGCTCGTCAGCCCCCAAGGCAGGGACAGGGCTCAGAGCTCGGCATCACTCAGCACTGCTGCCCTTTGAACCAACTCAGAGGCACCAGGATGCACGAGATAAACATCTTCATCCAATTTAAGCCAAATAATTTATTCATAGGTGTCTCCTGAGAAAGGAAGGCACACCTTATTCAATATTTTATGTAGCTGATGTGGTTTGCAAAGGATTCATAACTGACAGGCTAGTAAACAACCTTTTTTAAGCTCCTACAGGAAAAGTGGGCAAATGGTTGCATTCAAACTCCTGCAGAAAACATTGGAAACCCAGGCACTGCCATGTCTCTTCCTTTTAACAGCACAGTATGTTTACAATTTTGCAGTATTCACAGGAAAATAATAAAAAGTTAGAAGCTGTTTTCTCCAGAAAGGCAATTATGCTGAATTGCACTTAAAGATGTCATCAATTTCAATTACATTTGAAAGAAAAAATCATAAATATTCAAGGCTGAGATGCAGACTTCCTTATGTTTAATTTCTTACCATTTTCTTTGTTGTTGATATACATAGATGTTTATATCACATGTTTACAATTTTTCTCACTTCCATTTGTGCAATTATGGCTATTCCAAAAGGTCATATCAGCATTTATGAACTGAATTATTCTGTGATTTCAAAATTTTCATTTTTGTTATTCCTCAGCATAAAAATCAATCCCATCACCAATTCTGACCTTGGGGGTTGTGGATTGCACTCTGCATCCACAACTCTGCATCACAAAGCACCAACAGAATGTAGGAAGGTCAGAGAAAATCCTACTCTGGGAGTTCACAGCTCCTTTACTTTGTCATGCACCCAGCACACCTGGGAGCAGGCTGAAGGAGGAAAAATCTAAGCAAGTTCTGGTACAAAGAGTCTGTCCATAAATAATTGGAAGTGTTTTGTAGTGAGGACTGTAATTTCAAGTCTGTCTGTTTTATAGAGTAGTTGGGATTTAATTTTACTTGTTGCAAAGCTTTCCCAAGCTTTGTCTAATTCTTGAGATTACTGAGCCCATACTTAAAGCAGTAAATTCTGCAAACTTTATAGACCCTGGAAAAGTGGAAATTCTGTTCAAAACTGCGGTGGCAATTTTTAATCATGCTAAATGGATAACCAGCAAATCATGGGTCAGCCAATGGTACAGTCATTCCTAGCAAGAGAATGAAAAATGGGACTTCTTCCAATTAGTGTGTTAGAGTTCCATAGAGCATTTACCCTCCAATTTGTGACATTTTGATTCAAAAATTAACACTGTCCAATATCAATGTCACAAGTACTACGTTAGGATATGCTTTATTGAGTATTTGTTAGGAAGAATGCTTAAGAAAATAAAATATCTCTGTAAAGTTCTGTTGTGATGAGTGCCTGGCCCAGTACTGTTGTTTGGGGTTTTTTTTGTTGCTGTTGTGTTTTAATAAAGTTTGGAAAAATTCACACACTATCAGAATAGCAAATCATGGTAAGAACTTCTGGAGCATTGTATAAACTGAATACATATGACAAGGGAAAAAAAACAACAAAACAAACCAACCAACAAACAAACCCTACCGCAGCCAAGACTCTTGCTGCCTTTGGAGGAGATGGGGTTTTACATGACTTGTTTTAACTGAGGCAGACAATGGTTATCATATTTGTAAACAGAGATTGCGGTTCTGCCTGTGGACACTGGGGCATTGCATCATGATAAACAGTGTGAAAATATTCTTAGGTCATGGCATCCATGTCAGCCAGCTGAACAAAAGCACTGGTGATCAGATTGTTGCAGGGCTGGGCTGGGAAAGCAAGGACATTTTAGCCTCCCTGGAATGGAGTCCCTGGCCTGAGCAGGTCTGAGAGCGCCCACCATGTACCAAACAGCTGAGGGGTCCCAGGCCAGGTGCTCCATGGTGCCTCTCATTACTTCCTAGCTGGTGATGCTGAGAGCCAGCCTAGATTCTTCTTCCACCTGAAAAGTCAAAATAGTATTTATAAATTGGAAGCGGTTCAGAAGTGAGACAGGCAAGTAATCCAGCATCTGGGAAGTGCATATTACAGTGATCTGTATCTTTGTCATCTCTGGCAGCTTGGCTTCTTCAAAGAGTAAGAAGCAACTTGGTCAAGGTCTTTATGTGGGAAGAAGACACCATCTGATACATTTCAGTTCTCTCATCTATTAGAGAAAGGTACAACAAAATCTAATGCTTGGAAGCTGAATCTAGACAGATAATTACTGTTCTATTATATCCTAAATTTTCTGTGGGGTCTTGTCACTAGACTGTCACTTTTCTGGGCAAGTAAATCTGCAAAACAGCCCCAATATTCCAGTGCAGCATCCTGATCTCAAGGCACACATTTATTTCTGACAAGTTACTGTCCTCAGTTCTTCCCCTCCTCCAGGACAGGCTGAGAAAAAGCATCTCAAAGGAAACCACCACGCTATTTTTGCTCAGATTTATTTTCATTTATGACATTTGGCAGAGCCAAAGCCTGGAGGAGCTTCCCTGTGCCAGGTCTCCACAGGCACACCAGCCCTTCCCATCTCCTTGGCATTCCCATGGCAAGGGAGGGACAGGGGTGCTGCAGGCTCAATGCAAACACCTCAAGCACCTCTTCTGCCTTCTGCCCACTGTGGGCTCCTGCAGAGAGACATCCCGCATGGCCCTGTGCTAAAAATCCCCATGGAACAGCAGGGAAGAGCTGCATGATGGTGCTGATGGCTGTTTGTCCCATCGTCTCCATCCTGGCTGGAAAGGACCAAGGCAGGACTGCCACAGGAAGGCTCCAGCCCATGGGGATTTCTGCAGGATTTTAACAAAGCCAAATGGGATTTGTAGTTTGACAAGGAAAGCTCCCACACTGTGAGTTGTTTTCCTAAACACAGATCCTAAAGACCAAGGCCGAGTTTTTGGTGTGGAGACACAGCGTTCTTGTAGCAACCTGTGTTTTGCAAATAGGTCTGTTGTAGTCATTTCTCAAAGAGACACACTATGAATCAAAAATCAATTCACATGTTGAGATATTCATTTTGAGTAATAGTACCAGGGGAACAAAAACAAGCCAGAAGTGCTCTGTTGCAATATTTTCAAAATGAAATGGTCTTGGCTTTGTTATCTAATACTGTTTCATTCTAAAATTGATCTATGTTTAGTGTTAATAAATAGTAAAAATATGTGAAAAGTGAGTAATGTAGCTGACTGGATATTAGTTTTTCCTAATTTATTTTCAGTTTGGCCACCAAACAGGAAAATCAATTATTCTCACAACTCTATTCAGTATAAGTAAGTCTCTCTCTTCCAACATATTGCTTTCCACAGTTTTCTCCTCTGTGGAGACCCTTATTCTACCAGTTGTATTAACTTGTGGTTTTCCCCAGATGATGACTTCTGACATTTTCATTTACATAAGTTCCCTTTAAATTTTTCTGCTGTTAGTTGTGACTATAATGAGTTAGCCTCTACTGTATATTTCATTAACATAATGTTTATTGCCTCCTTTGGATAATGAAACTATTTATTAAAATTGTTTCTATCCGGGATCTACTGGGTGGATAAAATATATGACTAAATATTGCTCCAACATGTTTTTAATTATTTTCATTGTCTTTCAAAAGGTTTTCAGTACACATTGTAAAGAATGTATCCAAGCCACTTCAAAAATTTTGGACAAGATATTATAAAATGCAGTATCACATTTTCCAATAAAATCAGAATGCTATCCCACTTCCCTCTTATTGCTACTTAATTGTCAAGAACTATGTTGGATAAAACATATGCTGTGTAAGCTCCCACTGTTTACTGCTATTTTGTTTCATTACCCTCTCCATGTTGGTGGCCATCTCCATCTATTTTTCCCATCATTGTACACATTGTACACTTTATTTTTGCCGTGTAAGAATGTTGTCTTTTTCCCATTGTAAAAGTCTTGATCCTTTTTTCCAGAGCTATTAAAGTGTTGGCTTGACTTAGCAGCTCTTTACCTTGCTACTACCATTAAGATGAAAAACTAGTTCAGAGACATTTTTGGGCCAACTATAATTTCAGCAGTACATGTGAAGTAAATATTTATTCAAATGACTGCTTGGGGCTAAACAAAAAGGAGGCATTCCAGAAATCCATTTGCATCAGGAGAATGACCAAAAGTCTACATAAAGTGTTGTTCTATTTCTCAGTGGAAAAGGAAAATTTATAACAGGTGACACAAGGACTTATATTTGGTGGAATTTTTTTCTTTTTTTGCTTCCTCCTGGGTGTTACATTTGATCATATGATAAGTGCCTTTTTTTTTTTTTTTACTATAAAGAGGTGAAATTCCAGCTGTGTAATAAGAATAGGTTGAAGACCATGCAGATGAGTTTGCTTATCAGGGGAGCCTGCAGAAATTACTGAGAGAATTGTAAATCTTACAGATAAGAGGCTGAGACAAAATTACAGTACAGAAGAGGGACAACAGGTTTTAGAATATTAGGAAGATTATAAAAGAAAAATATAATGTCTGCATTTACAAAGGGATGATGGAGGAGTATGAACATGGAGCATACAACTGAAGAAATAACAGATAGGTAAGCTTTAATTCCTAGAGTAATATGGAAACAAACAATGTTTTTTATGGATACATGGGAAACAAAACAGGACTGAGGAACACCTAATACTTATTTATCCAGGAATGGTCTTGTAATATTTAATTTGTTCTGTTCTATTGCAGGCTAACATGTAGATAAAGGCAAAGATAAAGGTATCTTCTATCTTGCTTCCTTTAAGGCTTTTGATGCCCTCTAAAGTAATATTTTCATAGCCAGATGAGAGAAGTTTTTAGGTGGAGCTCCTGGCAGGTGAATGTGTAGGTAGGTGGCAAGGAACACTTTAAAAGAGCAGCTGCTTGCAGCTCACTGATATATTGAATTTGTGTACCTTTAGCAGTTCCACACAAGTCTTCCTTAGGTTTGGTGTTGCTCAATACTGTTATTAATGGCCTGAACAGTGAAATAGGTTATATGCTTGTTAAGTCACTAGATTATATTAACCTGAGTGAGCTGCAAGCACTCTGGAGACTTAAGCAGTTAAGTACTTAAGCTGTGCCCAGGTTAGTATAACCTGCTTGTCATCGGGGCTAATTAATCACATTAACATCTTGCTAATGTGACCACACTGCTTGGGGTAGCTGTGATACCTCTGAATGGCACTGCATTATGCCACAGAGATTCTCTCAAAGAGAGGCATTCCACACTTCCTCCATTTAATCACATTCCCCAGTCTGCTCCAGGTCAAGATGCTGATTTACAGGCAGGTCACTTAGGTACATTTAAACATCTTACCATCAATCCTCCTGGAAACAGCAGACTCAGTTGTGCTGAGTGTTGTGTAATGCCAGAGTGAATACTCACTTTATGCTAGGATATCATCTTGTGCAGCATCAAAATCACACACTGCAGCTGCTGAGCTTCCCCTGCAGATTCCTCTATCCAAGTATTGATCAGGCCCTGTGTGTTAGAAAGGTCTGCAGAGCTCCTACTACGTACACTGGAAGAGCAGTAATTTTCCTGCTTTACATGAAAATATATTAGATTGCAGGAGGACTATGGCTCTGGCAGATCAATGCCAGAGGAGTTAATATCACCTACTTTTGCCTCCCTGTTGTATAGTTCTAAAATTAGAAGCAAGCAGAAACACTGTGCAGCATCCTAATTGGCTTGTCACTAGGGCAGAGTAACTGGCCAGCTTCTGACTTAGCAGAGATCAGAAGGTCCTCTTGATGCATCCTCACTGCTCTGTTGCTTAGCCTCTGGGGAAGAAATATTCAGAAATAAATGTAATATCTATTTAATTAATTAGAATTCATATATATTTAAAGCATAATTTTCTATCTGGTGTGATGTAAAATATTTTAGTCGTTTTCCACTGTGGAAAAAAATTATCTGCAGACATTGTAAGTCACATCCTGACTGCAGTAATTTTACCTTGTTAAAGGCAAAGAAGGGGACTTCACCACTGGCAGGTACAATATTTGAGAGCAACATCAAAGTTATATTTAGCATCATATAATCCTTATACAGCTGGCTGAATGTTTATGGTGGTGAAGTTTTAGCTACCTACGTGATGCCTGGGGCTCTGGAAAGGAAACTTAAAATGCATCTTGTTGGCAGAGGAGTTTATGTACTTACCTTAGACTAGGCTGGTCCAGAGAAATAAAAGTCTTTCTCCACGTGAATTTCAGTCTAGGAGACATACATTAACTAAACTTTTATTACATGAAAAACATGTCTAGACAGCAGCCTGAGCTGCACAGCTACCTTTGAAGATGTACAGCATATAGCCTGCAGCAGGGTGTTTCACAGCACCTTTTGTGGTGAAGCTCCTGACCCTCTGGCAAACAGCAGCCGCAGCAAGAGCAGCAAGATTCCCTCACTTCAGGGGGAGTCTCTGCTTGTGCCTCTGAACAGCGAACACAGCGAGGCACCTGAGAGCCCTGTCTGGGTTAATCAGCAGCACTGACAAGCAGGCTGTGCTTGTGAGGCAGAGCAGGGCACGGCGTGGCTGCTGCTGGCACGGAGATGATGGCTCAGAGCAGCCCCAGGCGCAGCACTGGCTGTGCAGGATGCCCCTGGCACTGTGACACAGCTCATGGGCCTCAGGAGGAATCATTCCTTGGGAGTGGGGACTGGGAAGCTTAGCTTCCAACTGGTCCATAGAGTTTTCTGTTTTAGACAGTGTGTTTCAAGACATGCTGCATCTCCTCCAAGTCAGGGAGGCTGAGGGAAGGAAGCTGAAGCAGGTCTGAGCTGAGTCATGTGTCATGGTGCCTTAAGATCTCTCCTTCCTCACCATGGATCTTAATGTTCCCACTTTCCCTGTACTTAGTGCATCAGCTTCATCTGCACTCCCACCTGCTCTCCCCTTCAACAGCCACTGCTCATCCTGCTTTCGTGCAGGTGAACCTACCCTGGGTCGTGAATCCAATCCTCTGCTGTCACTGGGAACCTGGATACTTCACCCCTATACAGAGCTTTTCTTTCTTTTCAAGGCTGGTGGGATCTTTCCTTCCCTTCAGTCTCTGCTTCCACACACAGCCCAGGTGCTTCTCACCTTCCTCACATTCCTTCCCTCTCAGGAAAGCCTCTGCTCCTTTCCTGATCACTATTCTCCCCCTCTCTGTCTACTGAAGTGGGCTTCTGCCATTTGCAGCCAAGCACCTTGATTCAGGGTGGACTTTGTGGCCTTTTTCTGATGATTGTGCACCATTCCTCAGTGCTTTGGGATATCAAGTCCTGCAGCCTTCTGGAATTGTGGCTGCAGAATGGCCACATTGTGTTTCCCAGCTCTGCCCTTATGGGTGCCCAACAGGACTCCCCCTCCTCTACCACCACCACCAGTAGGACCAAATTCAAGAGAAATGGTGTCAATCTAAGCTACTCCCTAATTTTTACAGTATGCCTAAATTGGACCATTTCTGACTGAAACAGTGATGGCAAGAAGAGCCTCAGCAACATCAATAGCAGTAATTCTAGCCAGCCCTTTGCTGTGCCTCTCCCACGGTTGTTAACACTACAGAAATAGAAAGAAATGCCATTTCCTACTCCCCAAGAAGGAACATTTCACCAGTGCAGCTGGGTCCCAGGGGAAAGAAAGCCAAAATGTGCAGAAACTGTAATAAAATAAGACATAATGTTAAAGTTAATGCTTTGTGATAGACCACTGGCGAGCTGTGGGTTGCCACAGCAACAGGACTGCACACACCAGGCTGCACTGTGGGGCTGCTGGAGCTGCAACTGGGGCTGCTGAAAGGTCAGCATGCTGCTGTCCTGAGCAAACATATCAGCACCTGTTTGCAGCCAGCTCCAGACAACGTGGGACCAGGGAAAAATCAGTCTGGAATGATGCACGCCTTAAGAGGCTGCCTACCAGCAGTTAAGCTGTAATCAAGCCCAGAACATGCATAGGTTATCTCAATCATCAGTGAAACAGCACAAAAAGTCCTCCTTGGTCTTTAGTGTTGCCCCAGCTTTGGCTCACACTGAATGCCGGAGAGCAGAGAGGAGACCTTATGACTTTTCAGCTTCTGCTCTGGATATCCACATGACCTTGGACACAAGCTGGAGAAGCCCCACTTCTACCTTGACTTGCCTTCCTTCTCTTCCAGACCCAGGATCTAGGCCAGCCCAAATTAAATGAGTCTGTTATTTATACATCTCTGCATCTGTTTGGTTAAAAGATTGTAACAGCTGTAAGTAGCTATTTAAGTGGGGTGAGAGGGAAATTCTAAGTAGTTGGTGGGCTCTGGGTGAACATGGTAGCCAGTGAGTGATACCATAGAAAAATGGGAGGAAAGCCCCTGAGGGGTAGAGCAGTTCACAAACCTTGTGTGCAGATACAGATGTGGGAAAACTCCTGTCAGCCCAGACTTCTCTATGAACCAGGGGAAAAAACCTTCTGAGGCAGAGCTGCATTTTTAGAGGGCTGGATGGGGGACACTGCTCAGAGGGGTTGGTGGGAGTCAGTCCTGTCTGATCAGGGGCATCCCTGTCATGGAGGTTTGCTATGTCTGTGTGAGCCTGGCCTCATGTGCTCAGCAATTTTCCCAGTTACCTCAACTGTCATCAAAACTCATCATTCATTGTCTGACACTTTATTGCTATTGATTCATTGGCGTGTGACTTCCTGCTACCCCATTCCCTCCTCACAGGCTTCTTTTTGTGTAATTCCTCTCTCTTGATAACTCTTCTCCATGCATTTACCTCTTCCCACTTCTGTTTTTTTCTTAATTTCCCACCATGTGAATATCAATGAATTCCCAGATGTGCATTTCTTCCCAGACATGCAACTGAATGCATGGCCCAGCAAATGCATCTGCTCTTCTTACCCACCATGTCCAAGGGTTTCCTGGCACCACAAACAGCCTCTCTCCAACATGCTCCAAACAAAATATTTAAGTAGCTCTACACCACAGCTCCACCTCTGCAAGTAACTCATATGTTCCAAAGAGAAATGCTGTGATCAGCAACATTAACTAAATAACTTTTATTATAACATTTTATTTTGTATTTTGTGTAATGATCTATACAAACAAAAACTCCATGGTCAGCATATCCATGGTCAGATAAAATGATCAGTAGTGTTCTCCAGGCAAATTTGGGGCACAATTATACTTAAGAAGTTGTATACATTTTCTTTAAACTTGCCTTTCTTTGAACACACATGCACATGAAAATGTATTAAGAGCAATATTACGGCTGGAAAATCCAGTGCTGAAGAGGATGTGCCAAAAAAAGAGCTGTCTGTGGCACTTGATTTACATCCCTTTGTTCTGCACTGCACGCTCACAGGCTAATTGGTAAACAGGATCCTGCCTGATCGGGTGTGGGAGACAGCAGCTGCTGTCCAGAAAGATCAGGATGATGAGAATCCTATTTCACCTGTTGAAGAAGCTTTTGGTGAAAATCCTGGCTCAAAAGCCAGACTCTTTTAGATGAGACTAGGTGGCAGCTACAGGGCTGGGACCCAGTTAATTTTCAGGGAGAAAAATTGTGGAGGTACAATATTGTTGGAGAAAAAGGATAATCTTCTGAGGTTTAAGATGATGAAAGCTGTTCAGAAGAGCTGGGGACTATCCCTGCTTCTGCACAGAATTCTTCTGTGATGCCAGGCACAATGCTTAAAACCTTTCATAGATGAGCAGCAGCTCAGTATGGCTCCTTCTGAGGCCTCATTTTCAGAACTGCTGCAACCAAAATCCATGCAAGGTCTGCTCTGAGAAACAAGGTCCCAGCTGCCTTTCAACCATTCATTCAGAATCTGCCAACCTTCTATCTCACAGAGACATTCTCCTTTCTAATGCTATGAAGCACACATATAATGGTGTTAAGAACCATAAAAGTACCTTCTAAGCCTGTCTTTAGGTATTCTGAAGAAATTCTGATACACAGCCTGAGATATTCAGGTGCCCCCAAAACCAGACATCTAGTACCTCTTTCCCATTTCCAATGCATTAAACTGAAGGACTGTGGGTATCACCTAAAGTCCACGTGAACCCTTTGGTGCTAGAGATCAGAGAGGACATCCTAGGACAACCCAACCAATCACTGCCAGGCCAAGGTGGGATTTTTTCCCCACAGTCTTTAACTCAGCTTTTCAGCAGAACCCTAGATGCTTTCCCTGCTTCGGGCCCTTCCTTCTCTTGTCCAGACTGACAAGAGCAATATCATTCTTAAGAGCAATATTATGGTTGGAAAATCCAGTACTGAAGAGGATGTGCCAAAAAAAAGAGCTGTCTGTGGCACTTGATTTACATCCCTTTGCTCTGCACTGCATGCTCACAGGCTAATTGGTAAATCCTACCCTAGTCTGACTCTTGTTCCCAGCTTTTTCTCCAAACTCAGTATTTTGTCCTCGCTTTTTCTCCAAACTCAGTATTTTGTCCCCATCAGCTCTGTTGGCCCATTTCTTCTACAAGCAACTCATTTCTCCTCTCCTGACTCCTTCCCAGGTCCACATCTCTTCTTCCTGCCATACCAGTTCTAAGGGTCATCTTTATTGTATGTTTGCATATTTACAGGCCCACTACCACTAAACTTCCCACTTGGCACAGATCCCTTCCCCACTTACTTTTTCTTTTTGATTTCACTGAACATCTTTCCCAACCCTCCCTCCGACCTCCATTCCTCAATTGTCTTGGGCCACTTCAGGCTTCTTCCTGCCTTCTATACCTGGTATTTTCTGCACCTCCACACTCCACGGCCGCTTAGAGGACAGTGAGGAGAGGCATCCAGCCCCGAACCCTGGGGTTTGGCAAGCTCGGCCTGAAGGAAACAGGAGCGAGCACCGAAGAGCCATCACTCCTCCTGGTGCTGGAGGCTGGAACAAGTTCGGCCCCTCTCTGAAGGCAGCACATGAGCAGTCCGGTCACGCACAGCAGCTGCAGCAGGAGCTGGACGAGGCAGCGGAGCGCACCCGGGCACCTCCGGCAGCGCTGGACAACGCGCACTCGGTGTGAACCAAATCCCCAGGGATTTTAGCAGTGCTTTTCACATTTGGACCCGTCTGCCTAAGAAAGCGAGGCGAGTATTTGGGGTCCATACTGCCTGTGTCTAAGCACACCCATGCCATGTGTGCACAACCATGCCATGTGTGCCAAGGGCCTGGCTGCACGGCCACGGCTGCCTTTGTGCTCCCACCCCTCGGCCACAGCTTCCCAAGCTCTGACTGTCTCCGACGGGAGCGCGACAGTCTGGAACTGATAACAGGAGCTGCCCTTTCCTCTGCGGGAACCTTGGGAAGGGCTGGCGTTGCGCTCCATGGGGCTGCGCCTGGTGAGTGGCAGTCGTGGAGCGGAAATAAAACTTTGCTTGAAACAGTTGAAAATGTAAGGAATGCCAGGAATCATTTCTACGGGAGTCTCTCTCCCTCTTTCTAGCTCCAGCGTTTGAGTGAGCGCGGCCCCTGCCGGCCCCGCTCGGCATCCGGAGCGCTCGCCTCGCCGCGTCTCCCGTCGCTCCTGCTGCGAGCTCGGGCTCAGCGCACAGGTCGGGGACTGCAAATCCAAGTGTCACTGGCACAGGAATGATTATTACCAGATGCTAATTACTCGTTAATGTATGCTAATCGCTGCTGCATGCCAGCGCGCTCGGAGCACCGAGTGCCAGGCGGAAAGCGCTCGGCAGGAGCGGAGCGGCTCCGCAGCCCCAGCCCCGCGCCCAGAGGCGGCACCGCGCCCCAGGGCTGCGCCGCGCTCACACCGCGCTCCCTCGGCGGCCGCCATCCCGCTCCCGGGGCGAGGAGCAGGCAGCCGCTGGTGATTCCTGACTCCCCCGAGCTCCAGCTTTGCCTGCCGTAGGTTTCCTGCAGCCAGGAGACAGCACCGGTTCCCCCGCACCACGGCACGGCAGCACCGCCGCTCCCCCGCCGCAGGGGACCCGGCAGGTGTCACCCCCGGCTGGGGAGGCGATGGTGATGTTCTGTGCGGGGACGGGAACACCACATGCACGTTCTGAACTTTAAAACCCGCTGCCTGAACGTATCTCCCAGGAGAGGGGAGCGGGTCCCCTCGGCAGCCGCTGCCCCGGCCGGGAGAGGTGCCCGCGGGCCGAGGGGAGCCGCACGCAGGGCTGGCCCGGGGAAAGGCACAGGCAGTCCCCTCTCCCCGCCTGCCGCCGCTGCCTCCCCGGCGCTGCCCGTGCCCGGCGTGGCTGCGCGGAACCCGCGGGAACCCGCGGCGGGCGGTGCGCGGGAGGCGCCCGGCGGCGGCGGAGGGCGGGCAGCGAGGCGGGCGGAGCGCGGGGCCGGCGGCGCTGCGCTGCGCCCCGATAGGCGGCGGCGGGCGGTGTCGGTGCTGCCGCCGCTGCCGCGGCTGCTGTGCTGAAGCCCGGCACAGGGGCTCGCCGGCTCTCGCACGCAGCGGCGGCGGCGGAGCGCGTCGCGTCGAGAGGAGCGAGCGGGGAGGAGGAGGAGAAGGCGGAGGAGGAGGTGGAGGAAGGGGAGGGGGGCACCTTCTCGGAGAGGATGCCCGGAGCGGCTGCAGGGACGGCGGCTACAGGAGCAGGCTCGTCAGGAGCGGTAGCAGCGGGGATGCTCCCAGCTCAGGAGGCAGCCAAGATCTACCACACCAACTACGTGCGGAACTCGCGGGCCATCGGCGTGCTCTGGGCCATCTTCACCATCTGCTTTGCCATCGTCAACGTGGTGTGCTTCATCCAGCCGTACTGGATCGGGGACGGCGTGGATACCCCGCAGGCGGGCTACTTCGGGCTCTTCCACTACTGCATCGGCAACGGCTTCAGCCGGGAACTCACCTGCCGGGGCAGCTTCACGGACTTCTCCAGCCTGCCCTCGGGAGCCTTCAAAGCTGCGTCCTTCTTCATCGGGCTCTCGATGATGCTCATCATCGCCTGCATCGTCTGCTTCATCCTCTTCTTCTTCTGCAACACAGCCACCGTCTACAAGATCTGTGCCTGGATGCAGCTGACCTCGGGTGAGTGCAGGCAGCGGCCCCGGTGCAGGGGGGCTCCGCACCCCCTGTCCGGCTCAGCTCGGCCCGGGGGCACGGCCGGCTCTGCACAAACTTGCGGCGCCGGGGCGGGTGTCGGGGTTCCCCCGGCGGGGCAGGCCGGGAGGGGATGCTCGGGGTGCCGCCACACACCGGCAGCGTCGCAGAGCGGTGCCCGTGCCTGCCCCGGGCCGCCGGCTGGGCGTGGGCCAAGCCGGGCTGAGCCCGCAGCGCTGCTCGGGGACGCTGCCCGGGCTCGGGGTGGGACCCGGCCCGTGGGCAGCTCCAGCAGCTCAGGGACTGCGGTGGGTGTCCTCCAGCGCGGGTCTGCTGTAAAGGTCAGGAGAAAATGGCACTGGGGACGGTTCGGGCTGGCGGCAGAAGGGGAAGGAGGCTGCCCGCCTGTTGAAGCTTAATCCCGGTCCCGCAGTTCCACCCGGCCAAGGCAGAGCCCGCTCCGGCTCCGTGGCAGGGCTTGGCGAGGTCTTTCGCTGGTGAACTGGAAGGGCAGCTGAGGTCGTTGGATGTGGCATGCGTGAGTTTGGGTTAGGGTCTGTTTCACTTGTCCACAAGGTTTATTTTCCTCTCTATGTTAGGAGTGTAGAGAAAAAGAATTAATTTCAGTTGCTGGTTTTGTTTCAGAAGATCTCCTGACTTCATTTGACTTTCCCCATCTCATCCAGTGTCTCCCTGGGGAAAGTGTGTGGTAGGAAAGAGGGAAAACACCAGGACATCCCTTTCTGCATTTCCAGCACAGCTTTCCCTCTGAGTTAGTGGAGAATTGGTTATTTGTGTGCAGCTGGGAGGGACTGTAGAATTAAGATCGTAATACAAGCAGTTTTAACTAGACAGAAAATATTAATTCTTCAATCATTTGGGGGAAAAGGGGCTAAAATCAAAGCATACCTGTTACATGTCCTCCTGGTAAAATGAATTGAGAAGTTTTGGAATAAGAGGGAATAAGCTGTTAGGGAAACAGAGCAAAATGTCACCAAAATGGGCTCACAATCACTTTTTCAGTCCCCTTAATTGACCTACATCCATTTCAGTTTCTGAGCAAAAATTCTTTTGAGTTTTCTATTGAACATCTTCAGCATTATTCAATTTGCCATCTAGACCATGAGACCTGGTGGAATTCTCTGGTTTGTATGAAACAGCTCTAACCATTTTTCTCTCCAATGATGTTTTTCTGTGTGCTCTTGTACATTTTTATGCTGTTGCCTTAACTGAAGTTTCCTTGTAATTTCTTTCTGTATCACTTGGGGAGTGATCTGCAGTCACTTGAAGCTGGTAGGTTTTTTTCTCAATTCCAGTGAGTTTAGTTTTGGGTTCATTCTCTCTGTACTGGGAACCCACTTTGATGCTGGTGGCTCCTCTCTCCTTTCAGTAACATGCATTCTGACGTGGTCTGGTTAATGGTACACAGTCATGTCACTTGGCTCTGGGCAGAGAAAACTGTTCCATCTTTGCACAACTGATGTCTCCTCTATCCATTAAGGACTTCAGCTTTCAGCTGTTTCCTCTTCTTCTAGCTCTGCTGCTAAAAGGTGCCATGAATATTCACTGTTTTGATGCATTTCAGCATGTTTTTTTCATGTCCAGTACGAAGTAGGACGGCACAATTTCCAAATCCCTTGCATTTTCCAACATCAACATCTATGTTTGCACTACTTCATGCCCAGAGGTGCTAGTGAAAGGCAGATAAAATGAATCTGATTCCTTTACTGTGTTTCTGTACATGTGAGTAATAATGTTAAGAAACCACCATATGTGACTGATCTACTGGACTCCTGCATGTGTGCAGGTGTGACTGGAGATTTGTTCCCAGGCAAAGCAACACAGAATTTTTGTCATCTCCAAAGCTGGTAGATGCACTGCTGGCATTAAAAGTCAACAAAAGGAGCTTTATGTCAGCAGAAGAATCACTTCTCAGACTGCTTCCCTCCAAAATTAATAAGGGAATGCATGCATAGCCAAGTGGCTTTTGCTGTCTTTCCCAATTTGTACACGAATGCCCTGGAAGAGCTAGAACAATGTTGGTTGTTGAAAGAACCTGACTTTATTGTTTGCTGAATGTTTTACCTTAATTCAGTATTTACCTCACTCTTCATTTCTGTATTACTTTAAAAAGCTTCCTCAAAAACTACCAAAAAGTCCATATTGCTTTGAGTTTCATCCTTTGAAGAAAACAAAGGTGGTAGGACAGAAGGAAAACTTAGAGTAAAATGTGCAGGACAGGATGTTATAATGATGTTTTTATGAGCTATATGACCTATTTGTGTTATTACTTTACTGTTTGGAAAGTATGAGTAATAGATAATAGTAATCTAAAATGCTTATCTCACAAAAAAGAATATAGTAATGTCATCTACATAGGGATATAGTTCTGTGTAGTACAGGAACAAAATTGAATCTGAAGTAGTGAAATAAAGGAGCATGTGAATATAGCTTTGATTTTGCTTGCTATTATGTACTTTCATAGTGTTAGCATTCAGTTTGGTAATATAACACTTAAAATTGATGTCATTTAAATCTTGTTAGAATCAGGTTTCTGATGTGCGATCATGCTTGGTTTGGGATTGCAAATGAAAGCTTAGGAACTGATTTCTTTAGAAGGAAGATTTGGATCACAGTCTGTCCTGCATGAGTCATTATAAATTGTCAGCATGATATAGCTCTTGTTTTGAAAAGGTGTTTATTAAGTAAGAAAAAGATAAACAGTATCTTGGGCACATACACTTTCAGTCCTTGCTGCTGTCCAATCATGTCTATGGCTAGACAGGTCTATGACATGATAAAGAAGAAAAATCTTAAGAAAAAATGTACTTTCTGTATGTACAGCCTAGATTAGATGTTCCTATGATTTAGCCATGGCTTAGACTGCCTTCTTTGTTGCACATGCATGATGCTGTCAGGGTACACTTGATACTTTGAGAGCCAGTGCTGGCAGCCTCATTCTCCATCCCCTAACCTCCTCTTCTGCAATTGCAAAATCATGGGTACAAGCAGTATGTACTCACCTAATTTGAGCTGCTGCATGATCACAAACTCTTGAAATCATTAGGAATTAGGTATTACTGTTCTTTGTTATTCTACACATAATGTTTACAGGAAACCTCACAAATAAAGTTAACTCTTGAGATTAATTCCTTTATAGGTTAAGTAAATCCAACTCTTCTGTTCTGTCATTGTAATTTTTTTTTCCTTTACTAGGATGTTTCAAGTTATTAGAAATAAAAACGTAAGGAAAGCAGAAGAAAGGCATAGAAGTGTCCCATGGACAAGCAGGATGAAACCAATATATAGGTTTTTCAAGAGATTCCTGAGTTTATTGAACAAAACATCAAAGCTCTGTACTTTGGCAAACCACAGTCCAGTGATCTTTGACAGTGGTCTGTAACATGGCCCATGAAAACATCAGAGCAGCTAAAGCTCATTTTGCCCTCTGTATTCTTGGTTCTCCATCACTAGTACTCAGGGATCTCCTCATGTGGATCTTGGCATTTAAAGGCTCTTGCTGGATTTTGTTTTCTGAGACCTGTGTAAACTTTTAGCATTTACAGTGCCCCAGAGCAAGGAGTTCCACAGATTGATACATGTTGTGTGAAGATTCAATGGTTTTCGTGTTTTAAATCTTGTGCCTGGCCATTTCATTTGATCCTCTGAGCTCATGCAATGGGAAGAGGCTGTGAACAGGGAACTTGGAGACTCATTCCCTGTCCTGGCTCTGATTACAGCTTTGCTGTATCCCCTCAGTTACCTGGTTTTGAGGCCTTTGGTCTCTTAGTCCTTAGCTGTTAGGTTTGTAGTGAACTTGTGATGGTCCCAGCTGCCCTGCCCATAGCCATTTCCAGTCTACTCTATCTTTTCAGAGTCTGTGGGACCAGACCTACACACAATACGAAGACAGACAAACCAGCCATTCATACAGTGACTAAATAATATTCTCTCTTTCGTTCTTTGTTCCTTTCCTAGTAATTAGTAATACTAATTTTTTTTCCCTGTTACTGAACAGTGAGCTGATGTTTTCACACAACTGCCTATTATAACCCCAAGATCTCAGTCCTGAAGTGCTGATAATCCCCTTGGGGCACATAATTTTGTGTTGCTAGTTTTTTTCCCCCTTAAAGAAATTACTTCGTATTTATCTACACTGACTTTAATTTGACTTTTTTTTGCCTAGTCACTCAGTATTGCAAAGTCTTCCTTCACAGTCAGCCCTTATCGCAGCCACCCTGAATGAATGTAAGCAGCTAACTTTGTCACCTCACCATTTATCCTGTTTTCCAGCTCATTTATAAATAAACGAGTAGCTCCCAAGTTCCAGCACAGATCCCTGCAGGATTCCACCATTGACCTCTCTCCACTTGAAAAATTGACAGTAGTGTCCTACCATCTGTTTCCAATTATTTATCCTTGCAAGGGCATTTATTTTTATCCTTTGGGAGTCTAGGATTTTTAAGACTTATGAATGATAGATTCATCAATTGTCTTTTGGAAATCCAAGTAAACATTGTCAATTAAAACCATGGTATGCATTAATTCTTACTTTTACTTTGGAGAACTCTAGTAGTTTTGTGAAAAATTACTTAGAATAGGTGTATTGGTCCTACCTTACTTCCTTTCATCACACAAATATGTCGTGTTTGTACACATGCTGACATACACTGGTTTTTGGGGTTTTTTGTAGTTCTACTGATTTATGTCATACAGCTGTTGGTCTTTCTGCTGTTCCACAGGTTTTCCCTGAATTGTTTTAATCAGGTTTTTAAAACTGGTTTCCTGTCACTCAACTGCCAGATCTTTGAGGCCAAAACAGCCATAATGAAGAGATTATTACATGCCACAGTTAAAAGTTTTTTTTTTAAACAGGGAATTGTTTCAGAATGAAAAGGAAAAAAAAAAAGTCTTCATTGCAACTGTGCTGTTTTCCTTTGTGCTTGAAATCAGTCTGCAGGACCAGGTGACTTTTATGTAAGAGTCTTAAAAGGCTTGACCTTGATGCTCTTGGAGCCTTTGTTAGTGCTGTTCGACAGATCTTGGTATAGGGGTAAATTCCAGAAGGCTGGGAAAAAACCCAGCCTTGCACCAGTGTTTGAACAGGAGTCCGAAAAGGATCTTGTTCATGGCCTCAGTATCCTTAAGAATTTGTTGAGATAGTAATTTACATTTATGGCTCCTGAACTTTGAAGGTGGCATCAAAATTATTTATTTAATAAATTATAGTTATTTGTCTAATAAATTATAGTGAGGATAGCAAATTGCATAGATTGATTTGGATGTCATAATAACATGGGCTTATTTCTACAACCTGTATTTTAATACACCACATGCAGTGTAAGATTTCTAAGAATCAGAATCATGGAATCACAGAACCACAGAATGGAATGGGCTGGAAGGGACCTTAAACATCATCCAGCTCCAACCCCCCTGCCATGGGCAGGGACAGATTCCACTGGATCAGCTTGCTCGGAGCCCCATCCAACCCGGCCTTGAACACTCCCAGGGATGGGGCATCCAGAGCCTCCCTGGGCAGCCTGTTCCAGTGTTTCACCACCCTCATAATAAAATATTTCTTCCCAATATCTAATCTAAACCCACTTCTTAGTTTCACTTTTAATCCATTTCCCCTTGTTCTGTCACTATGTTCCCTTGTAAATAGTTCCTTGCCATCTTTCTTGTAGGCTCCCTTTCGCACTGGAAGCCCACAATTAGGTCACCCCAAAGCCTTCCAGGCTGAACAATCCCAGTTCTCTGAACTTTTCCTTCACCTTTCCATCCCTCTAATCACCTTCATGGCCCTTCTCTGGACTCGCTGCAAAAGGTCTATGTCCTTCCTGTGCTGGGGACCCCAGAGCTGCATGCAGCACCACAGGTGGGGTCTCAGCAGAGCAGAGGGACGGAAGAGAAATTACAGATTGTGTAGATGGACATCTGCATGTGAGCTCTCACTGCAGTGAAAAAGTCTAGTGATGTCCCTAAATGTGTATGCAAAAAATGGAGTCCTTTGCCTGCAGTGGTTCCCATGCCTGTTCTGTCTAGGTCAAATATCTTTTAAGACACCCTTTCAAGTATAAAGTAGAAAGGATCTCAGAACTGATTTAAATAAATGAAAGAAGAAGTGCTAAAAGGATGAATTTTCTTGCTATTCAAAAGAAGATTAAAAATTGACGGATGATGGCATATGAGGACCTACAGGGGAAGATTTCAAGTCATGCAGTGCTCCTTAGCCTGACAAATGTTGTGTTTGGAAGATGAAGTTACACAAATTTGCATTAGCCATGAGGTATGTACATTTGTAACCTTTTTAGTTGCATTTTTCCTTTGTTAATTGTTTTACTAACTCCCCAGAAGCAGAGGACCTTGCCAACAATGCAGTCAGCTTTTGTTGCCACTACGTACTCCCCACATGTAAACTGGGGAGGCACATGGGAGGCAAAAGGGACAGGAAGACAAGTCCAGGAATACTGATCAGGTTTTTGAGCTTGACTTTCATCAATGATGCTGATTTTGATAAAAGTGTTAACACTCCCACGGCACCTGCAGGGTGAGGTAACTGAAATTATTTAGTGGTCTCTGAACAGTAGTGGATGTTGGACCATCAGGGAGAAAATTCTGAAAAATCAGGGTTTTTGAAGGCTCTGATCATGGTATGATGAGCATTTTGTGGAAATGGGCTGCTGGAGCTGTACAGGCAGGCAGGGAGGAGGGAAAGAACCAAGTGCTCTCCTTCCCTCAAAGGGACTGTCTCATCAAGCCTATGAGGACATCTAATGCAAGCAAGCCTGGTGCATGTGCTTCTTTTTGCCAGAGGAGAAATCATGCTGCCAGTTTGATTTTCTGTACATTCAGCTCCAGAAGAAAGTTTCCCAGTGGGTTTAAAAGAGATCCCTAGAACCTCCTTCATCCTTAATGCCCCCTGGTAGCCTGTGCTCTGCTGCTCTGCCCCAGTGCTCTGCTGCTGTCCCACTGGTTGTGATGGGCACTGCCTTTGGGAGCTGCTTGTGTCCTGGTCAAAAGGTTAGTTGGGGAGGTGGTGAAAATTACCTGAAGGTTTTAGTGGGAAGTTTTCGGTGAAGTGAGTGATGGGGCTGTGCAGCTTTTTTGGTTTCTTTACACTGAAGTAAACATTTTCTTAATATTCTTCATGTTTGGCTATAAACATGAAAGTAAAAGGTGTATCACGTGACCCATGGAAATGAGGGAGAAATGCTGTGCCCAGTGTCTCTGCTCTAAGTAATTCCTTCCCCCAAAGGAAGTGTGCCCCAGTACCAGAAGTTCTCTTGTGCATCCCATGGTTTTGTGCCTTTGGTGGCCAAACTCTCCAGCTCCTCACAGGCTCCCTGTCCCTGTAGCTGACAAAGGCACAGCATGTGCTCTACCTGGCAGAAAGCTATTTGTCTGTTGGTTTGATGTCCTCAAGTTGCCATCTAGATTTGTAAAAGGAAAAACTACCCCTGTCTTTCCACTGGTGGGAAATTGGGATTTTTTTTTCTGCTTTCAGCTTTTTCACAAAACTTGCAGGATTTAGTGTTTTGAAGGCTTGTAGCATCAGTCAAATTTGGTTTAAATTGGTCATGAGGCTCAAAATCAAACAGCCACATCTGTCTTGATCCCAGAGGGAACTTGTCTAAAATGTATCATGTAAGAAATGAATATCTTTTATTTGTATGAGTGATTTGAGATTTTGGTAGCAAAACTTGTTTTTTGAAGGATAAAGGTGTTTAGGGAATGGAGAAGAGATATTTTCTTTTGGTTTAGAGTGTAATAAAAATTTCAGCATCTTATAACTCTCCCAATTGCCTTTTATGAACATCCTGGGGGCTGTGGTCCACTGTTTGAAAAACAGTAAGATAATACAATGGGAAATGCATAAAGTTATCCAGGCTATTTGAGGATGAATGCCATTTCACTGGGAAAAAGTTTATGTGTGAGGGAATAAAGAAGGGGAGAAAGAAACTGGGAAAGATTTTAAAAGAGGAGAATATTACCTATCGAAATGTGGGGAGCTGAGAACTTGGATATGGTTAGGAAAGAGAAATGGGTTGGGGTTTTGGAAAGAGGCTGGTGTCAGAGCAGCTCTATTTTCTTGCAGCTGAAGGAACATCACTGGCATGGGATACAGCTGCTGTCGAGTTCTTTCAGGGATTCCTTCTAAAAGTTTAATGAAGAAAATTGTTGTATGCCAAAATGAAGCCAGGAAGAAGGAAACATACAGATATTATCAGCAGTAAAAAGGCATGGAAGAAAAGAAGGCTAGATTTCAAACATGAAGGTTATTTTACCTTTCGTGAAGAGAGCCTTTTTAGCACTGTGGTATAAACAGCATTAGCTTTGATCTTGCAAACATAAAGACAGCAAACATATCAGAACAGAAAATCTGTGGCATGATCAGGTGGTGTGGACTCAATATTTGAAAACTAACAGGATCCAGCTGTGAGGAATGGGAGGGTCACAGTATTGAGGCATTACAAAGGAAAACATAAAAACATTTTTGCTCAAAAATGGTGAAAGAAAAAAAAATGAACAAGGGTATAGCCTGAAAAATCTGCAGAATTTGATAACATTGGTTGCTATCAGCATTGTTAAAATTGCAGTGGCAGCAGCATGACAGTGAATAGCTAGATTATGCATTACTGTGTGGAACAGTGTGCAGCTCCCAATTACTAGGAGAGAATTATGGCTGGAATCCTTAAAAAAGGCAATATAATAGACTTCAAGACCTGTCTATTCTAAGAAAGATATTATCCATCTTCACATTGGCATTCAGAGATGCAGAAGACTTGAAACAAGCTGGCTTTAGAATAAGAAGGTCATACTTACCGGGGGAAAAGGTTCTTTTATTTTCTCCTTGAGAAGCCAGATGCAAATTTATGAATTTCATTGATTTTAAAAGGTAGCTGATGGCGTCTGTGGAGAGCCTCTTTGACACAAGCACATCATGTGCTATTTCAGAGAATATTATTCAATCAAGTAATTGAGAGTGCATCAGAAGGAGAAAGCTATGGAATAAACGGTTTGAAATAAATTATTACAAACAGTTGATGAGTTGTCACGCATTCCACTTTCTTCATTTTTCTGGTTGTATTTCAAAAGGAAAAGTTCATGGAGAAGAAAACAAGACATGCTGTACTTGCAAGGTCAAAGACAGATATTCTGAGTTCAGAGGTTCAGAAAATGCTATTTGTGAAACCTTGGGAGGTTCTTTTGTTTGCTTCTAGAAGTCAAAAGTCAAGTGCCTTACTTTGCAGAAGTTGACTGAATAGGGTGAGTGATCTCCTGCAATTACCATGGCCAGAATGTGTCTTGTCCTGCTGTGCTAGACTGTACCTCTGCAGGCTGCTGCAGCTTATTGGTCACGGTGAACCTGGTGTGCAGCAGAAGTGTGAATAAAGCAGGACAGGTCCCTTGAGATCAGGGAAGATTTTAGCAATGTCTCTGCCTCCAGTCTGACCCTTTTCCTGTCCCTGTGGGATAACAGGCTTCAGCAGTGGCTGTGGGAGGGGAATGCTCCCCAGCTCCATGGAGTTTCTTGATGGGGTAAGAGCCTTGGAGAGGGTTGTTTTACCCAGGTGGAACACCTTGTAAGCATGAAACCCTGACATAAATGATCCTGTGCCTCTTGGAGAGACATTTCTGTACTGACCCAGCTCAGCTTGCCAGGGCCTAGCAGAGAGAAGTGGCTGCTGTGCCTGCACCCACAAATTAGTGGGGTACAGAGTCTCCCTCTGCTGCAGAGTCCCATTGGCCAGTGCCCACACTATTCCATTTTTACCTTCTGAAACTGGGTCACTACACTCATTCTGCTGGGAACCATTCCTGGCATGTCCTAACTTGCAAACTGTGACCTGGCAATGTTTTGGAAGATTGTTAGATGGAACAGACTAAAAACACTCCTACGACACATGCTGAGGGACAATTTTAACAATTTAATAGCGCCAAGTCAAGTTTCAATGCCTGGGAATGCTCCCCTGTACTGCTCTATTTATCTGTGTAGACAAAACCAATGTGTAACCAAGTCTCAAAATGAGGAGCTCAAGAATTAACTGTGCAGGAAAGTTAAGGTAACATGGAATTTTTCCTTTAATTTGAACAAATTTATAACTGCGACTTAGTTCCATAGTATAAATTTCTGATTTGCTTTGTTTAAATTGTCAACAAATAATCTCTGGGTTAACAATTTACATGAAATGTAGTTATCTTTGAAAGTAGACTTAGTAATCACCTTGAAAAAGACAGATGTTTGTAACCTTTGGCAAGAGGAATAAGTGATCAACAAGGTAGAACAAACCATAAAAAAAGGTTTTCACTTAGAGGCAGTTGAAGAATGTTACCCATGAGCCTAAAAATCATAAATGAGACTTCTCTCTGATGTAGACTGAGTGTTTCAAAATCAGATTTCCCACAGGTATCTTCAGCTTGGCTAATACATCTTTGAACACTATAAAACTGTTCTGCATTGACTGCATACACTTAAGGGACATTCGGTGCAATTTCACAAAGAGTTAATTCAAAGTTTTAAGATTAATTTCATGAGGGAAGTGTTAGACTTTCCAGGAAAATAAAACTATTCATCCTTGTAGATTTATGTTCCTCTAAAGAAAGTTAATTATTACTTGGTTGCCATATCTTAATATTTAGCCTTCCTATTACTGGTGAAGTTATATTAGGCCATCATTAAAATAAAAAAGTTGAAATTGCAATGCATGGTCATTATGCTAGAAAAATACAGTCCCAAACATGCAGATCTCTTACCAGCCACAGTCTCTTGAGTTTGGCTCCTGTCAGGCATTTGGATTTGGTGGGATTCCCCAGTTGGTGTGGCAGCACCACTTCAGTGTGGCTCACCAGCATCACTTCCAGGTGACACTTGGCTGTTTGTCAGCCTTGAGGAGCGAGGGGTGGTGCTGGCACTGGGAAAGGCTGTGCAGCTCAGGGTGGGGAACAGTGGAGCCCTCACAGGCTGTGAGCTGCTCCCTGCTGGAGTAGGGAGGCTGGGCTGGATGGATCTCCAGCGGTGCCTTCCAGCATCACCAGTCTGTGATTCTGTGAGGGAAGAGGGCATGGCAATGGGAGGCTGCTCTGGACAGGGCATACCTGGCCCTGGCATGTACTTTGAGAAGTATTTCCAGTTGATTCAGAGCAATGCTGACATAATTAAGGTTGCATTGTGGTATTTTGTGTGGGATTCTGGACGCTGATGTGCAGTTCTGAATGAGTAGCTTCAAAAAGGAAAACCAGTGGGTGGTGACATGTCTTGGGAAAAGAAAACTAGGAAAGCTTGGTTAGTTTAATGTGGAAAGAGGAAGGTTGATGTCTGTCCTGACTAAAAACTCCTGGAACAGCTAAGAACAAGAGGAAAATAAAAGAACTCTTTGAGCCACTGATTTTTTCTTTGACTTGATTTCGTTTCCTAAACTTTTCCCAAAGGTGGTACTACATGTCGTGTAGCATTGTTAGAACAAATCACAGCCTGTTGCCTACTTTGCTATTGCTGTTTGCTCTTTGGTATTTTTTAGAAATCTCAGAAGTAGTTTATGAACCTTCTGGAATGCATGGACTCTAGAGTGAAAACTAATGGTTCTAAACTCATGGGTAACTGGTACAAGAAGAAATGGATATTATCTGGATATAAATCACTTCAGGCTGAAAATTACAAGGTGGTTTCTAACTATTAGAGCAGAAAGATTCTACAGCAACTTTCTGAAGGAAGGAGATTGGGTAAAATACTGAGCTGTGTACTAGAAATAGATGAATATCTGAAACGCATTAAAAAATGCAGTGTTTGTAACAATGTGTATTCTTTCTCTTTCTCATTTCTGAAAACAAACTCATCTGGGTGAATGCTCTTTTCTATTCTACTCCCATTTCTTCTGGTTTTTTTAAGCAGTATCACTTCTATCTCAGTGACTCCCAGGATTAAAAAAAAAAAGATAGAGACAAAGATCTGTACATCTTTCAAATGAGACTCATTCCGACCTGGCATTCTCATCAAACAGGCAAGAGATTTCCTTAAATTCCCAGCAAAACTGTAAAACTTTGGCAACATCAGCAGTTGCAGTGGTGTGCTTCATATTTCCTCTTTGCCTTCAGCATTTTCATGCAAGTTGGATATTAGATTCCATTAATAAAATATTGTTTATGTTATCTAAGTGTTGGTGTTTAAAAGTGAAAGCAATCCAAAAAAAGAAACCTTTAAAATATTCTAAAATATCAAGGTTTCAGGAAAATAATTTTAAAAATTATCAGTTCTGTGACTAACCTGAGATGTAATTTTGCCTAGGATGTTTCCTGGAGAAGTTTTCCCTTGTTAGCTTACCATCATTTTTGTGTTGTCATGCTGTTACATAAACAATCTTTCTAAATAGTTAAGGAACTCATAAAATCTCTTCATCTTTGTATACACAGCTGCACGTGTTGTGTTTTGTGTGAATAGGCTGGTGTCCAGTGTGTTGGGTGTTGAAAGAAGGGACTCTGAGTGGTCCTTGCTCACACAGGATGGGTAGCAGGGTGATGCTGAGTTCCCTGCTCTGTCCTTGCTGCCTCTTTTCCTTCCTCCTGCAGCAGTTTCAGACAGGGAGGGAGAGGAGGCAGCACTTTTTCAGCAGGATAAACAAGCGTTCAGTGCATCAAATATATATTTTTTATTACTATATTTAAGGCAGACCCTGAGCTTCCAGTTGAACACTGTTGATGGGGTACATGTCTGTGAAAGCTCTTGCATGCAGTGTGGATACTCACAAATGCTGTTCAGGATTTTGGACCCTTGGAGGAATAGATCTGGAGATACAAGGGCCTGGGTTTAAATTTAGTCTTACTGAACTCTGCAAGTTTAGGTTTGAACCTAAGATGGTGTGTATAAAACGTAGTGTTAAACATGTAAGACAGCATTTCATTTAATTTTAGCGGCATGGTACACTGGAGGAATTGTTCTGAGGCAAAAGTGAGGTGGTCTGTGAAATTGTTACTGCAATTTTGTTTCTTCACAAGAGATGTATTTTCTTTTATTCCCTGGGGCTGTTTTTCCCCACATCAAGTCTGGCCCAAATGCAGATCACACTTGTACAGAGAGCTCCATGTTACTTTGCACCTCATCAGGTGATGGGTAAGCACAGATTCAAGAGCAGGGCTGTGCCAGAGAATGTGCAATGAAACCTCAGCTGCACACATCTGCCTTAGCCTGTCAGACTGCAGGAGGGTGAAAGGAGCTTGGCAGACCTGCCCTGGCTGTGGCAGGGCCAGTGCAGTGTTTCTGCAGGACATCCAGCAGCAGCAGCCCCTTAGGATGTGATGGCAGTCTGTAACCAAGCCATCCAGCAGTTGCCTAGATCCAATTTACTGGGATTAAAATGCCAGGGGGATCCTGTCTGACCTCTGACTTCTATTTCAGCAGGTTCTGTAGGTTCTCTGTCATCCCCACACAGCTGTCTCACAAACAGGAGAACAGCTCAAGTGATTAGGCAGCAGCATGCTGGCAAAGTGAACCAAACCCTGGTTCTACTCTCAACTTGCCTGTTTAAATTTCACTTGGGTGTCACAGTGTAGAGCTGAATCCCGCGCTCTGGTTATGCTTGCTTGTGTCTTGAATTTATGAAGCTGAGTTTAGGGAGGATTGTTTCTGATTAGCAATATTCTGTCAATCATAGTTCCTTCTTAATGTGCTTTTGTGTGGGATTAAAATAAAGCCACAGTGTCATGAATACAGGTATCAGAAAATGATAAAGGAATTTGAATTGCCTGATGCTAAAGGAGATTAGTGGATGGTGCTTGAAGAGCAGCAAAATATGTATTGGCAATTGCTAAAGAAAGCTGTTGTTATTTATTGCTTCCATTTATCATTGTACTAAAAGTCAAGTTCTAATCATTTAAGTAAATACCTCAGTTCTGCTGAGCTTCAGTGATGTCTCACAGAGAGGAACAAGTGAATGTGCACCTAACATCAATTTCTGAAAAATTTGAATGGTCTAAAATGAAATCACGTTGGTATTTTTTATGTCAGTTCTCCAGTGCCTTAGTTTTTGATGCTGTATCCTCAACTGGCATTGTGATAGGTCATTAATTTATATGTGGATTTAGCCAATTGAAAATAGGGGCAAGGAAAGTCATTGTAAATGAATCTCTTTCTTTTGCTGTGTAAAATAATGTATTTAAATTGTGAATTCTCAAGTTCTCCTAGAGTACATTATGGTATTATTGTGCTGGTCTAGAATCTGTTACTGTCAGTGAAAAGCTGGTTATTTCAACAGAATACATCAGCTGAGCAAAGGATTTATAAGCACATGCTTTGATGGACTGGAAAGGTGTTTTGAGTGTTTGGCTTAATTGAAATCTGAAAAATATGCCCACCCCTCTGAGGTTATGGATGTCAATCAAATATTTCCCGTATGCTCTTTTACATTATTTATACAAATACATGCATTACAATAAATAATAGAGTAGCAGATCCCTACCAGAAAATTTAGGAGTTGACTTCCTAGGACCTTTCAGAAGTCCTGACTTGGTACTGAGCAATCTTGCTCTTGAAAATAATCCCATTGTGTCTATGTCATTCAGTATTAGAGGAAATATTAATTCTTATATTGGACTTAGTTAAGGCTTCCAAAGAGGAATGGCTTTGTGGTCATTTGGAATATGACATTCTGATAGCATGGAGCCCCATAAGGATGCAGTGAGAGACAGTAAGGTGGGCATTAATATGTGTTTTACTACTGCAGAGTTTAGTAGCAGTCTTAAGTTAGCATGAGTGAAATTAATTCATTATCTCATGGCTAGTGTACCAAATTGTCATGGGCTGTAAAATATATCAGCACATATTGTATAAAAAGGTCTACAGCAAGAATTGCCCTAACAGTTGATTGAAGAGTTGTAAAATTAAGTATAGTATCACTCCTTAAGAATCTAATATTGGGTGAGCGCAGTGTGAGTCAGTCCCCTGAAGAGCAGGATCCAATTGCTGTCTCTCAATGTAATCAAAGACCACAGGATTGAAAGTAAAGTATTTGCGCAATTAAGATGATGAAGATAAACTGCTACCTAAGTAACTAGCCAGGCAACTGTCAATAATGCATTTATATTTCTTACTAACTTAAATAATTTAAGTAATAATAAGTTTCCAAACTTCACAGTTATCCAAAAAAATGCAACCTTACACTGAGGTTCCTGCCTTCTGTCTCTCCCTCTCTCCTTCCCTCCTCCCCCTCCAGTGCCACTTGTGTTCCCACAGAACAATGTCCCTACTGAGATGGGAAGCCCCCCTGGAGCAGGGACTGCATTTGATTTGGTGCTTGAACAGAGCCCAGCACAAGCTGAATCCTGATTGTGGCCTCCAGCTTTGACTGCCGTGCAAATTGCAGCAGAAATAATAATTATTGTTTGAATTGTATCTGAGTGGTGTGAGTAGCATAAGCTTGATGAGCTACCCAATTTGCAACAATAGTAACTATGTACTGAGCAGAGCCTGCTGTGCGACCTTGGGGAAGTCATTTCACCTCTCTGGGCTTTCCTGGCTATAAAAATGAGAGCAAGATAATTTCTTTAAAAATGCTCTACAGGCATGGACTGTTATTACTGCAAAGAACTGATTGCATGCTGATCCTGGTCTGCTTTGTGCAATGTGACCCTTTGCCCTCACAGAAACTCAGAGATCTCTAGGCCTTCTTAGAAGTAGTCAGTGTAAACAAGGAAAAATGGTAATTACCTAAAAAAGGAAAAGGCAAAATTAAACATATTTGTGGATGTACATCACTGTGAGCAACCATCTGCAGAATGATAAATAGTGGCATACATACATAAACACACTGTGTTGTCATTCCAAACAGCATATTCTGTGTGTTTATCTCTGCATTAATGAGGTACTCGGCTTGGCTTTGACATCTGTCACTTTGCAGTCATGGCACTGCAGATCTGAATTTGAGAACAAAATTCATGGGTGCTTATTTTAGCCTTTTATTCCACATACTGGAAGTACTTGGGTGCAACACATTTGGCCAAACCATGTTTTTGCCTTGGACAACAAGACCAAGGTGAGTGCATAACATAACCAGATGACACAGCTTGAAATGCATCAGCCCAGGAGCCCAAACAGGTACTGAAGCTGTCATCATCATGGGCAGGCTTCAGAGACTGCTTCCATACAGAGGAATGACTGACAGACAAGCAAGGTTTAGCTAATCCCATTTATTTGGTCACTTCAGCATTCAGCCAAGTGTTACACTTCCTTTTTGACTTGCTTTTTCCTTCAGAAAACAACTGCAGCAAAGCCAGATATGTAGCTCATGGCTCATTTCCTCACAGTGCCAGCGAGTGTCTCTACAGTGATTCTCTTTTGAATGTACATGAGTGACAGATTGTTCAGACCACTGCTTCTCAGCATCCCCAGCACACTGGTGTTCTGCAGGGTGTTCTCTTGGCAAGAATTGCTGCAGGGAACAGATGTACACTTGGTACACGAGAAGTTACCAAAGACAGTCGAGCCACATCCTGGGACCTTGCCGACGAGTGCACTAGCTTTAAATTCACACAAGATTTAACATTCCACTTTTTTCTTCTTGCTATTCATGTTCTGGTTGTTCAGCTGTGGCTGTTTTGAGTGCATAGGTGATGGGATGCAGGAAAGATGGCATGCATAGGGAAAAGGATCTTTTTAAGGAGTGACAGAGGAGCAGCAGCCAACACTGATTTTCTGCAGCTGAGTGGAGAGAGGCAACCTCACCTTGATCAGAAGGACCAAATCTTGGAGACTTTCAGTGCACTGCACCATGAAGCAGGATTTAATTTGTCTCAATAAGGAAGGAGGACTTTCTCCTTCTTCACCATTGGCTTCACTTAGGGAGGTATTTCCCTTACAAATATATTTACCCATTTTTTGAAAACAGTCTAGGAAGGTGTGCTAATTCTCACACAAGGCATGCTGGTGACAAAACACAGGTAGCACAGAATTACAGGAATGGATAAGCAAGCACTTTTTGTGTGGACAGTTTGATGGCTGCCCAAGTGAGTTCTATAGCAAAATTTTAAAAGATGGGTAGTGGTTTTGTGGTGCATTGCTGCAAGCTAGATTCCTGGTGTCTGAAAAATGGAGAACCTGTGAATTGTCTCTGAGAAATTCTCAAAGGCTGGTGGTGCTATGTATTCTCTGGTTGTCACTTGCAGCTCTGGCAAAAGAACTGATGTGAGCCTGGAAGTAAAGGGATAATAGTGAAACTCCAAGTAAATAATCCTTGTTATTGTATTACAAGTATATCTGTTTCTTCTCTAATGCAAGTACCCATCTGGGAAGAATTTCCTTCCAAAAAGCATGAAAGCAATAAGAAGATAACAGTTTTCACCCAAGGCTAGTAACCTGGCAAAGATCTGGATACTGTTCCTGAGCTGTGAGTGTTACCTGCAGAGATGGTGGATGGATAATTTCAATCACAAACACTTTGAAAAATCTGACATGGGGCACTGTTCCAGGGAAGCAGTGCCAAGGATAATTTTATTCTTCAGTGAGTTTTTGGGTGGTACTTACCTTATGCACTGAGAAGCTTTTATGGGTTATTTCTTGAGCCACATTTTGCCAATGAAACTTCTGCTCTACAGCCAGAGAACACTTCTGTCTGGGGGAAAAAAATCCATAGTGTTGGCAGCAGATTTTATGACATATTGGGTGATGTCATTAAGGGAGCTGTTAGCAATCTGTCATTTACAGAGCAGCTTCAACTAGTCCAACGTAAGGGAAGTGATTTAATTCCATGTCTGCTTGGATTTCTCCTATATAATCAGTGGAGGCTCAGGAGAGTTAGGAGGCACAGCATGATCCTCTCCTGATTACTTTGCTGTCATTTCCAATTTATGGCCTAAAATACAAGAGAATAAAGTCTTCATGCCCAGAGGGGCTCATGAGGGGCTGGTACAGGGGCTCCCCCAAATCTTTGAGCTGTGGTGGCTGCACAGGCAGAGCACCCTTGTGCAAGGATTGAGTAGAGTGACTGTAGCTTCTGACTCAGGTTATGCAGAAGTGGCTGCTGGCAAATGGCAGGGGAAGGGACCTCTGCAGGAGCATCCACAGAGGCACATGAGGATCTTCTGATGAAAGGCGGCACATTAATCCAGCTTGTACCTGTCCCCTGAAGCTTGTTGTGGCTGTTTCAGCCTTTATTTCACCTGCAGGTAATTTGATCCTGTCTTCCTCAAGTTTTCCCTTGGGAAGGTGAAGTGGATGTCCCACAAGGAGGACAACTAACTAGAAAAGGAAACAGGGCATGTTCTTATGCTGCCTCTTTGAAAGCTCCTCAGGTCTTCAGTGTAATATTCTATTTATTTTGGATATTCATGGTTTTGGTCAAAGAGGAGAACAGCAGAAAATTGTCCTAAATTGTGCTTTGGACAAAGCTGCACAGCACATCTAGCATCCTCCTGCGTTTCTGGTAGGGAACCAGGCTGGTGCTCCTCCCTGTCACTGCAGGGTGCAGAGCATGGTGCTGTGATACACCACCTTTTTGTTACCAGTTGGTTTCCAAGGGATGTGGAAAGTAGAAGCACAGGTTGCTTCAGAAAAGGGTTAGACAATTGAGAGAGAAGAGATGCAGTCACTGGTCTGCACATTTGTCACAGCTTCACCCTGTGGGGAGCAGACTGGTGGGAGTAAGGATGGTGTGATTGGGAAAACCAAATTAATCTTGCTTCTATATGTCTGATGTTGTCTGCTGTTGAAAACATCATTCCAGGCTAGATGAACCTTTGTTCCACCAAGGATATCTACTGTTGTGTATTAGTTGCTCCTCTGCAGGTAGGTTTAACAGAGATTATTTATTCCTTCTGTGGGCAATGACATATTCCAACACTAAGTGCCAGTCAGAGGATTGCCTGTTCATCAGTATCCTGTTTTGAATTTTGAAAATGCTTTGGGAGACTTTTTCTCTTCATGAAATGAATTCATGGATCTATGGAGTTCAATGCCAGGCAGGTCCATAGTCAGCTTTACTGGGTAGCACAGACCATGGAGTTTTACCATGTACAGCTGTACAGAGCAGCAGTACGCTAACACTGCCTCCTTTCTCTGCTAGAAACTCTGACGAGGTGCAGGGACTGTTTGCTGCCAGAGCCAGGATCATTCTTTTCCCTTCCCAGGAGATGGCTACTGAGTTTATTTTCTCCAGGTATCCTATGACTTAAAAAATACTGTTGTGGCTGACTAAGTGCATAACATCTGTGAATGAGAAAGGGTCCAAAAGTAGGAGCAGTGTCTCCTAATAGTCAGCATTTACATAGTGGCTTTCAGTGAACTGGTTCAAAATATTTTTTACTTAGGGGTAGACATATCCACTCTCCCAGTGTGTAAAGACCCAAGGCAAAGTGCTCTGCTGCCTGCCAGTTTTTGTGTTACAGCAGTAGCACAGAACAGAATCCAGCCTGTTCCTCTGCCCTGTCTGGGTCTGGTCAGACTGGAACCTTTCAGGCACAGCCTGTTGTAGGGCTGGTGGCTGTGCAAGTGGCTGTGCTGGGGAGGGACAAGGACCACAGTGCTGTGGCAGATGGCACTTGTGACGTGCTGCTGATGTGCTCGCGGTCCTAGCAGGTGGTGGGAATGGGGTGGTGAGGATGAGAGGTCAGAGGTGAGAGTCCTGGGGTCTGAAGAGTCTTTGCACAGTGGGAATCAGAATTGGCAGCAATGTGGATTCAGATGCAGCTGTTGATAATACTTGAATTCTCAGATTTGATTGTAAACTAACCAGGAGTCAACTAACCTCAACTAGTCCTCTAGAAGCAAAAGTCTTAATGAAAATACAGCATCACAAACCCCAAGGAGTTGCCATCTAGAGTCATATCAGATTCAGAATCTCATCTCCAGAATTTGATCTAGAACTCTGAAGGTTAGTGTGACTTTTTTTGTGTTCACACAGATCTCCAAGAACCATCTCTCTGAAAAAAACCACAGAATTTCCGAGATACTGGGTGAAATTCTGAGGGTGAGCACAACTGGGGACAAAATAACAATTACCCCAGAAACTGTTGCCTGAGATTCAGTGGTAAAAAATTCCAAATATATGCTTTTTAGGATAGCAGAGTAATCTTTAACCTAGTAGGAAAACCAGCTAGTGAGACAGAAATCTGGGTAAAAAAAATGACAGGGCTGAATGATGATCCTATTTTAAAAAAAGGTTTATGTAGAGAACAGAAAAACAGCAGAAATGGTAAATAAGTCTACAAGAAAATGTATGACGGTAAGTGCTAGCATGCAGAGAAGTGTTAGAAATTGGAAAAATACCTGAGAGAGATAAATTTGTCTGTGATGCAGTGATTGTCTATAAAGGCAAAGTTTAATACAAAAAATCAATAGTTGCAGGTTTTTTGGATGTTAATTGCATAATTTCTAATAAGCTACAAGGCTTACATCCTTATCACACAATTCCTCTAAGCAGGAATTAAGAAAAGCAGAATGAGATTTTCAGTTTCCAAAAATAGATTGCCAAGAGCAGAGGTTTCTTCTTCTGATTGCAAGAGAATCACTCTGCAGTGTTTTACCAAAGAACAAGTAGTACTGAGTAAAAGAATAATTGAAAAGTGATTTTTCACGGATTTTTCTACCTTTCTATTCTCTGTGCCGGATTTTGTTGTGCTGCCTAGATGAAATATTCACGATGGCACTGACCCCTTCCCTTGTGCAATTTGTCCAGTGTTTGCTTGGAGATGTTCAGAAGTAGTGGAGCAGAAAATCCCTTGCTACAGCCAGCATTTGTTGGGGATTACTCTTCACACTGGTATATGTTGGAGCAGATTCACTGGGTGAAGTGATGAAATGGCTTCAAGACTAGAAACCTTTTTTTTGTGATCCAACCTGGAAAGCTGTGTTCTTTTTTCCCCTTTTTGAAAGAGGTAAAAATACTGAAAATGCTGAGCAGTTCTTTGAAATATGCATGTCTGAGCTTCAGGTTAATGTGAGAGGTGAAGACAGAGCTGCCTCTTCTCTTCAGTTCCTAGGGAGAGCACTCCTGGGGCTGACTGGGGCTCCTCATTTCCAGAAATATGCTGAGTATTTGCTGTTGTGCTGTGCTTGTCCATCTGCATTGCACTGTGAAGGGCATTCTCAAGCATGGGGCTTAAATCTCAGATAATTGAACTATCAGGATAAGTGTATACACGTGTCCTGCAGAGTGACCAAGGGATTTGTGTTCTCTCTTGGATAATTGGTCAATTTTCTTGGAACTCAGACTGGGGAACTCATCAGAGTAGTGACTCCTGGTTTGTGAGCAGGCTGTGCTTCTCTTTGGGTATTCAGAGTCACTCAGAACACTCAATAACTCACCAACTTCTGCCCCATAGCCTGTCTTCATTGTCACCTGTATTGTCACCTTCTGCTCATTACAGACAGCTAAGGATGGCTGGCAGCAGAGCAGGTGCAGCTTACAGCATGAATACACCTTTGGCTGCTCTGTTCTGTGTGTCAGATATGTTGCAGTGGCCACCTGGCTCCAGTGCTGGCATTTTGGGACCTGGAAACATCAGAGAATTATCTCTTCTAGCCTAAGTAGGTGTGTCAGAGAAGCAGAGAGGACAGCATCTCATGTCCTGCTTCCTGCCTGAACTTCTCTTGTGTTTCCTAGGAGTCTCATGCCATTTTTATTTCTCTGTAAAATCCTTCCCCAAAAAAGTCTCATCTCTTTTTACTTCTTTTCTGGTGGCTGACGAAAATGGTTTGTGGCAAACACCCAAGAGGACAAGTCTCACTGAATTCAGCACCTGTGACAGGAACTTAGTGCCTGTCTGGACAAAAAAGGAAAGGGCAGCTCGTTGGTGATGGGGGCAGCCAAGGAAGCTCTCAGTCACAGGCTTGTGTGTGCATCTCCTGGGACTGTAGGCAGGTAACATCCCTGGCTTAATTTCTGACAGTCAGCTGAGCAGAATAGGATGTTATTCTGGCAAACTCTCAGTTATTCCATGTGGTGGGGAGGTTGTTGAGATAACCAGGATGAAGGAGAAATACAGATGGTGTCAAACATGGAGATAAGGCAACAGGAGCTTGTGCATGGAGGAAAGCAGGCCTGTGATGTTGCTGCTTGCATGAAGAGCAATCTGTAAATCCATCTAGGGCAGGTACAGGGTGGTTCTGTGTGAGGGCAGCTGTTATGGTCCCTGTGTGGGACTCCCATGGATGCAGCATGGAAGGTGTCCAGCTGGGATCTGAGCCCTGCTGTGCTGAGCCCTGGCCAAGAGGAACAGAGGCCAGTGTCCCCCAAAATGTTCTGTGCTCAGGACAGGCAAGGCAAGAAGGAAGCAGTGGCAGAGAAATGGTTCCAGCATGGTGCCTGGAGAGCTGGGGACCCAGCCTGCATCTCCTGACTTGTGATCCAGTCCCAGCCATTAAAATCCACAGCCCAAAATTGGTCATGGGAGGGCTCCTTGGGCTCATGCCCATGGATTGAGCTGTGATTTTAAAGAATGCTCTGCCAGACTTCACTGAGAGATATTAGTGGTAATGGCATGTCATTTGCTTCACAGTGCTCATTTTGAATTTCTTGGTCTCTTTCTCTAAATCACTATAGCACAGCTTGGCTCTGCCTCCAGTCCAACTCTGTACCTGTGCTTGCTAAAATTTTTATACTGAATAGCTGCCCTAAATGTACAGCAGGAGATTTTCTAATGTGGTTAACTCAGTATTTTTTCATTATTTGGTTTTTACAATATCAAAAGGTCTGGGTGCTTTTATGGATGGATGACTAGAGAATTTATTTTTTGTGAAAAGGATCTCTTTTTTAGTTAGGAAGCGATTCTAAAAATGCCTGAAAAATCCTTAATGATATTTATTCTACTCATATGACCTAAAAATAGCTTAAGCAATTTGAGTAGGAATGAAAAATCACTTGCATATGGAGTTTCAGCTCTAAGTGGAAGGCAACCTACTCTCAGATCAAACAGTGAGGTAAAAGTCGGGATTTTCTAGTTTCAAATTGCAATTTTGATACTTTGCAGAAAAACTCTTAGTGGCTTTGAGCACATCACAGAGTTTCTTCGTTGAGTCAGCTCTGTGAATTCCTTGCTACTGATGTCTGCTGTAGAAATGTGTTAACACTTCTAAAAGTGCTCAATAAATCACATCATGCTACTTTGTAGTTGGGATGTGTTTGGATATAACCTGTAGCTTCATTTCATGTAGACCATTCCACCCCACTGTGTTGGCTGGGTTCCTTTGGAAATTTTTGCTGGAGAGCAAGAGGTTAATATAGAACGTGATATATAACTGTTAAAAGCTTGTTTGGGCCTCAGGAAGAAAAGGTTCCTCTTTCCTGCTTTGCACTCTCTAATCACTCTCTGATCTGAGTGTTGGAGCACTTTGCAAACTCCCCTGAGCTGAGCCTCTCAAGCCCAGCAGCAGCAGGGCAGCTCTGCTGATGGCTGATGAGGAGAGAATTGAGGCTGAGAGGAAATTACAGCAGCAGTCTAGACTCAGGTCTAAGTCTGAAGATGCTGGTTTTATGAGACTGGCTCAAGGCTGCTTGGGAAGGATGGATCATGTCATATCCAGATCCATAACTTACAGCTCCAGTCTCTTTGTAGCCAGATTACCCCTGCTAGGACTGCCAAGCATCCCTCTAAATGGAGCTCCATACAGAGCTGCAACTGCTTGAACCTGGGGGGATTGTCACTGTACTAGAGCCCAGCCAGTGACCCTGACATGATAATATATCCTAGATCAACAAAAAACTTGGTGCTATGCTTTCAAAGAGGTATTATTTAGTATTGAATGGCTTTTTCTGTCTTTTTCATTCTTTATAAATGGAGATGAATCCATGTTTGTTCTAAGGCCATAGTGCTGGGTGCAGCTGATGAGAATGTTGCAGTGAAACTGTGCAATGAAAAGCCTGTTCCTGTGAAATCTCTCAAATGACAGTGCTCTTCTGTGCATGCAGGGATTCAGGGAGCCCCAAAGTGTGGTCCACAGGACTCATGCACAGGGGCTAAAAATGCTGCACACACACACTGTCCATCTGCAGTGCCAGGAGGATCCTGCCTTAGCTCAGTGTAAGTGCCTGGAGAGCAGCATGAGATTGCAGTGAGAAGGGAGAAATGCCTTTTTGGTGGCTGAGACACTGTGCACTGGTGTTCAGGCTATGCTGGAATCTGGTGCAGAGAATGGAGTGCCTTTTCTTTCATCTGGAAATTCCATCTATATTGATTTTCATATACCAAAAAGACAAAGAGGATTGCCTTGAACACTTAGTCTGACCTTCTGGCTAATGTGCTCCACAGGGCTTCCCTGAATTAATTCCAGCTTAAATTAAAGAAAGAAAAAAAGAAACAGAAACTGGATTCTCCTGCCAGTTCACCAAGTTCCTAATAAACTCATATTTCAAAATTTCTAATATTACTATGTCACCATCATATTTTCTGAAAAATCTCTTTGCCCAGGATTGTCTCCTGGGAAGCTGAGAAGCCTCAGAGAAAAATGAAAACAATAATTATCTGATTTGCTTCTCCTGTGTTTTGCTGCTTTGGAATGTGGTTTGGAGGTTGTTTACCAACAGGTAGTTGTTTCATTGTCTTCATGTAAATTGTTCTTACTTATTGGCCAATTACAGGCCAGCTGTGTCAAGGCTGTGGAGAGAGTCATGCGTTTTTCATTAGTATCTTCTAGCTCTCTGTAGATATCCTTTCTCTGTTCTTTAGTATAGTTTAGTTTAGCATTCTTTAATATAATATAGATCATAAAATAATAAATTAGCCTTCTGATATCAGTGGAGTCAGATGCATCATTCCTTCCTTCCACGGGGGTCTCAGAAAACACCACATTACTACTTCTCCTGCAGTTACTACTTCTTTACCAGTTTCTCTTGTTGAGATCTGGATTGGAGAACACCATTTTGTGTGTGGCTTTTCCATTCCTACCAAGGGCTTTGCAAAGGCATCAGGCTGTAAGGAAGGACTTGTTGCAGAAACACTGGAGGGTTGGGTAGGGGCAGGATGGATCCAGTTTATTTCACTGAGGTGTTCCTGAGAGAGCTTAAGGGAGCAAAGACAGCCTGCACAACAGGCTGGCAGCAAAGGGCTGTGAGGAGGCTGGGTGTGCTTACAGGGAGATGAGCTGGAATTCCTGTCCCTAAGACCTGGAGGTGTGGAAGGAAGCTATCTAAGCAGCTTGTCAGCTTAAGATTATTTTGATAAGCTTTGAAGCTAGTCAGCAGATGAGATGGCTTAGGAAAAGGATACTCCACAGTGCAGGGCCTGCTGGGATTCTGACCACTAAACCCAAAACTTGTGGGCCTCAGAACCATGAAGCCAGAACCTGTGGCTCCTGCACTGGAGGAGGAAAGACAGCAGCCTCTGGGCTGTTTGCAGTCAGGTGTCTATTTCCCATTTTTGCTCTTCTCCATCCCTTCTTCTCTTGGAACATGACTCAGCAGCCCTTTGGGGCAGGGCTGCACTCGAGCCTGAAGCACGAGGTCAAGGTGCCTGCTCTGCTTAGCTGCTGAAAACCTCTTGGTGTGAAAAAGCACAAAGATCTGCAGTCTGGTAACTTTGAGATATAACTGTAAGGGTTAGGGTAAGTATCTTAGCATCTGATTGTTTGCAGTATGAATATACTTCAGTTGCCATGTGGGGAACAGTTTTTTCCACTGATGCTTGCTTTCCAGCAGGGAAGGGCACTGCAAGCCACAGCTCTCATAGATGGAAGGGTGATGGGAGCTTCTGTCCTGACATAACTAACTTGTCTCCTCCCATGGTTCAACATATTCTGAGAACACAGCCATTTTCTGCACCCTGTTGGGCTGCCAAAATTCTCCAGTCAACACCCTGGTGCCAAGCCACTCACTCAACCTGCCCACGTATCTGATTCACCCTGTTTCCACCACAGTGATCTGTGTCCTCATTCCTCTAATCTGCCATGGTCACTGAGCCACCTACCCGTCAGCTCTGTCCAGCTGAGATGCCAAACAAAAGTCCAACATTTACTGTTGGTATTATATAAAAATATTTTACCTGTGAAAGTGTTGCATCAAATGCTGGCTTCTAAGGAAAATGTGATTTCCTGTACAAAATTTGACTGCTTTTCCTGACTCCATTTCCAAGATAATAATTTCTTGCAAATCCCTAAAGCAAAGAAAGGTCATTCAAAAAGGCCACAGAATATTTATGTCAGAACATGTGTATTATTTTCTTTCTGTCAAAGTCTGTATAAAGAAAAAGAGGACTTCATTTGAGAAGCCCAAGGAGACTCGTGGCTACCCAGCCTCAGTGCAGCAGATAAGAGAGTACTTGCAAATGGTGCTGAGAGAGAGGCAGATTGCTGGGGATTAGCAGAGCTGTGACAGGAGCACGTCTGACCTCTCCACTGGCTCTGCTCTCCAGTCTCCAGCCCTGCTAATTACCACGGAGCACAACTAAATAAATAATGCATGCTGCATCCCTCTGAACTTATAAATAGGCAAATGTTACACAATCATGTGGACCTTCCCATTAATGGTGCTCTGTGGTGCCCTCGCTGCTTGAGTAGACAATTTGAGAGGGCATCTGTCCTGCTGCTTAGTGCCAGGCTCAGGGAGAGGTGAGGCTTTTCATTCCTGCATTTCCTAGATGCTTGCTACTAATGCTGTGTCTCACATCCCTAATCCATAATGATATGGCTGGGAGCTGCTGATTTGCATGAATCAGTCACATCCTGGCTTTGGCCACTAGCAGTTCACATTGTAAAAGCTTTTCAATTGCTTTATTCAATGATAAACAGCAATAAGGAGACATTTCCACTGCCTGTTTATAGGATTTAGTGACAAGATTGGTTCAGAAGTAATGTATGCAAAGGCATTTTCAAATCTGTCCATGGAAGTATTTTGGAAAAAATTGGTTGTTTTTCAGAGCTAACCTCATGGTGTAATTCCAAGATGAGCCATATAGCTGATTGGAAATTTTAATAAAAAGGTTTTTTCATTAGAAGATGCTGACTTGAAATGATCAAAACCACATGCAGCACTCTGCCAGTTCCAGCAAAACTGAAGGCTATTGCAGGAAAGGCATCTCCTGTCTCAGGCAGGAATTACCCAAGGGAATACTCCAGAGAGTGAGTATTGTGTGAGATGCTGAATACCCACTATCAAACATTTCCTTTGAATCAGAAAGCCTAGATATCTAAATCTTAGAAACTGTCCCCTGGCCAGGAGGATGTCCTGGTGGTCACCCTGATGACTGTCCCAGGATGCCTCTCCCATTTATGGAAAACTCCTGAAAGGTTTTGGGGGCAATGTGGGGAGGAGTGGGCATCCCTCAGGTTTAGTAGAACAGCCATTGCCCCTCCAGGGTCGCAGCACACACATGGCCATCCTGCAGTACTGGAGTCCAGCATAAACCAGTTTCTTTCCTGTTTTGCCTGCCAAACCCTTGCTCATGGCAGTGCACAGCAGCCTCTGAGGAGTCATTTGCTGAGCCATGGGCGTGCTGAGCCTGATGTGGTGTCCCAGGCTCCCCCCTGACCTGTCTGAGCCACCTCCAGCTGGGCTCCCTCTCCTCTGCAGGCAGGAGCAATCCTGCCTGTCACTCGGGGGGAGCTCAGAAAGGAGGAATTTTCTTGCATGACTTGCCTGCTGTGCAGCTCCACAGAACCAGGTCTTAAAGCTATTGTTGTGTTTGCCCCTTATGGAGAAAATAAACAGGCCAAATAAATAAATGAAAAAGGCCAAAGGCTTTTTGTCGATGGCCATTCTTTAATTTTGTATGGTTCTTTTCCCCTTGTAACTTACAGGAAGGCCTTTACTATCAGTTGTCATAAATAAATTAATGAGGCCTTATTAAAGACCATGCATTCCTTTAAACTTTCCCAAAATTTATTATCTGTTCTTTTGGGCCTTTCTGAGAATTCAGACTATTTCTTGGGGTGCTATTATGGTGGGTTACACTGCCTTCTTCCTGTACTAATAGGGAGGTTAATAGGGAGAACTTGCAATAACCAACATCTGTCCAACAACTCATTACTGTTCTTCTCAAGAAAAACAAATTGTAAAGATTTTCATCCCTAATGAAAATTAATTTCCTTGATCACAGAGAGAATAATGTTACCTGTAAATATATAATTAAGAGCTACAACCTTTAGCCATTTCTGGAAGCTTTTTCTTATCATAACATTGATACAATTGTAGTCAGATTAACTTTGAAGAGGAATGTTTTATGCTTTATCCTTTTTGTGGCTGTGGATGTGTCATGAGGCCACATCTATATTAGTATGTTTGGCCTGTGCTGTTCAGTAATTAATTCAGTCATTATTAAAATAACTTGTTTAGATATTATTTTTGGTTTCAGTCAGTGCTTTCCCATTTGCATTAATATCTGCAAAATTTCAGATAAAAATACTGTAATGAATTTCCTGACATAATAGATGCACTAGGGGTGGTTCTAAGGAGCTTCAAAGTGAGAGTTACCTATTGGTGCATGAGTGACTATGTTTGGTTTTAAGAGTTTTTCTGTTTTGTTTTTACTGCATATTCTTGATAAATAGACCAGATGGAAGGTTTTAAAAAAACCTACACGAGCCTAACAGTCCTTAGCAGTTCAGATAATTTTATTTGGCTGAGTACTGATGTGGGAAATTTAACTGGAATACTCTCCCATTTACCATGCCATTTGAAAATGTGATGGATTTGGAGTTCCTGTGAATGCTAGCATGATTATGCGGCCCACACACATTAGGCAGACTTTGTTGCCACTGAACTGTCAGCTATAGCACGTTACCTCCTGTCCTGTGAAGGCAAGTTCCTCATGGAGTTCATAAATTCAGGTGACCAGTGGCCAACCTCTTGGGGTGCACCCTGCAGACCTGTTGAGGTTGGACACGAAGCAGTGTCATAAAATCCAACCTGCATGATTAATTTCTTCTGATTGCCAGCAGTGTACTATGTACTGCAGGAACAGTAACTACACCAAATAGCTTATTTTTAAGTCAGCAGAGGGATGGAATGCATTTCCAAGGATGTTTTTTTAAAAAATATTTCAGTGGTTTTATTATTTCACATCATTGCTTGACTATGTTTCTTGTGTGTGTCAGTGGAGAAATGAGTCTCAGCTGGGGCTCAGAGATGAGTCTGTACCCTTACAGAGCACAATCAGTCTGCTAAACAGCCAAAGGATAGTGCCTTAATCACAAACATTATGTGTAGGACTATTTCTAACTTTCTGTAAAAACTTAGAATAGCAGACCTTTAGAATTTGCATTGACTTAACAAGGGCTAGGCATAATTTTGTTCCAGAAACAAATCACAAAAGTTTGCTTTTTCAAGTTCCCTTGCAGCGGTGGATCCAGACCCAAAGAATCAGTTATGGGCCTCCACGTGTAGGGTGGGATTCACTTTGCAAGTTTATGAAGCCTTTCCTTGGGGATGCCTGGGCAAACCAGAGATTTACTCTTTGTCTTTCTCTTATTCGACATTTATCTTGGGAAAAATAGTGGCAGCATTGAAAAGTGATGGAAAACAACCTCATTATTGAGTAGAAAACAAGAAATCCAGCTGTTCTGGTGAACACAACTGTAGTGAATCATCACCTTGTGAGGAAAGTGGCACATTCACTTTCCAGTGTCCTGCATTCACTCTTGGCCACAGCCTGTTGTAAAACTTTTACTGTTGGAATCTTTTGCCTGTTTTGGATCTGGCTGTTTATCATCAGCCTGTTCTGCACCGGCTGCAGTGGCTTGTTGAGCATAGGGGATGGATGCTTGTCACATCTTTCCCTAGGAGCTGCTGCTGGCTGTTGATAAGGAGGGTTCCCTCCTTCTCTCCTGCTCTTTTCTGCCTTCTGTAGACTTTGGGTTATTTTGCTCTTTGTCTAAGCAAAACCTAAATCTATGGGACACAAATCTGAGCAGGGACTTTGAATGTCACATATGTAACCACAGAGAGCCCAAATGTGCCTATTTATTGATGTGTACTTTTCTGTAGTAAATGTTGCAACTTTGTGCTTTCCTGCCTATGACAGTTCTTTTCTCCTTTCAATTATTTGTGTCTTTTTAATACAAAACAATTTGAATCTATTTCTGTTGCAAGATGGTGCAGGGTAATGATAGGCATTTATGGTATTCTTTGCTGAGCTGCACAAAGTGTTTTAAAAGCATTAAAGCTTTCTTTTTCTCTTGGAATGTCATGCTACTTGGAAACTAACATCTTCATCAAGGCTCACTTATGAAAGGACACTGCAACTTCCTGTGCTCATTGACAGTCCTTGGTGCTTATTTCCCTCCTTGCTTTTTTCTGGAGACTCTGTTTGAAGTAGGTAAGGTCACTGAAACCATGGAGAGATGTGAGAAGATCCAGAAAAATTAGATGGCTGAAATAACAATTCTCAATGGTTGCTTTTAAGACAATTTCTCTTTTTCTCTGTTAGCAGGCAGATGGGAGAAAAAGGTCTGTACTGCAGTCATTTACATGATTGCCTACTTTATCCCTTGACCTGAGAACCTGGGTAGGGGTAGGTAGCAGAAGTGGTAGGCAGTGAGAGGCCAAATGAACAAGAGTTTTATCTGTTTAATGCGTCCCTACTGCTTTTACTGAATACAGCTAATTTCTGTCACTTCCATACAGAGGCATTTTAAAGCTGAATAGTGATTAAAGGGGAAAATCCAAGCTATCTGGCTTTCTTTATGTGAAAGGTCTGCATTAACAGTTGATATTGTTAACAGTTCAAAGGCAATGGATGAGTTTTCTCTATATCGTGTCAGTCTTTGTGGCAAATAAACATTTCTGCAAACACTAAAGAGCTCAAAAGATTTATTACTCATCTGAATTCATCTTTTTACCGATAAATGGTGGTGGGTGGGAGTCTTAGAATTGAAAGCAGAAGTATTTAGCAAGACAAATTTGGGATGACAGCAACCTTCTGAATTAAAAAAAAAAAAAAAAGATACTGCAACAGAAAAAGTCAGTGAGGAAAACTTGGACAAACTTCTTGGGAATAAGGGAGCTGGAAGAGAATTGCACAGGAAGATCTCTGTTTCCCAGAAATCTAGGGCAGGTTATGAGGCTGCTTGTGCGAACAAGTGTGCTGGATTTCATGCCTGATGCACGCCCAGAGGAGGGAATGAATGATGGAAGCAGCCCCAGCACGGCCCGGCTGCTGCTGGCAGAGGCTGCTGGCTGCAGGGATGGAGCCCCTGGAACAGGGAGCCTGCACTGAACCCCTGGGAGCACCCACGGCACCCTGGGGCCATGGAGGGAGGAGCGCACTGATAAACTTGCTGTGGGTGTGTCCCTGATTAATTCCAGTGCGCGCCAGATCTGTGTGCGGCAGTACAGGAGATAAGCTTATCAGCTACAAACCAGTAATTCAATTGCAGTTATCTTTCCCAGGAAGGTTTATGAAAAGGATTTGTTTTTCTAGCCAAGCCCACAGCTAAGAATCTAAGAGGCAGGTTGTGGGGTTTTTAACCACAGAGCTAGTGATTTGTTGACTGCTTTAAAATAAGTTATCTAATAAACAAAGCCACAGTTTAATTACTCGCTGCTTTTGAGGTAAATGATGTGATCTAATATTAGAAAGCAAAAGACCATTCTAATATTTCATTACAACCCTTAAAATTGCCACCATAATTTCTTCTGCTAGGGCCAAATAACTTTATGCTGCTGCAGTGTGATAATTTAATTACATACAATTTGTGACTTAGGTGATTTTATATAAAAGCTACACACACAGACATGTTTGAATTTTTAAAAACAATTAGTATAATTATTCTAGAATAATTAATAATTCTTAGAATAATCTAATCTAATAATCTAAAGCCAACAAGAAGAATTTATGAGTCTTTTAGATAATGGCCTCCCGTTATTTTAAATCGGAACACAATTCTAAAAGTGTTCTGAAAATATGGACCAAATAAGCAAAAAGAGTCCAGGTAAATATGAAGTTCAGGCAAAGGTAAATGTCTTCAGTGTCATATCTGGGTCCTGTGTAACAATTTTGGGCTAATTTGTAGGAATCTTTTTTTGAGGATTTTTTTTCAGGTACAGTTTTCTGAAAAACACATAAGAATCCTTCAGAATTTACCACCTCTGGGTGCAAAAGCACTCTGATGTTTGAATAAAATGATTGAAGGCAAAAATTACGCCTATCCCTCTTAAAGGCCAGGTTGTTTTGCTCATCAGACTCATTCATGAAGACATTGTGCAGTTTGCCACATTGCTAATTCCATTTATACAGTTGTCAAACACAATCTATTTCTAAAGATTTTGAATTACCTTGGAAACAGAATATTCTTTTGCTGACACAGCAGATCGGAAGCCTGGAGCAGTGGAATCCATATCCAGTGAGGGGAGGGAGGATAGCCAGGTTCAGAGAGCCACCCAACACACCCATGGTCAAGAGGCAGCTCCAAGGCTGGGCAGGGAAGCCCATCCATGAGGGTCAGCATGGCACAAGGCCAGGGGCTCCCATCCCTAGAGTATATCCCAGTAAAAACCAGGAGAAGAGATCCAAGCCCTGGGTCAAGCCTTGTCCCCAGATCCTTTCCCCACAGCTGAGCTGCTCTCACAGCACTCACACCCAGGATCACTTCACTGCCAAAACAGAGCTCAAAGGGAGCAGCTGGACCACAGGGAGGAGGACAGGGCATACAGAGCCTGGTGTGCAGTCTGCACATCCCTGCTCCTGAATCACTCAAACACAGCTGCAGCTCCCAAGCTGGGCTTCTCATTGCTCTCCTGCCAGGAGACACAAGTCCTGGGTGCCTCCAGGGCTGCACTGGGCTCTGGGGTTGGGTTACTCTGCTTTCCTCTCCCCACACCTGCACCAGTGCCTGCCCTTCACCCCCATCACAGCAGAACATCTCTCCACTGTTACTGTCAGACTTTCTGAAAAATCCCTTCACCGGGATTTCTTCTCCTGGGAAGCTGAGAAGCCTCAGAGAAAAAAGAAAACAATATTATCTCAATTGCTTCTCCTGTCTTTTGCTGCTTTGGATTGTGGTTTGGAGATTGTTTATCCAACTGGTCATTGTTTGATTGGTTTCGTGTGAATTGTTTTAACTTAATGGCCAATCACAGTCAAGCTGTGTCAAACTCTGAAGAGAGAGTCGCGAGTTTCATTATCATTCTTTGTAACCTTATGTAAATATCCTTTCTCTATTCTTTAGTTTTAGTATAACATTCTTTAATGTAATATACAATAATAAATTAATCTTCTAAAAACATGAAGTCAAATTCATCTTTCCTCCCCATGATGGGGGACCCCAAAAATACCACATTCCACCTTCAAGTCTCCTGCTCCACCTGCCTGGCCCTTGGAGGTGTCCATCCCCATTGGAGGCCCCAGCCTGGATTGATAGTTTAAATAAATCGCAATTAATATTTGTGCTGCTGCTTTCCATTGAGCAGACTTGTGTAACTCTCCAACTCTTGATGGTGTTTTTTGGTTGTTCCTCACAAAACCACTGATCAGGGAGATTTTATTTGCCATCCTCTCTGGAGCACATTTTCAGAAATTCATCTGAGGTGATGCCTGTCTGCCTATCTCAAGGCACACACTGGTAAGGAAGATAAAGCTGCTCAGTTTGTGGATACATATTTCACAATGGATTTGATCATGATTGTGAATATGGTTTCCATCCCTTTAGTGAAAGGCTCTAGCTGTCTGAGTAGGCAGAAACTAGAAATGCTAACCCAGAAATAGTATCTTTGGAAAATAACTTTGACTGTCTTGGCTGAAAATGTACCTTCAGGGAGCTGATGAATTCGGTTGATGAGGACTTCTTTAAAGAGCAGATATGCAGAACAGGGAGTTTGTTCACTTTGTTCACAAGCATTATGGTGGTAAAACATGAGGTTTCCTAAAAAATGAACAGACCTACTCAAGATTCAGTAAAGAGCTGAGTGCATAACCATATGTAATTCCTTCCCACTGCTTTTCTAAGATGCTTTTCTTTATTAATGTGAAGGCAATCCAGGAACAAGGCTTGCTGATTAGCACTGAACACAGCTATACCAGGGAAGGACTGAATCCTGGCTTTTTTGGGAACTTAAAACTCATTGATTTTTTTCCCAAACAGGTTGACATATTTTAGTTAAGAATTCAAATTTTAAATATAAGAAAAACTAAATTTCTTAGACTTCTATGAAATCTTGGGTTAACAAGGAGAAGATGTGGTCAGATTTGGACATTGTAAAGACAAGAAAATTCCACGTACTGGGGCACTTCTTCTGAATGAAGACAGAAGGGATGCAGAGGAAATTACTTATAAAAATGTGCTGGCCTTCCAGGCCTGAGTACACAGGCAAAATCAGTATGGATTTTTTTTGTTAAACAGAAAGCAGATAAATAGTTCAAAACTTGAGAGGTGGAATTGACATGTCTGCATGTCTATCACATGATTTCTTGTAGTGAACCCAAGCTGCCCCAGTCACTGAGACCTCTGCAGGTACTTTCACTCCCTGCTTACCACTCTTTCAGCCCCCAGAGAACAAGTTTCCTTTTCTGGGTCTGCCAGCAGGTGCAGGAATTGTCATGGCTGTCACACAGAGCATGGTACTTCACCATGAAAATTGAACCTAGCTAAAACAGCTGACAGTGGTCATGGAAACAAAGTGTTGGTTTTAGTTTGGGATCTTTGTCCTTTTTAAAACCCTCTTGAACTCACCATCTTCATGTCAATTTTTTTTTTAGCGGAGGCCCTCCTATCATAGAAATCCCAACATTTTCAGTGATTTTTAAATTTGAACTGCATTCATAGTATTGGGTTGCACCTGATTTTTTGTGGTTTTTATGCAGCCCTGAAATGGAAGCTCTTGTACACCAGAATAATCTATCTGCTTTGGCATCTTGTCTTCCAGTCCCACTTTATCACCTGTGGATAAATCAGCAACATTTCCCTTTCTGCAGAGTACGAGATGAGAAAAGACAGCAATTCTTTTCCCAGAGTATGCTTGCTCCTTTGAGAAATCAGATTTTTGTTTCCCGCTTAGAGCAGTGTTTGCAATCTATCACTTCAGCTGTCTTAACAAGGCACCAGCAGCTTCCTCATGTGGGGCTGCACAGTCCCAGCGCTGCAGTTTTTCCAATCCAGCAGGTTTGCAGAATCTGTTTGAGGTGTGGTCAGGGTGGGTGCCCAGCCATGATCTGAGCAGCCTTATCCACAGGCCAAGCTGCAAACAGTCTGACTGTCACCACTGTCAGGGCTTGCTGCTGGTTGTTACAGGTTGTAATTCCCCCATGGAATTACCAATGCTGTAGATGGTTGTCACCCACCTAAGCGCAGCATGCACTTTTGTCAATTGTTCTTCAAACTGTGGCTACTTCCCAAATTTTTACTAGTTTATTCCATCATGAAGCCAATACTGGGACAATGTCAGGAGCCTTTGTAACTTTGAAAGTGGTAAATCTGACTGCTGAACAGTTTTGCAATAATAATTTGGTTTTTAAAAAGATATTCTATAATAGGAATGTAGTCTTGCAAAACTGCATATCTGTGAATGCTTGGAGAGCTGGGCAGTTCAGTGAACAACTTCTTCTCATTATGCTGATGGAAGTTTTTTTTTTTGCTGATAACACACTTCCAATAAACATCAGACCTTTGGAACAACTATCAGTCCTTTGTATTTAGGGTCAAATTAGCAGTTCTCCATTTAATTGAGACCTGCTTTAAATATCCCAATTCTTGCAGAATTTTTAGCTGACCTTAGGATATCATTTGCAGATAACCTGGGAGCTGAGAGAGGTGAACTGTTTTATGCAGCCTCTCTAGGGCTGTCAGATGTGACAGGTACACTGCCCAAGCCAGAAAGGTCATTGTCCATTGCTGCAGTCTGTGTTCAGCTGTGAAAACACTGTTGCCTCTATCCTTTCTGTCCACTTCACCTTGCCAAGACCATTTTTAAATTTCACTTGGTCTAAGTTAGGTTATCATCTATTTGTAATAATGGATTAAAGTTATTTTAAATTACTGAAATTTTCATACACTCATAGAATAAGCTAGGTTGGAAAGGGCCTCAAAAGATTGTCCATCCTACTATAAAGTAGGTTTTACTCAATTCTGATCTGATTGTACTTTATTTTTCCTAACCAGACCTCCAAATGAGCACTGGGGCAGCTGCATTTGAAGCCCAAGTGTGAGCTGACAGGTGGCCAAAACATCCTCTCCCCAGCCAAAGGGAAGAAGTATTTTCTATTGAGAGCTGCAGTGGATATGGTAAAGTACCAAGGAGGTAGAAGAAAGGGAGAGGTAAAAGTGTCTGAAGACACTGTAGTAGGCTCTGTAGATATTTTTTTCTGGAAGCAAAATAAGGCAGTGTTATCTATTGATTCAAATATGATGAATATAAAGAAGTAGGTGGCTAGATATATTTTAAAATGCAGAGGAAAAGTCAGCTGTGCATCAGGATATAAATGAGAAGCTTTGACTATAAATGAGATGGCACAGTAAATGACAGAATGTATGAAGAGGAAGCTTTTTGGCAATGACAGTAACTTGTTTTGTTCTCCCAGTCTGGAAACCTGAGAGACTGAAAGAACAAAAATGTAAATGAGTGCCTGGAGTTTAGTGATGTGTACAAACCTCAGCCTGGAGTCTTGCTTAGCCTGGAGGTACCAAACTGAAATTTTAAAAAGCTGAAATAAGAGGTAATCAGGCTCTGTATGAAAAATCCAAGTTCATCATGACAATCTGGGCTCGTTGTAATGGGTGAGAGCTTAACACCAGACAAGGATACTTCAGGTGGCAAAGGAAGGAGTTGGGAAAAGGGCATTTTAGCCAAGGAGGAGGTAATGTATCCAAATATTGTCATATATTTTCTTACACTAATGACTGTTAACATTCGTGTAGTGAGTCAGTAAGTGACTGCCATGGCCAAGTTCATTAGTACAGAGATCTGGAACATCTGTTTGCACAGGAAAATTAACACACACAAATTTTCCCTGTTGGTCCTACTGAGATCCATAAAAGTGTTTGTCTGAATCAGAGTCTAGGAAAAGCAGTTTATTTTTTCCTCTCAAGTAGAATTCACATTTTAGGATGTTCTATTTAAAGAACCCAAACAACTATTATTAGCAATTCTTTGCAATCTTTTTTTTTCAGATGTAGTTCATGTGTAAATACTGATGGTGGAAAGAGGATTTTATCAGGCATGATATGGCAATGATGCTGCAAAATTCTGCTACACAAATAATCTATAATCTGGGATTCTGTTATTTCAAAGATTGTGCTGAATATTTGCTGCTTTTCCAAGGGAGGGTTGTAATTCAGAAAAGAGTTTATAGATTTTTAAAAATTATTATTAGAGAAATTGTGGAGATAAACAAAAACAAGTCTGTAAGGTTCTGATTTGTGTATTCATGTTAGAAGTGTGGCTATGAAAGGATTGGAGGTAAGAGCTTCTCTTCTCCAGCAACAGAATTTTCATTATTTTCTTTGTTTCTGAAAAGGTTCTGTTGAGGAAATGAGAAGAGAGGAGCTGCTCATGAAATCTCTTTACCTTTTTCTTAATCCTTTCCTCTTCAGTGAGGTTGCTTTTTTAATTTAGCTAGAGGAGAAATAACCATTGTACTGTTCTGTACAGAATGTGCAGCCTGGAAATCTGCTTTTTGGGAAGGCTTACAGAGTGCTGCAGTGTGGGCTAGGGAGACTTTAATGCACATGCACGAGATTGTCTTTGTGTTTCCATGAACATCAAGGGTTATTGCTCCACAAAGAAATTATTGACTGTAGGTTGCTCTGGTAAATGTTTGCCCTGAGGTCAATAAATCTTGATATTCATCTCAGCAAAAGTCAATATCTACTTATTAGGTATTATTTTTTTAAGTTGAGATTGTTGATAAGAGTACAAAATGGCCAGGTGCAGGTGACAGGCTGCTGATAAAGAACTTGAAGATGTCAAATGAGAACTGTTGTGTGACAGAGACAGAGGCAAACTGCTAGTATCTAGAAGACAGTCTAGCTTTTAAAATATATCAGCCACATCTGAAATGCTGTGAAACACAGAACAACAGTGCTTGCACCTCAGGCATCCAGGGAAAGAAAGAATTACTTAGTCACTGTGTATTTACCAAATAAAAAATCAACATGGAATATATTTTTAAATTCCGACAGATAATGTTTTGGATGCTTCATGCATTCAGTGGTATTTTTTATTGTGCATGTTTCTTAAAAGTAGCAGCTAGAGTAGCAAAGAGACCTAACATCATCAAATGTCTTGGATATGTGCTATTCTCCCCTCATAATGTGGCAAATACCCTATCAACAGATACTCGAGAATATATTGTGCTTACAACCAAGAGAAAAAAAAAAGGCTAGAGAATTAAAAATGTCCCCTAATGCAGTCTGCTGGCATTTCTAGGGGACCTTTTATTGTTGAAGCTTTCTCAGAAGTAAGATAAAATTTCTAGTGAAAGGAAGGAAAAATATAACAGGAAAAATAAAGAAAATAACCCTTCATTTTGCTTTCATCAATGGAGATCAATAAGATGCTTAGTTGGAGGAATTTATACTCTCTCTCCTCACTTGTTCTCAAAAAATTACAGAAAATAAGGGAAATTTTATGTTGATTATTCTTATTGTTGTGCCTAATGCTACAGCATCATAGAAACCAGAAATATTTACATCCAGATCCATACTGTACAAAAGGGTCCATGTTTGAATTGGTAATAGTCACTCCAGGGTAGCTTTCATGTTTACAGAGCACAAACATCTCTTAAGGGATGTAATAATTTTATTTCATTGTATTATCTCCATTTTTTACTTTTCTTGCAAGTCACAAAGGAAGAAAAATAAAGGAAATAATGGATTTTTAATAGTGCTATGGTTCTGAAGGTTGATATTCCCAAGAAAAGAATCCAAAGTAGTAGTTGAAGAAAACTGCTTCATGATACCTTTGATAATGTAAGATGGAAGAAAAATCAGATGGAAATAATTACTTGCCTTTCAAAAGGCAAATAAAGATAGAAGATTCTTCACAAGAATGCAGGAATCAAAAGCAGTTCAAGTCACAGAACTGTAAAGGGAAAACTTGCTATGTACTCACTGAAAAGTGCAATAAATAAAACTGTCTGAACCACATTTTGTGAAGAGACTATCAAAGCTGAACAAATTCCAGTTGGTCTTCTGGAAGTAAAAATTGTGAGGGCAAAATTTGTCAAACAACAACTGAAAGGATGTGATAAGACAGTCTAGATCTATTTAAATCTGCTTTTTGGAGTTCCTCATAATTGTGCATGTATCATGAAACAGAAAATGTATTGACAGAAACAAAAGGGGTTGTAAACCCTTTAAATTAAGTTGAAAATCTGACAAAACCCCAACACTATTTCTATATATTAACAGTCTCTAAAATTACAGACCTGTATAAACCAGGGCTTAGTTAAAGTTCCACAAAGATGCTCACCTAGATGGATGCACTGACTTGGTGTCAGATGACTCACAGGAGAATAAGGCCACAGATGAGAATGGATATTTTATTACCACCATCTCAAAAATAATAATTTAAAAAATTATTTACTCTGTATGGTGGAGAGAATGGCCATGGCCTTGTGAGCACAGGGAGGTCTTAAGACATCTCCAAGGTAGACATCTACCTCTGATGCTTCCTTTATAGTTAAGTAAGAGAAAGAATTTGCTTTTTTCTGGTTTTGGATGAGATAAATACCTACTCCAAAACCTCAGAAATGTCTGGTTTTTTTTCATTGTCTCTTTTTGTTATACCTCTAAACAAAGTCTGAACAGAAATTCAGATATACCTGTTCCCCAAACTGCAGCCAACATTTGAGCGGGTGAACCCCCCTCCAAATGCTTTAGACTGCAAACATTTGTATTTTCTTAGAGCGACTTTTCAGAAAATATGTAATACATATTGACCTGTAACCTTACAAGACAGCCAAAACCAGATGAGCCTTCACTTTATTGTATTGATTCACTGAGGCCCTTCGCCTTTGTTAAGAGGCTGATTTTAAACTTTAAATATTCCTGTCTATAATCCCTGGTGTATCAGTAGATAAATGTTTTATAATCAATCTGAGATCTAATTTTCTTTCAAAGGGCTACATTAAAGGGAAAGAATAAAGGTGATCTTTTAGAAACTTTTATTTGCCTAGTTCATAGAGCAACTGGTGGGGGAGAAAAAAGATCTTGTGTATCTGCTTGATGTTCTGAAAATGAAGTGTCAGGTAAAATGACCTTACACTGAGAAGACATTTTACATAAGTTGTATCTTCTGTGTCATCTCCCTCCTGTGACAATTTGTTTTGTCCAGTTACTGAGCTACACAATAGGTACTTCTTAGAAATGCCATTGCTTATACTGATGAAGGAGAAACCTGGAATTCAAAACTTTAATCTCATACTACATAAGCCAACACATAAATTACTTTACATATACATATATATATATATATATATATATATGTCGTTGAAGAGACTACTTACTGAGTACTCCTCCTTTTCTGAAGTGATCAGAGGAGGGAAACCTGCTGTCTAGAATGAAATACATATACGTTGGCTGGGCAGATATCATACACTACATATGAATTTTCCACCTCCTTCATATGCTTTCCCATATGGGTCTGACACCTCCAACAAAGTAAAAAAGGAGGTTTTGAGGCTGCAAATTGGACTGCAAATCCAATTTAGGATGAATATGTTCTGTTTTAAGAGTTGTGGTTTCTGAAATAAGGAAAAATGTTTGTGTATTTCTGAGAAAACCATTGCCCTCCAGGAAATATTTAAACAGCATTTGTTAAGGCAGGTAATCATTTAAAAAGAAATAAAATACACCCTCTGGGCTAGGAGAGGGGGGGCAGCTATTGGGATAGTGGTGGTAAAGCTTCTCCAGCCTTCCCATTGAAGTGCCTCAGTTTGTATAAAGCTGCTTTTTGGCACTGTGAGTTTACTCCCTAATAGACTCACAGGCACTGTGTGGCACAGTGACCAGAGAGATCACAGGATAGGAGAGTGATTTACATGCCACAGCCTTTGAGGTAAATGGGCACATAAATTATGGCATCTGCAGCTGTCTCCCATTAAAGGAGATAATACTGTTGTTGTCATTATATTTGCTGTGTTGCTTTAATACAGGCATATGTGTGCCAATCTGCTTAGACACTGCTTTTGGGTAGGTAGGAGCCCAAGCAAAGCTGCTCCTTTGCTAAACAGAATGCATGTACCTCAATCTGGGGCCTGAGGCATTCAGGCACAGAGGAGCTGTGATGCCCTCAGCTAAAGAGCAAATCAAGACACCTTAGGAAGTGTGAGGCTTCCAATTCTTCTTTCCAATTCTGCATTTGCAGCTTTCCTGTGGATGATTTTGGTGGAAATCCAGAATGAATAGGGTTTATTTGTAATTAGGCTTGAAATTGCATCCTGAAAAATTAAGAGGATCAGCCTCACAAATCTTACTCACTGTGTTGGCTTCTAGTGGAGTGTTCCTGCATTGGCATCTGTGTGAGCTGTGGAAAGAATGAAGTGAACTGTGAGGGGCCTGCTCATGCTGTGTGGAGGGATAGAATGTAAGAAAATAAAGATAGTGCAGAAGGTAGTCTCACCCCTGAGGAGTTGCAGCTGTACTGATCACCAAAGATTAGGAACAGGCCTGCCCTTAACAGGCCACAGCTGTGTGCAATAAGAAGAGGAGTGCTACAAAAGAGTGGGTTAGCTGGGTGAGGAGAGAGCTGGAGTTTGTTGGCTGTGCTATGAAGAAGGAGTCAGTGCTGTGAGGAACTGTCCATGAGAAATCACCGAGAAGGTATGGGAGCTTTGCAATAAGATGACAACAACACTGCTCGCATTCCTCACGCTGCTGACATGGCCCTCACTCTGTTCACGTTGTTTACACTGTGCTCTCTGCTCACACCTCTCACACATGGTTCCCATGCACACTTGGTTTATCCTCAGCTCACTCTTCCCAGGTTTCTGACTGTGCTCCTTGCAGCCATTGTAGCTGATGGAGCTCTGCTAAGAACATCAGCTTGGCTGCTGGTTTGCAGCCATGAGCTATGGTGTGAGCACCTTCGCTTAACAGTTTCTTCTGCATACAAGATTGGGCACAGGCACAAAAAGCAAATAAATTCTCAGACAAATTCTGTCTACATCAGTGTGGTTTGTTCTTCACCAGCTGGCATAGTACAACACTTAAACCTGTACTTGGCCCAGTAAAACCTGCTCTGTAGATCACTTGTCTCTGAAGCTCCTGGTGAAAGAAACACTGACTCTTGCTTTTACTCTTTAAAGACTGCATTTATAATGCTTTGAGGTACATCAATCCCTGTGGGAACCCCTACATCAATTCTCTGTAGGAACAGAAGGTGTTGGGTTTCTCCCTGGCTTGCACCCCTGGGGGAGAGTTGAGCTCACCGGCCTTGAGCAGGTGAAACACCTCTCTGTGGACTTTGGAGGCAGCACTGCAAACAGCAAATGTCGGTGAGATTAATTACCCTTTTAATACTGGGTACTCAAAAGCATCCCAATCTGTACAGGTAAATGCAGGACTGCTGCTGAATATATTCTAATCCTGCTGGATATTTAGTATATAATTATGTTTAATGACTGCTATTGTTTGTGTTAAAATAATGCTGAGACGCATTTGGCATCTGTGGCTATCTTTGTTTTGGCATTTCCTATCTGTAGGATGCTTGGCTTTGCAAGCCTGAACTTCTTATTTATACCTTGGGATAATTGGCATTATAGTTCATAGGGAACACAGCAGAATAAAGGATTCAACAGAAACTGTTACTTTTAATTAAAATAACAATTTAACTAATATTTTTCCTGTAGTTTTGCTTGCATTAATAATGTTGGTGGGCAAGGTTATTGGAATATAGTAGCAATTTATGTGTTGAAATGGCTAGTTGAATATAAATGAGTCAGATTCAGTTAACACTACTAAAATAATTAGCATTTTTTGAAGGAAAAAAGGACAAAAATCAATATGGAAGAAAAATATTTACACCATCCAGAAGGGTTTGAAAAATTAAAGGGAAAAAAAATCTTTAGAAAAATGCGCTTTCAAGTGTCTTTGAGAAATAGATCAGAAACAAAGTAAACAGCCATTGAATGTTCAGAAGTTCAATGTTGTGCAACTGAAAATCTTTAGGAGTAATTAAGGTGGATAAAAATCTCCTTGTATTGCTAACAGTAGAAACAAAACCTTAATCACAGGAGTTAGGCTTGATGAGACAAAGATACCAGTGAAGGTGTCACAAATAAATCATTACCAGGCTGTGATCTTACTGCCACTCCAAAGATCAAAGCCTTAATTTTTTTAACTGGGAAATTTCTTTGCATGGGGGCTGCACAACTCTGCTGGATGGCTTTAGAATGTTTTTACTCATGCAAAGGAAGGAACATCTAGAAGCCTGCATGTAAAATGAAACTCAGTGGCATAAATAAAAATGTATTAGAGATACCTTAATAGGAATTTCTTCATCCCCACAAAGACAATTTTGCCAAATTTTGATATGCTAAATTCAGGAGTAGTCTTAAAAAAATAGTTGAAAATTGTGTGAATTTGCTTTGGGTTTCTTTTAAGATTATATATTGGTCAAAATATATTTCATAGCAAATGTAACGCATACAGCTCAGGGAGAATGTTCGAAAGAAAATCTATTCAATCGAGAAGCATCAAAGCATTCAAGCAGGACCTTGAATGAGTTATTAAACAGTAAATAGTCTGGGAATGAAGGTAGAGAAATATATATGAAAGGGAAAGCAGTGAATGTGATGAGCCCTCTGCAGAAGCTGTTTTTTTCCCCTTGGCCTGTAATTCAGATATGAATTTATTCTGCAGTGAACATGTTATTTATATCTCTGCTCACCACCTTTTTATCTCATAGTTTTGGGCTTGGAGTGACTTTAATGGGAGCAAGGAACAAGACTTAGCATAAAATAAAGACGTCATCCTGAGAGAAAGGCCAGGGTTTGGCCTCTGTGGAGATCAAGTCCTGAAATATTAAGGGTCATAACAGCTGCTGATTGCTTGCTGGAGTTTCCCCTAAATTGTTGTCTTAAAATACTCTGAGTTTAAATGGAAAGTGTCATTTTTCCTCAAGTAAGCAATTTCTCTTTAGCCATTAATTGGAGAAAGAATACTGTGAGCCATCTGTTATTCTGCTCAATTTCTGCAGGTTATGTAGCAAATTTCAGCGATTTTTGTTTTTCCAGTTCACCGATTTTTTTAGTGATACAGTGTTTTCAGGTAATTATTTTAGCTGCTAAGGATCCTTTATAGTAAAGGTTTGCTATAGGTGTACGCATGGACATATGCATAGGCCAGGAGAAAGAGTATTGGTGAAAAGCATTTCATCCCTGAATCATCAATATAAATCCCAGCCAAGCCTTGTAATTAATTTAAAGCTTTAAAATGGGCATTTATCAGCCTATCTGGCCTTGTTGAGGAGTCTTTTTGTCCAACAGCCTAGGAGCAGGGGTTGAACTGATGTCTCTTGTCTGCAGCATCCTTTTTATATTAGTTTTCTCTCTCTCTGTGAATTTTGAAGCATTTGTTCTTGGTGGCCCATGTGTTTCTTTGTGGGCCTTTGGACACTGGGATTCATGATCATTGGTCTGCAACTGACAACCTCAAATTTGGGGACTGGGTAAAAATGAAAGAAAGGATTTTTAACTGAAAAAGAAACTTTACCAGGAGAGGAAGTTTTTTCCCAAGGGACATTTCATTACTGCTGCATTTTTGCCTGATAAGTAGACATATTTGTAGAATAGCAGTTTTCAGGTTCTAAGAACACACCACAATCAGCTAATTTTAGACCCCAGATAACATAGGCCACATTTTACTTAAATGACTTTAGGTTGAAATAGGACATATATTTTAGAGAAAAATCCTGTGAAATATTTAGTGTCTAGTGGTGTGACATTTGTCAAAGGACTGGAAGATTTTCCAGTTGTAAATCATCCTTCCTATAGAGAGTATACACCATGTGTCTGAATGGATGCTCCTGATTCAGTTTCCAGCCCTTGGGTCTGTTTGTCAGACTGAAGAACCCTCTAAATCCACTCTGTGTTTGACACTGTGTCTTGGACTGTGAGCAGAGACTTTTTGTTCTTAAATCTCTTGAACACCCTGACATTTTTCTCATGAATTGTGTTTTCCAAGTCCTTTTTGATTCTTTGATCTTTTGTCCTGAATTCTTTGACTACTGAATACCTGTGTTGAGCTGTGGGCATCAAAGCTGGACACAGTATTTCACATCCCATTCAGTATTTCCACTTTAAAGGACTGTGTTCATTCATTTAGCAGAACATCTTACCCAATGCATGCTCAGCTGAAAACCCCTTGGTTCCCCCAGTCCTTTTCAGATTTGCTGGTGCTCTCACCAGTGTGGTCTCTGCCTGCTGGAGTCTGTGTTGGTTGGTGGTGCTGGTTCTCAAAGCAATCCAATCCCCCTGTACTGCAGGCTCTGTCTCCTCATCCTTCAGCCACTTCTTTAATCTTTATCCCATCTGCCAACTTTATTAGTAATGATTTTTTGTTTTCTTGTGTATCAGGGATAAAACATAAGGAAGAGTATGGCTAAGAATAGCTTTAGGATCCCACTGGAAACACATGTACAGGAATAATTCCCTAAAAAATGAAAAATAACTCACACTTTAATATTTTTAATGGATGTCATGTTGATTTTTATATATATATTTATATCATTCAGGTTAATCAAACCATCATATTGTAAGCACCATCTAAAGCAGCTTGTAGAAGTCTATTGTGCCATCATTGTTACTTTTAGCAACTTGAAGCCCCATAAAAAATCAAATTAGTTTGACAAAATCTGCTTGCTATGGGCCTGTGTTGATTGGCAGTAATTATATTAGCCATCTTATTTCCTTATTAATCAAGTCCCTCTCAGCCATTTCATTATTTTCTCTGTGATCAGTCAGGCTCATGAGCTTTAATTACCTGATCTGCCTCGGTTACCTGCTGGAAATACTGGTACAACAGCAGGTTTTATCTGGTTGTCTGAAAGTTTATGTCCTCATGTATGAAGAACAGTGCCAATGGCACAAGGACCTCTTAAAATTCTTGATGGCATGTGGAGAAGTTTATTTAAAATGATGAAAATAATTAAGAAGGAGAATATGTAGCATTTCTCTTACAGAACATTAGCAATCCAGGCACATTGCAGGCAGGTTGAAAGATAGTATGTGGCTTATGTGGAAAACAATTTTCTGGTTCCAGAGGATTTTAACATCCATTTGGAAATATGAGAAACTTGATAAGTGGGAAAATGTTACATGAAAATAGCATTTGTAAGTTACTACTTTCTGAGCATTTTTACACTTATCTCTGCACCTGTCAATCAATATTTTTTTCTCAGTCACTCATCAAAAATATAAACAAATTAGAAAATTGCTGAAGTTTTCTGCCAGAGAATCTTTACTAGAATTCCTTGCTTATATATATTCAATTTTGAAAATAACAAAGTCTCGCTCCAAATTAGAAACCCTTCTTGTTCTCCAACATAAGAAAAAAATGCAGCTGCAGCTATTCATCATTCACAGATGCAGATTTACAAACCCAGTAGCCTCAAAGACAGATCCCACTTTGCTCCCTTCTGCCTCTCCTGATCAGCTGGAGGGTGTGGCAGGGCTCTCTGACAGGGGCACACACAGGGCTCCCGAAGGTTTTGGACTCAGCGTCCCACGGGGTGGCTGTGCTCATGCTGTTCAGGCCCCTGTCTCTGGCAGGGGTGCAGGTCCCACACCAGCACAGGGAGCAGTGCTTTGTCCAGCAGATGCACAGCTGGGAACTCACTGCTCTACTGGAGACTGCAAACACGGAGGGAAGAGAGTCCAGGGCAGGACCTTGGACAGCGTGTGCTGATCCCCTTGCAGACTGACAGGAATGAGGGTAAAAACAAGAGAAAGCTTTGCTGTTCTTTCCCCCAAACTGTGCAGTCATGTACTGAAAAGTGCCCCCATTCTGGCTGTCCTCACCTGGCCACCACTGTCCCAGCAGGGGCAGGACTGCAGTCACCTTAAGTCTGCAGGCACAGCACAGAGGTGAGGCTGGATGGAGCCCAGGTAGGAGATTGAGGGTTTTTTTCATGTCACAGGAGAGATGGCCACAATATACAGAGTATCATAATTCAATTTCAGAAGGCTTCAACCCACGCAGAGTAACACCATAGCACTTCAAAAGGCTGCAAGCATTTGTTGTTCTTGTTCTTTAGCCCAACCTTTCATACCCCCCATGTTGATGCATTGCCCCTGTGTGCCCTCTGTTCCCTTTGGTGTTGGTCAGTGCCCCTGGGCACTCCATGGCTCATTGCTGTCAGTGCTGCTCACCTGCTGCTCACAGCTGTGCCCACTGGGGATGGGGCTCAGCCACAGCCCCATCCCAATCACCACACACTGTGTGCCTACATTTTCAGACTCTTTGGTGTAATGTTTCCACCTGTGAGTTGGTGTCTGAATCCACTCAATGAGAGAGCAAACCCTGGTGTGCTGCTGGGGGGAGATGCAGAAGCAAACTGAGATGATGAGTGCATCATCTTCCTTTGTTCTTTTTATTGTGCTGTGCTTTGTAAGTAGAGGAATTTATCTTGGTCTTGATTAGTTTACAAAGGAAACTAAATATCAATAAAATAGCTACACAAGTCTATTTTAAATGCTCATAGGGACACCACTATTGCTGTGGTTTCTGGAAGCCCTGCCAGAGGACACCTGTACAGAGGGACTGGGAAAACCAGTGCTTCACTGGGGGTATCAAGCAGTCAGAAAACAGGTGGTGGGAAGAAAATTGGCTTTCTAGTCTCCTCCACCTTTTACAATACCTACTGCTGCAGTTAATGCAATACTTTCTTAATGCCTGAACTCTCATGCAGTTTTAGGATGTTTGAGCTGGAGGAAGGTGCTGCCCTCCTGTTGAATATTTGCTTGTCTTTTTTCCTTAGCTGATAGCAGTTTTTCTCTTGTGCAACAGCCAGCTAAGCAACGTTGTACATGGGGATTCATCATGCCACCCTCATCCACAAAAGTCTGCAGGTCTCCAGCAGAAAAAATTTACTCAGCCAAAGGATGGGAGCACAGTAGTGTTAATTAATAGATCAATTATAATCTATGCAATAAGTGCATTTCAATGTTCTGGCACTCATAGATGTGAAAATACTCATTATTGAATCCATAGCAGCAATGAAGATATTGAGCTTTAAAAAAAAAAAAACCAAAACAGAAAAAGGGTGCTATTTTTTACTCTGAGTTCTAAAACCATAGTTGTATAGTATCCTTACTGAAAAGACATCCTTCTAAAACTTCAATGCTTTGTCTTGACCTCACAGTTGATGTAAGCAGTCTGCTGTGCTCCCCTTGAGCATCACCTTGACGCTGTTAGCTGGTGTGTGAGCAAACAGTTGGTCAAAGTTAGAGGGGAAAAATGGCTCTCAAATCAAAATCACATATTGCAGGTCTTGTCTTTGCATCAGGATGTGGTGCTCTCTTTGTGTTAGGGGATCTTATTGCTGCTTCCTGACCTGTATCACTGCCACTCAGCAGCAACTGTGGCTTAGCCATGACATTGAAGAATCCTTCTTGCTTAGAAAAGAGGTTTTATCATGAGGAGGCTGATTTACAGTGCAGGATCATCGTGCTTTTCCTTGTGCTGAACATTCACGTGGGTACATTTTTAGATGCTTTAATTTTAAAATGTTCATTCCTATCTGAAACCAAGTTTTAATTCCTTATTATTTCTTGGGTTTTCTCGTATCACGCCCATTATTTTTTATCTTATAAATAAAATGTGTTTAGGGACAGACGTTTGCACAGATGGTATATCTTAATAGGCTTCGTACCAGCCTGGTATTAGATACTGTTGCCCATAACAGTTAACTTTCAGGTTTGAAATTCAGAATTTCAATGTCATTCCAATGATCAGCCATAGCATTTTGTTATGGCTGGTCATTGGAATGACATTGGAATCCTGTAAAGTTTGTTATTATAATCACTGCTCTTTAAACTAGATTTACTGCTTGTGTCATTTGGGGGGTTAGGTTATCTACTTGACATTTATTTGAGCACAGCTCAAAATGTGTAATTTTTTTATTCATAAAGTAAAATGTGCTGAGAACTCTCAGGTTTACTACAGCTATATCTGAACACAGCATTTTTCTTTGTATCTCAAGTGAAGTCAGTATTCGTGCAAAATACTGTTACAATGCTAATCCAACAGCTTTAGAAATCCATTTTTGGTTTGTATTTCTAGCACCATTCCCTGTATCCCCCATCCTCTGGCTCACAGGCTGGCACAGCTGGAGGAGTCAGTCTTGCACATCTTGAGTTTGCTGAGGGCTAAAGGAAAAGATGCTGCTGTGTTTGTATCCTGATTCCCACTGGTGTCAAGCAAGTATTTCTTCCACTCCATAAATATTCAGAAGCAAAGGGAAACTTCTTGGCTTTGAAATTATTTGTCAAGTTATCAAAATTTACAGAAAGTATGAAAGTTTTTTTTTTTAGAAAGTCTTCTGCGTAATTCACCCATCTAATTTCTTATCAGATTTTCCCTACCAAGTCTTTCTGCTGACTCAGGCTGGTGTGATCATGTACTCCTATCAAATCTTAACAAAACCTATATTTTCAGTTTGTTGCAGGGAAATGTAGAGAGCATATTATGTTTTATAGAGAGATGGATTGCTGTTGCAAGAAAAGGAAATCAATTTCTCAGTGATTTGTCTTCATTGCCTATGAAAACAGTTTATTTGGCTTGATCAAATTCTCTTTGGAACCAAACCCAGCCCATTTTACTGACTTGTTGCTGCAAACAAATCTGATGAGGTTACTTATGTAAATGATAGGACATGAAGGACTTGGCCATAGATACCTAAGACCCATGATATTTTAATAGCCCTGGGTAGTTTCCACCTTCTCCTTCTCTTTTATCTCCTACAAACACCTGTGTGCTCATGTTTTGTGCTGATGGGTGTGTAAGATATCCCTTCTTTGGCAGCATTTGGTGGGTTTGGGTGGTGGATTCTGCTCATGGAGAGGCAAATTCCACAGGCAGCAGAGGGATCTGAGAGAAACCTCCAGCTCCACAAGGCCAAGCAGTGATTGTTTGCATTCATTTACATAATGCCTGCTCCCACAAATGAGGTCAAAGCAATGACTCTGGGGTCCTCACGTTCACTGGTGTGGAAACTGGGCTTGTAGTGTTCTCCAGGCAATTCCTGTTCAGGAACCCCCACATTTTTTCCAAGATATCTAATAAAATTAATAAATTGCAAGGTTAAATGATCAATAAATCATAAATTTTGTTTTCTTACCACCTTCTGTGGGAACCAGTGAAATACTTTTTTTGCAGGCCATACCTTGAAAAGCTCCCTTTGAATTTATTAGGAGGATTGTAGCATTTAGAGCCCGCAGATGGGCATCTTTCTATGATGTTTTACCTGGTTGTGGTGACTCAACAATCAAAAGGCATGGGAAAATTTGTTGAGAGCTCTCTTCGCTTTGTGCAGAGGCTGCATGTGTTCTCCATGGGTGCACTGGAGGAGAAAGGGATGGAGAGTCACAGCTTCCTGACCAGAACCCTCAGACATCTTCAGGCTGGTGGCCCTGCACACAGCTTCACTCGTGACAGACCCACAAACAAATAGCAGTGCACCTCAGCGTCACGTCCACAGTGTGGATGAGAGCATGGCACATGGGACAGATTCGTCTCCTTGTGTGTGAGCCAGCACAGGCAGGCACCAAAACAGCCACAGACAAAATGCATAGAATAAATTTATTTATTTTACCTCACCAACCAGGGGATCCCTGAAGCAGATGTTGCAGTTCTGGAAAACACTACATACCTTTTTAACCTCTGGTTCACCTTCCTCCTTCTTAGTGTTTAAGTCCTGCTGCCAATAAGCCTAATTGAATAGAAACCTGTGATGAAAATGAAACATTCAAAGCACGTGCTGGTCACAGCAAAATAACCATTATCATTAATGGAGTTGTGTGAGCATACTGAGAGAAGGATTCACCACTTTGCTTTTAATTCCATGTCATTTAGAATGAATGAATAGGAGTGTGTGTATCTGGGCTTGTTTTCTTCCCTCTAATGTACAGAAGATCAAATTCTAATTAAGGGAAAATAATTATCAGTCCATCCTCTCACAGTTCTCCTTCCTGTGTTCCACTGAAATGGTTCTGAGTATGTATAGGTGGAGTCAAAGACTAGCAGGGATTTGTGTCCAAATTCTGACTTTTAATATTGCAGCAGCACTGACAAATTCATAGAACAGTAAATATAATGGCTCCATAATTAGGTTGGTTTGTAAACAAATACTACTCTTTAGTTGATAGTTCAAAATGCTCTTCTGCAGCATTCATCAAACAAACACTTATTTGGGCATATAATTTGAAAAATGCAGGTTATTTAGTGGACTGAGATTTCCTGTCACACCAGAGTATGATGCTAATTTGCTGTTGTCTGACTGGTTTGTGCCTTGAGATGACTTCTGGTAGTGGGTGGAAATTGAGGTGCCTGAGGGACACCAGGTCACTGGCGGGTGCATCTGCAGGTGCCGTGTCCCCTTGGGGCACCCTGTTTGCACAGGGCAGTGCTGCTGCTGCCTGTCCCAGGGCTCACAGGCAGCCTGAGCCTGTGGCTGCTGCACTCCTTCATCTCCAGCCCTCTTGCTTCTCCCTGGAAAAGCCAATCCCAGCCTGAAGCAAAGCTGGGACGTGGGTGCCTCTCCCTCCTTCAGAGGAGCAGGGACACGTGGGTGCCCCTCTCCTCCTGCTGTCAGGGAGCAGGGACACAGCCACAGCATCCCATCCTGCCCATGTTTACATCCTGAGGCAGCACTGCCTTCAGCTGCCTGCTCCAGGATGAGTGCTTGAATAAAAATGATTTACAGCAACTGCTCTGTCTCACAGCTTCGGGAAGATTGTGCCATAGCAGGAGCATCAACATATGAAGCATCTCTTGTCTTGTAGTCACTGTACTGGAAGAGTACAAATTGCTCTGAAAAATCACTTTAAAATAATGGATTCCCACTGACAATTGTATATGCCAGTTTTAATGAATGTTTGTCAGTGAGCTGGAAAGGATTTGGAAGGAGATCTGTGCAACGTGGGCCCCTTTAAAGCAGCACCAGCTGGGGGTTTTGCATGTCCCCAAATGGAATCAAGATGACCAGAATTACTTTTTCCAGCTTCTTTTACAAGAGGAAATTTGTTTATTGTTTTAGGAGAACAAGGGTCAGACTTCCTGGAAGAAGTGGGGGTGTCAGATGTGCAGAATTTCTCTGAGAAATTTCTAAGAAAAGCAGAGGGGGAGAAAGCTCACATTGCCCCTTAAAATATTGTAGATGGCAGGTCGTGGGAGAAAATATTCAGCTTGGTTCTCAGGTTGCAGTGAGAGTTTGCGAGGCAGAGGATTATGAAAGGAAATTTGCTTTTGTACTTTGTGAAATGAGCATATTTAAAATAGAAAGAAAAACTTGAAATGCCACAGACCATGAAATGAAAATTTCAAATGCTATTTCAGGAGAGAATTATGTATTGGATGCTGTGCAGTCTGGCAATTGTGCTGCAGTCCTGAGTCCCACAGCAGGACACCTGCTCTGGCCACAACATTTCTGGCCTTCTTCAGCAAGCAAAGGTGTTTTCACTTGTGTCAGTGGTTTAGTGACCAAGCCAAAGAAGTGTTTCACCATGCTTGCAGGGGGGCATTACAATGCTTTTGATATTTCATTATTTAGGGAGCCCTGAGAAGACTGGAAGTGCAGTCGTCTGGGTGGCCCCAAAGAAAGCAGGTTGTGTAGTCAGCAGGTTAGCAGGGGCTGTGCATTGTGCTGGCTCTCATGGAAAGGTGAGCAGTGTGGGCCCAGCAGGATTTCAGTCCTCACACCTGCTGACATTGTCTGCAGCTGTGTGTGCAGCATGGTTTTGTGTCAGCTGGCCCAGGCAAAGAGCATCTCACACTCCAGTATCTCAGTGCCTTTAATTCGTGTACTGCTGCCTCAAAAGCCATTAAACAAGATCTTAATTAAAAATTACCATTGTCTGAAGGTGGTTGTCCTTATGTGAAATTCCTTCAATCTCAGCTGTTTTGTACATTTGAGTTCAATGGTCCCTCTGGAAGAATTAGAAAGAGATGTGAGCAAAATCTCTGTGGGAGCACTTTGAAGGCAAGGGCATTTCCTCCCAGTGAGGGTCATGCTGAAACCAACAGGTGACATTACAGAGCAGGGAACATATTTGCCACTGTACCTGAAGTTATTTCTAAAAGATTATTTATAGTTTCATTTCCATAATATCTAAGTGCCTCACCATCCTGGTTCATCATCATCCCCACTTGGTGGAAAGCAAAGCAGGTTCTATGTAGATGTACTCAGTGAGATGTAGAGGACTAGAAAACTGCCAAAGACTAAAGGTTTGTGTTGTGTTTAAGCATGTTGTGTTCTCCAGCCTCAGAGACCTCTCTAAGGTCAGATGGGATGGTCAGGCCACAGCAGGGAGCTGAGCCAGGTTTGTAGAGCCCTCAATCAACTTCTGGATTATCATGGGGACAAAGCAGACAAGTTTAGAAATGCAGTGAATGTCTGTTTGAGCCTTATCCTGGTTTGACACAACAAATTTAGAAAAGATGGAACTTGGGTGCAACCTTTGATTTCATGATGTTGTGATCAGCATATTTATTACTTTTGATCTGTGCTGGTAACACAAGGATGGTATTTCAGAGATGCGAAACAGGAGGCAAAGTTTCTTATTTTCAAGCCATGTTTTATTCTTAATCAAAGCAAGAACAAATAGACCATCAAAATTCCTACTCTGCAGCATCTGAGCAGAGAAAGTGGAATGAATGATGTGCTGGTGATGAATAGGCCTATTACCTTGTAAATTGTACTGTATAGTACCACTTGTAACAATACAAGATGTTGCTGCATTTTTTTTTTATTTGACGATTTACCGCATATTATCCTATTTTAGTTCTCATTCTAGTGGCAATATGGACAGGAAGACATATATCTGATGTTTATTGAAGTTAAAGTCAAAAAGTTGGTTTCATATAACCATCTTCAAAAGAACCATGCTCTATATAAGCAATAATAATAATAGTCTAGAAGGTACACTTTTCTGATATCAAGTTTGGAAAACTTCAATTAAAGATCTTTGTCTCTCTGGGATCATCCCCAGGTGCAAACAGTGGAGGATTTTCAGGGCTGTGAATTTAGGATAAAAGCTGGTGATCTAAGCTAAAGTTTTGTAACTGCTTGCATACTCTCTGCTACGAGATGCAATTGTTAGAAATAATTCCAGAAAGGAATGCTAAATAATTCTTTCTCTAGATAAATGAGTGCTATTTTGGCCCACTTGTGTCACGTGGATGTGAGGTAGAACCAGCTAATTCACTGCATTTAGTGTAGGGAAGAAATTAGTTCACTGGATAAAATAGCTAAATTCAACTAATTTCTTTCATCAGAAAAGTGGAATTTCTGCTACTTCAGGAAAAAAACCCTGCAAAACAACTTCTTTGTATGGAATCATAATCATGGAATGAGGTCACAGAGAAAAAGTCCCACTGGACATCAGGGCTCTCTGCTCAACCTCACAGTGGTGCTCAGGCACCAAGAAATGCTCCAAAGGGGCCTCCAGCCCCCATGGTGGCTGGCAGCTGTCTCACGAACCCCCTCCTCAGCTGTGCCGCCTTCTGTCTGAGAAGGAGCTGGCTCAGTGTCTTCACTGCTCAGTCCATGTGTTGATTAGAAGTGCCCTTCTAATATATATATATGGTATAAATCTGTTAGCAATACACTCAAACCTGTTTGTTCTCTTAGCGTCCTCATCTTGAACCTTGCTCTTTTTCTGCTCTGACAATAAATTCTTGCCTCTACTGTATTTATACTGAATAATCATCAGCTCTCTTCTGACCATTGCAACACAAACGACTTTTTTAGTCTCTTCTTGTGAGTCAAACACTTAATCCTCCACAACATCATAAATGCCCCATCTCTGTTCTTGCTCCACTCAGATCATCTTTCTTAAACATTGCAAGCAGTGCTGCATTTTCATACTCAAGACTGTGGGGGAGGCCTCACCATTTCCTATGCAATACTGTTAATGCTTCCCCACATCTATGGAAATACTCTTGCATATTCTAGGATTTTTTTTTTTTTCATTTCTGCCCCTTGGAGGTTTGCAGTGATTCTGTGGTCAGCCAGTGCTTCTGGATATCTAGAAGCATCTCTCTAGACAGCGAAGTGTTTGTCCCTTAGCAGCTCCAGATGATGAGCTCCCTGCTTATGCCAGAAATACTCATTATTGGTCCTTAGCTGCGTGGCCTTGCAGTTTGCACAATTGATTTCCATCCATTTCTATTAATTCAGGCCTCAAGGTCATCTGGTTATTACTGTGTGCAATCCCAGGTCTCCTCTGAATTGACAGAACTCCTCCTAACTAGGTATCATCAGCAAAGTATTACCACCCTCTTGCTTTTGCTTAGTCTTTAATCAAATTGTACCCCAGAATGAATCTTTGAGGAAATCTTCTGGTAACCCAGAGGGCTCCTCTCAGGTTTCATTGGCAAGGCCCCACTTGCATCTGCTGTAATTTATCTGCATTTTTTCAGGTATCACTGTATGGTTTGTGGTAGCAAACCTCATTCCCTCTTCAGGTTTCCCCTGCAGAAAATGTGTCCTTTACATAAATACTTAGACACTGTTGTAACTTTTAATGTCATTGTAAATATGAAGATTGATTTAAAGTCAATACCTTTTGCCATAAATAGAGTGCATTTCATGACAAGTACATGATTAACTTTTTCCTAATTAATTGTTGGCTGCTTGCCAAATTAGTTCAGTCACAATATGTATTATTTAGAATGATTCCAATCAAATTATTAGCATGGCAACCAATTGAAAACACTCAAATATTAAAACTGGCAGACTACAGTCTTCATTCAGAGGCAGGTCAGAGTAAAGCTGCAGCAACTTAAACCAGAGGGATTTTTCCATGCTTGTGTTAGCAACATTTGCTGCCCCGGACTGATTCCATCCTCAGAAGTTATGATCTAAAACTATAACTGAGTAAAGCTTGATCCAGGAGTGACTGGCTTCAGTGGCATTGTCTTAAAGGTGAGTTCAGCCTTCTCCTTAGGTACATAGAGTACTTCCAGCATGATGTAGTCAGCCACGTGTTTTTGTGCCATAATGATGTTAGCAGGCTGACTTCTGATTAATGATTGATTTCTGGTTAATAAAAAAACAAATTAAATTGGTACATCTTCATTTCTTTATTTGAAAATAATAGTTTGATTAGGTTTGGAGCAAGACCTTTTCAGTTTGGTGCTGATAAATGCAGGGCTTCCCTTTCCCTGCTTCACTCCCACACTTTGAACTCTGACCCTGGCATTCCTTGCCCATACTCCTGTAGGGCACAGATGAAGCATCTGACTGCATGTTTTTCGTGATAGATGACTTTCAGCTCCTGGAGGGAGTGCTGTGGTTTCCAGGCTATCCCACTGGCAGCAAGGCTGGCACATGGAATGATGCAGCATCACCTCCAGCAAGGCTCGGTGCTGCCTCACACCCTGCTCAGGCAGGGTGGTGTTCCCTTAGCTGGTTTCTCTGTCACCACCTGGACACAGGGGCTGCTGTGCAGCACAGGCAAAGGATTTCGCCTGTAATCAAAACCTTTTAATGCTTAGACCTTTCTGTGGGACTTGCCACAATCACTGTCATTTCATTTCCCCATCATCCTGGAGCATTTAGAAAAGGTAATGATGGAAGAGGATTAGTGCAGGGGAGGCATTGTTGCTGCTGATGAGACAGTTACAGTCATTGGGTTTTTTACTTTTGCACATCACACTAGAGGACAACACAGAAGAAATGCTATGGATTTGTATTTTCATGTAATCATGTAATCCTTTATGTTGGAAAAGACTTTTAAGAACTCAACTGTTAACCCAACACTGCCAAGTCCACCACTAAACCATGTCCCTAAGTGCTACAACTACACATCTTTTAATACCTCCAGGGCTGGTGACTCCACTGCTTTCCTGGGCAGCGTGTGCCAATGCCTGGCAACTCTTCCAGTGAAGAAATCTTACCTAATATCCAATCTAAACTTCCCCTGGTGTAACTTGAGGACATTTCTGTGGCATTCACATTCTCTGGAAAAATCCCTTCGCCCAGCATTTTTCTTCTGAGAAGCATCAGAGAAAAAGAAAAACATTAATTATCTCATTTGCTTCTCCTCTGTTTTGCTCATTTGGAATGTGTTTGGAGATTGTTTACCCACAGGTGATTGTTCCATTGGATTCTGGTGTGAGTTGTGTTCACTCATGGCCAATCCATGCCAAGCTGTGTTGGGACTCTGGAAAGAGTCACGAGTTTTCATTATTATCTTTTTAGCATTGAGTAAATATCCTTTCTGTATTCTTTAGTATGGTTTAGTATAGTATTCTTTAATATAATATAGATCATAAAATAATAAATTAGCCTTCTAAAAACATGAACTCCGATTCATCCTTCCTTCCTTTGTCTGGGAAGAACGCAAATGCAATACATTTTCTATTGTCCTGTCACTTTTGCCTGAGAGAAGTGACTGACCCCCCCCCACCTGGCCACAACCTCCTTTCAGGTAGTGATAAGGTGTCCCCTGAGCCTCCTTTTCTCCAGGCTGAGCACCTCCATGTCCCTCAGCTGCTACTCATCTGACCTGTGCTCCAGACCCTTCCCCATCTTCATTTCCCTTTCCTGGACACGTTCCAGCACCTTCATGTCCTTCTTGTAGTGAAGGGTCCAGACCTGCCCAGAGAGCCCAAGGTGTGGCCTCAGCAGTGCTGAGCACAGGGGTCACTGCCCTGCTCCTGCTGGCCACCCTGTTTCTGGCACAGCAGCCTGCCTGGGGAGACGTGTGCTGGGTGTAATGCCTCTTACAAACTCGCACCTTTAATTGCCATTTACCTGAACTCTGGGCAAAGTTTGGCACCACACGGTGTCTAGAGGAATTAGACATTATTTAGAAACAGTATCCTGAGCTCCTGTTTGCTCGTTGCTAAAGTGGGGGCTGTGCTCCTGCAATGCAGGAGATGTCACTGCAGGAATCAGTTGTCTCTGGAGGAGAGCACCTGGCATGCACTGGATCTTGAGCGTTTCCTTGACCACATTTTCATGTGGCATATTGTCTAATTTTATATTTTAGCTGCCACATAGGCTTTTTTTTTTGGTTGAGTTAATCTAAATCTGAATAAACAGACTAAACCACTGAGACCATTATTTGGCTGCAGTAATCTATGCATGCAGCAGCTGCCTGTCAGAGGTGCAGTGTAGAACCTAGAGGAGGCTTTGTGCTGTTCTGTGAGTAGATCTATTGCAAAGATGAATCATGAAAAATACCATCAGTTTAAATGGAGCAAAGAACATCCTGAAGAGCTGCATTCTGGTCTTTGCTGGCTCAGGGGTGTCTCATAGTCACACACTGTGCCAGTGTCTCTGAGCTCTGGTTTTCTCCCCAGAGTGAACCCTCTGATGTCCACTGGCATAACATAATTTCTACACTTCCAGCCTAAGTGACTGCCCATGGTGTGAGCCTGTGCTGATGGTGCTCCCCTCACCTGGCACACCTGGGCACAGTGGCTCTGCACCTCTGGGAAGGAAGCTAAGGCTGGCAGAAGTAGATGACTTCATGCTCTCTACTGAAGAGGTCTTTCTGCAGAGCAGAGATTGGATTAATTGCATCCTCAAAGTGTATTTAACTGTGTGAATTCCTATAGATTTACCTGGTTTGGTGATGGACATGGTAGTGCTGGGTTGACAGTTGGAGCTTAAAGGTTTTTTTGTAACCTAGATGATTCTGTGATTCTGTTATTCTAGAATCATAGAATTGGGTTAGGTGAAAATACCTGCTTTGTATCAGCACTGGGGATATGATGGACATATGGCTTACATCTGTCTTTTCAAGTACAAATTACAGACTTTTCAGGGCAATGCTCATCTCTTAGAGGCCATGTAAGCATCTAGCATAGTGGGTTCCTCAGCTTATCTGAGATTATAAATGGTCACTGTACTGTATCTCCACCTGTTGTGTCACTACTTCATGAAGGCTATTATTTTCATTATGTGATCAGTAGAAGATGTGATGCATTATACACTTGCATTCTGTTGATAAACATGTCAGTCTTTAGTTATAAAGAAGTTAGGTTTAAAATTTTTAGCAAATGTTTTTTTAAACTAATGTACTGCAGTGGTCCCTTTCTAGTTAGCCACTGTAGCATACATTAAATATCAAAGTTCTTTAGACTGTACAACACAATATGTCAGCATTGTGCAGCAGCTGAATGCTAGATACATTTTAGATGCCCAGCAAAAGAAGAGAGATGCTACATTGCTGGGAATTCTTCCTGACTTTCAATCAAATACCTGATCTGCAATGCCAAACACAAACTGCATTTCATTTAAAAATGCTGCTAGGTAGTCCTTGATTGAACACTCTGAACCTGATCAGAATCTAATTTGGGTTTGCATTGCAAAAGACACTTACATTAGCACCTCTAGCAGATCAATAACAGGTTTTAATGCATACTAATAAAAAAGGTCCTAATTCCAAATACAGCTTTAAGTTTTGCAAGAGCAACATAGTTCTTGCTAATCAAATCTTTGTTGAACAAGAAGCAGTGAAATGGAGTACTGTTTTCAAACAAATGTCTCAGAATTACACCAACTAAATGCCACAAAAGGAAACCACACTAATCTATTTTTCACAGTTGTGAGTACAATTAAATGGCCCATTTTAGGGGAAAATGCTTGTTCATGGGGGAATCCTGACTTCTTCCTGATGGTTAGTGTGCCTGCTCTCAGTGTGTGCTGCAGTAAAAAGTTTCCCTTTATGACAATAAAAACCATCATCATCAGTAGAGTTAAGAAAATATAAAAGAAATTATGTCCATACATGACTGCTCATATAGCAAGTAGATATTGACTGGCAGAATAATTTGGCTCTAAGGATTTGCCATGGTTGTACAAACTCCATATTTAGCTAATTGATACTGAAGACAGCCCTTTGTCTCTGTTCTATTGTACCCCAGCCAATGCTTCACTGGCAGACTGGAGCCCTAGGAGTCTGCTGCAATAATAACTGTCTGTCAATTTACTAATAATATTTTAATTCTAAATTCTATCTAGACAGGATGCAATTTGATTTTGCAGGATTCATCCTTATTTTCTCCATTACTGTGTTAATTACATTACTGGATTTGGTGAGCAAAGGCTGAGTGTGTCTCCCAGATCTCAGCAAAACTCCAGAAATTGATCTTGGCGGCTTCTGTGGCGCTGCAGGTGATGCACTGCGTGGGAGGGAGGGGGAGATTTTATTGATCCTGTACTGTCATTCTCCACACCTCTGTCCTCCCACTGAACTGAGCGTTCCATCTCTGCTGCAGTCATTTACGTGTTGCAAAGCCACCCTTCCCTTTCTGGTGCAGCACCAGCCTCTCAAAGAAAGGTGCTCGTGACCTCCCTTCACTTTACTGAACCACATCTATTTCTTGGGGTTTGTGTTCTGATTTTCTTGTGGCTGGTTGAGGTTTTGGGGCTTTTTTTGTGGGCATACGTTTGTACTCAGTCAAAGTGTTGAGATAATTTTTGCTGGGCCTGCAGGAAGAATGACACCTGAATAGTTTGTCATAAAAGACACCAGACATATAAGTCTGTTTTTGTTCACCAAAGCAAACAAAATGTCCAGAATGCCTGGGGATATATCCATAACAAATAGGAGGAGGCAGTCTTTGTGACTATAAATCAAAATTTATATTCTGGAGTCCCTGCTTCTATAGTTTAGGCTTTTTCATTTTATGGAAAATGCTACAGTGATTTTCAGTTAACAAGGCAAAATTATTTCTGCAGTTACATAATTAAAGCTCACAGCACAGTTGTGTTTCCATAAGACAGGGGCTATGGTGGTAGAGGGCTTGTGTCTGAACTGGGGAGGGACAGTCTGGAGTTGCTGGGACACAACCTCCAGAGCTTCCATTTCAACTCATGGAGGTTTCTGCTGTCAAAGATGAGATGGAATATGGGATGACTTGGGTTTGAAATGCCCAAACTTCCCTTCAGAAGTAATGAAATGTTCTCCCTAATGCTGTACCAAGAAAACAAGTGCTGAGCTTCTGTGTTATCCTAATGAGGTCCTTCTGTGAGTGCTCTCCTTTCCGAACTAAACCCCCTTCCCTCTGCAGCTGGCACTGGAGCAAGGGCTGCTAGCAGAGTTTTCAGACAAAAATGATGCCCAGCTCTTGGCTAACTCCTTCATGGCACCACTGGGACAGGTGATGAGAGCTCCTGCACAGCATCACTGTGAAAGGCATCACTGTGAAAGGCATCACCATGATGCTTGCATGCATCACCACCAGAAGTGGTCTTTGCAGCTGATGGGAGAAAAAGAGCACACAGCCCTCCAGCCAGGAAAGCTGCTTACACATGGAAGAGAGAAAGAAGAGGTCCTGAAGAAGGTGATCCTCAGGTTTACTTTGGTCTGCCTCCTGGCAGGTTGAAGTTACAGTTCCCATGTACAGTTCCACTGGAATGTGGGAGCTTTTGTAACCGAACAAGCAGACAGGGATGTGCATGGATTTCCCTAACCATGGTCCTTGGCAGTGCTGCATTACAGCCACTCCTGAAGCATCCGCTCATCTCACTTGCCTGGCTGTAGGGTATTTGCTACTCTGGGGTTTGTTCTTCATACATGTACCTTTTGTCATTTTACCTTAATAAACACAACGAAACAATGACAGTAAACATATTAAACATGTGAAGCTCAAAATTTCTCAAGAGTATTCAACATTATTTGCCAGCTAATTTGTTGTTTATATTCAAGAATGCAGTGTCTTTTTTGCATTCATAGTTCATATGAATGAGAATTTCTCACTTAATTTTTGTTTCCCTTACTATTATTTGCTGTAGTAGAAACCATTTGATAAAAATAGGTTTTGATTATTGTTCATTCTGTAATAGCAAGCTCACTAATGCAAAGCAAAATCTAGATACAGTCCAGAAGTTTTTATTAACATTCTATTTGCTGATATCTTAAATCTAGAAAGGTTATATCAAGTTTAAACTGCATTAGCATTTGTATTGAGCAATAGCTGGTCCCTAATGACTTTAGAATTACAGTTTACTGCTGTGAATACTTAATCTTTCTTACAAGCTTTTAAATTAGAAGAATAAATGCTGCTAAAAGAAAAAATCAAGTAATGTACATGATAGAGTTGCAAAACTATACTGTATGATTAAATAAGCTATAGTATTTTGATTTAGGACTCCAAGGACGCACTTATTTTTCATGGAGAACTATATACGGAAAATAAATAATTCTAAATACAGTTCAGCCAAAAATAATTCAGTAAGATGGGGAAGGGAGGGGCCCTGAACTGTATCTCATCCCTTTTTTGAAGCACCAGTTTCTTAGCTTTTATGATTTCAGGCATATGTGTTGTCTTAGGACCCTGATGCCAGACTTGTCCGTGTCCATCTGCAGCTTGGGAGCCTGAATTCCTGGAAGGCAGTGCCAGATTTCCCCAGGAAAGTGTGGCTGTGGTTGAGCTGCATGTTTCACTCTGCCAGCAGTGTATCCTCAGCACAGGTGTTACCAACTTGCTGCATCCAAGCTACAGAAAAGGTTGCTTGAAATCAATCCTCCTAGCAGATTGTTAAACTCGAAGGCTTGATGGGTGCAAAAGGAACCCACATTAGATGTAAAGCCAAGAATTTAGTCTACTTATAGTCTAAAAATCTTAAGAACCCAATGAAAGAGTTGTTATTACTCCAGTTTTGGTGATCACAATGAACACTAGTTCAAACTGTTAAAATTATGCCAATGCAAAGCTTTTTAATTCCCATGCATTTCTCTGGTGGTGTGCTCATTCTTCCATTGCTCTACTGGGTTCTGCTGCCAGTGTCGTAAATCTTGGGGTACAGAGCATCCTCAGTATTCCACATTGCATCCTGTGTTGATGTTCCTCCTGGGATCCTCTTGGGATCATTTTTGCCCCTACTAATATGACCACAACTTGTGGTTTCTTCACTGCCTTGCCAGTCTACAGTAGGTCAGAATCTTCTGTCCCTCTTACATGTGGGTGTTGTTTCATTACTTCTAAATCTCCCACACTTCAGTCCTCAGATTACCAGCAAACCTCTGCTCGTGAATTGCTGATAGCCCTGGGTCTGCCAGTATTGTTGCTGTTACAAATTTGTGATGATTTAGAGGGAATTTTAAAGAATGTTCCTACTTTTAAGTGAGCTACTGAGGGGCTGCTGAGCAAACTGATGAGGTTACTTTGGTAGAGAAGAAGAAACCTTAAAGCCTGGAACATTTTGAAACTTTAGTTGGAAATAATTCTTGCAATGCTTATCAGGTGAATTGTATGTATTATATAATGTGAAGCACTGTGCTAATCATAGCAGTGATTATTATGCAAAGCCTTTTTCCAAGGTAGGTCTTGAAATGCCCTAAGGACACAGCAGGGGATTGCTGGGGAATTCAGGATGCATTTTCACACTTTTATTCTATTTTATTCCCTCACATTTCACAGCACCTCATGCCAATCATTTGTTAAAGAAGAATAGGGACTTTCCTTGTCATTTGTTCCTGAAATCACACCTTGCCTTTGAGATATGCACCGAAGGAAGAACTCACCATTCAGATGTTGCTCTGCTTTCAATCAACCTTTGTAGATCAAATACAAAAAGAAGGTGACCCTGAAATACAATGACCTTCTTGGTGCTGCAATCTCAAATCAACAAACATAGAAGAAAATAATTAGGAAACACTTTTTCAGTATCATAAGGCTGTAGAATTCAGTTTGCTTTTTTTTTTTCCAGTGAAAACTTTGAAAATTATGATAAAATGATGCTCACATAGGAAAAGCAAAACCAAGAAGTTGCAGGATAATAACAGCATTACTTTCTAGCATCTAGATTTCACATAAATTGGAGTATTCTACAGCAACATCACTCTAAATAGAGTATTTGCTGTACCAGAAAGGGAAGCCTTCATCATGCTGGTGTGCAGTAAAACCCAGTACACGTCATAATAGTCAGAGCTGAGACTCGGGACAGTGCAGGTTGTGCTTTCAGGCTGTGTCCTGGTACTGAGGAAGACCCCAGTCTTTCCCCTACACTTACTGTTGCATGCATTTAATTTTATTGTCTGCAGCAGTTCACAAATTTATACTTATTCTGAAATCATCCATGCCAAATGACTGACTGTAAAAAGATGATTTATTTGCTTTCCCAGTGATGTCACTGACATAGCAATGGAATTGGTTCTCTGGCCAGTTATTTATCAGAGTGAGTAGTTAGGTACATAAAGAATGGACTGTCAGCCATTAACTCAATGTATTTTGTAGGGTGTGTGTTAAGTCAAAGTGGAAAATGTGTGACTTTTTTAATACTGGGGATTTTTAAAATGCTATTTCCACTTGCAGGATGTTTTTTATTTAGTTGCTCAGTTGTTGAAATTATAGTAATCAATCCCAGTATCTAGTAATCAATCCTAGTAATCAATCCTAGTACCCAATTCAGATCCCAGCTGTCGTGGCTTTCAGTTAGTGATGTCTTTGCCTGAAGGTGAGGAGTGAATGTTTCTCACCACAAGCAGGGGTTTGCAGGGCAGAGATGAGGGCAGGTGCTCAGTCAGCCTGTGGGTTGGTCAGACTCACATCACTCACCTCCCAGGGAAGGTTCCCCCCTCCTTCACTGAGGTTGCAGCCATGTGAAGCCTTTGGCCCTGTGGAAAAGTGGGAGCTCAGGTCACCTCTGCCTTGGCAAGCAGATACAGTTTATGTTTTGGTCGCTCTCTCTGCTCCAATTGGTCTCCAGTTACCTCCTGCCAAATGCCAGCATTTCTTATGGGGTAGAGTACCTTCTGTCTTTTGAGAATTGGATTTCCATCAACTCTCCCTCCTTGGTCAGGGCTAGTGCTGTCACCCATGATGTTTCAGGAATGTCCCTGACCCCACCAACATGAATTACATTCCTGGAGAGATATCTGGACGTGTCTGCAGTACAGGGATCTCTCCAGACAGTGTAGTCAGGTGCATCCAGGGAAGTTGTCTATATCCATCTCCTCCCAGGGCTGGGGAGGGTCTGGCTGAGTTCCTTGGTCATGGTTAGGTCCAAAGAAGGCCCTAAAGCTGTGCAAATCAAACACAGAGCACTCACTGTGGGGAGCAATTCAGATGCAGGCACCTCTCAGGGTTTGGCCTGATGTTGAATACTGCATCTGTGGCCTGAGACACAGAATTCTGACAGAATCCCACTGTAGCCACCAAGTCCTTTTGTTACTCTGTGCCCAATCCAGAGCAGGGTTTGAGCTTCCAGCTCTCATCGTAAGCCCTGCTGTCCTCCTAACCCCTGTGAGGATGGCAGGCTGCCCAGGCTGGCATTAGGAACCCAGCAGTGATGTTGCTCATGGCTCCAGGTAATTAGCTTCCTACTGGAATAAAGCAAGAGCTGCTCTCCCCTTCCCAGGCATGCACTGACACTGGCTGCTTTCTGGAGCTTGAGTGTCTCATCCATCTTCCCAGTTCTGGATGGGACAAAAATTTACTCCAGCATTTAAAGCCAAAGTAGGGAAATTTATCAACAAGACCATGGGGACATCCATCTTCCTTTGTCATTGTGGAAAATAAGTCTTTTAGATTCCTCAAGTTGTACTTTGTATTTTTCAATAGGCCCAGACTCCCCTTTTGTTTCTTACCTGGACATTCTTTTTTTTTTTTTTTTGCTGTTTCTTTTAGCCATGCATGCAGGGATGCTGTGGGATGGTAACCATAGTAACTGCAGAACATGGAAGACATAATTTCAGCCCCAAAATGCATATTACTGGGTTTGTGTTCAGTGGACGTGAATTGTCTCAATCCCTAAACAACAGAAGGAAGTGAAAAGTTCCTTGTTTCACAGCAATTAAGGAAGAAACTCAGACACTTAGCAGACAGTGGGAGAAATATGCATTGGGTGTCGTTCTGTTAGGTCCAGGACGCTGCTAGAGACAGATAAGACCAAAAGAAAATCTAACTTCTGGTTTTATATATCTTAAAATATATTTAATGACAGTATTATGTATATTTAGTAATAATAAAATGAACTGGTCTGAGACTTTCACATCATCATGGTGAGCACTGTCAGGTGATCTCAAGGGTCTGCTGTGCAGGGGCTTCTCTGACACAGTGCCACAGCCTTGGCTCTGTGCTACACATGTTGGGTAACTTGCCCATTCCCCCACACAGATGCAGCAAACAGAGCAGTAATGGGGCTCAGCCCCTCATCTCCAGTGGCCAGCTTTGAGTGTTCACCTACAGAAAGGGAACTCCCAGGTTTGTCTCCAGGTGATGGATCTCAGCACCTCAGGAAATCGTCCTAAGGATGAAGGCCCCAGGGAGAGGAAAGGGAAATTGGGGAGCTAGAATTTGTTTCATGTGATTTAAAACTGCTGGAGAGGAAATAAAAGTGTGAAATTATTGTAAAAAAACACAAGTGATTCTACTGTACTGATATCTCCAGTCTGATAGACTTGGCCTCTTATGTGAGTGGTCAGATAAAATGTTCTGTGCAGGACCAAAACCTTTTCCCTTACTAGACAGAGGTCCCCATTTGACCCAGGGTGATATAGCACGTTGCTGTAGAAAGCTTGTTGCAGAAACTCTGGCGCTTTCTCTCTTATCCCCTTTCTCCATGCAAACAATCCTATTTCACCTGGGCACAAGTGTCCCAGAGGAGGCAGCTCTGTGGCTGCAGTGGTTTCTGTTCCAGCTGCACAACAGATTGGGGATTTTAGGGACCAAGCCAAAATCATTGCAGTGTGTAGTAATGTCGGGTGTAATCACTTGTATTGCCCATGATAGCACAGATATCTGCATCTATTGCTGAATAAAATTGCTTATTATAAAAGCACTTCAGTACTAAATAGTTCTAGGGATTTATTTTTGTGTGCATTTGAAAATTAGTGCCTTGATGAATCACAAACCAATAAACAGTTTCTTTTCCTAGAAATGTCTTTTTTCAGGGGACTGCTAAGCCTTGCCCTGAGGAACTTAAAAAATTACTACACTGCTTAGGCTAATGAGATTATATTTATAATACCAAATTTGTAATAACTTAAAAAATAAATTACCCTTTGCTTTTGAACTGATATTTACTTTTCCTTTCTCTCAGAGGGACACAAACTTTAAAATGAGAGAAACTGAGTTTTACACAGTAATAAGACTCCACAAGTCAAATATTAATGAAAAACAATAATGGTGAGAACTGTTGACTTAATAAGAAAAGAAAAATTAGGCAGCTTAGTACTCCTTAGCTGGTCTAATGCTGGAATTGGATTTACTTATTTATCCTTTTAGGAACCTCCTCCCTTCATGACTTTCCACAGCCTTGATATTAGTATTACTATTTTCATTGTATGGAAAAACTTGTTTTCCTTTATTATGTCAAAAAAATTACCTGGGGACAAACAGCCATTTTTGCAGCAGTGGAGAAGAACAAGCAAATCAACAGATGTGTAGCAGCAGGCACCTTTCATGGCCACACTTCTCTGCACTTCCACGTGGATTAACAAGGGCACACACAACTTCCCAGTGAATGTTTCAGGGTTTCCCATGCTGTGTTTCTCCCCTGCTTTGATCACATTTCTCATGAAAATGATGGATTTTCCCCAGGGTTTGCTCATGGGCATGAAAACAATGAGCTGATTCTCTCTTGTCGAGCAAAGAAAGGAGGATACTGCAATGAGTGCTGCAAGTTCAGTAACAACAACAGTAACAACTACAACAGTAATAATATGAATGTTTATTAACTTCATAAAACAATTACAATTAAACAGCTAAAACTATTTTTTTTGTCTGAAAGAAGGAAAAAAATCCCATAGAAGACTTCCAATGTACAGTGGAGAGTAAAAAATCCAACAAAAATATTTCAAAAATATAATGATAATATGTACAGTTTTACTGTATATATTAGATAATACATTAGATACTGTATATATCAGATAATAGATGAATTAATTGATTACAAGAAAAAATATGCTTTAAAGATTCATAAATAAATGCAGCTAACTGAAATCACTCACCATGGCAATTAGCAAACCATGTCTGTATGAAAAATGTGTTGTCAAATGATTTGTAAGTGAAATCAGTAAAGGAGGCTGTCTCTTGTACAAAAAGGAAAGATTAATTGGTATTTTTAACTGAATTGAAGAGTATACTTTATTCTCAGAAAGAATTTGATTTCTTACCTCAAGCTGCAGACCTTTTCTCTTTCAAAAGGTTGTAAAAATATTTTTTCAGCATTCAAAGGATGTCTTTCTGCGTCCCTTTCTCCCAGCAGAAAAATAAGAAAAACATCTAAAGTTCAGATGTTTAGAAAAATATTGCCCTGAGGTCTGAAACCAAATACAAGAAATTCCCTGCTGAAGGTATTCATTCTCCCTGCAAGATGGAAGCTGTGACAGGTGTATTTATTTTAAAGGGAAGGTGCCCCAGCTGTCTGCATCAGGGCCTGGAGGAAAACACTAATAACTCCAGCTTCAGTGGCTGTGGAACATGGGGACTTGTCTGGCAAAGCAGCTCCTGTGTAAGGGCTGATATCCCAGGAGGAGCATCCCAGGCACCCACTGCAGGTGGGGGAGCAGGGCCTTGGCCGGTTGGATGTTGGATCTGCTTCTCAGATATTTGCTTCTCCTTCTCAGAGTCTGGCAGTGAACCAGCAGGACCAACCATAGCTTTGAAATCTCTGAGGAAGGTGCTAATCCTGATGGAGGCATTCATTTCAGGGGCATTTGTCTCTTCCTAGATGGCACTGACCTATCATGACTAAAGTTGGAGCTCTGGTGGCTCTTTGGTGCCTGCATTGATTGCCTTGGTTGCCTACCATGCACACCTGTTGAACATGAGGTGAAGCGTGGATGAGCAAATATGCTCTTAACGTGTAATTTCTCATAGTAATTAGGAATATCCTCAGAGCTCCTTGATTTTGTGAGCTCTCCAAGCTTGCCTTCCCTGCTGGCTTAAGACTTCACGTTCAATTTATTTTGGTTTGCAGTGTATCATTTGTGCTGACACGGTTTGACTTGGTTTTGACACTGCATTATTGTCTTCCCAGCCTTGTGCTGCTGGCTGTGTGAGTGTCTGATGATACTCAGTGGCATGCAAATAAACAGACAATTACAGTTGGTACAAGCATCCATTGTATCTCACAATGTGCAGGCTCCGTACTGGATTTCCAAACCTGAACATGTGTAAGTGGTTTCAGTATGGTTTTCTGAAAATACACATTACTGTCAACCCCAAGGAAAATATCCATTTTAAATGTCTTTATTCTGCATTCAGTGCTTCATTGGCCCAAAAATCTGAGAAGGGTCCTGCTTACCTGCTGGGGGGTTCACTGCTCCTCAAGCATCCATCTCTGATTTGGGTGCTTGCCTGCAGGCCTTGCATCCATCCCAGTAGACCCAACGGCTTCCTATGCTATATTTAATGTATTCCCAAAAACTTACAATACTTTGGTATATTTCAACCCATTTATAGTGTGAGATTAACCCAAATCCTTCCTTGTATGTCCCAGCTGTGTATTGGATGATACAGTTTTTTGTGTTTAAATATCCAGTCCAACATGCAACAAGTTTTTGTTTTGTGACCACTGAAGATGTGATACATGCCATGATATTCTCCATGCTGAGTATCTGATGGCTTAGATCCATTATACAGAATCTATTTCTCTGCCTCTGTGCAGTGCTGCCTTCAGGCTTGAAGGCTCTCCAGAGGGGCAAAATTAGCTCAGACCTTAGTCTGGCTGTCCCTGTAGGAAATATTCTTCTGTGTACTGGTTTTAGTTCCTCCAGGAATCTTCAGTTTGTTAGGACATTTCCCATGTGTTTTAAAAAAAAAGGCAACATTGATGACACAGTTAAGAGAGCTGGGGAGTCACTCCTGAGTTTCCATTGGCACCAGTGTGTTTTTTCTGCTTGCTGTAAATACTTTTCAATCCCACAGCTACTCCTATCCATGCTAACAGCGAATTGTGTAGATTGAAAGAGAGTCCCTTTATGCCATGGCTGCTTTTGGACAGATTGTCTCCTGTTTGTAAAATTAGTTCCAGGTGTTGAGAAGCAGGAGACACCCTTGAGTGCTTTCCAGTCCCTCTGGTCATGACCAGCGCTGGGTTACAGGTGCCCCTGGGGAGCTGATTCCAGCAGGAGCAGCCACACCAGTCTGAAGGATGCCTCCCTCTGCAGAGGAGCATCTCTGCAGTCTCAATGCAAGATGGATTTGAATGAGAGGAGCTGTGAAACCACTGTGAGGTAGTGTTAAAGTGAAGGACAGCCATGTACAAACACACTGTGGTCTTGCAAACAGACATTCGTGTTTCTTTCCTGTTAACCTAGGCTGCAAACAGGACAGATAGGATGCACATCTGTGTGTGTTTGTCGCTGCAGGTTCCAGAGGATGCTGTATAGAACACTCATGATCTGAGATCAATAAACTACATGAAATAATGGTGCTGTTTTCCAGTAGAAAACAGCACGATGACTTTTTCCCTGGCAGAAAGTGTAGAAGAGAATCTGACTTTCCTGCATGAAGGAACCAGGTGTTTTAGAGAGCACTGCCAGGAAGTTGTAGTGTTTGGTGATGAGATTCAGGAAGCAGACTGCATGAAATTTCTGTGCTATCCATCATAACTACATGGTGCAGCCCATCTTTGAGCTGGTTTTATTCCTGGGCTTAGCAGCATTTAGCTGAATCTACTCATAAAACTTCATGGATCAAGTTATCTATTCCACATTCAAAAGCTGTACATTCTCAGAGAGATAGAATTAGAGCAGTTAAAAAAGGCAGTTGATTGAAATGTGAAGTCAAGTGATTGAAGAGCTGTATTAAAGTTTCACATTTCTGGAATATATCATGAGAAAGCTCATACAGGTCCTCTGGCCTACAAATCCTGCTACATGCCCTGTTCTCCCACTCCTGTATTACAAGTTCAACCTGCTCTAAGTATGAAGCTTAGGTCCATGAAGCTCAGGTTATTGACCACCTTCCTTCCACTCTGTCTGTCCAGGAACACAAGCTACCTGCTGATCTGGTTGTCAGTTCAAAGCAGCAATGAGATGAATGGCACAGGTTGACTCTTACTTGTCACTCAGTACACCAAGGTAGAGAGTGTATGAACGTGGGATAGAGATTTAACATGATGGCAGAATTTACTTTGGGCCAGCTGTGTAAGAAAGCTGAAGATTTAGGTTGGTCAGTTAGAGAGAAACTAACTTGTGTCAGAGAAAAAAGCTCACAAGGAAAAATAAACCTAGCATGAACAAGTGAAAAAATTATGGAATTCAAGTTATAAATGTAAAAATTATAATGGGGTAAAAAAGAAAAAAGGCAGGAGCAAAGCACAAAGAAAAAATGGAGGAGAGAAATAGTAAAAAAGCACAGAAGAAAACTGTGTCCTACTTGTAAAATAAACTGCTGGGAACTAGAGTAACATACCCTTACTTGCAGATCTGGATCAGTTTGAGTAAGCTCATTTAAACATTAAACCTTCCTCCTGGTTCTGGACATGAATCTGAACCTAGAATCCTGGGGCTGTTCAGAAGGGCAGTGGGACTGACAGTTTGTAGTGTGAAGGCAATCTTTCAACAAACTAGTTGTTTGGATTTTGAATATGTTAAAATTTCTACTGTGCCCCATCCTAAATTCCCATCTGTGCAATAGAGTAGCAGGAAACAAGAAAACACTTCAGCAGAAGTCTCTAAGACTGGAATTCAAGCAGCATTTCCATGCTCCTGCCCTCCATTCCCTCCCCCTTTAGGTCTAACAGACCTAACAGAAAATTCAATAGTAATAATTGTTCCTATATCATCATTAACCACATCAAAGAAACAGTTTATTACTAAATAGGTGTTAGTTATAGACAGGTTCACCGTGAATAATGAATCCCAAGAACAGTGGCAGTAATGCTAATCCTTGTTTTGCAAATATTCCCCAAGGCTTTTTTCAGTAAAGGATCTAAATGCTCTCCTGTGAACATCAGGTCTTCTTTAATTTCTTCTGTCATTTTCCCTTATGTTATTATAGCCATAATCTATTTTCAACTTCCTAACTATGTGCTTAACCTAGCTGTATTGGTTTGAACTCTTTATGATGGATTTGCAGGGTTAAATTTAGCAATTACAGACTCTGAAGTCCCAGTAGTGTTGGTAAGGCTCTGTGAGTGTACATTTTTGATTGTTTACACTGAAAAAGCTCTTTTTAGAAGAAGGAAAACCACTATTCTTGCCCTGTAGCTTACTGTCTCACTGAGAAATGCAAAAGAGTTCTCCTCAAAGGCTCCTCCAGGAGCTTTGCTCCTTCTTCCTGGGCAGGAATTTGGCAGGGATCTTGGAAAAGACATGATAATATTCATCATTTCCATTACCCCATGCAAAGAGGAGATGGCTGTATAGAGGTGTAATTTTTGCAAAGTATAGCTGTGTAATACTACTCTATAAAATCCATATTGGCCCCTAGGATCAACTATATCTCTGTTGCCTAAAACCTGGGGCAGTATCCAAGACTCAAAATTCTTTTCTATTCATAGTCAGAAACAATATCAAAAGTGTAATATGAGGTTGTAGCCTCTGTTGATAGCTCATTTTTAAGCACTGTAATCTAGAAAAGCAGGCATAAATTTTTGGGTATTTCAGTATTCATATTAGATGGACTTTCCTACTTGATCATAAAGTCACAATCAAAGCTTATGCATGGTTGCCTTTTGGGATATTGATCCATGGCCATGCAGGCAGCCTGGCAAGGCTTCTGCTAAATTAATGCAGCTTTCAAGAGTGACTGAGCAAAGGATTAATGTAGAAGACTGTTAATCAAATTAAGTGTTTCCTAAAATTCTGTAATACCTTTTATGCACAAAGGAAACTTTGGTAAGAAGTCATTATTACAACAGAAATTATTTTTTCTATTGTATTTCGTAATACCAAACGGAAATTTATTCTTTATTTCAGTGAAATCTGGTGTTCAAACATTACAGCATGAAACTTGGAAAAAAGCCTGTATGTATAACAATTTCCAGCAGGAAAAGAGTAAGCACAATATGAACAAAAAGGTGCAATGGAGGTTCAGCTCTTGTTTAGCCAGTCATATATCACTTGGCACCATCACAACCACCTCTCGTTGGCAGCAGAGTCACAGTCACCCTCAATATGAGTCTCCAAAATTGCCCTCTGGCAGTCTGACACTCTGACAAGTTCTTGAGAGCACTCTGGGCCACCTGGATCCCAATGGGATCTTCCAGTTCTGCTTCTCACCTGTTGTGTAATGTTAATGGGACATTGTGATAACCATGTGTGGATTAACAGAGCTGGTAATGCTTGTCTGGTCGGGTGGGTGGATTAAGTTAGTAATGCCTGTAAAGAAATGCAAAAATGAAAATACTACTCAAGTTCTAAATTGTAATATTTATGTTACCAAACTCGTGGGAGGTGTATAATGTTGCAGTGTGTCTGTGTGGGCAGGGACTGTCTGTGTGGGCCAAGGGGATGACTCAGATTCATCACAACTTCTGAATGCACAGGGAGTTCTGGATGTTCACTGCAGACATGGGTGAGGTTTTCATGTGTGCCTTGATGGATTGCATCAGGTTCATGCTCTTTTCTTTTTTCTTTTTTCATTCCTAATTTGCAACATTTACTCCAAGTCCTGTTTTGATGACTCTTTTCCCAAAAAAATGCATTGGACCTTAGGAAGAAAAAATCAGGTATATGTAATCAGTATGCTATTTGCATATTAAAAACCACTTATTAATTTTGAAGAATCCATTTGATATCTGAATAATTCATAATATAGATGAAGTTTATGTAATTTAACAATTACATGTATCTGGGTCTGGGTTTGAGAAGCCTGACTTATTTGGGCTGATAAATTACAGACTGCATTAAGTAATTGGAATGATTTAAGACTATTCTGCAGAAATGCAGCTGAGGGACAGTACAGTAAGTCTTTTTATTTTTAAAGTGTATATTTTAAGAGCTTAAATTGCTACTATAAATGCTGGTTTAAACTTTAACCATACAAGTAGATCTGCTTTCAAAGACAGCCATTTATTTATCTAGTGATAAACAATAATTTATGATACTCAGTGTTAGTTTTCATTTACTCCCCAACTCGTTGGCAGTGATGTAATGCTGTTTAGTTGCTCTTGTAAAAAAAGACTGCATCATTATAATTTGTGTTATTCTGTGAGACAAAAATCCTTCCTGTGTTTAAGATACAATGGTTTGAAGGTTGGGGGTTCGCCTGGGATTTGTTTTGGTTGGAAAGTTCCTGTCCATGGCAGAGGCCTTTTGGCGGCTTCCCTGTGGTTCTCTGGGGGGCTGGAGAACAGATCCTTCTGCTCCTGCACCTCTCTGGGGAGATGGGATGAATCTCAGCTGTTGGAGCAGGTCCTCTCACAGAGCACAAAGGGATGGTGTACCTGGCTGTGGTTTCTGAGGGCTGCTTTAATGTCTGAGTGCTGGCATGAGAGTTTTTTCTTTGATACATAAGCCACCTGATAAATAGCATCTTGAATGTATGCAGTATTTCTTAAGGTCAAGTTACGGCTCTGTGTAATAAAATACAATCAGTAACCATTGCAAGAAGCCGCAGGGCACTGTATCATTTATCTTGAAACCTTCTGCTCTGAATAAGAATCCTGAATTCACTTTTCAGTATAAATTGTGATCTCTCCTAGCTTCTGCCAGGGATACCATAAAGTATGTCATTACATTAATCAAAGTCCCAGCATCCTGGCATCCAAACCATGAATTATTGCTGTAGTAGAAATGCTCCAGGAGGAGTAGCACATCTTAGCCTTGCTGAGAAGTGTAACATTCACAATGTGATGGCAGAGAGAGCAGGAGACTTTGTTGAAATGCTAATTAAACCCTGTACTTGGAGATTAGACTGATGTGATAAATACTCCTTAACATTTATTTATCTCTTTATTACATGCCCTTAAACCATTTATAACCCTTTATAATGCTTTATAAATAAACTTATTAAATATGTACTTGCTGAATACACTCACGAAACTCCTGAAGTTCGCCAAAAAGATTTACAGACCTTGCTGCATAATGCAGTACTTGATATTATAATTTAAAATTTTTTCAACACTTGAATAAATGTTCGAAGGAGTTCAGGGGCAAAATCAGAGTTGTAATATTTGGAGCCAAACCCTCCTCAGCCTTTGGAAAAGACTGAGCTAGGATTTTCTGTGAGTGACTGGCCTCACAAATTAAGTCTCAGCTTTTTACTTCATTTACAGGGAATTATCTTATTTAATTTGTGCAGAGAGCAGCTATGTTAAGCATTTACGTAGGCTCAGAAAGGATCAGAAAAACACAATAATGTGTCTCTGCGTAAATATTTTTATGAACTGTGAGTAGACTGCATTAAAGATTAGGTAGGAAATATTTGGTTAATTCATTTATATATTTATGGAGTTCTTTCATGTGTTTGAAATGGATTACAGAGGGATAAAACAGTGTCAGGAAAAAGCCAACATCAATTTGCCTTGAACAAATCGTGTCAAAACAAAATAATTCCCTCCTAGGACAAAGGCAGGAGACTGTGGACAGAGGGGAAAGCAAGGGACATCACATAAGGCTTTCAGTGCTCTCTTACATGGGGATCTCAAAGCAAGAGAGGGAAATTTCATCTGGGGGACACTGGTAGGGCAAGAGAGCACCAGCGCCCATAGCCCTGCTCACAGAATGAAGACCATGGTTTAATTTCCAGCAGGGAGCTCCACATGGGGGTCCTGCGCCTAAAACTGCTCAGTGCTTGCATCAGTTATAGGAGTGGAGAGCTAAGGAGGGTGCTTGTAAAATCTACATGTAACAAAGGAGCTGTAGGACAGGTTTAGAGCTCAAACTGATCTTGTAAATTGGAGCAAAATTCCAAGATATGTAGCATATTCTGAGATTTGTAGCTGGCAAGTTTCTGTAACTTTTTCTCCCAGCCACCGGCTGGACAGCACATTGTTCACCTTCCAGACACAGGTGCCTTTTCCAGGTCCTCTTTCTAATTCAGTTCATCCAGGTAAGGCACAGTCTGCTCACAAAAAAACCCAGTTTGGTACTGGACCCATCACTTGGATTTATTTATCCAGGCAGTGTGGTGAGTGATGAGCTTCCCTTTCTGCAGGAGACTGACCAGAACACACTGAGCCAAAATGCTCAGGAAACAAAAACAACCCCAGACACAGCTTCCCTTCCTAATGAGTTCCATGTACATTGTATCATGCATTTCTGTCATGTCCTTTTATCTGCATATCTTTGTTATCCACATTCAGTGCATGCAATCCCTGCCAGGACCCACACTGCCTGCTGGCTTGTCCAGATTGTCCTGATGTTTGAGCATGGCCTACAATGATATGTGTGTGTCTGTGTAAACCTGTGTCAGTCTTTTCATAAACTACAGACACCCAGCTTGTCACTGGATGATCCAGTGGCACAACTGCAGCATCTTTCAGCAGGAGCAGCAGCTCTCACAAAGCACTGAGCAGGATCTGCTTAAATGTGACTTTGTCACACAAATAGTCCAAAATGTGGCAGAAACTGATGTAAGAGATGCGGTGGTTTTCAAGCACAGCATGAATCAGCAGTGTCATCATTCTCCAAAAACAAAAGCAACCACCTTTGCAGAATGCAGAGCCATGATATGTAAATAAGACATTAAATAAATAATGAAAGAAATGTGCCATGAGAGCCCGTGAAAGCCTAGCTGGAGCAATCCCCAGATTTGGGTACTGCTGTTCCGGAAACAAGTGGGCTACACTGGAGAGCAGCAAAGGCAAACAATGAGCCAATCAGAGATTCAGAAAATGTGGTGTAATAGGAAAGATTGAGAGAAAATCAGTTGTTCAGTCCAGTGAGGAGATGACCTGTAAGAGCCGAAATGAGGGATGTGGGGCTCCAGGCAGCTCTCCAAAATGCAGTTTATTACATCCAAGATGTTACAGCACTCCAGGGCCATGGGTGGCAGAGCCTGTGCCCACAGCTGTCAGCTCCAGCTGCAGGCAGGCCTGGAGACCCTTAGTTTAGGTTACATTGCATTTTATACTTTTCTCTGCTGAGCATCTTAATACAGTAGAACCAATCTATACCTTAACTTCTACCTATAGCTTATCATAACTATTATAATCACCATATCCATGTTACTATTCTCCGATCACTAAAAGTTAGTACATTACAGTTTAAGCTAGAAGTTGTTTTTCGGTTTTCTTGCAGTAGAAAGTTCTGAGACTTTTTTCCTACTTGCCACATCGGCAAGCTTGTTTGCCTGTGCTATCTTTCTGCTTGGTAAAAACATCTTCTTGCTTGAAGCGCATTTGTCTTTTGCTCTAAGTCATAAAAACCCCTTCTAACTAACACACCCTTTGCCTCCTTGGTTAGCCAGTAAGACTGGCTCAGCAATTCTTTCTTTCTATATCAAAACTTGCTTCCATCTCTATTCTTTCATCAGACTCTACATTTAAAAATCTTTCTGCTAAGCATACATACCTGTGAGACTTTCTTGTCAAACTTTCATCCTTCCCAACAATGGCCCATGGAGGCCAAATGTCACTTCACACCAGAAATCTCCTCTCCCAGGAATGCGATGCTCTATATCCCCCATAAGCTGGATCAGAAGCAATTTGGTAAAATGGAGAGATGGGAAGAAGGTTTTATTTTAAAGTACTGAAGCTTTGGAGGAGTATGCTGAGGAGCACTACAGAATCTCCATCACTGGACAAGTCCTGATAAAAAGTCAAAGATGCCAGTGTGTTGAGAGTGATTTTAAATATCATTGTACCTAACTGGATCTGGCAGAGACTAGCCCATTTCTCAAGGACCCCCCTCTCCACAGGAAAACAGCCCCCATCCTAAGCAAAACATTTGTGTTACCAGCACTTAATTGCTGTTGTATTTATCCTGAAGATTCTTTTCTTGGAGGAGCAGGCCATTCCAAAGCAAACTTTTAGTTTTAAAAAAATGAAAATTTTTGTCATTTTTATTTTCAAGGTCGTGCTTAAAAAATGAAAAGAAAGTGTAATTATCAATAGAATTTTAGCATGGTAAAGGAATCTTTAAAATGTCATAGTTTTCAAGCTAACATTATTTTTCAGGGGATTTACTCACAGGTTTGGAGTTGATAGGCTGCTAATCTGATATTGCACACAAAAAAATCCATGGTCCCAGAGTGAAAATTAGAGGCAGTATCACTGAGTGAGAACTGCTTGTGCGTGACTTGGGTGTTTGCAGAATTAAACCCTTCTTTGCAAATTCCTAAGGACTGTCATCCGTGAACCCCAAAGCAATTTAGAAACATTATTTAATGTTAAAAATCAACTTGGCTCGGGCCATAACCGAGTTCAAGCAGCTTTGTGGAGCTGGCTGCTTTTCAGTGGAGAAAAATAATCCCTTTGGAAAGCAATTGGGATGAGTGTTTGTAGTATTTGGAGTGCTAAAACAAATTTAGGGCAGATATTCTTAGACGCACACTGGCAGCCATCTAAGTCAATGCAGTGATTCAATGAACCCTGTGTAACCCTGTCAGGGGCTTTTCCCTGGCTGGATGCCAGGTACCCACTAAAGCTGTCCCATCCCTCCCCTCCTCAGCTGGACAGGGGAGCAGAAAATCTATTGAGAGGTTCACAGGTCAAGATAAGGCCTGGGAGAGTTCAGTCCCCAGTTACCGTCACAGGCAAAGCCAATGACTTGGGGAAAATGTAAATTAAACTTATTGCCAAATCAGAGTAGGATAAAGAGAAATGAAACCAATTTTCAAACACCTTTGCCCCGCCTCTCCCTTCTTCCTGGGCTCAGCTTCACTCCTGCATTCTCTGCCTGCTCTGCTCAGTGGCACAGGGGATAAGGGATGGGGAATGGGGGCTGTGGTCACTGCACCTCACATTGTCCCTCCTGCTCCTTCCTCCTCGAGGGGAGGACTCTGCACCATTCACCTGCTCCAGCATGGGGTCCCTCCCACAGGATACAGTCCTCCACAAACTTCTCCAGTGTTCCAGCGTGGGTGTCCTCTCATTACACAGAGACATTGTGCTGAAGGCTGAGGCACAGAAGGGACTGTCTGCCACAGCCTTGCCTCTGGTCTCTGCCAGCATGTCACCAGAATTTGAAGAACAAATGGTTTCCCTCCATCAGTCTCTTGGTTTATGAACTAAAGGTGCTTCTGAGTATGGGTGGATGTCTGGAATTAATAATTTCTTTCAGGTAACTGAGTTTTAGAGTGTTAGAGGCAAGCCTGACCCAGACCAGGTGTATTCTCAGCTGGGTGCTCTAAAGACTTAGATTATTTGGATCAAAATTTAACAGGCTTGATTTTCTAAAGAATTTTCTAAAGAATTTTCTAAAGAATTAGAATGTATTTTCTAAAGAATTTCAGAAGTTCATCCTTTACTGCTGCTATGGGTTTTATGACTTAAATGCTGTTGGGGAGAAGGACCATTTTGTTGTTTTTTCAATGCAGATTAATACACGGAGACTGGAGTTCACACATATTGCTTCCCCCCTCTATTGCAAGAAAAAAAATGTGTGGCTTTTACTAGCAGAACCATGTAAAGCACATGAACTGAGTAAGTCATTAGTGTGCACTTGGAGTCTGTGTTTAGTATGCTGAATATTCCTTAAACAGAGCTAGAAGCTACAGTGGCTTTCTTTTTATACAAGACTAAAAAGTAGAGGCAGGAGAAATTGTAAGAACCAGGTGTTATCCCCAAAACTTTACTGTGCTGAAATCATCTGGCACATGCTGTCATGGAACAAGGTGAATAGTACAGTGGTGTGAAGCAGGTCCTGGAAAATGAATGAAGGTCTAGAAGAGACTGCCACAAAGCACAAGTAGGACATCAAGGACTTGAGAACCTAGAAAAGCATTTCTGGGAAAAAAAACATGGGAAGAAATCTGTAATTCTTTCGTATGAATAATTTACAAGGAAAACGTGGTGATAGTGATAACAAAGGGAAAGACAAGCTGAACTTACAGGTGCAGACACCAACCAAGTGCTCTGGGAAGGGGTATGTGTAGCACTGAGATCCCACCAGAACACCTAAAACCAGGAAAATAGCCAGAATGTGCCTTCTGGCAGAGTTCTTCAGGCTAACCAGCAGTAAAATGATCCAGGAATATATGCAAACTCAGACTAGAATCCTAAAAAATCTCTAATGGCAAAATTTCCCCAAATTGAAGCAGATAAAAAATATACATTTATAGCTTTCTGGGAGATAAAGGTAGCTGGAAGATGTGCTGAATGTCATTGCAAAAGCATGCAAAAAAAGTGTGGATTTCTGTATTATGTCCATCACTGTTCCACGTTACCACAAAAACAGGGAAGTCATCAGAGTTTCATGACTACTTATTTGAAATAAAATTATAGTTGTGCTTTTATGACCTCTTTGGAAGGTTATATCTCATGAAGTATTTTGAGGCATAAATCTTGGTGTGCCCCTCTTGGTCCAGAGTTTCCGAAAGCTCACCTGGCCAAGACTGTTATGGAGGGGTTGGTGCAGGGAAAATAACCCCATAACCTGGTAAAACCACCACATCAGTACTTGTCTGTAGGTTGCAATTCAATTTTTCCTAGAAAAATGACAGCTGTTTGCACTGAGAGCTATTAATCCATGATTTCACCCTCCTGTCATCCCAAATTGAGTGTCTCTCTTCCACACCAAGTTTTCACCCAAAACATCTATTCTGGGCTGCCTTTTAAAAGATTTCTTTAGCTATTATTTATATTTACTGCCTTCCCTGACACTTCTTCTGGCATTGAATTAGTGCTGACTGAGATTCCCAGCATGCAGAATTTGGGGAGTTTTGTCCAACCACCTCAAAGACACATTTCAGCTTCAAGATCAGAAAAAAACCTCTATGAAACAGACCTGTCAGAGTTAGACCTGTTGTAGTCTAACTCTTTGGGGTGCAGGATTAAGCTCCCACAAATCTGACATACCCTTGCCTTTGTTCTTCTTCCTCATTGCTCTTCCTTCTTGTATCTTTGTCAAACATTGCCTCAGGTCTATTAAAAGTGAAAAAAACATTTCATGCTGTATTGAAACAGCAAATTTTATTTGTTTGTCATTTAGCAGCAAGGAAACACTGCAGAGAATAATCCTACCAAGGATTACTGAGTATTTTGACAAGTAGTAAGCCCTCAGATTCAGCTAAAGCCTCCTCCATTCCAGGCTCCTCAATAATCCTGGTTTAGTCCAGCAGAGTAATTAAGATGTTGCAGGAAAACAGAGTCCTCAAAAGGAAAGATACAGATGAATTTGTAAAATTCAAGAGCAACTGCACTATGAGAAATAGCAGAAAATGAAAAAGAACAGTACAAGTCCTGAAGAAGTACTGTTTGAGGGAGACAAATTGTTCTGAAAAAAAATCACAAATCCTAAACTCTTGAATAGAGCAACTAATCCTCCTTTACCCCAGCAATAAAATTCTGGGTGTTATATACAATAGTTATTAAAGAAAAAAACTACTGTTTATTCTCTTCAAAATTCATGTTGTATAAAGGCTGAGGGAAGAAACAGATATCAGCAAAATAATTCTGAGAAAGTTAAAAAGTCCGCCTTTATGTAGAAATTTGCCAAAGGAAAACATGCATTTGGAGCTCTTTATCCCCAAGTTCTGGTTATGGTATTCATCCATTCTTGACACATTTTGTAGGGATTGCTTCCAAATGGGAAGATTTGATGATAGATCCAGCATTAGATAATACAGAGTGTGATTACCAGAATTAAAATAAATTAAACAGGATTATTTTTGGGAAGCTGAAGTTATATCTAGCATCTGGACACACAATTCTCATTCAACTTTTTCATGCCCTTTCCAGTTCTTCAAAGAACCAGTGTAGTGTATCAGTATTGCTGTTGGGAATAAAAATGATGAAAAGGGATAAAAGTATTTCTAGAAATCTTTTCTTCATTTAAAGCTATAAGAATACCAACAAACAGGAAAGAAGAAATAACATTTACGGTCCATTACGGTCTGATAGCTTCCACTGGCTTTCATTTGAGGGAAGATATTTCCTGACTTTTTTATTACTGCTTATTGGTAGTGTTTGATAGCACAATAACAATAGTCACTGGTGGTGTGTAACATACCCAGAAACAATCAGCAGACCAGTACCAAGGCTGGCTCTCCTGCAGGGAATCACATTGTTTTTCCAGAGAACACATAAACAGGCATGCTGCTGCTCTGATGAATTCAGCCCAACACTGTGGATCTGCCTGCATTCTTGGTAAATTTGAGTGTGATGCAGGTCCAGTAAATGATCTGTGGTTCTGGGGAAAAAATCCTCTGAAAGTGAGGGTGGTGCATCTTGCCAGGCCATTGGGGGGTCACTGAATGGCCCAAGCATGAGTTACTAAGATAAACTGTCCTTGACAACCTTTGGGAGATCTGCTTGTCAAAGACTATTAAGGAAAATCTCATATGAAGGCATTAAAGTCTATAAAGGCTATTCATTTAAGGGTCTTATTCTATCAAAATAAAATAGGAACAATACAGAGTATTTGAAATGGCAAATAGGAGGGCAAGTTGAGGAACCAGTGAACCTGAAGGAAGGGGATTAAAAAGAGAAACTAGGAAATATATTCTTGTATTGTAAAAAAAATAAGAATTTACATTTCTGTGCCATTAAAAATTGTTGAAGCAGAGTTTAGTAGGATCCAAAACCAAACTGCATGTTTATGTGGAAGAAACTTGGAATAGCAGAACTTTGGAATTTAAGGCTAACAACAAACAGTTGGGAAACTGCAAATCATGGAGTTTTGGGACTTGTTTTCATTGCCAGGAGGAAAGTTTCTGAGGAGAAAGATCATCTCATAACTCTCTCTTCAACATCAGGCCCCCTTATAGGTAATCCCTAAACATCTGGTACTCAGCATTACTGTCAACAAGATTTCAATGAAGTGAGCAGCCATGTGATGCAATGTGGGAATTTGCATGAGAGGAAGGAGCTCCAAAAGGCATTTGGTCTTACGCATGCAATTGCAGTTTTGGTATCAAATTGCCCACATGACTTGGTTTGTCTGGCCAAAGTGATAGGCAAAAAAACCCAAAAAAAAACCCTTGGTGGAGGTAAGGCTGTGACGGTGTTCACAGGGGTTTTCAGGTGAGGGAAGAGACGAGAATGTTGACTCTATGTTCAGAAGGCTTGATTTGTTATGATATATATTACATTAAAACTATACTAAATAGAAGGAAAAGTTTCATTTCAGAAGGCTAGCTCAGCTAAGAATAGAAAAGAATAAATAATAAAAGTTTGTGTCTCAGACAGAGAGTCTAAGCTTACTAAGCTGTGATTGGCCATTAATTGTAAACATCTAAGATGGGACAATCACAGATGCACCTGTTGCATTCCACAGCAGCAGATAACCACTGTTTACATTTTGTTATTAAAGCCTCTCAATTTCTCAAGAAGAAAAATCTTAAGAAACAATTTTTAATGAAAAGATGTCTGTGACATAAGGCTGAGATTTTAATCAGTTTCACTTGATTCTTTAAAAACGTTTTGCAGCAATGTAGCCATCCCTGCTGTATTGGTCTGAGAGAGAGTTTATTTTCCCACAGTGGCCCTCACAGTGCTGTGCTTTGCAGTGATATCTAGAAAGGTGTTGGGAACACACCAGTGCTTTGGAAACTGCTCAGCAGCAGCACTGCCTCCCCAACGTTGTCTCCATCAATAGGGAGTGTGCAAAGTCCTGGGCAGGGACACAGCTAGGCCCGCTGACCTAAGTTAACCAAAGGAAATTTCCATCCCAAATGATGTCAGCTAAGTTCTAACAGCTAAGGAAAGGAGGAGGCAGATGTTATTTACAATGTTTGCCTTCCAGAGCAACTGTTTCACATGCTGAAGCCCTTCTTCCTGAGAAGTGGCCGAACATCCCTTGCCAGCAGGAAGTAGAGAATAATCCTATTTTTTTTTCTCTTTGCTTGTGCACAAACAAACTTTCAGTTTTGCTACAGTAAACTGCCTTATCTCAACCTATGTTTAATTTTCCATCACATTTTCTTTCCCCAGTCCAGAGTGGCTTGGTGGATGCCAGGTGTCCAGGCAAGGTCTACCCCTCACACAAAGTTCACAGGCCAAACTGTTCACAGGCCACTGTGTTCACAGATCAGGAAAAGGTTCTTCACCCAGAGGGTGGCTGGGCACTGGAACAGGCTCCCCAGAGAAATGGTCACAGCACCATCCCAAATTCAGAGTTCAAGAAGTGTTTGGACAACGCTCTCAGGAACACCATGTGGTTCTGTGGTTCTGTGATAGCAGAAGGAAGCTGTAATACAAGCAATGGTTTGCAGATGAATTTAGAACTACACGAGATGCAGAGCAAACGTTTCTTGGAAAAAATTACTTTGATCTTTTCATTGTAATATTTTGCATTTTTGGCAAATGCGGCAGTGTGGAATATTTAGTGTTGGCTCTTGAAAATGCCTCAGCTCACGCTAAATGCCTCAGCTCACGCTAGTTTATATTCCAAATAACCATGTAACTCTTATGTTCTAGTTGGTTTATATTCAGGCAAAACTCGCTTTGTGAATAAAAGCAGTAGTGCCTAACCTACTCTTAACTTTTGCATTTACCTCTTTACCTGAGCTAACATGAGATGTTTGGACATAATACAGTTTATAAATATCTGCTCCCAGCATTTTCTTCATGCATCCTTTTAACTCAGGCAAGAGTCCCCTATGATATTCAGGTCCCACTTGTACAGCTTGTAGCTTTTTCAGATCACTGGAATCTCTCTCATGTACCCATCTCCTCAAGATAGTTCCTTATCCCCTTCCTTTGTCCTCTGTGTTCTCTGCCCTTTCTCTGTCTGGCAGATGCCTCTTTTCTCTCATTTTGTGTGTCTTAAAACAGCAAGCTCTGCTTCATGTAGTCACATAAGATCCAGAGGCAGCTTAGGAAATTTAGGCAGACTGAGTTCCTGGGTTCAAGGGTGTAAATCTTCTTGTCCCATCTCATCTTTTTCTATGAGTCTCTCTGTTAGTACTTGAGTTTTTAATGCAATTTCACCGAAGTCAGGAACATGTCTAGAACGGCTTCAGCCTCAGCAGTGTTGTGCAGTTTATGCCCATCTCCTGTACAAAATGGAAGATCCATAAAATCCTTGTGCTGAAGTGACTGCAGGGTGTCCCACACCTTCACATGTACACCTGCTTCTGTGGTCTCACAAGGGTTCCGTTTGTCCTGGTTTATTTTTTCCTGATGTAAGAGGTAATGCTGCCATCCTTGAATCCAAACACCCAAAAGCTCAAGAATTTCCCAGAATCTCCAGTGTGGATGACTTAGTCCCAGATGTTTTATCTTCAGGAGAGGGGTGACCCACCAAGCACTGTCACCACCATGGCTGTGTGGCTTTGTAGCAGTGGAAGGAGAATTGGTTTGATCCAAGGGAGCTCCACTGCAGCCTGAAGGAGAGGATGCCTGCCCTGCCATCCATAGCTGCTGCCATGAGGCAGTCCCTGGATGAAAGGCAGGTTCCTGAGGGTCATACTGATGGCTGAGAGCTGCTCCTCTTGTCCCTGTCAAAGGCTGTCCCTTTGTGTTTAAAGTCTCCATCTCTCTGCTGCTTGGCACCAAGAGTGTGAAGGGCAAGTCTGGGCCTTTGAAATAACATCAGCACTGAACCATGGGCAGGTCTAATGCCTATTTTAAGATCTGTTTTTATTTTAAGCTTTTAATTGGGTATTTTTGACACAGTGAAGGTGCATTGTTTACAGGGCTGATAAGAGAAAATTGAGTCTCTCACCTTTTGCATATGAGCATGATTCATCTTTGAAATTGTGTCCTAAAAAAGGACACTGCATTAGGGTAATGCGTGTCACCACTCTTTTAAAGGCTCAACTTCTGCAAGAGATAAGTTTTCATTTTAGAAGAAACTTTTCCAGTACTGAAACTGTAATGAAGGATTTGGACCAGGTCCAGAAAAGAAGGAGGCATCTACCAGTTGAGTGCAACAGTGCTTAGCTTTTAGGGTGCACGATCCAGGCAACCTGGTCCAAACCACAGCCCTGTGTCTCCAGTTCCTCTGCAATGCCTTGCTAAAGACAGGAGACATGAGGAGATGTGATGGTGTTCGCAGGGGTCTTAGGATAAGGGAAGAGACAAGGATCTGACTCCGTGTTTCAGAAGACTTGATTTATTATTTTATTATATATATTATTTTAAAAGTATACTAAAAGAACAGAAGAAAGGATCTCATCAGAAGGCTAGCTAAGGATAGAAAAAGAAGGAATTAATAACAAAGGCTTGTGGCTCAGACAGAGGGTCCGAGCCAGCTGTGATTGGCCATTAATTAGAAACAATCACATGAGACCTATCAAAGATCCACCTGTTGCATTCCACAGCAGCAGATAACCATTGTTTACATTTTGTTCCTGAGGCCTCTCAGCTTCTTAGGAGAAAAAATCCTAAGGAAAGGATTTTTCATAAAATATCGTGGCTACAAGGAGATACATGCTTAACACTCTACTTACACTAAAATGTCCCCAAGGTTCCACTTCTTCCTGTGGAAACTCTTTGCTCTAAAGAGAAGTGTATGAGAGGACCATAATGTGCAACAGAGAACAATTTCTCTGCAGGAGGTTGAAATCAGGAAAGATGACATTCCTTCCAATGTAGTTCAGCACCCCGTTTATGAAGAAACCAATTTTTCATCCATTATATCAGATAGCTCTGTCAAATTTCCATGTAATGTCCTCGTCCTTTGCCAACTTCTTTGCAGGGACTTTGTTGTATTAAGAATCATCCCAAATTCAGATAATTCAGATCCAATTTAATGAGCAAAGGCAACTCTGTGCAAGACAATGAGGAAACTTTCCTGGCGGGTATTGTCTGTGCTCACAGGGCAGAGGATCATAGCTGGAACCTACTTTCTCTATTTTTTTAAACTGCTTTCTTTTATGCAGTTTTTCACAGGTCACAATCACTACAGAATTTATTCTGTAAAAACCAGTATGAAATGTATATTTCTTCAAATTTAATAGAAGTTGCAGTTGCAGTGGGACTGTGAAGAGAAGTCAGAGAGAAAATGAAAGGGTGAAAAAGAGGACATAGCAGCAAGTGGAAAATGCAGGGGAAAAATAAGAGGAACTGAGTAAATCGAAGGACTTTGCAAAGGCAAAAGAACAAAGTCAATTTTGTAGCACACTTAAGTTCCACATCACTGAATTATGATGAGACTTAGATGAAACTTCCCTCTTGATTTCCATCTCGCTTAGTGCCCATAATGAAATGGCATTGAGGCTTCAGGAGGACCATTTGGGCCTTGCAGGGAGTTTCTGGCTCTTTCCTGTAGACACTTCATCAGCCACAACATTACTGCCAGAAAACAGCCTGGGCTGCTTTCCCAGAAAAAAATATGAAAACTGTAACTTTTTGGGTGACTTTTCTGTGTAGGCTGAGCATCCTGAGAGCTGAAGCATAAATTTAGGGACATGAAGCTTTCTGTCTTTGATAACAATGGCACAGCCGAACGCAGATATTTGTGCCACCTGGCTGGGCTGCACCCCACTGCACAAACCTGATAGGAAGGGCTCTTCCTACCATAAGGAAGCAAAAATTTGACGTTCAACACTAGAGGCAAGAGCTGGGGAAGAGTGAGTTATCAGGAAGCACAGAGAGGAAAAAAAAAGCAAGTTGGTGCTTCTCAAATAGGGATGGTATTTATGCTGGAGTGTGTGGTTGGTGTCAGGGGCCAGGGGAAGGAAGCCTGTGCCTCACAATTGCTCTTGGATCTTGTTTCTCAAGGCTTGTTTGGTATTTCTGCAATACGAGAAATCCTTTTGAACCTCCGTGTATGTGTTTGCTGCAGGAGTGTGACAAAAAGATGCTGAAATTGGCAGCCCAGCAGGGTCAGAAGTGTTCCAGGGCAAATCTAACACTTGAACAAACCAGCTGCAATAAATTGATTTGTGCAGAATGAAAATGAAAGGAAAATATTGTCCTTTTTGAGGCTTTTGGTAGAGTTTTTTCCCATCTCTTCACTCATTCCTGTGACTTGCATTCATAGGTTAAGATATTTTCCCTTCCTAGAGCCCTGTTTTTCACTTTTCCTTGGTTTCATTTAATTCTATACTTTATTTTTCTAGCTGTGATCAGACTTTACCTCTGACCATAGACCTCAAAATCAAACTGTTTTTCCAAGAATAAAGCACTTTTCATGTCTACTCCAATTATGTTCAGCTTTATGTTCACATTATGTTCAGCTTTCTGATAACTTGCAGCTTACTAACTGCTACTGAATTAGTGCAGAAAAAAAACTAATATATTCTGAGAAGTAAAACATGAAGTTTGTCTGTCTACAAAAAATTAATAATACAGATATGGCCAGCTGATAAATTCTGCACAAACTAAAAGTAGACTTAAAAGCATACATAATTTCTCTTTAATAAAAATGGATATGGGACACTTCATGAGAATTTAGCTCCCAGTTGACTTTAGAAGTTGAAAGATCAGTTGCATAACTTCAGAGAGGCATTTAAGCCCAGAGGATGACAAGTATATTACAGTGTCTTAAATCACAAGAAAAGCTCCAGTCTGCCCTGGGACTCCTAAGTGCTCAGACAAAAATTAAAGCTGTAAATGTGAAGCATCAAAATTCTTCTGTGCTCTCCAGAGATCTGCTTTGCTCTGACATGCAGTTTGGGTGGGAGGGGTACAGCAGTGGGGAGGCAGAGTCCCACACACCTGATTCAACTTCAGCATCTGTGCCCAGCAAGGTAATAGCAAGGGTGAATGTTCCTCTTGCTGTTCTGTCAGCTGGAGTTTTGAAAGGTGGTTTTAAGGCTTCTGAACTGCCCACAGAGAATTAATCAGGCTGTACTGCTGGGGACTCCAAAAGTCAGCCACAGGGAAGTTTATACTGAATACAGGTTCACCCACAGCCTGTGACATAACAGAAAAGTTGTTCCCAATGATTGGTAATTTCTGCCCTGCTAAAATGCTGTGTTTCTGACACAGCTTGTTGTTATTTCTTGGCTTTTTCTGCTGTTCAGAGGAGCCCTAATCACACAGCAGGACTGGTACTGCACAACCATGGGGCAAAATGCAACCAGGTATAATGCAAGACAAGGCTGTGGATGACTGTATTCAGAGGACTACAAAAAGCAGTGAGATAATTTAGTTTATCAATTGCCTTTCTGCTGTCAAGTTGGATTTTTTAAGACACCCCCATAAAAGGAGAACTTTGCCTTGTCTGGCTTGAATGATGTAGTTCAGTTCTGGCTTGAGCTGGATGTAGCTGTCTAAATCACCTGCTCCCTGTAATCCCTGGAGATAAATGGAGCAAAGAAGAGTAATTGTCTCTCTCTGGCCAGTGCTGAGCTGCTCAGGACATGTTTTAGCCAGGGCAAGCCCAGAGCCATTTTGCAGTGGCTTCTCTTGCAGTGAAAAGTGTTTTTCCTGTGTTGTCTCCCATAACTGAGCTGCTGATGGTGCCCTGTGAGTGAATGAGGCTCCTGTAGCAGTAATCCTGGAATATGTGGGACGGGATTGGGCAGGAGAGATTCCCACCAAGGCCAGCTGTGCTGTTCATCTGCATGCACAACCAACCAGCCTCAGTAAATGGCTCTCTCACAGAAAATTGCTGAGTATCTAGGCTGTTTTCTGTGGTTTCCAACTCCAGTTAATTCTTGTGAGGCTGTGATATTATTTTTTTTCTGCTCTGTAGCATTTCACTCTGGGATCTCAAGTGTGAAAATACGAACATAAGAAATGCCATCCTAGGCAGAAAAGGGGTTTGTATTACCCCATGCTCTGGTGTCAAAACAGTTTGGGGAGAGCATGTGAGCCTGGCTACTGTCTCCTGCCACTGCCTTGAACTTCTCCAGCTTCCCTGCCTATTCCCCATGCATTAATGATCCTGCTCAATCCCTTTTTAGACCTGCTGGTGCTGCCTGCTCCCACCACATCCTCTGCACAAAGGGGGACTGGTCTGACCTCCCAGGGCCTGACTCAGTGTCCTCCCCTGCTGTGGCTGGCCTTGGCAAACAGCAGCTCTGCCTTCCCCTTCCCTCGCTGTCCCGCTGCTGTGCCACCAGGTATGGGAACATGTCCAAACAAGTCCCATCTCTTCCTGCCTTGGGCCCTGCCCTGCCCTCACCAGCCCCAGCTCCTTCCTGCAGCTGAGAGTGCCCTTTGTGGGAGATCTCTCCAGGGGCTTCTCAGATTTGCTCCATTTTCAGAAGATGATGTGATAAATTCCATCAGTTGATGTTGTGCCTAAATGTTTAAGATATCTGAAACTGCAGCCTGTTCATTTCTACAAAAATTCAACCCTGCAACAAGAATATTCACTGGCAACCTCCACTCACTGGACACGTTGGCAGTCTCAGAGTACAAAACTCAGCTATTTTCCCATTAAGTGGTCTTCAAAATGGGCACATGTAAAATCCTCCTTCTTTTGCAACATCACCAATATAAAAAAATTACATGACTCTTAATGCAAGCTGCTCAGGTTCCATGTCTGATCCAAGGTAACCATTTGATCCTTAGCTTTGTCAAACTTTACCAGACAAGAAAACATTTGTGAGCAAATTGAAATAATTTGTGGAGCAAATTGCACAGCTCACCTGTGCAAGGTTTACAGCAAAAATGAATGGAGATAAATCCTATAAATTAATCAGGAAGCCCTTTTAAATTATTAAAATATTCTATGCTTTCAATTGCCTTTTTTAAAAAATTATTTTAAAGCTGCAGAACATTTAAGTAACGAATGCATTTAAATTAAGGCATAATTTTTCTATTTACACATTCATTTACAAGCCCCCTGATATTGAAGCTTACAATAGTTTCTAGGTTCTTGAATAGCTTTTCAATGCTATAAATATTTTATTGTGTTAGTAATAAATATTTGTTTATATACTGGGAATTCACCTGTGTATTTAAATGCTGTCGTAAAGATACAGCTAATAAAAATGCAATTTTTGTGCTTTCCTCTATTGTCAGGAGACTCAGCAAGCTGTTGTGCTTTTTTTAGTCCTGAATACTGATTTCCATCCTGGCAAAGACTTTGTTAAGGAAAATAAGTTTGGTGTCAGTGCATGGGAAGAGCTAGCAAAATGCTGACAAAATGAAATGCATTTATATTTGAAAAGCTATATATAATGCCATTATTCTCTGAGGCCCAAAGATCTGGAAACAGGGAACATTGCTATCCTGCTTCCAAGCACAAAAAGACAACAGTTACTAAATTTAGCCTTTGGATTATGAAATATCAACACCTTACTTGTAACGACAATAGAAGATGATAAGACGCAGAGCAAAACAAAGGGAGACTTTTTTTAGGTTTCTAGGAAAAAAACCAATTGTTCTCAAATAAGAAAATGCCCTATTTTGTGAAGCATTCAAAGCAAAGAACTATGAAGAGATGGGTGTGACAGGGTGTGACATTCACATGTCTATCATCATAATCATATGTCTTCTCCATCATCTTGGCTCCCTTTTTTTCTACTTCTTGGGTTATGTTTGGAACAAACTTTCTTTTTTGTCAGTTTGTGTATGTATCTAATGCTCAGAAAAGGCAGGTTAAGCTTAACAGCATTCTTTACTATAGTATAGATAAAGAGCTTTTAATGATTGTTGGAACACTTTATGGCCCATCAAAATCTGCCTTTGTAGTTAAGATGAAAATCTTATGTGCATTCAAGTGAAACAGAGAGAACCAGCCATCCCAGCAGAGGTAAATGGAGCCATTTATTTTTTACTTTAGATGATGGCTAAATACAGGCATCCCTTAATGCACCCATATCTTTACCTGAAGCGAATTGCAGAATATATTTCCACAGGATTTATGCTTGAGTTTGGTAAGGGCTAAAAGTATTTTGGGGTCTAGTCAGTCCCAGTGACACCCTTGATAAGGTCTCTCATATGAAGATGACTTGGAGCTCTTTTTTCTGAATATCTAGTGCTGGAGGTATTTGTATTCATACCTTTCTCTCACAGATTCCAGTCGTGGAGTGCAACAAATATCTGCTTGCCTCTTACAGCACACGAGCTTTAAAAACCAACAGGATGAAAAATAGATCTCAACAAACAGCATATTCTGAATATTTCAGTTATTTGTAAACAGTCTCTCAAATTTTAAAGTGTTGGTCATGGATGAAGATGTTTTGCTAATTAACAACCTGTGCTTGTTTTGCAGCACAGTGCAGCTGCTGCATAAATGCTTCGTTACCAACATTTTGCTCATTTTCCTGCTTCTGGCTCTCTCAGCAGTTACATGCATCTGCCTTGTACCCAAACCAGCTTAAAAACTCTTACTTTAGATGAGATTGCTTCCACTTTAAGGGAGATTAGGTACACTATTGTACTTCAGGAGCATGGTTTATTTTCCTCACCCATCTGGACACAAATTTTTGAAAGGGATTTTTGGTGTCAGTTTTGTCTCCCTTCCATATATGCTAGTTTGGATTTTGGTGTTGTCTGCAAGGTACACACAAAATGTACCAAAAAATCAGAAAATGCATAAAAACTATTATGCTTTATGTGATACTTCTGTTGCCCAGTCCATCATTTACATATATTCAGCAAATAATATCAAAATCAGGTCTCACTCATATATCTTCCATTACAAAAAGCCCATCTGCTGTGAATTCCACATCTAAATGTTTTAAAGTTGAATAGAGTGTGGTAACACTGGTAACACCCATGACTCACAGTACAGCATTAAAAAATAATAAAGATGCTCAAAGATGTTTTAAGGGAAGGATTCATGGCTGATGTTGAGGCTGTGGAGAGAATTATAAACTGCCTTTTCTAACCCATGCTGTGACCAGGGGAAACTGGCCCATGGTTAATTTATGTGGTGTGTGTTGAGGTAGCCCAGGCAGTAGTAAAGGCTTTAGAAATGCAGGAAGTAATAGCAAGTAAATTGAAAAGTGTCTGTTCTGATTTACTGGAAAAGAAAGAGACAAGGAGGGGAATGTAGGAATGGGGACATGTTCTGTGAAAGGGGGTCAGCCACAGGGTGATTCTGAGTGTCACCGAGGGTGCCACCAGCCTTGTGACAGCAGGACAGCCCTGGCTGTGGCACCTCCTGCAGCTGACCCATCTCCTCTGTCCTCCCCTGTCTCTCTCCAGCCCACTCTGAATACAGACCCTTATGAAATGTGTGTTGGAAGCAGCATTCTGCTGTTTCATTTTGATCTTCTTATATTTTCTTTCCCTCTGTGTTCAAGGGAAATCTTTGTTGCAGTGTAATTTGAGTGCCATGGCAGCTGGAGCTTGAAAAAAGAAGTATCTATGTGTATATGCACTTGAATTTGCAACAAAAGGAGACTGATTGGAACTGGAAATAAGATTCCACTCATGAAAATATTTATTGATAAATCAGATCTTGCGAATATCATCCAGAGTTTTTCAGGAAAATTCGTGAGCATCATATTTTTTGTATAAATTGTATATTCTCTAAGCATGATATGTAGCTCTCACAGTGTCTACCTCTAAAAAAATCAGAAATTTCAAACAATATTGAAGTTTAATTAAGATAATGATGTTTTAATTGTGCAAACTTGCCATAGGTATTTCTGTCTGTAAAGGTCTGATGCATTACTATTTCCCAGACCTGACTGATACAGAAATATGTTATAGAATAATAGAAATGCAGGCATGGGAAAGACTTAGGTCCATTTCACTGCACTGACAGAGAAAATAAATGGCCTAAATCACATCAATTAAAAATACATTTTATCAAACAAAGCAGTACTATTTATCCAAAAATTTGTCTCTGAAGTTTTTTGTACTTCATTAATTCATCATTTAAACTGGTCCAGTTAGGAAGTAGAAATAATACCAGGCAGCTTAGTCAGTGAGGTGCACACAATAAGTGAAGTATAATTATGCATTTTGATACTTTGCTTTATGGCAGCTGGTATGTCTGTACATTTAGGTGGATATTGAGCACAGTTTGAAGCTGGCAGACTCTCTTTTGGGATAGGGCAGCACAAATACATGGTGCCATTTCCTGAGGTGAAACAAAGCCAGGCTGACTGGTGAGAAACCCTGGCTTTCTGTAGGTCAGTTTCCCTCACTGATCTAACAACAGGATCATCATTAGCAGATGTTTAATTGGCTTGTAGAGATAGCAGCCACAAGAGTGGTCAGCACACCCACAGAGGGTATCAGAGGGTGGAGCTGAAACTCTGCCTGTGGCAGCTGGGCAGTGCCTGAAAGCCTCGGGGCGTGTTGGACTTGCAGCACCCAGGCTTTGAGGGTGGGTCTGTTTGCTGGAGCGGAGCCTTCACCTTGCAGGTCCAGCATCCAGCATGCAGCCAGCCCTGTTACCCTGTGCTCCTCTGGTTGATGGGCACTCGGTACCCACTGTCCCAGACAAACCACAGTGCACATGCCAATGAGTGACTTCTGGAGAAGAAATACTTATTATCTCGCGAAGCTAATGTGGTAATTGGTGTCCGTGAAAAGTTGTTCAACATAAATATGACAACTAGATTTTGGTCTGAGTTAGCCCCCTCAATCCAGTTCTATAGCAAAGGAAAAAAAAAAGAGAATATAATAGAATAGTTCAGTTGCAAGGGAACTATGGTGATCATCCAGGCCAATTGTCTGGAATATGAGTATGAATTTATCCTCTGTAAATTGATCTGTCTGGTCTATTTTCTAATCTGTATATTTATTTTTACAGCATTCTGCAGTGTTGCATTCACAGTTCAATTACTCATTCTGTAAGGGAGGAAAGACTCTTTCCCTTTATGTGCTATAAACCTCCTGCTTGATGATTTCCCAGTATTTCACTTCACAGTTTTGTTACTAGAAAAAAAAAAAAATTTCATTCCCTATGCACCTTTTTCATGTCCTTCTGGATAACATTGTCATCAGTCTCAGCAGCACGGGAGCATTCCCAGCGCTGTACCCAGCCTGGCTGTGAGATGAGACACAGGCTGTCCTGCAGCACAGACAGACAGACAACGAGGGTGGGATGCTCTGCTGGAATGCAGCTCCTAAGCAGAGCACAGGGACCTGTGCTAAGGCTTCCCAAATCTTTCTTTGAAGCTCGACAGCTGCAGCCTCTCTAACCTTGTCTGCCCCAAGCAACTAAACCCCAGAGATGAGGGAAATCCCTGATACAAGGAGAGGCAAAGCCCCCAGCTACTACCCTCTGAAAAGCCAGTGTCATGTGTAAGAGTATCACAGTGTGGATAATGCCATGGTCCTTTTCTGCTACCTGAGCCATGAAGGACACAAACTTGTACTTATTACTAGACCTCAAACAAGCCACTCAACTCATCCTTCCTCCAGCAGCTCTGCCTTGCTGGGCTGGCAGTTTGTCTTTGGAGCTGATGTGCTTTGGCATGGGTCAGAAGGATGGTTTCTACAGCTGCTGCCTCTCCATTAACTCCTTTTCCTTGGGAGATTTCTATTTCCACTGCCCTTCAACATATGCCATGCAAGGAACCATGTAGCCCTAATTCACTACTCTAATCTGTAATTTGAGCCCTTGCTAACATTTATGAAATTTTAATGAACATTGCTTGCTGCTACCCTTGAAGTAGTAGAAACAGAAAAGAGCTGCTGCCAGTACAACCATTGGACATGCCTAAGGAGGAAAAGGGGGAATTCTGCCAGAGAATTGCTATCTGCAGCTGCTTACCCTGGGCCATTAATGCAATACATTGCTGCTCAGTAATACTATGACTGTATTTTACTCCATTACCACCCTCACCATCCTCTAGTACTTCAATTTAAGCACACCAGCATCAGCTGTATGTGACACCACACTGATGCTGCATTAGCATGCGTCTTCGTTCTCCACAAAGTTTCGAACTTAGGTGAAGTCTTTACATGTTGATTATTTTGGCAGGCTATATTGTTCTACAATTTATCAGTTGATAACTTTCGCTGCCTCACAGACATTGTGTTTTCCCAAGTGAAGAACCTTTGGCTGAGCTCTGGAAATATATGCGTTTCACAGAAATGAAAAGTCATTAAATCAGTACTGTGGGGGAATGCAGAGGAATGATCCGTTTGTAATTCTGGGAAAAACAATTTAGAACAGTGTTTTTAAAGCTTAACAAAATTACTTAAAATCTTTCACAAAAACAACCAACCTTTTTCCTCTGGTCTCCAAGGATTTTGTTTATCTTTCAGATCTAGTTGCTGCAAAATACTGATAATGCAGAAATTCCATGAGGCGTTAAATCTCCATCTACCAGTGGCTTGCAGAATTAATCAAATTACCTTTTAAAGTTAATGCAGTCGGTGAGAAGAGTTTAATGATATTCAAAACCTTCATGGTAATAATTACAGATGAAGAGGGTCAGTCAGTTGAGAATTAATGCAAAAAGTGCACAGAATGATAATCTGCATTAATGTATCAGACCGTGCAGAAGGCATTGGGAGAGTGAGCCATGAAAATAAAATTCATTTGCTTCCATTCAGAAGAGTGAAATAAACTTACTTGTGTGAGAATTTGAAGTAAATGATGAATTTGAAGTTTAAGCCATGCTAGAGAAGAAGTGGCAGGCTGAGAGAGGTGAAGGAAGGGAACACAAGGAGAAGAGAGAATGAGCAGGAGTTAATCTGGATCATCCCACAAAATTTGAAGCTGCCAGTCTTTCTATTGGAACTCAAAGACAGAAGCTTTTCCACAAATTTTCTTTACCCTGAGGCTCTTCATCTTTTTGATTTTCTGTATTCTGCATTCATGACTTTTCCACCTTTTTAGAAATGATCAAATATCCTTTGAGGGCAGGGTTTTAACTGTCCTTTCCTATGCAGTTCATAGTTCTTTTGATAACAAAAAAGTGGAACAATCTTGAAAGGAAATTCTTAAATATTAATTCAATGTGTCCCCACTTAAACTGAGTCTGGGTAAGCTCAGGCTGCACTCAGGTCTCACAGAAATGGCAGAGGAGCAGTCTGTGTCCCAGCAAGTGTGGAGCTGAGCACTCATGTGACCCGAGACAATTGCCTCTGAGCACCTTGTCCTTCTGGTGGCTGTCATCAAAAACCACTGTCACTGAGGGTGTCACAGTTCCTGGTACGTGGTTTGAGGTGCTGTACAGTGATGTTGCTGTCTGAGAAGGGTTACTCAGTACTGTCTGAAAACAAGCCTCTATTGCAACTTGACTATACCAAGTATTTTCAAAATTGAAGTCAACTTTTGAAAATCTTGAGCATCTTGATCATTTATTTCCCACATACAACTTTCATCATGTGTATGTGACTTAAATACATCTGTTTGTTCTGCTCCTCTGAGAGACATTGTCAGTTGCTATCTTTTCCATACTATTAAATCAGCTCAGACATCATATTATAAATGCTTCCAAAAACTGAGGCAGTGTTGCTTTTATGGTTAATTGCATATTGAACTTTCAGTGTGCTGTTTTCACATTTCAAGCTTCACTGCATGTCAGCCTTCAGATCCTTATTTTGCATGTAAGAAGGGACTATTGAGTGTGCCTGCTGGGTCCCCTGTGGAGAACCTCTTTATATAGCACTGTATGATTATGTAATTGGGCTGTAAGGGTGCAAACCATGTTCCTGCATAACTATTGCACTCTTCAGATCAGCAGTGCTCCACTTGCACCAGCCAGAAAGTTGTGCTGAAAGTGGGTGTTTTCAGGGGCCCAGGTTGATCATGGGTGTGTCTCCATTGCAATCACAGAATCTTTAGGTTAGAGAAGACCTTTAAGATCATTGTGTCAACCCAGCACTGCCAAGTCTGCCCCTAAACCATGTCCCTAAGCCCCTCATCTAGATGTTCTTTAAATATCTCTAGGGATAGTGACTCCACCGCTTCCATGGAGAGCCTCTTCCAATGCTTGACAGCCCTTTCAGTGAGGAAATGTTTTTCTAATATCCAGTTTAAACTTCCCCTGTGCAACCTGAGACCAGTTCCTCTGGTCCTGTCACTTTTTACCTGGGAAAAGACTGACCCCCACCTATCCACAACCTCCTTTCAGGCAGTTGTGGAGAGTGATAAGGTCTCCCCGAGCCTCCTTTTCTCCAGACTAAACAACTCCAGCTCCCCCAGCTGCTCCTCACAGGATTTGTGCTCCAGACCCTTCCCCAGCTCCGTTGCCCTTCTCAGGACACACTGCAGCACAAGAATGTTCATGTTGTAGTGAGGGGCCCAAATCTGAGCACAGGATTTGAGGTGTGGCCTCACCAGTGCTCAGTATGTGTCTAAAGGGGGAGTGCCAAGACGGGGCCAGGCTCTTTTTGGTGGTGCCAACCAATAGGACAAGAGTCACTGCAGAGAAACTGATGCCCAGGAAGTTCCATCTGGATATGAGGAAGAACTTTACTGTGCAGAGGACCAAGCACTAGAGCAGAGAGGGTGTGGAGTCTCCCTCACTGGAGATACACAAGAACAATCTGGATACAGTCCTATGCTCTAGGACATCCCTGCTTGATCCCACTGTGGCTCCTTCCAGCCTGATAATTCTGTGACTCTCAGCAGAGTAGGACAATCAGTGCTCTGGTCCTGCTGGCCACATTATTGCTGATACAAGCCAGGATGCCATTGGCCTTCTTGGCCCTGGGCACACACTGGATCGTGTTTAGCCACTGTTGACCAGCACTCCCAGGTCCTTTTCCACCAGGCAGCTTTGCAGCCACTCTGCCCCCAGGCTGTAACAAATCCTGAAGCCATATCAGCTGTGGCAATGTGCCATCAGTGCAGCTCTGGTTCACCTCTGGAAGCTGCTTTAGTGCCCATGTTGTTCTGTAGGGACCACTCTTTTCCTGTTGCTGCTTTTGTCCTCCAAGAGTACTCCCAAGAGAAAGCTCAGGAGCTTCTTCCAAGCCTTCCACAAACCTCACAGTGTGGCTGTGCCTCACCTGGGGCTGCTTTTCCTGCTTTATGGAGCAACTGAAGGACAAATTGAGCACATCACACTCTGGCTTTGTGCTTCAGTAGTCCCAAGTAGTGACATAAGGGCATACATAACTGCAAAATCAGAGACTGAATATGGTTCAGCTTCATTCAGCAGAGCTGACCTTGCAGTAACACCTGACGTATTGTCCCACAGAGAGTTTTAATCAAAGCACTTAACAATGCTGCAACTCTTGTTTTTCTGCTGCATTACAAAAAAAATTTAGCATTTTCTTTGCTTTCCTGCAAATATTTTTGTTTGCATGTTTGTCATTTGAGAATTGCAGATAATTGGTTTGGCTCTGTTTGATCTCACAATCTGGCAAATAAAAAAAAATTTAAAAAGTAAAATTCCTATGGTGTAAGCATTTCTTTATGAACTGCTGAGAAGCAAAAATTATTATAAAATGTTACAGTTAATCCCTTAGTGATCTTGACATTTGCAAAAGGAACTAAGTGCTCAAATACTCGTTAAAGTCCTGTGATTAGGGAGCATATTCAGCATAGGTAGAAGTTGTTCTAAAAATATATGTTGCTGCTTTGTGTGACACAGTTACATGGACAGAGGTTAACTCTCTCTTCTGTACTGATTTCGCCTGAAAGATCCAGTAAGATTTTCCGAATAAAAATTTGTTATTTCCACTATCAAGTCTAAGGCCCTCCTTTGCAGGACTACCTGTAAGACACATCAAGATTTTCCTTTAAAAGCATTTTCCAGTAGGCTTTTACCTAAGCTGAGACTGTGGTGAAAACTGGCTGTGGACAACAAAGAGTCTTCCTTAAAAAAACTGAGCATGGAAATAGTTCTAGCCAAAATTGAAAATTAAATCGATATTTGTGATGCTTAATCCCAAGATATGCTTCAAACCAGTTAGAAACACCTCCTTCCCTGTTCCCCACTCACATCACCTCCTTCCCAGCACTGTTTTGAGGTGGGTAAGCCAGGGAGGAGCCTGTGCTGCAGAGCAATGCAGGTTGGTTTGGTGTTCTGGTCCTGTGATAACACAAGGTGTGAGGTGACCAAATACAACCATCTCCAAATATGTCATTAGCAACAAAGAATTGATCTATGAGAAATTAGGTCTTGGCAAATGGTGCCTGTTCCAGATTGCAAAGCAAGCTGTAATCTATTACCATCTCAATGGCAGTTGTCTTTTGTCAAGTGGGCAGTTTTTTTAATCTCTCTCTCTAAGTGAACATAATCACTCCTCCCTTGGGAGGGGGTATCTGCTGATAACGAACTATTGAATGTCACTCCATGACTGATAAGAACTATAGCTCCCATTGTATGATGCTCCACCCAGAGGGAGGAGCCAAGCATTCCTACCTGGATATAATCTGGAGATTCTGGAACACCAGTACAGCTTCTCCACTGGATTTCCCAGAGGAACAGCAGCTGCATCTTCTTCCACTGGATCTTTGGAAGAAGAATAAACCCTTTTCTACAGGACCCCCTTGCTCCAACAGAACCACACCTGACCCTTCAGGAGGGCTGCAGCCACATTTCCAATGGGACTTCCACCAGCACTCTGACCCACAGGGTGTCAGGTTGGGTTCTGACTCTGTCAGTGTTGTTCTAGTGTACTGCATTGTTTATTTTATCTTTTTATTTTTCTTCTCTATTAAAGAACTGTTATTTCCTGCTCCTATATTTTTGCCTGAGAGCCCCTTAATTTAAAATTTATAGAAATTCAGAGGGTGGGGAGGGTTTACATTCTCCATTTCAGGGGAGGCTCCTGCCTTCCTTAGCAGACTCCTGTCTTTCCAAACTGAGACAGTGCCCATCTTCTCTATCTGCTGCTGCCTGGATGGTGCTTTTCCCAGGGCAAAGCACTTTATGGTGGCAGGGGTGTAACTTGCACAGAGAAGTGCCAGCAGCTGCTGTGCAGCCAATTGGCTTCATGTGCTTCATAACTGTGTTGGAGAACCAAAGATCAGATTTAACAGCTTTAAAGCAGGTTTCAGAGTTCAGTGCTCTTTATTAAACCTCCTCACTGCTTGTGATAGGAATACATTAAAGACAGCCTTACGCTTCTGTTTAGGAGGTTCTCTAGCTGCCCCACAAATCCTCCTCAACAGCCCTTTGTTCTGAGCATGGGAAAGAAGAAAACTTTCAGCAATTTGCCTCTGCCTTAGAAAAAAGGTCCTGCCTTCTGAGATTGCTTTGTGGATTTAACTGCTGACTTTGTGTCAGTGTTTTAGAAAATGCAAAGGTAATGCTTTTGGCCAGGTGTTTCTCACTCATGCCCTTTCTGTCCCTCACTGGGGAGTTTCTGTGCATCCCAGGCACGTTACAGGGTGGCAGTCCTGGCACACCAGGCAGGTCTGTGCAGGCAATAGGCCCCAGGGTTCATAAATCCCAGCCAGTACTTGGCTAATTCCTCCCTTCAACTGCACCTGTAAAAGGACAGTGAACATCTGTCCTGAGAAAATCCATCCAACTGCAGCCCTAACAGATTTTAATGGTTAGCTCAGAGTTCTGTAGCTTGGTAGAAAGCCACTGCCTCAGCAGAACATCACAGGGCTATCAAAGTTCAGGTGTGCTGGTAGGGCCCTGGAGGGGATTTCGTCTGTTCAGACACAGAGTGGGCACGTTTGGATTTATTAGTTTCTTCGTTTCATTTCTGACTTGTGCACGGCCATGACAGCATGTACACTTTGTATAACATGATGCAAGCTCTTTTAACACTTAAACACTTTTACAGTGTGTGTCAGTCTTGCCCAGGGCTGAACCTGTAATGAAAGCAAAACCCATAAGCTTTCTTCTACCTTCCCATTTCTCATTTTCTGCAGGTGTTTGATCCCAGCCCTGCCCTTCCCCAGTGCCATCTGCAGTCTCTGTGCAGCTGCTTCTGCTGCCTTTCATTTGCTGAACCTAGAAAGTCCATTTTCTTAGTACATGATACATATGCCTTTTGGGATCAGTCAGAATCAGAGATTCATGGAATAGTTTGGATTGGAAGAGACCTTTAAAGGCCATCTAGTCCAACAGTTCTGCAGTGAGCAGGGACATCTTCAGCTAGATCAGGTTGCTCAGAGATCTATTCAGCCTGACCTTGGGTGTTTCCTGGGAAGGGGCATCACCACTTTTCTGGAAAACCTGCACCAGTGCTTTGCCACCCTAATAGTAAAAAAATTCTTGCTCATGTGTAGTCTGAATCTGCTGTCTTTTACTTTAAAACTATTACCACTTGTCCTATAGCAACAGTCCTTATTGAAAAGTCTGTCTCCATCTTTTATATAAGCCTCCTTCAAGGAGGGGTCTTTTCCAGCCTAATTCTGTGATTCAATGTCTAGTTCTGCTGTTTTATATTAAGCTTTGAGAAATGGTAAATAAAATAATTTATCTATGGAAAAGAATACAGAAAATGCTCATACACAATATTAACTGAACCTTAGCTTTGAAGGGAAAACTTAGGTGGTTTGTAACTGGTAGCTAATGAACAAATTGTCCAAGCCTGCTGAAATGATCTGCGAGTAGGAGGGATAATTAATTTATATGAGTTCAAAAATTCCTCCTGAGATGTCAGCTGGCATGCTGTGCTGCAGCATGAGATGTTCAAACTGTACAGTTTCAAGAACAATCCTAGAAAGTCACCAAGGGTCCAAAGGATGAGGTAGCTGCTCGCTGGGCATTGCTGTTCTTCACATCATGTCCCATTTCTGCACTGGCAAGATCATGGTTCTGTGGTGAAGGTGTGGCTGGGCTGCCCCTGCTGCAGAACCTGCCAGGCCAGGCTTGGACACCTGAGCACAGGAATGCCTGATGGTGGCCAGGAGCATGAGGGATTCTGAATTGATCCAAGCTCTGGTGATGTGCTGGATCTTTCCCTGCTGCTGTTGTGCCAACAGAGACATCTCTGGGGCAGTGTTCAGGTCTTGTGCACCTGCCCAAAGGTTTTTGCATTTCCACAGAGGCAGCAGAGCTACAGGCAGATTCTTTGGGAGGTAGATCAGACAGCCTGGAGCAAAACATGATACAGTGTTGATAGTCTGCATGCCTTGGGTTCCTCAGCTGTAAAAGGAGGAGAATATCTCCATCACAGGGGCAGTTCAAAAATAATAAAGCTGTAACCTACTATGGAAATTTTTAGAATGGAAATGAACATTGAATTGTGCAAAGTACAGCTTTCCATGTCTTAACGTCCTTGAATTGTGCTATTCTTGACATCATTGCAGAAAGAGTTTGTGGTAGGGGAGTCTCTGTGTTGAATGACCATGTTCCAATAGCACTTGCTCAGCTGGCAGCTCACAGGTTTCAGGCCTTGAAAAACACCTCAGGATTTGTTTTCATTCCTGTTCCAAATAATTCTCACTTTTTTCATCCCCCAAGTAGATCCAGTACTTACTGTTAGGGAAATTATAACAGCTCTGTTTGGGGCATCCCAACCTTAGCTACCCTGGATGATTCCCTTCCACTCCACCGCTGGTTTGCCTGAGCTGCAGAGGTGAAACTATAACAATCATGTGCTTTGTCTCTAAAATGAGGCAATATCACCACACTCTTCAAGATGTACATTCCTGAATCTCTAGATGTCCATACAAAAATACCAGTATTGTTGGGGGGTTTTAAGGGCCTTGCCTGTATTAGGCTTAAAAAAACAGAGTTGCTTTTTGCAATGTTGCAGCAGGTGGACTGCAAATCCCAAGAGAAGCCATGATTTTACAGGTAATGATGCTCCAAAGGCGCTTTCAGGCTTGAGTCTGTCGCTATAGGACATGAAATAAAACAACACGCACGCTGGAACCTCCAAGGTAAAAAGAAGGGAAGTTTATTTTCTGACTCCAACATTTATAGACTTTCAAAAGTGACAGTGGATTGGAGAATGAAAGTGCCACCTCTGCAATGACACTGGACAAACCAACAGCCCATCAAGTTTTTCCTCCTCCAGAGGAGAACATAAAACAGTAATTATTTACATAAAAGTGCATGAGAAAGTTCGTTACGAGAAGATAAACATCAGAAGGCTTCAGAAGGCTTTGAAGGACTTAGAGGAACAGGGAAAGCTGAGTCCTCCCACCCATCCCTAGAAGAGGAGGTTGTGGCACTCCAGCCTGCTTGTGCTAGCAGATCATGAGGATTCACGTGGCTGGAATGACAATTCTCTGAACCACAGCCCAGCCTGGAACCAGGGCACGTGCTCTGGTCACCACTGCTGTGAGCCAATCTCTTGGTAAGGAAAAACAACTTCGATATTTCCAAATCTCCAGAGGCCCGGTGTTGTCCTTATAACTGGGGAGGCTGTTACATGGTTGGGCTGTTGCATTTCCTAGGAGTATGGGATAAGGTTTACTTGCTCTGCCATACCAAATACTGAGAATGTAGAGTATTCAGTATACATATATATACTGGTGGTGCTTAGTATTGGTAGTTATAGAAAACAGTTGCATCAGTAGGAAAACTTCAAAATCAAGTCAAGAGTGTGTGCTTATATTTTTTTTTCTTAAACTATGAATAAATTAATTCTCTGTTGGGCATGCTACAAAAATAAGCAGAATAAAAATGCATGCTTGCCTAGCACTAAGCTTTCATCCTTATCTCTGCATATTGAAATTATGGATTCATTAATTCTCCATAGCCAGGTTTTAATTTATTTTTGTGAACCATTTATTGCTCTGGAAACAAATGCCTCTTTTAAAGCAGAGAACTGACAAGGATTACCAATGACTCTGTGGATTTCCCCAGAATAAATTGCCAGTCAATTTTAGCTGCAATATTTTTGATTAACAGGTTATTTAGCATTCCTGCTCTTTTGATCTTTGGCTCTTCACTGACATTGTCAACAAGGCTGCAAGAAAAGATCACTTACAGCCATGTTATCAGGGGACCATTGTATTGGTAGTAAATAATATACTAAATAAAACCCATCTGGTACAATGGCTGAAACAAGAAATAGACTATTTATCAGAATAAACAAAAAGCATTCATTCCAGTTCCTGAAAAGAAACAACTGGAAATTTGCTTTGTCCAGGAGAGGATCTCTGTGTTCAGGGGAGATGCACACAGAAAAAAGGAATGTGGAGGAAAATTCTTCAGTTCCTCCCTTAACCCCTTCTTACTGACTGGGAGCCCAAGTGCCACCACCCTGGCAACTTAAATAGCAGTAGTTACACTATAGTGAGGTTAAGTGGTGTGGGCAAAGATAAAATAAGGAATTTAATCGAAGTTGTCACTCTTCCCCTCCCACCCCATCCTGGGTGGGATGAGCACCCAATATTGTCAAGATGCTCATTTTTCATGTCCCTCACTGTTGCATTTTCACATGTGTACCCTGGGTACAAACATGCATTTGAGGGATTCTTCCTTCAGGATTGCAAAAAGAAACAAGCTGTGGAGGAGAAGAAAAATGGCAGGGGAGATACTGGAGGTACAAGTGTGCTTGTGGTAAACCTTTTCTTGTGAAACTACATGTATAACACCTTTTTTCCCATGAAACTGTAGAGAATCAGTTTTTTCTGCAGATCACTTGTGGTTTGTATGCATGAAAATGCAATATTTCTGGTACAGTGGAGTGCTTTCCTGTGTAGTTTCACAAATTGCTTTGTTGTATTCATGTCTTTTTTTATTGCTTTATTCTCTTCTTGGGAAGAGAAATAAGGCAAGTATGACTCCTCATAAGATGCCCACAAATCACAACCTGCAAACCACAGAATTATATCGAGTTCTTCATGAATCTCAGTAACTCCAGGCTCATGAAGCAGCAGATCTTTTGTACACAACCCAGCTACAAAAACGCCATGTGATGTCTACTCCATCCATGGATCCTGTGTTCCTGGGCTATACTGCTTTCTCCATTAAAAATGCATGAATTATTTCTACCTCTGTTTTTGCCAGATAATCATTTACAGGAATTAAGACTAAGACTCTTAAAACTACAATACTTGCCTCAAAAAATCAAAAAATAAAAAAAAAAAAGAAAAAAAGGAAAAGAAAAAAAAATTAAAAATAGATGGGACAAAAATCTCCCAATTACTGCATGTCTGGAAGCATGGATCAGAAAGCTCCTGTGGCCCAGGTGACCAACAGGAACAATAGAAACACCCATGTGCTCCTCCCTGGAGAAATGTTCTCATATCCAGTGTGAACATTCCTCCATCAGGGCCTCCTCATGGACATGATTTTTGTGGCTTGTCAACTTCCAGGGCAGACAACCAATTTTTGGGGCAAAATCTGCATTTTGCAGCAAATATATAAATAACATGCAAGTTCCTGAAAACATTGTGTTTCCTGCCTTTGTTATATGTACTTAAATTCATGTTTACTGGAATCTGCAGTCATTGGTTTATCCAAAAACCCTGACATCCCAGAAACATGCAGTGAAATGCATAGACACTGCTGTTTGGTTAGATTGACTAATTGTTCATAAGCTACCTAAAAACTCCTCCTTCCCTGCTGGATTCAAGGAAACACATTCTTTAGTATAATTAAACCTTTCTTTTCTCACAAAATTAGATCAAATAAATTCATACTGTCTGCTCAAGCAGCCCTGTCTCTCTTTGGCCTGGAGGAGGCTGAGTGGTTCTTTGCTGTTAAATGAGGTATTGATTTCCTATTTCTGCTGGCTGACATCCTGTCATAAGAAAGACTTTAATCAATAGATCATATGTCAGCTGTAGTTATTTCACATATCATATTATTATTAACATCATCATCATTTTTATTAGTTTACATTTCTGCCTGAGCTGCTCTGGGGTACCACTGTGTCTTTCTATTTGCTCCTTCCTCCAGCTCCTTTTCAGCACAAGAGACCTTGCAGCATAAACTCCCAGAGAATAAACTCGTGCTGCCTTATGCCAAAAAGCAGGTAATAAAATGAGGGATTAAAGGGAAAATCACCCTTTCCCAAAAACCTGCTGCTGCCATAAGCTTCCTGTATCATCCTGAGTGAGCTGTTCCACTGTCCCTTACCTGGCTTTTGCTGTACCAGATAAAATATGAGTTTTTCTCCTTCACATTTGTGATTGCAGAACTTCTCCGGGTAGGGTTAGGGCATCATCCTGTTGTCAACATATTGCAAGAGTTCTCTTTTCATTACATTGCAAGGGTTCCATATTGCTAGAGTTTCATACCTCTTTGATGTTTCTTGTAGGCATCCCCTCTAGGCACTGCCTCTTCCTTGTCCTCACAGCAGCCAACTCACTCCAATCCTTCCCTCAGCCAACCAATCCACCCTTTTATAACACTCTTCTTACTGGCTACAGCTGTGGCCTGTTAAAGTCAGGCCTGCTCCTAATCTTTGATAATTGGCCCAGCTGCAGCTCTTTAGGGGGTAAGATTACTTTCTATACCACCTTTATTTACTTATGTTCTATTCCCCTACATCAGCCCTCTCCTCTGTGGGCAGTGGGTTGGGTTCCCTGCTCCTCTCAGTGGCAGGTGCTCACTTTGCCCATTTTTGCTGAGGCCCCAGATCTGATCTCACCACAGAACTGTTGTACTGGAGCGGCCACACTAACCTGGGTGTTTGTGCATCCTGCAATGTCATTAACCAAAGGACACGTTCCCCTTTGTTCTTCTCTCCTTCATGCTATTTTTTTACACAACTGTTGGCCTCACCTGTCTGTTGCACAAAAGTGGTTGAGTGCTGGATCAAGTTTACATTTCAGGACAGAGACATTCGGCTGCCTGTATTGTCAAGCCACACGCCTCATTTGTCACAGGATCTGTGGGAGCTCCAGGCTGCTCAGACTTAGGCCATGTAATTTGTCATATCTCCTTTTCCCAAGCTTTTCTGTAGTGATGGATTTCTGTTGTGTCTAACGCTTTTCTGTCAACTTTCAGATCCATTATTGGCAAAAGGCACATTTGGAATCTCTGGCAGAGGAATAGGACACAAAAATTCTTTTCCACAGTTGCATTCTTTTTAGCTATGGTGTTCCTTTGCACATCTAACACATTATTAATGGCAAGCAGTTCTCTTAAAAAAAAGTTAATGTTTGGTTCAGGGCATTTTCAGAAGGAAATTCAGTGAAAAATTATTCACCTTGCTTATGAATTTTTTTCCATGTAAAGCTTTATTTTGGTTAAGAAAACAGCAAAGGCTCATGTTAGGGTATTTGTATACTTGTATAATTAAGAATGTCTAATGAAATCTTGCATTTCTATTTTAAAAATTATTTGTGGCTTTCGTTCAAAATAAGCTAGCTGCATAATGGATAATTGTAGGACATCTACTAATGAATTTTATTTTTTTTTTCTTATAGAATCGTAGATATTTTGGCTCCTAGTTGATAGCAATTCTGCTTTCTCATGCTTCTAAGAGGGAAATGCGTAGTTCTCTGAAATACAGAGAAATATTGCACAACATCTGACCTTCAGGTCTTGAGAGACAAAGTTATCCAAAACATAAAGCTTTGCACCAGAACCCTCAGCAAGTCTTATGATGCAGAAGCAAATCCTTTCATTCTGCTGTGTGGAACCAATAGTTTAATGATTAAATATTTTGGTTTCGGGCTGTTTAAAATTCCCATTTAAATGACAGAGAATACAAGGATTTTAAATTCTTTGACTTAGGAAGAAAATAGGAGCTAGCAAGATTCCAAGTTATATCCTAAGAAACATTAAAGTGCTTATACATAATAGAGCTTTTACTTTGTATGTGAAACAGTACATTATGTACTCATCCTACATTTTCTCAGTTTGTTTTCAATATTGGATTTCTGTTTCAATGCAGTCATGAAAAACTTCTATCTGTAATTTGATGTAATTGGGCTCTGATGAGAGCTAATGGACAGATAAAATACCTTTTGACAGCTTTTCAAAATTCATGGAGAAAGGAAAATATCCATTCTTTTTACATATATTCAACTATGAGTAACAGTTTTGATTATGGTACTCATAACTGGGGGAGATGCTACCACATCACATACACTACAATTACTCCCAATGAACCTATACAAGGAATTAATCTCCCCAGACTGGAAAAGGAGTCATCTGACATTTTAACTTTTCAACTTTCATTCAGCCTTCAAAATCATACCTTCACAGTTTTCCTTCTAACTTTGCAATTAACCATTCCTAAATTCCCTGAAATTCTTCCTTTCTCTCCACAAACTGTTTACTTGTGAACATGAAACCTTTAATTTCTCCCTTTTCAGAAGGCATCAGAAGCCAGCCAGCAAAATCATTGAATATTGGTATGAAGAATTGAATATTGGCATGAATATTGGTATTAAAAATGTTGACTTTCTGGAGTCAGTAGTTGTAGGCACACGGTGGTGATTGGGATGGGGCTGTGGCCGAGCCCCATCCCCAGTGGGCACAGCTGTGAGCAGCAGGTGAGCAGCACTGACAGCAATGAGCCATGGAGTGCCCAGGGGCACTGACCAACACCAAAGGGAACAGAGGGCACACAGGGGCAGTGCATCAACATGAGGGTATAAAAGGCTGGGCTAAAAACAAGAAGGGTGGATGCTTGCAGCCTTCTGAAGTGGAAAGGTTTTACTCTGTATGGGTTGAAGCCTTCTGAAATTGCATGGTGATACTCTGTGTATCATGGCCATCCCAACTGTGACATATGCTGCAACAAGTAGTAATTTTGCCTTCATTATTATTTTGGGATTTTTCTATAAAATAAGAGATATGCTTTCACATAAATGAGTCCTTTCAGATAAGTCCAAGTCCAATAACAAGCAATGCATATTGCATATTTTTAAACTAACCTTAATCATTAATCCAGCCCAAACTACCTGTAGCCTGAATAAATCTGTTGGGGTTTTTTTGAGTCATAACTATTTTAGGTTATAATCAAAACCATTACCTAGTTTAGCCAAACTCCTAAGCACATGTTTAAGAATGTGCTCATTGGTTTTCATAGCTTCAGTTCCGGGCCCTGCTGAGCTACTATTAATGTTTTCATTATAACACTTCATAGATGAAACTCCTGTTTAAGCCAGTACAGGAAGAAAAGCCAGCTGGGTTACCCTGACTAAAGAGTTTAGTCTCCAGTACACCATCAGGAGGAACAGGCAGTACTGACATAATCACCTTTTCCTGTGTGTTTTGAGTTACTGGTTTTGGTCTGTAGATTCAGGCAGGTCATAAACATTCATATGGATATTATTACCAACATATAGAGAATGGATAGAAAATTTAATTAGATAACAAACAATTCTGCAAGGACCTGTTCTTTCAAAACCTAGCTGTCTACAGGTTTATGTCTCTTGCTTGATTGGCTTTAGGACTGAATTATAGTAAGATTTTCTGTTGTCCCTGTGTGTATGTACAATCTCTTCCTGCAAAGTAGTCTGACAGCAATATACAGGCAACCATTTGACTGCACATCTCTTTCAAAGCTCACAAGTGGCTGAGGTAAGCCTGTGGATAGTTAAACCACAGTCTTCTCTGTGCAGACTGTAGGATCCTGATTTTCCTGGAGTCTTTTTCTCTATTGTCCGTTGTGATTGAAACTGGATAGTAGATTGGAAAGCTGAGCATCCATGAAAATGTGCTTTCCAGAGTGATATGAGAATAACCAAGAGCTGGTCCCCAGAATGAGTATTTTCCAGGTCTGCTGGAAGTGTATAGATAAGCTAGTCAAGATCACTCAAGATGTAGAGAAGTATGGCACATTTTACCAGGCCTCCCAGGGCAGAGCTGTGCTGCTCTGCCTGAGCCCAACCATGCTTCTTCCTCCTCCAGAGGCTGCTGCTGGGGCTGGTGGAGCCCCATCCAGTTTTCCTTAGAGATTTGCAGACTGACCCTTTGGAGGATGTACATCTAGAAACATTTTTAGCACAGAGATGAGTTATGAGAGACAGGGCTTCACTCAAGCTTTCCTTTCCTTCACGTCTCTAAATGTTTTCTACTCCCATCACCCTTTTCCAAACTGAGGACTTTGAAGCTGCTTCTCCCTCCCGTGAATCTGCTGCTTTCTTGTACAATTAGCACCTCAGTTCACCTGCTAGACGTGTTCTCAGTGCTGCTTTTGTTCCTCTATGTCAGGGAAGATGAGGCTGCAGCCCATAAGCTTTGCTTTAAGGCTGGCTCTCCTTGCTGCATGTGGGGCTTTGTTTTCAGTCTGGGCCTGACTGCCCCAGCAGTCCCACAGCTCCTAATTGAGGAGGAACAACTTTATTCATCTGGAGGTTTCTCCTCCCTAAGGTAGTCAAAATCTTTCTTCCCCTGGATCACATGGGAGGCCCAATGTAGTATTCAATTCAGTTTACAAAATTAGTTTAGATATATTAAAAAATTACTGAAGAGCATACTCAAGCTAAGCTTTGTATTTTCTTCAAGACTCTGCTTGCAGTAAACTAAGAAGCAGTTTAGATTTTAACTTATTTCTCTCCCCTGGACATCAGTCACTTCACAGTGGGTTCAGGATTATGTCTGCATTACTTCAGTGCTGTCTGGGAAACCAAAGCATGTGGCACATGCAGGGTTAAACTGAACAAACTGAACCATGTGCTGCTTTTTAAGGTTCTCCTTGTGAATGCTTCACCAGACTTGCTGCAAAAGGGCAAAAATCTTTCCCAGTTAAGATTACAGGGATTTTTAAAATTATTATTATTATCATGACAAATCCATCTAAACACATATGAAAATTAAATTAATTCATTGCAAATTTTTCTCAGAGTCACAGAAGCTGTGGAGGAACCTCAGGGCTACTCTACAGCAGTTTGCAACATTTGCAATCCCTAGCACATACCAGAGTTTTCAACCTTTGGGAAAAAACAACATAAACCTTCATCTTTCTATGTTGCTATTAATAGCTGGAGGAAAGGCAACAGAAATCTTATCTCAAAGCTAGCTACACCTAATAACTAGGGTTTGTTATGTTAGCTCAGACTGGAGCCTTTTTCTATTTTAGAGTGAGACTGTTGGGCTAATTTCAGTTAGGTACTCCCATAGGAATGCCCCTATACCTCCTGATTGATGGAAATCTATTTCCTATGCAAAAAAGGTTATAAGAATTGCAAATTTCTCAGTCTATGTCTCTGGAATTTTAATAGTTTCTCTAAGATCTCAGAGTTCCTCACTCCCTGGCTGTCCTGTAAAGCCCATAAATGCTAAAAGAGCAGAGACCTTCTGGTCCAGGTAGCATATAATGCTCATAAATTTTATAGGAGCAGGGAGAAGTGCTGAAGGAACAAGTCTCTCTCCTCCTCCAGCTTTATAAATGCCACTGGTGTCATTAGCCTGTTGGGTGTTCCTGATCCTAGCCAAAATAAGATCAAAGAGGAATACCTTCTGGTACTTAAATATGAATGTATTTTTCTCTCTTCTTGTTTTCTCAGTCCTGAATTGTAAAATGTCAGCTGCACTGGAAAAAAAAAGTTCTTTCTAATTTCCTACACAAAAATAAAAAGAGATTTTAAAGATTACTGTGAAGTCAAAGTAATGCATGAAGAAAACAGTAATTTGTAACAAAATGTTTGTGTAGGATATGTGAATATGCATTTGTGTTTTCATCAAGCTCCTAAACAAAGTGGTACATTTCTATTTTCAGAAGAGGCAAAATTAAATAAATTAGATAAGTTCTTCTGGAACACTCTGGTTTTTTCAGGTGCATTGCTGCCCTTGTCCCAGCTGCAGATGGGGCCCTTTGGGACACACCTGAGCTTGAGCCAATGTAGCAGGGAGATCTAGGACAGGGAAGCTGCCAGAGCACAAAGCCCGGTGCAGGCTTGGGTATTTTTATAGGAACCATGGCAGAGTAATGCCTGAGGTAGAGACTTGCTTCTTATTTTTATATACATCACTTCCTTTAGCAATAACCAATTAAAACAGATTCACATTTGACAGAATCCATTCTAAAGGAGGATATGTATTTTATGGAGTTGAAAGCATTTCATCAGTACTGTTTAAAAAGCAGGATACAATGCTCTGTAATTTATCAGTTTAAAAGGCAGTTGTGCTCTCCACAGAGATCCCAGAAAACTTGTTGGCTTCAAAAGGGGGCTGTTAAGAGGAGGGAGGAAACAGGTTTTGGGTAAACCAATTGTTATAATAATTATGTTTTTTGGTGAGATGGATCACAAGAAATATAAAAAATGTTCCTGGAGCTTGATTGGCTTTCATTACATATGATGCCATCACTTTTGTTTTTAGACTTCTCCTTACATTCAGCTGGCTGTTGTCTCTCTGGACCACGGTACTTCCTTACTAGTCATACTTAATGTTCACTTATTCATATTGCTACATTGCTCTGCTCTGTTGTATCTGTCTGTTTTCAAGCTTTTTAACACACTTTCAGGTCTGTTATTGCAGTCTAGCTGCTGGAACCCCTAAAAGATACTGGTATCCTGGAAATTTCAGTTAGAGGTTCATAACCTATTTTTAGTCCTAATTTCATGCCTACCTGTGCTGTAGTACCAAGTGAAAGGGAATCACTCCAAGCACCAACACAATTGATTCAGTCTTGGCCTGCCTGTACCCAAGTGGGGTGCTTTCTGTAGGGGGACATTTCCCATCATTTGTGCATGCAACTCAAGGAACCAGGCAAAGCCAAAAGGGAGGCCCTCTCTTCACCCCCATATGATGTGCCTTTCTTGAGAATTGTGTGGCTCCCCTTTAGTCAGCCCATCCTTCCTGGAAACTGCTCAGGAGAGGTCCTGTGTCCACAGCACAACAAGTGCAGCCATGCCCTGGATCTGTGCATGGGAAATGGTGATTCTGTCACCTGCTCCATCTAGGAGCATCACCACCATCACCACCACCACAAAGACCCCCCAGGCCACCTGTACTTCACACCATGGCAGCTTTAGTGAGCAGAGATACAAATCCAGCTGACTGGTGGGATCCACTGGGGGACAACACACTTGAAACACTTCCTTGAGCTTTTCAGGCATAGCTAATGTAAGGGAGGGAAGATAAAGCTGCTTTGAAGACTGAGAGATGGCAGTTGCTTAAATGATTTCTGAAGCAAATACTTTCAAAAATGGAACACAAGGAAGAGGTAAAATTCATTGATAAAATCAGAGCTGAGTTCCAGCTGAGCTCCACAACATGTGGGGAATGATCCCCCACACTCAGGGAACCAGAACAGGGCAATGCAATGAGGACCAAAACCCTCAGTGGGTCCTTCAACACCAGGGGTTCAGAATGAACAGGGGGGATGTCCCTATGTGTAAGGATCAAATAATAAAATATGTCCTTTAAGGTACAGCATGAAATGCTGTGAAATTACTCCTTAGAGACCTGCAGCTGCCCTAGAAGTCCCTGGCCTCATTCTTTGCAATCAGAGGGTTTCAGAGCAATTCCCCCAGGTGCCTGCCTTGCTCTCTCTCCAGGCACTCTGAGGGTAACAGACCAGCTGAGGTGTGGCCAGGCTTAGTGCCTGCCTGCAGCCTTTAGCAGCCAGATAAAGTTATTCCACCAGCCACAAAGCTGTGCAAGAGCAGACTTCTGCAGGAGGGCATCCAGGGGCTAAGGGGGTCAGGGCTTCACCCTCGATAAAATCTATCTGCTGCAAAGTAGATAAACATCAACTTTCTGCAGGGATGGGCTCAGATATCATCAGCCACACAATGGCAATTGATTAAGTCAAAGAGAATCACAGAATGGTTTGGAGGGAATCTTAAAATCATCTAGTTCCTACTCCCTGCTGTGGGCAGGGACACCTTCCACTAGACCACATCACTTATGTCCCATCCAATCTGGCCTTGAACACTTCCAGGGATGGGGCACCCACAAATCCTCCGTGCCGCCTGTTCTAGTGTAGCATTGCTCTCTTAGTGAGGAATTACTTTCTAATAAATCTTGAATAATAAAAAAATAAATAAGTAGCAACTAAATAATACATAGTAAATAAATAAATAATGATGCCTTACATCTTCCATATGCTTTCACAAACACTATCAGGTCTACCTTGGACTAGAAATGCCACAGCTGAGGGGGCATCTGTCAGGAGGAAAGAGAGAAACACAAGGGTTCCTGGCAGATCCTCCAGGGATGGTATCACATGCTCCCTTCTACCAGGGATGCATTAAAACTGTTCTTTTTGTATACAGCAAAATTCTAGAAAATGTGTGCAAACCTATCAGAAAAGCACTCTCCTTCTGGCTCCTGTGTGACTCGGGTGTGGGCTCTGAAAATCCTGCTTTTTAACTGCTGTCTGTAACAGGGGGAGGAGAGGTGAGGCCAGAGGTCTTTGAGAAACTGAACAACTTGCAACCCCTGCCCTGGCAGGTGCCGTTCCCTTCTCCTAGGAGATGGCTCCGTAGATTTGTTTGGGGAAACAAATCCATATCTGGTGTTGCACAAAAATTGCAAGCAAGGTTTCTGGTTACAGGAAGATCAAGGAGCATATGAATGTGATCCCTATAGTTTCCTTCAGATCAAAGTAATGTGACCTGCTCCTCATCCCCATGGACTCAAGATCAAAGGGATCAAGACTTCACCTGAAACCTCTAACAGGTTCCTAATGGGCATCCCCAGCAGACAGAATTTAACAGAAAATTGTTCTTCATTAAACTGAAATGTGAACCCTACTTGGATTTTTTAAGTCAAAGGGGAGAGAAAAGAGATGTTTTGCACATCCCCATATAACATTATTTCATGCACTGACAAAAATAATCTAATTTCTTGGGGCGAGGCCAGGGTGAGCTGCAGGCTGGTTTTGAGCTGTGGGCTGGAGGCTTTTCCTTTCCCAGGCACAGTGTTGGAGCATATCCATGTCACCAAGGCCAGCATGGCTCCTCCAGTGCAAGGAGCTACCAAGAGAGGAAAATCAGCTGCTGGCTCATGATATCTGAGGAAAAGGGCTGAAAATACTGACAAGATTCCTTGCAGTTTCTGCCTGGGTTCGGGTGGCAGAGCTGTGGTCTCCAGCTGGGTACCAGGTCACCCCTCTCCCTGGCACAGGTGGGACTCCAGCTTCAGCCCTGACCTTCCTTCACCTGCGTAAAGCACTCTCCTTGTGCTGCAGGTGCCTTTGATCCATCTCCAGCCATGGCCAGAGATCTCTGGGGCGCTTCTCAAATCTGCCTTGCTACGAGGTTGCAAGCAAAGCCCATCTCAGTTTTTCTCCCCAAAGTCCTTCCGTCTTTTTCAAGCTTCTTTGACCAAAGGACTTTGCTTTTCACAGATGGGTTTCTGGGTCAGCATTATCAAATAATACTGCTGCTGAGGGCACATTTTATTCCAGTAAGATAACGTATATCAGTTTCACAAATGAAACCATTTTTAGTGGCAAAGAACTATTTCTTGTAAAACTATTTCTGACCTGATTTTTTCAATTGTAAGAATATTTTTCTTTTGCACTACCACTTGGTTCATAGCAATAATCATTTGAGCTCAAGTGAAGTGAATAGACTTTCTATGTTTTTTTTTATCTGAAGCAGCTGCACTTTGGGTATTTGTCAGCAAATTTCACCTATGCATGAAAAAAGAAACCACAGACTATGCTTCAGAAACCACAGGCTATGCTTCAGAATACGTTTCACTTATCACAGTATAAGCATACCAGTTTGATCATCATGTTATTTATCAATTTTCCACACACATAGCTTTTAAATGCACTTACTGCTCTGTGTGGTTTTTTTTTTTTGTGAAAGGGAGGGATTTTTTTCCTTTTTGCACCCACCCTGGAGAGTGGCAAGCACAGCTCCTCCAGGCATATCCCAGAAATGCACATGGCAGCTGTGGCATCTCAGAAACCTGAAAACTTGCAGATTGGCTAAAGGCCAAAAAAATCTTCAGGTGACTGTGGGGCACTGAGAGGTTGCTGTCACTGAAGTCCTAAGGATAAAACCTCTGAAATACACTCAGATATTTAATTCATTTCTTCAGACCCTTACAACTGTTCAGCAGCTGCAGGACCCATCAATATCCTTGCAGCATTACTAGTGTGCTTGCAATGTGCCATAAAAAGGATGGGAACCTTCTGCACTCACAGGCAGCATTTCCAGGCTGCTCCAATGATTGTGTGAAAGTGAGAATCTGCATAATTTCCCCATCTGACGGGGAAATGGTACCTGGAGAATAATTTTGAAGGCATAGTTTTTAAAAGGAAAATCTAAAAATATTTACTTTAAAAAGGGGGTAACATTCATCTGGATGCAGGCTGCCCAGAAATTTAGGCTTGGTTTCTGAATCCCATATATTCTTCAAAATACATGTTCACTCCAAATGAAGCCATATCTTCAGCTTGATACATTTTTTGTGTTGAGCTCAACCATCCATCTCAAAAGTTGAATACGCTAATTCAGAGCATTCAAGATTTACTAATGTAGCTCTCAAATTGTAATGCAGATAACAGTGCCTCTCTGTGAAAGCATTCAATTTAGAGATAAAATAGAAAAGGACTCTATTCTGCATTTCAGTATTGATATAATTTAAATGCCACAACAGTGCAATTCATTCTTGCATGCCTTTGGCTAACTGCCATCACAAAAATGGTGTGGCATTTAAAAATGGTGTGTGGGGACAGAGAGAAAGAGAGAAGTTATTATAGAAGTATACTGGGGAAAGGGTGATTTTTATGGTAGGAACTGTACCTGTGCTATTATTTTTGTTCTAGAGTTCCAGTTACACTCTGGCCATAAATTGTCAATGGGAAGGCTTGACCCATAAAATACATTATTTTTTAAGGTCGGCCACCTACTTTTCTGTTACCAGTTCTAGTAATTATTGCATTTGCAAGCAAAGAAACAGTAGAACTGAGAACTGAAAAGCAAGACTCTCAGAGATTTCCTGGGTTCAAACATTCAAGCAGAGATACCCTCAGTAAATGGTTTTAATGCACTGAGGAGCTTTTTACCTATGTGCTGCAGTGCCAGGAGTATCAATGAACCAGATATCTGAATGGGAGAATCTGGGTATTTTGCACTCAGATTTTCCTGGCTGTATGGTTTTAGAATTATTTGCTCACATTAGAATTAGTGGGAATCAATTATTTCAAGCTAACTCTAAATATTTTGATTTGTGCAATAAAAAGAGCTGTGCACTTGAACTTTAGCAAACCTGGGAAAAGTCTCATAAATATTAAAGAGGGGTACATTTTGTGCAAAGTCCCTTTAAGCAAGCCTGCCTTTTTCCATAGGGCAATGGTGTCTCAAGTCTATTTGAATAAAAATCGGTGATCGTGTTTCTTTTAAAATAAAAAATGCATTGAAAGTTTCTGTCAGTATAACTCACCCATTCTCAAGCCAACACTGTGGTCCAAAACAAATTTTCAGGTCATCCACAATGTATTTCCATCAAAACAACAAAACAGCTGTAAATCTTCACCATCTCTTTTATTACAGCAATTCTTCTTTTTACTTGAATTCCCATTTAACAAGTCTTTTGCTTGTTCAGAGACGAGCTGGTTTCTGAAGTCTGCAAATGCTGCTGTGTTGTTCATTTAGAGGAAGCCCCAATGAATGTGATCATTTGAAGCTAGGGTATTTTAAGAACACAGAATTGAATAGTAAAATATTTTGGCTGTGTTACAGTGAGGATTGCAGCAGTGAGGAGTGCTATTTATTAGAAAAATAAACTGTAAAGGGATAAAATATTAGAGCAGAGTGAAGGAGGTGGACTGGTTCTGGTTGTGCCCTCAACAGAGTGACTGCTGTCTGTGTCCACAGGTAGGATGACTCTCAACATGGTGCTGATTTCTACTTGGAATCACAGGAAGCACCATATGGAATAAGGCTGGTCCTTATTTCCCCATGACCCAGCCGAGCCTGAGTCCATGCAGGGTCAGTGTGCAGCTGTGGCCGGGCAGTGCTTGGTGGGCAGCAGTGCTGCAGCCACATCCCGTGGGGCTGCGTGGAGCCACATCTGCACTCGTCACCCCCTCAGTGTGGCACAGCACAGCCCTGCTTGACTGCACGGCGCCCGCACCAAAGCCAGGGAGCTGCAGGGAGAGCATCACTGGCAGCAGGAGCACGGGTCTCTGCTGGTTCCACTGCCTTTCCAGCATGCACCACTTTGTGGTCTACATTCCAGGAAGCCACAGAAACTGTAGAAATCTTACAGTGGTCAAGTTAATGGGTAGCTTAAAAAACAGAAGTTTGTTTTTCTATTTAATTGTCTCTAATGTCAGTGTGTGTTGCTAGCACTATAGCTGTTTGATCCTCTTGTTTACTCTGTAAGGCTCTTTGTTACTTGATACCTTGAAATAAAGATATCCATGGGCTATTAACCTTTCTGTTTTCTAATTTAAAAGATGGCATTTCCTTAGATGTAGATAAGTGCTGCGTTCTAAATTCTTCAAATGTAACTTTCCTTTTGATTTACAGCAGGGTAAAAAACAATTTTCTTCAGTAGGTTTGCTTTTGTTTACTTATTCTTTAAAGAGTCACAGTCTTTTCAGTTTGTCTCTAAAGCAAAACTTATTTTCTGCCTTTATTGTGCTATATCCATTAGTATTTGCACTATCCCTTTTTTTCTAGTTAAATTCTGTTTTCTTGAGATATGAAGCTGAGAACAGACATACTGCTGAAAGCAAGGGTGAGCATTTTGTTTACTCTGGGACTTCATGAGTTAAGAATTTTCTGTCCTGTTCCTTTGGCATCCCAATGTTTTGCCTGTTTCTGCAAGCAGTTCATACTTCTACAGCATGGACTAAGGGCTTTGGTGGCTGCGTTGCATTTCCATACCAGCAGTGCAGAAGAATCATTCAGACCACTTCCCTCACATTTGTCTGGTTGACAGCTGTCACATTGTTCCAGAAGGATCCTCTTGAGGAAATCCTCCTGGTTTTTTCCTAGTTTTGATCCATGTAAGTAATTTTTTCTATTTGTTTATACTCTGTTTTTCTCAGGTCATTTATAAATATATTAATTAACAGCCCAGTTTCAGTCAGAACTTCCTGCTCAAGTGTAACTTTCTGTCTAGAGACAAGTGACCCTTTATTGATCCATCTGTTCCTGCAGTGTTTACAGGCCACATCACTGCTTATCTTTCATGCCATGATTTACTTATCTTCTCAACTAGAACTCTGACAGTGGCTTTTTGAACCTGCTGCTAAACTGTGTCAGCTGCTTCTGTTTCCATTTGCTGTCTTGTGGGGTGGTGAAAAATGAAACTCTCTGAGTCCCTTTCTCTGAGCAGCAGTTTGAGCAGTGTACAAATCATAGCTGTGACCAATCCATTTGGCTTTTGTTTCTCTTATTCTAGAAAAGGACAGCTGAAAAATCCTCCCTGCTACAACATTTGACTTATGCCTTTCTTGTTGACTGATTGTCCCTATTATACCCTTGTCTCTCTCTATCTTAAATTAAATCAACATTAGATATCATTGAAGCCAGACATCCTTTGAAACTTCATGCTGATCTGCAGAGGCCGATATGGCTAAGCAGCAGAATCAACTTAAGGAAAGGAAGATACAGCTACTTTATAAATGCATTTTCTTTTTTTTTCCCTTCATTCTTCCTTGTGCTCCTAAAAGGGAAGTAGCAGCCCTCTTTGATCTTAGAAGACTGCAACACATTGATGAGTGGAACAAAACCTCTTTCTTGCCTGTTATGAGAAAAAAGATTTCATTCTTTCCCATAATTTTTAGTGTTAGATTGCTCTGAAAATTGCAGAACAAAGCAGCTGATATTAAAAAGAAAGAAATTATCTCAGCTTTTTACAAGATTCTAAAAGGACTGGAGAAATGCATTGCATTAAAAATCCATTCTGGCCAATAAATGCTGCCTCCAGAAGCCGCTGACCTGTAACACCCTGCAGAGTGGGGAAAGATCCCTCTGTGCTTCCCCTGTGCAGTCACATTCCTTTCCTTCTGTGCTGTCTGCTCTTCTCAGCTGTTGAAGAAAAGGCACTGGGCAGGACAGAGACCTCTCTGGCTCTGGCTCTGTCTGGCTCCAGCTCTCTGGGGACACAGGGGAGGGACAGCTGATGAGTGGTGATGCCAGTCTGGGTGTGTGGGAAGCCAGGTTTGTGCCAGAGACACAAGGCTGAGCCCCTACACCTCCTTGTAAGGTAGCTGGGACTCCTGGCTTGCACAGAGCACAGGAATCTGGAGCTGCTGAACAATCATCTGGTCACTTTCTCACTTTTTGCAAAAGCAAAAGCTTCCATAAGAAGGCAAGCACTTCAATACAGTGGATATTATTGCTTTGTGAAATTCCTTAATAAAGATTATAAAAACTGTACTCAGTATCTTTGAAAGATGATGTCTTTGAGCTGTGTTGCAAAGATGGGCTGAGGTAAAAGAGGGAGAGAATGCATGGTTTCTTTTAATTAAAATGATTGATTACTACAGTGTGGGATAGTCCAAAACTGATTAATGTTCTTAATGAATTACTTTATTTGTGGATTTCTTTGTAAGTCTCTTGTGAATATACATTATCAATACCTTCCTTTGCTAAAGCAAATTATTTTTCCTTTCTTTTTTTAGGACACAGGCACACTGAGAATTACAGACAAAAAAAAAATCTGAGGTTGCTTATTCTTAGGCAGGAGATGTAAGTTATTGTTATCTAAAACATACGACCTTCTAATAACCTTTCGCACAAATGCAAGATGCAGAATGCGACTGAAGTAATTAGAGAAGTCACAAATGTTAAATTACAGCTCCTGAGCAACAGTTTAACCACTGATTAGTTCATGCTGGTCAGTGTTTTGCCCTTTAGGAGGACAAGGAGTAAATCCCACTTGGGGGCTGACCTCATTTTCCCCCTGCCAAGCCTGGTGCTGCCAGGGCATCCCCTCCCTCCCTGGTGCTGCTGCTGGTGTGACAGTGCCCATGTGTGACAGTGCCCATGTGTGACAGCTGCTGCTGGTGTGACAGTGCCCATGTGTGACAGTGCCCATGGTGTGACAGTGCCCATGTGTGACAGCTGCTGCTGGTGTGACAGTACCCATGTGTGACAGTGCCATGTGTGACACTGCCCATGTGTGACAGTGCCCATGTGTGACAGTGCCCATGTGTGACAGCTGCTGCTGGTGTGACAGTGCCCATGTGTGACGCTGCCATGGTGTGACAGTGCCCATGTGTGACAGTGCCCATGTGTGACAGCTGCTGCTGGTGTGACAGTGCCTGCGCGGGGGCGTGAACGCCCTGGAATCCGGCTATCTGGTGAGGGGCGAAGGCCAGGGCCCCTGCGCATCAGAAAACAGCCCCCCTCGGCGGCTTTGGCCTCGGGCTGAGCTGGGGGGATAGCTCGGAGCAGCGCGGTGAGAGACGAATTAGGAGGCGACCACTTGCTGGGGGTAAACTGTCGGTTTATTACAGAAGAACCAACAAAGGAGGGGAAAACACCCAGCAAATGGCCCCGAACAAGGGGCAGGAGAGGGTTTAAGGGAAAAGGGGGAAGAAGGCAGGGAAACTCGGGTACGAAACATAACTGATATATCAAAGTAACCAACTGTTATAAATCATAGGAGGGGCTCCAGGGCTACAGCTAACCATAACTCCCAGAGAAAAGAAAATTCTCGAAACCTGGGAGGAGAAAAAGGGGTGATTGACAGAACCCAAGGAGGAAACACTTTCACTTTATAAGAGAAACCAGGGGAGGAGCAGTTTCATTTCCATAGTAACCTAACTGACAGGGTAACAGCAGGAAGTCCTGGGACCTTCCTGAACCATTTAATACAGAAAATGGGGGAGCAACTAACAGACTTAAGAACACACCACAGCAAGTGCCCATGTGTGACAGCTGCTGCTGGTGTGACAGTGCCCATGTGTGACAGTGCCCATGGTGTGACAGTGCCCATGTGTGACAGCTGCTGCTGGTGTGACAGTCCTGCACTTCCCCCAGTACTCTGCAGCCCTTCTCAACAGGGAGATGCTGAGGCACTGGGGGCTTTTGTGGAGGCTGCTGCTCTCAGCTGGATCAAAAAGAGATTACATGTCCACACCTGGAGTTTGGCAGAAGTGATGGCAAATTGGTCACTTGATTGATGTCGTTTGTGCTTGGTTGGGAAAGCATGAAAATGGCCCATCTTCCCTTGAGCCTCTGATCCCAGCACACCTCCCATGCATGGTGGTAGTGCTGTGCTGTCAGACAGAAGGTCCCAATCTCTCTGGGATTTCTGACTCTTTAATGGAAGTTGCTGGAAGAAAATTTCTCTTAAATCTCAAATTCAGTAACTCTGGAACAAGATTTTGGAATCACACAGGTGCTTAACACCTGGTTAGATACAGCTCAGCTGCTTGGCAGTAGTGAAATTCACCTTCATCAGCTGGACTTGATGGCAGTGCCGCTCTCCCTGTGCTGCAGCCATCAGTTGTCATTGATCCCTTTCAGAGATCCCAGGAGATGTCTCACTGAAGGGGCTGCCTTGGCTCAGTCATTCCAGGGGAGAGAGAGGATGCTGCAATTTTTTTTTGGTCAATCATCCTTCCTTCCTAAAGCCAAGGCACCTCCTCCTGTGCTGGCAGGAGCCTCTCACAGTACAGGGGTGATGTCTGTGTGACTCTGGGCCACTGTGGAGCTGTGACCATGGAAAGAGCTGCTCCTTCTGCAGGGAGGTATCCAAAGGCTCCCTGGCTGGAGGGAAAGGAGCTGGATCAGCTCCATCCATGCAGAAGGCTTCAGCAGCAGATATTTCTCTTCTGCTTTGAGTTCAGCCCATGTAGGTGTTACCCTACGAGGGCAGTGCCCAGGGCATGACAAGTGCCCATGTCCAGGGCTGCACTGCAGTTGTCCATGATGTGAGGCAGTTAAGGAGTTTTATATGGTGAGAAAGTAGGCTGCTATTTTTTTTTCCCTAAGTTCTCCATGCTCATCAAGTTTGAAAGCCTAGGGCAAGATTAATTAAAATCAATGGAGCAAAGCAAATTAAGCACTTTAAAGTGCTCTTTGGGGGCTATCAAAACTAGAATAATTCAAAATAAATAGTCAAATGTCTGGGGCTTGTTATGAGACTATTTTATCATTCTGCCCATTCATCTGCTCTATCTCTCTCTTATTTCTTTATCTATTTTTCACAGAGCTCAGCAAATGTTTTTTCCTCAGCATTTCACACCAACATGTTTCTGTGCAATCTCAGGACTCTGCTCCCACACACTTAAAATAAAGTTCACACTGCAAACACACAGCCTAATCCAGCAACTTTTACTCACACTCGTAAACCTTGCAGATATATTAATAGCAGGTTAATGGAATGTTTTTTGAGAAAAAAAGAGTAAGTTCACAATTCTAAGTAATCAAGAGATGAAAATATGCATTTTGCCTTGACTAGAAGAGGCACAATTTTGCATTTTGTATGATTTTCAGGAAAAACCCTATCACTTGCAGATATCTCCTAATTCCTCAAGCTGTCTCCCCAGTTGTCCTCCAGATTAAGACCTGGACTGAACTCTTCATCCTCCATACAGGAAGAGTTGTAAGGGTAGATATTCACTCAAAGAAATCTCAGGTGGTTTTGGTTTTGGGTTTTAACTCAGTCTGTGCTTCTGTGACACATGAGAGTTCCTATATGATCCTGTTTGGTAAGGAAATCTGCTAATTAATCTATGGCTGCTTCTGCTTGAGGTCTTAGTGACCCTTTTCCAGTGATTCCAGCTTGTTCAGTGCTTCCTAGTGTAATTCCAGATGTTATGGGGGGGCTGTGAAGGCAGTCATTGAAATCTCTAGCAGAGTAATCATTGCATTAAGGTGTATTCAGCCTGATTACACAAGGTCAACAGCAGCATTCATAATTCCGATGCCTGTTTAGTGAACCTGATACTGCATTTACCACTTGAAGGTGTGGGAATCTGGAAGTAAATCCTCTGGATTAGATTGTGCCTTTGGCTCCCTGTGGTAGGGAGTGGATTCTGAGTCTGCTTGGCTGTGCTCTGAGCCCCCAGGCTGCTCCCCATGCCCAGGCTGTGGCATTCCATGATGAGCAGGACACCTTTATCTGCGCTCTTGTTATCTGTGTGGCAGCACAAAACAGATGAACACACATTTCAAGCTACCACATAGGGTTGTTACTTCAGATCTGGGTGTTTTAACCTTTTCAGTAATTTTCAGAGATCTCTCCCTTTAGCTGGGTGGTTGGAGTGACACTGAAGGGCACTTGTTTCCAGAAGGTTCCTTTGCTGCCTGGGTGTGAGAGATGTTGCTACCCACAGCAGAGCTGCTGGTCCTCCAACTCCTGTAATGGTCTTGTGTACTCTGAATACAGTTTTTATTTTGGAAAAAAAATTTGGTTTTACCTCTGCCAAAGTTAAATTCCTGATAGTTTGCTCAAGTCAATGTGGAGACATCATAAAAGCTGTGTGCCCAAATGAGCCATTGCAGTGACCCAGGACCATTACAAGGATACTACATGTTTGATTCTTACTGAGTGTCTTTTTGTCACACACAAGTGTGAGATGCAATTTTTTATGAGAACCTTGAACACAAAATAGACTGAGTGATTAAAACACTGAATAAAATGTATGGCCTGGGTGAATGAATACATACACTAAATTCTCCTAGAGACACACCAGTCTAAAGGTTTCAGCTCAACAATCTACAACCAGCAGTTTCTGGGTGAATACACTTCATCACAAGGCCTGATGGAAAGCTAGAAAGGTAACCCAAGGGCTTGCAGGGATTCAGCATCTCTGTTGGGTGTTAAAGCTGTTGGCTTTTGTTAGTATAGTTGACAGACAAGAGAAATAGAGGAAAAAGTTAACTAATTCAGATTAAAACCTTTTTCTATGGTAAATTACACAGCTGTTGCTCTACTTTTAGGACACTTTGATATAAAAATTAACAACTTGGTAAAAGTAAGTGGAAACTTTCAGGGCTTTTATTGTTGGAAATTGGGAGAATACTGAATCTGTCTTCAGAGACTTTTTCCTGTAATTCCCTCTACAAATTATTCCAAGGGTTATTGCAAACAAAGAATATCTTGTTATCCTTCTACATGGGAGAGAAAAAGGCTTTTTGTCTTTCCTCATAGCTTTTAAAACACAGATAGTTAAAAATAAGCAATTTAGCTGTATTTCTGCATTGGAAACTGGCTTTTTCAAGGTTTGGGTCTTGTATTGACTTTTCATCCTTACAAAAACTCAGTTGAATAGGGAAGGGCATACTAAGGATTTCCCTTCCTGAGGAAAGGTCTGATTTACTCCAATTAAAGAAATTAGTCAAACATTACAGAAAATTTCTTTTTTATGGATTTATAGTTTCAAATAAATAATCCATTTTGGGCTGACTTGCACCCAGTGTTTGCTTCTCATGAATGTGAGTGATGTGGTTTTACTGGCATGGACGCTCACAGCAAGTGAATGCACACTCTATTCAATTACAATTACTTGCTCTCACATAGCAATTAAAGGCCCCCACTGGGACTGGAGCTCCAGGGAGACAGTTTACTTGAGGAAGTGTTCAAGACCCACATCCTATAATTCATGCCTTCCTTTTTAAGGGCTTCTGCCATTCTTCTCCAGTTCCACATTTGAAAAAAGGTTGCAAATAAAAATAAAAACATCTAAGTTCCTTCTGTCCTATGTCCTGCTCAAGCCTTGCCATGTACCTCTTTCTCTATTTTAATGTTGGCATAAATACTTGACATCTTTGGAAAATTTTAATTCTGAAAACTTAAACGTTCAGGTGTTTGCAGGGGAAGATCTATTTTATCTTCCACTGTCCACTGAGGTGATATAAATATTACAGTCAGGTAGTCATAAAGCTGCTGTTCTCTCAACTAATAAAGAATAATATAAATCAGAAAGGCTTCCTTATATATGTTTGACTCTTTGGAAAGTTTTATAGACTGGTGGCTTCCTCAGATCAGTAAACTGACCAGCCTTGCTCAAAAGCAGTTTTCTGCAAGTAAATGTCCCAGAAGGGCAAGTGTAATGCAAAGGCTGTGGGAACCCTCTGCATAGTCCTGTAAATTCTGTGTATTTCAGTGCCAATTAAACAGCTGATCTTTTGCTCAGCAGAAAGCTAAGGCCTAAAGCATCTCAGCAGGCCTTGCTTTTAGAAAGTTAATGTAGTATAAACTGGTCTCCTAGGCTTCCTCATCAGTGATGGAGGGAGGGAAGGTCTGTGCCTCGAGGAGAGAGTTTGCCATGCTGGGATGGGTGCCTGAGCTGTGCAGGATGAATCACTTGCCAGGTATGCTTCTTTCCTTTCACAGTCCCAGACAGCAGGCTTAGAGGAGAAGCTCTGCTCCTGGATCTTCCTGTGAGGCAGCAGAAATGCCACTGAGCAGGGTGATCCTTGCTGGAGCTCTCCTCATTGCCAGGAGGCACAGCAATAACTCTGGTTCCTGCCAGACGGGGAGTGGCACAGTGCTGCTGCTGAGCCCCAGCAGCCCACAGGGCCACGGTGCCCAGGTCAGGCCCCTCCACCAGCTGATGGCTGGGAGCTGTGGAATGGTTGGTAGGCAGCCTCTGGAGGCAGGAGAGTGGATGTGGATCCATGTCAGCCCTTGGAGAGGCAGAAACTGCTGGGAAGGGTCTGTCTCCCCTTCCCAACACCAGCAGATCACTGCAGGAGCATGCCCTCTGCTCACCAAGAGAAGGATGAAATAATGTGCTGCCAATATGCACTATTTTTCCCAGTCTTGCTTTTCTGGTTGTCAGGCTGCTGCCAGCATTGTTGCCTGGGTGCATGCCTGCCACAGGAGAGCATCACTGGCTGTGGACAATGCTCTTGAAATGCTGTCAGAGCTGGCCTCATCCCTCCCTGCATTCCCAGCTGTAGAAGAGGCTGCCAAGAACATCTCAAATATATTCTCATTATTCTGTTGCAGCTGAGGGCTACACAGAGGAAGGAAAATAGCTCATGGTGGCAATCCACACCCAGCTCCTGTGTCTGTTAGCAGGGGACTCTGCTGTAAGCATCATCCCCACATGCCATCAGACAAGGACATCATCCATCATGGTCTGTGACAAAGGCATTTTCACCTGTAGAAAATCCCACCCACTTACAAACTGTAGAGCCCTCACCAAAATACTTGCCTTTGAATGCTTCTCCTTAGACACAATGTTCTTCCTCACCATCAAAAGCAAAATAAGTTGCAATGAACTGCTATTGTTCAAAAGACAGTATCCTATAATAATCATATTAATTCTCCTCCCATCCATGCTTTAATGAAAACCTGTCCATGCCACTGCTTGGTTTCCCTGGTTACTGTGACTCTCTGTGATTCAGGTGTGAATTTCTGATGTTAAACATGGTGTCTTATTGCTTTTTTTACTGTGATAAAGAGGGGATCAGTAAGCTTTTGTCTGAGGAAAAAAACATATCCTTATCAATTACATTAAAATGGCAACATTTCACTATGTGCATGTTTTTCTTTTTTAAACAATTAGAGTATGTAATGATTTAAGCCAAATATAAACTGATCCTCTCACAGCCACTCACTCGCTTTCCTTCAGTGGAATGGGGGAAACAATTAGAAGAGTAAAGCTGGGAAAACTTGTAGGTTGGATAAAGACCATTTAATAATGCATAGTAAACCAAAAGTCTTATGTACACACAAACAAACAAACACATGGGTGTTTGTAGGAGCCCGGTAAAGGTGATAAAGTTTTCATGACCCTCTTTTGCCAGCAAAGCAATGAGAGCATCCTGCAGGATAAGTACTCTCTTGCATTTATACCTCCACCCAATGCTTCCTTCAGGGCTAGTGTGGATGCAGTGATTTCTCTTGCCCAGAGGCTGTATTTAGACCATCCCATTTTAGAAGGTTACAGCTGAAAATATTACAAATTTCGTTCCTTCTCCCCTCTTGTAATGTATGCTTAATATACATTGCGTTTCGCTCCACTTGGACCATGAAATTGGTTACATGGAGAGTTTTACAGCTTCTACTCCAGCACTGTAGGAGAATGGTTGGGAATAAGTATCCTTAACTGTTGGCTCTGTGTGGTTCTTTCCATCATACTTCCATGACAGCATTGCCCTGTTTGGCAACACTTTTTGTACTTAGAGATTGTGAATTTGCTTATTTTACAGATATTCTTGCTGTGCAAAAGAGGAAAGGCAAAAGGGAGTTTATCATGAGTTTTAATCAAATTAAGTTACAGAATCCCACAAAAGACAGAAATTAGTCTCATCAGTTTTCTCAAGTACTTTATGCTATTCTGACACCAACATTACCAACTTGTTCTCTCTTGGCATGTGTATGTTGTAGGAGACAGAAACTGCCATTTTAGATCAAAATGTAATTTCCTTGTGTCTGGTATCCTTTGACAGAAAAAGTATAAATGAAGATGAATAGGCCTTCAAAGAATGTGTTGCTTTGTGATTTTTTTTCTTACTTAAAATAGAGCAAGGTGATCTCTCTGGATTAGAAAACATTTCAAAATCTAGGCCTGGCATGGGGTTATTGACTAATGACTGTTTATTTTTAGGCTTACATAAAAATGTCCAGTCCAGGAATCATGAGGAAGTTTTTCTATGTGATGGATCAGGAGTTGATAACCTTTAACTAATAGATAACTGCTCTCCCCTGAACAAAAGGGTTTTGTCTGAGCAGATACCACAGTGAAAAGCCAACTGTCCATCCCCTCCATCAAAGCAAGCCTCTACTCTGAAGGCACTCCAGGGGTGTGGACATGTTGTCCAAGCACTTCCATCTTGGGGACACCTTGAGATACTCTACACAAAGTCACCTGTACAACCCTGCATGATGCTGCACATTGACAGCCTGTATTGCTCTTGTCTCTCAGAACTTCAGCATTATCTGGGGAAACCCTGCACTTTTGGTACTGTGCCTTCCCAACCTATTGTTCATACCTTGGGAGAAGTGTAGGTGCACTTCCTGACAGGTAACCAGCAAAGCAGCTGCAAGGTTCCAGTAGAAAAGGTGCACCTCCCATTGAGAGTCACTGTTGTCCTGCCCCATTTGCACAGTGGAATTGGCAAGCCAGCTATGCTGGGTTGAATTTCTCTCAGACATTGCCTGGTTTCTTTGAGGTCTCTGTGACTGCATGTCTTTGTGTTAAGTGGTGCTCAGAGGAGGTTTCGACTGGAGAGCTGGAGGGAATGGGAAGAAGTAGTAGAGACAAATGCATGTCTGGAAGCAATCTCTCCTCATAGTCTTCAAGAGGCATCAGGAACATTGCCTATACCTTGTTGTCAAGATAAGAGCCTTACAGGTTCCTAGAAATTCAAATAGTAGACTTAATAAATTAAAGTCATAATAAACTTAAAAGTAATACAAGAAAAGGGTACATCAAATTCCTTTTTCCTAGTTGTATCTGTGTAGGTGGCTCTCTACATGGAGGGCCAGAAAAAGGTACTTGCAGGGTGATTTATTCAGGGAACCTCTGTTTTGGGTTTGGCAACAAGTGCCCATCTAGGTATCACATTCAGATTATCAATAGCATCTGATCCTGTGAGAAACACATGAAGATCTGTTAGATATGCCACATTAAAAAAAGAGAGGCAGAGAGTTTTAGTTTAGCTTTGTGTGATATTTAACAAAATTACCCTCTGTACTTCTCTGTATAACAAGATTTTTAGCTTGGCTTCCCCTTGAAACGAGGCGCGTGCAATATTGATGTCTGTCTATCTGTCACATCCTTCTCAGAAATGTTTCTAGCAATGGGCACACTTCAGACAGATCCAACACAGGAGAAGAGACCCAAAAGCCATCTCTTCCTGAGAGGTCTGACACTGGCTGGTTCCACAAAAGAGTCCCAAATTAGTATAATCACTGGATGAAAAACAGCAGTGAGAGCCCTGTGGTTATCAGTTTGACCCCATGGCTGGTGGGTGACAACCTGTGTACTGACAAATCAATAAACATGTGCTGCTCAGCATGGAGCTGACAACCAGTTGCAGCATCTGCTGTGTTTTATCTGGTCAGCAGTTAGAGGATAAAGGAGTGAGGAGATCTCTTTCTGCTTGGGGAATTTTAAGAGAAGGAATGAGAGACTTGGTGAGGTCTTGTACCCAAGAGCTGGTGATACAGGAGACAAAGCTTTAAAAGCATTGCCTTACTCTGCTGCTCCCTACAAAGCCCACGTTTTTAGTGCCACTGGATTAAATACTAACCAACATTTTCACTTCAAAGCACTTACCTTAGAACTAATACCCAAAATACTAATGTTTGTAAGATATTCTCAAATTATCCTCTTTTGTGTCTCTGTGCACATTGTTCACACTGAATTCTCTGAATTCAGCATCTGTCCAGGACATGATTACTTAAAGCACACTGCCCATTTTACCAATTTCTCAGTAGAACCCAAGTGTTACTATCTTTCAAGTTTGAAATGGTTGAACAACATGATTTACAGAGTCTGTTGAGCAGTTATTTCAATTCTGTAACTATGGAAATCAAAATAGTAAAACAGGATGGAAAATAAATTACAGAAACAATACATAGATAATACACAAAAGCGGTAATAAATGGGTTAAATACAGGCCAAAAGAGCAGAATGGTAGAAAGAAATGGTGACTCAGCTTCCAGAAAGAGGCATTATTTTGCTGTTCACTTTGAAATGGGGATTCTCCATTGACTTAAAAAATATTGCCAGGGTGTTCCCGTGACTATTTTCCTTCTCTTTTGCTGTTTAATATTTTCCTATTCTTTTCTTCCCTATACCCCCTCCCAGCTACATTTCCTGGATTTCTTTCACCAGTTTTCTCTCCATCTTTACAGCAGAGCTTCCTCCATCAAGAGAGCCTCTCATTCCTCCTCCTTCCTACTCTACCAACTACAGCAGCATCTATTGCACTCTCAAAGGCCAAAGGATTTGTCAGCAGTTCAGTTTTTCCATTCTTCACTCAGTGCCCTCCTGAGCCTTCATTTCTGTCATTTTACCTCTGTAAAGTGAGAGAAATATAAACAGATGTGATAATATTTTCTTGCCCCATTGAACTATGCCATCATCTTGTTGCCACCGTTATCTCTATCAGCTTTCCTTCTTCCACCCCCTGCCTTCTCTTGGGTAGGAAATCACGTGCAGTCCTATGCAGCAAACTCTTTGAAGCAGCAGAAGAGTCTTTCCTTTTCAGTGCTCTTTGACAAGAAAGGTACCTGAGAGTCCATGCTGCTAACTACTGCATATTTCACAAGCTCTGAATTGAATCAATTGACTCCAGGGAAACCCACGTTTTTTCTATTCCCTGCACAGTGTGTTTAGGCTTTACTGTTTAATCAAGTGATGCTTAGCTCATTTGAACTGACTGATGTACAATTCTCAATTGTCAATTCCTACAGCCTAATCAACAGCTTAATAACAGGGGATAAACAGTCATCACACTTGATCCCAGCAGCACACTGCACATTGAGGCAGAGGTCTTGAATTCAAGGATGAGACTCATTTGGGTCCACCCTTGTTAGGCCAGAGGGGAAACCAGGAGGAAAGCTAGCCACGTGGTACAGTAGAATTGTAAAATTGGTTTTGGGGCTAGGGAATTTTTTTAGTCAAAGAGAAAATTCAGCACAAGTTTGTGTTTTCTGTACAAAAGAACCCCAGTACATGGAGGTAGTTGAATCAATGCTACAGCTACTGGCTGTAGCTCAGTAGGCTTTATAAGGTGTAGAACATTTGGTCAAAAGTCTGTTGGGAATGTTCTAATGAAGAGAAATGTTAGAGTGGCTTCTAAAGCTTGAGTTCATCTGTTATCCTGATTAGAGATCGCAAATTGGAAATATCTACATCCCCCCTGAAAACACTTTAAGTAGATGTTTCTTTCCATTACAGCATTAACTGAAACACCTATGTGAAAATATTTCAAATTATTTGTAAGGAATACAGCTCTTGAATTTTCTCTGACTTCTCAAAATTTAAATTATAAGTCTAGGTGTCCTGAAGAATAAATTCACCATATGGATATATCAGTGACACCATGGTGTTCTTTTATGTGTAAAGCTTTTAATGGCACCATTGTGCTGTAATGACATCAATGCTAGTAATGTCCTACTAAAGAACATTATTTGTTAAGGAACACTAAATCCTTAAATCTACAGGTTAAATTTGCCATTTCTGCAAGCATGTCACACATGTAGCATGGGCAGAGCTATGTGTTTGCAGCTGCGCAGGTGCTATGGGCAAAACACTGCCTGTAGTAGCTCAAAATTTGTGTGTTCTGGTTGGTGAGTTAGAGATTTTGCTTGAATTTCAGATTTAATTTTCTAGTTTTGAATTACAGTCAAAATCATAATGTTGTGGTTAACAACTAGCATCAAACTAGCATTTGACAAATTGCATGACAGACTTTGTTGCCAAGACAAATAATTTCTTCTGACTGGAAAACAGATCACTCATAATCTAAAAGAATTGTGTACAGGAAATATATCTTTTAACAGGAAAGCAGCACTGATGTAATGAGTGTATAATTACTTTTTTAAAAAATTATTTCCCAAACTACTGTCAGCAAGGGCATATCTGTTTGGCTTGGCATCTCTGTGATTTTTATTGCTTACTCCCACCCCTCGGAGTTACCTTTGCATTGCTCACAAACCAAAATCTCTTTCTATTCATAATCTTCCATTCAAAGAAAATAAATATTTATCAGAAGAAAATTATACTTTTTGAGAATGCAAACTGGAAAAGTGTTAAGAAATTTGTTTATAGTCTCCCCATCTGCTGTGACTTACCTCCCTTGCAATTTCAGTGCGCTGTGCTTTATTGTTTAAATTTGCTTTAGGTTTTGCTTGTGATGTATCCAAGATACCATGAATGGTTTGGTACTAATTAAAGAGAAAATACAATTATATGAATGGCTCTAGGGCAGTGGAGGAAGATCAAAAGAAGGAAAATCCAAAGTTCACAAAATTTTTCCACTCCAACTTTGATGATATTTCTGAATTTGAAATTAGCATACAGAGTGCATTTGCATTTTAAATGTTTGGACACAACTTATCCAGAAGCAAATAGTCATTTGGGGGCCATTTTAACAAGGCTGGAGGATAACAAAATACATCTTGCACTAATATACATCCTGTTTAACTCCATCAGAGACAAAAAAATTCTAAAAACACTGGGCCAATGCCTGCAGTGATGTTTTTCTTTTCAGCTATACTATACTGAAACAGTGCTTCTACATTAGAAATACTGGCTTAACCAAATCAAATACTAAAATCTGGTTTAATTGATACTGCTTCCCATGAGCATAACATGTAAACCTTTCTAATGCCTGAGTATAAGCACACAGTTTATTACAGAGCAGATGATCATGATCATACATTTTGTGACAGAAATCTGCTTGTTGCCTGAATGCCTCTGAGGTGGCTGTATGTAGGGGAAAAGGACTTTGAGCAGAGAAAACAATCAATAGTTGAGCAAAAGTATCTGAGATACCCCTTGGCTGACAGAGCTGACCTTCATCTTCTCTCTCTAAAGCTATCTGCCTTCTAATTCCTTCCAGCTACATCAATTTACTGTAGCCCATATTCTGTTAACATTATATTAAATTTACTTCACATTCATTATTTTATTTAAAATATTAGACTAACTCCACTGTGACTGCACTGTGTGAGATCAGATCTCTGTATGGTTGATACATAAATGGAAACTCACGTACTTTGGAAACAGAAATGCTGAGGAAACTGTGAACTCTAAAGACATAAAAGAGGCATTTTTAAGGACGCTTAAGTAGGATTTAGTTCTAAACCTTTTTAAAAAGATTAGACATGCTGAACAATTATTCAGAAATGGTAAACTGTCAAAAAAGGTAATGCTATAAGGTAAGAACTACAAATGGAAAAACAACAAAATCATAGATCCATAGAATCACTACAGTTGAAAAGACCTTTAAGATCAGGTCCAGCCATCAACCCAGAATTGCCAAGTCTGCAACTAAACAATGGCCCCAGAGCATATCTACACATCCTTTAAATACCCCCAGGGATGGTGGCTCCATCATTTCCATTGAAAGCCTCTTCCAGTCCTTGGAATTTCAGTTTAAAAAAATCTAAACCTCCTCTGGTGCAACTTGAGGCAATTTCCTCTTACCCTGTTGTGTTACTTGGGAGAACAGACCGAGCTGGCCACAGCCTCCTGTCAGGCAGCTGTGAGAGTGCCACGGTCACCTCTGAGCCTCCTTTTCTCCAGGCTGAACACCCCCAGCTCCCTCAGTTCTCCCCACAGGGCCTGTGCCCCAGATCCTTCCCCAGCCCTGTTGGCCTTCTCTGGACACACTGCAGCACTTCAGTGTCTGGTAGTGAGGGGCCCAGAACTGAACACGGGATTCAAGATGTGGCTGCTGGACACACTGTTTCTGCTACCAATTCCTCCTAATATGATTACAGTCACACATTAGGGTATTAATGATGTATCCAGAGCATAAGAATATCCAAATCCTGTCTCACCTATACACAGAGAGCAGAGATAACATTTTTAACACAGCTGAGTCAAAGTATTTATTTCCTTTACAAAGGCAAATGTCTCCCTTTGTTGCCTGGCCTGTTACTGCTACAGCAAAGGGTCATAAATCCCTAAACTGTGGAATGGGAGGCAGAAAAGGCATGGCAAAACTTCTTAGGGTGATGACTAAATTTCTAATTAATTACAAAACAGTTGATAGTTTATAGGTACTTTGGCCTTTGTCATCTGCACTTTCAACTTATGACTTCCCTCATGGCACTTCATGCAGTTTGGATTTACAGTGCAGAAATATTGTACTAGACAGAGACAAAAGCTAAAGTATCTTCTAATTCAGTGGCATGCTTCAAAAAGTTTTTCTCACTTATGAATTGCTTCAGATAATTTTCAGGGTTGTTGATAATCCTTTTCTTGACAAAAATTTGATTCTGTTCCAAACACAGTCAGAGCTGTCCCTTGTTTGCTCAGATGTAGTGCTGACCAAAGCAGGGGAGATGCACAGGGCAGGATTCAGCCTGCAAGGTAATACTCCAGTTTACATGTCTGTGTGTGGAGGGCACATTTGCACTCAAGTGTCCACTGAGTCCCTGCACAGCTACGGAGGATGCTGTCAGCCAATACAGCCAGTGGGACCTGAAGGGATATCCAGCTCACCTGCAAGCAGGCTCATTCAATTGATCCGTGAATTGCCATCCAGACACCACTGACTGTATTGAGCACATCTCCATGGACTGCAGCTGAAGTGTAAACAGTTCAATTTATCTGTCCTAATCTCTGTGTACACTGATGATATGATTGCTGGTTGTTCTTACTCACGTCAGATTGAATTACTGAATGGAGCTAAAAGAAATCCTGAAATCAATCCTACTTGGAAATATTATGAGCAAGAACCTCTTACTTAGCTGGAAGTTTGGCTGCTTAACCAGATCTGACTGTTTGAAGCACCAAAAACTGAAGTACTTAAAATCACCAGCTGTAATTTTGTATATTTCCACACCTTATTTTCCACAAGTTTTAAAGAACCAAAGGACCTCTGTCCTTTGATTAAGTCTCTGATTAATAGAAATAATTGCTGTGTCAGTAGATCAAGGGGAAAGATTTATAAAGCATCCTTGTCCCTAGTCACTTCCCTTAATGCTGGTAGATATGGATCCACTGCAGGTCATGGACCAAGGAGAGCAAATGGAGCTGCATAGCCAGGTACCTGCAGCACAGGTTATGGCCATAGGCTGTAGCAAAACCCTCCACTCATGGAACAAATACTTATCAAAAGCCTTTAGTTTCCCTGCACTGGTTTGGGGAGGGCATGAAAGTCAGAATGGATACAGTCACACTGGAGCCTTTGAAGCTCTGATATTTGAGACAAGGATCATATTTCTGCAGCTTGAGCCTGGATGTTGAAGTGCCTAAAATGTCCTACATGTACCCATGAATAACTGTTCATCTTGGATATTTTTGGGTAAAGAAAACTGCATTTTATAACAATTTTTATGCGAAGTTTATAAATCAAACTCCCTATTTCTTCATAATGTCTGCAGAGGGACTGACATTGGTGCCATTCAATCAGTTTTGCACTTGACTTCAGTAGAATCAAAGATGGCCCCATGGTGAATACAAATCCAGAAGAAATTACACCCAGGTGCTTTTCAACTAAAAGTTTATCCAAGTCAAAAAAAAAAAAAAAAACCACAAACAAACAAAAGAAAGTTTCTTTATTTTGAGAAACTATAGTCTCAGTACCTCAGGCTGGTTTATACATATTGTCTTTCTCTACAATGTACTTACCTGGTAAAATCTGAGATCAGGTGCAGCCTTTGATGTTGAAGGACGTGTTTTATACACAGCTTTACTTAATAAATTCCTTCCCAGCCAAATGTACTGAAGCGCTGCAGTGTCACACTGTGAACTATAGTCTGAGTAGTTAATATTACCTGGAGTGTATAAGGGAGAAAATGTTTTAACAATATTCATGCTTGAAGCTTTTAAGGTCTTGTGCATATCTATTTACAAACCTTAGATATCTTGGATGTATTTCATCAGTGTCAGCCCTAATACAAATCTTCCCTGAGCAAATTATACAATATTATCTAGGTAGTAAGTAAAATGTAGTGATAATCTGGAAATGTTGCCTGGAGTTTGAAGCTGTAAAAGCATTATGATCCTAGACACTATTATTAACCTATCAGGGTGTTTAAATATGTCAGATTAGCAGTCTGACAGCTGGTTCACATTCCAGAAGGAAAAAGGTGTGTGCTCAAACATATCTCCTCATGTAAGAGCTTTAGAAACAGTGTTATGTATGAGGCCTGAAATCAGTCAGCTCAGGTCTGGGGTGCTTTAAAAGAGCAATGAGAGAGCTTCATGTGTTTGAAAGTAAAGTTGTAAGAACACTCTTCTGGATTCCTGTCCTGCACACCTGCAGGTCCCCATGTGCCCTGGGTGGCTTTATGATGTTTGTATCCCCATTTCTGGTTTGTTTAGCCCAGAAATAAGTTTTGCACCTTTTAGTTTGGTTCTAAGAGAGAAAGGGAGAGAGAAGAAGTGCGCAGTTTGTTATCAGGAACTGCACTTGCTCCCCCGCATCCTACGCTGTCTGCAGCACAGTCAGCGCTCTCCTTTGCTTCCAGTTAGGTTTTAGCTGGCTGGGGCAGAGCAGTTCTTGGACAGGGATTTTCCTTTTCCTTGGAGCTGCCCAGCCCAGCTCTGGAGTGAGCGCCCAGCAGAGCCCCTGGAGCTCCCAGCTGGGGCTCAGCAGGGCCGGGGCTGGGAGAGGCTGAGCCAGCTGGGCTGCAGCCACAACAGGCACCTCCTGAGTCTGCCATCTCTTCAGAACAGAGAGAGGTTTTATTGTTTGATATTGTTCATTTTTGTACTGGTGAATGCTTTCCCTGTTAAATAAACAGGTTTTTTCCAGTTTTCTCCGAGGAAATATTTTCCCAAACCAACCAAGGGAGGGGCAGCTTGAATCTGCTTTCTAAAAGAACGCCGTTAGAGGATTTCTCCCCAGTTTGCCCTAAACCAGGACACCATGGCAGTGGCAGAGAGGATCTGCCCATCCCGAGAAGAGGCTGTGCCTCCAGGGATGACTTTTCCAGGCTAGAACTGAAATATGGTCTTTTAAATGATGGGTCCATGCTGGATCCAGAAAGTTCCCTACCATAAATGCCAGAGTTTGGGGTTCAAAACAATGGTGACCTGAAGGTTTCCATTTTTAAACACGAGTGGGATTTAGGAACAAGATGTAGTACGTAGAGGAGACCCTTCAATGTGGCTGCTAGGTCCAGTGCCCAGAGAAGGAATGGTGCTCACAGTGCCAGCAGTGCTCTGCTGCTGGTGCTGAGCATCTGGCCTGAACAGCTCATCCAAAGGGAGACCACTCTGGGAACAGGTCCTGTGTGCTTTGGCCTCAGCGTGGGTCCCAGCAGAAGGCTGGAAGTGCTGGATTTGTTTTAATTTAGTTTAAATTATTGGATCTGCATATGACCCTTCAGGTGTGCTTTCCATACTTCTTTTTAAGAAAATGTCAAAATCTTTCACATGGAGGTAACTGTTGGAACACACAGTGAGATTCACCGTGGGAGCTGACAGCACAGACACAGAGTGGGGAGGGAGGGAGGGAAGGGAGGGAAGGGAGGGAAGGGAGGGAAGGGAAGGGAAGGAAGGGAAGGAAGGGAAGGAAGGGAAGGAAGGAAGGGAAGGAAGGGAAGGAAGGGAGGAAGGGAGGAAGGGAGGAAGGGAGGAAGGGAAGGAAGGGAAGGAAGGGAAGAAGGAAGGGAGGAAGGGAGGAAGGGGAGGAAGGGAGGAAGGGAGGAAGGGAGGAAGGGAGGAAGGGAGGAAGGGAGGAAGGGAGGAAGGGAGGAAGGGAGGAAGGAAGGAAGGAAGGAAGGAAGGAAGGAAGGAAGGAAGGAAGGAAGGAAGGAAGGAAGGAAGGAAGGAAGGAAGGAAGGAAGGAAGGAAGGAAGGAAGGAAGGAAGGAAGGAAGGAAGGAAGGAAGGAAGGAAGGAAGGAAGGAAGGAAGGAAGGAAGGAAGGAAGGAAGGAAGGAAGGAAGGAAGGCTGCTGCACCCTGAGGGGCCATCACACAGCATTCCCGTGTGTCAGAAACATCCCATGCAGTCAGCCAGAGGCAATGTCTGAAGGCACCATGATTCTTATCCAGCAGGAGGAAATATATAGTTATTCTCATGAGGAAATATATAGTTATTCTCTAAAACAAACATTTCACTTATCAATGTGGCTCATAGAATTTACAGCTGCTGCATCAGCAGAGATAAAATGCAGTGATCATGGACTAAAATATTGCATCTTCTGTGACAGGGTTTGGGAGAGCAAATTTATTGATTTTTCTTGGGAGATGCAAATACTCAAGATCATGTGAATTTGCAAATCTTCATTATGACATAAGAGCAAATGGAGCACTGGGCCCTTACAAAGTTCAAATATTTCCCTCCAAATCAGCCCTACAGCTGTAATCTGTGAACTCTGGAGCTTGGGGGAAAAAAAGACAACTTTAAACTCTGGCAGTCTGACTTTTATTCAAGCATAATGAGGGTGAGAAAAAAAAAAGAGCAAAATAGTTTTGAGGAGCATCTAATAAAAGGCATAAAACCTACTAATCCTTCTGCAAAAAACATTAGAAGGAGGAAATCTGCCAGAAGTCCAGGAAGATGATCAAAGAATAAAGTCTCTGAGAAGTGTATGATAGAAGTCTCAGAAAAAGTTAGAGATATTCTAGGAAAACAATCTAAAATAAATCTTCTGCACACACAGTTACTTTGGAGGAGTTTGGGGAGGTTCCCACACTGGAAGTCTTTCTTCTACCAGATTTATTGGATGCTCTTTTTCAAACTGAAATGGAGATAACAAAGTTCATGGAAAAAAAATAGACTAAATGCATGATAATGGATCAGAAGGATCAACAGTAACAGAGTTTTAAAGGAACTTAAGGATAGTGTATTCAACAATTCAACAGCACTGTCTAACCTCTTGTTTTAAAATTCTTTGGTACTAGAAGTGGGAGATAGTTAATTTCATATCAGTTTTCAAAGAGTTTAGAGGAGAAAAAAAAGTTACTGCAGAACAGGGAGTGGTGGCTGTATTGGCAAAGTGATAGAAATGTTGATTTAGTGACCACTTGAAAATGTGATGTACAGACTGGGGACAGTCAGCAAGGATTTTAGAAGGGGAAATTATGGTTCAATAGAGTAGATCTGCAAAATGCTCAGGCAGGGGGTGCAGGGATAAGCAGAGGCAGCAAATCTCTACAATACTAGGACATCTTGAGGGGGCCAGGACTGTTTCTCCCCTCAAAACCATGACATACCAGATACAGGGTCTCGAAAAAGTGGGGTGGGAATACATGGGTAAAAATATTATTGACTGTAATTGCCAACCCAGGAATTAAGAACCATTAAAAGAAACTCACTGGTGGAAATTTTAAAATATTTTTTTTCTGTCATCTGATGGATAACTAAGCCGTGGAAATCTTTACCTCAGAATATTATGGACAACAAGAATCAAAGGGGAAAATTAGTTGAGGAAGGAAAAATTCATTAAATGTCCCTAAATATAAAGATACCCTCACTGAACTGCAGATTGTGTGAGACTGGCAGAATGCCCCAGGGATGTGCTGCTGCCCACTGCTGGGGACAGGGTGTGGGGATATGGGAATGAGAATAATGATACAAGGAGACAATGCTAGGTGACCTAGTGCACCTAAATTTCTATTGTTTTGTTCTTTTGAGCTTTTCAATTACACTTTCTTGGGTGTCCACACACAGATATATGGAGAACCAGATCAGTAAAGATATCTGGGTTACCCATTCCAGCAGATTTTCAAAGGAGCTGAAACAATCAAATAGAGGTGGGCAGCTAAATAATATATATTCATTTGCTGTCAAAAGAAATTCTTTTTCTTTAAAACATATCATCAGAGTGGCATTTATTCAAATGGAAGCTTACAGACCTTATCTCCAAGTGTTACAGAGTCTGTTACAAAGAAGTTTCACATCAGCAAGGGCTGTGGCTCTGTAGAGGCTGGATGTATTATTGGAGGTGACAGAGCTGTGATAACCAATGCTCCTGCCTGCTGGCACCGGAATAGGGATGTCCTTGTGGGACCCCTTTTTGCCCTCAAGGTGAGCAAAAGTGAGGTGCATTAATAATTTGAAACAAGAAGAATTGCAATCTTAAGACAAACTGTCAGAGAAGTGTTTAGCACTTATATTTGTTACTACAGTAACAAAAGTTTGTGAGGATTTTGATGCTTGAATAATTGAGACTTGGGATAGTTCGAGTGGCCTGGGCCCCAAAGGTGTAGACATGTAAAGCATTCAGATACAGCTAAAGCCCTGCAAACCCCAAATAAAGCCAATTAAAGCAAGGTCCCAACAGGAAGTTTTGAGAAAAAATATGCATCTGCAGCTTGCTAGAAAGGGAAAGCAGGAATGTGTCTGAGTGACTGACAAGGGAGCAGTCAGCCTGCAAATGTTGCTGACATGTTCAAGGATGAAGGAAACAGGCAGGAGAAGATGGAGAAATATCTGTAGGGAGGATCGAGGGAGAAGTGGGGAAAATCCTTGAAGGGAAGTTAGAGGAAACACTTGAACAGAAAAATGAAGGAGCAGACTGGAAGACTGAGAAGAAAGAAGTGAGAGCTCAGGAGCACTTCCCAAAGCTGGGATCAGACGCCACCTCTTATTCCACCCTTCTGTACCCTAGATATGTTTACTGTAGCCCCTTTTGAATCTCTTACATCCTGGGTCCACACCAGTGCACTGTTCATACCAAAACTGTGGTAAACATTTTTATGTTCCCATTCAGTTCCCTTGGGTGGCTGGAGGTCTTGCTCCAGGAGCTGTGGAAACCGTGGAAGCTGCAGCCAGCCAATGCTCCCACCTGCCTCATTGAATATAAAGGCACATTACAGTGGCACTCCTGTGCTGGAGGGATCAGGAGAGGATCCTGACTGGTTGAGTTTGAATTGCAGTTTCAACTGAGTTTCATCCATGAGGCACAGCTTAACTGAGTCTTCAGCAGGCTTTTGTTCACAGTGGAGGCTGCTTGGGTGACTTCACCCTCACAGATAAGACACAGATACCCAAAATATTTAATACTGGCACCCATCTCCAACAAAGAGAGTATTTTTTTGCTTCTCCATTTCAGATAAATGTATAGGTAAATGTTGAACCTTGAATATAATCTGTCTGTCATGTTGAGGACAATGTATAAACCCTACCCATTGTGTGCTGTGGGGAAAGAGGATTGGCAGAGAGAAAAAATATCCAGAGCAACAGATGGGAGGTGACGTGATAACTGTCTGACCAGTGGTAACCTTAATCTAAGTAGTTTCTTAATCAAGATTAAGAAGACACCAAAGGCAAGAGAGAAGGTGAAGAACAAACCCGTAATTAATAAAACAAATACAAGATGATGAAAGACATGCTGATGGATAGAATGCAAGAGAGGAGGGAAATCACAGGAAAAATTGTCATATGTTCTGTCAATATGAAAACAAAGTATTCAGACCTTGCATCAGCCAACATGAACAGAACAGGAAAATGTGGGCAATGTTACAGGATTACAAACCATTTTACAGATAACAAAGGGACAACAAGGTTAAGCAAAGTGGTGAAAATAATTTTAAAAGTATATAGTAATTTGTTAAAAAAGAATAGTGGAAAACTTGGCAAGAAAAATCAATTGCCAATAAAACTCAAATAACACCTTTTCTAGCTCTGATGAAAATGCACTTTATTTTTGAAAGAGTCTCAATAAAAACAGAGCACTTACAGTTTTTCTCCGAAATGCTTTTGTGTTGAATTCAGTCAGTAGAGTTCACACTGATCAACCTGAATGTTTGAAATGTTTCCACTGAACCTGCTGCACTCTTTATTGGCAAAAAAAAGTTTCAGATGAAATGTTTCACTCAGTAGTACCAAAACTGAGAGGTACTTTGACCTAGTTAAGAGGAAAGACATTACGGCTGGCAGCCCTGGCTGACAAAGAATGTTGAGGCCACATACCTGTATTGAGAGAAGCTGAAATCCAAGTAAGTGAAGCCATTATTGTGTCTTCCTGCACAAGGCTCCAAGTGTGGCTTTGCACAGGATCTGACAGAGTCTGCTCACACTCAGATCAGGGTGGTTACATTCAGCTGGAATAATTACTTTTCTGAGATTTGTTTCTGACTGGCCACAAGGATTTTATTACAGAAATAATGGTTTGCTTAAGCAGAAAGACTTTTTTATTTGAACTGGTGAGATAAGGATAGTTATTTGCCCTGCTCATCACAGCCTTCCTAGGCAGAAGCAAGATACTCCCAAGGTGGTACAGGGACATCACAGGAGTCCCACAGGAACACAAGACAAACTCCAAAGAACTGTGCCTTAACTGTGCCTTTTAAATAATTCATGCATTCAGCTTTGGGAACACAGAAGTTAACACGTGAAAACATAATTCTTGAATACACAAATTACTTCCACTAAATTTATAGCAGAACCTTACTGCCTAGTTCCCATGGTCACACTATTATTAGTACAATTCAACATAGCACTTTCTTGCTAAACAGAAATTATTCTAGCAATGAATCCAAATAAAAATACTTTGCTCTTATTGTCCAGTTTACTACTGGGCAAGGTCAGCCTAGCTTCTCTGGTCAGTGAGGTAGCTCTTATGTATTTTATTTATCAGTACAGAATATATAGAATATACCAACAGAATATATAGAGTATACTAACAGCTGAGGTTACTTTTATTTGACAGTGTTGGATTTCTCTGGTCTCAGGTTGCTGCAAAGCTGTAGAGTCTTCACAGGGCTCTGCACAGGTTATCTCAGCAATTTTTATGTTTCTCTTGGTTTTAATGAGATGCGATTTGTTACATGGTATTTTGTCTTCGATACCAAATATACAGAATCCATACAGAATTACTGCTGCTGTACAGGTTTTAAGGAAGTTGGGTTTTACTGTCTCTGTATTCGGTGTCTCTGGAGTTGCATGGCATCTTGTGCACTTCCCTTTGTATTTCTGGGGTCCCTGTCTTTCAAGTGGACTAAGAACTCCACCTTTCCTTTCCTTCATACTTCAAAGCTGGACTTTTGGAGAGAACTAGAGAACCTGTTTTCGATAGGCACATGTCTTCATCATCATGATAAGGGTGTTTGTCAGCAGATTTAAGAATGTGTTGCCCCAAACGAAAGATTTCCATAGAAATTTTCATGAACTCTGAAATAAATTTGGTATCATTCCAAAGCATTTGTTTGGGAGATGTCAAGAGTTTTTAACCCTGTCACTTTTTAGTACCACTTTCCAATGCAAAGAGACCTGTGAGACTGAGAAATTAATTCATGGGTGTCATGGGTAATAGAGGTAGGAGAGGTAGGAATGATGCATTAAAGATTGCTGAATTACTGAAGCCAGGGATGATTCTGATGGGATGAGTTTTTGAAGCTTATGTCTCATCTAGACATTTATTTTCAAAAAGCAAGTAATTTGAATGACAAGATACTGGATTGTTTACAAGGCAGATGTTATATTTTCTGTACATTTATTGAAATGCTCTAATACCTTTCATGCTGTCTTTCAGTTGCTTGCAGTGTAGTGCTAGAAGCACTTGCTGCCTGATGCATTTGGGAACATTTTGATCTGCTTGTGGAATTGTTTTTCTGATGCCTACCAGAGTGAAACTAAAGCAGTTACTTCAGGAAACAATTTCATTATACAGATTTTCAGCCATTATTTATTTATAGAAGAGGACATGGAGCTCCAGAACCTAGGCACATTTTTGAAGGAAGACACAGTTATTGCAATCCCAGTTAAACTCTTCTTTCCTCTGGCCCCATCTCTGGATCCAGCTGGGTTAGAATCCTCTAACTCCCTTTGGAAACAGCACATCTGGTTCATTCTTCTAAAGCAGCCAGTGGGCAGTGCCCTGGAGGGGTTCCACAGGTCACCTAGCAAGCCCTCAGTCTTCATACTCAGCTCTGCAAGTACCCACTCTGCTTTTCTGGCAGACCATGTCAGTCTCAGTGGGTTTTGTGACCTTGTGTGGTGGTTTGACCAGGAAGAAGTGGGAATTCTGGGAAGCTGTGGTCAAACCAATGAATGTTCTGAGTTTGAGACTGGCACCTGGTGTAGCCAGTGGGGTTTGGACACACCTCCGAGAATACGCAGGGGTTAAAAAGCAGAGCTCTGGCCCTGGCAGGGCTCTCTTGGGACGTCGAGGCGAAGAGGTCAGATCACCCTCCCCTGTCCAGCCGCTGCTGCTGGGCGGGGGAGGGGCTGCCATGCGGTAGGCCTGGGGCCTGGACAGAGATGGAGGGTGAGAAGGCCCTCAAGGATGGAAGGGTGGAAGAGCCCAGGGAGTCAGCCCTCGGGCAGCCATCGCCCCCCCCAGGAAGGAGAGAGGAGAGCCGGCGACACCGAATGTGATAGCAGCCGGCCCAGGAGGAGAAGGAGTGGGGGGGGAAGAGTGCCCGGCCGGAGCGGCAGCGTGTGTGGGAGTGCCGCAGCTCCTGGACAGACAGAGACTGAAAGTTTTAACCCCTTTCTTTCATGATTGGGGCCTTGCAAAAATGCTAATCCTCCTCAGAGCTGAATAAGAAGGGAGATAGGAGATGAGATGAGACAAGGACCTGGCCTGAAGGACGTAGAGAAGACTGGCTGAGTGAAGAGAGAGATGCTTGGAGTGGCCTTGTGGCTGGACTTTTCTTGTGGCCATGGACTCAGTTTGTTCCTGTGACACAGAGACTGCACTTAGGGGGAGGCAGTGCCTCAGAACCAGGAGGGTTCATCATGAGGACCCCCCGGCCCCAGGGGGTTGGAAAAATATGGGGGGGACAGATGTCCCAAAGCAGAGACTGTGCCTTTTTGGAGTGAGACAAGGCATCCTTAAAAGACAACCCTAAAAGCAGCTCTGATCCATGCACGGTGGTGAGAGCACTGGGCATGGAAGGAAGATGTCACAAGCGGCAAAAGGCCTTTTTTCCGGGCGGTGCCGAAGTGACAGGGAAGCACACGAGGTTTCAGTGTGTTTCCAGGGGAAGCCTATGGAACAAGAAGGACTCCTCTCCTCTTCATGAACTGAAGTTTGAGTATACTAAAGTGTGGTGCCAGGCTGGGCAGTTGGTGATTTGGGAGAATGTATCGGATTGGGAAATTCAGGTAGTGGGGAGGAGGAAAGTGGTTTTTTTGTAAGGTTTTCAATTTTTTTTCTTTTCCTTATAGTTTTTCCCTATTTTCCTGTAGTTTAGGTAATAAAGTGTTCTTTATGTTTAAGCTGGAGCCTGTTTTGCTTATTCCTGGTCACATCTCACAGCAGACACCAGGGTGAGGGCATTTTCATGGGGGCACTGGCTCTGTGCCAGGCTCAAACCATGACACCTTGTAAGGTTTTTCCCTTTGCCTTGCACTGCTGCTTTCCTTATATTGTTCCAGTTCTTTCAATGTCTGACATACATCATCATTTCTGAGGCAAAAATCATCAGCAGTGGTTTATTAATAGATATATGTTAGAAGTTTTAAGTGGAGGGAGATCTGCTTTCTGTGACTTGTGGGCATCAGTGCTGAAAATCAGCACTGTTGTTTGCTGTGGCTGTTTGCTGGGTTTGAAGTTTACCTCAGAGGCATTGCAGCACTAGAATGCCACATGTTCTGGACTTCCAAAATGTTTGAAAAGGTATTACAAATGGATATCATAAACCTGGTCAGGACTTGAAATTGCATGTGCATACACACAAGAGTTTTCTGAATACTATACTGGTAAACTTTGGTGTATAATGCAAATCCTGGGGTTAATCAAGTTACAGGCACAGAAATATACTTCTGTAGAAGTGAAATTCCAAAGTTAACCCTTCCAGTTAGGAACCAGTAGGGGTATCAAGTTTACCAAAGCACCAAGGCAAGGGCTGTTGTGGTAGTAGTGAACAAAATTGGACACCTTACTTATCAGACTGACTTGATAGCAAATATAAGATGAGATGTGCTTTACAATATGGAGATATTATTATAAGATATTGAAAAAAATAATATAGAATTCTTCCATATTTTTTCAAGTATTTAAAATTTTATCAATACTGCCATGCCAAAAGCAATGAGTTCAGAAGGTTCAGCAATCTCACAGGCTTGGCCCTAGGTAAGAATAGATTTCCCTCTAACAGGAAAAAGGCAGAAGACAAAATCATCTCCAGTGTTACCAGTCTCAGTCCCCAGGGCTCTCCCACCATGCAGGCTCAGATGCTCGGTGGGGGAGGCAAAGCCCCTGATACCTCTGCTGCCTTCAGGCTTATAAGACATCAGCTTCTGAAAGGCAGCAAAGTCCTGCTGTCAAATGTCAGCTTGAATAAAGAGGCAGTGCAGTGGTCTCAGGGCCTATTGTCCATTTCTCTTTTCTTCCAAGGAAAGCTGCTAAGGGATCAGGAAGAGCTGTAGCAGAGATAAGTGAAGAATAGCACATGACAAGCTGTGCAGGCATAAAGACGTATGCAGGTGCCTCAGGGGCATTGAAAGGAACTATACAAAAGTCAATGCCTTTATCATCTGTTCAGAACTTGTCTTGCCTCTCTGCCAGCCCATTTGCAATATTGGCTAGCACTGCTTGGGAAATCAGATTTAAATGATTGTAATGACTTCAGTTAAATCTTAGCGTTCCAGCTCAATAACAAGGCTGCCTCCTGCCTCCTTCCACTTCCACTTTTTTCTTCAGGGAAAACTGCCCCATATTGCTGCCTTTCAGCTCCCTGTCTCTTCCTCATATTCAGCTCATTCTCTCAGCAGGCCTTTAGCTTTGCATTGTCCACTCCCCCTTGTCTGCAGCATAAAGGTGCTTCAAGCCCTGACCCACTTCCTTCCTATCTCACAAACCCCTCTGAGGTCCAAGGATGGGTCCCCTCATTCAGAGGAGATGGGGAGCAGGGTGAAGGCTAGCTTTGGGAAGGCTGCTGATTTTAAAAAAGGGAACTAAACCAGTCTGGGAGTAGATTTTCCCATGCAGAACTAGCTGGAGCCTTCTGGCAGAGTACATGGAAGAATTCCCAGCCCTGGGAGAACCTGGTGAATCCTGACCAGATTTAGTACTTGGATCATTTGTCCCAATAGTCTTCTGCCCACTGTCTCAAAAAGGGCAAGTACAGTTCCTGCATGTCAAGGGAAGCATGGCACTGCCTCAGCTGCAGGGCATTTCTTAGCAGAACACTAATGCTTTACAAAAGACAAGAGAAGCAAGAGCCTTCCCCTTTCTCCCCCCATGCATTCAATAGCTTCTTTTTGTCCTGTTCATGACAGAAAAATTATTTGTCCCTCTTATCATCTTTCTACTTGATTTCTGTCACTCCTAAAAAGTCACTTTCTCCACGAAAGTATATGGGGAACTCAAAGCTCCAAGTGAGGGCACAGAGTGTGACTGTCATGCCCACACCCAGGGGTTGAATGCCCATAAATTGTTAATCTTAAAACCTTTCTCATTTCAACATTAAAGCATATTTCCTATCATGGTTCATTATATTCTGGGAATCACAGCCATGCTTTGGCAGAGAATGTCACAGAGGCCATGAACCTGCACCTCAGCTTACAGTGGAGAAATCTCACCAGTGGCCAATGACCTTAGCCACTGCCGAGCAATTCCTTGAATCTTTCAATCAGCTTCTGCAGGAGGGATTTCTCCTGCTGGACAGTGCCCAAGAGGAGGTACAGACACATCTGCCTGGCAGCTGTTTGCACTGCAGGTGTTTCACTGCTCACACCTCCCACCCAGTGTCCTGGGTCAGCACCCCAAGGGCAGCCACACAGAGGGACAAATGGCTCTGAATCTTTAAGAAAGTTATTCCCCACCGCCAGTGTCTTTTATTTCATTTCCTCTTGCAAGTTGTTTTATTGTTTGTGTTCCTTTCGTGGCATGACAGCAAAGTGGGAGTCAGGTAACAACTGGTTGAATTCTTGGCGGCAGTTTTGAATTCTCCAGCTCAGCTGTGGAGCACTGACCTCTGCTGTTTCATGTACTGCATGGGTGAGTTACCCCACCTTCCAACAACTCCTAATTCTGGCTGTCAAACACTCCCAAGTGGCCATGCAAACGAAACTGCGAGCACAGCCAGGACCTCATGGCAGATGTTTCTCTGTCTGTGGGGGCTGATTCCTCAGTGCATTACTGATGAGCTGCTGTTGTTAGTGGCACATGGCACACACCAGGTGAGATGCAGACAATCCCTGCAGCCCAGGGTGGCAGTGCTGTGCATGGAGTTTGGTAACAGTGTCAGGAAGCCCTGCTGGTTGTGAACCCCGTGGTTATGCAGTGCCAGCTGAACTGGTTTCACAGAGTATGAGTGCAGGAGAGAAGTCATCAAGGGCTTTGCTACAGTGCCAGGCAGGGTTTAGCCAGATAGAGTAGAGAAAATTGCTAAATGTATGGACAAAAGGAAATACATCTGAAGCTTTTCTGCAAAATACCCGTAATGCTCAAGCCTGGAGCTTGGCTTCAGTGCTGCTCCTGCCCTAAGGCTCAGCTGAGTGCTGTTTGCACTGCCTGTGTGTCCAGCTCTGCAGCTATTGCAAAGCTCATATCCTGAGAAAAGTGATGATCCTGGGTTTCTGGTGTCTGAAGATACTTGATGCAAGACCTCTGAGTTCTTGCAGTTATCTTAAAGGCCCTGAGTAGTCAAATTTAGCCTCACAGCAAAACACATCCTAATAATATTTTAATGCGCTGATCAAACTCCATCTTTAATAACTATTTACAGTATACACTTGGACAACTTCAAACTTTTTTGGCATGGCCACAGCTACTGAATTTGTGCCAGAACCTGTCCCCTGACAATTCAAAACTGCCTTCCTCTTTACAGCCTAAATGTATTCCTGGATGGTTTATATGCATTTGTTCAGATGCCAAGACTGCCCTTTCAGTTAAATAGCTCTTCCCCCTCTCTGGGACCCATTCCCTCGTGTTTATACTGAGTAATCATAAAATTCATCAGTTTACTGTAAGGCATGCAGATCTGTTTTCTAGGCAACACTGTCACAGCTTTTTAAAGGTTTTCACCTCCTTTTTTGCAAATGAATGCTTACTGGCTGTGAAGTTGTTCATTTTCAGAAAAAAAAGACTAAACTTGGTATTTATTATAGATGCCACTATAGGCTTAGATGTAGAAATTTTCTTTTTAGATTAATATCTTTTGCTTCTTCATTCTGTTTCTACCTTGATAGGCTGCAGAATTTTGCCATTTTATCCTGAAAACAGTGGCTGGTGCAGTCCCAGACTTCCTTTCTTGCCAGCACGTTCAGATTTGCTTGCATTTGCAGTAATTTCAGAACAAGTTGGAGGCATGCACTGCCCAAGTCTAAAACCAGGCTGTTGTAGATCCATGGTGTTTGTCAGGTCAGCTTGGATGAGATCTGGCAGGAAAAGAAAATCACTTTATGCCTCTCTTCTTTCTTTCTTTCTTTGCTATTACATTTTAAAACCTTTAATAATGGAGAGATTATTGGACAAATGGACAAATAAATGGACAAATTTGTACACAGACCATAGTGAGAGAGCCCAGCAGTGAGCTGATTCTTTGCCTCTTACCCCCATTTATTCTGTTAGATTTTCATTTCAGTTTGATTTAAAGAACATTTATTTTTGTTTTGTAGTTCCATCAAGCTCCTAATTCTTGGGCTGCTCTTCCCCCTAGGTTTCATTCTTTATTAATTTCAGATTATCTCTCAGCTTCCTCATAAGAACATAGGCCAGGAAAAGAACTACTAAATCCTCATATCTAGTTCTGTTATCATGAGCAGTTACAGCTTCATGCAATATGTTTCCTAAAATGCCTCCTTACATCCTAAAATAACCTTGCTCTGATTAGCTGGTCATTGCAAACATCACTCTTCTAAAGCTTAGATGCCACCAGCACCAGATGTCTAGAGCCTACATTATGCTTTAAAAACTCTCCATAGTACTGCTAAAACTCTTTCCCATTGGTTTCCTTGACTGGTGTCCCATGGTCCTCCAAGGGATGACCAACATTCACATTTTCTCCATCATTTGTTGTGACAGTCTTCTGCACTGATAGTGTCTCCCATCAGTGGATTTTACTACCAGACCTCTACTCTTGCCAAAGCTGGTAACGAAAACATGAAATGATTGACACCCAGGCTGATCCTTGAGGTGCCCAGTGTATCCTCACAACAGCTGGAGGCTTTTCTTTCAAGCCAAAAATGACAGCTCCCCATGAACAAAATGCATGAACACCTTACAGTCTCATGTTAACCTCTTTTTTCCAGTTAGTAAGTGTTTCTGTATGACACAGGATCAAATGCTTCATGAAAAGTGTGTTGCTTTGTATTTCTTTCCATGTTTTTAGCTATTCTTTCCTTCAATAATTGGCCAAAGAACTGGGATAAAATTGAATGATGACTGGTTGTTCCAATTATTTTTCAGTTCCTAATTTTGTCTTTTTTTTCCTAAAATGTAGGTAATGCATATGCTCTTCACCACTATCTCAACAATGAATTTGATTTTAAAGTCCTTCCTAACATCTTTGCAGTTTAATGTGTTGGTTGTTTCGGTGTTTGGGGTTGGAAGCTGCATTCCTCCAGTTTGAGCACATTATGATTGGTTTTGATGCTGTGGATTTGGAGGCGTGAGTTTCCATTTCCAAATGCTCACACCCAAGCAGTCACAGCATCATCCTCCTCTTTTCTATCATCCTCTTCATTGAAAAATGAGACAAATAATTAGGCCCTAATTCCTAATTCCCAGACCAACTCCATATCTGCTTTTCTTCTTTCTTTATTAATCTCACTGAAGATTATTCAACTACTTGTTTCAATTTGTCTTAGAGTTAGCACAGCTTGACTTTTACAAAGCTATCTTTTAGACCTAACCTTCAAAAATGTATCTTTCTTCGCTAATAATTTTCTTTTCCTGGAATTTCTGAGGTCTCCGCTCACATCTTTTTTTTTCTTTTTTTCCTCAAGGCTTTTTTGGGAAGCTAGGTAATGAGGGTAGAATGAAACAGAGTTTGTTAGTCATCAATACAGAGCGGAAAATATCCCTGGAATTTCATTTGTCTTGTCAAGATACTTCAGAAAATTTATATCTTTGTCCAAATAAATTCAAGGTTTGCCCCACAATTAGTATGGACTTCTTTAGTTAACTTGTCAGTAGCTTCTTTGGCCTTTTAAAAAGTTCATCCACCTAAAATATGCATTAAAATCCAGGTTCAGAAACATTTTTATTCCCATATTATTTAATATATTCTCATTTTATTTAAATTGAATTGACTCATGGTCATTGAAAGTGAGGTTATTTTCAGCTCTTCCTTGTCTTTACCAGAAGTGTGTTTAAAATATCTCGGCTATTTGGATCAGTAACTTGTGGTGGAATGTCAGCTGTATATATCTCAAGAAATTCCTAGCTTATGCCATAATAACACCTATTCTCCAGTCTGCCTGTGGTAGCCTACACAGTACTTGTGTTGAATTTATTAATTAATGAGATCCAGTGCATGTCAGTATGCCATGATATGTTTTGGATGAAGAACAGGCTCTGCAAAGAGAAGTTAACATTAAGGTAGAAAGATGTAGCACTCCTTTGGACAGCACTGAAATAAACACTTTCAGTGGTAAGTCTGTGTGAGAAAAGTGCATTTTGGATATGGCCACAGCATCAGAGACCCTGCCTGAGTGACAGCTGAGCCCAGCACAGGGGTTTGCCTTTGTTCCTGCTGTGGTCTCTGGGCACGCACCCCAGCTGGCACACAGACCTCCTGACACACATCCTATGGCACAAAGACACATGATGGAAAACTCCAGTGGGCTGTGACATAGTTCTCATGTTATTTTAGATACTTGAAAGAGAAAATGAGAAGAAAAAAAAAAAAAATAGCATGAGATCCCATGCCCTTTGGACACCACAGGAGGTGACACAATATGAGTGTAACTTTTGACATGCACCACCTGTGGGTTTCCAGCTGTACCACCTCCCTTACCTGATTCATCCTAAAGAAGCATTTTTATCTCTGGTTGTATATGATTTCAGTTTCCTCACTCTTCATCAGTTAGTCATCTACCTCTGCTACAGCTATTAACAATGTGTTGTCATGACATTCCTAAGGATTTTTTGCCCACATAGTGATTAGGCCTGCATCCTTTAGTAGCTCTCAGCTTCCATATTTTTCCTGGACAATAAATACCCATTGCAAATAACCATGGCTGGAACACCAGAAATTGTGTTCTTTCATGAGGAGTTATTGGGACCCACCTTGTGGATCACCTGCCACACACACTTATAAAAATCTATTATGTTCTTACATTATTTTTATTCTCCAGCTAATAAAGCTGTTGTACTAACTAAATTATTCATAGAACTACATTAATCTCAAAGTTTAATTATCGTGGCTAATGATGAAAACTAGGAAGTTAAATGCTCCCAAGATGATACAACCCCACACAGAATTTCTGCTTCTATCAAATCAAAGAATTCTGTATCCAAACATGAATCCAGCACATGAGGTCTAAAACAGGTCCCCTTGGTGTTGTGAAATTTCTCTCACAGTTGACTTAACTGAAGTAGATTGCACTATCATTGCTATTCTCTTCTACTAATTTACAGTTTAACACATTTTTTCATATAACATTACTTCACTTTCTCAATTGTTTCCATTTTTCTGAGCAATTCATGTTCTGTAGTGATCATCTTTGGATACAGCTGTCAGTCATCCCTATTTCTGTTATGTCCAGCTTCACATCTTGCAACAGCTGATCAAATTATTCCATTTTGCTGCCTAAGCATAACTAGCAGGTATCAAAATACCTGCTACCTGTCTACTCAGCCAGTCTTCTCCCCCTGACCATAGCACCTGCCTCACTACCACTTTCCATAATACTATTTTCTTTATCTTTACTGTCCAGTCACTGAATGTTTGGTCTTCTTTTTCCCTTTTCTTAAAATCAGCATGTGAAATACACATATCTTCATATATATATATATATATATATATATATATATATATATATATATATATATATGTATGTATATTCTTATCAGATTTCTTATCAGAAAGTCCAGGCCCCAATAAGTCAAATGGCCATAATTGCATCATGTCTTTAGTATTATCACAGGAATGCAGTAGAAGATTCTCCTTTTTCTCCTTCTTAGCAGTCTCTATAAATATTCTTAATCCTGTGGAAATACTCAGGCTTGTCTATATTATCAAGCAAGATGATATGAAATAAGAGAATAAGTAGATTAAAGTAGTTACTGCTGAAGCCTCTTGCATCCTCATCACATGGGACTTTAGGGTTTTGCCTCAAATCAGAAACAGTTCTGTTTCCTGGACCCAATGCCTGCATTATCATATTGTTTGAAGTTTTTTGAAGGAAGATTAACCCACTTTTCTCCTTCACTTTTGGGGAGGAGGTTGCTGGGAGCATCACATCAACATCCTGAAGCAATTCCACAGGGCACCTTCCTCATGCTGCATGGAAGCTCAGGTCACACAAGTCGAGATGGGATTTTATCATTCCAGCTAAGAACATTGCCCTTGAATCTTAAATTTCTTCACACTTTTCTCACTGACTGCCTCATACCCAATAGCAGTCATGTGGCTAGCAGCCATCTATGAGCACCACCAGGAATTTTCAGTCTTCCTATGCACAAACTAACAGGCTGTGTCATCTCCTTGGGGATCCAGCTGGCACCTCTCTGAAGAGCCTTTTCAAAGGTGGGCATTGTACATGGCAGCCTTCAAACACAGGATCGAGTAAGAGGTCATACATGACATTTGCCTTTTTGTACTGCACTAGAACTGTTCCAGGTATTGTGGAAGCTCTCCATAGTTCAAGAGGTTCTCTTAGGCACAGGTTTTTGGGTGATGAAGCCCACACATTGAGCCAGAATTTTAAGGTCCCTACGCAGTGTTGAAGAACTTATCTAAATGAACTTCTAGGCTCCTCCAGAAATACTCTGATTGCATGCAGCAGAACTATTTCTGTGGATGGCATCAGTAAATGGAGAGAATGATGGCATTTGCTTCAAAATTGCACATTTCCTCCAGCCATGACATAAATATAAACACAGAGGATTATTTTCCCACTCAGAAGTGCAGTCCACATCACCTGGATCAATCTCAGTTGATGGATGTGTAGCTTCTGTCTTCACTCAGGATTGTGTTTGACCCTGTGTCTTCAGCCAACTCCACTCAGCATTTCCTTTATTCCCACTTTCCCTTTTTCCACTCAGCATTTCCTTTTTTCCCAGCTACAAGCTCCTGAGAGACTAATCCTAATCACCAACATGACTGACAAAATCTCTATTCAGTTTATTGGAGATTTAATGGGTCACTGTTTGTAAATACCATTTTGGGGGGGTAAAATAAGGAAACAGAAAACCTCTTGCAGTTTGGAACCAGAGAGGTTTGAAGACTCTTGCATGTGAGGGCATGGAAAGAAAAGAGATGGTCAGCATAATTCCCATTCAATTTTTTTTATTCCTTTATCAGGAAACTTGCCATCCTCATACTCTACAGGCAAGCAAATTTGGTCTGTTGTCAGGAAAAGAATGAAGATGAGAGAGGAGTCCTGCCAGTGGGAATTTCTCAGCACTGGTTTCCTGCATAGCAGTCAGCTTTTTTTATAAATAGAACCTCATTTCATGCAATGATATAATATTAATCTGTCACTGTGTTTGGCACAACCATAGGATAGTGAACTGCTTGTTTGCTAATTACCATTTGAGCTCATGCACAGAGCACAGTCTGTGATAATATTAGCTTGGTCAGAGTCACAAGTCTGTCAGTGCCAGCAACAATTCACTGTCTGTTTCCAATCTCTGGAAGTGTTGTATCTGCATCCTTTCATCCCACGAGGTAAAAATCCTGGCTCTCTCTCCTAGTATGAATAATTTGTCTTGTCACTCACAGCCCTAGAGGAAAACCATGTGACAGTTCCTGTTAGCTGTTCACACGAGAAAAAACTGTTTAAGAAGAAAAGCAAACATATAAGGCATTTTAAAGTACTTTTATTAATCATTTTTTGAAAGTTTTAAAAGCTCCACCAGACTCCAACATGTGGGAGAAAGGAACAGTTTGGGTGGTGAGGCACTGGAAGAGGTTGCCCAGAGAACTTGCAGATACCATCTCTGGAAATGTTTAAGGCTGGATTGGATGGGCTCTGACCAACATGGTGGGTGAATTAAATGGTCTTTAAAGTCCCTTCCAACACAAGAGAGTCACCTTGTCATCACAGCAGAGGAAGAAATGGAGGAAAGCCAGGGCCACCCTTACAAAGAGAATAATCCTGCCAGGAGCTTTCTCAAGCAGTCAAAGGGAAAACCTGTGGATGTGATTCTTGTAAGTTTTACAGCTGCCCAAATGGTTCTGAATGGTGTCAGTCACACGAGTCACTCATTTATCAGTTCCCCTGCTGCTTATCATGAAGGCCCTTGGTTAGAGGGGTCCCAGGCTGGGCTGTCTGTCAGGAGGGTGGTGCTGACCTGATGTACCACCAAAGAGTCTGTAGGAACTGATGGTTTAAGAGTTTTTATTAAGTCAGTGAACTTTTCAAATCCAAACACCATTACTACTTAGCAGTAGAACTGTGGTAGCTTTTGTTGCATTTCCGTTTCGGTAACATTGCCATTACAGACAGTGGAAGTTGGACAAAGAGATGGGAGCCATGTCAGTGTTATAAAATCATCTCTTAGCATTTTCACTGAAATTACATAAAATTATTTCCATTTCACAAATTTGTATAAAACTGAAAGTAATTTCCTTGTAGAGAAAAGCCTTCTAATCCTCTGTAGCAGAATTCAAATGTAAAAATTTCTAGCAATGCAAAGTAGATCTGTTGGTGGATTTCATATCTGTCTTTTCAATCTTGTAGCTGATAAAAGAATCATTACTTGTTTATCTTATTGAGCAAGTCTGTGCTCTTAAAGGCATTCAGTGCAAAATATTCCCTCAACAAAAAAATGACTCAAGGTTGACTAATCTTACTTATGTTACCCTCTACAGGTAAGGTATGATTCCTGCACCTGAAGATGTTGACTAAGTAGTCATCTAATAGAAAGCATCTTAACTGTATAGGGAAAAGAGAAAATACTAATAACCCCTCCTTGATATCTGTCTTTATGCAAAGGAATCTAGTCCAGACATTATTTACCCATGTGTCTTATTACCAAGAGAAGTCCAACTGCAACCAACAGAATGACTCCAGAAATTTAAGCAAGTATATCAAAGAATGCAGGAACAGAATTCAGGAAAGATGAGTTAATTGGAAATCTGAGGAACACAGCTGGGAAGCTGTACACTGAATTCCTGAGATAAGGGTCCATTTTTTTAATTACCTATGTGCAAAAGAACAAAGTTAAATTACTTTTAGGAAGTACTAAGAATGTGTCTGATGTGCTGTATAATAAAAAAATCGACAGAATTGTTGGTATTTGATAATTATTCATGCACAATTAGCAGAAAAATTCCACATCTATTGATCGTTAACTGAGCATTAAGCTTTTTCACATGTTGAGGATGATTAATAAAAGTAAACTTGCTTTGGTATTTCCTGTTATATAGTAAATGTAACTTTGCCAACAGTTAGCTGGGTAAATATGGATATTTTCACGAACACAAGAAGTTTGCAGATTTACTGCATTGTTTGAGTGGAGTTCTTTTCAAGTATGAGGGAAACAAATGTGAGGGAAACTCCATTTTTTGGAACTGTGTGTAACCAGTTCAAGAAAATAAATTATTGTACTGTTTGTCTCTAAGGCCTTTGAAAGCTGTTATGTAATTGTGTAAATGAGTTAAGGCAGACAATATGTAATTTACAATTTGTCCAACCTTCATGTTCTGAGTAGACTGGTCATTATCTAATCTTCCATGTTTCTAAGCCTAACTGTCCTTGAAAGTATTGTAAGCTGTTTTATTTTCACACAAATTGGCTGTTCAGGGGGAACTCGTCAAACACCTTGGGTGCATTTTCTGCAGACATGTTTTCAGGACATTGTCTACTGCAATTTTGTAGCTGTCAAAAGGAAACTACCATTCCTGAACTCTCTTTACACATCCCTCTTCCAGTATTTCATCATATTGATCCACTGTAAGTCTGTTTTTATTTTGTGGGCATTAGAGGTCTGTGAAGTGATAGTGCCTGTGCTTGTCCAGGAAAGACAAGAAACCTGTCACAACGACAGCAAACCAATCCCACAGTGACAGCAGCTGTTGGCTGCACAAGCTACTTGGTGTATAAACTGTCATTTCCCAACAGAGGTCTGACTCAACAAAAACTTAAAAGGCTGAAAGCCACACAATGCATTCTTTTCAATTAGCACGCTCACCTGCAATTTTGAGCATATAATACAATATTAAGACTTATAAAAGAAGGTTTAGGATCCATTGTATCTCATCAGCCATGCAAAGATAGAAGGGCTAATGATGGAAATGTGCCTGTTTCCAAGTCACTATGAGTAACTGAAAGGTATTTCCCAGTCACTAAAGGTAATTGATGAGGTAACTGAAAGCGTATGGATTTTCTGATTCTCTTAGATGCAATAAAAACTGAAGAATGAACCCATTCAACATAATCATTATTTTTAGAATTTTCTTATGCTATTTTATTTTTGTATGCTATCCTCTCCTTTTGAAGGTGACCCTACCTGGCTTCAAGACAGGCATTACCAGAAAAATTTGGAGATTTTTGGTCATAGGTCAGTTTGTACAACACCAAGCCTGCTGGCAACAAATAAGGCCCGCCTGTCCCAAAGAATTTTTTGTCAGGAGTTAGCAGAACTCACTGAGAGAGTTTTAAAGTGGATTTGAAGGAGAATGGGGACATAGCCAGGCTTGACAGACATAGGATATAGGAAGAACTATATAAACCATCCCAGTAACAAAAGAAGGCTTAAGAGAGAGAGCATCTCAAATCACAAGCAGCCAGAGACACAATCACAGACAGGACTGTGGGAGATCCCTTTCCATCCCTGCTAGGAGTCTGACATGATCAAATACTTCCATAAAGTCCTGTACACCAGTGATTGCAGTGTGGAGGACAAACAGGAGGAACTAGGGATCTGTGTGCAGTGCCAGGGCTTTGCTCTCATCGCAATGAGAGATATGAAGGGACAGCTCCCATGACTGCAACGTCATCCTGAAGGGCTCCACAGAGCTCAGGACAGACCAGGCAGGCACTGGGGTGGAGTTTCCCTCTGTGAGGCAACACTTGGAATGAATCAAGCTCTGTCTTTGGGTGGATAGTGAGAAAGTCCAGTGTTTATGGTTACGATAAAAGGGCAGATTGCCAGGAAGGATAGGTAGTTTTTTTCCTCTCTTTTAAACTGGTTGTTTGCCTGATGACTCGACAGTAACCTAGTGTTACCTTTGAATATCCAGGTTATTAACCTTTTTCCCTTTTGGTTTTGTGTGGTCCTTTCATATTGCATTGAAGAAATTAGTCCCACAAGGAAAATGTTATTGTACTGATGCAAAACCTGACCAGGGATCCAGGATGTAACAGCTTTTTAAGCAAGGTGTGCAATTGATGTTGCATCTTAGGTTTTTATATTAAATACTTTACCACAACATGTAATTGTGTGACTTGTTTTTTTCAAGTAGCCTAGCTTTGGAGTTCAGGATGAAAAATAACTTATATGATATTAATGATAACTTTGTAGGTTCTCAACAAAATGAAAGCTTGGTCTCATTATCCCATTGTTCTCCTTTTCTCTTTTCTCCAAGCTGCCTGTCTCGTCCTGGGTTGTATGATTTTTCCTGATGGCTGGGATTCAGATGAGGTAAAACGGATGTGTGGTGAAAAGACAGACAAGTACACGCTGGGGGCTTGTTCAGTCCGCTGGGCATATATCCTGGCAATTATTGGAATCTTGGATGCCCTGATCCTCTCATTTCTGGCATTTGTGCTTGGAAACAGACAAGACAGCTTGCTAGCAGAGGAGCTCAAGTTGGAAAACAAAGGTAGGACTGCTTTAGAAACACTATTGTTGGGTGGCCTCAAGGGCAATTGTTTAAAAACAATAATCAGTTTCAATTTCTTTTTATGTTATGCTTAAAAGTTGGCATGCTGGCTTACTTCCTACATTGCTGGGAAAGAATAAATGCAAGGGGCGAAGGAAGTTTTGCATTTCAGCCTCCAAAAATCTGAGAAAGTTCAAATTTGATGTAATTTCTGCCCTATGCATGAATTATCCTTAGCTTTTAGAGCTGTAGATGGGATGTTATTGTGTTACTCACTTGTACAGTATTTCATTAGCATTTAATTTTCACTGTCTCCATCTTTTCCTGTACCCCATGCAAGATTTGCTCACTTGGTTGCTTTAGGATTTTGCAGTGTAATACGGATGTCTGTAATATGGCATGTGTGTTAGCACAGTGCCCAGCAAGGGGGCAGTGCTGGGGGTGGCAGTGACCTGTGTATGGGACTGCCCATACATGATGGAACTGGTGGGCTGAGGATCAGAGCCTGGATTGAAGAAGAATCCCAGTTCCTCCTGGAATGTGCTGCTTTGAGCTCATGAGTCAGCTCATGGGAATCTAGGCTGCTGCAGTAACGGAATACTCGTGCAATGCTTTGGGGATAAAACTCATTTCTAGATTAAGTACATGAAAATGGCTTGGACCAGTAATTTATCACACATTTGCAGGAATGGAGATGTTTTTTAGTAAGTGTGTGCAAGCCTGGCTTATTTCTGCAGCCCCTTCCCCTTGTGCTCCCCTGGCATCCCAGCTGAGTACGTGATGGGATAGATACCACAGAGGGCAAGTCCCTGCCTTATCTTTTTAATGGGCCTGTTGTCCCTGAATCTGCCTAATCCCTTCTAAACCTGCTGATACTGTCAGCTTCTCCAGCACTGCACGGCAGCAAGTTCCTGAAGCTCACTACTGACTGCTAAAGAAGTACTTTCTTTTATCTGTTTCAAATTGATCCCCTGCTAGTTTCACTGACTGTCCCCCAGAGCAGGATTCTGCCTTCAGCTCATCTACCACCTTTGTAATTTTGTGGGCTGCTTCTAATAATAGCAGAGGTATCAGGAGCTTTTCACCACTAGATTGCTGTTTGGCAGCCAGTGTTGTGTGAAAATAGCTTGTCTCAGTGCTGGTCCAGAAGAACCATTATCTGTACACCTGTACAGTGGCCCCTGCTTGCTGGATTGCAGTCAGCACACTCAGCCCAAAGATAAATGGACTTGAAGATTGAATTCCAGATACAATTCTAGACCTGGATGGGGCCTACTAATGTTGTGAGTTAAGGAAAGTCTGTGTCACTTGCAATTGCACCTGTGCATCTGTCCTGCAGGTAAACTGAGGACATCAGCTTCAAGGGCTATCCCTGGGACCCTTTCCTGTAAGGATATTATTCATCTGCATTTGGAAATCAAAATATTTGTCAGAAGGGCATTCACAGCTATGCCACAAGTGCTTTTGGCATCACCACTATGTCTGATTTGTCTATACCATATAGATCTCATGTACCCAACACTACTTGTATCAAAGAAATGCATCTGTTTTGGCACCTTGTGAGCAAAAAACAGCTTCTGGAGCCTCCTCACCTCTCACATTGCTGGCACAAACCCTTGCCAGAACATTTGGTCCTCAGCACGTCAGAAAAAATCATTCAGCAGCTCAATTTCCTTGGATTAAACACAGAAACATACCACACCATTGGCTTCAAAACAAACCAGAACTCAACAAAAAGGGACCTGCCCCACTCTGCCCTTCACAATCAATCCTAATGATCACCACGTTTTAAACTGTCTTTCCAATTAAGTGAAAAGGAGTCAACTTGGCCTCTAAAAAGGACATTCTTGTCACAAAAAGCTTTTGCTAAGCAACAGCAGGGCAAGTCTAAATGCCCCTGAGCCCCCCAGCATTTACCCACCTGCAGTGTTGCCACCAGGCACAGCCTCAGCCCTGAGGAGACCCAGCAGAACACAGCAGTGGCAATGGTCTGTACCCCTGTGCACTGAATACGCGAGTGCTTTGACACTTACCCCATAAACCACATCCCCTTGCCCCCTTTCAGACTATGGGATAGTGGAGAATACTCATCAGCATCAGTTCACAGGCAGAGTATCCATGCATCTCTTGGAAATGGTCAGGATGCGAAACTACTGCTCTGGGCAAATACCACTAGCATATCTCCCATATAAACAAAGAGATAAGATATGGATATAGACAATTCTACCCTCAGCTTCCCAAGCTGCTCCTGCGATGTGAAGTCAAAGCCCTTAAAACAAGTAACCATGAACCAGAACTTTCCAGCTGGTTGACACTTTCTACCTTCCTTACTCTCCAGGTTGTTGAAGGCTGGTTCCACACATCTGAGCTGCAGGCGCTGCAGGCACTGCAAAATAAACAGGCTTAAAGACAGCAAGTAAGGGAATATTGTTTCTTGGTGATAAAGCAGCTTTCAGTAAAATAAATAAAATTTTTAAAAGTAGTGTTGGACAGAGATTTGCACACCTTTAGCTAGAGAATCCTCTTTCCCAAACAGGAATAGCTTACCCATGGGATGGATCGCTGCTGCAACAGGAAAGCTTCTGCAAAAGCTGTATGTGGAGCTGAGTGACAGGAGCTCACCTGCCCCATGGAGGGATGACAGGACAGAATGCTCATCAGCTGTCATCCTTTAAAAAGAAAATAACTCAGGATTCAGTGAACATGCAAACTGCTGCAAAATTGCAATACCCTGCTTGTCAGCATGTAGTTTCCATGGCATGCACTCACAAACATTCAGGCCAACTTGTGCAAAATTAGGTACATCAGTATGAATATAGAGACCAAAATTTAAGTTTTCCCAGATATCTACAACACATACAGGAATTACCAGCAGCTCTGGTAGTAAGAAAGAGTACAAATGCAGAAAGAATACAATATACCCATGTTCTCTGTCCAATATAATCATATAGTCCCTTTTTGTAAAGTTATGTACCCCCAACTCCTCCTGATATATAAAAAGTCAGTGTATGCTCATTTTCATTTCAGTTAGGGTGTACATTACAATAATAAAAATACTTTCAAAAACGAAAAGCAAGATTTCTGTTAGTCTCTTCCCATTTTCAGACTGGTGCTTCTCTTCATGGTGCTCATCCCCTCCCTTCCTTCTTATCCAAAGAGTCCAGAGTCACCCACTTCAGACTCCTGCTGCTTTGGTGTGTGGCTTTTTGGTCAAAGCACTTAAGGTGATGATGAATTCAGAGCAAATTCAACCACTTGAATTCCCATTTGAGAAGGGAAATATCCAAGAAACTCATTGGAGAGGGATCTGTGATAGATTGCTATAGACAGAGGAACCTGGAACTATGTTAAAGGCTTTATCATCTTGCCTCAAAATAAGAAGTATTAAGGTATCCCCCTTTCCAAAGGCAAAACCAGACGCTTTATTGAAGCCTACAATCATAAATTCCAGGCTGGGAACTCCTGGCCCTCATTTCCAGCTTCAAAACATGATTCCCTGCCATGCCAGCCAAGAAAAAAGTTTTGCTGCAGCTGTGAAGAGCTCACATGCTCTCTTTGAGCTTCAACTGTAAGTGGCTCATCTAGCATAGCACCACTGCAATTAGATCCACTTGTTAATTTCCTTGTTCAATTACAACCTATTTCCCTTCAGTTATCACCTCCACACTGAGCTCCAAGTAGTTCTGAGTAAAAGAACAGCAGACAAGTAGCACCAGACATATTTCATCTAAAAACCAGCAACTAGAAGCCAAACTAACAGATTTGTTTATACTTTTCCCCCAAAATTTTCTTCTTTTGATAATAACAACCATTTTCCTGTGATTTCTACTATATAAATAATGATGAAAAATAGAAAATACAAAGATAAACATGGAGATTTTATTGTGTTTGGCAACAAACAGAATAAAATCACTCCAGAATGAAGGATGTTCATAGCACTGCTGTAGGATCTGTGCCAACAGTAAGAAGTTTCATCCAAGGAGTATTTGAGCAGTCATTGGGCCACATCCAGAACTTTCCTGAGCAGCCTCTCAGTGTCATGCACTCTATTACCCAGTGTGCATGGAATTCTGTCAGCACCAGCCAGGGGATTTTTGGCTCCCCCCTCTACATCATCCTACAGAATGTCATGTAAGACACTGATCTTTGCTCCCCTTGGTTTGGAGTTGTTCACTCCTTAGGTAAAAGGTTTTCAGCCCTGGTCTCTAATGACAAAGTATTTTGGAGTTTTTAATAGAAACTGAGGTGAAGAAATGGGAGAGTGAGATCAGGAGTTAAGGGGTTTTGGCACAAACTTAGAAGACGCTGTAAGGTTCTCCTTTTGAAAATGTCTATTTTTTGGTTTTATGAGCTTGTGGGAAGCACATACATATGTATGCAATAAACTACTTAGATTTTTCTCCTGGTATTGAATGGAACTAAGACAAAAGTCTTGGAGTGTTATTCAGAAAACAGAGTTTGATTCCTATTTCTCATACTGGATCTATCATTTGATTTTCACATTTCTCTGTCTTTTAAGCGGGAAGAATGAGAGAGACTGACTTTGTTGATATGTTGTGGTTCAGCAATGTAAGACAAATGAGAAAAAGTAAATTATGCTTAAATTATTACTAAAATATGTATTCCAAGATTAAGGTATGATAAAAGTATTTTGTCAAGGATCTACTTTGCCAATATGCTAAATGATGATACTCTTAAGGGGAGGCAAATGAGACATCAAGACTAAAAGTCAAAAGCTGATTAAAATATCTTAATAAATAAAGGTCAATCTTGCAATAGTACTGATTGATACATCAGCTGATCCAAGAGTTCCTTTCCAGCTCTACTTTCTATAATGAGAAAATAAAATTAGTCCTAAACACATGCATTAATTACTTAACTACAGAAGCTGGAGACCATGAATAAAGAGTCCTAGTTCCCACTGATTAATGAAGAAAGAACACAGTGAACTGTGTTCTGTCTCACAGGAAGATGTATCCCCACTTGCTGTTACCCTCTGTAAGGACTCTCATACAACAGCACAGTTAAAGAAATTCTCTTTCCATTGGATGAGCTCATGGTATGATGGACTTAAAGGATGGGGTCTGACAGGAAAGTTTGCACCAAAAAGACTTAGACAGCCTCAAAAATGCTTCCTAAATGGTATAGGGAATTTAATCCATTGAACAGGCTCTGTGCTTAGCTGAAAAATTCTGTGCTGCAGCAGAGGGGCAGGGTGCCTGGGAATGGGGGATAAAGACCTCAGACAGTGCTGCTACAAGCTACAAACAAATCTCCAGCCTGGTCAAGAGAAGTCCATAGTGAGCCTGGACAGAGCTGTGTTGTTAATTTAAAAGGAAGCCTATGCCCTGTTACAAGCATGATCATGTTTACTGAGCTAGAAGGAAACAAGTCTGACTGTGCCATCACTGGCCAGCTGCATTAGAAATGGTGCTTTGAAGCCTGGAAAAAAAATCAGAGATATTTCACAATATAGAAATATAAAAGAGAAGTAGCTGACACATATTTCATTCTAGGTAGGATTAGTGACACACAAAAGTTATGGTACTCCACCATCCCTCTTCCTTACTGACAGAATCATATTTGTAGGAGGAACATCAGAGAATGCTCATGACTCAGCTGCCCTTGCATGAAGGCTTTTCAACAAAGTGTTCATGCAGACAAACTAATGAAGGTTTGTGCCAAGAATCTGGGCTATGGCTGGGAACAGCTATTGAGAGGACATTTCTGCTGCCCAGTCCAGCCTGCCACTTCCAGGAGCTGTCTGGGCTGTCCTTATGTTTCTACCAGCCCTGATGTACTGTCATCATGCACAGAGGAAGCCAGCAGCACTGAGTTATAATTGGTCCTTCTTGCAGCAAGTTCCAGTGGTTTTCTTGGAAATCTTTACCATTATTTAAAAAGTCATTAGTTTCAATATCTCATTCCACTGTGAATTTGTTGTGATCCTTCTCCAGCAGTTTCCTAACGCCAGAATTATTTTCTATCTGCAAGCAAATCACCTGAAAATAATTAAAGATAACCTCCTTCTTTCTAGGCATGGCATCAACAGAAACAAAGGCTATTGTCAGTAGTTTTAGAATAAAGGAGCTATCAAAAAAAATCCAAATGAAAGGAAAGCAAACAGCCCTGTTTCCTGAAATTATATTCAAGGAGACATTCAAATCTAATGAGATATTTGAGAAAACTGGCTCTTCCTGCTTTCTGTTGCAGGTACAAATTACCACAGTATAAAATAAAAGTTGACCTGTTTGGTGCTAACAGTGTAGATCTTTCCAGCCAGTCATTGGCTTTAGTCTTGAAACTTTAAACTGTTCGTGTTCTTTCTGGACCACTTACAGAGTTGATCTGGAGTTGCTGTTGAGTCCCTCATCTTCTCCTGAATGACAAGCTTGGTGAACTCCAGTTTGCTGTTCCCACTGACCCTGGGTGCGTCCCTGGCCCTGGGACAGGCCCACACTAGGGCATACACAGATTTTAGTTCCTTGGCTCCAGTATGACCCTGCTTAGCCTGAGCTTGCTGCAACTGAAAATTAGAGTTGTGCTCTTGACTTCCAAGGTCTCCGTCTGTTGACTTTGATAGCTCTGTACAGTTTTGCTTGATAGAATACCAGAAAAGAGCAGTGGAAGAGGAAACAGAGACGGGATATTTATGAGAAATATTGCACTAAGATTGCTGTAGGTAGTCCTGGCTTCATTTACTAGAAAGATACACAAGTTTTATAAGTGAAATTACAATACAAAGACATTTTAACAAAGTTTTTTCCTATCTCTTATATGTGGATGTTATTTTTTTCCTAATTTACGTTTTTAAAATAAATTCATTATTTTGTTCATATCCTGTGGTCCATGTTATTATGTTTAATCTTTCAGACATTTGACATGCAAGCATTCCAATTGTCAGAAATATTTCTGTGCACCTACTTCAAGAGCATTTACCATGAAATATACTCAACAGACATGGTAGAACTGAAAAGAGATGTTTAGATGCAATCCTGCTTGATTAATGTATTTACACCACCACAGTAGATTTGATTTCACAAACCACTTTCACCCTAGTTTTGTAAATCCAAAAATTTTCTGGATGATAATGAGCTGGCATGAGGACATCATTGCACACAGCTATTCATCTTAAAATGTTCTTCCATCTCCTAGCACTTGCACCCTTCCAGGTAACAGCATTTGACACAACACAGACTATTACTCTGGTTCCTATATGCTATTTTCCTCAGTTCCTTCTTTCTGATGTTCCCTATTTATTCTCTCCTAATCACTGCATGTATTGTTCCTCTCTACCTTGTGCACACTGAAAACAAACCTCACTCACTGTTCCTTGTATGACTTAGTGTGTGACAGAGGCTGAAAGGATCAGCATGGATATTTCAACCACCCCCAGTATCACACAGGCTGCAGGATGTCCTGAGCCCCCTCCAGTTTATCAGCACTCTGTAAAATGTGGAATCAGAGCTGGATGCTCCAGGAGTGGTTCTGACTCTGCTGTGCCCAGAGGAGTTCCAGCCCCTCTGCTCCTGCCCAGCCTTTCCTCTGGTGCAGCCCCTCTGTCTGCAGCACAGCTCTGGATTGTGCTCAGCTGGCATTTCCCCTGCTCTGTCTGTTTGGGGCTGGTTTCTTACTCCTTGATGTGTTTCTGTGTCAGACCATGCTTATAGAATGAGAAAAAAACATTATTTTTTGCTAAATAAATTTTTGCAAATTTAGCAACACACATGAAGAGTTCCTTGGGCCTCTTCACTGCAGCAGCTGAGAGAGGAAATGGACACTGCCACTGGCACCAGCAACCTGGAGGAAATCTGGAGGCTGTAGATCTATCTCCCTCTTCCTAGGAGATGCAAAGATGCACAGCAGAACAGCAGCCACCTTCTCTCTTTTCTGCATCTGTGCTGAATTCGGACACAAACCCAGTTCTCAGAACTAACAGGGTCAGGACACTTTGTGTCTCCTGTAATTTTGCTTTGCTCTCCTACTCTTCCAAGGGTTTTGTAACTTCTGTCTGCCTTTGGAGATGTCAGTCAATAAAGGCAGATCTTTGCAGTGTGGATGCTCCTCAGTGTCTGGTACAGATGGGGACCCTGAGTGCCCTCTGTAGGGTCTAACAGGTGGACAATCATCTTAAAATACTGAGGAAATCCACCAGCATTGCTAATGGCACGTAAAGGAAGAAATATTCTCGCTTCCTGAGCAGAGAGGCAATAATTTAGTAGTACTTTTACATTTCTACCATAACAATATACGTGAAAGATGAGAGCACATCAGATAAGGGTTGAGAAAAATAGCAGTATTATGTAAATGCCTGCTAAAATTGATGCATCTGGAATCTCTGCAGAGTACAGAAATTCTGTTATTTAGTGATTACTTCAGAAAGAGCGCATTCTGAAACCAAATTCAACTGGCATAACTAAAATGGACTCATTTTATGGAAAATGCTTCTTACTACTTTTTTGTATTCTTAAGTCGATTATTGAACCAAAATCCTCAATTTTTTTCCACTGGCAGTTTTGGACCTGATTTTGCAGACGAGAGGCTTCATCCTGTGAAACCAGTAAAAATTGTAGAGGGTGAGACTAAATTTTAGTCATTTTTTAAGAGAAATTCATACAATTTTTAAATGCTCATGAATCTTACTTATACTAATTCTTGACCACAGAAATTCAAAACAACATTTTTCAGGTGTTTTATTGTTTGATGTGTATCAAATACATCCATATTTTCTTTCAAGAACTATCATAGCTGATAATAACATCTGGCTGACCCCTTGCAAGTAAAACTGATAAAGCAATAAAGATCATATATCCTGCAGAGACAAATATTGGTCTACTAGAGAAAATGGAAGTGTGCTAGAAATCATTCAACGTGTTTCAAATGTTAAGGAGAAGAAAAAATTGTCAAAGGGTTGATTGGAAATTCAGTACAGAAGCCATGCTGGCAAAATAAAAAGTGTTGTACTTACAGGAACAGCCACAAAAACAGTGTTTGCATCCTTAATAGAAATTCTGGTTTTAGCAACATGGAAAGAAGTAATTCCAAATGGTTAAGGAGCAGTTTGCTTGGGAGAATAAAAATTTGTATCAGTGTTAAGAGAGTATTTCTATGTCCTTTCAGAGCTAGCCTGCAGAACCCTATTGTTGAATTTAAGAAGATGGTTGAAAATCTCTGATTATTCAGTGCTGTGTAGCCTCAGCACTTCCAAGCAGAGGCAGTAGCTGTCTGAAGAGCAAGACTGCCCTGCTTTGTGTGCCTCAGTTTTGTATGATGTTCCCTGCTGCTCTGTTGATGTTAATCTTTAGCCCACATGGACAAAGATGACATGTTATTAAGTAAAATAAATCTTCCCCTATAACCATCAGCCCTACTTTTTTCCTGAAGAGGACTGACAAGTTTACTTTAAATAAATCCCTAAAAAGGCTCTGTGAAATGATTAGAATTTGTATGTTTACAATGATGCCAGAAGATGAGCAGGTTTATGCACTGATCAATCATTTATACACTAGTGAGCAGCTGACATTCAAGCCTGTGTCTGCTCATCTATCAAGCAGCTCTCACAAAGGTTAGAGGCACTGCAGTTGTACTCAGACACAAATACAGGTATAAAAATGTTATAAAAATGCTAAGTATGGAAGATTACAGCATGAACTGATAGGATTTCATTCTTCTCAGTAATTCCTATATAAGATCCCTGTCTCAGACAGTTTGCCAAGGTGTCATCGTCTTCCCTAAGTCCAACTGGAGCTCATCCATTGCCTTTCTTTTAGTGCAGTTAATGTGCTTGCAGATATACAAAGAGTATGTGCTCACTCAACATAGCCTCAAAAACCTCTGTAGGCAGGCTAACACTGACCTCTGCTCCCTGTACTATGGAAACTGGTTTTGAAAGAACAGCCTGGGAACTTCTGGGGGAGCTGGAGCTGCATGCAAAGAGGAAGTGCAAAGGCCACTCCTTGGTTCTCTGGCTCTCACAGGGTCTCTGCTTTGCAAGGGAGCCCATTTTTAGGCAAAGACCTAAAAATTAGACCTGACTTAATGAAGACATAGGAAGAGAAGTTTAGGAAAGGAAGTTCATGGTGCAGTGAAGTCCAGCAGGAAAAAGGCAACCAGCAGTCTGAGTCTGGGTCCGGTTGGTTCTCCTGAAAGGATTAGCAGCATCTTCATATTATTTCCCTTTCCACCCAAATCCTTGCTTTGTGCCTATGGCTGTGAGCACACATGCTCTGAGATGCAGCATCTTCTCAGTTTCTGTGCTAATCACTTCCCAGATTTCCCTCTGTGGAGTGCTCCCACAGCCCTGAACACAGAGGCTCAAGGGGCCCTGGAACGGGCAGCACAGGCACAGCTCCCTCGGCAGGGAAATGGGCGAGCACCTGGTGGCAGGGGACATCAGTCCCACCATGGCCCACTGTGGGCTATTTAGATTAATTTTTAATATTCTGGAGCTACACCTAAAACCCATCAGTTTGGTTCAGCACCATCTGTCCCAGCTACAGCTGCATTGCATCCTGTCCCATTATTCTTCAGAACATTCTCTAAAGCTCTGCATAGCACTGAAATCACAGTTAGCTGCCTTTGTTTGTCTAGACCTATAGTTAGGTTGCCTTCTGATGTAAATTAAGGTCTCCATCAAAAAAGTTGGAGAGAGAAAGTAAATTTCTTTCAAATTAGACATTTTAAAAATAATATTAAACATTCATTTTTCTTCTCCTGTCAGATTTCCTGGGCTGTGCCTCAGTACCATCTTGGTTCTCCTTTATTCTTGTTTTTCACTGTCTTTCTCACCTCTCTTTTCATAGAGCATGTCTTTATACACCATTTGTTTAGCAAATATGTTCAATTTTTTTTAGGATCTTCAATTTTCATAATCCCAGGACCAGAAGTTTTCTCAATTTATGCTTTCATAATTAAAGGGGAGAAAAAAAGAGATTGTATAATCATTGAAGCAGATGAAAACCAGAAGTTAAAGAGATTTTTTAATGTATATCTAATATTACTTTCTAAGCATTACCAGTAAAAGTGTTAAAAATTATATTGCTTCTCTTAGCCTGCTTTAGGAGGTGAATGATACCACATAAAAAGTGTATGTGGGCTGTTTTAGCTATTGCCCACTGCATTGACTAATTCCATTTTTTTAACAGGAAAAGAATGCAGCAATTCATCACTTGTCCAGTCCACTTAACGTTTGGTGCCTTTTTATAAGAGTGGAATTTGTGAACTGGATAGCTTTGACAGTTTGAGGTAGTTGGTACTTTTCATTTCTGGATCATTGACTCAAGCACAGCAGATATTTGACAAAAATTGACTGCAAACTGAATCTGGAGAATGACTGATTGCTGAAGTATGTAAGAAAAGTTTTTTTCTGTGCAGCTGAGAGTAGCCTAATGCAATAACAAAAAAATACATGTATCTTAACCCTGTGCTAGCAAACATTCCAGCTGGGGAGACTGAGAAATGCAGAGCATGTGTAGCTTTGGATACCTTCATCCTTGTTCTGCTACCTTTGGCTACTGCCTACTGCCAGGAAGGGAATTTACCTGGGCATCCTCTCAAGTCTCTGAACACCAGCTTGTCAGTATTGGATATGATGCACCCAAAAAGTGAGGTCTCTTCTAAGCAGTGTTCATGGCGTGCTCCTGACAGGACTTTCCTTGAAAACTGGGCAAGTGATGGACACGGGTGCCAGGTAAATATGCCAGGAGAGAGCTGCTGCAGTTTCGGCAGGGCTTTTTGGGAGAGCCAAAGGTCAGCTTTCCTGGGCATGTGCCTGCCTTGAAGAGTACAGCAGTCTCTTGGCATTCCCACTACACTTGGAATTCTCTTGAATTAGTCAGGTGAATTGACCTAGCACATGGCATTTCTTTCTCCAAGTTTCCAAGAAATTTAGTCTCCAGTGGTTATGATTTTCCTTTGTCTGCCATTTTCCACTGACAGAAGGACTCTTGCAACAGCAATCAATACATTCAGAAATTTGACTTTAGTTTCAGCAATTTCACTGTGATTCCTTTCAGTATGATATGCACCAGCTAGATCTTAAACCAACATAAACCCCAGAATGGACCCTTTTTTAACAAACTGCAATTTCAATGAGCAGTAGTGTTTCAGGAAGCAAAGCCTTTTAATGGATGGCTCTTGAATTTAAGCTTTGCTTTAGCTGGATTTTTTTTTATGCTAGTACATTTCATTTTGATATCTGAAAGCAAAAATTCCTAATTTCCCCATCAGAATAATTTCCTTATGCAATTACATTGCTTATCTGCCCACTTGTTTATCAATCCCCTTCTCTAATAACCTTAAAACCATTGTTTAATTTCAACTAAATTTAACAAACTCTAACATCATAAGAATTTAAAACTCCCAGAAGTGTTTTGAAAATTAATGTACAAATTTAAGAAATTAGCATGTGATTCCACGAAGGGAATGCCAGGAAAGAGATTCAGCCCTTAATAGCACTTGGTTAACCAAGCCAGCATAAATCTCAAGTCAGCTATGCCACCCTTCCTGCCTTTTCTGGATCATCTGCCATGCTAAATAAAGCAGGTAGGGTACATGGAACACATTGCACATGTGTGTCTGTATATAAATATATATTTTTACATACTTAAAAGTGTAAGAAAGTGAGGATGAATCCTGTAGCAAAGAGGCTGTAAGAGACATTTGGGGCATGTGGGAAGCATGGGAGTTTGGAAATGTCTGGGGCAGGAAGGGAGTCAGAAGTTCTAGTGAGGGATCTGAGGACATGAGAAAGACAAGAATCACAGGTAGAAGGTGCAGGAGTCTAAGGGGAAACAGGGTGTTGCTGTGGAGGTGTCATGGGGCACTGACAAAGGAGCTGGGTCATTAAATTCTGGCCATGTGGGAGAGGGAGCACACATGCTGCTCACTGAAAGCCAGGCACTGATCTCTTGCACCACTCATGCAACATTAGGCTGTTTAAAGCTGACCAATAAAAAGGTTATTCTAGTATCTAAGTAACTCTAAAGGTATTTAGTGAAAAAATTCAGTTTAACTTTAAAGAAAGCAGTACAATGCGAAGTCACGGGAACTCCATTTTTCAATAGAAACTGTAAAAACTCTGTTTCACTTCATCCCCAAACTATTTTTTCCACTGCTTGCTTCAGCCATTGAACTGAAAAATTGGCTATTTACCTAACAGTTATGCTTTAAAATATTTGCAATACAGGCACGGTCAGTACCTTTCACTCAGAGCTTTGGTGTGGGGGCAGCTCAAAAAACATGCCAGGGAACTGGCACTGCGTTTTGCATCCTGGCTGATAAGATCTCAGCCTGTGCTTCGGGGAATTTGTTCCCTTGTTCACACAAAGATAAACAAAGTAGAACCAACAAACCTGCCTCTGCCAATGATAATCTTCTAGGAGATACTATCATTTCAGCAGCTGCTGTAAGAAACTTTCCTGAAGGCTGGTGCATACAAAATAATCAATTCTCATCTGCAGATTATGGTTCAAATCTGCCAAGTGCTACCAGGGCTTATGCTACCAGGTTCAAGAGATGCAGTCTACAATACTGATTAAAGATGGGATGTTTGCTGCATCTGACAAACTGAATGGACCATGGATCATGTCTGGGGAGCCTCTAGCTTCCAGAAAATAGGTATTATCTGTTTCTAATGAGCAATAGGCAAGCAGTGCCCACAGTATAAGTGGTTTGTAGATAAGCAAAAAGCTATATTCACAAATCCTGTCAATCAACCTTTGCTGCAATTTCTTTTAAAGGGTAAAAGATAAAGAAGAGCTGGTCTAGGAAATGTAGCATTTTGAAGAAGCAGCATTTCAGTAGTTGTGGTTAAGGAAAATGTGGGATAAAAGTATGTGCTGTTGCTGTGCTGCCTTGTCAGCACTGCTCTGGAGTGTGCTGCCTCTGATCCAGGCCTCAGTTACCTTTTAGTCTGAACCCAGACCCAGCTGAATGAGCATCCAGGATTAACCAACATCACCTGATTCCTGCTGCAGCTGCAATAACCTTCAGCCCTTACAGAGATGTGAGCAAGATTTGAACCAAATCTTCGTTACAAAACTAATAAGCCAGGTTTTTTCTCCTGAAACAAAAACTTTGCTGTGCTCTGTCCAGCTGAGTAAACCTAGAGTTCAACCTGGAGATAACTCCTGGTTCAAAGGAATGGGGAAAAAAATGGGCAGAATGCAAAGTTATTGGTACCCAATGGAAAAGTCATCCTAATTCAATTGCTGTACATGCTGAGACAGCTTTAGAAGAGCTTTGGTACATCTAAACCTGGCCTGCAGCAGCATATTTTTCCAGGCACATGACTCCCTGGGTTTGGGAAGAAGAAAGAGCAGCAGCACTGTGGCACCACGGTGGGGTTTGGAGCTGCTGGCCCAAGGAGCATGGTCTGTGTCAGGCCTGGGGGCAGCTGCAGCAGCGTGGCTCCCCACCAGCCCCAGCTGCCCTGTGTGTCAGCACAGCCCGGAGCTGACACAGTCCTAGCCTGGGCTAGGACTCAGCTGTGTCTGCACAGCACCTTGTGCCAAGAGAAAGTGCTGTGAGCTGCTGCTTTGGTCTCTGCATTCCAGTTCCTGTGTGTTTTTTCCTCTGGATATTGCTGAAATGCTGTTATATAGGAGCACAGAACAGCAGAATTCTTTAGGTTGGAAGAGACCTCTAGAACCAAGTGCAACCATTGAGCCAGCACTGCCAAACCCACCACTTAACAATGTTTCCAAGTGCCACATCTAAACGTTTTTTAAATAGCTTCAGGAATGGTGATTCAAACACTTCCCTGAGCAGACTGTTCCAGTGCTTGACAGCCTTTTCCATGAAGAAATATTTCCTATAATCCAATCCAAGCCTGTCCCAGAGCAACTTAATGGACAACAGGGCAACTAACAGGAGAAGCTGGTTTGGAATGCATCTTCTATTGAATATCCATCCTTTACCATACAGTCTCTCACCTGCACAGACATTTCCTTTATTCTTTTACTAACTCCCTATTTTCATGTGGAAAGGAACATTTTGAATATTTTTATCTTTGACCATGTGTATATCACTTAGTGTAACAGTGCAGATCCCAGAGCTCGCAGTAGCCCACGCAGGGTAGAACCTGGCTCAGATCTTCAGTCTCATGGCTGCATTATTGCCGTACTGGTTGAGCTAAGAAACCCTGTTGACATGCATGATTTATGGGCTTGAGTGGAGAATTAACCCCCTGTCACAGCTGTGTCCCCCCTTTCAGACACAGGCAGCTGCACAGGGACCTCAGAGTTGTGTTACTTTGTGATGAACAAACACCAAGTGTCCCCCAGCATCACTGCCCAGTCTGCCTTTTGGAAAGCTTGTCTAGCTCTCTGCAACCAAAAGAAATACAGTTAGAGACAGGGAAGGAAAAGTAATTCACTGCTGAAATAACTACACTTGGCTGCATTCAAAATGAACACTGTGTTTGCTCAAAAGCACCCAAAAAGCAGAACAAGAGGAGGCTGGAGCCAGTCCTCACCTTGAGGCTAGAGGAGGAGGAATGGGCAGTCAAAAAGCTATTTCCAGTTCTGTGTGACTTACAAAGCACTTCACTGCTCCATGCCTCAGTTTCCTGCCTGCTCTGCAGAGGCACCAGCGCTATTTATTTGCCTCCACCATCTTCTGTAAGGATTTCTCAGCCAACATTTCAGAAATAGTTGGAGCTGCTCTTGAAGTAGATACAATAAAAGTGTATATTACTGTAAATAAACAATTTGTTAAAAATAACTCTGATCAAACTGAGGAAGTTGAAAGGAGGTGCTGTTTTGTTCAAACAACCTAAGAGAGAGCCAATAGGGAACAGCACAAATCTTGTCCTGCTTGGAAGGACAAGGCCAAGAATTGCAGCTGCCATGTCTTGCACAGCGTGGCTGTAAATCCCAAATTGGCTGGTGTGCCTCTGGCAAGCACAGGGGTGGGGTGTGTCTGTGTACAGCAAGCAGGTCAGGGTGAGGTGGGAGGATGGTGGTGCTGGTGGGGGTGAGGGGGCAGCTGTCCCTCATGGTGCTGAGTGGCTCAGCTGGAAGCTGCCAGGCAGGATCCAGGCAGGGCTGATGGCTGCAGCTCGTTACTGCCATGTTCTCGTTGTCATGCCAGGCTCCTCTGCACCCTGCTCACCTCAGGGCTTTTCCTTTCCCACTTATGCAAGCAGCAGCCCCTGAATCTGTGCAGCACAGGGAAGTGTGTCCCATCGATCAGCAGGCTGAGCAGGACTGTGCATGTTGAGTGATTGCCATGAGAAACTTCAGCTGCTGCAGCAACTGTGCTGCTGAGCTGCTGGAGATCAGCAGTAAGAAGCATTCACCAAGGTACACATAAATAAAACTCATGCCACTGGTTTGATATCTCAGCCTGTGTTTGATGCAAGCATTCGTAGCAGTGATCACTTAACTCACAGCAAATTCCAAGAAAGACCAACCAAAATAGTTGCACATAATGCAACTATAATCCAGAGGTTTTCTGTTTATCACATTAGTAAGACATCTTTAATTTTTCTCTTTCTCTTTTGCCAAAAGTTTCAGATATTTGATCAAGAAGAAAAATCACACCAGATGAAGTTACAAAAAAATATTAAATTCTTAGAAACTGATTATTTTTGATACATTGCATCATGGCTTTAGGTCTGAACCACTATTCTTTTCACTTTGAGGAGAGGGGAAGCTTTTACTTAACAGGAGAGAGACAAAATTAGATTTTCATTCTAGTAACTGAACTAGAATAGGGATTTATTGTAAATCTATTTATCTTTTATATACACTTTTAGTCTCCATTAGAATATATAGTCTCTATTAGCAATTACTGTGTTCTGGCACAATAGGGTGCTTTGGGTACTCTGCTAATGATATGTGTTGCATAGCAGCTGATCCAAAAGTTCATCACCACCAAGGGAAGGAGGTCCAGCTGCCTTCCTCTCCACCAGCCTCTGCCCCTGGCTGCAGGCTCCATCCTCCTCCTCATGGCTGCTCAGCTGCATGCCAGAGCTGATAGAGAAAAAAAAAAAGTGAATATATTCCTGTAGTGATAGTCATCAGATCACAGAAGTGTCCTGCAGCTCCAGGGACACCCAGGCATATTTGGGAGGGAGTGGGAGCAGGAAGAGTCACACCGCCATCTTGGTGGTGGCAACAAGGTTGGCATGGCTGCTTGCTGACCTGAAAAGTTTCTCAGACCATTTGAAAAGACTGGTGCATGCTGAAGTGATCAGCACATATTGCAAAGCAACTATTAATTAGCCAGTTGTGCTGTTTCATCTGACATCAGAAGGGATTTTCCATTCAGATAAGTGCACAGAAACCTTCCAGCACTGGCTCCTGTTTGCATTAAATGCTGAATTCACTGTAGTTAACTGCGATGCCAATGTGTAAATGAAACTGGGTCATGCTTCTGCAAAAACTAAATAAGACATTATTAACATGTCCATCAACTCCTGAGGATGTGATATGTTTTTCAAACTGTTCATTAATTCGGTACAAAAGCAGTGACAGGTACAGCATTGTTTTCACAGCTGGGGGTGAAGGATGTCGTGTACAGAAACCTGCAGCATCTGCCTCATTTGGGAATTCACCATCCTTTTCTTAAAATGAGCAAAATGTAGATGAACACTGGAGACTTTCACCTGAACTCCTCAAAGCCAGTCAGTAATTACTAACAATTAATCCCATTGTACTTTAATTCTGTGAATTGTAAAACACTTCCCAGCGTGATGGAACAGATTGTCTGGTCCACCTGGGAGCTGATGAAACTTAAAACCAACAAACTCTTTCTTTTTGAGATGCACTGCCCTGTCTTAGAAAAGTGCTTGAATCCAAATGCATTACAAAGGCTGATTTTGCCAGAGCAGGGGCAAGGGGGAACAGATAAAGGCACCAATTTTCCATGGGTACATGAATCCCTAGAGCCTTTACACCGTGGGGTGAGTCTACAGTGCCACAGCCACTGGGAGCTTTTTCACTGGCCTGAAGGGAAAGCTGAATCAGTCCTGCATCCAGTTCCACCATAAAAAAGGAGACTCAGGCTACATGATGAAAGCACCATCATTCTTTGCAATAAGGGCATCCATGAAGGAATTAAGTGTGCTTTATAACCACATCTTCAAGCTAAATTACCTTGTTTTTTCTTAACACCTGCCTTTAGACATGCCCACCTGTGCACAACCATTTCATGTTGACACCACAAAATTTAATGGAGTTGATTTCCAAAAATAATTGGTGTCTCCCTGGCAGTCTTATAACAGCATATATCCCTGTATTTAAACTTCAGTGATTGCACAAGAATATATGTAAGGAAATATTTACAGACACTCTGGGACTCACAGTTATGATTTTGGAGTTATATGTATGTTGGGTTTTCTTCCCCTCTGTTTAAAAAAGGTGCATAACTGCACTACAATATTATTACATGTTGTAATTACACAGCCTAATTACATGATTATATGTCTTTACACTAATTACACAATTAAAAACCATTACTGAAATGTTGTGAATGGATTTGGATAAATTAAATTATTTTTAAACCCACTGAGACAACTGACTAACAAAAAAACCATCAAGGGGTAGCAAGCAAAGCCAAGTACATGGGAAGACACCCTACTGCGTGTTGTGAGAAACACCTTGGTGCTCTTTCACTCTCAGATGAATGGGAATGTGGAACGCCACAGGTAAATGTTAAAAATAACCATTTTGTGCTCCATGTACCTGGAGCAGAACTTCATAACGCGTTCTAGTATGGTTGCTCTACAGCAAAAGACTTATGGCCAAGGTCTGGTGCTGCCTTGAGGGTCTGGGAAAGATGGTTGTTAGTGGTGAGTCAGGCTGCTGATTCACTGGATGGAACCCAGCCCTGTCTGTCATTGCTGGAACCAGGTAGGAATGCTGTGAACAAGTTCAGGGAGCAGGGGCTCTGCTAAGAGACCTGGGCAGGAAACAGCCAGCCTGGGAGGTTTGGGGCCACCAGGGACAGTGGGGGAGACAGAGCCTGGGCTGGGCTGGGGTGCAGTGAGGCTGACCAGGGCAGGATGCTGGGGGCTGTCAGACACAGCAGAGCAGGAGTGCAGGTGTGCCTGTGCATCCTCTCTGTTCTGCTGAGTCTGGGTGCCCAACAGGACCACGGCTGCCACCTTACCCAATTGTGGAGGGCCTTAGGAGGACACAAGGACATTCTCCTGGTGACAATAGGCACAGCTGCATCTCCTGTGGAAAATCCCATTTTCCAGAGGACATCAGGCAGCCTGTTGGTAGGAAATTGTAGAGAAATCTGTTTCTACTGGATGTGCTTCTGCTCTTTGGAAACAAAGACTTAATTTTTCAAGACTGTGAATGTAATATTTTCTGTAAGCACTAAACTCACCTGAGAAGCCCTGGGACACTTCCAGAATGAAAGGGGTTTTAACCAGCTCATTTATGCCAAACCTTGCTAAGAAACAGTCTCATTATGATCACAAGGCATAGAAAACAATAAATTGTTTGGTTAGTCTGTATCTTCCTTTATTTGTGTCTATGCAGTAAGGATTTGTGTATAGATTAGCAGCAGATCGACAGCATAATTGATGCAGAATTAGTCATAAATTCCCAGCCCTGTCAGGAATGAATAAGCAGGTATTTTTCTGGCATGAACCTGCTTTGGGAAATCCCACTCCCAGACTGTATGGCTCCTGTTTATACGTGAAAGGAAGAACATTTTTTTGGCTTTGATAAGCAATGTCTTCTACTCGCAGCATAACCATTAGAAGCTCAGCAGATGTGTTTCACGAGATATATAATCCTTTCAAGCTCTTTTTTATCCTAAAGGCACAATAAAACCTTCACACAAGATAAAGATAGCGAGTTAACTTGCATGGTTTTGTTCAGCCTCATGTAAATTTGTTCTGTTTGTGGTTCATTTTGTAGTTTCATTCTCCATTCATTCCATGTGTTTATTTTTAGATATCTGTGTCGGTGTTTCCCTATATGCATGTCCCACTCCATTCTGGGCCTTACTTTTTGCTTTCCTGAACAGCAGGACTGCTCTGTTCAAAAAGCTGCTCATTTTTCCTCCTCATTTCTCACCATTCCATTACATTTTAATGAGCTTCAGAACTAACTCTGTATTTTTCTCAGACGGACTAAGGTACATCCCCCACAAGTTCAGGCAAGGCTGAGACAGCGGTATCTGACGTGGTACAGACATGGAGCCCATACACTAGTTTCAGGCACATCACACCATCAGCTGTATCCCTCTTGGCCAACACTTCACACATCCAGCAGGGTCAGCCCTGCTTCTCTCCCTGTTTGATCCAAACAGAGATGCAAGCAAACTCCATGCAGAAGGTCCAGAGTTAGCTTCAAGGCTTTACAAGCCTCTACAAAGCTTGTAAAGGCACAGCAATAGAGAAGGAGTAGCACAGGCTAAATGTATCCATAAATAAATGCATTTGGAGGCTGGAAAATACAGATGAATGATGCCTACATCATTGCACCTACTACTGCTGCAAGCCTCACTAAGTAGCAAATAGGCCACAGCTGTCCTCGTATATCCTTGATTACAAGCTGCAGTCACTTTATCAGGTAGCTGGGACATAGACATCTCTTTATTTGGCTTTGCCTTTCATCCCCAGGCTGTCTCTTCTGCAGCAGTGTGGCCAATGACAGCAAAGGCACCACCAGCACAGTTCAGGTGGGACTGGCACCCCAAAGACACCTGAGCACAGGTGCTGGCACACTGAGGTAGCCAAGCTCTCATCACGAGGGAGATGCAGTCAGCATTCATCAGGGGACAGCAGAGTGTGGAGTCATCCTGTCCTTCAGGAGATGCATGTTAGGTGCCCACAGTTCAGGCAAGGCTGGGGGGACAAGGATTGGAGCTGCCATGCTGTGCCTCTTGCCCTCAGGACTAGAGAGGAGAACATGGGCTCTGTTTTCAGGCTGCTATAGACATAACCCCAGGCACCAGCATAAAAACCTAGCAGGGTGTGCAAAGGCTCTGTGTGCTGCAGTAATCTCTGCTAATGGGTGTTTTCCTGCTGCTCCTCTCTCTGCTGTTCATTACCCATCCCAGCACCCTCTGGTTAATTTTCCTCCACATTCTCTCACATCACTTCTGCTCAGTCTGCCTCACAATGGGAAAAGATTTCCATTCCAGCTCTGCCTCACCACAGTCAATGCACACTGTATGTGATGTAAATTCATCCCTCCTGCTGGAATTTACCTTTGTTTACTCAAATAACAGCACAACATAAACCTTAATCTGAAACTCCTCTTGACCTTTGCAGTTTTCAGTCTTTTCCCCTACAGGCCTCACAATGAGCTGAAGAAAAAAATTTAGCCTTTCAGGCAAAGCCAATAGGCACTGAAAACTGTAAATTATTAAGTATGTTTAGCAGTCTGGCCAGGATTTGAAAAAACAAATGTGACAAATAATTGGAAATTAAGCCACAGAGTAAGATCTTGTGATTGCATCTGCCTCACTGAAAGAAAGACATTTCATAAACATAATGACATGTGGAAACCAACTTGAACTGGGTGTCAAACACCTCTGATAATATTGCTGCAAAGAAAATTGAAAAATTAAGTTTCAACTTGGAGGTCTTCAAATGAGAAATGTAGCACTTTGTCTGGGGATTCCTGTTTGGTGTGGGGTTTTCCAGGGGCAGGAGAGGGAGCAGGGGAGCTGTAACACCTTGCAGCCGTAACCAAGGGCTCTGTCCTGCATCCCTCATGCAGAATAAGTTCCCACAGACAATTTTCTAAGTAAACAGAGTCAGACCTTTCCTTAAATATCTGCCCTCTGCTGAGTCATCAGAGCTGGAGGATGAGGTCCTTTCCGGGATGCAGCAATAGGATTAACACCATGGCTGCTCTCAGCCCCTCCTGCCGCTGTTCATCCATCAGTGTCAGCTCTGCTTTTCCCCCAAAATTAGATTAATCTGTCATTCTGGGATTGATAGTTCAAACTATTTCCATACAGTATTGCTGCAAAGAAAATGTCTGAAGAACTTCTTTCTCTACTGGCCTACTGTAGTCCTTCACTTTGGACAGGTGGCAATGATTACACCAGGCTGCAACCTGACCAGTTCCATCTCTGGGATTGCACTGATGGCATTAAAAACAGATTATTGCCCTTTTTAGTTCCTGAGAACCCCAGTAAAATTTCTTCAAGGGTTAGATTGTACCATTTACTAAATATTCCATAACTAGACCAGAGAGAAGTCTAAATGTACAGCCTCCTGTAACTTTACAAGACAAACTTCCTTCTTGGCATCATATCAATCAAATTCCATAGAAAATGCTCCCATTATGTATTTGACCTACCAGTGAAAGCAGTTCAATACAGCTGGAGTTGATTTAACCTGTCAGGGCACAAATAATCTCTATATTTCTGGTAACTTTTACATCAATTTTGTGCACCTTGGTTGCATAACTAAATTTGGAAAATAAGTTCCTTAACTGCATGCAGATCTGGCCCTTGGTTTGGTTTCTGCAGGCTACCTCAGACAAGGTTCCCAGGCACCACTCTGCATGTGATGTGTTTCCTCAGTATGTGGCTCTTGTCACAAGCCACACGTGGTTGAATTCTCCCACAGAAATTGGGTACTTGATCATGGCATCAAACAGCTCACCCTGTCAAGGCTGCCTGACAGAGGAGACAGCCCACTGCTGACCTTCTGCTTTTCATGGGTTTTCACACACATGGATCATAAGGCAGCATTGCTTCCAAACATGGCCAAAAAGGCAAAAGAAATAAAAAAATAGTAAGTGGAAACATTTTTTCACATCATTGGCTCCTGCCAACCATGTTATATGCTTTTTTGATTTTCTCTTTTCTGCAAATATATTTTTTCCAGAAGAAAGAAAATGAAAACGTTCATTTATCTTGCTAAATAAACATAATATCAAGGGGATGATGCTGTCTGAGCAAAGTAAAATAAAATCAAGCTTTACTTTCTGTTAGAGAAAAAAATTATAACTGAGGAAGAAAGAGTTTTGCTAAGCTCTAACTTATTTCAATAGTGTCAGCTATGGTAAGGTTAGACAGTAAGTTAGCTCCTTAAGGTCAGAAATTCATTCCTTGCAGATAGATTATTGTTGATGGTGGCAAACAAAGAGTGTTTACAAATCATGACTGATTTATTGATGCAAATTATTTTTCTTTTCCAGACAAAAATATTTACATCTCAATTTTGTTCTTTTTTCCCCTTGTTTTTAATAAATTCACATACAAAAGCTATCAGCAGTCTAGAAGAATATGCAGAAAGTTTAAACACCTCAAGGTTATCTTTATGTGTGTATTCTATTATTAATGTACATAATAATTTTGGTTTTATTCTCATATGTTAGCATTCAGGAGAAAATGCACTGGAATGTAAAAATTCTCCACAATTTGCAAGAAACAAACAACAAGATTTTCTTGTTGTGAATTTGGGATGGAGAAAACGTCTCAAGATAAATTTTTAATAACCAAAGGGCCAATGCTTATTTCGATCCCCTGTCGTTCCTCAGAGTGAATTGAAGCAGAAGTAGCCCCAAGTGTTCACCAGCCTGATACAGCACTTTGTATTCCAGGAAAAGGAAAAACTCACTTTGAAATTTCTCTGGCCTGAAACTCTAAAAAAGGACAAGAAAACAGTTGGCTCATCAAGGTCAAATTGGGTAGATCCCAATCCACAGCAGTAAACACACAGTGTTAGGGTTGTGGGGATTTAGGGACACTTGCAGCCTGACCTCAAAGGCTGCTTGCACACTGGCCTAAAATGAGCATTCCCAAGCTTCAGGGCATGCCCATCTTCCCTCCGAAAGAAAAACATAATTAGTATGCTTAGAAATTAATGAAATACCTAACCCAAAAAGAAAGTCATAATGAGGCATTATTTAAAGGAAGAAGTACTTAATGAAATGCAAATGCTTTGCATTGGATGGAACAGAAATCATACTGGAGGAGGAGGACACTCAGAGGAGGAGGGGAACTGTGGAAGGGGCTGTGACATTTCCACGGCTGTCATCTCTGGATCTCATATCTTCACCAAAATCCAGCCCACTGTGCACAGGGCCCTGAGGTGTACCTGGAAATGTGTTTGAGCTTCCTGACAGTCACCTTGGATCAGAAGAAGGTGCCACAGAAGAAAGGAGGTTGGGCACTGGGTTTGTGACCTGGTCCTGTAGGACCATGGTTTCTTTGTGCCCCAGGTTTGGCTGCTCAGCTGCACAGTTAGGGATGAAATGCACATCCCTGAAGTTTACAGTGCAGTGCTCTCCCTTGACAGCTCCTTTCCTTTGCCTCCCTGTCCTGGTTTGGGGCACATTTGGGAGAGAACCCCCAAAGGGGCTCCTCTAGGAAAGCAGATTCATTTGTCCCCTCCCCACAATCGGTCCAGGAGAAAATACCTCCTTGGAGAAAAGTGGGGGAAACACCTGCTTATTAAACAATAAAACCTAAACAATATTAGGCAATAAAACCCTTTGATGCTCCAAAAGAGATGACAAACTCAGAAAGTCCCCGGGTTGCAGTTCAGCTCACTCAGTCTCTGATCAGTCCCTCAGTGCTGGAAATGTCGCGGCCCAGGCCCGGCCTGGTGGGCCTCAGGTGGAGCTGCCGGTGCTCTGCTGGTGTTCAGGCCAGAGCAGGGCTGAACAGCTCCAAAGAAAAGGGGAAAAAACCCCACAGTCCAGGGAACTTCTTTGCCTCAGCTAGCTAAACTAACTAAAACCAAAGGAGAGCTCTGTCTCGCTGTCTGTCCCTCCACAGACAGCACAGTCCAGGAGCAGGAGTGTGGAGGAGTGAGTGCAGCGTCTGAAAACAAACTGCGCTTTCTTCTCTCCCCCTTCACTCTCTGGAACAAATCTTAAAGGTGCAAAACTTATTATTCAGCATAAACAGAACAAGATGACTGGACACATCTAGGACACTCTCTCAACAGGTGACTGAAAGAGCTCTGTGTGTTTCACCTGCACAAAGGGGTCAGTAATGCTGAGGGTGAGGGGTGTAGGGATGGGGCAGGGGGTGTAAGGAGGAAATGGGCTGATGCTGATGGATGAGACCCACCAGTAATATAAATAGCCAACAGGGAGAGCTAAAATTGAATTAAGCTACAGCTTGCTGCCAGACAGTGGAAGAAACACAGGGTAGCTTGAAAGGAGGCATTTTATGGTTGCTTTGGTATGTGACAAACGTAGGGTGACCTTCAGCAGCTTTGTGCCCCTGCCCATGGCACTGGGCTTAAGCTAGGTGATCTTTGAATGTCCCTTCCAAGCTAAACCTTTGTGATCCAGGCAGGGTTCAAGAGTCCTTTACTGGGGATGAGGTAGGAAGTGTCTCCACACAAGGAATTAATGTTATGGTTTCATCCCACTTGTACCACCAGGTTCCATGTTGGGCAAGCAGGGGGAGGGAGAGAACCACAGTGCTGGTAATTCAGAGCTGAGCCCCATGGCTGCTCCAGGGGCAGGCACTGCAGTGTGCCCAGCCATGGAACCTGCCCAGGGCCAGAGCTGTGGGACTGCCTCCACTTCTTCATTGAAACCCTCCCACTGCTCCAAAAAGGAGCTTGCAGTGTTGCAGCACATGGAAATCAGCAACAGCAGTAACTGCATTGAGCCTCTGCTGCCCCAGCTGTTTGCAAATCTGGATTTTATGAAGCCTGATCACTTCAGTGAATGACCTCTTGACCCTGGTGTCCATCCATCATACAGAGCAGGGTGTTTGCCAACAGGAATATCTACTTGGACAGTCAATGATTTAATAAGCTTTTCTTCCTACACAGAGTTTATTGATTTTTGCTTTCAGTGAGAGCAAAAGACTGTATTGTCAGAGTAGGTGTTCTGCAGTGCTTGCATCCTCTCCTCATGTATACTTTGTTATATTTCCCTCTGTATGATTTCCATCATCCTTTATTGCCACAGATATGCTTTCTGTCATCTTTGTGCCCTGAAGCATCTCATTTTCCTTTCACTCATGCCTTGATTAATGTCTTCATAAGTTCTTCTTTCCTCTACTGTGGTGTGGTTGCTCTAGAAGGTACTTTTCTGAGAAAACCTTTGGGATTTGGGTTTGCTTTTTTTTGTATTTGTCATTAATTTCCACTTCTCCATTTGTCTTTGGCAGTTCCAAATATTTTATCCTGATTTCTTTCTTGATTTTCTTTATTTTTCAAGTTTCAATATTTTTCAACTATTTTTAATAGTTGTTAAATCAGCTGATTTAAATGCTTATCTCTACAAGTCAGAATTCTGCTTTGAATTCCCAAGACTGTGAATGTGGGCTTTATGCCTAATTTGCACCTCCTTTCTGACTATTAAGTTAGGACAATTCTACAAAAGTTAATGGATTATTCCATGGCCAAACTTGTAAATTCTCATGACAGAGTGCAATCACATCTTTAAATTTTCCATTAAATAACTCATTCTTCATCCTTCTGAAAACACATCACTGACACAATAATTTTCCTGTTTATTACCCCTCTCTACATCCTTAAAAACAAACAAACAAACAAATAAATAAGAAAATATTTCTGTGCTTAACCACACATTAAGGATTTATATTTCTCATGAAACAGCTTTGTCCCTTGTAACTCAGCTGTTTTCCCTAGAAAGTCACAGGAAGAAAATATGTGTGGGGTCCTGCTGGAATGAGCATGAGCTGGGAAAAGAGCAGGATCCTAAATTTCTGACTGTGTCCCCATGAGACCAGGCAGTTGCCTGCTGAGCAGCAATGATTTGCTGCTTGTCAGGGAATATTCCTGTTTGGGAACTATTCAGAAGCTGGAGGAAAGCCCTCCAAGGGCTGAATACTCAAGGGTCCCAGACATGGGATCTGCGTTAACACAAGGCACTGCACGTTCAGGCTCTGTCCACATATCTTTTGCCTCCCTGGGCTGCTCCACCACCGCTACTGCTGTTCAGACTTTCCCTCTTCTATAGTATACAAAGATTTGACAATTTCTTTAAATGCTGAGTAAACGACTCTCCGTGCTAAAAAGGTCTAGAAGTACCAGGATAGAATGTCAGCATTGTCTTTTTTTTCCCAGCCTTGATCTCTCTCTAAAGAGCTGCATTTTGTCAAAGATAAATTGATGAAAGCCTGAAACATCATTGCATGACGCACTCACTTTCCTGTTGCAAAGCCAAGCGTGGGAGTTAATTTTTTGCCAGCTTCTTGCCATGAGACTGACAACTTAAAGGAGTAAAAAGTAGCTACAATGAGCTTCAAAGAAGGTGGGGATTATTGTTTTGCTACAGGTGAAATCATACCCACCTTATTTTGAGCCTTTTAGCCCTGTTGAGTTCAATCCCACCATCGACTGAATATTCTAAACATACTGAGAACCATTTGCTGGTTCCAAAAGCAGAACCACAGCACTGCATTTCTAGTCCAGGCTGCAGGACTGATGCACAGAACTTGCAGAGGTGAGCTCACCAACTAAGTGAGGGTGAAGCTCTCTAATAGGCAGTTGAAGGATGTTGGTGCTCCACTGGGGAAAAAATAATTGTTTATCTCTGGAAAATGAAGAGAGAGAGAAAACAGAATGAAGATATTTATTTTAGTGAAGAAAAAGTATTGAGGTAGAAAACTCTCTCAAGGATGAGAACACAGGCTGTTCTCTTGAATGATCCCCCAGATGAATGCAGCACCCACTGGAGTTGTGCCAGCCTGGCTCAGTGCCCCGAGCCACCCATCCTGCCCAGGACAAGTGGGAGCTGATGTGGTCACCCTGCAATGCCCTGCTGTCCTTCTGCTCTGGGAATAGTTGCAATGAGGACAGACCAGCAAGGGGTTCATTGTTCTGCAAGGCATTTTGGAAATGCAGCAAGCCAGGATTTAGGACTGACTGCCAATGCTAGCTCTTGACATGACTCTCCTGCTGGAAGGGGAGAAAAGCAAGGAGGGGCCTCTTCTCCCTGCAAGACTCCAGCTGGCATGACTCCACCCCTGTGTGCCTCCAGATACAAGGTCCCAGAGCTTGAAGATGAAAAAGATAACTGGATTTTAACACCACTCTTAAAATATCACCCATTTGTGCCCTTGTGGGGATGGACTGAAACCTAGCATGTATTCAAGAAAATTGTCTCAGAAAAGCATTGAGACATCTTCATCAAGCACTGCAGACTCCTTGTCTTCTCTCACCAGCTTGTTTTAAGCCCTCATTATTAACATGTTTTGCCTAATTTCCACTCCAGATATATTTGGCTTCAGCTTTTAAGCATTCATCCTTTTCCACCAAAATCAAGAGCTCATTTGCCTCCGTGAAGAGTTTTTCTCCGTAATCAAGACTTTTCAATCTTTTTGATAAGCTAGACAGACAGTGCTTTCTAAACCTCTCTCTCCCCATTAGGTGCTTTCTGTAGTCCTTGGCTCCCTTTTGCAGTTCTTCTCTGCCTCTTTCCCAGTTTTTCAGCATCCTCAGTGGATACTAAGACCACAGATAGCACTGTCAGCCTCAGCTCCTGCCTCCATCTCAGCATCCCCTGTTTAGCCAGTCAAGGTTTCATTAGCCTTCTGAGTTATTAGAGGACTTGAGGTTTTTTTGTCTTCTCCTTTGGCCTCTAAAGCCTTTAGAGAAAAAACAGCACTTAACTAGAGCAGCTAGTATTTCTTCTTCTGAGGAGTTTAACTCTCTATTTGGCTGTACTTAAAAGCAGTGGATTTGTCTAACCAAGCAACAGGTCTCGTATCGCTGCCTCCTCTTCATCTTTTAAACATAACATCGATTCTTGTGCGAGCTGCAGATTTTATCAGCCACGATCCAATGTAGCATCTGCACTGCTGATGAGCATTTTTAGGTCTAGGAACAATCTCTGTACGTCCCTACTAGGTACCCTGTGTTTAATGATGATGGCTTATTGCCAAATGGTGCTCAGGGAAAGCAGTTCTTCATTTTTGTTTCCTATGTGCTTTATTAAACCTACATAGTGCTTGTTTTATGCCCTGGAATATCAAGTCAAACACCTTAGAAAGTCTTTTATATTGCACATAAATTGCATAAATCCACATTTTATGTAAGCCAACTTGAAATCTGGGGCAGTAGCAGAATGTTTGTCTACACTGTAGGCTTCACTCTATGTTAGTTTGGCAGCTGGAGGAAACCTCCAGCCATAATCTCCAAGAGCCCTGCACAAGCTTATTTACCCTGGCACCCTACCTGCCTCCTTAGCAGCACACTTACAAAGCCAGCTCAAGAGAGAAACCCTTTCACATCAATTCATTAAGAAAGTGATGGCAGTGTTTGAGAGAAACAAATGTAATTTGTTAATCAGTATTTTTCTGGCATTTATAAAGGCATTTACTCAATAATTCTCTTGTCCACACAGAGAGAGGACCTACCTGCAGGAGATTTTTATTTCAGCCTGGACAGGAGACTTGGTGATCTCTGGGGAGTGTTCCCTCCTACCCAAAATCTTAGCACATTGTCAAAGGAGACAGTCTTGGCTAGGAATGAATACCCACCACAGACAAGATCAAGACTTCATCCCCTCCTGGCATTGCAGAGGTGTCCAGGGCAGTCCCAGCAGACTTTTCATTGTGACAGCCACCTGGAAAGATTTAATACAGTAGAAGGGAAGACAAACAATAACTGTCTTCTTGTAATACAAGAGTAGGAAACAGCAGGGGTCCATAGAAATGTTCTTGAGCAAAAGCTCTCCACCCACCAGGAAAGCTGAGCATTTCCTGTGTTTTCCATGCAGAACTCAGTAGTCTTTCATTTCAAATGCCTTCTGGCCTCTATCACAGTCAGTTTTTCTGCATTATATTGGCTTTCCTGGATCCCAAGCTTAGGAACCCATCTCTCTCCTCAAGCTGCAAGCTCCCTACATCCATCCTGCTTTGCTCTAGGAGGGTTGGGTCCCTGAAAGGTGGGTGCTGCAGCATCATGGCTTCATGCTATCACCACTTTATGGATCTAACTCTCTGCATCTGCAAAGGAATGGTGGGATAGGTCTACACTGATTGCTAATTGTCAAGGATTTTATTACTGATTTTCACAATCAAAATCAAAAAAACTAATTCCAAATACCATTTATTTAATATTTCAGTACTGCTATGACAGCCACAGGAAAGTTGATGAATTTCGTCTCCTCTGGGGGTCAGGAATTCCTGAGGCAATGACACAGGTTCTCAAAAACTGCTGAACTGCTGTGCTGAAACTTTAAAGAAAAAAGTGCAACCTGAGGCAGAAAGTACTCACAGAGCATTCCAGTGCAAATTATTAACATTGCAGGTATTTATTATTGACTGCAAACGGGGATGTGCAAAGCACTCAGCAAATGGCTCAGCCCCCAGCCCAGCACTCATGCAGCTGCCTCCCCACTGCACTGGGGCAGGGCTCCTCCAGCACCCCACTGCTCCTTGTGCTTGCTGGCTGTCAGCCGCTGCCTTCTGATGACAAAGCATATTTTGGAATCCTTTTGTTTAAAGCAGTTGGCTTGCTGCAAAGAAATAGGTGAAGTTTATACCTAAGGCATTCCCACTGAGCTGGATGCAATTTTTCTTTGGGTTCCTTTGAAACCTTCCTCTTTAATAGCAGAATTTCAGACTAATAGCTCTTCCCTTTTCAGCCTTTCCTGCTGGAATAAGGACTTTTCTTCCTCCCCATTCTGTCAGCAATGTGGTGGCTGTGAGGAGGAATGCAGTACACAAGACTGGCAGTGGTCAATCTTTTCAAAAGGACTTTTGGGGGACCTGGTTTGAATGGACTTTCAGGAAGAGAATGTCCAACAAAACCTATTCCTGTGTTGATGCACCCAATGTCATTCGGTATTTTTCAGAAATGGGGTCCCAGCATTAAGCAGAAGGCAAGGGTGAGGCTCAGCTCTTCCACCCTGTGTGACCATCCTCCCACCCAGCTCCACAGTGACCCCCAGCCTGTGTGTTTGTGTTGAAGGATGGTCCCATTGCCCCATAGCCAGGGTTTCTTTCCCCATTGCTGTGGGTGTGCTGTACTGACTGGTTACCAGCCCAGCTGTGCTGAGGTGACCTTTACTGCCCTGCACTGTGGAAACTGTTCCACTTTTCATAAATACCTCAAAGTTCACTGCATGAGGGGACTGCAACTAGGGCTTCCTCCCTGTGATGCAAGGAGTAGGAGCAGCTGCTTTGAGTTAGACTCTTTTGTCTGCCTCCACTGGCTGTTACAAAGAATGATATTTTCCTCCCCCCTTCTGCACACAGGTGGTACTTGGGCTATAGTTTCTCTGAATGCTTTATGTTGCAATTTTACCTTTGAAATATGCACCTTTTAGAAGCCCTTCTAAATTCTGATTATATCTCTCTTTCTCCTGAGGAGATGAGGGAACGCACTACTTGTGTCCAAATTACAGAGTTAGCTACCCAGGTGCAACACACATGCCAAGTGGGATGAATAGTGAGAATAGGAGCATGCCAGCAGTCCACGGTCATTGCTGTATATTTCACTCCCTGCACTGTTAGTATATTAAGTTGCTGCTTGCAGAGAGCAGGAATGCCCCTGGGGAAAAAAAAAAAAAGCAAGGAGGGAGCAGGAGTGGCTGTGACACAGCTGGCTTCTGGCAGCTCTTTAGACTGAGCACTCATTCCTGTCCGTGCAAGCCTGCCATTTGAGGGCAGCTGTAGCTGCTCACCTCAGGGCTGAGCTTGGGTTACTGTCTCTGAATGTTTCTGATGATTGCCCACCACACTTGCTAATGATAAGTGCTCAGTGGGGGGAATTTACAGGCATGACTTTGCTGCAAGCAGACAAGGAGCTTGGCTGTGATCAGAGAGAGGTGCTCTTGTCTTGATTGCTGCGTCCCTTGGTCCATGCAGCAAGAGGCTGGTGTCAAACAGTGCTGGCAGCTCCAGATTCTGCCAAAGAAAGCAGAAAGAACCTGGTGGTGTTCCAAAATACAAAAAACACTGGAAGGATGTTCAAAAAGCCTGTGCTGGAATGGCACAGGGAAGACACTCACCCTGTGCAGAGGTGCCCTCCGTGGGCTGGGCCATCCGGAAGAGAAGGACCACAACAGTAGTGCCAGCTTGAAGGCATCTGCTCTCATGGGCTGAAAACTCCCTTGATGTTAATTACAGGGGCCCTGGCATTACAGTTACATATGAGATTTATCCAATATGCACCTTTAAGAGTTTATCTTGATTTTTCATGGCTGTGGTTTCTGATTTATACTAGTTTGAGATCTGAATCTGACACCTTATCTAGTGTGCTGCATACTGATGGTTAGAAAACCTAATTTGTCCTAGAATAGCCTGGTTTTGCAAGAGGACATTGCACAGAGAGCCTTCTCTTGTATAATAATTTTGCTTTAGAAACTGATTACTCATGGTTCCTATGAGATCTGAATTGCAGATATCTGGGGGAGTGTAGCACTGGGATATTTTAGATTGAAATCACTCTGCTATCTGCTCTACTACAGCTCTTTTCCAAAGTAGGCTTTGTGTTATAAATTACTTTATAGATTTGTAAAGCATGACATAGAAACATTATACACCCTGTGAGTGCTTTAAAATTAATTTGTTCTTGAGCGTGTCCATGTATGAATGAATTTGACATAAGCTTTTCAATTTTATGCTTCACTACAGAAAGTGCACACAGTACCAACTGTAAATCAACTGCCACACTCACTGAAATAACTACTCAGCTATGAAAAGAGAATCTGCCCAATATTTAAAGAAGATTTAGATACAAAAATAATAATGTGTGCAAGACAGCTGGCATACTACCTTGGGACTTTGGAATCTAAACCAGTGAGATTAGTAAGGTAACATCAGTGTGCCGATCCTTCAGGTTAGGGCTGTCTGACAGACAGACCAGGAATTGAAGGAAATTAGCTGAGGTCATATTACTGTCTTTCCTTGAGCTGAGTGATCACAAGGATTCACCAGCACCTCTCCTATGAGTGCAGGTAAAGATCACATGCATGGACTGTCACAGAAAGTGGGATTTTCAATGTGCATGATTGATGTTCAGAAGGCGTGAGCAGCATTTAGAAACAGCATTTTTCATTCTTTTATTATTTAAAAAATGCAATTTTGGATCATAAAAATCCTTTATGAACTTGTGTCAAATTCAGCAATAGTGATTCCAGCCCTCCCTTGCCTGGGAGAATGGAGCTCCCACAGCCCTGCTCCAGGGCAGCTGCTGCTCATCCAGGACATTCTGGGGAATGTGGCTGAAACCTGTTCTTTCAGTGTGATCTAATTCAATGTAAATGGCTTCACTGGCCTTTGCCAAGCTAAAATCTGATGGTGCTGTGTCTTAACCATAGGTTGTACCAGATAGAAAACTCACTCAAATATGTGCTCTGCTCTACTTAACTGCTGAGCATTTGTACAGTTGCAATGAAAAGTAAAACAGTCACAGCAGGAGAGCTGGAGAACATCTTATTTCAGGTGACCTCTGGCTGGAGCTAGAGAACATCTCTAGTAAAAGAAGGGCTTTGGCTCAAATCTCTGCGTGTGCAAGAGTGGGTTTTGACCTCAGTGAACGTCTTTTCCTTTGAACACCAGGTCAGGGAAGAATAGCTGCCATGCTTTATTCTTCCACTTTGTGATGCCGGGCTTTTTTTCTTCTACTTTTATACCATGTCCCTCAAATCATGTATTTTGCTGATCTGAAATTAAATTTTTAGAATTGCTTTTCAAAAAGCTGACAGAAATATTTTTTATTTTTTCTGTTTCAGCTATTGACAAAAAAAAATCAATGATTCTTACAGCTGCCATGCTGAGAACCCTCAGCTCATGCTGCTGTGCTGAGAGTCTAGGGAGACCCACAACAAAAGCAGCAACCTAAAAGAGAAAGAAACTAAAAGAGACCTCACCCAACTGCCATAGATATAGGTACTGAAATTCCTGTTGACTGTAGTGATTCAGCAAAGAAATCTTTGTCCTGTATACTACAGGGAAGTTTACTATATAAGACACACACCTCTGAAGCAAAACCAAGCCTTTTGATGGGTGAAATAACTTCAGGAACAGACTTTTAAAAATCATGCATATATGGTAATAATGTAAGGGATGAAAATTGAAGGTGCATTTAAACAGACTAAGCCCAAACTTTGTTGCTTCTCTGAGAAAACAGTAGAAATAAGCTTCAGTTGGGAAAACAAGTAAGAAGAATGGTTTTTATTTTCAATAGGATGTTAAATGCTTGTTCTTATAATAACAGGCACAACATGATGCTTTTAAATAGCTTAGGGAAGGGAGGCTCCAGCACCCCTGCATTGAGTAATTTACCTACAATCATTGATATGTTTTGCAGACAAGAGCTACTCAAATGAAAGTATTATTAGTAGTAGTACCAAGTTCCTACTAAAAACACCCAAATGCTTTTTTTATGGGCATGTATTCATATAACTACAAGTTACTACAGTATAAGTCTAATATTTCCACTACTATTAATAGCTCCCTGCATAAAAAGTTTTGTGGGGTTTTAGGTGTTTCTTTTTTCAAACGTCAATGGGAAAAACTTTTCTCCAAATGTTTGTATTAAAAAATATGACAGAGCTACTTTTCAGCTCAGCCCTTGTATTAATTCTCCCCAGGATGCTCTGGGTTCTGGGAGTACTCAGAGCCTCATTGCCCAGGGCTCTGATGACAGCAATGCACTGCAAAAACCAAGTCAGGGCTCTCTCCTTCTCTTGCCCACCCCTTTCCCAGTCAGCATGTGAGAAAGAGAAAAATGTCTTCTGCTCCTTGCAGGCTCCAGCAATGAAGGTGGGTCTGGCTCTGGAGTCCAGGTCTCCATCCAGCAAAGCTTTTAAGCACACAGTTAATCCATCCCCATCTAGAAAAGTGCAGCTGCATTTTGCCAAGAGAGCCCCAGGAGCACAGGCCAGCCAGGGGATTTATTGTAAATGCTTTGGCGAGCAGGGATGGGCAGCTGGGAGGGACCACAAAAAGGCAACAGCAAAAAGGAGCAGAGAGGGCAGCTCCAGTGGTGTTGGAGTAGCAGGGGCAAGGAGAGCTGAGTCAGGCCATGACTCAGAAAAGCTCACTCCAATTTCAGTGCCTTTGTTGACTCTGGTGTCACCTTTTCCAAGCCACTCCATTGGAGTTAACAGCAATCTCTTTGACAATATCCTTCTGAGGTCTACACAAACAAAGGGCACATTGTGAAAGCCAAATGTCATTATTGACATTATTGGTGAAATTACCTGGTTTCAGAGGTAATTTCCATTATCTCTCCAGAACTTGCCAAAATTTCTTTATTCTGACCATGGGGACACATCTGTGACCTCACATCTTCCACTGCTTCCCACTTCTGCAGTCAGGATCCCATTAGGTCAGGCACAAGGAAAGAGACTCAAGTCAGGGCAAAATGCTCAGATTAATTCTCCAAACATCATGGGCAGATTTAAGAGCAGCCAGGGAAAGTAACTCACAGCCCCTCTGCTTGTGGAAGGCTACACATGCCAATTCATCAATGACCACAGGGAAAAGAGCAGCTTTCAGGCAAGTTAGTTTCAGGAATGGGAATAACTGAGTGTCTGGAAATGAGGGTGAGACTTCGGTTGCTGGGAGTAGAAAATTAACAGGTTAATAAAAAGCCAGACCAACTGAGGATCCCTTTTCAAGAGGCTCTTTGCACTGCCTGGGACCAAAGCCCAGCTCAGCTGAAGAGCAGGGCAAAAATCCAGATGTCCATGCTCATAGTACTCCCCAACATGACATGACAGCCTCTTCCCTTTGGTACATGGGCTGTTAATTTACTGGAACGTTTGAAGCACAGGATGAAAATGTCTCTGATGATCTCAAATGGGAAGCCCTTATTCAACAAAATGCTTCACAGGAAATTTTCTTTTTGGAGAAGTACATACCAAAAAAGTGCTAAAGACTGCATTGTTCAAGACAAATCTAAGAGTTGCTGTCATCTAAAATAAGCAGCTAGTGCACTTTGATGTACAGCAGAAACTTTTTGGATGTTACAAAAATAGCCCCTTGTGTTAATCTGACAGGTCCAGCCCCCTGGAGGTGCACAAAGCAAAGCTTTCTGATGCCTTGCTGAGTCACTACACCACCAGCTCCTGACAGAAAGCCTTCTTCTAAATGTGCCCTGTAGGCTTCACTAATTGCTGTGATGTATAAAATACAGCCTGTAAAGATGATACAGGCTACAGAGGCTGAAAAATTATGTTTAATTATAAGCTACAAAATCTCAGCATCATAAAGATTGTTTCTGTTAGTGATCTGACAAGGCTTCTTATACCTTACTGCAAGATGTCTGTGGCTTTAACCCATCAAGCATTTCAATTTTCCCTCAAAAATAGGAGAATTTCATCTTAAGAAAAAAATTAAACAACTACTTTTTTATACTAAATGTGCTTAACCTAAAGCTTTCTCCCTACTATTTCATAAACACCTTGAGATTATAGAGGCTCAACTAGCTTATGTTGATGAATTTCATGTGATCCTGGGAATACAGCCATTGCACTAGTAATTCTTCTTTTCTATTGTGTTAGGCTTTTTGTAAATAATCTGCATGATTAATGAATGGAGACTAATTAAGAAGAAAGGACATGCTTTACTGTACTATTAAAACTTGTTTATTGTCATAGGCAAGATGTCATCAATATTTCTAGCTGAAATTACTACTTGTGATATAAATCATGCAGAATTTTACTGTAACCATTTAAAAAAAGAGAAAAGAATCACTGGGTACAAACAGCCATATGCAGATTTAAAACTATGTAACCAAATGCATAACGCATCAATGTGTATGATACTTTGGAAGAAAGTACCATATACATTGATGTATGTATGATGTATGTATGTATCAAGTGTGAACTTGGTTATTTCACAGATCTTTCAAATGACAGAAGAATCTCTTTAAACTACCTCCAGAGCAAGGTTACTGTATACATCTAAATGAGACCAGCCAAGTGCTAATATCAGTTGTTTCACTGCAAATATGCACTTTCTTTATTGTCTTTAACAGATTTCCCTAAATTCACAGTGGTAACAAAACAGTTACCACTACCCAAACAGCTGATTTATATGCCAAAGAGCATGGTGGAGTAAATGCCACTCAAGACCAGTTCTATCAACCTTGTTCGTACAAACAATCACATTGATTTAAATAGGATCAATCAAGTCAGCAGGATTCAGTCAGGCAACATCTACATTAGCAAAAGGAGCAGCACTGCAGGAGGAAACAGCTTGTGCTGGGGGCCCAAAGCTTGTGCCAGCAGCGTGGTGCAGAGATGGTGTTATTCCAGCCAACCTCCTGCTTGGCCCCACAGTTGCCTATTAGCAGCTGGAACAAACACAATAACTGGGAAATTCACTTCAGAAACATCCTCCTGATCCCAAATGAAACAAGGATGTGGGCACATCCCCAGGTGGTCACAAGCCTGCCAGAATCTCACATGCCTCATCATGGTTTAGCAAAGAGAAGTCCCTCTGAGTCTTCTCCATGGTGTTCTGTGGTAAACAAGGAGACCCCCAAGCAGGGAATGACTGGAATCTGACTCCATTAATTCAGAATGCTGAACAATTGCTTGATTAAAATTGTATTATATTATAGTATAGTATAGAATACTATAAAGAATACTGAAAGGATACTATACTATACTATACTAAAGATACATACTAAAGAAAATCCCAAGACTGTCTCCAGACAGCCAGGACACAGCTTTGACCCAGTTGGCCAATTAATATAAACAGCCATCTCTGGAATCCAATTAAGAACTCACTTCAGGTAAACAATCTTCCTAACACATTCCACATGAGCAAAAGCAACAGGAGCAGCAGCAAGTAGGGACAAGAATTGTTTTCTCTTCTTCTCTCTGTGCTTCTCCAGGAAAAAACCTGTGAAAGAGAATTATCTCTCTCTCTGCTCAGAGAATGTGAATTCCTTGGTGTTCCAAGGAAGGGGCTGCACATCCCATGTGCTGAGGTGGCAGCACAGACTGTGTGTCCTGCAGGGCTGGACAGGCTGGGACATCCTTGGGTGATCCCAGAGAAAGCTCAGGTGTCTGGGAGAGCATGAGGTTCTTGGGAACCTTCTTCAGTGCTTGAATGAAGACTTGGTTTTTCAAGTATATTTCCTAAGTGTATCCAATTGGTGTCATGCTTCTGAATTTTAACGGCTGCCACCTAATGTGCACAAAGCAGCCTCAGTTCCACTGAACCAGGATGTGCCAGAGGAGGCAGGGAGCCAAGCACGAGTACATCGCTACAAATTCCTGATCATTTGCTCTCACAGTGCAGAAGGACCAAAATAAAATAGGGGAATAGGAAAATGATATCCCTATTACTTGCTTAATAAGATACTTTACCTCATTTTTCCCCAGCATTATATATGAGACAGCTGCCTTGCTTTGTATCTCAGTAGTCATCCAGTGTACCCTTCAGCACCTCTATTTGTTCTATTTTTCATTGCTGAAAGAATGGTAGAGATAAGCCAATGGAGGCACTCCAGTACCAGTATGCAAAATCACAGCTTCCAAGACAGATAGAAATAAAATTCTTTTTTCAAAAAAATGTACGTACACACATGCACAGATTTATTTTTTCCTTACTGCCTATTGTGAATCTTCAGAAAAGTCATTATGTTGATTATTTTCAGCAGGGACATGCCAATCACATAATCAATACATTTACATATTTCCAGCTACTGTATGTAATTTCTCTACTGTATTTTGCAGTTCTTCTACATTAGGCCCAGCTGGAAAATACAGCTCTGGTGGTAGTTTGGCTCTGTGTGATTTAGTAAAGTCCTTAAATTCTTTTCAAAACAGTTTTCAAGTGATAGTGGAACTATTGGTCTGTGTTCTTAGTTAAGAAATTACTGTTTTGAGATAGTGTCTCAAATTCTATCTAGGTTAGTATCTCCTTTCAGGCTCCCCTTGAACAGCAGAAGTTTGGGCCAATTGATTACTCTGCCACTCTCTCAGGAAATAATTGTTTTCTCCATCTTGTTAGGGATTTAAAGCTGTTTAGTGGTGTAAACTGTAGATGTGCAAGTATATTTTTTTCTTGATACAAATCCTTCAGCTTTCAGGTGACTTAGTATCTGCCCTCATCGGACATGAAGGGTTTATGCACTGTGCAAAGTACTGTAAATTCACAATAAATTACAGCAGTAATTATAGGAGATGACTGAAGATACTTTGAGATCCAAAGTCCTCTTAGGTTCCCCTGGGCTCTCTCAGGGTAGCACGGGCACAAGATCTCACCAGAGGAGGCTTCTGTGGGTGCATAACTAAAAGCGCAGTGCATGGCTAACCTTACAATTTAAGCCAAGAGGAAAGTTTGTGCATAGAAAAGGCTTTGGTAGGCTGGGTCTTTCAAATGGTGCCTATGATTTTGGAAGTATAATCAAAACTGAGGAGCAATGTATCAACAAAATCTTGATGTATCATTTTTATTACTGTAATTTCTCACCTAGAATAAAGACTTCTACAGATCTTTCCATATTGAGATGAGAACTGATACAGTTTTATCTTTGGTCTAATTCATTGTAATGATTTGTAGGCATCTGTTTTTTAATTTTGCATCTTTATTCAAATATTTTTGAAGCAGACAGGTTAACACAGTGTTTAAAATTGCTCACTGATCAAAAGGTATTACTGAGTGTTTTGATTCTGACATGACAACAGAAAAATTTATCTTACTGACAGCAAAATTATTTACTTGTTTATGTGTTTATTTATGTTCTGTCACTATTTCTTCCTCTGTTAATCCCAGTTTTTTTCATCTGCCTCCTTAATAATCCATTGAATTGCTTACCTGGCTTTCAGAAATTCCCTGTCTGGATAAGTTGAGGTAGAAGCCTGAACCATTTACACTCTCCACACTACATCCAATAAAGAGCTTGTTTACAAATTATACTATGATGTGCAAGATCTCACTTGATTATACCTTAACTATTCTGTTTTTCCCTCCCTACCTCACAGATGATGGAAATGCTTAAAGCAAGTGCAGGTAGTATGACCCAGACTAACGTAAGTGTGAGCATGGCACCCAGGGACGAGCTGTGAAATGTCTGCGTGCTTCTGCCAAACGCGTTGCATGGCTTTCTGCTCTTGTCTCGTGTTTCTGACATAGGCAGCATGTTCAGCAACATGTAAGCGTTTCATTTGATATTGATATTCCAGCTCAGCTTTGGTTTTGTGGAGTCTCAACATTCTGCCTTTTTGGTAGCTTGTGGCAGCTGCTAGTGGCAAATCCGCGAGCTGTGTGTGTCATTCCTAAGTGACCTTCAGAGGTACCTGCTAGGATGAGGACCTCCCCGGATATGGCTGTTCAGAAATCTGTGGTAGCGGTGTGGAAGTGTGCAGTTCAAACGGGTCAGGAGCAGAACCAGCCCTCCTGTGCCTTCCCTGGGAGCCCAGCCTGCTCCTGGTGCAGCTGGCTCCAAGGACAGCTCTGCTTCTGCCAGTGCTTTGTGACTCTCCTGTTGTCAAACTCTTGCTTCATGTGGCAGATGACACATCTGAATTACGAATGTTGTTTGCACAGTATCTGTTTAAAAAAGGCTGCTATGAGCAAATACAATGTTTTCCTGTGTTTATATAGTCCCTTTAACGTTAGTGTATGTAAAGTTTATGAAGGGTGAGACTAATCACAGCAGCTTGAAGCACACTTACCCACATGGGTCTTGGGGTGCTGCCTGGTATGGAGAGCAGAACTCAGTTGTTCCCTTCTTGGGTTTCTTTCCTCATGGGATTTTCATTCATATTTTAAGCGTGCGGATGGGGGGTTTTGGCATAAGTCTGATCAAATATTGACCAGGTTGCTCAGCAAGGTGGTATCACCTCCATCCTTGGGGATCCTCAGAACTTGACTGGACATGACCCTGAGCAACCTGCTCTGTTTGGACCTTCTTTGAGAAGGGAATTGGAATACATGAAGTGCCTTTTACTTAGAGTTGTCCATGATTCTACAGTTTCACGACTGTACAGGTGGGGAGTAGAGTGAAGCCACCAAAATAGTTTTAAAGCCGTCATTCAAAACCAGACCACCAGAGATCAGTGTTCTGGTGAATGGTCCACTTTCCTGGATAATAAAATGGAGTTTGTTGAATGCTGGTTATTACTGTCAGTATATCCAGTTCAACCACTTGCAACTGAGCTTACACAGATAGATATTTGTTTTTTATTATGCAACAAAAAATATGTGTTGTGTGATATCAAGATGACTTATCAGAAACATCCCTACTTTTGAATTACTGGAGCTATGCCAGCTGACACTGCCAGCTGTCTACATGATGTTTTTATAGCTCTTCTCAAGTTTCCCGTGTAAGATCCCTACCTCTGTTCCTAAGACATTAATGATTAGACTGTCAGAGCTGAGAAAATCCACCTACTGAGCAAGGTCACCTTCGCTGTTCTCAGTAACAAAGGAAAATGCCAGGCTAACAAGGCTCAGGAAGTCCTAATTAACGTCAATGGCAAATTCAAAGCCAGAGAAAAATAGGGCTGGCAAAACAATTCTCTCTAGAGCTAAGATTATTTTTTTTAGCCATTGTAAAAGAAGCCTGGAAGCTGTATTTTCAAATATGGTTAGTGCTGGGGATGGGTTGCAGAAAAGAAAGGGAATCAATAAGGGGTTTGTGATTCCTGCCTCCTTCTCCTCAGTGAGTTCCTGCCAGCAGTCAGAACTCTGAGACTCAGCTGGGGCCCTGAGGCAGGAGCACAGTACATCTCTGTTCCCACCTGCCAAAAACTCACCATGCTCCTTCTTCAGTTTGGCTCCCAAATATTGGGTCTCCTCAGGGATGCTGGAGCCATGACATACACAGAGCTGGGCCACCCCACAACCTCCCACCTCCTCCCCTTGCTGCCAGAAGACCCAACTTCCCTCATCCTACACAGCAAAAAAAACCAATGGCCAATCTACCCACAGTTTTGGGTGAATGGGTGTCCACAGACCATATTTTATAGAAGACAGCTCACAGATCTGTCTCTAGCACCACTGAAGGATCCTGAATTTGTCTTTGAGTCTTGTGAAATAGTCCATCTTCCCAAAGTACTCTATTAACCATTCTTACTCACATTTTCTTCCCCTAAATTATTCTTAGTTCAAAATTCAGATTCCCTGAATTGGGCTAATCCTCTTGATTGCCACCTCCCTCCTCTCAATGCTCTGACCCTCATCGCAGACTTGATGGAACCAGCTCAGAGTGTCAGGTGTCTCAGGGTGTCTCTCAGACACCTTATCTGGCAGAGGGCTCCTAAGTGCTGCAACATTTCACCCTATTCATTTGTATAATCTGGGGTTTTCATGCTGATGTCCTTACTCAGGCATCTCTGGTTTCTGTGTAAGCCCAGTTCTGCCAGAAGAAGCTTGGTTTCCCCACTGATTTCCTTCTATTCCCAGGATGTCCCCAGCTCAGTTCTCTTAATTTATAAGTGTAAGGGAGCAGTCCATAAATGAGAGTGGTTTTTGTTTTCAGTGCCTATATGTCGGTAATAGCACCTGCAATCATGTTTTAAATTCCAGAAAGAAATATTCAAATCAGATATGATTATCAAAATTCCCACAGTCTTTTCAGCAGTGGGGAAAACAAAGAGAGGAAACAATTTCCTAAGGGTGTTGTGACTTTCCAGTGTTGGAAAACCCTAGGGATACATTATTCAATACCATCAAAAGTGACATTGATGCAATTAGCCTACCTTGGGACAAGAAGTGGTCCACATGACCTCCTGAGGTTCCCTCCTGCGTGTTTTTTTATCATGCTGTTATTTTAATGATGATAAAAGCCTCAGCAAAAAAATGCAATCATGGTTCTAAATTGTGTGCACGTATGAGTGACTGACAGCAGGACACAAATTCAGTGGTAAGGGTGGACAGACCTGAAGAAAACCACTGCAGATTCTGGAATGTCATCACCTCCCACTGCTTCTGCCCCTTAGGGTGACAGCAAGCCAGTGTTACACACTCAGCCAGCCTCAGCAGCACCCAAGGGACAGGCACTGGGGCCCACTGGCTCTTGCTCCCCTGTGTTCCTCTGCAGACCCTCTTGTCTCAGCTGCCTTCCTCCTTGAGCCTCAGAGCCTCCAACCTTCACCAAACCCTGCAACACAGGGTTTACCTTTCCCAGTTACAGCATTCTGGGCAAATGACAGGAATCATTTTTCTAAAGGCCTTCAGGGCAGTTTGATTCCCCACATGAAGGTTAAATCCTCAGAAAATTACTCGCAGAATGTCACCATTGATCCAAATGGTCTTCTACAATTTCATTCACCCTTCAGCCACATATGTTTTTGACCATGTCAGATGAGGAGACTGGTTCCTTGCTCTGGTGGCTTCTCTCTGAAGTCTCAGCTACCATGACACCCTCAGTGCTCCCCAGGCAAGCCCAGAGCTCCTCACACTGATGCTGGGTGGCCTCAGACATGTCCACACTGCTGCTGCTTGCAGCTTCATCTGCCCCACAAGAGCACTAAGCAAAAATCAGTGCTCTCTGAAAGGGTCACTGCCTGCCTCACTTGCCCACTGTTGAGTTGCCTCTGTAACCCTGCACCACAGAGCCAGGCATGCCTTCAGCAGGACATTTCTTCTCTTATGTCCTCGTCCCTGGCTGTCCTTTGCTGCTAGATCCTTATGGTATCTCTGCAGGGTCTTCTGTCCTGACATTTCCATTTGCCCATCCCTCATTCAAGCTGCCATTGCAGTGCCCCTTCTGGGGCTCTGGGAGCCATCCATAACAAAAAGGGGAACACAGCACTTCTTCCTCTGCCCCCTGAACCTGCTGTGCTCAGCCATGTGCTGATCCTCCCCAGCACTGCCAGCTTTGAACTCAAAGTCACATTATTCAGGGAGCAAACAGGTGTCTCTGTGTTTATCACTGGAATGCTTCACTTTATCACTGGAAACTTGTGTGTAGGCACAGCTCTCCCTTCCCTGAGGCTGATGCTGCTCACAACCCCAAAGAATGGTGCTTTTTAACTTCAAGCAGAGGCACACTCACTCGTTCACTGCTGAATGTGTGGCTATAACTCAAGCAAGGAGTGCACTCCTGGGCAGAATCCCCACCCCATCCAGCATATTAATATGGCTCCAAGGGGTGTGCAGGAGCTTTATGCATGTGGGGACTTGAGACTGAGCCCAGCAAAGCACATTGTTTCCTGGAAGTGCATAAGGAGCCCTCACAAATTCAGCAGGATGATCCATGGACTGAGAGGTGTGCTCTTATCTAAGTGCTTTCCTGGCTGAGGGCCACAGACTAGCTTGCTCCTGAGAGCCCATGGGACAGCTGGGAAAGCAGAATCTGCCCACTGAAATACCAATGCCTTTCAAAGACCATCCTGATGTGTGAAAATTGCAAGGTTTTTTATCAAAGACATCAAAAAGCTCAGCAGACCTCAAGCTTCCTTCCTTCAACAGAGCAGTTTTAATCCTTCATTAGGGCTGGCCAGCCTTTCTGTATCATGTGTCCCCAAAATGCCAACATTTCCCCATGTCCAACAGCCACCAGACAGACCATGAGGATCTAAAGCAGGACAAAGACCTTGGGGCTGTTCACAGACAAGAGCAGAGTCTCTCCCCACAGATGCTATGGAGGACAGCTTGGCTGGGCTTATGCAACTCCAAATCCTGCCCTACCACAGGGATTCCAGTGTCAGGTGGATGCTGTCAGTGCCATGGGGACCAGAGTGCTTGGAAACCATAAATAAACTATTCATCAAACATAGCCAAAGGACTGGAAATTATCCAGTGTTAAGGGTTGGATTTGCTGTATATTTTAGGCTTCCTTCATAGTGGCAGATGTGACATCCCTTCTCTGCGTCCAGACCGCACAAAGAATACAACAGGCAGAAACCCAGCCAGACCAGGAGCCTCTCACAGCCTGGCCATACATTAAACTGGCAAGTTATTACACATGAGCTGAGCTAGCACAGGCTGATGCTCCTGCACACACTGCCTTACCTGTCTTCCTGACGACAGCTACTTTGGATTTTCCAGTCATTCAACGTGCTCATCTGTAAGAACATTTTCTTATTTCTTAAGATGCAGACCTCTTTTGTAGTCCTATTGACAATCATGCTATAAACATGAGACTTCAAGCACTCATCTACTCAATCACAGCATTTTCAGCAGTAAATGATCCTCTGAAATTCAGACTAGAGACAAAAAAGACTCTCTACTGGTGCTCATGCAATCAGTTTTTTCTCATTACAGATTTCTGTTTCATATTAAAATGTGCACTGAAAAATATACCTCTTGCTCTGGAACCCATCTTTAACAGACTTGAAGTGGTATAAAGGGTAATTAATAGGTTAGACCCATCTCTAACCTCTGTGACACAATTACTAACATTGCAAAATCCAACAATATTCCCCTGTTGATGAATCTATCTGTCATTAATTTTGGTCCTTGCTAGAGAGGCAAGTGGGGTTAAAGGCCAGGAGACTATATACCTTTGCAACTCCTTTTGTCAGCCAGCAAAAAAAAAAATGAAAGTAGGGAGTTTTTTTCATTTTGGAACTGGCTTGGGATACCCAAAGCACCACTATCTGATGTTGAGGAAATAGAGGAAAAAAAAGTTTCACTGAAATGAAGACATAGAGCTGTCTTCAGTCTATTATATATTAAGGGGAGGGCAGTCATTCTCCAGAATGCCTGAAGCCAGCTCTGAAGGCAGAGCTCATATATCCTCAGAGGTGTTGAACTCAGATCCACTTTGAGGGGGAGAAAATATTGCCTCTATCCAGTTCATGCCAGAGGAGATCTCAAGAAGTAAATCAAAGGAGGACACTAGGGACAAATCTTTGATAAAAGCATATCAAAACTTTGTTTAATTTGTTTGCCCTGCTGTTGTAAAGCAGACTCACCAGAGAGAATATGATCTACAAATGGAATATGTTACTAAATCAGGACACAACTTACTGGAAGGATGAGTAATGATTTCATCTAAGTCATTACATCCTCCTATCAATAGCATTTCTCTGCAGGGAACATGCTCACCTCCAGCTGAATATCATATAATCCCTGTGGGAGAGACTTCAGTAGGCTGACTCAAGGCCATGACACACCAAACCATCCAAAAAACCAGGGGGGCAGATGGTCCCTTGTTGAGGTCAGATGTGGATAGACATATACACTTTGTGGTATGTTCAATATCCAGCACGCATCCCCTTCAGTTTGTAAAACTTGATTCTGCCCAGGTATGTGGGAAAGGGCCACTTGTTAGGACAGCAGAGAGAGGGGATGATTCTCCTGGAACCAGGCACAATCATGGACACTGTGACCTCTGAGTGTGACACCCACCCATGGGATCACTGTGCCTTTCAGACTGGACCAAGTGACAGGTGGTTCTGCACATGCACATCTCCACCCTGCTAAACTTCCACAGCAAACATCTAAAATCCTCAAATCCTGCCCAGGCAGCTTCTCTGAACAGAGCAGGATTAATGGGTTAATGCTGGGACTCAATGGCCTTAGAAGTCTTTTCCAACCTTAATGACTCTGTGATTTTAAGAGTACATGTGTATGGGAGCTGCAGTGGGTGAAATACCAGAACCACAGAATGGGTAATGTTGGGAGGGACCACAGTGGGACATCTGGTCCAACCTCCCCGCCCAAACTTGAGCCCCTTATCTCACTGCACATGCCTACCCTGTTTGACTGTATTGGTGAACCTATTAGCTTCTGTATCCAGGCAGCACACACCCCCAGTGCTATTTTCAACATTATCACCATCCTCTTCTCTCCAGACTGATGCTGTCATTTAATCCCACTGACATTCCCTCAAGAGCATCCTACAAAATTATCTGTTACTATTTGTTCCCACAGTAGAGCCATGATAACTTCATCCTCAGTTTTCACAACTTTCTCTGTTCTAGCCCTCTTAATGCTCACCTTGTCTTCCCTCAAAATGTCACAACTAAAATCAATTCCTAGCTTAAATTCTTTAGCAAACCACACTAAATCCTCTCACTGTTTCACCTTCATCCTTTTTGTCAGATTTGTGGTCCAACCTCTCAAAGTTTTCCATAAAACTACTTCTACAGCTATTCCTGCTTTTCTCCTCCTTTCTCCTGAGATGCTTGTTTCCTTTTCTCTGTGTTCTGCCAGGCCTCCTGCAACACAAAACCTCCTCCCTGAGTGCCACCACGGGGAAGGTCAAATCATACCAGTTTCCAAGTTTTCCATAGGTTTTCTCAGAAAATCAGTCTTGTCTGTGCTATTTTCAAATCATCCCTTGATGTGCCACCCACAGCTCCTGCCTCTGGTGTTGAGGTGTTGCCTTCAACGGGACACGAGCAGTGACTCTCTTGCTCTCTCCTCCTCTGCACCAAGCACAGGGAGGAGGAATCCATGCCCTGCCCAAGTCAGCCCTGCTTGAACTCAGCTCCCAGTAAACCAGAGTCAGTCTTTGTCTGCCATTCATTTTTGTAGCACAGGATCTACAGCCCATCCTGAGTTAAAACCATCCTTTCTGGGGAGGAGATGCAGCTGCTGCACGTTTCCTGCCTCCATTCTGTGGAGGAGCATTTTATGAATATGAAGAGTATTTTAAATGCCTGTGAAAGACCTGGCATTACATTGAAGTTACAGTGAGGAAAATTCCCTTTGGAAAGGAAACTATGGTTGAGATTTGGGTAGGGAAAGCCAGACATCTGGCTATGTCTACACCCAGATTTTTTTTTTCTTCCCCAGTGGAAAAATAAAGGAATGTGACCTGAGAAGCACAAGATACTGTCAGAGTAGAGTCTCTTGAGCAGAGGGCACACTACCCACCATCCAGAGGACATTCATTCACCTCACCTTGTGTATGGTGCTCAGGCTGAGAAAGAAATTTAAAAATATTTACCATATCCAAGCAGCTATTTCAGTTCTCTGACTTTGCCTGACAGAAGCCGCCTCTGAAGCAATTAATACATCCATTTTCATATTCCTTAAAGACAATATTCATAACAGATTAGAAAGATCAGAGATGCCACAAAGATTTCTAAATAACATGAGTTAGTTGTGATTAAGTATATCACTGTAGAGTAACAAACAGACTTGTCAATTGCATATCAAAGTTAATAAACAAAAAAAAGGCGTACTGATGATTTAAGAAAGAACGTACAAGAGTAATTCATTCAAGTCTGTAAATCAGAGTACTGGTTGGTAGCTGGCAATTTTTGGGTGCCCTTCATTACACTTAAAAGTTTAAGTTGTTAGAGCCTGGATATTCATGTGGGTTTTCTGCTGGTTTTTTGTAGTTGTTGTTGGTTTGTTTTTTTTTTTTTTTTTTTTTGTTGTTTTGTTGGGCTTTTTGTTGTTATTTTTCAGTTTGTTGTTTTGTATTGTTTGTTTTGGTTTTAGGATGAAGATGCTGCAAAACTTGCATCCAAAATTAGAGGGCTTGAAAGGGCCAAATCCATTTTGCCAAAGTCACCCATAATGGACATAATATCCTGCAGCTAAGATTGTCAAGTCAATTGTAATAGGTTTTCAAAAATGTTTCAATACATGCACAAGTAATAACTTTACTGAATTCCTTGTAAATTCTATGACTAATTAATTATAACTTGTATAAAATAATTTGATGCTCTGTTCACATGCTTAGAATTTAATTAATTTGTAGGTTGAATTCCCCTAATAATAAATGTTTCTCCATGATCTTGGTGCAGAGCCTTGTAACAGTGCACAGCTTTTCATCAGCTTTAAAGGCAAGTCTGTCACTGACAATGGTAAATTTTACTGAGCCCTACAAGAACTGTCTGCTTCACATAACCTTTGATGAGCATCTTGTACAAACAGCAATAGGCAGTATTTATAGGCTGCCCATGTGAGGGAAAGCACAGGTAAATAGCCAATGTCACTTCTCAGGTGGAAAATTAAAAACAAAAAAATCGTACTAATTGGCTGAATATAGTTCATCCTAGTGATGCGCTGGGCCCTACAGTGTCCTCTTCCTACCTGGTGGTTTAGGAGCTGTTTCTCTAATTAGATAATCCTAAAGATTTAATCCAGCCTTTTTCAGGAACAGTGAACTCAGTCAGTAAAATATGTTTTTAACCATTTCTGATAGAAACATGCTGAAAAAAAAATAGTATTTTGCTCTGAAGAATAAAAAAATAGGGAACATATATTCCTTTGTTAGGATTTGATGAATTGTGTGCCATCATATAATAATACAGTTATGTTTCTTGCTAAGTGCAGCAGCTGTCTGGAGGAACCCAATTAGGTAACTTGGCCATTTACTCAGCTAGTCAGTGATCCTCATTGCTATTTTCCCTCATCATCCATGGTGCACCAGAAGGTGCAGCAAACCATTTCCACAATTTTCAAAACATCTCCCTCTCTGCTTTGGAACAGGGCACACACAAGGTCACTGCAAACAACACTGGTGAGATTGCAGGAACAGCCTTTTTTCCCTTCTAAACCTAAAGCCACACACACCACTTGAAAAATTAATGACTGACTGGGTGATTGTTGTCTCCTGGGGAGTTTGAAGCGAGGTCAGTGCTTGTTCACCCTCAGGAGAGGAGGATGGTTTAATGGATGACACAGTGCCTCGGGCTGCAGCTTCAGGACACTCAGGCAGCCACATCCTGGGTGACCCAGACTTCACTTGCCTCTAGCTCCCTGTCTGGGATTTTATGTGCTAAAAAAGTTCACAAAGCAAATGGATATATTCATGGCAGAAAGACTTTCAGGACCCTTAAGTGCAATGATGTCTGTTGGGCTCCCAAATTCCCCCCTCCAATTTGTTGGAGGGTACATAATTTTGAGGAAACATTCCTATGCCTTTCTCTGCCTTTCCCTGCATACCCACTGCTAGAAAAGGGTATGGACTGAGTAGACTTCTGGTCTGACCTTACACATGGAAGGTGAGAGCTTTGTTTTCACCTGCCTGTTTCGGGGAATGCCTGTCTCCAGGCTCCTGTGGCCACCCTGGAGCTGCTCCTTCTCATGCCCCCACACCCCCCTCAGCCCTGTACTTACCACAGCATTTATTCCACCACAGTTTTGCCTTGCCATGCTGCCCCACCACAGAGCAGGAGTTCCAGGAGTGTTGGCTCACCACAATATGCTTAGTTCACAAGCCAAGCTGAAGTCTCTCTCACTCCCAACACTGTGTCACTTCTTTCTTGTGCAGCGGATATCTCTGTTTTACTGACCTGCACAACACACAGAATTATTGGCTGGAGTTACAAAATATATGAACTGATACAACAACCAGTTTCCACCAAGGCTGCAGGGGAACAAAAAAAGCTGTAACTTGCTGTAAGAGCCACAAGCTCCATCAGAAAACAGAAGATTCTACATAAGGGAAGCACGACACGTAACCACTTAATAAAACAACCCCAGCCCACCAGGGAACCAGCAGAATTTACAGACATTGTGCTGGGAACAGAAATCCAGCCCTCACAGTCAGCACAGAACTATTAGCAAACACACAGAGCAGTTCATATTTTGAGGTTGTTCTAGCTTTATTTGTGTACCTTGATAGGTGACATTTCCAAGACACTACGAGACTCTACAGAGCTGGACGGATTATTAATAGTGAACATGCAGCTGAGCTGACATGACAGAGAAATAAAGAAGTGAAGTTCACATAGTCATTTATGCAGGCAAGGTTATTCCCCAAAGTTTTTTAGCAGCCTCCCAGTCCCCTTCAACCAGAGACAAATGCCCTGTGCTAACACCACACATAGGAGATCTGTAAACCTACCTCTGACTTGACTAAAGATGCTTTTTCCCAAGTCTATTTTCTCATTTGTTCCTATTATTGCAGCTAAATGTGGGTAAGAGTTTTCTCCTGGGTGATGTTCCCAGCAGGTATTAACCTCCTATGGAGTTTGTTCTTCAGTGGCTCACTGGCTCTCAGCCACAGGGAAACCCAAATGGTCTCCTGATGGCACTCCAAAATCCTGCAGGGCAATCATCACTGTCCCTCCTCCCAGGCAATCTGTGAAGGGCTGTGGGCAAGGAGAGAGCCACAGCCAGGCCTGCAAGGGGATAAATGAACACATTTGGAACACTGAAGTAGGAACTGGACAACAGGTTTCATTAAAACCACAGCTGGATCTGCTGGTGACTCAGTGGATGCGCTGACTGTAAAGGGAGTTGAAAGGGCTCTGGAATGACACCTGAATAGGTGAATAGGTGAAAAGGTGTTCCTGAGAGCCCTGCAGACAGCTCAAGGGAGGGAAAGCCCTGATGGCCACACATGGAAACAGCCTGTGTGCTTGGAGCCCTATTGCAAAAGGCACTGAGGCCAAACCCTCCTCCCCAGCACTGTGCTTGCCCTCCCCAGCAGAAGCACAGGGAAAGCCCAGCAATTCTTAAAGCTGCTGTAATCCAGAATGAGACAAATGGAGGGGGAAATGCACTAAACTGTTGTTTCAGCAGCTGATTGTTTTTGGTTTCTTAGCAACTGTGGGAAGAGAAGCTGCCTGAGCTCTGAGCTGTCTGGTCAGATCCAGCAGGCATCCCTCTGTGGAGGACAGCCCTCCTCCTCTCTGCTCATCTGCAGAGGAAACCACAGCTGGTGGAAGCCTGCCCTAAACAGGGAGACAGCAAACAAATCCACCAAAATAGATGAACAGGCTTGTCCCCTTGTCCTTCTCTCCACTGAGGGACAAGGGAACAAGCTGGCCAGCAGAGTCCTCAAGGTGGTTGTTTCAGATTAGAGTCCTCAGAAGTGGAAAGGTTGTTTCAGACTAGACTGCTTTTCATTTTAAAGAGCATGGGAAAGATGAGGGGATCTTGCACTAACAGCTGCAGCCAGTGGTGTTCCCAAGCTGCACCAAAAAAGGAACTGCAGGAGAGACCTTGGGTTCTCCTGTGCCTCAGTGTCAGGGCCGGGTTGGAGGGCAGCAGGAGGACACTGCTGTGGCTGCAGCCATCACTCACTCCAACCCTGCCAGTGAGCCTGAAAATGAGCCTGATGGCTTGGTGCAGGAGTCCTCAGCTCCTCTCCTGGCAGTGCAGGTGGATCAGTCACAGCATCTTCAACAGGCTCTTTTGAGAACACTGCTATTGAGTGCATGAAAGGCTGTTTATGGCTGTTTTCCCTGTCATCAGCAGTGTCAGTCTCCTGCAAGTCCTTTGAGCAAATCCACAGAGAGGAAGGGCTGATTTTTGAAAAAGGGTTTCACATCTCTGTAGGTGTGTGTTCTGGAGGTTTCAGCATCAGTGCAGGGCTTGTGTGTGTCTGTATTGGAGCAGCCATTTCATTGTTTTGGTTTTCAGGGACAGTGTTTAAATCATTTAAATTCGTGTCTGTTACTGACATACTGGCCATGCTCATTGCTAATAGCTTATTTCCCTCCACACCAGCACTATCTCATTCATTCACATATAAGTATGAGGATGTTGACCTGTAGTTAATCCTACACGTCCCTGACTGTTAATTTAATGACTATTAAATATTAATGGGAGCAGAGAAGGGAAGTCAGATCACCTTTTCCACAGCTTAGTGCCCCTGTCACCAGGCTACAATGTCATCCTTGATCTTGCTTTTTATATTCCCTTTCTCCCCAGTTTCATTTACAGGACAATGAAAGATACATTTTAGAAAATGCTTTGTAGTCAAGCAGCTATTGCAAGGATTAGAGCTGCACCAGGATCTCTCATTCCTAGGCAGATGTTCAAATTACCATGCTGTTGGTTAAAAAAGGAGGTGAATTTTTTCCCTTGAATCTGGGAAAGGGCCTGACACCCTGGCTCCTAATATGCTAGAGAATATGCTAGACAAGGGGAGGATGCTCAGACACCCATGACCTAGATGCTCCTCCTGATGCTGTGCAGGAAATGCAAGGAGGGGTGTGGAGGGTGTCTGGTGGTTACAGTTCTCCCCTGGCAGGGGAGCCCATGGATCTACCAGGGTGTTCCTGTGCCCAGCCCAGTAACCAGAGCACAGCCCAGGCCCACGGGGGACCCCGAGGCTCTGTGCAAACCCCGGCAGTGCCACTGCCCTGTGCTGTGCCCAGCCTGGGTGGGAAAACTCTCCTGACCAGTCTGGAGTACAGAGGGGAATCCCCCTCCTAGAGGAGAGATTGAACATCTCTTCTCAACTCCAGATGGGTGTTACCATGTCAAGCTCCATCACTTTTGGTCATGCTTCAGCACAGAAAGCCATGTCCCCTATGTCACCATCCACAGAATATTTCATTTGCCCCTTTGGACAGTGGGGACCAGGGATGGTGCTGCTCTTTCTCTACATCTTTTGTTCCTCATGGTCTTTTCTTTTACATCAGGCAGTTGTGACTGCATCCTTAAAACAGCCATGTCTAACTGCTGGAGGTATTTGTCTGTGCTTAAATCTATGTATCTTCATATGATTATATTTTTCTGATTATAAAGCTAATGAGATAAAGCAGAAATCAATCAAAGTAGCTGGGCTTGAAGTGCATTAATACTTAATGCTACCTTTTACTATTGTAATTATGATTTATTTACTTTTTTAATTGCTATCTGGTTTGCTTATCTCTATGAGAGACACTTCTCAAGAGTGTCTTTCTGACTATAGTGTTTTATTTTTACAGAAAAATGCAGGCATTTAGTGAGATGGAAATTACTTCCTTATTATTTAAAATTAATTCAGCCTGTCAAAATGAGCTCATTGCCATGCACAGTGTTTCCTTTTTAATTCAGTCTCAGCCTTTCTAGAAATTGAAATTCTGTGCTGAGACAACATACATAGCAGACTTTTTATACATATTAAGCCTTACATATTAGGAGGATTAAGGCCACATATACATTTTAGAATAGGATACATATAATTATAAAACAAATTTTGCAGCAGGGATAAAAGAATGTCAGTTTTCCATTGGTCTTGTAAACTGCTTTGCTAGACAGGAATGAAGCTGCAAGAATGCCTGATGGGAATAAAAGGGACCCTCCTGCCTGCTCCTTTAGGACTCTAACTTTTGCTAAATCAGGACAAAAGTAGAGGAAATATTTGCATATAAATAATTAGGATGCCAGTGCTCTCTTCTTTGCTCTGCTTGGAATAAAAAAGAAGAGAATAGAAAGCAGAAAAGGACAGAGGAGATTGAAACCTGTGATGGGTATAGGAAAAGATAACCTTAATAAATGGGAGAAAATTGCCTGTCACCTGCAAAGGGAGCAATGGAAATAAGGGGGGAAGGGAGACAAGTTTCTGACAGCAGCATCCCACAGGGGTTTCCTCAGGATGAAGAATCGATTAGGAAGGAGAGAGAGAGAAGAAAAGGGAGCTTTAAAAGATCTTCACACTTCCCACTCTGTCCTCTGAGCCGCTCTCAGTTCCCACTGCTCTCCCTCCTCTCAGCAGCTGGATGGGTTTGTGGCAGAGGTTCAGTCCTCTGGAAACAGCCCAGTGTGTGAGGAACCATCCCAGGCACTCAGCTGCACTGGGCTGGTGTCCTGTCACACCCCCTGGAAAGAGAACAGCAGCAAATGAAGAGTTTGGAATGGAGGGAGCAATCAAGGAAAACTGTTACTGGGGGAGGCACCTGGAAAGATTGCCATTCCCATAGTAAGAAGATGACCATGGAAATCATTTTTGCATTCACTAACTGAATTTAAAAAGTAGTTAAATAATTTCAATAGGTTTGGGCATACCATAGGCAAGACATTCAGTGTCACTCCTATCTCCAAGAGGGATGATGTGGGGAGCAGCACACACGGCAGTGTTACCTCAGTCCTTGGGCAGGTCATGGAGTAAATAGTCCTGGAAATAATTTCCAAACACAAAGGACAAGAAGCTGATTGGAAGTAGTCAGCCTGGACTTACAAAGGGGAAATCACACCTGAGAAAACCTGAAAACCTTGTACAGCAACATGAGTGCCCCAGGGGCCACAGGGAAAGCAGTGAGGGGCATTGTTCATCTTACTTCAGCAGGGATTTTGGGTGCTTGCCATAACTTCACAGACGAGGTGATGAAGGGCTGAGTAACTAAACAGCGAGGTGGACCAAAAACTGGCTGAAGTGCCAGCATAAAGGGCTGAGAGCAGTGGCATAAATTCCATCTGGATGATACAGCAGATAAAAAACTGGGATAAGTGTTGAAGTAGCAGAGGGTAATGCTGCTATCCAGAGGCGCCTCAACAGATTGGAGAAATGGCTAGATAGGAACCACAAGAAGTTGGGATAACCCCAGTCCTGCCACTGGAGAGGAACAAGCCCACACACCAGAATGCACTGTGGGGCACCCAGCTGGAAAGCAGCTTGATAGGAAAGGACCTGGGGTTCCAGAGGGCACCAAGCTGCCTGTGGGGTAATGATGTGCCTTTGTGCCAAATCCATTCAGGATCCTGCTTTCAGCACTGGTGATTCCTGCAGTGCTGTGCCCTGTGCTGGACTCCTCAGTGCAAGAGAGATGAGGACACGCTGGAGGGAGTTCAGTGAAGAGCCAACAGAATGAGAAAGGGACTGGAGCAACTCTCCTGTGAGAAAAGGATTAAAACCTGGTGTGGTGGTATTCACAGTGGTCCCAGGATGAGGGAAGAGATGAGAATCTTGACTCCATGTTTCAGAAGGCTGATTTATTATTTATTATATATATTATATTAAAACTATACTAAAAGAATAGTTTTTCCTTCATCAGAAGGCCAGCAAGGAATAGAAAAGAATGATAATAAAATCTTGTGACTGCTCACAGCCTCGACACAGGTGGCTGTCGTTGGTCATCAAATGAAAACAATTTCATATGCTGGGTGAACAATTCTCCAAATCACATTCCAAAGCAGCAAAACATGGAGAAGCTGAAGCTTCTCAGCTTTTCAGGAGAAAAGATCCTAGCAAAAGGACTTTTCATAAATATGTCTGTGACAAGCTGGCGTTGCTCAGCCTGGAACAGAGAAGGCTCAGTAGGGACCCTGTGTGTACAAATACCTGATGGGGGCCCAGTAAAGAGGGCAGAACCAGACTCTGCTTGGTGGTGCCTGGGCACTGCATAGGACACAACAGACACCAATTGACATGCAGGAAATTACATTTAAACTCTAAAAACACCCTTTTTGTCAGCAAGCATTGTCATTGTCACTGGAGCAAGCTGCCAGAGAGGTGCTGGAGCATCCATGGTTGGACCTGACTGGAGCTGACCCTGAGTGGCCTGCTCTAGCTGGACAGGGGCTGGAGCAGGCTCCTGCTGACCTCTGCAGTTCTCCGAGGCTCTGACACCAAGGCAAGAAAACTGCTGGCACCTGGCAGAGAGAAAATACGAGTTCTGGTTTAATGATTTGCAGCAAAAGAGCAATAATAACAAGGGGTTGATCCTGCCAAAGAGATGCAGTGGTGAGCAAGGTGCAAGTAGGGCATCCCACAGGATCACCCCTGTGGCAGGGCAGAAGTGCAGCACAACCCACACATGGATAAATCACAGGATGGGGAAGGCATCTCCCACCATTGCTCTCTTAGGAAGAACTGATGCAAATAAAGCTCTGTAAAACAAAACCTGTTGGCAGGAACAACCAGCTTCAAACCCAAGTCTTGGCCCTTGGCAGCAGGTGCCAGTGCTTGCACATTGAACACAATCCTTGCAAAGAACAGCTGAGGGAGCTGGGGTTGTTCAGCTTGGAGGAGAGGAGGCTTGGGGGTGACCTCTTCTCTGCAGCCACCTGAGAGGAGGTAACAAGTGACAGGACAAGAGGAAATGTCCTGAAGTTGCACCAGTAGAGGTTCAGATTAGATACCAGGAAAAATTTCTCCATTGAATGAATAGTCAGGAATCGGAACAGGCTGCCCAGGGAAGTGATAGAAACTGGGATAGAAACTGTCTCTGAAAGTGCCCCTGTCAGAAACTCTGAAAGTGTTCAAAAGCTGTGTGGATGTGGCACTAAGGGACATGGTATAGTGGTGATGATGGGTTAAAGGTTGAAATAAATGATCTTAGACCTTTTCCAGCCTCAACAATTCTTTGATTCTGTTATTCCTTATCCTGGAATTCAACAACTGCACATGTGCTTTAACTTGTGCTGCTTTGATGGCTGTTTCTGATGAAAAAGGCACGTGGAAATGCTTAATTGCCAAAACTGTAGGGATAAGAGACCATGAGAAAAGTCAGAACTTGTTTTCTCCACGTTCAGAGCCTTCCTTGTGCCGCCTGCTGTGGCATCCCCCAGCAGCACATCTAAGGTGGGGAGCACACCTGGGCTCTTATTTCTCTCCTTCTGCATTTTGTTTCAAGTGTTTGCAATTAGCTAAGGATCCTGCCACCAAAATATTTTGGGGACAGCAAGATGTTGGTTTTTGCAGATTTGACGCAAGTTACTGTGAATCATCAGGAGCATTTTATAGATTAGGTTTCTGATGTTAGACTTTATTTTAATTTAAAGTATTTCATATGTGCATTGCAAAACAGTATAGAAAAATGCCCCACATTTTTCAGAAAAATTAGGAGACTTTAATTTTTTTTTTAATCTGGCAACCTCAAAATACTGTTTAATGTAGGAACATAAATCCAAATTATTCTTTTTTTCATTTTGTACATTTAATAAGGGTTTCCACCATATTCCAATTTTACACTGTTTTGAATTATATTACAAGTATCAGTAATTAATTTTCTTAGTAATGCCACAGATTTTGGAGTTACCAGAACTGCTTTGAGTGAGCAGGTAACTCCAGATACTGCAGTCCCCTCTAGTGGGGAAAACCAGACTGTGCCGATTTTGCAGGACCTGCTGCATTAGCGGTGGCTGGATTTGAAAGCTTTGCTTTCTCCCCATATATCCTGAGGACTTTGAGTCGATTTTTTTCTTTTTATGGTTTTTTATTTATTTATGGTACATTATTTTTTTTCTGAAGAAGAGAGGGGCATGTGAGGCTCAGGTTCAGTTCCTACTTGTGATCCTTCAGAGCAGGAATTCACTACATGCCCTACAAATCCTCCTGCCAAAAGATAGCTAGTTTTGCTTTAAGTACCTTATTTCCACAAAACATTTGGGAAGCTGTTTTTTCTTAAATAAAAAGGAAACTAAGGGATTCATGAAGAACAGGTTCACCAGAGATCACCATCCATCTCCTGGCTTAGCAGCTCATCTAAACCCATTTTAAAATCCTTCTGTACTGGCATTTTCTGATTCAGAATTGTGCCCTTGTAATACTCCCCTGTTCTGTGAGTGAGAAACAGTGATGCTTAGGTTTTAGGGAGCCATTACCATCAATATAATAAAGAACACCCCTCTCAAGAACCTTATCTGCCCATTTGTTACCCTTCTGTTTCACTGCATTTCAAAGGGAGAACTGTGTCTAGCACCCCACATCTCTTTTTTGTTTTTCGCTTACATAATTGTCATCATGTTTTTAATTAAGTTAAATAGGATGTTGCACTGAGCTCCTCAGCAGCTTCCTGAATTTTGTGATCTATCCCATCAATTGAAATCAGAGCACTGTCTCTGCTGGTACCACGTGCACTGAGTGCAAGTCACAGATATTTGCATGAACCAATTTATCTCTTAAAAATATTTCTTCTTGACTGAAGAATAAATTGCCTTTACCCTAATGCGCTAGGTAATGAATTGCATTTGAAATGTGTTTATTTTTAGCAAACAAATGCTAATGGCAGCTTGCTGTTAAAAATAGACAGTACAGTTGGCACAGAAATATGGGCTGGGAAATCATTCTTCCCTGATCAGTGGAAATGCCCTCTGTGTAAGTCACCTGGGGAGAAAACATGATGTTCCTAAGTCATTTAGTCCCTCCAGCTGGAGTGAGGGGGAACAGCAGGACACCACTGTCCCTGAGCCCTGCCTTGGGAATTGCCCTGCAGCCCAGCATCCTCCCAGGCTGTGTCCCTCCCGTGGGGCTGTAACACAGACATGGCACACTTCTCTTGTCCTGCCTGCCTGCTGCATGTCAGTGGGTGCAAAGTGGGGTTTGTGTGCCTCAGCCCTGCCTGCCTGCAGGGACTGGGGGCATTTTGGTGGGGGAGCACTGCAGGGCCCCATTGGGAGCATTGGCAGCTCCCACTCCACCCTCAGCAGCTGCTCCCCCGGCCAAGGGATTTTATCTTGGACAGGGTTTTCCTCACATCTGTGAAATTTCCCTGGCTGCTCTCTAAGTCCATTACTTGTCACATTCCCATGATTTATTCCCTTCATTTCCCAGCAGCTTCTTTTCAGAGTTAAGAGTGTTATGTCCACTACGTCTCCTTTCCTCTAGATTGTACAGATCAATTGCCCATGTTTTCTCTTACATTAAGAATTCCAAGACTTCTGACTCTCCTGTTGTTCCCCTCTTGTACTCACCAGGCAGGTACACTTCTCCCCTACAGTCCAGTGCCAAAAAGCCAACCATGCAGCTGGGGCCCTGCTGAGCAGCCTGGGAGACTCACTTTGTGCACCTTGCAGATAATTGTTTCTGTTTCTTCAAAGTGGTAGGGCATTAGTCTGTTTTTCACAACAGAAGGGCCTTGTGGAGTCATGTGGTTGTTTGGTCCTTAACTTTTATCCTGCACAACTCTCTCCTTTGCCCATGCATGTACTGCTATTGAATTGTCTCCTGTTTTTCAGATCTTTTCTCTAACTCACTATAAATGTTGAATACTGTTCTGACCTACAAGACACTTGGAGCCCCTCCTGAATTACTGTGACCCACAAATGGAGGAGAAAATCCCCAATTCCATTGGAGATCCTCTATTCCACTATCTAAGTGGCTAGTTGACAGTATTTTAATAACATCAGACCTAAGACAGATTCCCATGAAATTCTAGTAAATACAGTCCTTTAGCTGGACAGTAAGCCACTAATCACCTCTCTATCAGTATGTTTTTTCAACAAGTTTTGTTGGAAATTTGCTTTCATATCAACTTATTTAAATAAAGTTTTCTAAATGCTATGAGATTTTCTAAATGCTTTTTAGATTTTTTCAGATTCATGGTTCAACTCTTTTAGAAGTCTGGCTGATAGAAATGGAAAACAGATAACCTTCCAAGCACACAGAATTTGCACCAGACACAACTCCTACTCAAGAGCTTACAAATCTAGTTTTGAACATTGTTTTCCAGATCTTGCTTGAAAGGTAGGTTCAGTGTCCTTGAAAGGTAGGGCAGCATCCCCTACTTCCTGCCAGAACATCTTACATAGAAATCTCTAGCCAAAACAAATACTGTCTTCATTTGACAGAAAGGACCCAGTAGGACCAGACAAGAAAGCCCACACTCAGCTGTTGTTGGTTGAAAATTACATAAAAAGACTAAAAAATATAAGCTTAACCAGAAAAATGCCAAAATCCTGAAAAAAAAAATCTAGTAAATATTATTTATTTCATACATGATCAAGAGAAGGTTCTCTTGGGGAAGAAAATCACAATGGGAAGTCCTTGATTGATCCTTAGTGCTTCTCATAATAATATGGTGTTAGGAATTGGCTTGGTTCTACTGAGTCAAAAAGAAACCAGAAAGGTCCAAAAGGGTTTCCATCAGATGAAGATTTTAACACAAAATGTGGCTGGGAGTCTAGATAAAAACCACCAGTTAAAGAAAAGTAGAACTGATCCCTTATTTATAGGCTTTGGTGTTTCTGGGGACAAAACCCATTGATTCCTAATTCTAGACTGCAACCTAAACTGAATTATAACAATTAGAAGTCAGGAATCCAAAGCGAGGAAGATTTAGCCATGGTGGCATGTGTTTCATTAGCAGGTAACATGAAGAATCAATATTTTATGACCTGTCACATATTTGAGTCATCTGTCATGTCTTATCCTTAGATGTTGCAGTTGTTTGACAGTTCTAAAGTAGAAGGAAGCAAAACAGAAAATAAGGTTTTTTTGCTGGTGTCACACTGTCAGAAAAAATTAACAGGTAATAGTCTACAACAAGCAATTAAAACACATTGGTCTCTTATTACAGAACAAATTCTAGTCTGTGGGGCCTGAGGGAAATGCATCTCATAAAGTTTGCTATTTTTATGTAAGAAGCCAGCACAAAGTATACTTTCCCTGCATGAAAAAAAAAAAATCAAAAAGAAGCAGAAATGCTGCTATTTCACAGTGCACAGATGAATACTGATTTGGAGACCTTACATAACAGAAAGATCCATCTGCAAAACCTCGGGTTTTTTTTCTGCTGAGGTCCAGCTACTGATCCCAGAGTCAGTGCAACCACAGACCCATGGGGGAACATGGCCATATGGAGGATACAGTCTATACTGTCCAAATAAAGAGCACAGCAAAGGAAGGCTATTAGTTCACATGAAGACAAGGAAGGGATGAAGATGAAATGCCTGTAGAATCACCTGCAGCTTTAGAAGTGTCACAACTGCTCATGCTTTCTGTTTTCCAAGTTCCAGTTCTGAATCACGTGTTGTACTTCAATCTCAACTTTAAAAAAACAAAGATGCAAACAAAAACAAACAAAAATCTGTGCCTCATAATTGCAAAGAAGACCACTAGCTCTCAGGAAATAAGAAAGAAATCAGGCTTTTCACAACTCATGTTTATATGTCTTCCTGGTTTTTGAATGTTTATGGTTCATTAAGTCTTTCTGGAAAACAAGGACTTTATTCCCTGAGCAGCACTAACAGGATGAGTCTTCTGTCTCTTCCAGTGGGGTTCAAAAAAGGGAGACATTTTCCTTTTTATTTGTTTCTTTAGGTAGTTAGTCTAAAAGTATCCAAGATTTTGTTTATCAGAGTATTTTCTTTCATTTTCCACATCTCCCTAGAATAGCTCCTTTCATGTGTTAAAAAAAAGAAGCATCCGAGAAAATTTCAGTCTCAACAAATTGGTATTTTGCACTGAAATTCCTTCAATATAAAGTTCCTATGGCTAACACCATAAAAGTCCAGGAGAGTGAAGAAATCTGAATTGTAGCTTTTTTTCCTGTCTCAAAGCAATTGATAATATGAGACTTTGCTAGCAAAGGGGTTTGCATATCACTGCAGAGAAGAAAGAGCATGGACACGTGGTGATGTAAGGGGTGCAGGAATGACCACCAAGCTCATCCCCCCCAGGGTTCAGTGCCCATCACTTTGGCACCACCATGAAACCAGCACATTTACCTGACCACAGCCACAGCTGATGCTGTCCACAGTGCTGCCCACGTGGAGGGAGCCAGCACGCAAGGCAGGGGCTCAGTCCATGGTGCTGGTGCTCAGCAGTGTGTCCCAGAGACACAGACACTTGGCCACTTGTCCCTGGTCTGCACAACAGAGGCTCAACTGCCTTACCAGGCCCATTGGAAGAAAAGGAGGTTTTACTTTTTCCTTGAGTTTCTGCTGATTTCTAACTGTGCCCAGACTGGCTCAGCAGCTTGGCTGGCCCTGGCTGCAGGGACCTTGCTGCCAGCAAGGCCCAGCCCTGCAGCCCCTGAAACCCAGGCAGGCTCTGCTCTCCCCCAGGGCTGGGTGATCCGAGAGGATGTGACCTCCAGAAAAGGACACCAAATTAGGAGCTGTTCCAGTGTCTGAGGCGATGAAATATTTAATCCCTGCTCTCCCTGGGATATGCATCATCACAGATTTACTTATCTGCAGCTCGGTGACAGCAGCGGCTGACAGGGACGATGACAGCTGACACGCATTAACCCAGCTGCAAACACAAGCTATCACTGCAGAGCAGAAATCCATCAGTATTATTTCAGCACAAGGAGGTGACTCCGTGCCAGACACCAAACACAGGCAGCACCTGCACTGGGGATTCAGCACTGCCAGGGTCTCCTGAGGCAAGGGAGGCTCGGCAGGAGCCTCAGCCCCAGCAGGGCCAGCAGCAGGGGCACTGCTCCCTGAGCAGCACAGCACCAAGGCACACACAGGGTCCTCTGTGCCCCACTGCTCACCTGGCCGATGGACCAGAATGAGAGGGAAGTATGGAAAAATAGTACTTGTTTAGGGTGTGGGAGGGTGGCAGTCTTTATTGGAGCTCTTCTCCAGCTGCAGATGTAGCTGTACAGATGCAACTGGACCTGACTTGCTTCCCTTTTGTCTCAGCTGCCCCTCTTTCTACAGCTGAGCTTCTTTGTGAGCAAACCTGTATCAGTGTGTTCTTTAGGTTGTTCTGAATTATTGTTGTCTTGGAGAAACTAGTGACTGAGCTTTGAGGAATCCTGGTGAAACTGGGGTTTGGTTTGAGATGGAGGGCTGGAGATTTCCCCCCGTCCTGCTAGTGTTTGGTACTGGGTTAGTTGCTGCCTGAGACTGCCCTGCTGCCTCTTGCTGCTACAAGGGCATCCCTACATTGAAAGGTGCATTTTACCCATACTTGTCTCATAGTCATTGATGGGAACAGACAAACAACAGGAAAATTGTCCATGTCCACCTGTCACTGAGGGCTCCAGCAAACCAGCTTGCCTTTCTGCATGCTCTTCAGCTGGCAATTTCCTAACACAGCCTCCCCTTCCCTCTCTGGGATAGGTTGTTTTGGTTTTTTTTCTCTGCACTGCTGATTGCAGTTTGCTTTCCATGCTGAAAGCTCTGCAGGGAAGGAATTTCTTCTTTTTCTTTTACAAGAGTGCCCTTCACACCTCTAGAGCAACTCAAGAAAATGTTTAAGGGAATTATATAAATTAATAGCAATAATAAATCCTTACAAATTGTCCAAAGCCTGCACAAATTGGGTTTGGAGCAAGAAAATGAAGATGACAAAAAATAATGTCTTCAGGACCATGAGCATTGAACATTGTCCTTGCTACATGTCAGACAGGTTTTCATGACAGATGGTATTCACCAAAAAGCTCACCCTCTCCCTAGACCCTGGCTTTGCCAACTCCCAAATCCAGACTCTCTTCTAGCAGAGTATCATCTAACCCCACTCAGATTTTTTTTTCAGTAGTTTAACATGTAATTTCATACCTTGGAAACAATTGTGAGCCCAATGTACAGTTCCAAACACTTCCTATTTGCCTAGAGAGTATACAGAGAGTTAATTAACATTCCTGTGCTTAGTAAGCTAATCACTAAAGTACAGATTTGAAATCTCAGACCAAAGCTGCTCCAGATCATTATCTTTCTGTTGCCCATAAGCATGTAACTTGGCACCTGTATCTTTCTCCAATGGGATCAATATTTGCAGCTCATTAGCAGGTTTTGGTGGAGACCCAGCATCAGAGCAGCCAAGCAGTCAGAGAGGAGTGTGACAGAATGAAGGACACTCAGCACAGCCCTGGTGAGCCCCTGCCCCAGAGGCGCCCTGGACAAAGTCCTGCAGCTGCAGGGCCATTCCCCTCCACAGCGAGCCCCTGAGGCCAGAGCCCCACTCCCAGTTCCAGCCCAATTCATGCATCAAATTCTCTCTTCCCTCCAGCACAAGTACCTACAAAGAAAAGGTTTGGAAAACTTCTGGAAATCCTTGGATGTGCCTTTGCTCAGCATGGATTTGTGCCATGTTCCCAGGTCATACAGCTTTTGCACTTGCCAAAGAACAGGGAAATTCATTTCACACAATCAAGAAAAAAAAAAGAGATATTTTAAATGTTTTTATTATTCTGCAGCATTTAAGGTTCATCAGCATTGATATTTTTCTTATTTTCTTTATTTAAACTTCTTGCAATGTTTTAGTTATTATGTTAAAATTAAAAAATCAGCTTTTTTTAATGGCAGTTTCATTCATAGAAATGTCATGTTGGAATGACCAGAGAACTGCCAGACCCCTCTTCCTTTCTGTTAGGAGGAAACAGTCACTGTGTGAATTGTGAATTCATCTGGAGAAATGCAGTCTGTTGAGAAAAGAGCAGAGCTCCCTTTCTGTCACACCACTAAAATAAGCCCCATCGTAGCAGCTTCCTTACACGGAGATCCTGGCTGGCACCTTCCAGGCTCTGCTGCAATATTTTGGCTTTCTCCCAGCAGTGCCTCCCACTCTGTCTGTGCACACAGGAGAGCAGCCCCAGCCAGGCTGAGCACACGGGGCTGCACTGAGGGCTCCCCACAGCCCCCAGCCCACGCTGGCCCTGGCTCTGCCTCCTGCCTGCCCCGATGGCCCAGCACAGACAAGGACAGCTTTGTGTCAGTGGCACCAAGGTTTGCTTCCCCAAACCAACAAACCTGCCAATGTCAACATCTAACATTGCCTAGCACAGGAAAACTCTTGGAAGATATCATGCTGCTAAAGGTAAATATAAAATGTTGCTAACAAAATAAAAAGCCAAAAGACTGTACAATGCCAATCCAAACATTTTCTGGCTGGTATGCCCAGAACCTTGTCAAGATACCTCACTGACATGGCTGGATCCTCAGAGAAGCTCCCTGTAAACAAGTACATCCATGTTTGTAACAGTTTTTAAATACAGACAATGAAGAGCTTTTTGGGCAGTCTGATCACGCAGCTTGGAGGCTGGAGAAACAAACAAAAGTACCTACAGATCCTCTGGGTTCCAGGGGAGAAACTGAAAAACAGCTACAGCAAATGGGCAGAATATAAAGAAAGTGAAACATTTTCTCATTAAACAGTTAGAGAACAGGAAGAGTTTAGGAATCACCGTTCAGAGACTCCTGTTCAGTGACAGCAATTTATTTGACCATCTGGGCAAAGAAAGACTGCAGCAAACCACATGGAGGAAATAAAAATAGATGAACAACAAGTAACTGATTTTGCTTGACTTGAGCCTACAACTCTACAGAGCAGGAAGCTCCTTCATGTGAAAGACATTATTGATGAAGGCATTTCAGCCTCTTGCCAGTTCTTCCAACAACATACTAGATCTCCCATGCCAGCAAACCTGTCTTGAGACGTGACTTCCCTGCCAAACTCGACAGAAACACCACCAAGTACAAAAGACAAATTGATGAGCCTTCTGGAAAGGGACCACCAGAGGAAGGAGCATCTCTGTGATGTTCCACAGTCAAAGAAAACTCTTTAGGAGAAAGAATAGGAGGCTTTTTGCTGTGTTTGTCCATTATGATAAAAATCTTCCTTCTTGTGACAGAAGCAAATATTGAAATGGGGGAAAAGGCAGCTCACTGTTCAGCAGGATCTGATCTCGACATCCCAGTGTGTTGGTTCCCACTCAGGCAGACACAGAGCCTCCTCCCGTGTCCAGGGCACAGTCTGTGTGTGACAGCAGCAGGGGATGGTGATGCCTGCCCTGGAGGGACAGCCATGAACACCAAGCTGCCCAGATGAGGAGCCCAAAAGCTGTTCATAGTGAGGCATGGCAAGCAGAGCCATCACCCAAGGGAGCCCGGCTTCCACCAGCCCAGACTGGTGCCAGCAGATGACAGAGATGACAGCTACAGCTCGATCCATCCTTGGATAGGTCTCTCTTCCCTCTGTCTGTCACTCTTCTCCTGTCTTTCTCACCAATAAATACACATATGTTGTATTCTTGGAGCTGCATTCAAACCAGAGGAAAGCCACCCAAGCCAGGGATTGGGAAGGGTGGCAGGGAAGTTTGAAACCTGCCTATTTTCAGAGTTTTAGAGCCTGTCACTGCCACCTGGCTATATTTAGGCATAGTTGAAGTAGTGTCTTTCAGAGATAAGAAAAGTGTCAGGCTCTAAAGAGGTGCCTTCTTTAAGCTGCTCTAACCCCATTTCACAGCATTTTCAGTCAAAACTCACCTGCTCCTTCAGGCACAGTCCCACTGACAAGAGAGCCAAGCTGACTGCTGTATGTAACCTGGCTCATGCCTTCCCATCAGGCTGGACTGCTGCTTGCATCCCTGCCCAGTCAGTCCTCCAGCTGTTTAACTGATCTTACCTGATTTAACTGATTCCTCCTGACCTGGGGCTGGAATCTCAGACCCAGCTTCTGCAAAGCCATTTGCTCACTAGGAGGGCAGTCCTGGTGCATGATGGCACACCCCAAAGGAAATAAAAATACCCATCCTCAAGCTGTGCTCAGATAAGGTCTCTGATAGCTTGTTACAAACAAGCCTAATCTTTCAGGCTTTGTTACAAAACTGACTAATAGTTTGATATTTCATGCTGAAGATCTTCCATGCATGGGCAGCAGCTTCCCTCTTCTTCCATGCATGCAATTAATGACTTTGTGCAGGGTAATTATAACTGCAGGATTCACACACCTCACTTTTTCCATCTCAGATTTAGGCCTCCCATCTCATGCAGGTCTACAGACCCACAGAAGCCAACAGCACTCATCCATGCTGGCAACCATCCCAAGATTAAATTAGTCACCCAGGAGGGCCCTGTCCTGCTCCAAGGACTTCCTAGAGCCTCACATCTCCTGTCTGACTGTGAGAGAGCTGATGTTATGTGAGATGCATCTCCAGGCCTAACTTCTATCTGATCTCTCTGCCCGAAACATCTTCTCACCTTTCTCAAAATTTCCGTCTGGAAGAAAAAAGGAATTTAAAGAAGTCAAGGCCACAAATGGTTAGGCTGCCCTGAGCCACTCTGGGCTTCAGATTTAATTTCCCTTTGTCTCTCTTCCATGTCTCCTTTCACACCTTAGCACAAGGTGGAGACACTTCATTGCTCAATGCCTTTTTTGTGGTCAATTTTTCTTGTCAACCACATTTAGTCCTGGGGCCTTTTGCTTATTGTCATAATAGCTTGAAGAAACATTCTGTCTGGAGAATTCAACAATGCAGAAAATAACATATCCCTGTTCTGTCACTCTGTGAGGGTGGTGAGGCCCTGGAACAGGTTGCCAAGAGATGCCCTGTCCCTGGATGTGTTCAAGGCCAGGTTGGATGGGCTTTGAGCAGCCTGGTTAAGTGGAAGGTGTCTCTGCCCATGGCAAGGGAGTTGGAATGAGGTGCATTTCAGGCATTTCAGGTCCCTTCCAACCCAAACCATTCAATGATTCCATGATTCTCCCTCCACAGCATGCTGTCTGCAACCAGCCCCTGAACCAACATCCATTTCCTCCTGTCATGTTTCAGTCATCACATACAATAGAAAAAGGGGGGGAAATACAATTTAAGATTGAATTGGATTTTAAAACTACAGGACTTGGCCAGTCTGTCAGGGAGGGTAGGACAGTTGCTGAGTGCATTAAGTATTCAAGGAGTATAGCTTTAGGTGTACTGGGTTTTTTCTTGTGAATGACAGCCTGTAAGCTGACAGCAAAGTTCTGTCCAGCTCTGTGTTGTACACACATGCTGGAAACCTAGCAAAATTGATTTGACTGGATCCTTCAACTTTTCCTGTTTCTTCTCAGAAAACAATGTTTAATAAAACAGCATTCTGTCTGTTCAGCCATCATTGCCCCTGTGGCCCTGAAACCATCTGCCATGGATGGAAGCAACTGCACTTGTAAAAGAGAAGCAGCACTATACAAGAGAGAAGCAACAATGTACTTTATTGATATAAACCAGTGATTTAACAAAGTTCAATTGTAAATGCTACAGTGGTTTAACAAGATTCAATGGCAGGATTGTTTATTTACTGCATAGAGGACAAGAGCAGACAAAACTGCCAGACCCTGTCATTGAGCATGAAGTTCAGAAAGAATTCCCTTGTGTTCTAAACCCCTTCTCAAAGAGAAGTGTAGGTGTGCCTGACTCCAATCCTAGTCCCAGACTTGTTCAGTGGTTTATGTCTTAGGGATTATATTTGCACAATCAATCCTTTATGTCACTCAGCTAAGATTTCAAAGTTCAGTGTGCTATTAACCACTTACCAAGGTTCTGTTGCAGTGAGGAATCTCTCAGCTTTGAGGAGTAACCTTGACAGGTGACATCCCCTCCTCAAGGCATGCAGCCACCACTCCAGACAGCCCTTGGCTACCAGGCTGCCAGCCCACCCCAAAGCCCAGAGAAAGCTGGGTGCAGCCATCAGAGCCCGCTGGTGGTTAGGGCTGAAGCAGTGGAGGGGAGCACACCACCACAGCATCCTGCCACATGCTGGAAATGTGCTTGTGCAGCCAGGAACTGAGCCTTCTGACAGGAAAACCACCAGAGCCACACATTTAGAGAATTCCTGCATGCTCCTGAAACCATTTCCTACTGTCCTAGAAACACTTCCCACAAGCCATGCCCAGGAGTTCAGCTGCTGCCACTAACAGGGTGAGCAAGATACCATCCAGCAGATTGAATAAGTCCCACTGTTCCACTCAGCTCTGGTTTCACAGGGCTTGCATACTGAATTGGGAAAAATCTTGTCATTTTTTATGTGATTCAATTCTATTTTATTGCAAGGAAGTGCTGCAGCAGAAGAGCAAGCTCACACACCTTCTGCTCAGATGAGCTTTTCCTCTAATGCCATATGGACAAAACCATCACACAATTTCAATTCCAAAATTTTGTAAAAGTTTTAGTAACTCCTCAAGGTTTACTGTGCATTCTCTTTAACCCCTGCCCTTTCAGGCAGTTTTTGGTAGCTGTGAGTGATGGCAGAGCAGGCAGTTGCCAGATCCTGTCTGCTTGTTTGCCAAGGAGAGGAGGAAACGCCTTGGGCAGCTCTGGTGTGGACAGGTCATTAATCACATTTTGTTGAGAAGGTGCTGAACAGTGAAACACTCAAAGAGCACTGCTGGCAAAACAGTTGGGGAATTTCTGTCCATTCTCCTTTCCGTCTCCACAGGCAGCCTTGTACCCTCCTTACTGTGTCTCAGCTGCAGTGCAGGTGTAGGCAGCAGTGCACCATTTATTCTCCTCCTGGCCATACAGCTGCTTCCAGTATGATCTGTGCACAGCTTCTCCAAAACACGGGCTAGAGTTTCATCTTGGATCATCAGGAATCTTGGAGAGGACCTGAGTTGGTGCCTGGCTGGTTACTGAGAGCACAATTTGCCCCAAGGCCACTCTCCAGGTGATGGATCTCCCATCTCCCCATGAGGCCAGGGCAAAGGATGCTCAGTGCATCAAGAGGGAAAAGGCACCCACAGCAGGTAGGGAAATGGGAATATACATAAATCCTCTCTCCCATAACATGAAAAGTAAAATAATTCTCTCAGGCCACTCAAATTGGGTTTGTTATGTGTTCTAAAGAGACTATCTTCAAGGAAATAAGAGATATTGGGTCATTAGTCGCCTTGTGCCTTTCATGCCTTTTAATTATATACACCTGGATATTGTCCAGGCCATGAATACATGTTCCTGTTTGAATTTTGGGCTGCAGTGGCTACAAGTGGAGTTTTAACACACTTAGCATTTCACCAACTCTGATGTAAGCAACGAAACCCTCTCCCTGTGGTTATAAGGAACTGACCCAGATGAGTGTGTCCAAAAAGGGCAACACAGCTGGTGAAGGGCCCAGAGCACAAGTCCTTTGAGGAGCAGCTGAGGGAGCTGGGGATGTTTAGCCTGGGGAAAAGGGGACTCAGGGGAGAACTTATCATTCTACAACTCCCAGATAGGAGATTGTAGCCAGGTGGGGGTCGGTCTCTTCTCCAGAGTAACAACTGACAGGATGAGAGGAAATGACCTTGAGCTGCACCAGGGGAGGTTTAGATGGGATATTAGGAAAAATTTCTTCACCAAAGGAGTTGTCAGACACTGGAATACACTGCCCAGGAAAGTCTTGGATTCACTGTCCCTGGAGGTGTCCAAAAGATGTGTGGGTGTGGCACTTGGAGTTACGGTTTAGGAGTGAGCATGGAAGTGCTGTGTTAACAGTTGGAACTGATGGTCTTAGGGGTCTTTTCCAACCTTAATGATTCTGTGGTTCTATAAGCAGAAAGGTGAGAACTCCAACACCTCATTAAAACTGAACTTGTCCAATTTTTTTTGGCCTACAGCCCAGACAGCAGTGTTATCCAAGGTGCCTCAGCATGTCTATTTTCAGTTGCAGAGCTTCAGAATCAATGTTTCTCTCATCCTTCATCGCCTCCCATACACTCCCCACAGTGCAAGCATTCAGCAGAGATGATGTTTAGGCTGGAGGAATCCTGTGGAGGTCCTGGGAGGAAATCTCTGGTACCTCATTAACCCATGGCTTTCTGCCAGCTGATGTGGTTTTGTAACTGTACCGATTTTGGTGGCACCACAAATGCCAGTTGCTCTTTAGCAAAGCAGTTGTGTGTGTTTGGAGTCAGCAATAAAAGATGAGCACTTGGAAAGGTGTTATTTTCTAGATACCAGTCAAATACATGGTGAAGATAATTTCAATATGGTTGGTGACAATTAGTGGTGTAAAGTGTTAAGGTTGTCTGAGACAATATATACCCAAACCTAGAAGGTCTGCCTTTCTCTCCATATTTACTGTTCATTCTACTGACTTTACAGCAACAGCATGGAAGGGACCATCTGAAATTCAGCATGTCTTTTACACCTTGTCAGGGAGCAACCTGGAAATCTCCCTGTGATTCATCTTTACCACAAACAAACCTCAGTGTCCTCTTTCTGAAATGTACATAAACACGAAAATGCTGCAAATCCCTCCAGGCTGACTATACCCCAGCTCTGCAGTCAGCAGAAGTGATTGCCCTAATTGAGTGTGTCAATTATAAGCAGTAACCCCGTTGTGGTGAGGTCAGCCTAACAGGCAGCCTTTAAAGACTTTAAATAGGGAACTTAAGAGCAGAGCACCTGGGTGGCTGGGTAATACAGCTTCCATGAAAACTGCTTTCATTAACTGATTTCTTGGCAGCAGCACTGTAAGTAGCTCTAAGAAAACAAACTTCAAAAGCCTGTGGTGTGATACAAAACAGACTGAGAGATGTTGCATGTGAATAACTTATTTATGTCTTGTCAGCTATGGCATTTGTTAAATTTCATTTCTATGTGTACAACACCTGCATGCAAAATTTTTCCAAAGAATTAATGAAGGTCTTAGTATGTTACTGCTGAAACTCTGAGTGGTGCTGGAAATCCAATAAGCAATGTTAGGGGTTTGAATAACATACATAAAAATATTATTAAAAATAATTGAAAGAAATAAATTATTCAGTTCTATTAAGCTATGATTGTTCCTAGGGCACATGTTCCTTACCACTCAAAGTTATCTTTCTCCAGATTTCAGTTTCACCGAATATGGATTGTTTAAGAGGCTCACAAACCCCCTTATCTCAGAAAATAAACAGATTAGAGGCTCAGGCACTTTTTCATTCACTTTATTTGGTAGTGCTGTTTACCTATATTAATAATTACCACACTAATAACATTAGTAACCACATTTATAAAATACACCAAAGTTCCAGACTCAGACCATTTTTAATAGATTTTATTTATCACAAGTATCTTCATTTCTCATCCACACTTTATCCTTCATTTTTGCTACATATTTCAAAGGAAGCTCATGGAGGTAGGAATTTCAAGGGTTTTTTTTTACAATTGGAAGCTACCATCCCATTACATACATCACAAAAATGTTTTTACTACACTGAACATTATATTTCATATTAATTTTTTAACACAAACAAAACTGACCCATTTTTTCTTTTTCAGTTCCCTCCCAAGTTCACGTTATGCTTCTTACATACTTATTTGCTACTTTCTAGTCTCAGCAACATCAATTAAAAGTGTCTTGTAAAATAAATCTGGACTATAGATACATGCTGAACAAGTCTGGAATTTTCCTCCAAAACAAACTTTGCTTGAGAAATGTCAGTTTGTTGGAAGTTGATGGGGAAGCAGGCATCCAAGGTCCATGGCAGAAGGGTTTGCCACCACCAGGCTCACTGGTTCTTGGTACCACCAGCCCAGGCTTTAAGGTCTGGGTATGCTGCCCTGGGGCACCATGCTCTCTGGGAATGTGGGTGAATTACCTGCAGGCCAAGGTGACCACGAGAGTAAAGGGTGTAGGGAATTTGAGGGGATGGGGGAAGGTGGCTGCTCTGTGTAATATGGGGGGAGGAAATGAAATATTTCAGTCTTCTTACAGTAATATTTTTAAGTGTTTCTAGTCCTGAAATCCTTTGTTTGCTTTCATTTCACAATGAAATTCATTCTTTTTCTTTTGTTGTGACAAAAAACATGATTTACCCCTAGTTCTGCATTCCAGCAGTCTCTTGCAGAGGCCCCTGTGTTACGGTACAGGACCCGGGGTTGTGATGACATTGGCCATCCTCTGCCCCAGGATGTGGCTTTGTAAGGCCCCCTGAGCAGTGACCCTTTCACAGGAGGCAGTGGAGAGACTGCCTGCCCTCATGGTTTGGTCTCAGGGGTCTGAGACAGGCTAGCTAAGAGTGAACTGGCAGAGCTCATTTGGTGCAAGAACCTTCTGCTCTCTGCTGGGGCAGCCAGGCTTCCACCTTTGCGTGTGTGTGGGTATTGCAGACAGATCTGCTCATGGAGCCCCAGCCCCAGGGGTGCCCCTGAAGCACCAGCTCGGGGTCTGCCACCTGCAGCAAGGAGGGAGAGCCTTTGTCACCCTGCTCCCAGCGCCCGTCCCCTCGCCCTGTATGCAGCTCCACTGAAGCACATGGAACCTGGGCACTGAGAATTAGATTTTAAGGGAGAGTTTGATTTGAAAACACCCCCACACCTCTGCCCTCACTTGAAATTTAACACCAGGCATTATTTTATCATGTTTGCAAATGTGGGTTGTGTCCTCGAGGGAAAGGAGCTTTTGATACGGAACTGAAATGCCAGGATTTTAACTCAGTTCATGGTATTCATCTAGTAAATGTCATTCTTGCCCCATATGCATTGTATCTTTATTTTCATATTGCTCAAACTTTAGATGAAATAATCTCATTCTTTTGACTTCCTGTGTCAATTAGCTAATGAAAAATTATTTTTGAAAATTTCAGATTACAAATCCTACCTACAGATTAAATTTTTCACTTTTCCTGACAAATGGAAATACATATAATGAAGTGCATTAGAATATTGGTCAGAGGCTTGCTCTAAGCTAAGCACAGAGTGAACATTTTTGTGTTTTCTGGCAGTAAACCAGCTTCTCTCTTTTCTCTGTTTTGCAGTCCTACTAAGCCAATCCTCACTAGAATGAGCACAAAACAAATGAATAACAGCTTTTGTACATCAACATTAAAATGGGAAGAAGCTTGGGAAAGGGCCTCCAACAGAGAAGAATGCTGACAAGTGCAAAAATGCCTGATGGATAAGCACCACCTTCTAAACATAGATCAGCCAGACATGGAAGTGATTTCAGAAGAGAAATGCAATCATGGATTACACACCAGCTCATTAGAAACTGTTGCTGAATTCAGCATCCAGAAGACATGCATGAAAAGTCACATTTGGGGAATAAATTAAAAGGGGTGTAGTTGTTGCTAGATAAACATATGTAATATATATGCATTGAAGAGGTTTGTAAATGTCATTTTTTTTATTCGGACGGAAAGCAAAAAGCTTTAAAACCTTTCACAGTAGAGAGGCAGTTAACTTCAGACTATTCCTATCCCAGTAGCCAAGAAGCTGTTAGGACATCTCTCTTAAATTAGCATTTATAGACTCTGAATGTTTCCATCACCTAGTGGAAAAAGCATAACTTTTACTGCTACATTGCTGCACTTCATTTACTTCACTGTATAATAAGTTGACTAAAACTGTAAAGCTTCTCAATTTTTACTGCATATGTGTTCCAATTAACATATCTGTAACAAACTTAAGACTCAAAAATTATTTCTGACCTATATTCTAGTTCTATGAAGCATATATACTATAAGGTATGTCTGACTGAATATCATAATGCTATAACTTCCCAAGATGCATAGAATTGTTTGTATTTGAAGTGACAAAATAAAAGCCCTTGATTTCTTTTTTAATAGAAGGAAGTAATTTACCCCTTAAATGTAACACACTGCTGCTCACTTCAAGGGCATTTCGTTCCCCTGTTCTGCCATACAACTGTGCAGTGACACTCTCTGGCCCATGCTAAAGCCAATCAGACAGGGTGATCTAAAGAGACCTTCTGGCCTTAAGTTTAAACTCAACACAACTCAGTGAAGCCCTGAGTTTAAACTCAATACAAAAATTAGCAGACTAGTAAGCAAATACATCTTGCAAATAGCCATGTGAGGAGGGCTGGATGCAAACAGCCCTGGGGCACTGGCAGGGAATCATTCCCTCCCCAGGTCCCACAGGGTGCACTCTGTCCCAGAAGCCAGTGAGAAATAAAACAGGAGAAGGCACAGAAGGAGCTCCTGGAGCAAGGCCTGGATGCAAAGCAGCCAGCACAGAGCAGCAGAGGGAGGCAGGGACTCCCCTCTGCTCCTCTCTACCCTCCCACCAGGGCACACGTCTGTCCTGCCTCGGGACTGGCCATGAGCACGTCGCTCCCCATGTGTCTCTGGGCTCTCCTGTGTATCACGGATTAATCCCGTGCAAAATGAGCACCCCAGCGCTGATTCCTTCAGGGCTATTCAAGCCTGTTCCTTCATTCTTTGGCTTTCAGGGGAAATGGCTAAAATAATAATTAATTGCTAGTGTTGATCCCAAATAATGCAAAATGCTGAAGACATAAGGAAAACATGAGTTAAAACTGCTTTTTAACTACTGACTGCACAACAAAAAATATTCCATAATTTAGTGCATGAATCTCAGAAAAATTATTTTTACTTTTGAAAGAAAAATTATCTTTAAGCAAACTGCCAGTAAACAAATACAGGGAATTAGATAACTTTTCTATCTAACCAGGGTACCAATGTGGCACTGACTTCACCTGGATGTCAGACAAGTAAATTTATGTGTGAATCTGGGAGCATTTAAAACAAATAATTTTTTTTAATCTGAAACTGTGCTTGTAACTGGATGTAGAATATTCTTCTGACTTCTAAAGGACCAGGACTAGCTGGTCAAAAACCCCACCCAAATCAGTCAATCACCATAAACATCTTCCCCGTACCTGCTATTTAACTGAAGGGGATGGAAGGTAAAAACCAAGTAGTTCACACATGAGGCAGCATAAACTCATTTAAGGGCCCACTTCAGACAGGTTTTTTAATCTCTGGTTAGTCCAACCAGTGTCAGCTGGAAAATGCACATCCTCAGGGGCCAGATGCATTCAGGAGTCCCTGTTAAATGGTGTCTCAGTGAAGCCCATCCTCATTCTCTGCTCTTGTTGGCTCACAACCACACCCACACCTCAAAGCCTGTGAAAGGGTTTGTTATCTGGATGTGCTCTCATATCACATCTTTATTTGCTCCTTGAGTTTACCTCTATCCCACATTATAGCAGTCATGGCACTTTTGCTGTGACAGAAATCACCAAAACAGGGTTTCTCTGTATTATATTATTTTGTTTAGCATCATGGTGATGTTGTAATGTAAAAACCCTTTCTAAATACACACAAACATTGCAAAAGAAGTGCCATCACAAGGCATCACAACCCTGCCAGGGCAGCTCAGTGAATATGTACAATTTGTACACAGTCAGAAGGGAGAGACATACCAGGATGTACATCATTAAATGTTGACTCAGTAAGAATAGTATGTCTTATCTTTTTAAATGTTATCACCTTCCCATCCCACTCCATTGTAACTTGTCAATTGTAATTTCTTTTTAAGTCAAAAAACTGTAAAGAAAACTGTTGAAATACCTGATTTTCTGTAAAAGTAATAATAACAATAATTTTTGTTACTTCAAAGTATGCTTGGTATTAAAGTACCTAATAAAGTTCAACAAAGACTTTTGTAGCATACTAAAATAAAGTGTGATAGTGCTTTTCTCCAGCTTATCTGTGATAAGGGCAGCTGTTGTTGGGATCACTGCTCTCTTAAACACAAGCCTGGACATCTCCTTTACATCTCTGCCTACAGAGGTCCCTCAGGTGTGTCAAGTCCAAGCAGAATCAGATCCCTTAATGAGTGCAGGGATTTGTATTCATGGGACAAATTCCTAGGAGAACCCTGTTGGTAAGTCATCTCCACCCTCTGGATCCTGGCTACATATCCACATATGGGCAACAATATAAAGTTCCTAATTACTCTGCTATAAAACTTGGCTTATAGTAAGAGAAAGAAGAGTGAAAATTATTTATAAGGTTATTATGGTTAAATAGAGAACTGCCAGGTTTGTAGTATGCTGTTCATTTTTATGGGCACTGCATTTCAGTTACTTATAAATAGATTGGAAATCCCAACCAAGTGATTTGGATGATACAGTAGAGCTCAGAAGTTGATCACCCCCTAATTTCACCACGTGAAGGTACACTGGAGCCATCGGGAGCTGTCACATCATTCCAACAGGAGGTAAGTACTTCCTTGTCAAAGCGATGCTGGATTTACGTCCACGGTGCTGATGCAGCAGTATCTGCATTTGGAGATGATCTAGAAATTATTGTGACTGGGGTCTAATTATGCCCAAACTGCCAGGCTCTGACACGTTTCAATTAGAGTAATGGATCAGCTTCCCCCGCACTATCCATCTTTGCCTGTTCTAGAGAGGAAAATGTAATGCTGGACCCAGCAGCTTTCTGTGTGTTTTCACTGCTAGTCTGATATCCATCAAACATTTTAAAGTTTTAGTTGTTTCACCTGATTCTCTGAGAATTTGAAATGGAAAAAGATCTAGGCAGTTTAAAGTAAATAAAAACCCACCCCAGATTTGTCCTAACTAGTTTACACATTGAAAAGACAGCCATGTGCTGAATGGGTTCTGAGGTAGAGCTAGAAACCAACACTTTTTTTCCCCATGTGCTGAAGTAAAAAATTTACACATTTCTCCTTCCAAAGGAGCTCTATACAGAATGGAATGGCTTTGTTGGAGTAGCTGGCAGTACATGCACACATTTGGCGTGCTTGCAGCCATTCCACCTTGGTCTGTGACCCACAGCAGCCTACATTAATAATTTGTGTAGAGACTTTCACAGAGGCCTGGAATTCTGCAGAAGGTAGAATATGTAGTTTAAAAATCCGTTCTCTTCCCTTTAGATCAAATAACATTTGTGTCATGGTGCTGAAAACACAAAGCCAAAGCTTGCAGTGATCTGATACTGATGTGATGTTTTCTATTACCCATCTGTCTCTCTTAAATTTTTGCTTAGAGTTACTTTATGCCTTTGCCTTCTGAAATGTCTTTTGCATTTTAAAAAGTAAAGTGATACATCCTTCCCTTCTTCCAGATAGTCTCATAACGCCATGAGGGGGTGGGGGGAGATGGGGAGGCCAGTTACACAGCTTTTCCACTTCACAAGGTGATGAGAGAAGTATTGCCACTGCAAGAGGAAAATCTCCAGGGAAAAAAGCATAAGCAGACACATTATGGTCATCAAGCCCCAAGAGGAGATGTGGCCCCTAATTGCCTATGAGACACTACACAGCTCTTCTCCTTTTGAAACAGCTCCAAAAGTTGCTGCAAAGCCCTTCCTGAGATCACCAGTGTGTGACCAGCCTCCAAGGTTGAGCATCAGCTCAGTCACCTGGGAAAACAGCCTGGAAGTGAAAATGCTTCAAAAAGCTGGGAGCTGGGGCTGAATTAAGCTCCACAAACCAATTTTATATTGGAATAACAAAATCAATTATTACTCCTGATTTTGTCAAGTGCAAGGTAGCTTTATATTAGCCTAGTATAGCTGTTAGGATTATTAATAAGCAAAATTATATATTATTGTTAGCAATTTCTTAGGGGAAAAGTGAAATAAAGAGTGTCAAAATCCTATATGCTAGGATCAAGTCTCTTTGGCATGATTGCCACATATTTTCAAAAGTATTCCCACAGTTTAACACCAGAAGGTGCTCTAGATCATCAGCCACATTACCAGTTACACAGACTCAGGATTCCCCTGTCACATCCCAGCACAGGAAGGTAGGAATTTTGCTCTGCCATAGCAAAAACCAGGAACTTCATCACTTTGACAACTCTCAAGCACAGCTTTCACACAAGATATCAGGCAAGACTCTGGGATGTCAGCACAAATGTCAGGCTTACAGGTATGTAATTAGCACCTTGATTCTCCTTTAAATAACTTTAAGCCAACACAATGCAAAATAATTAGTAATAAGCTAGATATTCAGTCTGAAAAACAAAATTAGGTCTCCTCTCCATTTGCTTCAATTTCTTTTCCATTAAAGAAATGAAATTAGTTGAAGTGTCACTGGAATATTCTGAGGGCCTACTAAGTGCCTGCTGTATTTGTTGAGTTTCTCAAATGGCAACAGCAAGTAATGTAAAATATTATGCTCCTGAGGCCATGAGCTGAGATGGTTGGTGCCAGAGCTTTATAGAAGAGTTTTTAGGTGATAAGCTACTATACATGTCATCAAGAAAGGAACTGTTTTAGTCAGCATAGCTGAATTTATGAATGCTTGAGAAGGATAAGGAATAAAATAATTCAGAAATTCTGAACGAAATTCAGGCTTAATACATGCCATCACTGTTTGGGGGGTGGGGGTAATTTTTATTTTATATGCTTTATTATAATATGAAAATCCTCATTTACAGGTTTCAATTTATTTTTCTTTAAGAAATGTGAAAATCCTTCACCCACAAGGTACCTTGGGATGCTGAAAGCAGTGGAGAGGCTTTCCTGGAGCAGCACCGGGCACGATGGATGTTGTCCTTATCTGTGCTGCCATCTAATGGCGCAGCAGCCTCTGGCGCCTCGTCCTCGGCAGTTGGTGACTCAAAGGCAGCTTTGCATTTCCCTCCATAGAGATCAAGGTAACAAAAGCAGCGCACGCCTTACCTCCCGCGGCTCCCAGAAACGGGGCAAAATCCAAGAGATGAAACCATCACCATGTTAACTCACACTGCAGAAAGTTTGATACGAAGTTTGAGAACTTCTACTTTTTTTTTTAATTTCTCAAGACTGACAAGAATAAGCTTTATCTCTGTAAATGTGGATGAGAACTTTGCTTAACATTTAAGAAGCATTTTCCAGACCTATTGAGCCCAACATTTCCCAGGGGCAGGCTTCTGCATTTCCCAGATATGACAGACACTAATTTCTATTTACCCCCTCAAAGAACCATTTAATCATAGAATGGTTTGGGTTCAAAGGGACCTTAAAGATCACCCAGTTCCAGCCCTGTGGCATGAGCAGGGACACCATCCATTAGACAAGGCTGCTGAAAGCCCATCCAAGCTGGCCTTGAACACTTCCAGGGATGGAGCACCCACAGCATCTCTGCGCAATCTGAACCAGTTTTAAACCATTATCACTTTTCCTGTCACTAGCACCCTGCACTTGGCCCTGTTGAAATTCATGAGGCTGCCCTGGGCCCAGTTCTGGAGTATTGGAAAAGAATCCCAATATTACCAGATAGATTGTGCCTGGGCTCTGACCCTTGCTGCTGGGCCAAAGGCAGCAACTGTGGTATTTCACCTCAGAGACACTTTTGGCTGGCTGGAGGTTGCAGCTGGGCACTGAAACAAACCCAGGCTTGTAGAAACCCAGTTTACCTCAGGTGGGAAGGCTTCAGGTGATGGTGAAGAGAAAAGGAGATGGATTCTGCCGGAGGGTTAAAATCCAGAGTTTATTCCATGGTCACAGATGTCCGAATCTCAGGTAACAGCTCCAACAGAACACCGAGCACATGGTCCTTGGTCAATTTATGCCCAAGGACAGGGGGAGGGGAAGGGACAGGTGAGCACCAACCAGGTGGGAGGAGGAGGGTCTCAGGGGACAAGGGACACCTGGACAGGCCAATGACCCCCAGGCCTGAAGGGCATCCTTTGAACTTGACCAACCACACGAGGCCTTGCTGGAACGTTAAGCCTGATGGACAGAACTCACTCAGCAAGGGGGAGAGGGGGAAGGGAGAGGGGCAGTGCCACACCTGGGAAGGGACTGGGAAGTAAAACAGGAAGTGGCAACACACTGCAACACTGGAGCTTGTCCATGTCCCTCCCCATGACATCCCATCCCTCAGACGAGCCAAGTGCACCCCTCAGCCTGGGGGTGTCTGCAGATCCACTCTCAGTTCCAGCATAAGCCAGGCAGGCTGCAAGCTATCAAAGCTCTGAGTGGTGTTTGGGAGCATGGAAGGGAGGGATAGAACAGCAGAAGTAGGAGGCATCAGAATGAATGGGAAAGTTAGGTAGTTTAAGTCAAACCCAGGAAACAACCATAAGTGGTCAGCATTCCTCCAAACTGCTCTAGCTGAAAAAGCAGAGGTTAAGGAGGCTTCTGAAATAATGACTCTGAGAATGATACTGAATGTGGCATTGATGAGCTATGATCATGCAATAGGAAACCATAAACATCTTCAAAGGTGGCAGAACATAGAAAATTGATGGTCCCTAAAGGAACAGAACATCAGATTTAGGTCATCCTAGATAGCATTTGCTCTGAGAAATGCTAAAAAAGTGAAATCTGATTATGGATTACCAGGCTGAGGGCCGGGAGAAGCTAAAGCCCCTAATCCCAAAGGAAGACTCTAGAACCCATTAATACATTGATCAGGAGTAAAAGCAGGCTGTGAGGGCGTGGTGAGACCCAGGCTGTGGCAGGAATACCAATAACAACAAACTCTGCCTGCCTGGTAAGGCTGTGCAGCCTCCCAGGGAGATGTCCCCAGGCCATAACCACTCCCAAAGGAGCTGGAGAACAGGAACCAGAGGCAGGAACATCACACACAGGCACAGCCTGAGGAAGGAAATGGCTGGGGATGCAGCAAAGCCCAGAGAAGTAAACTGGAAAAAGTCCAAAGCCAACACTAGAGTTGGGACAGGATTTTTGGCAGAAAAGCTCCCAAAGCAATAAGAAAGTATCACCACACACATATTTTTCATTCATTTCATACTGAGGCACCTGGAAGTCTTCTCAGAGGCCTTAGACAATGGGCCTTCAACATGAATTTGTTAAATAACATGGCATTGCATGTATGTGAGCACACTTACTAATAACTCTGCCTGATCTTAAATAATAACTCTGCCTGCTGCTTTTGCTCAACAGGAGTCACTGCTTGGTGTTGAGCTCTGAGAAACTACAACAGCAGCTGATACTCAGATTTCCCAGTCATTTCTAGACTGTGCTTCTGTACTCACAGGGAGAGCTGTCACCAAATTAAAGATATATTGCATATTTGCTATATATAATTATATATTCTTTATATATTCCTTCCCTTTTTTGCTGCTTCTCTACCCTTATAGGCTCCTTTAAAGTAGAAAAGCAAAATACATACATATCTGTATTCAGAACTCTTAAAAAACTCACAAACACATCACATTTTACTCTTTTTCAGTAGTGTGCATCTTTTTTTTTTTTCCTTTTTACAAGAATTACAGAGTATGAAGAACCTCAGCTGAACTTTTACAGACTGGAAAGTGCAGGGAAGAATTTCAGAACCTGAGATCTATGCCTGGGAAGCATGGAGTCACAGTACTGCAGGAATATTCATGTTTGAGGGGCTTTGGGTGGCCTCTAGTGCAACTTCCTGCTCCATGGGGTCAGGGCACTGACCTCCATTCAGGTCCCATAAACGTCAGAAGTGAAAAACAAATGGTGTTTCTGGGCAGGTTGCTCCAATGCTTAATTAATCTCATAAATGCATCAATAATTAAGTAAATATCAACGGGGAGATGCTGACACATGATATCAGAGCATCTGCTATGTGTGGGGATGCACTCTTAAAGGGTACCATCCCCATCCTCTTGCAGTATGTTTTTAACTCATAGGCATGTGCACTGAGGCCAGATTTTAATGTACTAATAGTGCTAACTTGTCATTGGTACTGAATTATATTCTTGCTGTAGTTGGATGTATTTCACCTAAGCTTATCCATTCTACCTCTCAAGAGGTAAAGCCAGAAAGCTTTATTACTGTGTTGAGAAGTAATAAAGGTATACAGACCAACACAGATATTATTGGTGTGTAACCCTCACATTTGTAGCTGTGTTTTCTCCAGAATTCCCCAGCTAGAAAAAATCAGGTTGAGTTAACGTGGCACCCAGACCTGTGCCTGCAACCTGGACAGAACCTTAAACAACTCTGCCAGCACACAGTACCTCTGCTCCATGTTGTACAAAACCATCAGGTTTTGTGAAAATAGTTTGCACTGCTGGGGTAGATTGGAAGATTTGCAACAGGTTGTCAGTGGAAACTGGAACACATTGTTATGCAAAGGTGCTGCTGACACCCAGAAGGAAGTGAAAGAAGTTAAGCCAAGTTCCTTGTGCTGGTACAACTTGGTGGATGCAGGAGCACACAGGCTGGCTTGGTGGTGAAGAAGACCAGTGTTATAGTCAGTGGTGTCTCTTTCCAGACTGTGAATTCTGTTCATCCAGGACACCTGGCTGCTAGTGGGAGAAGTCTTTCCAGACACTGGGAAAGTACTCAAAATCTGGAGACAACTGTGTGGTGTTACACCATCACAGCCCCTGCTTCTTACTGGACTTGAACAATCTCTTGAAGGTAATGAGTCTTCTTCCCCATTTCTGTGAATTTTCTCTTCCCACCATCTCCCTTCTACTTTCTATTGCTAATTACACTGTTTTTTTAATTGAGAGTTTGTAATAACTAGTAATCTGAAAACCCAAATAATTTCTCCTGGACTTCTCAATAAAGAGATATGGATGCATTATGTTTGTTTTATTTTGTTGGGGGTTTTGTGATTTTGGTTTGTTTGGTGGTTTTTTTCCTATTCTTAAGGTAACTTCTGAGCACTCACAGTCATGGTGAAATGCAAGAATTCATGGACATGACATATTGGAAAGTTTTTTAACCCAGAAGGCAAATAAAAAGTACTCAAAGTTCAACTCCACTTAAGCCTCATTATTTTTAAGCCGATCTTATGCTACTTTGTAGTCTAATTCACTGTATTTTAATGCCAAGCACTGCAGTAACTAGCTAGAAAGAGCACTCCTCCAGGGGTGTGGAAAAGAATATGCCAGCCAGATGTCGTCCCAAGCCAGAAAATGACGCAGGCAGCACAGAGCAGGGAAAACAGGCTCCAGGTCTGAGCTGCCCGGTGCAGTGCCTGCTGGGCATTGTGCCAGGAAACAACAGCCTGAAGCAGTTTTCCCAGTTCTCACTCCTGTTCCCTCCTTTTTTCAGCGTGTTTCCATGTTAGGATTTTACAGATGAAGCTTTTGACTCACAGTCCAGCACTCAACTTGTTGTCTTTCCTTTGTCTTCCCTCTCCCAGATGCCAGATTGTTAGTCCCTTTTGAAGCAAAGGGATTTATTTAATACAACAGGAACTAAAGGGAAATTACTTTCCAGAAGGACAAGGGAGGAAAAATATTTATGAAGACAGAGTATTTCACAGCCCTAACACAGCCCAGACCAAGATGAATATTTTGCACACTATGTTGTTAGGAGAGAAGCTCAGTGATACCTCCAAGCCCCCAAAGTCAAGGGAAGATCCAGTCAAAGATACTGATATGCTGCAGTTTTGTAAAGGTTTTGGGGTCATCACAAAAGGAAGAGACAGGGAATCAGCAGGGTTTGAGCACCCAGGACTTCATTGCCTCAGTTAAGGACCAAATGTGCTACTAGGAAAATCTATGTACTTGGTATGCTACAGCTGTGAGAGATCAGTAGGATCCTTTTCTTGGGTCTGGTCAGAAAGTTTAACAAGGAGAAGATCAGCAGACACATTACTCAAACCAGGTGCAATTTCTGTCTCCACATGTGTCCAGCCCCACAGTGTGGTGATCCTGGTTCTTTCTTGTGGCACAGATTAGTCTACCCTGTGTCCAGGCCAGCTCCACCAGAACTACCAATTGTCCCAGTATCCCAGTTATGCCCTCTTTACCAGACAGAAGCAGAAATTTGTCTGCTGGTCTCAAGTCTTCATCAGCTTCACCAAAGCATGAGCCTCAGCCACATTTTTACCTTGTCTATCCAAGATGCTAAAATCCCAGATGAATCACTGAGGATCTGGTGCCATGGCTGGTTTATGTCAATCTAAGCATGAGCTGCTGTCAAGAGGAGCAGCCCTGCCTGCCCCTGCCTGCTCCCATCACCTCTCCAGTACCAGTACTGGTGCCTGTCTATGTGCACAGTCAGCTTCACACTGAGCTGGTTCAACCCACTCTATGATGCCTAAATGCATGGAGGAGCACCAGCTTGGGGCCTGAAAGGGAAGCCTGTAGTGGATTGACATATTTTGTTCAAGCACCCCACACCATAACTGTGTGTGCAGAGTTAAGTCTGGTACATCCTGATCCCATTGGTGACACTGTGCATAGCCTGGACACCCCACTCAGCACTTGCACAGGTGGTCCAAAACCTCTCATGTGTCAGACATGAAGGACACTTGCTGTGAAGTCCATCTCTGTGTGACCACTAAGACCACTGAATGTGCACAGACCATACTGGACAAGTCTGACCACTCAGCAGGATGCACTGGATGTGCCCATGGCTCCCAAGACACAGCAGGATCTCTTATCTAGCTATGGGAATGGCAGCTCCTCCTAGAACAACACCGCCTCCACTCATGATTCTGCCTGCAGCATCCCAAATTTCCTACCTGTAGCTGACTGTCCATCTCAGAACTGTCCTGAAAGCAACTGCTGTGCCATCAGGTGAGTCAGACACAGATGAGTCAGCTGTAAATGCTACCTGAGACAGGGAAGAGAGATGACTGACTGCAGAGGTTTTTAATCTGACAACAAAGCCTTCCATACATCTAGAAGTTGAAGCTGCTCAAATAAATATGACAAAAATGTGTAAGTAGGAGGGTCATTCATTGTTAGCACATAGCGAGCTGCCTCCATTTCAAGTTTTGAATCAAGATTTTCAGCAAAGCAATATTTGGCCTTGATGGAGGCATTTCTGAGTGCAGTGGTATGTGTACAGAGACTGTGTATCACAGCATGTAAAACCCAGACAGCCCTGAAAGACAGGCTTGAGCAAATCTTCCTGCTGTTATTCACAGAGGAATTGCCTCTAATTCTTTCCTGCACCTCCCTGCCAGGACTTGGAGAGACTATCATGGGGCTCACAGAAGGGAGTTTGCCACTTACATTTAAACAGTCATGATTGTTAGAAACTGGCAATTAGGAAGAGTATACAGGGTCATCTAGTGACTCCTCAGAGAGCATTAACATCCACAGAGAAGCTGGGAAGGAGGGGAAGAGTCACAAAAGATTTAGGAGAGAGAGGAGGAGTCATGACTTGGGAAAAGCAACTTAAACTGAAGGAAGGGGACTTACTTGATTTAATTTACCAGAGCTCTCCAGACAGCTCACAAAGCAGCCTGGCTTCCAGCTGATGCAATATATGTTATGCAAATGCAGTATAATTAACATTATTTGACTGGAAAGGAAGTATTACCAAAATTCATTAGACTTATAAGGAAAAAAAAAACAATTTTAGATTAATATTCCTGAGCAAAGATAGAATTGTGGATTCAGAGCTGATTTTTGCCATGGCAAATTATTTACGTATAGATGCCAGATACTAGTGGAATTACTTGAAGGAGGCAGGAGAAGCAAACAACCTTTGGCCAAATGTAAAGCATGTGCACAGCACTGAGCACCATGCTTCCCTCAATGTGTTCTGTATTCCCTCAGTTTCCATTTTATCAAAGCTTGATTGAACTCAAGGCTCACAAGAAACATGGGATTGAGTCCCAGCAAAAGGATATTTTCGCCTTGTTTTCCTGTGCCGTATACAAGCAGGAGCAGTGAAAACAATGAAAACCAAGCTGCACTCTCTTGCTCTGCACAACTTCCTGAAATTTCTCTTGAGCCAGATAAACCAGGCTACAGAAAAACACAGGTCAAGGTTAAAATGGCATCTGCTAGGATGCTGTGGAATTTGGGAACAGTCATATTTTCACACCATCTGCTTCTTTATGATAAATGACTTTGTGACCCGGGTGTATAATAAGACATAATGGGAAAATTTAAGATGAATATCCTTCTAGCCTTCACTAATCTCACCAGAGAAGGAACAGAAGTCTTGTTTTAAACTAAGGAAGGACAAAGAGCACAAAAAGCTGCACGGGAAATGGCGCAGAACTGCAGAGGCTTTGGAGGAGACGCTTTCGGGGCTGCAGGCGGAGGAGGCCCGGCTGGGGACGGCAGGAGCCGCCGCTCTGTCACTGCCCCGGGCGGCAGCCGACCTTCACCCAGAGCACACATGTGGCAGCGCCGCCAGACCGGCCCACCCGCTCGGATTAACCAGCTCCAACTGCGCCTTCGGAACAAACCGCAGCAACTTTCCTGGAGGGGATTAGCGAGCCTGCAGTGCCTGTCCTGACCTGAACGCAGATCTGAGGGCATCGCTGCCATCGCAGCTGCGGAGAACAGCTGAGGAGGGCTCGCGTCCTCGTCAGGCACCAAGCAAAACCTGGCAGACAGGACGGCACTCTGCGGAGAGCCGTGCCAGCTGGAGGCTGTCATTCCCACCACAGTTGTCACAGCCTGAGGTCACCACGCTGCTGCCACTCGCTTCTCCGGCTGCCCACTGAAGGAACAAAACCAGGGAGCTGTGTCATGGGATGGGAGGAAGGCCAGCGCTCTGTCAAGGCAGCAAAAGGACAATGCACTGACAGAGACCCAGAGGGAGCTGCGACATCCCAGAGATGATGTCTGCCCACAGTCCAAGAAGAGCCCAAATCTGTTTTCATTTAAACCAGTTTTACAGTCTGGACTGGACTGGGACTCAAACGCATTTTATGTGGCCTACACAACCCGCTCTGCCCTGCAGGAGATGAGAGACAAGCCAGGAGTGGTTTGCAGCCTCAGAGCGACTGCAGATGCCCAAAGACCAGGGCGAAGCCTGCTCGCTTCTTGCTTTCTGTGACTCTTCCCATGGCTGGCTGGATCACTTGGTGGTTTCTATGTTCCTTCCCTGCCTTGAGGCAACGTCAGCTTCTCCATACAGGCTGAACAGGCTTCACACACTTTCTCTGGAGTCTGGAGCAGCTTTAGGAACCTTGGAGCTGTGCAAAGGTACAGGAACTGTCCTGCTGGCTGCTGCCACCAGCCAGGATGCAGAGTGATGGTCTGTGACGCCAACCAAGTGGAAGGTGGTGGTGACAACCTTCAGAAGGAACCTTGGGAAGGGGGGGAACCTACTTGCTACCAAACATTGAGGCATCTCTGTGGGTTTTTTTCATTGTTTTCTCACATTTCCTGCTTGTGTCCTGCTGCCATCAGTCTGTGCAATTCCACAAATTAACAGTTGGATTTTTTTTCAGGTGAATCTTGGGGAGTTAGGATCATAGCTCCCAAGTGCATCATTTGCTCAGCCCAGAACTGTACCTGCAGACTGATGACCACTGTGCATGCACACTCATGAACATTGCAGCCTGCTGACACATTGCTCCTCTGTAGCTTTGGGACAGGAATACACTAGTGCACACCAGAAAACAACCCCAGCATTAAAGGAAAGCTGTGCAACAGAGGGATGTTGCACTTAAAATAATGTTTGGGGTCATCCAAGGAAGACAGACAGGATGGAGGGCAGGTAAAGCATGTACAGCATATTCCTTATTATCCTCTTCTGATGTTCAGCAATTTACAAAGGTACCAAACCAATGCCAGATACAGACTGTCTCACCAGGATCTAACACGTTACAAACCACAAGGTAAAAAAAATCAAACACAGTGGCCTCACCTTCTTGATAAAAATATGGGAGTGGTTTCTTTACATCTCATCCATCCTTAAAAGATACATGGTCTGGGCCAGCAGAACTGGAAACTGTTCCGTAGGAAGTAATACAATCCAAAATCCTATGCATTTTTAAGCTGCTCAGCCCTGCCCCTCATAAAGCAGGTATTTCAGTATGTGGCACTCGTGTTAATTGAATGCTCTCTTAAACGCAAATGAGGAAAGCCACACTAAAGTCTCTCAAGGTTCCAGATAAGATCTGCAGCTAGTATAAATAAGCAAAATGTCACTAAGGCCAGAGGAACTTCTCCGTTCCTCCCTCTGCAATCCGTGAACTTGACCCTACATTTCCATGCCCCTGCAAGGAGCGGAGCTGGGAGCACGCTCGCTGCAATGGCCGCTCCCGGCCCCTCACGCAGCTGCGGCCCTGGCGCGTCCCCAGGGACACGGCGTGTCAGGGAGGGGAAAAGCCAGGGAGTGTCTGGCCAGGCCGGGAAGGGAGGCCGGAGTTCCTGTCATTTCCTCTGTGATTATTTCAAGATTTTTCAGTAGAAGTCTGTACAGGATGGGTTGGGCTGTTTTATCAGAGCCAGATTTTGGCAGGCTAGTTCCCAGGGAGGTCCTTTTGGCCGCGCAGCCCTCGGGCCGAGCCTAAAGACCGAACTTACCTCACCGAACCCAGCACAGCCCGGCCCGACCAATAACGGATTCAGGCTCGCTGAGGGAGACAGCAGGACTGCCAACCCTCCTGCAGGAGGACAGCCTTTAGATTTCATTTAAGAAATAACACTTAGACCTTGGCTAGTGACAGGCAGTCCCGATGGTGCTAATATAAATCTCTAAGTCACTTGCTCGACAAGGGCAAGGTTAATCCTTCATAAGCAAGAACACTAGAAACTTTCCAACCAGACTTTGCTTTGCCAATCTGTCTCTTTTTGTCCTCCCATTTTAAGCAGAACAAGAGGCAGCACAGCGAGCAGGAAACAACAGCTCCTTCCTGCCACACAGCCCCGGCCATGCCGCAGGGAGCCTGGGGCTGGGCTTGGGTGTGCGCCAGCGCTGACAGCATCCCCTCTGGATTGGAAACTACAATGGTTTGGGTTGGAAGGGACTGCTAAAGGTCATCTAGTCCCACCTACTGTCACTGTCCTGTTGCCATTAAAGCTAAGTAAAAGACTGACAGATTATCCCAGCTGAATGCCAGTAAACAGCAGCAGAGCAGTAGTTCTGTGGTAAATGTGATAAGGATTTTTTGTTTAATCATTTCTAAATTCTCTGCATTTCACATATGTGTTCCTATTGCCTTCAGTGATAGGAGAAGGGGTGATGTTTTAAACTAAAAGAGCGTAGATTTAAACTAGATATAAGGAAGGAATTTTTCACAATCAGGGTGGTGAAACACTGGCACAGGTTGCCCTGAGAAGTTGTGGATGCTCCATCCCTGGAAGTGTTCAAGGCCAGGTTGGATGGGTCTCTAAGCAACCTGGTGTAGTGGAAGGTGTCCCTATCCACAGCAGGGGGGGTGGAAATACATGCCTTTTAAGAACCCTTCCAACCCAAACCATTCTTTGATTCTATGAGGCAGCTTCTGTTAGAGGAAGGGAAGGTGCTGTGCCAAAGATGGACTACAACAGAGAGCATTTATTAAAAGAGAAATAAAATAGTAAAGCAATTAAATCAGGAAGGCACCAACTATTTTCAAACAGAAAAACAAACTACTGAGAGAACTCAAAACACAGTGGATTAGAGGTTTAGTCAGCAGGAGGGAGGGAGGGAGTGAGGGAGGGATGACAGAATTACAGGCCTATAGTGCAGAAGAGGTTTTTAACTTCCACATTAATTTTATTGTGCACATGCATCAAAGGTCCCTATGAAGATATGTAAAACCCTGTGTCCTGATTGAAGAGAGCAGAGTTGACCTACATCCCTTCCCCATCTCCATGGGCTAGCCTTTGGAGTCCCACTGCTACATTATACTGCTTTGCTGGATGCTCTTTATCTTGGCTCTTACAAAGCCCATGTGGGAGAGCAATACCAGGCCCTTTGGTATTTTCTGGGCTTTCCCCTGCCCAAGGGTGCACTGTTTGTGAGGATGCCAGAACTCCTTCTCTTGTTCTGTCCATAATACACTACCTGAAGGGTCTGGCTCTCTGCCTGGGCAGCTGCAAAGAATTAGCCCAGCAGAGGTTCAGGACAAAGGGAGGGAGTGCAGAAAAGGCTTCTTTTTTGCCATTCAGTCCACTCAACCTTCAAGAAACCTTGGAATTAAAAGGCCTAAGGACAAGTGTTGAAATTAACTGTAAGGTCAGTGTTGCTTGTAGCAATCTTGGTTTCACTGATGCAGATTAGCATCACTTCAGAAGTGCCTTGAGAGGCTCTATTTTTTATTTTTGCCTTGCATCCCATCCTTGGGATGTCTTTGGTGGTTCATATCAGCTCACTTGATTTCCTAAGAGTTATTGTGTCTTCTTTCATTACAAAGAACTTTAGGTACTCTTGCCAAGGGATAACCTGTTTGTTTCAGATGGCTTTGCTGATTCCCAACATCAGTTTTTCCTAACATGAAGCTGAACAGCACTTTATGTGCAAAATTTTCCTTTCTGCTTCCTTTTCTGGCTGTACTGCTACTCACAGATTTTAAGTATTTGTTTGGATGAAAGCATTTTAGAAAGTACATTTCCCATTTCTCCTCAGTTCATTGGTCTTAATCTTTTACAGTGCTTCCAAAAGTTGTAACAGTTTAATATTGTCCTTGAGAACTTCTGAAGTGCCCAAATGCTCAGTAGCTGCAGAAAAAAAAATAAAGGCAAATTATAAATCACTCCCTGCTGCAAAGAGAGGCTTTCTAAATGAGTTATATAGCATTATTCTTAAAATCGTACCTTTAAAGGGCCTCAAAAGGCCTCCCAGGCCACTATCTTCCCCAAAACAAGGTCAGCTATGCACTTTAGATATGTTAACCTCTTAGCCAGTTCCTGCAAGGATTATTACTTGCTGATGACCAAGTCAGAAAGTATTTCTCCCTGGACAAAGCAGTAGATTATTTATTTCATGCCCTGTTGTTGCTTATTTTTAGTAGTTCTCATGTTTCATTTTCAGAGCTGACAGGAATTGATTTGAGGTGAACTGGAATATTCCTGCATACAAAGGGGTTCAGTTTCATGTCTGGCAGGAAGCGATATAAACTGGAAAAGGAAACCTACTTGCAAATGGAGGGAAATACAACCTTTGCTACTTCTTCCACTGTTTTCTTCAATATTGATTATCAAGGACACCTCCATCTTTTTGCTAGTCTTCTAGGACTGATACACAAATCTGCCCTGTGATTTGTCCCTTTGCCAACATCCCAGGGCACACAGGGCACTCTTGTTCCCCTCCTGGGGCCTCCTCAGGGCTAATACCAATACAAACCTGGCTCTGAGGATCATCACCATTATTAACACCAAAGAAAAAAAGCAGGAGAAGATGTATTAGTGAACAAGATGAGGAGAAGTGCATGTCCTTGTACTGTCATGGAGAAAGTCTCTGTAATGTTCTTGCTCCTACTTGCCATTCTCCTGGTGAGTTCATCCACCCTGACACAAATAATCTACAAGCAGCAAACAAACCCTTTCTAGTTGTCTGTCGCTTTACAGGGAATAAACAATGGCACAATTACTCACTAATATCTCATAGAAGTCACACTAATTGCTTCTGCTGAAGCTCCAGGCTTCCTTATCAAACCTGCCAGGCTGAAGTAGCTGAAAGTCTATAAACCAATAAATAATTAACTTTGAAGACTTCCTTCTTGCATCTCCTGGTGCCTCTTTTGCCTGCAACAGTGAATGGCAGAGCAACAATTCACAGGATTTCTGTGGAGAACTTGTTTGTTCTTTGTGCCACCTTGATGTGTGTTTAAATCAGGTGAACACTTCCAAAGAATTTAAGCATGTAAAAAATAATCAAGAGAGCAGGGTCTGGACATGCTGGGGACATTGCTCCACCCAACTCCTGCTGGGGCAGGAGTGAGGGCTGCCAGGGCAAGGGGGCAGTACCAGCCCCCCAACCCCATTTCTCTGGGTGGGTTTGTTTGGAACACATCTGCATCCTTATTCTTCTTGGCAGGAAGATGCCAAGGGCTGACATTTGGGCTAGAGCTCCTGTCTGAAGCAATGACTTCTCTCTGATCCATTGCAGTTGAGTCCCATGAGGAAACACAAGATGCTCTCCTTCCTGAGAAATATCTGCCTTCTCCCCCTCTCTGTGGTTTCATTAAAGCATTTTAGTAATCTCTGCTCAGCAGTTTCACCCTGCAGGAGCTCTGTCAGCTCCAAGATTTTGCCTTGGGAGTGCAGCCATTTTGGGTGTTTGCATGGGCATCAGGGCCTACCCCTCATTTACTTTTACCAGCTCAAACATGCTTTAAGCCACAAAAACTCCTTAATGAAGCTGCACATTCTTAGCAAACCCAGCTCCTTCAAGACTATACTGGTACTTTATCGTTCCAACCATCTTGTTTTCTGATAGGGCCCCAGTGCCTGCCTGCAAGCATGTTTGTTTACACAAGGGATGATGGTGCTCTGCAAATTTCTTTGTCCTGACTCAAAGGAGCCACTGCAGTGAGAGGTAGATGGGGTTTGTACCTGACAAACAGTTCATGTGCTCATGTGCACATATACAGCCATAGGCACGCAGCCTTTCCCACCCTGCCAACATGTGTGGCGCAGTAGTGATGGGATCATCACAGAGAATAATGCTAAAATATGCCTCATGAGTGACCTGCACCAGTGATTGACACATGGTCCACAGCTGGTCCCCAGCAGCACAGACACAGGACAGCAAGTCTCCACATAAGGTCCTACTCCTTTTGGAAAGGTCTCCCTTCCCTCCCAGAAGCTGATCTGTAGCTGGGGCCTCTGGCAGGAAACCAACAGCACAGGGTAACATTAATGTATTTGGGTATTGATACCACTCCTGCAATGGCCACCCTGCTTCCTCACACCTCTGTTTGCTAGCAAACTACTCACAATTTGGAGCAGGAGACACTCTCCTGTTGTGCAACACAGAGAATCCATGAACACCAAGGAGATCTGAATCCCCTGGGGCAGGAGAAAAGCCAGAGCAGCTGCAATGCCTGTCCCTCTAAGGTTTCACCCACACTCCACAGTTCCGATGTATATAAATTAAAATTAACTTATTAAAGTGAATTAAACTTGTCTGAAACCATTCTCTGGCAGAGAATGGCCCACACCCTTATTATTGAAGTCTCAGCCTCTAAAGCAGCATGGCTTCACCCAGGCTACCTGCTGGAAAGGGCACCTGGCATATGCTAATTCCCAAATCTTGGCTCAGCCTCATCTGGGTGACCATCTTTGCCTCAGGCCAAAAGCAGGCTAGGAACCACTGTACTGGTATAGATGGTTTAGCTCCATGCCACACAAAAAGCTCCCTGATGGTACTTAGTTTGACATAAGACATTTTTCTCAAATTTACCTCCCTACTGGACTGTGACACCTTACAGAGATGACGTTTGGTCCTGAATTCAGTGACACTCTTAACTGTTCTTAATGAAGAGAAAGCAGAAAGCATTTCTATGGATGTATGTTCTTTGTGGATTTCTCAGGCCAACCTTGATCTTAAAAAATCCAGTTTAATCACTCAGTATGACCAAACTTTCCTTCCCCTAAGATACTGCTTTACATATAAAACAGCCCACCAGGTGCTCTCCACATTTGGGACAGAAAAAGCTTGTAAGTGACCTATAAAGCACGTTATAAACTTACACCTTTTTGGGTTCTCCAGAAACCAGTCCCTTGGAATGCAGAGCTGCCACAATTGATGTGAGCAGAGCCTGTGGTGCCCTGTGTTCCTCTGGGCTCTGCTCCATCCCGTAGGCAGCTCCCTGCACATGTGACTTTGCTTGCAGAAGAGGGAGTTTCAATGCCACAGAAAGCTGTTACCCATTAGTAAAGGCTGCTTTTAAGTGAGGCCTGAGAAATCATTTCAAGTAAGTTACAAGTGCTGATCAGTGGATCTTCTAGCAAAATCCTCTAAATGAGCTATTTCTAGTTTGTTTCAAATGGTAGTACAGACTTCCAAAGCACTGAATGCTGAGAAACTAAAATATTTAAGTGTAACTATTGGTTGCATTATTAAATAGATTGATATTTAATCAGTTATTATAAATCTCAGAGAAAGTGCTTTAAAAACCTAAAAATAAAAAAAAATAGTCAATGTAAGAAGGGCTGTCTTCCTGTTTTGTGTACAGCACACTTTAATACTAAGAACTTGCTGCTAGATCAGTTTTAAGCATGTTTTCTGTATACTAGTGATTACACTGGTATAAAGATGAAGGGAATTAATGTCACCAAAAACAGCCTAAGTTCTGCCTTTTTTCCACAGAGCTTTCTGTCCCCTGTGCTAATTGTGCTTTGCAAAGGGCTGAGACACTTTGCTGGAAAGCTTCTGAGGGTATTTATTTTAATAAACAAGTTTAATTTTTAATAAGGATGGTAAGAAGTTTGGTAAATGTTGTGGGCAGGCAAAGTGATGGCATGAAATCTGAGAAAAAAATATACACATATATATGCATCAAATACCCTCTGGTAATACAGAGGGAGGAGAGGAATGGTTTTCAGTACTATTTGGGTAAAACCCCCAATTATTAACAAAACCACCAAATGACTAACACTGACTCACTCTCTTGGCATGGTGTTGGTAGATTTCCTGCTGTTATTTGTAGTTGTGTTCTGGTCTGGTTATGACATGTTGTCAGTAGAGTGGCTTGAAAAGTGTTAGCCTGGGGTCCAATAGTTCTTTTGTGCCATTCAGTATCCAAAAAAATACATATTATTTTTCTAATTTCTTCACATACCTCAAAATTCAGCCACCTGTTTTCTTCCTGCAGTCCCCCATCATCACCACAGTCTCTACAATTTGGCTTACTGGCACTAGTGGAGTTCAGTTTATGGGTTTCTTTCCCTGTAAGCTGCTAGGTCTTGTCTCTTCCTGGCTGCTTGCTCCAGGAAGGGCTTCTTCCTTCTCCTGGCTGGTAACAGGAACCCTTGTGAAACACAGAGTTTATTTTGTTTCATCTTGCAAATTCACAACCAAAGAAGCAAATTTCAGTACACTTTGTTTGGCTTGCATTTCTAAAAGTAGTCAAGTACTTTAGAATCTATTTTTGTGACTAATTTTTTAAAGGAATTAGGTGCTCACAGAATTTTTAGGATCTATTTTTGTGACTAAATTTTTTTAAAGAATTGGGTGCTTACACAGTTTTTAGGATCTGTGGCCCTCATCCAAAATAAAAGAGCAGCTGTTTTGGCATTGGGACACCCAATGTGGTTAGGAAGACTTATTAAAGAGCAATGGTATGTTTTGCTTCATCTTAAAGAGCATAGTAAGATATTTATATGAGAATTAATTCTTGATTAAAACAGAGATAAATATAGGAAATTTTATGTTAAAGTAAAATATTATACAGAGAACTTTACCCAAACAGAATATAGACAAAGAGCACCAGAGCTCTAGACTAGACTGAGAGGAACTGGATGCTCAGACCTGCATGGTACCTGGCCAAAGCATCTCTTGGTGGCCAATATGCCTGGGCTTCCTTCCCTGGGGAGTCAGGAGAGATGAAGGGGAATATTTAGAGTTTACTGAGGGAAATAGTTGAACCAGAAGATGAAAAGTGCTTAGGAGCTCCAGTATGTATCTTGGTATGACAGGTGAATAAAAGAAACACAGTGAAATTGAAAGCAAGCAAATTACAAATGGCAGATTTGTAAGAGCAGAGGGAGGTGACACCTTAAGCCAAGCTACAAAATCCCTGTCAATAGGTATTGTGAAGAGTTAGGTTCCAAAGTATCACTGGACAGTTAAGAGGGTGATAAGGATGTTTGACATTTTGTTGACAGGACTGAAAAACTGCTAGAGGTATAAACCACAATGCTTCAGAGCCCTGTCCCTCAAATGCTCAAAGGCAGAATTCAAGAATATTTTATACTTGTCCTCTAAGGAGCTTCTTAAACCTTCTGCTGAAGCAGCTGGCACTGGCAGCCCTAAAAACAAAATACTGCAATCCATGCATTGGGTTGGATTTTAATCTCCATTTGAAATTACATGAACTGCTGTGAATTGACTGACCAAATCCTGATCCAATATTTAAGTTAAACAGTATTCTAGATAAAAAGGCAGGAAGAACAGCCTGTTTTCTGTAAGAGTGGTGCACTACAGCATCAGGAGATATCATCCTGCTAGATACAGATGTGAGATGCAGAAGTGGAAACCTTGTGTTTTTATCTGCACAAAGCTGATCTAGCCCAATCCATCTTTGAATGACAAAAGGCCTATTTGCTCTGCTACAGTAAAAGCAAACAGGATTCATGGATTGACTGTTTAATTAAGCATCATGGCTTCAAATAACTACTTTTCTGTGTTTGGGAATCAGTTTCAAGGTCATTTAGCAACTGGCAAAGTCACAGAAGAGAAGCTCAGTCCAAAAGCAGGGAAGGCAGTATCTTTCTCTTGTCAGTGGATTAACAAAGAGAATGTTGATAGAAGGCAATGACACACTGTCCTGAAAATGCAGATGAGTCTACATCATATTTGGCTATGGAAAGTGCAGTGGTGTTATCAGGACACTTGGCACCACCATTTTAGAAATTTAGGTGAATTAAGGCCATGTAGCCACAGAGAGGAAAGGCCAGGGCTAAATGTATTGAAATAAAGTATGTTTAGTAGATTGTGGGTAATTTCAGCTGAGTCACTTGGACAATAATGGAGTAAATCCCAGCTTTGTGAAGAGCAATCCCACCTACATATTTTGGAACTATTCCAGTTTGCTTAGCACTTTCCACAAGGCATTTAGCAGGGATGCCCTCCAACATTTTGCTACATGAATCTTCTGCTTGTGCATTTCAGTCAGTTCCCAGAATATAAATCTTAAGTCTCAGATGCTACATTTATGCTACAGTTTGTTTCCTTGGGGTTTTCATGCAAGATTTAATAATTACAGTGATATTTAACACTGTAAAAATCTGTGTCTTTGGGAGAAATTCAAGTCTTTACAACTTGTCACATGGAATCATATTACTTCTATGGTTTATAAACTTCCTCTAACTTCTAGTTCTACTGCCCAGAGGGTAAAATACTAGGGTTAATTTAAAACTTTTGCTTTACTGCATGCTAACTTGTACCATTTGAGAAGGTCTAGCATGTGTTGCTGGTTGATGAGTCCTGCCATAATTTAGCTCCCTATTGTAAGTCTGACCTTATTAATCAGTATGTCTTGTTTACATTCTGTTGGAGAACAGTTCTCATGTGAAGCCTTTATAACTCAATTGTCTGTCAGATGAGATTCATTTGATCCTCTTCTTGGAAACAGAACCTCCACATAAATTAGATCTACTTGGATGCTAATGAAATTATAATAAATGTTGGCATGCAGTTTCTCTTTTCTTTGTAACAATAAATGTCATAGAAAAATAAGCTTTTACATAATTGCTTGTACTCATAGTTGACTAGAGCAAGAGAAGGAGCCTAACTTTTTTCTTTTTTGTTTAGCAAGCAATTAGAAATCCAAACCTGTGTTACAAAACTTGAGGTAGTTCTATCTCACCTAATCTTCCAGTATGTGAAATGTTTTCTATCTCCTCTCCTGTCCAGTATGACAAGAAAAAGTTATAGCTGTTTAGTAGATTTAGTATTTCCATCTTTGTTGAATTTAAACTCTCCTCAAATCCTGTTACTGAATGCAGTGTTGTGTCACTGCTGTTCAATAAAAGAGGTCACAGTACTGAGCAGTTTGGTGGAGCTTAGACAACAAATTATTATTCACCTACATCTGAATCTTCCCTGTGCCTCCTCAGCTGCTCTGAAGCACAGGGACACTACATTTTATGATGTTTTATTTCCCAGGATCATGATTTGATGGAGTTGAAGCTGGAGCAGAGCCTTCTAGAACATACCTACAGGCTTAAAGCAAGGACCTTATGCAGCACAGTGCACCGTGACACCCCAGTGATGGGAGAGGCATCACCTGCATGCAATTACCTGCTGTAAATCTGATCAGTGCTGGGCTTTAAACAGCCTGCCCTGTGAGTGCTCTGGTCTTCAGCGCTGTTTGTAGGAACCTGCTTTAATCCAGCCACAAGTATTGTGCCCAATGGCATGGAAATCAGCGAGGAGGGACAGAGAACAAGACAGAGGTCTGTAGGCTGGTACTGCCACCAGAGCCACCACATCATCAAACTGAAGGACAACTTCTGCTCTGCCAAATTGTCCCCTGAAGCATCCAAGGCATGAGACACTCTGTGATCCCCCCTCCACAAACAGCATGGGCATCTTGCTAATGGTTTCCCTGTATCCCAAGCTCTGGGACTGGAATATTTAATATTTCAGTGTGGGAATGCTTCTGGGGCAAGTTCAACTTTCCTTTTGCTCCATCTGATGATATTTTAGATTGAAAGGGTTTGGAAAGGATTTTCCTTCTAACCATATTGAACAGTTCAGGGTGAGGCAGGGGTGGAGAAAATGTAAGAAATAACCAGAAATTTTTCTCATAGGATTTCTTACTTTCATCCTACTTTAAAGTCTCCCTAATAAATAATTCTTGAATCCAACCATGCCAGGGTGTTTCAAAAGGACAAGCTAATTTTTTTCTTATGCAACAGCAATTGAACACCCTTTTTTGAATACACTTAATCAATGCATGCTGATATCTTACTGTGTGCATCAATCAAATATTCCCCAAGGTATATACGTCAGAGCCAGGAAAGAAGAATGTGCCTTTGCAGTCACACAGCCAGTGAACCCCTTTGGGTTTGTGCCTCACTCTGAAGCACATGTTGAAAGCATTACTGTAAGACAGATGATCCTGGGAAGTCAAGAAGCATCCTAAGGGTACATGGCAACAGATGCATTTTTTTATACCAACTTAAGAGTTTGAATGAATCCAGGCTGAAAAGTTCAAATGTTTGCTAGGTTGGAGTAATCTAGCAGGTGAACAAGGACCGGACACTTCCATTTCTGCGGTTAACCCTGTCCTGGAGCACAGAGGTTAATATACCACCTGGCTTCCTTGGACTTATCTGGTCCCAAAAGACCTCTTTTGCCTTCATTGGTGAGGGGCAAGCAAATGAAGACCTAAACTTGCACATCTGGCTGCACAGTGGGATGCTTTCATTATTCTGCTTCACCACCCTCTTCTATGCAGAGTGTTCACAATGCCAGCACAGGGACTAACAAACTCCATGTGTCACTGGATTTATCTTGTTTAGGAGACTGAAAAGCTGACAGCAAATACTGACAGCAGACAGCAGATACTCCAGACATTCACACATGAAAAGTCAGCTTTCAGGTGTTGACTCCAGACTGCTTCTCCAACATAATGCTTGCCAACTGGGCTTCTTGATAGCAGGTACCTGTTGAGATTGCAATTTTTTTTTCCTGTCCATTGCCATATGTAGTGTACTTCCATGAATGCCAGCCATTTCAAACCAGGTTTAAAACTGGTTTGTGCTGCCAGAATCAAGCAAAACTTGTTTACAGGAGTTTCAGAAGATTTGGCCGAAGTATCTTCATAACTGGGCCACTCCCTGCAATGATCATCTTCAAAAGCAAATTACTTTTAATAAAAAAAAAGGCTAGGATATAATGTCTAGAGAGTAAGCAGACCTTGGAATCAGTGCTGTTTATAAGGCTGATGTCTTAGAAGGGAAAAAGCTGCTCACAAAACTATTCTGTCAGAAACATTCATGTCCTTTCTTTTCCCCAGAAGGGTGATTTGCTGTGCAAACCTGTGCAGTTCAAGAGACACAGATACTCGGGGTCTCACTCGTGATAGCAGCTCAAGCTCCAGATAAGCTCATGGGAGTTACCAGGCTGTGAGTTCTGCTATGCTCTGCTTCCTTTTTCTAATCATTTCTCCAATCTTGAAATTACAGGTCAGTTGACTGCTGCCAGACTCATCCTGTGTTATTTCTGAAAGCTTTTATTTGTTAACAAACCACCAGTGAATAGCAACCGCTGCCTGCTTTAATAGGCCTCAATGTATTTCATTCCTGATAAGATAGCATGATTATAAACTTCTGCAACTCTCAGAACTGAGAGAACAACTAACCTTTATTTACTTCATAGATCCTGACAATTACTGGTGCAGTTACGCTGCAAAGTTCGTCAGAGGCCTTAATTAGGCTTGCTTACAGCTGTGCATCCTCATCCCCATGAGAGCAACCTGCCCACAACTCTGTCACCCCAGGCTCTGAGGACTGATGAGCTTTCACAAGCAAATTAATTCCTGAGCAAGAAAGCTCCAGGTGAAGGTGTTTCTGGGAAAGCTGCACCAGGGACATTCTTCACTGCAGAGCTGAGTCACTTGCCTTAACACGTCAGTGGAGGAGTTGTCTGGCTGGAGCCTCCCTCTCATTGATGGATAATTCTCCACGTACCTCAGGTGGGAAAGTTCTCTACAGCTCTGCATGGTTCTCTGTATTTCTACAACCCTTCTCTTGTAGCCAATACCTCTCTGTTCAGAACTCCTAAACCTACCATAACAAAGCACAGAGAAGTGGAATATGGTGACCTGATTTGCACAGCAGCTTCAGCTAAATGACAAGTTTTGTGTCCTGTCCTGGAGTAAGCTGCTGCCGCTCCTGCCCAGGATGATGATCTGCAGGAGCAGCTCTTTCAGCTGTGTAAGAAACAATCCCAGTGCAGTGAAATCCTGTGTGAAAATGGAACCAACGCTGCTATGAGCAAGAATAGAAATACAAGCCACAGGGAGAGCAGGCAAGTAACAAGAGAGGGGGGACTGACACACTGACAGGTAAGAGGGCAAATTACCTGAATCACAACTGAGGCAAAAATCTCCCTTTGGCAGCTCCCTCAAGGAGCTATCTATATTGCTGGTGTGTCTCTATACCAGCAATCCCTATACCAGTTTACCCAAAGGCCTAATCTTGACAATATTGCCTTAAGAGTTCTCTCTGCATAGGACAAGAAAAAATATAAAGCACATTTACATCCAAAAGCTTATGAGCTTCAGAGCTGTCCCCCAAATCCTTGCAGAATACAAGCTCCTTTCTTGGTCTTACTCCAGCTGCTAAACCAGAATAACTCATGGGTGGAGAGGACTGGAAAAATAAAAGCAGACCATTTAATGGGCAATGCAATCAAATCAGCTCTGTTCTATACATTCCTTGTGTTGTGATAGCAGACTGTAAAACAGCTGAAAAGATATGTACAAATGGACAATATTCTACAACCAGTCAGTCATACAATCATACCAAAGCCCATGTCTCCTGCTGCTGTTTTCATGATCTGAAAGGCTGTCACTGTGGAAAGCACAGGACATCACATGTGCCATTGATCAGGTCCCAGCTGATGAAGACAGGGCAGTGAGCCTGACAGCTTCACTGAGGCTAAACTGAAGAGCAATGAAGTTCCTTTATGGAGGAAGACAGTTGGACACAGCAAAAATCACTGCTCAAGTACACCATGTGGAACATAAATTTGCAATAGAAAAAGGAGCTCGAAGACAACTGGTTGAGCTGCATGAGCCTGTGTGAAAGAATCAACAGGCCAGCACGCAGAGTAAGCAATTCTAATTTTGATCATGAAGGTAGCAGGGGCTCTTTGAAACATCACCTTAGTTAGAAATGAAAGGCTGGGCATGGCCACTAAGAAAAGTACTAATTTTGGTGTGCTACATTCATAGATACTGCACTAAAGACGTATAAATTATCAAAGGGTATATTCTCCTCCTCAAAGGACCTGGGTAACTGTTCAGGCCAGGAGAAAGCACTGTGTGACTGCAAGACACATACACTGAAACTGCAAATGCTACTACAGAAAAACAGCCCTTCCCTGATGCATTATCAGACCTTAAACTGGTATCACAAACTCCTCTGCAGGTACTAAATGGCCTGTAAAATCAAGATAAGGTATTTTCCTAAAATACAAACTGCAGTTGAAAGGGAAATTACTGACTTAATGAAGAAGTTAGTAAAGAAGATTCTACAGATTATACTGTTTGGGAAGTAAGAATAAAATCATACTTGCACCTCCTGATCTTAACATTTATGATCAAAGTAGGCATCTTGTCAGAACAAATATTTTGTTTACTCCTTTAGTTTTTCTTAGAGAAAATATGCATAAAACCCAGTTGATCTACACTGTGCCTAAGGGGCTGTTGTGCAAAAGACATGAATGGGAAGAGATGCATCCTCTCCCAAGCAAGGCATGAAGGAAGAGAGCTTAAAGCAGAGGAGTTACTGATACAGTTATTGGGAGTATAAGCCTAATTTGACAATTCAATTAAAAAAGATGAGGTAATTAGTTAATACATCATACCTCATACAATGCTATTAACACAGTTTTGGGTGGGGGGTTTGTTGTTTTTTTTTGTTTGTTTTCTTGGGTTTTTTGTTTGTTTGTTTTATTTGGGCTTTTTTTTGTTTTGGGTTGGGGTGTATTAGTTTTGCATTTTTTGGTTTTTTTTTTTTGGGGGGGGGGTGGTTTTGGGTTGTTTGGGGTTCTTTTGTTTATTCCCTTTTCATTACCTTGCTTGTATGAGCTTGTGAATGGCTCTCTGTTGGGCTACCTGCCCCAGAGTTCAATAATCTCATTGCCAGTGTTGCATCCATATGGATCAGGACATAGCTTCAGTCATGATTTAAAACAGAAGCAATACTGAAGGGGATGCCCACACCAACTCCATCCATTCCCAGCCACAATTACTTGTTTCCTTCCATCTGCACTAGTCTGCAGACACTGTACATCCACAGATCCAGCTGTGAAATAACACAGCCCTGCAAATAGAGAGAGTCCTTTTCAACCAGAACAGAGGAAGAAGCACACGAGCTCCAGAGTCAGTACAACACTAGTCATGTGTGCATGTATGGTGGGGAAATGATGGGCAGGAAATGTAGAGATGTTAGATGCTGCAGACAGATTGTCCATATAAAAAGCAATATCCAGGAAAGGAAACAGTGCATGGAAGAAATCAGCTTTCCAGAGACTGCGTGGCAGCCACAGTCAGTGTAGAATAAACAAGAGGCATTCCTTTGAACAGCTGGTTAATTTCTAAGATTTCATACAATCAATTAACATCCTCCACATTCTCTGCCTCAAGAAAAGCTCAAGAGGTTTTTTTTATTTCATCTTTTCTCTAAGCCGTAGAAAAGAAATGATCAATTTGCAGTGCCAAAAGGCAGGTTTTTTATTGTTAATCTAGAAGAGATTACTTGCATGGTTGGGTGAGAGGCTGTCCTACACATTACAGCTCTGCTCCTACAACACTTGGAGGTAGTCCTGGACCTCTGTATGTGTATGGCTTATATATATTGCCTGACTGAGCTCTAGGAGCTCTGATTTGCTCATTAATCTTTAATGAATAGTCCAACTTGCCAGAGTACTTAGCAGGCCAAATTCTATCTTGTTTTTTATTTCATTATAGTGTAAAAATTCTTGGAGTCACCAGAGGGCATCATTACAGAGTGCTGTTTAAGTTCCCTATAAATGATGCTGTAAGAATGTAGATTTTTGGGAAAAATGCCTGCTTAATAGTCATGGGAGTCCTTAGAGAGACTGTGGCATTCACAGGACAAGGGAGTATTTCTGTTTGCCCTTTTCCTTAGGCTCAGCACAGTACCACACATACTCTGCATTGCTGCAAATACTTCAAAGAAAAATTCCATTGAAAATAGTTTAACTTAATTACAAGCAGATCCAAATCAGAGAATGAGCAATGGAGCAATTAAAAATGTGTGTTTCATTTTCAGCCATCTCTTCTTTTCCACATCTTCTTTTAGCTGATAAATCTAAGAGATTATGACAACCTAAAAGAAATTGAAATCTTACATACCTTATTTCACTTGAGTTTAGAGATTTTATTTCCATTCAACACTTATTTTTTTCTTCTCGACCGTGGCTTTGCCTCATAATGTGTTTCATCAGCAAAGAAAAATCATTTACTTTCCTTTACCCAAAGGGACTGAAAAATGAGGAGTCTCCTATCAGTAGCACACAGCCTCCCAGCTCTGCTTGCCAGCAGGGAGGCTGTGCAGCTAATTCCCACACCTCTTCATGAGCTCTTGCTGCCAGACCTGCAGCTATGTTAAGAATAAAGCAGTTCCTTTCCAAATACATGTTTTCAAGGACTTGTATATTTTTGTACAGTATCAGACTTTGCGTTATGACATCCTTTCCACTGATTATTGATAGATTCATTTGAACTCTATTCATGCTTATCTGGAAATATAATCTCGCACGCAAGGACAGAATGTGGCAACAGGCAGAGCTCAGAGTTGGCTCCTGGACATATGCAGGAAAGTGGAATTAAACAACTCATTTTTTAAAAGGCAGGAGTTAACTGCTGCAACACTGAATAAGGATTGCTGCGAGCCAGCAGCTCTGCTACACACTCTCTTGCCTGCCCCCTGCCTTCTTCCTGTAAATGCAAGATGCTACTTTTCAGTTATGTCATAAATTGTGTAATACTAAACTTTTGCATTCACAGCATCCTTGCTGCACTGATGAATTTGGTCCATTGTGAGCACTGGCTATCTTGTCTCCTAAGACTCCTCTCTGTCTCCATCACTGTATATTTTAGGGAAAAGTATACATACACACCTCCTGTGAAACAGCAGAATAGGATGCGAAGCAGCAATTTGAAATGAGTCTTTTACAAAGTGTTGCTCTTGTACTTCAGCAATGTCAGTTCTTGTACATGCTCAGTGCACACATTTGAATCCACAGACTTATCAGGCCTATGCTAATATGAACATTTCTTCATTTTATCAAAACATTACATTATAGCTGACAGTCTTCTGCAAATTGTTGCTCCTTTATTCATTGAGCAGTAATTCAGATGCTTAGAAAAACAATGAAGATGACTTACTCCCAAGATGTTGGATTTGTTTGAGCATTTGTCCCCTTTCTCATATTTTGCTTCATTTCACTGGGCAATTTAGGACTAAATCTGTGAATAATCTTTCCCCAGCAGCTACATCAGACCTGGCACTGTAAAATTTTTAAACCCTGATGTAAAGCTGTGCAGCCACAAGGAGCCTGTTGTTGATATTTTAAGGTATTTAGGGTTAATGGAAGACAACAATGACCACAGACTTTGCTCAAATTATTAGCAACATTCTGTTCTCAGGAATGGCTAATTTTGGTAGGGAGATTTGTCTCTGAATTTATTTACATTAGCTATTTTGCTATGCAAACCATAGAAGTGAAGTCCTGTGCCTTTTGAAGAGCTTCACACAGTTACTTCACAAAAAACCCAGAAATACTACTTAGAGAAACTTTTTCTTTTTTAACTCAGTCTGAAGACTTTCCCCATCCTCTTCATGGAGACAAAATGTAAGCACAAAGACTTCAGAGGGCAAAGGAAGGGTACTACCACACCAACCCCCAATAGCACTCCACAGATTCTGAAATGTCAGTCTAGGTTATTTTTCACACAGCATCAGGTGTGGTCACGAGATGGTTCTTCTGAGGCAAATAATTGTTAAAAATGGGAGACAGGAGACAAGATGGTCAATGCTCACAATGGACCAAGTCCATCACTGCAACAAGGTTGCTGTGAATGCAAAAGTTTAGCATTAGCTCAGTGGAGGACTGGAAAAATTGTGGGAATTAAATTTATCAATGTTTGCTAAATGCACAAACTCCACATTCAGCTCAGGACATGAAAACTGTTGGAAGCTGGGATAGCAGTCCAGGAAGAAGCATTTATAGCTGCTCTCTTAGGCTTTAGGGCACCAGCTTACAGGGTCTGCTGCAGACAGCATCAGTATCAGATAGATGGGCCTCAGGCAGGCCCAGCACAATCATTCTCCTTTTATGCTCTAGCTGCTGCTCTGTGAAATGGTCATAATCCTCAGGAGCTTTCATGCAGAGAGAAATCTGATAGAAACTACTATTTTGCTATAAATGTTGTCACAGGATGACAGGTACCCCACTCTAAAAGTGCCCTGGGTCAGTAAGACTGAAATGAGCAACATCTTTAATCTCTGAAGAGTCAGAAAAGTGCTGGCAAGGCACATGTTATGCTTAGTTGTGTTTGCATCCTGGAGGTACCAGTAAGTTTGAGACTTTGCATCAGGCCAGAAAAATGATGATATTTGTGTCCTCTGAATGACTTTGAGCTCTGCATATCAAAAAATGGTGACACTTATTTCTTTAGGCATTAAGTCACCAAAGATCCATGTTTTCAGATCTGACATAGCTTTTGAGTTGACTCTGGAAATTGATGTACCACATTTACTCTGGAGTTTGCACTTCTGCTTACAGTCTGGTATCTGGAGAAAGTAGGTATTTTCAGACAATTGCAGTGAGCAATCTGAAAAAGCAGTGACTAGATCTAGTATGTGACTAGATCACAACTGACTTGCAAGGACAGGCAGCACATTTTCCTGATACTATTACAGCCCAAAGAGGTGAATGATTACAAACATACAGCACTATCTACCAACAAACAAAAAATCTAAACTTGCATCACATTATTAACAGTCAGTGAAGTCTGAAATTCAACTTAAGATCTGGCCCATCAGAGAAATTTAGCACCTAGCAGACATTGCTACTTTTATGTGAATCTAAAATTTACTTTTCTCTTTTGGAAGATATAAGTCTAAGTCTCCTTTTTCCTGTTCAAAGCTTCATTTTTAATGGAATAAAATTCACTGTATATCTAAAGTGAAGTTTGCAGACCCACCAACAAGTAACTCCAACACATCAGAACCACACTGGATCATGATTAGGTGCCAAAGCACACACCAGTTACCCCCCAAACTAAACTAAAGCCAAGGCTGAAGCTTGGCTCAGCCTCTGCTCCCGGGAAGCTGCTCCCAGAGAAACAGCACAAGAGGGCGCCTCATGCCTCCAACATCTCGAGTTCAACTTCCAGACTATCTTTTCTGCAATAATATGTCATATTTCCAACAGCATCACAAAAGCCCTGAGCAACATCGCAGCTACATATGGTTTAGCTTCAGTTCTGCTACCCTCCTGAAAGCATTTAAGAATATTTTCATCGTCTATTATATAAAGACTGGATTCTCTATTAACAATTTCAAAGTCTGTATTACTTTTTTTTTTTGGGTGGGGGGGGAGGGTGTGAGGAGGCTGGAAATCCTGCCACTGGTGAGATTTTAATGTTAGGAAGCAAAAGGAACATCCCCAGACAACAAGACAAAAGCCAAAGAGACCAAATAATTTTATGTCAAATTTATTTTGGCAACCACCCCAACACGGACTCTGGCAGATTGCTTGTTGGTTATAACAGAAGCCACTTCCTCTGCAGCAACAGGCATATCAACACCATTGTCTGCTTCCTGGGGATGGGCTTAGGGTGTTTCAAGCTGCACAATGTTCTTATGTGGAGCTGAGGGACTGAAAAACAGAGCCACAAACCCCCACCAGTGCCCCTGTGGGGAATTCACCCATGCATACCTTGTTAGGAAATGAAGTGGGGTATTTCTTCTCCCTGCCCTGGCTCCCAGCACTCCGACAGCTCCATTCAGCAGTGGGGAGGAAGGCTCTGCCCAGGGCTCCTCCACAGCTGCACATGACTCATGCTGCAAGAGCCCCTTTGAGCCAGATTGAAGTTTTCCCAAGTTCATTTTAACACACTGATTTCTACCACTTTAAAGCTCCCTGCATAATTGCAGCTTGCACAGCACAACCTGGCCTGTGCACAGGTACAGGCCTCACCAAGCAGCAGGCCCAGGCTGCTCCCCAGGGCTGCAGGGCCACCTCTTGAAGCCACATTCCTCCCTCTCCCACAGCAATATGCCCAAGGACAAACTGCTTGATCCAGGCTGCCTTCTTGGGACAGGCAGGAGAAGCAGAGAAACGAACCCTGCTGCTCTTCTGGTCTGTGAAAGAGCACTGGGCAAATGGGACTTTCTCAGTGCTTTCCTCCCATGAGCAGGGATGTGTTTGAAGCTCTCATTCCTGCTTTTCACTGCATTGTTTGCTTAGGAAAAGCACATTCCCTGCCCCTGCCTTCTCTTCTACAGCTCCACACAGGCTCTGGAGGAACAGACAGAGCTACACAGACTCTAGGTGCTCACCCATATTAGGTGAACACAGATGTTCCTGTAAGCAGCTTCCTACCAAAGATGACGTGACACTTCTGCTGCCTCTTCCTCTTGCTCTGCCACCCAGTTCCATCCAGGGGAGGCTCAAAAAAGGAATCTTCCATTTGGATTTCAGCCATCAGAGCAGCAGCAAGGTCTTCTTGTAGGGGCACAAGAAAGCTTTTCTTGCAGGATCTGGGGCAGAGCCCACCACTGTGCTCCTCCCCAGTGTGTGTGAGTGACATCATTATGCCAATAAACGAGACAGGAAGTGCAACCAAGCAGAAAAACCACAGAAAGCGTCTGTGAAGTTCTGCCAAGAATGTTAACAATGGCGCTGACCAGAAAACAAGAGAAGGGTTTGGTTCATCTAATTTCTTCCAGTTTTAGTAATCTCTAGTGTCACTTGTAACAGTAGATAGTAAAAAAGCCAGGTCCTTGGAGAGACACTGCTTAGGGCCTTTTTTTTCCCCCAAGGTGATGGTGACCTTCTACTGTCTTACCCCAGTCCACAAATTTCACAGCACTTTGGCACCAGTCTAAAGATCCAGACAAACTGGCTGGGATTTTTGAATCTCCCCATTTTTTTTTCTCCCCCCATGTGATAGTTGGCAGTAGTGCATTACCAATGTCTTGGTAAGTCATTCCTTTATCTGTCTTTCTACTATGTGGATTCCTTTATTTTCCAGAACACTGCAGCTGCCCAGGTCTGAGCTAATGCTTCTTTAGAGTTACTTATTTCATCTTGTCATGTGAACACACAGGCCCATTTGAACCTGATGTGTCAAGCAGTTCTCCCTCCATCAGTCCCAGAAATCTCTAACCAGATCCTAGAAGCTCACAGCCAAGTCTGTGTCCCCTACCTACCTTTCTGTCAAGCAGCTGACCAGCAGTGGCAGTGCTCAGGAGATGGGTGGCACTTGGCAGCAGGGAAGCAAAGCCTTCAACAACCATGGCTTTCCAGATAGTTACAGATGTGGGTACAACTTACAGATAGGACTTCATGAAACCATAAAGCCAATCTGACTGCCAACTGCTGCCAAATCAGGAGATTCCTCCTCCTGCTTCCCTTGCACTGGCACCTACTTGACTCTGTAACAAGTCATTCACAGAGCTACACAGGCACCAATCAAACACTGCAAGGAAAGTGAGGCTTCTGCTGCCGACCCAGCTCACTGCAACTTCACCTTCCTGACGGCAGTGGTGAGCAGGTGGACTGCAAAGGGAGGGAAGATCACAAATACTCTGAGTTATGATACAGTGTCTGTACAGTGTAATACAAAATATTGCAGCCTTGGCAACATATCCTTCCCCTCAAAAGCTTGTTCCTAAACTGCCATTTTCTACAATATAAACAATCCCACACACAAATTAAATTAAATACAAGCAGGTGCTACTGTTATTGACATGACATTTTCAGTTCCCTGCAATTACAGCTATATCATCTATATTTATTAGAAAAATACAGTGATTAAATATGTTGTACTTCCCCTCATAATTCAGCATGTTTTCCTAAAACCTGTAGGTATTAAAAATACTAATTTATCTTCTTGACCTTCAGAAAATTTTATTTAATAATCCTGTTTAACTCTCATACAGTTAAGATGTGATGAAAATACCAATGGAGGTGGAGCAAATGACAGCTTTATTCAGACCCAGCTCTTGAATGGGCTCTGGTACAAAATACACCCATAAATCAGACTTTCCAAAAAAATCCCAACCTTAAATAGGATAAAACAGTCTTCAAATAACCACTACTCTTATCAATAGTCCGCCATCAAATTAAGTCAGCCTTTCTCTCATTTATACCCCACCTATAGATGAGGGCAGAGAATCTGACCCTCTAGAAACAAAAGCTGTGTACAGCTGCAACAATGACATTACCCCTGAGTGCAGCCACCTGTGGTGTGAGATACAGGCCCCAAATTTACCTCCCTTAATTTTGTAAGCATGCTCCCCATTAAAGCCAAAAGGCTTTAAAAAGAAACCAAACGAGAAAGAATAGCAACTCCTGATTCAGAACCCATAGCAAGTAATTCTTTGCTTTGGTTACAATAGGAGGTACACGAATGAATGGATTTGCTGCCTTTGACAGCAGCAGGAACTGGGTTGTCTTGTTTGTTTCCCAGGGCTGTTCTACTTCCTTGTACCAGGTGCAGAAAAAAACCCCAAGAATTTCTGATGTATACATTTCTTCAGATAATTGAAAATTCTCACTGTTGCTATTGGTTCAAAGCTTCACAATCAAAAGAAGTTTAACAGTTTCTGTTCAGAGTCACCTCTAAAGAAAGGTAAAGTTCAGTACAAATAAAGCTGTGCTGACCAAATGCAGAGCAGCAGTCTTCCAATCTGGAGGGATCTCTTATCATATTCCTCACTAATGCCCAGTAGCACATCAAGGACACGATAAACACAGGCCATGTCTGGAATACAGCCACCTAAGGGAATATATGAATTCCTGCTGTTTTAAGGACAGTATTTACAATTGCAGCTTTCCCCTGCACAAAAGCAGCCGTGCCGTGGTACAGAGCAGCACCTGCAGGAAGCCAAGACAAGGCCACCAGCATCTGAAGCCTTGCTACTGGCAACAAGGAGTCCTCCAATATACAAAGGGACCCTACAGAAAAGCCAGACAGGGACTTCCTACAAGGGCAGGTAGTGACAGGACAAGGGGGAATGGCTTCAATCTGAAAGAGGGCAAGTTTACATTAGGTATCAGGAAGAAATACTTTAGTGTGAGAGTGGTGAAACACTAGAACAGGTTATCCAGAGAAGCTGTGGATGTCTCACCTCTGGAAGTGTGCAAGGGCACACTGAGTAATGGGGCCATGAGTAATGTGGTCTAGGGGAAAGTGTCCCTGTCCATGGCAGGGGGTAGAATCAGGTATCTTTAAGATCCCTTTCAATCCAGACCATTCTATAGGCCTGTGATAAGGGGAACACTACTGACTAGCAGCCACTGGAGAGATAGAAGGACAACATCAATTTGTGGCAAGTTCTTTCAAAATATGAAACATAGCTACAGTGAAATGAACACAAGTCTGAAGGCTTTGTGCCCTGATATCCCACACAGCATCATCCTGTGGAGCAACAATGACAGCCTGAGTTATTTAGGCCAGCATGGATGGTCTGGAAACGTTCCCTGCTGAGACCAACACAATTTAGTCTCAACAAAGAACTCATAAGTACTCAAACTGCAGACTGAGCCTGCCCAGGCTGCATACTTTCAACAGAAGAGGACCATGCAATCACAGAAAGAAAATATTATCCACCAAGGTAAGGTGGATAATATGTTTCTATGAAAGCACGAAGTTTTTTATCTCCAAGCAGCTACTTACCCCTGAACACAACTCACAGAAGCACTGGAATGCTTCAGCAATACTGTGCAATTAATGACTGCTACAGCTGTAGGTTCACTGCAGATTTCTGGCAGCCATAGCTGCATCATGAGACTGGCCCTTTATTGTTACACAGAGACACTGAAGAGACACAGAAAGAACCTCTCACTTGGGTGTGTCCTTCCAAAAACACTGCAAAGGGAGACTTTATTGTGCCAGCCAGGAGAGACTATGCCCAAAACATGAGGATGGCCTGGGTGCTCTCCCACCCTTGGGGTCACCAAGCAAATTCCAGTGCCAGGCTACAGCACACAGGAGCTCTACATGAAAAAGCAAATCTCATCCCAAGGGAACTTCTGTTTACTTGAATGCCTCCCCTATAATCCCATTTTATGGTCCACATGTTTTGGGAATGCTGCACAGTCAGGAGACTGGCAGAGACTAAAGGGAAGTGATTCCTTTCAGAGGACTGGAGAAAAGCAGGGAACAACCTCAAGCACTCTCATGGCAGCCTTCTGCTTAGCTACATCTGGATTATCATAACAAATATTTTAGTCTTAAATGGGTACCGAACTCTAGCAAAAAATATAAGCTGTTGTTTTTTTGAAGTAAGAAAAACATAATACAAGTGGTTTAAAATTAACATTGAACACCAATCCTGTTTAAAAGTTAAAAATGAAAGCACCTCAGCTTTTCAAAAATAACCTCCAAGATAACAATGTACATTCAAAAAAGGGAAGAGTGAAGAGGATTTAGTGTTTTTGACTTGAAAGCTCTCTTAATGGATAGTCCATTAGCTTGCAGGTTGAAAAACACAACCCAGCAATAAGCATGGGTAGAGATTCAGAAACACTAACCACTTTCTGGTGAGGCATCAGATCTGGACACCCCACATTCTCTCTTTCTGCAGTGAAGACTGAGCAGAGGTGAATCAGTGTCATGGAGAACTCACCCTGCCTGAAGAAAACTCCATATCCTGTAACTCCCACTCCAGGACAGTAAACACTGGCATGGCTGCACACAAACAACTTTCAGGTTGAAAGCATGTCAATTATCAATTGATTTACTCACCTGATAAATACTCAGTTACTTTTACCAACACAAACTCTTTGTTCTCTAGCCAGGGAGCCTAATGGTTTAATCCCAGTCCCCCAGCCTTCTGGTAAGAGCACAGAGCTCAGTACCTGGCAGGACCAAGCACTTGTTAAGCTGCTGTGGTTCCTTTGCATTAGTATTTTCCATACAATATTTTGAAATAGAGGGGAGACACAAAATGCAGTGACTTATAACCCTGAAGAACACTGAGCATTTCTGTGAGCTGGTTTTCTACACAGGATGTGGGCTGGGCCTCCTCGAGTTTGTGTAATCTGTCTGGAAGTCCAAAAACCACACTCTGAAAACATGCTTTTCCCTTAACAAACAGCCAGTCACACACACACACAGAGTCCAACAGTAGTTTACATGTCTGTCATCCACCATTAAGGAAAATTTTCATTAATATTATTTTTTCAAGCATTTTTTCATCAAATTAGGCACACAGACTGTACCTAATTAAAATATATAGCCTTTTTTAAATCCAGCAAGAACTTCCATCTAGGGATGGAAGATTCACTTATTTAAAATTATGTCAGAATTTGCACTTCTGACAGTTCACATCCTAGGACCATTAGACCCAGAGACAAAAACTCAAAGACACTGGAAGCATTATCATGGCATGTGCTGGGAAGGATTATCCTGTGAAGTGGCATTTCTGGATGCTCTAAGTCATTAGGTTTAACAACTTCAGGCAGTCCTCTGAAGTTCCATGTTTTAGATACTCAGCTATAGATCAACTCTCTTTCTTTTCTCCAAACAGCACCAGAGGACAGTCCACCAAATGGAACAGTCTGCTGAACAAGGACTGGACAATGTACAGCAGAGGTTAAAACACAAAAGAGAAATGGCTTCATGCAGAACTCTCCTCTAGCACTGCAGGGTAAAAAGACAGCACATCTGAAGCCTTTTTTGAAGAAAAAGGGTACAGGAGTGTTGCAGTGTTTGACACTATTCCACATTCGGAGAGCTTAACTCCAGCAGTTGATCTGCCTGAAAAGTTAACTACCATCCCTCCATCCCCTTCCTGTTTGCCTCTTGGAGCTGCAAGACCTGCTTTATCAAAAACAATTGCTGAAGAAGTAGAGTTCATATGAATTCTGTTAAGGTTTGTCTTCATAGTAACCATGCCAATCTTACACATGACACTGGAACTCAGTCCTGTAGGAAGCTGCTGGAATACTTCTCTTCTATGAGGAAAGCAAGCTGTATGTCAAAATACTTGCAATTAATTTACTACCATAACTTCCAGGATTACATGTTTTTAATTCCTAGTGAAGCTGATAGTAGTTTAAAACTCTATCATATTTCCAGTGCTCACAGTATTTTGTTAATATTTTTGAAGCTATAGCAAGTAGCTGTTCTTTCTTTGTGTGGGAAATCAGAAAGAATGGGAGTTAAGACTGAGCAAGTGGGGAAAAAACCCCATGACTACTTCAGCATACTGAAGTTTATTTTTGCACACAATCAGGTTTCAAGTGGCTAGAAAAGATCAAGAAATCTTTCCCCTCCACTTTCATATGTTAATTCAGATTAGCATCCTATACTCATTTAGGCAAATTATGAAATAATAAATCCTCAGCCATGTTCAACACAGCAGTTCCTGCAACAGCCTATGATATTCTGACAATTACCACACAATTTGAGTCAGAAACTATTACATTCAGCACAGAACTGGTTGGCTTCTGTCTTAATCTCCAGCAAGTTCCTGCCTTAGAACATGCACTATGCAAAAACAGCTCCTGCAGCCATGGAGGAGAGAGCTGAAAGGAAATCCCAAAACCCAGCAGGAAGTAACATCTCTGTGATTCAACATGTTGAGTCTTTTCTCCTGAGAAACCAGCAAAAAAAGCACAGCATTAACTGCACAGAAAAAATCCTTATCCTGTCTACATTACAGACTCTGGAACCACTGTAGTTTGAGTGACTGAGCCTGTCTCCCTCTTCAGATTTCAGCAAGTCTTCCTTTAGTGTACTTTCACCTAGGGTAGCTGGAGAAAAGAGAAAGACTTGTTAAATGTTGCAAAACGAACTACATTTCACCTCCATCAGCTGTGCAAGAAGAGCAGAAAAAAAAATCTGGATGGATTAACTGGTTTTGATCATTTTATTTGGAAAAAACCCCAAAACACCCCACAAAAAAAAGTTATAGGATTATACCACAGTCTGTCACTGCAATGGAATAAAGCAACACACCTCAGGGAAGGCTTTCAGTGTGCTGGGGTAGGTGCTGTAGGCTTCCACATTACAGAGACTGGACAGAAAGGAGGTACAAGTCATTTTCTAGGCAAAATAACAATAAAAATACCCAAAGAGTTTTGTTAACATCACAAGCCACATAAGAGAAATAAATTCCATTCTGCTCCCTGCCGTTCCCATCTGGTTTCAATTTGCTAGAGAAGACTGAAGCCTGTATTCAAAAAACAGACTGAGTTGTAAACATTAGCCTCTGCCAGCATTACTAGTAACTCATGAGGTTCCAGAGTTACCATGGAAAGGCAAGGGGAAGGTAGGAGAAAAAAGTTTATGAAAAAGCAGGACTTACTCTGTCATTAAGCTCATTTTATTGCATTGGTTTAATCCATGAAATGAAAATGAAAAATGTTTGACGCTCAGAAGACACACACTTGCAGAAAATCCAGTTCTACTTATTTCTGTTGTTTTGCAGCATTATGAAAACAGGTGAAAGTTGAGAAAAGTTAGAACAGACTGCCTGGGCCACTGGACGCCCTTGTTTTATATAGCTTGTAATTACAGGCTGCATACTGTTGCCCAATTTATTTCTTGTCATGTTATCAGTAAAAGATCCCTCCTTCATTTCCGGCAGGAATAGTTTTGTTAAATTGTGACAAAACAATGAAACTACAGCTGAGAGTGTCTCGTGGTAATATTTAACAATATGCCTTGAACAAGACTTTGCCCCATCTCAAGCCAATAGTTTCTAGTTAACTGTGCCCCTGACACGAGGCACTGATGTGCTTTGGAAATCCACTCACATGGTTAAACAGTGAAAAAAGGAAAAGGGTGTTTCTGCAGCAGTATGGCCAGAGATTTTGCATGATGTGGAACACAGTCCCAACAGGACTCTATTTTGACTAATCTTAGGTATACAGTCAGTCCCAACTCAAAAACTGAATATAAGAGTAGGAAGAAGTGATCTCCTTATTGAACACATCAGTCCTTTGTTCACAGCATAGTCACACAAATGATCAGCAGCTGGGGTGATGGAGCACGACACTGTGCCATCAGAACACAGGGCTTGTAAAGAGCAACTGCAGAGAACATCTCAAGCCATGACTGCCTCTGGCATCCACAACTGCCCCAACATAACACTTCCTAGCTCAGGCACAGTAAGAAGCTGTTTCAAGGCTGAGTTGAACTCCAGTCACTCACCTTGATGAACATGGCCCTGCTGCTAATCACTCATTACTAAGCTGGGTTACTACCCAAGTAGTTACAGTCTTTTCCAACCACCTACCACAGGTCCATGACTCCTCCTCCAGCCCATAGGTCAAGCTGAAAACCCCATCAGCTGTCTCAGTGCTGTTTTTGGCCATCCCATGATTCCAGACTTCTGCACTGACTCCCTGATGACAGGTATCATTAGCTAACAGACATTAACTTTCAGCAGGTTCTCATGCAAGGCTTCCAGTGTTCTTTCACTATTTCTAAAAATGGCTCCCATCACCACAGGCACTTCTCTTACTCTTGGATGAGCTCACCACACTTTTCTTCTTGATATCATCTCACCTTACCAATTTCCCCAGCCCCTTTCCTCTAGCTTTCAGTTCCATCTTCCTAACTGGAAATCCCTAATTCCATCTTAATGCACTCCCTTTAGCCTTACTGTATTATAGGTCAATTTACCACTTGCATCCCATTACTGATTCTTCAACAGCACCAGAAAGCTCTAACAATGTGTTTTCTTCTTTCCTTTCTCAGAGGTTGGTGCAGTTAGAAGTAACCACCAGTAATACATGTTCATGCACAGATTAGAGCAGCTCAGGGTGAGCATCATATGAAGAAGTTACCCCAGTCTTCCCCAGTCTTCTAGATGTAGATAATGTTATTCTCAGCCTGCAGAAGATACATGCCAACAGGCTACACCATACCTAGCTAAGCTGCATGCTTCACACATGTGAAGTATGTACAATCTGACCAGAAGCAGGAATTGTGAAAGGCTTATTTTGAAACACAAGCTTCTTAAAACCACACCCCCCACCCCACACACTCTTCCCATGAAAGGCTCACAACTTGGACAAGGTTTTAGGTGAGCTTTCAAATAAGCAGCAAAAGGCTTTATTCTAAAGCATCAAACCACGAACTGGAATGTGATTCCCCTTGCAGCCTCAATTCTACTATCTCCAACTTCATCAAGAACAGCAGGAGAAGGCACCAGCCCTCCTTATGTTCAGACTGTTCAATACCCACAAAGAGCTTGGCTGCAGTGTGCAGACCCTCCTGTCTGAAAGCAGTGGATATTGAGTTATGCCCATCTTTCATGTGATTCACCACTTCAGCTTATATTTATATACTGTTTAACAACAAAGGCTCCTTTTCCTCTTTTGACAGGGATACTCCTACCAATATTTAACTAGCTAAGTGCTCACAAAATTTTTAATTTATTATTCATTTTGTATTGAATGGGAATCCCCTGCAGAGCAAACTGCATAGGTCCATAGAACTACTGACAAAGTTTAACTAGCATCAAAATTCTTGATTTTTCATCAGCAAATTAAAAATATATTTGAAGCCAACTGGAATTGCTTAACTTTCTCACTAGTCAAGTAAACATACTCTGCTATAGCTTCTTAACTGAGTATAATTCAGACATCAGATTAAGATTTGACTGCTTGTGCCTAATTAGTGATGCAAGAGGTTGCAAGTCTCTGTAAGCAGACACTCCATTTTCTCCAGAATTCAAGCTATTGAAAATTGCATTCAGCTTGTTCCCTCTCGTACAGTTAGTTTCCCAAAATATAATACCACCATAAAATTGTTTCAGCTAGAAGGATCAAAGTAAGCAGCAAGAACTGTTCTGTCTTCTAACATCGTAACTGTAAATGAAACAAGACCCTAGACCTAACTGCAAACCAATATCCCCAAAGACAGCATAACCACCATTGCTAAATAAGTGGAAAACACACAGAAGTCTGAAAAAAAAAGCACAGCTCTGCATAGTAGTGTAGCTACATTCTGTGTAGCTGCTGGAGGAGCATGCTAGGACAAGCCTGGTGTTTCTATCCTGGCTCCACACATGGGGACACTTCTGCATGCCAAAGCTAGTATTTTTCTGCTTCTTGCCTGAGTGATTCTAAGCCTGCTCTGCACACGCTGCACAGTGCCAAGAAGCTCTGTACTCCCAGCTGGATTGCTGCAGACTGGTTTTTGTCAGGAGGAGTGATCACTTATGAAGTGTATGTGCACAGTGATGGCAAATGGGATTCACACAATAGGCCCAGACACTTTTTCTCCCCAAGTTAGTTAACACCTGTGCACTGCTGCCAGTACTCATGCAAGAAGAAAAGAAGCAATTATATTGTCTTACACAATTTTTACAGTAACCAGGACCAAATGCATTTTTTGCCTCTCCTTGTTAGGAAGAAAATCCAAGGCACTGCTATGGCTTTTCTTTTGCCTCTGGATCAAAGTAACAAAAAACCCCCTGAACTGTCAAGTGAAGCAGTCTGGTACATCTTGAACTGAAGAAGTACTGTTATCACATGTCTTTGTTTTATAGCATGGATATGTGCCAACACCTACAAGTAGGATGAATGTGTAGCTATGTAGAAGAGAAACAACAGCTGATATAAAGATATTAATGGCTATTGCCTAAATATACTAATGTTACAATAGCTAAGAGGAACTGAGGTATTCAGTTTCACTGATTTCTCAAGTTAGTCACGCTTGTGCATAGCACCAAAGTTCACATAACATCAACTAGAGGACTAATTCTAGTTATAAGCTTCAGCAGTTGTTTTGGAGACTATTCATATGCAACTATGAAGTAAACTGTGGACTTGTTTCAGTTGAAACCCTCTATGCCTTTGTGTTGGTTCAAAAGGGAGAATACTGCCTAAGTGGCTGTACTACTCCTTCCACAAAGCAGGTCAGGAAATGTACTGACCTTGTTCAATAGGAACTGGTAAACCAGCTCAGGGGTTGCTATATTTCTTCTCCTCATTAACGTGCCCAAGGTTCCTGGGGGAGGGGAAGACAGGAAGCAAGTACTCTTCCTGCTCCCCCAACCTAAAAATAACTGAGACAGCCTTTCTGCAACATTTAAGCCACACAAGCACTCAAAGCCTGAAATATTTATACTCTGGGCAAACAGTCAGATAACTCTCGCATTTTGCCCAGTATCTTTTTATCATTATCCAAACAGATCTGGACATTGTGGCAGACAAGTTTACTTTTCTGGGGGTATGCATGAGCCTGTTGCCAGCTGTGCTCTTAAAACTACAGCTTTTTTCCTGCCTGTCAGTTAAGCTGTAACTGCAAGCCTATTTTGATTTGTGAACTTGAGCACTAGCTTCCCCTCTTCAAGCACCTCTTGCTCTGTCTTGAAATATCTGCAGGTTTAGCAGAGTTTTTCTTTCACATTAGAAACCAAAGGAAATAAACACCTCAATAATAAAGTTGAATACAATGTTGTGGAAAAAAAATGAAGCTTAACACCATGAGAAAATTTACAGGAGAAACACTGCACACATTACAAAATAGGTAGAAAACATTATCTATAAACATGGAAATTAAATTCCTAGCAACTGAGCATTGTAAAACACAATACTGATTGTGCTATTCAGACAAATTTAAGCGAAAGAACATTTGCAGGATTTGGGAGGCATGCATGCTCACAGCCTTCCTTACTCCAGTTCTCCTGCATTTAAAAAGGCAACTGATTTGGTTGTTAGAAATTCTTCCCTTTCAAAAAGCTACAAAAGAAGACTGGGCATGAACATCTAGTTCCAAAACCGGATTCAAAGTAAAATGCATATCTAGTTAAAGATAAGCACCTTCCCTTCTGTACTGCAATCCCTCATTCTCCAGCCAGTATCCATGATTTCTTGATGTACTTCTCACAATCTGTTCACTGCATGGAAAACCTGCAAGCTGATTTAGGCAGTCTGTTTGGCAGGTGAACACTTCGGCATAAAACTGCCATTCTTGGAGCTAGCCTTCAGTCTAGCATTTTCTTTTGAAAATCAGAAATAACAATTTCAATCAGATACAACAAAACTACCTGAAGTTTTGAAAGAGTCCTTAAGTTTGAAAATAGGAAAGCTTAACTCTTACATGCTATATTGTCAGCTCATACAGACTATGAGCTGACCATGACATAGAGTGTACCTAGGTGTATGCATGCAGAAAGCTGGGCAAGGAGACAATCAGGGAATGACTTTCTACTTCCACAGAAAGAAATCTCCCAGTCACCCTCTCCACCCTGAGACGCCAAAGCTTACTCAAATTTCACATATGGGCAGGAAATCAAAGTATACCACGTGGCCAGAAATCCGCAGTAGCTCAGACGTGAGTTCCCAAAGGGAAGGAAGTTATAGTTAAATACAAGTCCAATCTGTGCTTCCCTCCACAAGCTCCAGAGGATGAATGGAAAAAGGCTGAGATTTCCTGCTGCACAACAGCTAGGAATCATGTGATGTAGGATGCAGCATTACTTACATGCAGATCCCCTCTAAACTGATCTTTCAGAATTTCACAGTTACGTACAATGCCTCTGTTTTCACAATTTCTATGATCAGTAGACTACAGACATGCATAGCCTTGAGGTGCTTTAAAGTTATACACTGTTCAAGAACTACAGGTTAGGCCTGCTTATTTTCCAACAAAGACAGATTTCAGTCAGGTTCCCTTCTTACAATTCATCTTGTTGCTGCAGTTAGGGGCAACCCCTCCACTGATGATGTATTCAATTTTGAGCTTTTTTCAGTTCCCTTTTTTTAAATACTATGTGAACAACAGCTTAGAGAACCTAAAAATGCTGATAAAAATATTGTTTTAGCAACTGTTCTCTGGCTAACATCAGGAATACTTTTGGTTCTACCCACCCCTCTAAAGAGCTTGCAGTTACTGGTAGAGGCCTCCATCATCCTCCCTTTGTCCATCTGTAACCCTAAGCACAGTCATTCACATATACTGGTATTTCATACTTTCACTGGTTTAGCCTCCCTGTGCTGAAAAACAGCTAAATAGGCTAAATGGACCTTGGGTATATACTGGATATACACCTGCTATTTACAGAAGAATACATTTAATTCTTATTTTTCCTTGGAACAGCCAGAAAGACCAGGAATCCCCATTCAAACATTTCCAGTTGAGAATCAAACCTAAAGGAGTTTCAAAAAGATATCACATGTCAGACATGCTACTGCTTAATGGGACTCAGAAATACATATTGAAATAAAAGCTTACATTAGACTCACGTAACAGAAAAGCAAATGAACTTAATGAAACATCTCATCTTTATTTATGATATGGCAAACAGCATTTCAGCTTATGAACTACAGTAGAAGTGTTTCTTAGTAGTAAAAAAAACCCTCTCCTTCACTCCAGTGCCAACTGGGCACATCCAAAATTCAGATTCAACTAAGAACTTTAGAAACACACAAAGAAAAACAAGGTCTACTGGACCTGCTTGTTTTGGACACCCAGTTCAGTTTCTGCTCTTTGCTGATCTATTTCTATAGTAGGACTGATGATGCAGAAGGGTAATACCAATACTAAAACAATACTCATTCTTGCACCATGTAAGAAAACCCCACTACATAAACTGTTACCTCAGATATCCCTTAAAGGCTTCAGATTTGAAATGTGATCCAAGACTGCAACATGCTGCTTCTAAAAAGACGAAACAGATGTTTTACACATATTAATACACACATCCAAAACAGAATGCAGAGCTTACTTTTACCGAGTGCAATCAGTACATAAATCTTGCTCAATGCTATTCAAGCAAAAAGAAGAAGCACTCAGAGCAAGACACTGTTCAATACACAGGTGGGCTACAGGGAAAAAAATCTAAGCTTAATGCAGCACCTACAGCAAGCACCTTTCAGCAAGTCACTTCTATGTGTAAGGAGCATTTGTAGACAGCTCAATAACTCTAAGTTGTAATATGCTATCTACAACTACATTGGAAGGCTGTGAGGATCAGTCACAGGAGAAATTTGAAACATAAGGCACAGCCACCACACTGAACAGAAAGTATATGAGTATATTCTTGTTAGGTTACAGTGGGATTAATGAGGTTTGTTTTAAGTGAGTTAACAGTTCACTGTCATTACATTACTGAAATTGAAGGGCATCTTTAAGCAAACAGACAAAAGGTACCACACCCCTCAAAAAGATCCCCCTGCTTTGCTCACTGTAGGATGAGCTTAAAATAGGCCCAATGCGAAGTTCCTCTCCTTCCTTTAAGCAGAAACACTTGTCCTACAAGGCAAAATTTAGGTAGTTGCTCTTCTCCTTGGTTTCTGTTAACTACTTCAATTTACTTAAAGGGAATGATTAAGTAGTCATACCACTGAAAGAGAAGACAAGACAAACTGATTTAACTAACAGCTGCACTTATAAAGCCACTAATATTTGCAGCACACAATCTGTGAGAAGTGTGGAATAAGGGCTTGCCTATTCTAGAAAAAAAAAAAGAAATCAGAAGACCCTCCACTGTCAACTCCTAGATGTAGAGTAGGCTTGGCTACAGCCCTCAGGCATCAGTCCTAATAATACTTTGAAATTACAATTCCCTCCCATCAATTAGGTCTACACTAGCAATTGCAGGGTCCCAGGAGTGTCTTGAAAGAGTTCTAAGACACACAGAACTCAGTATGTTAATTTGCTCTGTATAATTCATTTTATAGGAGCATGATTTTTTTTCCTTCCTATTCATAGTAGTTTCCCTAGTTTGAAATATCCCTGCCTGCCAGTTTTAACAAACAAAATCAAGTCTAAATGCTTGATTGGTATTCTTCATTTTTTGACCCAAGCTACAAAACACAAATTCACTGAAGTAGTCCCTCAATTCAGGACTTCCCTCTCCAGCATAGGAGTACATGAACAGGTATATTTAGTGTCTGTACTTCAGGCCTAGACTAAAGCAGACAATGTTAGACACAGGGAGAAAAAGCCTTAAAATACTAGTTTCCTACTGAATCACTTGCATTTTTATGCAGTTTTCCACTGTTAGTGAAAATGTAAAGGTGGCACAGAGTAGTGTCACACAATTATAGTAAGTGGGCTACCACAAATCAGCAGCAGATTAACCAAACCTGTTGTGCTCAAGATTCATCAGGGGAGATACCATTTAAAGTGTTTAAAGCTCTCTTCTTGCACTCTCTGGAGCATAGCAAAGCAGCTGCTCTGATACTAGGCATCAGGATTCCTATTAAAGTTTGGCTAGGCTGTCAAGCACCACAGATCTACAATCTTTAAGATGCCAAGTTGGGAGGGATCCATCAGGATCATGGAGTCCAACTCCTGGCCACATGCAGGACACCCTGAGAACCACCCCATGTGCCTGAGAGCACTGTCCAAACACTTCCCAAACTCAGGCTGGTGCTGTGATCACTTCCCTGGAGGAGCCCATTCTACTGCTCAAGCACTCTCTGGGTAAAACACTTTTTCCTGCTATCCAGCCTACACATCCCCTGCCTCAGCTTCATGCCATTTCCTCCAGCCCTGTCACTGGTCCCAGGAGTGAGGATACCTGTCCACTCTTTTATTGTTTGTACTAGAGTCAAGGAGTCAATAGCCCACTACCACTATTTCCCAGTGATCCATCATCTCTCCTCTGCAACAGCAATCAGGGCAGTTCAATTTTACTGTCACTGAAGAGGAGACACTCAAGTTCAAAAACTACTGTTAGCTGAGCCCAGACATCATGGCTCCTGCATAGGCTTTCCTATGACTATGCAGAGATAGGGAAGCAGAAGTGTTTCTCAGAAACAGTTTAAAAATAGGATCTGACAACTGCCCAGCATGCCTTTATAAGCTTATGAGCTTGTTCCAGCATATGTATGCTGGGGTAATGGAGCACAGCTTTGAAGATGAATTTGAAGTAGCACCACTCTGATAAAAGCAATAGTTTTGTTTAATGAAGAGCAGTCTTTCTAAATCAGGATATTTATGACAATGATATTCACTACTATTTAATAAATCTCTAATTAGAAGACCCATAGTTGTTCTGGATGGAATTTGAGACAGCCAGCTCATCCTGGCTCAACAGAAAAGACCACAGTGCACAATCTATCATCAGCCTGACAAACTGGGCCACAAGCACAGTGGCCCAAAATGAAGCAGCACAACCATTGCTTAGCACGTACCAGGGAATGCAGCTGGTAAAGCACTGCTTGGGCTGGAGATTAAATTACTGTCTCAGTATCATGAGCAGCCACAGCCTCTTTGAGGGATTCTTTTATCTGCATTAATAAAGTGGCACAATTCTGTACCTCCAATTTTTTTTCCTTACTTGACAAAAATTCAGGGAATCATATGACAGTCCTGTGTCATGACTAACCTGCTAATAAAGGCAGGAATGCGGAAGGAGGGAGTTTAGCACAAGAAATGGATGCTAATGCTTGTTTCCCAGCCACCTCTTCAGCTTAAGCTCTTGTGCCCCCCACACTAGTTCTAACACCTCATATCCTCCACACAAGCTAGTTTTGGACTTGTATTTGGTACATCTGTAGCACTGGATCAAAGAGCTATCAAAAATCCATATATGACAGCCAACTGGACGGAAAGAGACTAACTTCTGTTAATAAAATACTAAAAAGAAATACTAAAAGAAATTATTCACTATTTATCAATCTACTGAAGCTTGCTGGAAACAAATCCATTACTATAAGCAGTGGTGCTCAATGTCAAAAAGGTCCCCACTCTTAGTGCACCTTTCTGCTGTCAGACACCACAGAATGGTTTGGGTTGGAAGGCACTTTCAGGATCATCAAGTTCCCAGCCCCTACCATGGGCATGGACAACTCTACTTGGCCAGGCTGCTCAGGGCCCCATCCAACCTGCCCCCGAGCACTTTCAGAAATGGGACATCCACAACTTCTCTGGACAACTTATTCAAATGCCTCACTATCCTCTAAGCATCCCTTCCTAACATCCAATCCAGATTGCTCATCTTTTAGCTTAAACCCACCTCCTACCACTCCCTGCCCATGGAAAGAGTCACTCTGTTTTTCACAAGCCACCTTTAAACACAGGAAGGCTGGAATGAGACCTCCCCAAGAGCCTTCTCTTTTCTGTGTTGAAAAGCTCCAGCTCCCTCAGCCTTTTAAGTATTTCTGTTTTGCATCTAAACAGACCACACTGAGTAGGACTGCAGCAGTCTTCACAAGCTAAACCTTTGAAGAGACATGATATATTGCTGCATTTCTACTTTTGAGCAACATCTACTGCATGACCATGCCACATGAACAAGCTCACAGATGGAGCAGTCACAGTAAGAAGTTTCAGTACAGTTTCTTTTCTCCAACACTTAATAAGCACAAAAACCCAGCAGCTAAGATTTGTTTGGTTTCTGAGCTTACAAGGAACACAAACTCTTGCCTTCTGTGACAGGACCACCTTCAGCTGTACTTATGGGATGCTAGAGTCTCCAGTTCAGTAAATTCCCAACTCCAGCACAGTCCAAGTCTCCAAACTGGCAGTATTGTCTCCCATTTTCTTCCTAAAGATCCTCAAAAAGTACCATATTGCATCAACTGCTCATGAGCCATTCAATCACTGGTTCTTTTCATCAAAGAACTGCTATTGACAGCGTTTCAGGGCTACTGCTGCATTATAATCATCTCTGAGCACGATCTCACTTATGAAAGTAGCTACTTGGACCTTCCTACTGCTCTCCAAAGCAACTAGCAGTTCATCAGAAAGACTCTACTTCAAGTAACAAGGTCATGTGGAAGGAGAAAACAAACCAATGCCCCACTTGACTACACAGAGGTCACAGCAGTGAACCTGGTACAAATTCCCACTAATTCCAGGATTAGGAGGCCACACAACAGCTTTAAGGTTGTCTCTTTAAGTGAGGAACTCAACTGTTAAGAACTGTAGAACCAGCCAATAACCTATTTTCCTGCTAAAGCAAAACCTTACTAATCTCAATTTTTTCAGAAAGATTCATTGTAACACAAAGCCTAAAGCAGTGTGCAAAGGAAGTTCTTGTCCTGCTGCTGTTTGAGCACTGAACACAGTCAGTCCAAACCCAGGTGGATAAACTGATCAGCTCTCAGTCACTGGAACTCCTTTTCCTCTTGCAAATAATGCAAATTCATTTGGTTAGTGACTACCTGCCAAATTCATGACTACTGTGACCCACAGGCATCTCTTTTTATGATTAGCTATGATCTCATCCTGTAGGAATAATTCTTCACTGAATACCCCAGCTATTAGATTATCAGCTACTTCTGGGTGAAGTAAACTTGTTTCAGGTTTTACCCTGAAACAAAATGAACTTACATCTAAAATCCTAAGAACACTTAACTAGTCTGGAGCTGAGAATAACACTTAATTTTACAGGCTACCAATTCAGTAAAGCTGAAGTGCTCTTGCTACCCACAACAGAAGGTCAATTTAGCAATGACTTAAAAACTCAAAGTTTAGAATTTTTGTTTTTGAGAGTCCCTGTATCAGTGATTCTAGCTCCACTAGCCAAAAGCCTTTAAGAGGTGCCCCTCAAAACTCCTTAATAACTGTAGCTTTCCTGAGAAAAGGCATACCTAACTTCACTAACAATTAAAACCTGCATATCTCCATTTTCCCACCAGGTGCTTCGTTCTGCTCCTGTTCAAACAGGAATGTTTGTCAAGCCACACAATGAGGAGTCACATTAGAAAGCCATCCATTACTGTTTGGCTTATGTTTCATCCATTCTTCACTTCTATTCCCCCCATGATCACTTGCAGAAGCAAGAATGAACAGCTGAAAAAGTGCAGGATCATCTTTCACCATGAGCACTTTTAACTGTCTCAACTATGACACTAATGCATAGCTGGATCTGTTACACTGGGAGTATCTCTCTCCTTTCTCCCCTAAATACCCTTGAACTCCTGTCAGCCCCTTTGTATGGCTAAAGGTAAACAACTGTTTAAAGAGCAGGTCTTAGCAAGGGCTCAGACCACACATGCATGCACAGACAGGCTACCAAGGCAAGTCAGAGCCACAGGTCTGACTGCTGGAGAGCATCCAGCCCACTGGAGTATCCTCCTTAAGGAACAAATAGAAATTGTTTGTTTCCTTGGTAAGCTACACACCATTTTTTACCCAGTCTCCTACAGCTTTTTTCTTCCCTTCAAGATTAAAACAGCTTGCATCAGAACGGCTGTAGGGCAAATACTCTGTCTCAAAGAAATACACACAGTTTTTACTCATCTCCTGCAGCACAAATAATTCAGAATATACATGATGGAGACTGCACTGCAACACTACCAGAGCTACTGCTTCTTTCAAGGTAACTGCTTTCCTGAGAACTGCTAATAAAAACAACCTTGAAACAAACAAGGAATTACTACCAGGTCATTAAAACTTGCCCTTATTTCTATAGCTTCATAAAAGCACAGCCACACCTCCATTCAAGTACTGCTGCAATAGAGAGCTTTTAAAGTAATTAATTTCTTGGTTTTCAAGCAAAATCTGTTATCAAAGTGAGTTACCTAAAAGGTTGCTTTAAGAATTAAAATTCTAGCTATATAAACCATTCTATAACATAAGCATTCAAACAATCCTTACACAGTGTGGCAGGCAATTACTGTTTCACAATTACAGCACACATTCCTAAACACAAATACTAATAAAATGTTTTTCCCCTCATCTTTAGTTGAAATTAATGTTCTCCCTTTAACACATCTGCAACAAAGTATTCACAATGTCAAGTCCCACATAAATCAGTGCTGTGTTAAAAGAATCACTGTACACTGAAAGCCTCTCTGGAAGCTTCCATTACAAAGGAGTATTTACCTTGTGTCATATGATGCCTACACAAGAAGAATCAGTAATCCAGTCATTTTAATGTTTGATCAACAAACCAACTGCCTCCTCCTAACACCATTTCCAGTAAGCTTTTTCTTTTGGTTCACAATCTCTAGGACTCAAGAATCTTGCTCTTTATAGTCCACACACAAGTCAGTTGGCACAAGGCCCACCTGGCAGCCACCTTCTGACACTCAAAGGAGAGGAGCCTGCTCTCTGAGAAAACAGAGCTTACATCCTAAAACCTAAGCTCAAATGAGACTACAGACATCTGAAAGCTTCACACTCCGTCATTCCTAATTACTGCCTTCTCCCTTTCTTTCCTGGTATCCTCTGTAAACCTACAAAGGAAAAATGTAGGGCTGTTAGATGCTTCCAATCCTGTTTTTCTACCCCTCCTCCCACAACACAGGGATGCCCTGCAGGCTATATATGCGACCAATATGAACTACTTACAGCAGCTCCCAAGTCCCCAGTCAGTTCTTATATAACTGAACTCCACCTCACCATATTACTTATGTAACACATATTAAAGAGCAGCTATTATACAAAAATCTTCTCTATTAGTCATACACTCAGTTACTTTCATTCCTGTTCTCAAACAGCACATTTGTGAAATAGTCAAGCTTTATGCCCATTCAGGTTGCCACCGTGGAGGTAAAAAGAAAGAAAATCCATCTATCCAGGGACAGACTAAGAATTGAAAAAGTGAAACATTTCCATCTTAAATCATCAAACATTTCCAACACCTTTAAATCATCAACAATTTTAACTGTTAATTTGTTCATTGGGTTAGATGCTGGGGCTAAATTTACACTGTGGCATACAACAACACGACATGGGAACTAGCACTGAATTGCTTTGAAAATATGAGAAGCTCAACCAAATTGTAACAGGAGTTGCATTCCTTAAAGAAAAGGGTTAGGATTGAAAAACATACATTTTTCACATCCCATCCAGTGAATATTGAAATTTTTTTTAAAAGACCTGGAAAAATATATTTGCCAACATTCCAGGCCTATGTAACAAGTTCATTTGCCTCAAAGTAAAACATGGGGAGTCCTCACAATATTTGCAGACCATATTTTTCATTTGCACTAAGTACAAACATCAATTCCCGTGTTAAAGATGCAGGCCATCTGCGGCCTGACTTTGGAATCCACCTATCGCTCCACAGAAAGCTGCTCAACTCCTGCAACAGGATTCAACAGCACACAAAGAACAGCGATCCACTTTTCCTGTTCAAGCAGAATAAAGTCATAAACACCTGAGAGATTCTCCCAGGGCCTCCCCACCCGTACCCCCGGCAGAGCAACACTAGAACAGCCATGACCTCCTCATCAGAACAACTCCGCGCGGCCTGTAACACTTCCCTCAGCGGCTTTAATGAGGTCATTTAGACATCGCTTAAAAGGACTGTTCCAGTAAGAACCACTCCATAACCCCCTGCAACTTAACTCAGAGCAGAGTGCCTTCGCACCGAGCCGGCTCCCACGCTCGGGCGGAGCCAGCAGGCACCCAGGGGGAACTTTCCCTGGCGGTGGGTAAAGCCTTGCGCAGAGAGGGGGCGGAATGGAAAGCTTCCCCCAAGAGGAGCTACACCCTGGAGGTGGGTGGAGAGTAAAGAGAGAAGCGAGAACCTTCCTCGGCAGCAGCTACACCCTCGTGCATAAGGCTGATGGGGGAAGGGAACCAGCGCGGGACCGACGACGTTGTGCAGGAGGAGGGGGAGGGAAGCCCGGGCTCTCCCGGGCAGCCGCCGCCGCCGCCTAAGCCAGCTTGGTCCGCAGCCAAACCCCACAGGAATGCAACGCGGTCACATGACCTCCGGCGGACGTGCAACTCCCTTCCCTCTCCAGGGACACCCTGCGCCATCTTGTACTGACGCAGTTACAAAGGCAGGCATGAGTTGCTCCCCTCTCGCTCGTTTCCCGCTCCTCTCAGCACAGCCCCGGCACTATTCGGGAAGGAGAAGCCCAGGCCCGATCCTGCTTTTCTTTTCGCCAGCTCTTCGGGGACGCCCTGCCCGCGGAGTCCTCCCTGGCGCTGAGATCATGGCGCCCGTTTTCTCCCTTTGCCTCCCCCGACAGCTCCCGACCCTGCCCAGCTGCGGCTGCCCCTGCTGCAGGATGATGTCAGCGCCAGCCAATCAGGGCGCGCCGGGCCACCCGGGCCGGCCCGGCCATTGGCTGCCGCGCCGCTCCCGCCCCCCTCCTGACTCGGGCTCCGCCGCGGTTCGCTGCGGAGCCGCAGCCAAGGCACAAGTGCGGGGAGGGGAATAGGAGGGGAAGGGAAAAAAAAAAAAACCCTACACAAAAAACCGACAACCAAACCCACCAAGACGCCAGCCGCCATTTCGCGCAACAACAGGCAGAACCCGAGCGAACAGCCCCAGCCAAGCGCCCTAAGGAGAGAGAGAGAAAGAAACAAGAGACACACGCACAGAAGAGTTAGACAGGAAAAAAAAATACCCATAGACTCCGCCATGATCACAAGAGGTTTAATCGCCCCCCCTCCTCCCTCAGACTTAATGCCCCATTACAGCCGCCTCCTCTGCGTCCAACCAGCTAGCAGATCCCTTCACCTCGGCTCCCTCCTGCCGCAGCAGCAGCTCTTTAGAGCCCCAAACTCTCTGTGCCCAAGGTGTGGGGGGACGCTAGTCTATGGCGCTGCTGCTAACTGCTTCTCCAGTCACCCGAAAGTGGCGGCTCCATCGAGGCAGGGTAAGAGCTGCCAGCCCAGCTTTTATCTGGTGCCCCGAGTTTGCGCACTGAAGAAGGCTCGCTCAGCCCCTGGTGGGCGTCGAACGAAACCCCAGCCGCCGCCTCCCCTCCCTCCATCAGCCGTAGCGCTGGAGGGGCTGAAGCCGGGCAAGGGAGGCAGGGCGGCGTAGGGGTACAAGGAAAAGGAGACATGGTGGTTAGAAAGACGGGCTGCTTACGAACGGCAGGAGCTGTGTTTGCCCTGAAAGGCTGAGCGAGCTCCTGGCAGTGGCAGCGCCCGCTGGTCTGGATGGAAGCGCGCCATTCCTACTCCCCGAGCGCTGTTCCCTAACGGGCAAACGAGGCTCGTTCTCTGCTTGTCTCATTCCCTGCAGAACAGAAATGCCTTCAGCGAGTGCTATCGCATTCGCTCTGAGGAAAAAAGCTTTCTCCCACTTGCCTTTGAGTCCTAAACGCTTCGGGGAAGATTCTCAGCCTCGAGTGTCTTACTGAAAGTTTCAGTCAAAACCTCCTGAGCAGGTCTGCAAAAATTCCCGCTCCTTTCTCGCTCCCCTCTTCCCCTCCCCTCAGGTAGTTCTTCTGCGTGTGTGAGATCCAGCGGGTCTGCCCGGCTTTTCGCGCAGTTTAGGCCGAAAATGTGCTGTTAGAGATTCATAAAGAACACGTATGTTGACAGCATCGACGGTCGTGAGGAAGAAGCCGGAGGTTGGGGGTGTGAGAGCGGCCGAGGAGGGAGTTTTGGCGTTTATTCCTCCGAGGATGCAGCTCTGACTCAGACACCCTCGCTCCCGCCCGCGCTCGGCCCCACAACAGGCCGGGACGGAGCCCCCGCCCCTCCCGCGCGGGCTGCGCCGCCGGGGCTGCGGATCGCCCCCGGCGCCAGCCCCCGCTGCCGCCGCCCCTCCTCCGCTGCCCTACTTCCCTCCTCACGGCCCCCCTGCCCAGCCCCTGCCGCAGTCTGGTGCCGCGGCCGCGCCCAGACCCCGGAGCCGTTCTGCGTGTTGCAAAATGGACTCTGAGGGCTCGGCGGGCGCGGGCTGCGCTCCCGGCCCGTAAGCAAAATGGCGGCTGTTTGGCTTCGCCTTGGTAACCCTGCCCCTGTCAGGCGGGGCGGGTGAGCCCCGTGCAGGGGGAGGGAGGGGAGAGCGGACGCCATTTTCCCAGAGAGAGGCAGTGACATAGAAGGGAGCGTAGGAGGCTGGAGGGAGGGAGGCACGGGAGCAGCGGCGGCAGCAGCGGGGTTTGTACACAGGTCCCAGGGCAAAGGCGCCTTTGAGCTGGTCCCTGTAGGGTTCTGCGCACTGAGCTAGGTTTGGGGGGAGGGGGGGTCTCCTCTTTCCCTTTCTTTTACTAGAGCCTGCTGAGGGCTGAGTCCTGCCTAGGGTAGGGATATCCGCAGTGGGGCTGTTGCATTGTTTTGGTTGGGATAGAGAAGGGGCTCAGCTGAGGGGTCCTGCTGCCTGGCCTGTGACCATTACAGGTGAGTCTTTGGTTATTACGAGCATATTCTGCTCTGGGTGCTTTGGGGGAGGGGGGGTGGAAAAAGAGTGAAATGCGACGGGAATGTCTCATTACCTTCGGTGCGAGTATAACTCCTTCCCACCCTGAAATGTGTTTAATTTCTGTTTAAGTTGCTTTGAATTTGCTTTTCCTTTTGTGGGGTTTGGTTAAAAAATGGCAGGCTGTCGCTATATCTTATGAATATGGCGGGTTACTGTAACTGGAGGAGCTGAGGAGAATTTTTTGGCAGTTACGCCAGATTTATGCATTATGCTCGGAAAATGAGCCAAAAGGAGCTATTATGTGACAACATAGGTTTCCTTGGGCTGGCGGTTTTCAGAACGGGTTTGTGCGTTATTGGGACTGCGTATTGAGTTTTATGAAGCTTGGGGAAGCCTATTCTTTTCCTCCATCCTGTATATTTTTGCTTTGTGGTACTAAAATGGCTCTTTATAGGCCTAATCTCTTTGCCTTCCACACCCCCGCCTCCCTGCCTGCCTCCCTGTTAATATCTCCGCTTCGTGGTGTAACCTGGACAAACGGAGAGCTGTCCCCAGGAGTTTCTGTGCCAATTTAAAAGGGGATCATTCTCCCCACCCCCTTTCTCGAGGCTGTAAGGAGTTGGACTGGTGCACCCATTTCTCGCTTTAGTTTCTGCAGCTAGTGTTCGTGTTCCCTGGGTGGCATATTTCATTCTCTTTCCTGAAGCTGTAAGTGTCGGTGGGTTCCACCGTATTGCTGCAGACACCGGGGAAGAGAAACAAACGGTTCACTGTGTACTACTAAATAGGGGAGAGAAACATAATATAGCCTGATTATAAAGGTCCTGTATTCCCCCATACTCGGCTATTAGGGAACGTGCGGTGTCTGAAAGCCCTGAGGTCCCTAAAATGCTACATACTACGTGTCGTCAAAAGCAGAAGTTCAGTGCTGCATCTAGATTTACGAATGTTTTAGTCTGTTTATTTACAGTAGCTTAAAGGAATAATAACGAAGCATTTTTGTTACTCAGGGTTCAGATCAGAGAACAGCAGGAGATATCCGTGGCAGTACTTGCAATGCATGATTAATTGGTTATTATCACTATACTTTTGAAGTTACTTTTTTAAAAATGTGGAGCAAATTTATTAATTTCCCTCTTTTGTCCTTTAGAGATTCTAAAAATGGCGGCCTCAGGCTGATGTTGTGGTAATCTAATCAGCTCGGGTCCTCCACACCCCATGCAGTGCGTTTGTCTGCAGCATATTAGTGTCTTACTATGTTAAAATGAAAAGGCTGTTCCCTTCAAATAACGTACAAAACAGCTCTTGGCTTTTACTGCGATTTAAAAATGCTGTGTTCCAGCTGATTAATTTTATTGGTTATGTGTGTGAAAGGCAAGTGAACGAGACCACTCTTGTCGGGGAGAAGGGGGGTGGAAAGAGGCAACAGACTCAGGCAGCTCCTTCGAGGGGTGTGTGTGGTGCTCTGAGGTGATCTGGGTGTCGGGCTGCTGAATTGGAAAGGCTCCTGCGTTTGTGATCGATACGGTGCAGCTGTCTGTCCTACTAACGGCATAGAATCTGTAATATTTATCAACCACAGTCGTGGATTACGGTCACTGAGACACTCGGCTCAATTCTTTGTGGAAGCACATTCGTGAACGTCACGTTCATCTTCCAGGAAATACCTTCACTGGACATCGGTGTAGTAATTCCATATATTCATAGTTAGAGAATACAGAATGAACTTAAGGGAATAATGCACATGAGATTATAACCTGTTACTTTATTTAAAGACACAGAATTTCTTCTGCTGCCATGTAATTTTGGCATTGCATTTTTTTCTTCAATTTTATATGTTGCTGGATAAATTGTGTATGTGATAACACACACACTAGTCCTGAGGGAAGGTGCGATTCCTAACGTCTAATTTTTTTCCTAAATGAAATATGAACCATTTAGTATCACCACTATAAATATGTTTGAGTGGGGGGAAGGGAGGTCACAAGGATTCATTATTTGGTAGTTGGTGTAGTGTGCTCTGATACATACTATAGCAGCTGCAAATTGTATGTTTTAAGCAACTATAACAAAAAATAAGTTTTCACCTCTTTTAATGCCTGTCTTTAGTCTTGTCCTTTAAATTAATGAGATTTGAATTCCTATTCCAGTATAGCTTTAGAACCTTCTGGATTTGAGAAATCAAAAGTGAGGTGTTGAAGTGGCAAAGCTGTCTTCAATCTGTGATGAATTTTAATTTAAATACCATTTAGAAGCACTGATGTAGGATTTGAGGATACTTGAACAGTAAGATAGACTTTTAGGGGATTGTTAATGCATGCCTTTAGTGTGTTTTGAGGCCAAAGACTGAGTGATTTCATTAATTCTCCAGTAATGCATGCTCCCATCATCTTTATTTATATAAATACAATTTTTTCTTCTAAGCCATGTCTTATTCTCTCTGTTTAAAAGTACATGAAAAAGACAAAGAATTGCGAGCCTTTATGGAAACCTTTTGCCTTTTTCTTTCCTTGCCTTCAGTTGGAAGCTCCTGTTCTTGCTGCTCCACACTCTGCAGCTCTCCATGGCTTCGTCATGTTCTCAAGCAGACATTTGATTAACAATTAGAGGAAAATAACCTTGTACACTTTACAAAAAGTGTTTGGGGGAGGGTAATGAAATAACCCAAAAATACTAATTTTCAAAATTTACAGTTTATTTTATGCACTAGGAACCTCTTGGGAATTTAGAGATCTTCCAGAGTTTTCCTGTATGAGTTTTAATGACTCAGTTTGCCTTCGTGACTCAGTTTCTCCATTTGTATAAACAGATCTCTGATTTGTTTTAAGGAGATGAGACTGCAAAACAAATTCTACCTTTATTTTTTAACTCCATTGATGTTTTTATTGATATATTTATAAAGAATGAAATACCCCCCCACCCCCAAAACTAATACTAGCTTCTTGAAAGAGGGAAGATCTGAAATCTAAATTCCTTTTTTTTTTTTTTTTAAGAATTCTATTCCACAAACATTGTGTCACAAATGCAATAATGTGGATTGGTCTTATGAATCCATTTATATTAAAGTTTTTAATATCTAAAGGAGAATTTTGCTTAATTGTCACTTAGGCTTTTGGGTGAGTGTTTTTGCCATCTGGGAAATTCCAGGGGGGAAATAATTCTGATTCTTTAGACTAAATCTGGGAAAGTTTCTCTTAGGACTAAGTAACCTCTTCAGGTTACTCTGAGGTAATGCAACTCCTGATTTCTCTTGGACAGCATACACAACTATTAAAGTTCTTCTGGAAAGCAGCAGAAATGCAGAAATCAGTGTCACACTGAAGGCTGAAGTGTTTCTCCAGTTCTGTTCTTGGTTTGACTAAGGACAGTGTTAATTTTGCATGCATGCTAATACTAATTTTAGTAAGGACTATTTGTGGGACTGAGTTAAGGAGTGGTGTATGTAATTGTAGAATCATGGTATTGTTCTAACTAGATTAATGTAAATGAAGGTTTAATGAAAGTATTTTGCTGTTGTCATGTGACATTCTAACAAAATTTAGTGGGAGGGGTGTAGATGGGTAAAGATCTAAAATAGAAGCCAATTCAGGCTTCTGCAGAGATCCTAAAGAGGTGCATCTATGTTATTTGCCTCGTGACTTCCATGCAGATGAGCATTTGTGAATCTCTCAAAACCAGACTTTGTTGGAGAGTGTTTTTTCAACAGGTGCACTGTTGAAGTGTTTCCACTGTGCAAATAGTTCTGATTTATTGCTGAGGGTGACACTTCAGGCATCTCTGGGGGAAAAAATTTCCACAGATGAGAAATGTGGATTAGGGAAAAAATCCTCAATTCTATGCTTCCAGATTCTGGATTATTTAAAATATTAACTGTAGTGGTCTTTTGAATGGTGCAAAATGGATATTTCTATCTGCTTCAGTGTTCATATTTTCTTAGTAACAGAAGAGTTGTACCCACAAGACCTCATCTCTTTGAGGATCCAAAATTCTGCTCATGACCTTCACATTACAGAAAAAACCTGCTGTAGTTGTGTTCAATGGAAAACTGCTGTTAACCTTTAAGGCATAACAAACAAGTACTTAAAAGAAACCTTTTCAAGGTTTCATATACTTGCTAGGAGATACTGCTGTTATATGTATTTCCTTCTGCAAATCTTAATGTCATAATGAAACAGGATTTAAGCTGTGTTGGTTGTTAGAAAATTTTAATAAGACCTTTGAAGACAGTTAGTTTTATTGCACAGAGTATATTTTTTTAATATGCCTGACCTAAGTGGTTTTGTATCTTTATTTTTCAAAATGAAAATATGGGTAGGAACTACAGTAAATTAGTGTCTATTCAAGTTATGTGTTTGAAAAGTGAATGTGAAGAATATATCACAGTAGCACCCAGATTGCATCCTGTGCAAGTAGGGTATGTTTGGTACTTTTGCATATTGTATTAGCAGAGTGCTGCCTCTGTTTCATGTGCTAGTTCATACACTGCTCAGATGGAGATCCAGTGCTGTAAAACCTGAGTGAGACTTTAAAGGGACCAGCAATTTTGCAAATCAGGCACTTCCAAAATAGTATTGTTCCTAGTTTGAGAACTTAAAATTAGCACTTGGATAGTTTAGGTACTAAAATTTCATATTGTAGGCTCAGGTTAAGGAAAGCTTTTTTATTTTATTCTCATTTGTAGTTGTGTTTTTTGTGTTTTATGCCATCATAATCTAGGTAATCATTCACTTTTCTATCTTCATCACAAAAGTAAATTGCCTTCAAGTTCAAAGACAAGATGATAAGACTAAATTTTAATGACATTATTGTACTTTCTATTGCAACTCAAGAAGTAAGCCATATAATCTGTTGTTGGCCTCCTTATCACAGAATGGTGTGGAGCTGGAAGGGACCTTCAAAAGCACTTTGTTCCAGCGCCCGTGCCGTGGGCAGGGACACCTTCCCCGAGAGCTGCCTGCTCAAAGGCTCATCCAGGTGTGCCCTTGAACTTGCAGGAGAGGGACATGTGCTGCTTCCCTGCACAGCACCAGTGCTTCTGGTGCCTCAGCAGCCTCTCTGGGAGGGATTTCTTCCCACCATCTCATCTAAATCTCTCATCTTCCAGTTTAAAACTGTTCCCCCTTGTCCTGTTACTGTCTACTCATGTAAAAAGTCACTGTCCCTCTTTTTTATGAGCCCCTTCTAGGTACTGAAGGGTTTCATTGAGGCATTTGGAGCCTTCTCTTCTCCAGGCTGAACAACCCCTGTTCTCTGAGCCTTTGTAGGAGAGGTGCTTAGGCCTGTGGATTATCCCTGTGACCTCCTCTGGATCTGTGCTAACAGATCCACTTCTTCCTAGTGCTGCAGACAGCAGAGCTTGACAAAGAACTGCAGGTGGCATTACTTGAGAGTGGAGTAGAGGGGCAGAGTCACCTCCCTTGACCTGCTGCCCACCCTGCTTTTGGTGCAGCCCAGGGCATGGCTGACTTGGTGAGCTGGTTGTGCACACTGGGAGTTGTGTGGGGCTGCTCACAAACCAGCCCCTGGCAGCCTCTGTCCTCCTCAGGGCTCCTTCTCCCCCCATGCTCTGGCCAGCCTGCCCTTGTGCTTCTGGGCACAGGGGCAGCACCGTGCCCTTGGCTCTGCTGAGCTTTGTGAGGGTCACTCAGGCCTGGCAGGGTCCCTCTGGATGACATCCCTCCCCTCCAGCATGTTGGCCACCCCTCAGAGCTTCGTGTCCTGGGCAGACTTGCTGAGAACGTGTTTAATCCATGTCGCCAGCAAAGGTTTTAAACAGCCATGGTCCCACTAGCAGTTTGTGAGGAATGCCACTCAGCACTTGTCTCCACTCTGACATCGAGCTTGACAGCTTTTGCAGCTTGTACAAGTGCAGCCATGCAGCCAGTTCCTTATTCACCAAATGCTCCATCCATCACTTCATGTGTCTCTCCATTTCAGAGTTAAAGATTATTTATCACTCACAGAAACTGATCGAACTAATAGCCTGTATTTGCCATTCAAGACTTCAACTTTTATGTAGAATGGTAGATTTGGGTCTTTTACCTTGAGGAGTTCTGAATATTTCAATTTGTTTGGTGTTCATTACTTTTTAACTCTTCTAAATTGATAGGACTGGAGATACTTTCTGACTGTTGGTGATGCTCTTAGCTTGCCTTGGGCAGACAGAGGGGCCTAACTTCTGATTAGAATGGTTATAATGGGCCTGAGTTGAAAACTGTATCACAAAACAGATGATAGTCATGTCTAGATGGTTAATCCTGCTTTAACTATTGCTTTAAAGAAAATTTTCTAATAAGGAGTGGTTTTAGTCAGTTCTGCTTAAACCGAAGATTTGAGAATTCCAGCAGCTTATATATAACTTCTGAGGAAGGTCCAGAGTGATTGCATGTCTCTTTTGGTTTCCAAACCTATCATTCTAGAACTGTGAAAGAAACATGAATACTTTATATATAATTCATAAACAATACAGTAGTTATTTTACTGATGATAAGGGTGAGGTTCCTCCCTCAAATGCCTTACCAAATGGTTCCACTGAGTTTTTTCCTTTTGCTTAGGATAGGAATGTTTGATGGGAAACTTTAATATCTTTAATATTATGAAGGATTTTCATGAATGACTGTGTTGTGGGGTTCTTTTAAATGCTTGTTCCCTGGCTTACTTTCCAGTGATATCTTTTGTGCTGAAAGACAAAAGCCAACACTGCTTTTTGTTCCCCTCTGTGTGGCAGTAGTGGTGAAAATTCAAGCTGTTTATTGAGCTTCCATCATAGGGCAGAATTTCTTTGTGCTTATTTAAAAATCAGATATTTTATATCTCTGTTACTATAATAGAAAAATGTACTGAAGCCTCCATTGAAAACACAAAGCTTAAAATGCATGGAATGGAAATTTCTTAAATAATACAGTTTTGCAAAATAATTGTAAATAGTTGAAAATAAATTCAATTTTGTTTTCTTGAAAGTCAGAAGGATCTTTTGACTGTACACTTCTGTAATTTTTTCTGTGTCCTTGAACATGAAATAGTCCCTCCATCTGTTCTCTCATGTTTTCTTGCCAGTATCCTCCCCAAGTTTTTGTAAAGAACATTGAAATACTGCCAAATTGTTATGAAAATATATAGTCCAGGTTGAACTGTAGTTAATGGACTTCTTCTGACTGCCAGAAAGAATTAGAAGTTTGTGTTTGAAAGAATGTGACTGACTTGCTTTTGTTTTGATTCCTAGGCATAGGTGTAGCAGTCAGGTGAATGTCTACAAATTGCTTCCATGAGTAAAAGTAGAACCACTGCTGAGCTATGTAGGTAAATCAAGTGTCAGGGATAAAAAAGAGGAGCTCGTTTTTGAAATCTACATAAGTGAAAACATATCAAAACAAAAATATGCTTAGCTGAAGTCAGACTTGAAATAAATAAAAAGAATTTACTTCTTCTAATAATTACAGTAGACTCCTAAGTCTTATTGAGCAGCATAGAAAAAATTAATTAGCTTATTTGGGATCATGAAGCCCACAAAATATTTATACTGTTGAAGGCAATGCCAATATTTATTTTTAGCCACCTGTTTTTTCACCCCAAAATCTGTACTTGTTGGGAGGAATACTGGTGACTGAATTGCCATGAGGTATACTGTTATATTTAATAAAAAATAAATAGACTTAGCCCATACAGTTGTAGACATGAATTTGGGTATTCTTACAGAATGTGGACTGTATATACTTGCAGAAAGCCTTTATTTTTTAGGATGTTTGTCAGAATAATAATGTAAGATAACAGATAAAATGTTTTCGTTGAGAGTAATTGCTAAGTCACATACAGGCAGTTTGTCTAAGTTTAATCAACAGCTTTTTATCATTTTGTGCTGGATGGAGAAATACTCATTTGCAGTAAAATAGCTGATGCAAAAAAAATACATAAAGTAAAGATATTTTTACTGGGGAAACTACTTTATTAATGTTCCTAGCCTTTGAATTTTTCTTTAAAGGCATTTTAGATTTTTCAGTGATAGACTGTAACAGGCTAATGTTAGGTAGATAATATATACTTCTCCAGGCAATATGCAATATTGCTATGAAAAAATAATTTTTCACCTTTTCATGTGCTGTAGTTTTTATTTTACAGTTCCTTGGCTCCAGCTCAAATAATTGATGGTTTTTGAATGGCTAGGACTTTCTTGTGTAATTTATTTTCAGAAGTATAGCAGATGCTTAGTAAACTTACTGACATCAAGCAATTGGCAGGTAATTTTCAGTCCTGGGTGTTGAGTTCTGCAAATAGAAAACCTAAAATCTGTAAGTGTGCTGTGTGTTAGTGTATCTCTGTTTACTGTTTCTTTTATCGATTCCTTTTCAATGAGCTAATCCTCATTCTCTCTGTAACTGCTTTTACCTTTATTTCCTTTCTACCACTCATTCTTTTTCTCTTCCTAGTCCCCTATTTTGTCTAACTTCCACTGAGAGAAGAAAAGGAGTGAAGAGAGAGAAGAGGTAAGGTCAAGCCTTCATGTTTAAGGGACTAGCATAAATATTTGAGGAAGAGACCTTGCCTTCATTCCCAGCAGTAAGCAAGAGCAGCCCTGTAGTAAAGGAAAACAGCCTGTGTCCCATGGAGAGCAGCTTTGGAGTGCAGCTGAGGCTTGGCCCAGCTGGCAGACTGACTTGCTTTGTGCTCCCATGGCTTGCTTTGGGCAGGCTGGGGTCTGTGTAGTGAAGCTGTCACCTGTGTACCAAGGAAAACCGTGTGATGTGATGGAAACTCCAAGTTTTTATGCATCTTGGATACCATGAAGGAGGCAGGGGTTTTTATTTCCCTGTTTTAGGTACTAAAGTCTGACCAATTCATAAAGTTTGGCTGTCATTCCAAATGTGACTGGTCTTTAATGAATGTGAAATCCTGCATTTGTCTCAGGGTGTTCATAAGCTGAATCAGGTTGCCCAGAGAAGTTGTGGATGTCCCACACTGAAGTGTTGAAGCCCAGGCTGGATGGGGACCCTGAGCAACCTGGGAGCAGAGAGGTGTCCCTGCCTATGGCAGGGATGTTGGAACTGGATCATCTTTCAGGTCACTTCAAACCCTGGCCATTCTGTGATTCTGTGCTGGTACATTTTGCTTATTGGCACTATTTTAAAAGCTTAGTTGGAGGAGGAGTCTTACTTTGTAGTTGGTTGTAATAAGAGTGTTTCCTAAATAAGTTGGTCTAATGATTAAGTAGGTCTGTGTCAGTACAAGCAATAATAATGTGATAAAACAGAAATGTGACAGGGCTGGGAGCTTGGTAGCCTTGAGCTCTCTGAAGCTTTCTGAAAGTCCAAGAGGAGGTGGGGCAGCTGTGAGCAGTGTCCTGTGAGAAACAGAGGCATCATGATTTTAGCCATGATCTGTCATGTGTGACTTCAAACCAGCCACAGCAAGTGCTGCTTTGGGTTTTTGTCTGTCTGACAGGGTCCATGAGCAAGGCTAGATGGACATGAGTACTGACAATGTGCAGGTGACCCTGAAGGATACTGAGGGGTTTGTGAGTGAGGCTAGGAGCAGTTAATACTGTGAGGAGGAAGAAGATCCTGCTGAGAGGGATATAGAGAACATTAAGTCAGTGGGAATGTTGGAGCACACGCTCCAAATACCAGATTTCTTCTAGAAAAGGTTGTTTCTTCTATATGATTTGCAGGACTTGGTCATTAATTGGTCTTAATTTGTATATTTGAGTGTGCCTACTGTGTCTTGTTTTTCCTACTCCCCTTTTTTTGTTTCAGCACAAATTAGAAGTAAGCACAGTTATCTGTTGGGTTACCACAGAAAGCAGCAAACAGTAGCAAAGGTCTGAATTTGGACTTGCAGTTGTTTCTGAGTCTGTGCAGTTCTTACTGCAGTGGTGTAACATCTGGAAGTTGGATATCCATTCTTATCTCTTAGGAAATCTGTACAGCTATGGAGCATGCCAGGGGAAACAGAGAAAACTTCTTTGCATGTAGGATTAGTCATTTATTCATGTATTCTGCTTCTAGGTCTGATTAAAGGCGTGTTACCTCCTGAGAAACAGACAGCAATGAATAAATATTGATTACTTTATACATTTATTTTATGGTATGTGTATATATGCTGCTTATTTTTGCCATATTTGTGTGTTGATACAAGTATATACATATACACACGTGCACAGTAGAGTTCATTATTTGAATGGTACCTAGAGTGTGCCATTAAAATGCCAGTGTCTCTTGCTAATTTTAAAATAATCTCATTTCTTGTTGGACTTGTATGCTCAGAGCAGTAGTAGAAAGCAGCAGTTCAGAAAAGCATGGTTTCATTTAATGAAACCTTCTTTAAATCTTCCCTCTTATTCCTTTCCAATTAAAAAGAAAGTTAAAAAATCAAACCCAAGAAACAAACAGAACCCAGCACACACCTGCCAAACAAAAAACAAACAAAAAAATTCCAAAGGAGGGGAAAACCTGTAGGTAGGAAAGCCAAGTAGTAAAGCTTAGTCTGTTGGCCTTGTGACAGTTCAGGACATGAGTTTTCACTCTGTGTTTGTGGAGCCTGACAAACTATTGATAGTTGCATTTTTAATTCGATTTCTGCTGTATGGATTGTGCCAGGGCATAGGTCTGTCAGCTTTCTTGTGGATTTCTTGTGGTCAGGGGTGGTTCCCATGAGCATGCGTTAAATGATGGGCCTGTAAATGTGAAGGAAAGTATGACAAGAATTGCTTTTGCTCATGATTGCAAAATGTGTGTACACACATGATGTAATTGCAGGGAGGAGGAGAATGTTTAGATTGCATTCTCAGTAAATGCAACTCACGCATAGAAGATGCATGCTGAGGTAATAAAATGCAATAAAACAGAATGCTAACTTTTGGTCACCTGTTACCTGAGATGGCTTTGTATAAACAAGTGCCAGTAAGATATGCAGGAATCAGAAGAGGTCTGAAAGCAGGAATACATCTTGGAAATCTTTGCATCTTCCCTGAAAGGCCTTATTGATATGGGAAACAATAATTAGTTTTGTAGTGGTCCTTTGTAACTTTGGAGCTAACCTGGACTCACAGTAGTGTGAATTTTCTACTGGGAGCAGATGGAAATTAAGAGTGCAACACTTGTACATTCACATTGATTTGAAGTTACAGCCAGGTTAGCATTGCATGCTGGTTAAACTGAAAGGTCTTGCTTAACTCAAGACTGTCATGTTTGTGTGTTTTAACATTGATTTATTTTTTATCTGTAAATCTTGTAACTCTTCTTCCTTGGTCATTGCTTGAGAGGAAAATTGACTGTTTCAGCAATTTCATTTGTTGCTTCAAGCTGATTCCCTTAAAGTTCATACACATCTCATGAAAATGAGCTTTCATATGTACTGTGTGTATTGTGATACTTAATATAGCTCCAGGAAATGGTTATTAATTTCTTGCCTGGATTTAAAGGTGTGAGGGAAGGGGTTTAGCAAAAGGGAGCCTCTTCTGTGCTTGTGTTGAGGGGAAATAAGCTCTTATAATCACGAGGTGAACTGTCCATTGCTGGGTAAATGGGAAAACAATGACACTTTTTAGATGTTGGAGGGGGAGAGACTGACAATTATTCCTGGCCATTTCAGGGACTCAGTTTACTACATAGGGGAAAGTGACTGCTTTCACCTTTGATGTATTTTGTAATACACTTTTCAAGTTACATAATTTTGCTTTTAAGGAAAGAGTTGGCATATATAGATAGCTTAGAAGGTTTTGATTAAGTTTTCTTCAACTCTGGTTATGTGGATTTTGTATATAGACCTTGTGAAAGCAGAGAGTATAGACATGGTAATTTGGTTAGTCTGTAAATAGTTCTGTAGTGACATGAGTTAAGGACTTCATGGTGAAGTTGTATGCATCAGTAGAAAATCTAAATAATTGTTTATCTTAAACCAGCACTGTTGTGTCTAATGGAAGAGCCTGGTTATGGGCTAATTAGAATTGGATTTTTCTCCTTAAACCTTTGTGTTTAGGAAGATCCTGGTGATTTCCTTTGCAGAGCCATTCTGTGATGAAATCTCCCAAATCTTAAAACATCTAAACCATCTAATAACTATTTTTTTATCTTGCAATTGTTGATGGGTGATAACTGCAGAGAAAAATATTGAAGAACTTTACATGTAAACAAAATTCATAAAAACAGGAACAAAAAGATTTAGTGTTTTTGTAATGCCTGGTGATGTGAGAAACTTGAACTGATCTAGCAATCCATGTACTTAAATTAGTGTAGTCTTCTGTGTGTGTGGGAAAATTCTTATATTTGAGATAGGATATAATTTAACTGTAAGCTTAATTCCATGTTCCACTTACATCCCTTTATAAATTAGAAAACAAATGTTAAGTTTCAAGTTGCTTTGAATCTCTTCCTCTCTTCTAGAGTAAATGTATTTTTTCTAACTTCTGTACACTTTTTGTATTTGTCACATGACAACAGAATCTGGGAATTGTTCATGGGAAGGAAAAAACAAGGAAAAAACAAAAAACAGTGAAAATGTCTGTAAAAAGTTGTCAGATGTGAAGAAGAATAGCAGAAACAGCTTTAATTTTTATTTTTTCCTCTTTGATTTTTGTAGTATTAGACATAAACATTGTTAAAAAACTCCCAACAAACTAGACACCCTCATCATAATATAATAATAATATTTCTGTAAGTATTATAAGTAGTAATGCTGTCTTAATATATTAATGTTTCTTTAGGATTCTTTTTATGTTTAAGACAAATAAATTGTTAATGGTGTTGCCACCATCTCTTCCTGGTTTTTATGAAAAGTTTTGTATGTGCATTTAGACAAGAGCTTTAGTATTCTTAGGCATACAGCATAGGGTTAACACTGATGGAATTTCAGGAGATCACACCCTTACCTTGTTCAGGGTTGAGCTGTCTGTATTTGGGGTTTTTTCCTCCTTTGGGTACCAGTGGCAAAGTTAAGTTTCTTCTCCTGATGACAAGTGATCTTAGCAGGACGTGAGAGAAAGGAAACCTGTGGTCTCTGCTAGACCACAGAATAATGTTGTTTTAGTGGAATACCTCAGGGATAATGTATGAGTTATTTCCTGTTCTTTAAAGCATAAATTGTGTTCTCTCTACAAAGCCACAGAGATTAATATTTTGGAATGTATTGCGCACTTACACTTCTGGTTTTTGAGTACAATTAATTTATACAAAAAAGGGTCCTGGTGTCATGAACAAAGTGGATCATAAGAAATCTGGTGAAGCTTCAGGTTTTTTAGACTTGATGCAGCTGTTGAGTCAGAAAGCTCCTGTGTATTCTCTGGAGACAAAGAGAAGTGCCATTTGAAGGGTAAATCTGTATGGGTGAATGGTGAAGTGTGATGGGTGTGGAGAGGTTGATCTTGCACAAGATAAATGTTTTAACCAGAAATTTGTCTGGGTTTTAAGATGAACATTTTATTATTAGGGCAAGGTAAACTTTTTTACTGCAACTAAATGAAAGCAAAATTTATTTGAATAAGGGAATTTTTTTCCTCCTATAATAAAGCTCTAGGGTGATTATGAGAAAATGTGGTGAATTTAAGAAATTGCCAACATGCTTTCAGAGCTTAGAGTGTACTGTTACTAAAGGAGTAGACTATAACAAAATTGTTGTTAATTAAGGTACAGTAGATGAGCCACTTTGCCCAGTAAAGAGCTGATCAATGAACTTTGGACTAGCAGTTTTTATATGGTAGCTTTTAACTCTGTGACCCTGAAATTAACTGGAATAACCAGTGTGGTCTTCCTGTCTTTCAAGTTCATGTACTGCTTGAAGAAAGACTTTCTTAAACAGTAAATTGTGGAAATGAATGTACCTATGAAAGCAGCTTCTTAAAGGCCATGGATGACAGTTTGTCAGAGTTCTGAAAGAATAATTACTTGAAATAGATGGATACTTGCAGGAGTTGGAAAGTACCAAATCATGACAGCAGATAGTATTTTATGACTCATCTAAAATACCAAGCTTCAAAGGATAAGCAATCTCTTCATAGATAAAATTCCCCAGTGGTTGTGTTATTTTCTTTCTGAACTTACAAAAATACTGGGAATATTAGTATGTCATGGCAATGCTTCTGATTCTGACATGGTGGAAAATAATTCTTTTCCATCATTCCAAATTTAACATCACTGTAGGGATCATAATTGGATGGCCTATATATAAGGTCACAGTTTTGTTTAATAAGTGGGTGTAGTGTTTTTAATTTATCCTAGATCTCCCCCCACTCTCATTACGGGCATTTGTTGAGGATGGCTACTCATAATTAATGAGCAATGTTTGTTTGAATTAACTTGGCCATGGAGGTATTGCAAGCCAGTGTCTGCCTTCATTCTTCCATACTGAACTGTAGGCAAAGGAAAAGCTTTAGGGAGTTCTGTGTGTGTGATGAAGGTGGTAAAAACCAGTGAGTATTGCAATCATGTTCCACTTCCTTTCAGATGAAACATATGTGTAATGCTCTTCAGGCAAAAACATCTTGATTTCTCAAGTTTCTGACCTTACTCAGTGTAGATCAGGTTAGAATTTCTTCCTGAATTCTGACAAACTGCATTTGAATAACTTGCCATAGGGCAGGAAGTTGGTTTTGGTTGAGTCCCCCCTTTTGTTGTTGGGTTTTTGTTGTTGGGTTTTTTAGCTCGAATGGTGGTGTATTTGCCTTGTCCTGAATGGGGACGTGGATTAGCCATTGATTTTCAGTCTATACATAGCTATAAAACATTCATGCCTCTTCTTTTTCTGCATTACATTTAAAAAAAACCCCAAATATCACTTGATTATCAGATTCAAGTGACGTTCACTGACAGCACAGAGAAGATCTGCTTACCAAATCTGTGATGATTGGGTAGTGTCAGTTGTTTTATGTAAGTTTGGAGATGTCACAGCCCATGAGGGCTGTGTAAATGTGTTCCTCACTTCCTTCAGTCTCCAGGGCATTCTTGCCTGTGTTGTTTTACAGCTGATGCTCTAACTGGTTAGAAGTGTTTAAAGAAAATGTTTTAAGAAAAAACACAGCACCAACAAAATCAAGTTTAAGTGCAAGAAACACCTTTCTAAGTGAGGATCTTGATCCCAGACAATGGTGTCTAATATGTCTTTTAGACCTACATTGAACCACTAAAGCTGTTTTTTAAGAATTACCTAATGACAGGCATCAAGTAAAAACTCCATTCTGCTGATGATTTGGCAGCATTGGTCACACTGCAGGGAGTACTGGAACAGCAGTTAACCCTGGCCTAGCTGATTTACCTGGATTTAGAAAATTCATGGTTTCTTTAAAGTTATTGTGTGAATTTTTTACTTTTTTAGAAGATGGGGACTAAATGGTGAGTTGATGTTTCCTTTAAGTTGTAGGTACAGCCATTCAGGGTTCTGCCCTATGAGTAGAGTTAGCCTTATGGTGGGAAAATGAGTGCTCACTTCAACTGTTAGAGGGGCTTATGGGTTTTTCAGCCCTTCTATTGAAAATATTCTATACCTGCTTTTGATTTAACATATTTTTCTTGCTACTTATTCTTGACAATAATATATTTTTTCTTAATTTTTTTTGCATAGCTGGTGATGCAGTTTTTTACTTGTGGTATTTAGTAAGAAAATGCTCAGTATTTAAATGAGGAAAGCAAAATATTCCAATGGCTACTTGGCCCAGTGACTTTCTAGCTCATTGTACTTGGTGTCTCATGTAATAGGACCAAATCACACCTTTTGCTGTCTAGAAGGAGAGTGGATTAGCTGTAGGTTTAGGCACTTCAGACATCTTGGCATGTTCTGAAGTTAATTGCCAATCTTCACTAGTGTTAAAACATTTAGGAAGTTAGATGAAGACTTGCTGCCATCTCATACTTTAGAGATGTCTTGTACATGCCACTTTGACATCTTGAAGGCACTGACCTAATCAATAAAAGAAGACAATTCAGATTTAATTCACAGGGTTTATCTGAAGTCCATTTCTCACCGGGGCTTGTGCTTTTTGTCAGTGTAGTGTTTGGCAAGGATAACGTGTTGAAATGAAGTTCAGCCAGGATAGGTGCTGGATTCCACACCTGGAATGGGGCAGCCATGGATGTATGGACAGACTGGGAATGAGAGGCTGGGGAGCAGCAGCCACAGCAAGGGACTGGGGGATCCTGGTCCTGACTTCTGAACAGAGCCAGCAGTGCCGCCCATGTCCTGGGGCATCAGGCACAGCAGCACCAGCTGGGCAGGGGAGGGGATTGTCCTGCTCTGCTCTGGGGTGGCCTCATCTCCAGTGCTGGGGGCCATTTTGGGCACCTCAACATAGAAAAGACATTAAACTATTAGAGAGTGCCCAAAGGTGGTGAAGGACCTTGAGGAGAAGCTGTATAAGGAGTGGCTGAGGTCAGTGGGTCTGTCCAGCCTGGAGGAGACTGAGGGGAGACCTCACTGCAGTTACAACTCCCTCATGAGGGGAGGAGGAGGGGCAGACCCTGATCTCTGCTCTGTGGTGACAGTGACAGGACCTGAGGGAGCGGCCTGAAGTTGTGCTGGGGGAGGTTTAGGTTCAGCACTATGGAAAGGGCTCTGAGCAGGCTCCCCAGGGCAGCAGTCCCAGCACCAGCCCGACAGAGCTCAAGAAGCGTTGGGAGGGACAATGCTCTCAGGCACATGGGGTGGCTCCTGGGAGTGCTGCTGTGCATGGCCAGGGGCTGGCCTTGATGATGCTCGTGGGTTCCTTCAAACTCAGCACATTCTGTGATTCTGTGAAAATACATTGATCTCAGAATTATTGTGCTCATGTAGACATCAGCTAAGATACAACATTTTGTGGTATGAGAAGAGTGTCTTTATTAGGCACAGTATGTGCTTCACTGCAAAGTGGTTTGTGGTCTTGCAACTTTGACATTTTGGTGAGAGTTTGCAATTATTCATTATGTAACTGCTGAAGGTACTGGGCTACTTTACTTAAATTACCTAGTCACGTGTAGAAGCTGGTCTGTATTTGTGTGTAAAAGTGCATTAATTTACTCATCTGTGAATAGCTGAGAGCTGTTCACATTTCTCTTGTACTTGGTTGGGTGTTCTGCCCTGTGTGGTAAGGGAAGTGGGGGACTGGTAGTAGCTGGCATACAGGTTGGATCCTACATTCACTTGTGTGAGTCAAGCAGATTGTAGTTTACTCTGCAGTTAAAAACTACTGCTGATTATTTTTATTTTACTCTATTAAAAAAATCACTTCCAAAAGTGGTACTGAACAGGCACAATATCTTCTAATGGTGATTTATTAAAATGTAAAATGTTACCTATCGTTATTGTGAATTATTAGAATTATTTTGTTTTTTTAAAAATACTACATGGCAGTTAAGACATTTGTTTTCTTTTTAAGTGCAAAACAAAAGAGAACAGTGCTGGCTAAGACTTAGTTGCAAATTCTCTAAGTAGTTTTCAATTGAAAGGTACAGCAGCTAAGCTTTGACAGCAGAGGGCCAGTCTCTGGCACTTCCCTGATTGTGCTGGGGTTTTTAATCAGAAATTTGAATGATTGTCCATTTGTAATATATTCAAGTTCAGGTATTAAGACCATCACACTCTTTAAAGAGGTTTATTTGCAGTTAATTTTAGAGAAGATTGAATGTTCTCCTTTTGCTTGTGTAAAATACAACTAGCGAAATAATTGTGACAGATATAAATGGCAAATTTTAAAAATAAAATACATGATGTAAAATTGCCTGGGTTTGAAATGAACTGACTTAATCTGGTGCATGTTGTGTTTTGTTTTTGGCAGGGTTTGTGGATGCACTTAGATGTTTGCAATGAGCACTGTGGCTGGCATGCCCCAGTGTTTTGGATACCAATGCATAGGACTCCGTAGTAATCGAATTTATCAGAAACGAACGTCATGAGCATAGTGATCCCATTGGGGGTTGACACAGCAGATACTTCTTATTTGGAAATGGCTGCAGGCTCAGAGTAAGTATGTGAACATCATTTGTAAGTGCTCTTACCTATTTTTTAATTACTTTACTTTTTCCTTCATGGCCATTTTTTGAATACTGTTGGAGAAAACTTAAAGAATTTCCTTAGTTTTGTTGAATTTTTAATTACTTAAATTAATAACTGTCACTTTATCCTTATGTCAGTTTCTTCCACTTTAGGGGAGCAAAGGAGAGAAGCTAAATGTTCCTACAGGTGCATGTTTTTCTTGCTTATCAGACTGACAAATAAAGATGCTGCTTGGTTTACTTCTCATTCAAATATTTTGCCATTTCAGTTTCCTTTTTAACTACATGTAAAAAAATTTTTTGATTTTGCACGTTAGAAAGATAAAATTATTTGGTGCATTAAACTGCAAGAAAGTAGTAGTAATCAAGACAAGTGTGTGAAGATATGGTATTAGCATTTCTTAAAATGAAGGCCTAGCTGAAATGCTAATACCAGATCTTCAGAAAGTTATTTCTAATTGTAAAGCTAGTAGAAAATGATTTACTAACTGTGTATAAAGGGTTACAAAAGAGCTAGTGAAATCTTGCATTCAGTAAACTCTGACTTTGCACCAAATATTTAGTGTAGTGAGTTTCTGGGTTTTGGAGGATGGGGAGAGTGACATGTGGGGTTTTTTTTAGGGTTGGGGGAGCTGTTGTTGTGCATGTGTGGTTTTTTGTGTTGTGGTTCTTTTCTGTTTTTCCCCCTAGTCTCCTGTACAGTGTTGATGGGCTAAGGTTTAGGAATTGTTGATCTCTGACTGGGTACATTTCTTGTCAAACAAACCTTTCTCTGTGTGTAGCACACAGAATGTTTAAGAAGCAGGTGGTTTTTCTTTCGAACTTTGAAGGAAAGTTTAAGGAGAACTCTAGAACAGCTTTTTAAAGGGATGTTTCTCTACTGTGCTTCCAGGTATATATGAGGCAATTCTAGGTTTGTGCCATTTATTTGAAGAGAACCAAGAATTTGCAATTCAAAAATTTTTGTTACAATAATTTTTAAAAGTTGTTTTATCTTTTCATATTATAAATACTCTTAACCTTGGTGCAGAAAAATTTTTAACTGTAGTGAAGCATTCACATTTCATTTTTTTCCTGTGCTTTTCTTTTATGTTTAGAGAAGGTCATGATTCCTGAGGTTGCTGACATTCCTTGCAGACACAGCATGTCATGCTGAAATGAAAATAAATAAATTTAGTTGTCAGTATAAACAAGATAGAGTTCACAGTGTGTTATTTGCTTGATACTGTGGCAGAGCGACCCAGTTAGGAGCTGCTTTTCTTCAGATGTTAAGTGGCTGTTACCACTTAGATTAATTCTTGTCATCTCTGCCGTACTCACACTGAAATGTGTGCAGCTGCATGATTGGTGTCTGCTGATTTAACAGCCGTGTCACTGTCACAAGAAGTGTGACACTGAGGTGTGTCCCTAATCTGCCAGCTTACACGGTTGTAAACCCTTGCTATCACAATCCGTGTGGCTTCCTTCTTTGTTCTTGTGCATTTTCTTGCAGAGGGCAGCATGCTGGATGTGGGGTGTATTAGTAACTGTCCTAGATGGTCTGTGAGCAAGTTCTGGGGTTTTCCCCGGAGGGAGGAGCTAGGATTTTTCCGCTGTGACTGGCAGGTCGGATATTGCTTCATCAGTTGCTGAAGCATGAGCAAACACAAGAATGGGGGAGTGGCACACTTGATTATGCAGCAGAAGCAGCTTAGGGAAAAGCTCTTTGTGTAGTGCAGTCTGCTAGTGCTGAAAGATTTTTCCTGATGTTTTGAACCAAGGCATAAGCCTATTAAAAAAGGGGATATTTTATATGATGAATAGTTCCACATATTTTAATAATTGTAGCAAATAGCTGTGTGTGGAGTAGCCTACTAAGAGGTTTAAGGATCTTAAAAATAGGGTGAAATAGTTTGTTACATGTACTTAAGTGGGGTCTCCAGATAGATCTTTGTGTCATTGTAGTCAAAACACACATAATTGGCCTTTATGACCTTACTAAAGATGGGGATTTGTGACTTCTTAGTGGTAAGGTCCTTGTAAGCAGAACAAGCCATTTCTGAAGGTTCACAAATGAAGCTTCCTGGCTTCAGAGAGTGCTTGTGGAGTTTAGAGTGTAAATATAAGCTACACATTGGGAAATGCCACTGATGATGCTGCTTTTCTGCTTATATCCATACATGTTTTTTAGGGAGAAGGCCTGTATGAGAAACCTCCCAATCACAGTGTAGAGATCACTGTGCTGAGTTCAGTATCCAGGAGAAAACACTGGTGCAGTCTTACCTACAGATAGGATCGGGCCAGCCTGTACTTGCAGGGCCTGCTGAAGGTGCTCAGGTAGCAGAACCCACTCCCTGCTAGAGAAGCAGTCCTTGGTTCTTGTTGTCTAGCTGTCATGTGTCTTTGGTTAGATGAAGTGTCTTGAAATAGAAAATGTTGTTTCTCATACAAAATATATTGTATTCTTTTGTCTGAGGTGGCCTTCAGCTAGATGCTGTTCAGGTGTGCTGATACAAACAGAAAACAAACCTAAACTACTTGAAAATTAGACCCATCAAGCTGGATTGTGGAAGATGGATGTTGCTGAGAGGTTGCACTTGGGGAGTTCAGACAAATGTTCAGGAAGTATTGTAGTATGCTTAGCTCACAGCCTAAAGCTTGGATACCCCATCTGCCTGTGAGCATTTTAGTGAGATTTTGTTTCCTGCTTGAATATCTGTATATTTATGGAAGTGGTTGATGGCCCCAAATTCTAACTGACTGTATTTTGGGTATTAGACAAAAATTGTGTGCTTTTTTTTTTCTTAATTTATTACTAAGTGGTCAGAAGCAAAACAGTGTTTAAAAGGAGTGGAGTGAGGGAGATGACATTTTAGAGACGAATTGGCTTCCTTTGAATCATTGCAGGTTGATTTCCTTAATACAGGTTAACTAAAAGTGTAGTGATGAGGTTTTGTAAATTTCCTGCTCTAGGGTGTTGCTTTTAGTTTCTCATTAATGCCATCTGCTGGCAACACGCAGAATATTTTGTTTCCATTTTAGAAATGAACGGTAGGAAATGACTCATAACATGAAGTTGATTCACTTGCTAAATGAAAATTCTCTCAAGGCTTTTTTTTTTTTTAATATGGACATCTTTGCTTTTTTAAACTGATTTTAGAAAATACTTTATCTCTGTTTTCAAGGTACAGGAATGTCTTAAAATCACTGCAGACCAAGATGTGCCAAGCTTTTTGTTTTGTTCACTGTGAACATTTTTCACAGTTTTGAATTACTGACCACAACGCTTAACAAGTACATATGATATTTTAGCAAAATACCATGGTCAGTTTATCACAGTAATATTTATTTATTTAGGAAATAACATTTTGATCAAGCTTCATATATACTGTGTTGCAATACAAACATTGTAGTTTGGATGAAAACCAAAAATACAATAAATATCTTTTAGTTATGCAGTAAGACAGCAGTTGTTTGAGGTGAAGCTGAAAAATGTGGCATGCTCAGAGGACTGACAGAATTAGTACCTCAGTCTCTGACAGAATTGGCTGATGTCCAAAATACAGGCAAGGAAAGCCTTACAGTGTTTTCACAGCTCTGAATGCTTACGTGTTTTCCTGCTGAAACCTTGCTTTCTGGGGTGGCTGTAAGAATGCCAGTGGTGAAATGAGGAGTGTTTGTCTGTAGTGCAGGAGTTAGTGCCTGGCTGCTTGAGCCCAAAAAATTGAAAACTTGATTTTTAAATGAGGTAGCATCTCATGCTTTAATCATCTGTACAATGAAATATTTTACCAAGAGGCATTTCTTCTCAAAGCTGTACAATTCTGAGATGCTGTTTCAGAAGAAGGCTTTGACCTTTGAACAGACAGGTGTATGGAGAGCATCTTTTCTGTTTGAGGTCAAGCACATGGTGGGCAAAACCAGGAATGATAAGGAATTCAGTAACCTGTTTGTCAGAGTTGGTTTTGTCTGTGGCTCTCTGAAGAATGGTGCTCATTCTGTACTGATTTATGGCATCTGTGTCACTTTTCTGTTGACTGTAGAAGAAATCTGTGATGGTTCATTTCTAGTTTAAGTGAATGCTCTTGGAGCTCCTTCCCTTAGTTCTTGGTTTGTTCCAGCCATTTGCAGTGGGTAAATGGAACAGTAACAGTTACATTCAGAGATCTAGTGAGCATCTGTTATGATTGAAAGTAGTGTCTGTGCCTGCATAAGCATTTAAAAAAGGTTTTACTGAAAGCTAATTGTGCTCCGAATTTTTTAATAGTTGCCTTTCTGTATCACCTGACTTTGCTCCCACCATTTTTCTGGTTTTCCTTGTTCAAGTAAAGATGTGCCTTTTTCTTAGTAACATTGTTCTCTGAATCTGTTTTATGAGTGTTAAAACAGTTGGTGATAAATGAATATTTTTGGAAGCTTTACACTTTTGCTTCCCACCACTGTTATGCCTGTAAATATTAAATTTTGTTCTCTTAAGTGGTTTATAAATGGCTGGAGTAATAAAAAATGGATGTAGGGTGTTGGGTGTATTGTCTTGCCTCAGATCTTGAAAGGGACCTGGACTATCTTTTTGATGACTTCTGTAATCAGATGATGAAATACACAACCTCCTTTTTAGGACACTTTCATTCTGGTATCTTTCACTGAATGTTCCTGTGTTTAAGTAGCTGGTATTTAGGTCATAGTAATACTTATTTTTAATGAAGGAAACTCTCCTAAATTAATCCAGCGTGGATTGTACCAGAATCCCCTCCTGCCTGTCCTTAGTAAGCCTTCCTGCTCTGAAAACAGAGTATTTTTCAGCATGACCTAGGTTGAGCATTGAGCACAGAGGGAATAAAAGTGCCTGTGCTGCTGCTTGTCCGTTCAGGAACAGCAGCAGAGGCCGTGCAGTGGGCAGGACATCCTTGTTCCTGGAGAAGCTCATTTCTGCCATAGCCATGATGGATGTGTGCCTGATGCCTCATTCGCTGGCATTTTGGTTGGCTGGGCCATCACAGGGATTACTGGAGCACAGAAAAGATGTGTGATTACTGCACAAATATGTTGGTAAATAGGTAAAAGCAAATTGGTTGGAATGGCACAGTTTTTTCATCTTTTGTCTTTATTTTAGTCATGAGCTTAAGTTCTAAGCTGCTTCTAGAAGCTAATTGTAACAGACTCCAAATAAAATTGTATTTTCAAGTTGTGAAAGCGTGTAAGAGAGTAACTGAGGATTTTTCTGCATTTATGAGGTAACAAAGAACAAGTGCTGTCAGATTTGGTTTGTCTTATGCTAGTCAGAAGTTGTATTTTTAATGTTAGTACTTCACATGATTTTTGTGCTCACATGTTTGTTCACTATCTCAAAAAAATAGGCAGCTGATGACTGTTGGAGACAGTAATCTTTTTAATTTTTTTTTTCCTTTGGACTGTAGAAACTAAAGCCCTCCCCCCAGAAGTGCTTTTACCTAGTTTCTTCTTAAACAATTTTATCATTAGGGTATTAAGCTCACATGGGAAAAAGCTCTTAAGAAGAAATGGGCCACCAAACCCATTAGTAGGACACTTTCAGAGATGTGAAAATACCACATTTTGTTCAGAAAGTTAATGATTAATTATATTTTTTCCAAAAAGTAACAAATGTAGGTTTCTGGTGTCCTTTTAAAACCAACTACTATTGCTTCATGGCACAGCAAAAAAGTCTCTGTTAATGTGTAAGAAAAAACCCCATCAGTATCTGTTTTAATTTAAGATTCAGAAACACCAAGTTTGTTTTAAAAATCAGCTCAAGGAATTAGTAAGATATGTGACAGGCAATAGAATTCACACATAACAAAAATAAAATTAGAAAACTGAACCAGACCTGATTTGTAATGTGAATCAAGTCCACTTCAGTTCTAAATGTTGATATTTTGTGGTGCCTTTTGTTTTGTTTAAAAGAAACCCGCATTAGTAACCTGGATTCATTTCTCTTGGTGTTATTAAATCATATGGTGCAGTGAAAATACTGCAAGTTATCTCAGTCATGCACACATGAACAACTGCTCAGGAAAGGCCGTGAAGATGTAATTTTTTGTGCTCAAATAGATCTTCCTGTTCTACTATTCCTTTATCTTTCTTGTTTTGTATTGCGGTTTAGTGCATATAAGCCACAGTTTGTATATTGGAGAAGGCACTGCCTTTGATACAAAACCTTGTCTTGCAAATTACCAGCTTTTTCTTTCTCTCTAGAGATAAATGAATAGAAGCTGCCTTGTTTAGCTGATTAGCCCTAGTTAGCTGTGCGCTCGTAGGAGCGGCCGGCGCGGCGGTGCCCCCTCAGTGCCGCTGGGTGTCGCTGCAGGGCTCGGTGGGGCTCGGGCTGAATTCCCTTCGGCAGCTTCGCTACCGTCAGGGCTTGGAGTTTGTTACTGCGCCCATACTGCTTTAACACAATCAGCAGGAGTTAATTAGAAGTTGTGCAGCAGGTACCTCCGGTTTATTCATATAAATTACATAGTAATTGCATTTGTTGTTCTTCTGTCTTTTGCCTTGCAGACCAGAATCTGTAGAAGCTAGCCCTGTGGTAGTTGAAAAATCGAACAGTTATCCACACCAGTTGTATACCAGCGGCTCGCATTCACACAGTTACATTGGTTTGCCCTATGCAGTAAGTTTTGTGCAAAGTATTCTGTACATGATACATTATGGAAAAATATGCTGGTTTTATCTGGAAAAACTGATTCATGCTTATCTTTCTATATCTTATTGGGAGTTGGGTAGGTCAGACAAAAATGGTCTGTCAGAAGCAGAACATAGTGCACTTAAATGTATAACATAGTTGAGAAGTTAGAAAATAAGATTGATTTGGGATAAAAAATATAAATACAAAATTTAAAATATTTTAGATATATAAAATTGGGATATAAAAATACAAAATCTTAACCTTTTACTAGAAAATTAAGAAGCCTGAAGTTCCTTGCTTGAATAGCCACCAGTGTATGGGCATTTACAATAAATTACCTTTTCACAAAATTCCAGGACCATAACTATGGTGCTCGGCCTCCTCCAACGCCTCCAGCTTCTCCTCCTCCATCAGTGCTTATAAGCAAGAATGAAGTAGGCATATTTACCACTCCCAACTTCGATGAAACCTCCAGTGCTACTACCATCAGTACGTCAGAGGATGGAAGCTATGGAACAGATATTACCAGATGCATTTGTGGCTTTACACATGATGATGGATATATGATCTGTTGTGACAAATGCAGGTAATGCATATTAAAATAACTTAAAAAGTAAAAATTACTGAAGGCTGCACTGAAAGTAAATGTAACTAAATGGTGTTTTAATTACGATGAGTCACAAAAAATTTCCTTCCATCAAAAAAGTGCTTGAAGGTTGTGTGTTTTTCTAATGGGCAAAATAGTCAGTTAAGGCCAGTAATTATTTTGTAATTTAATTCTGATCAGTCTTGACTACTCATGAATTTGGTCATGCCTTTGCTTGTGCATTGCTGCTTAATAAGGGTACACCTTTTTTCCCCTCTAGAAAGGATGTCTGTGGTACTCTGTCCCAAGTTATTTGTTAGTAAGGTAAAATGAAGACCCAGGCATTACTTAATGTGCATGTACTGAGTAATAAAACATCTTGGTGAATTATGTATATGTAAATCAAAGAACTTGATGGATGCAAAATAATGTGAAAGAAACTTCTTGAGTATTGATTTCTCTGTGCATGATCTTTCTGATTACTCTTCATTTTTCAAAGGATTTGGTTAATAAGTATGAAAAGACTAACCTGGGTTCTTAGTGGAGAAGCTGAAGTTAAATATTTAGACTTCTGAGTTTATGCTTAAGCACCTACTTGATCGCAGTATAGTAAGAGATTGCTTTTGAATACTTGGAATTGGAAAAATAAGAATATAAGTTTTTAGAGCTGATACATTTAACAGGAGAAAACAAATGTTATATTTCTACTCTATTAGCCTGCCTTTTTAAATTTGGTTAATGAATACTGCTGGATTTGTTAGATCTTTGTGTATTTATAAAACAGTAGTTATAGCTAGTTAAAATATTAATTTGAGCTCCATTCTTCTCTCTGCTTATGTAATAAGCTTGTTAGTAATTTCCGATGGTCCTAAGTTCTGATAATTTTGCTCATGATTTTGAAATGTATTAAGATGTTCTTCCAGCAGTGGAGCTGTAGGCAGTCACCAGTTAGGTAGAGTCTTTGTCCTTTGAAGAAGAGATTGTCTGCGAGGAGCTGTGAATTTACCACAACTCTTTCCAAGTGAGAAGATAACTCTTTTTGTGTCCCTCATCCTTCTAGCAATGTAGGGCTGAGTATAAACTACTGTTATAGGTTAGACTTCAGTCTAGCAAGCAGTCTCTTCCCTGACTCTGGGAAGAAGTTAAAGCTCGCTCTTTGCTGTGCAACAGTACTACCAGTTTTATAACAGGGTGTAGAAAAATGTGTTTCTCTATATAGAAATACTTTATGTACCCATTTCTAAAAGGGAATTGAATCCTTTTGTTTAAAACCAAACCTCTTGTTGCTATGTAAAACATAAGTCTTGTTACTGAGGGTATTTGTCTCTATCTTGTTCTCTGTTGTGATAATTTACCCTTTTTTTTCTGATGTTGGAGAAAAATTTCCAAGAGAGAAAACGAGTCAGCTGGCAGAGTGGTGGCAAAGATAGTGATTGAGATGTAGTTTTAAGCAGTATTGAATCTGAGTAAAGATGACAGTGAAAAAAAAAAGAGCAGCTTACTTTATGTATTGTGCATGCAATTTTTTAAATTGTTCTTTAAAGTTGGGATTTTGTTTTGATCTTTTCATAGTGTCTGGCAGCACATTGACTGCATGGGGATTGACAGACAGCATATTCCTGACATATATCTGTGTGAACGTTGCCAACCCAGGTGAGTAGTTTGGTTGATTTTGAACTCTAAAACAGAATGGAGCAGTGCACAACTGGTATTTTTCCAAGTATCTGAACATTTAGTTACTTTACTGTTTATTCTGTAATAATCAATGGGAAATGCCAGAGGTGTGTTTTAGTACTTAAATGTGCTGATTTATTTTCTAATTTCAGGAGTTTAGATAAAGAAAGAGCAGTGCTGTTGCAACGAAGGAAACGGGAAAATATGTCAGGTGAGTCAAATGTAAAGCTCTTTTCTTAGTAAAGGTGATAAAATAAGTATGAATTATATATTCAGACATGGTTCCTACAGTTTTGAGAGCCTTCAGCATATAAGGTTCAGTAAATCAATGCCTTTTACTTGATTGTATTTTACCAAGATAACATAGTATCAGAATTCTTGTAGCTCCACCTGTTTTATTAATGGTTTTCAGCACTCTGGGTGTTTTATAGCAGTGTGGAATAATTCAATCTGTTCAATAGTGATCAAGTTTCTTAATAAGCAATGTTGCTTTTATAATAACTGTAACTCCTTTAACTAAGGCGCTGAAAAAAAAGTGGAAAATCTTTAAGTTTCTTCTCTTGGAATGAGAGAGGATTTCTAAGTCTTCTTTCATTCTGGAAAAAAGTTTCAGAGAGAAATCCTAATTCTTACATGTTGGATGTAGATTGGGTGTTTTGGTATGGCTCTGGAGTTTTTTGGACAATGGGAGAAGTTGTTAAACCAAGTCAATATGATGTAGGTGATAATGATGTTTTGAGGGTTTTTTGCCTTTGATAACCAAGGTGGCATGTAGTGCAAGTACCCATTTCAGTCTGAGTATTTTATGCAAGTAGTTCTTGAACTTTGAAATCTTGAACAGGATTTCAAAACTCACCTGGCCTAACTTGTCAGGAGTTGTGTCTGGCCATTACCAGAGCGTGTTGTAGAATTCTTGGTTGACAGCTGGTACTTTCAAGCTCTATTACAGAAGTAATAACCTGGGAGGAGGTCATCTCCTAAATGTAACATGTTTTACTTGCAGATCATGTCTCTGAAGTAGTGGAGTGTGTGTGTGTGTATTTAAAGATTTCTTTTAAAATTACCATGTAAATATGGTCCTGCTTCCCATGTCATCTGGCTTCAGAGAGTCTGAGGGGTGTGTGGCACAACTGGGCTTCTTGGTGCAGTTGACACTTGGTGTTGTCTGCTACTAAGTTGTCTAAAGCCCTTTAAAGGTGTTAATGACCTACTTACAAAACCAGAGTCCTTTTTTGTTTTGTCTGTTTTCATTTTAACAAAACCAAGCTCAATTTATACAGTTTTGGTTGGCCTACTAAGTCAGTCAAATTTAAATTGTAAAAATTTTTGGAATTTAAAATAATTTTTGTTGATTCTATTGAAATAGTAGAACAAGTAGATTTATAATTCATTTGGAGTTAATGAGGTCACTGACTGCTCTGATAATACTGTGAGGTTGGACTTGAATTTTCATAACAAATAGGGGAAGTTGATGATCTGAGCTATTTAATCTCTTGGGACTTGCAGGCACACTATCTGATCACTTACTGTAAACTTAAGGGAAGAGAGATTAAAAATCTTAGGAGGTGCTGATGAGATCTTCCTTTGAAGTTCGTGTTTAACCCTCCTCAGTCTTGATCAGTGTTCTAAATCTGTTACATGAATTCAGTAGGAAAGGAAATACTAAATGTTAAGCCAAAGTATCAAAACAGTTGAAAAGAAAGGCAAATTCTGGTTCTCTTTAATCTAAAATGTGATCAAAGTGCAGTATTGATTACTGTGATTTATAATACATAACTTGAATGTCTATGCTTACACCTCTTAATTTCCATTTAGCTTGGGTGAGTGTTCTTTATGTTGACTGCTGTACAGTTTGGTTGGACTCAGTGATTTCGGGTATAAACTGAGATGTGTGAGACATTAGTAAAATGGGCAGTTTTCACAGGTGATTTCAAGTAGGAAAAGCGAAAGTGGCATCAATTTGAATGGATCTTTTCAATGTTTTAAATACTCAACAGAAGCAGAATGTTACTTTAAACTTAATTATTAGTAATTTACAGGGTTTGATAAAAGGTAGGACTGCATAATTTGTCTGCTCTGTGATGAATAAGTCTGTATATATAGGGCTTTTCACTTAAATATGAGAATTCTTTAGAGTAAAATGTCTTTGTTGTAAAGATTTCCAAAGAGTTACTGGTTTAACCTTTGGGTGAAACACAGCTAACAGTGGGGAGAAAGTAGCAGATCGGTTAGTTTGCTTCAAGAAAAGAGCTTTTAATTGAACATTTCACATGATAGAAAATTTTGTGTGTTAAGCTTTCATGTGTAACCACATCATCCTTTTTCTGGCAGTGTTCTTAGCCCATTCTTCTGGGCCCTGTGGTTGTATGAGACGGTGTTGATTTTGTTTTTCTGGTATAAAAGTCCAGTTCTGGTGCAGCTCAATGTACAGTGCATTACTGACTATGTGAACTGAGCACCTTTGTCCAGCCAGTACTCCCTCAGTTGTGTACTGCATGTTTTGGGCTTTGCTGGGAAGTTTGTTTTGGGTTTTTTGTTTTTTTTTAAGATGAGATATCTCAATGTATAACATAAACAAGGATGTTGCTTCAAGCTGTTTGGCCTGGAAATTGCTGCTATCAAGATCACTTGCTGCTTACAGATAAATGAATCTGGGCCCAGAACTTGTGAAATTTGGAGAGTTTGTGTCTTTGCTTCTGACATGCAAACTCAAGATCTCCCCTTAGTGTGCTTTACCAAGGCTCTTCAAAGAGAAAGCAGGTTATGTAGGTTAGAGAGGAGTGTCTCAAAACAACTCCATGTAATTATGTGTTCAGCTGAGGTGATTATTTTTTACAGTAAGTTAGAGCACAGTGCAGACAGCAATACTGAAATGTTGCTTTCCTAAGGAAAACAGTGTTTTGTGGGGTTTGGGGCAAGGGGAGAGGTGTGTGGCTGTGATGTCATGATTCTGTAGGCACTAGTGTATGGACTACAGCCACTGACAATTTTAAGTTTTTATTTCCCAGGCATTGGTTATTCTGCTATTTATTCTTCTTTGATTAGACGTTTCTTCTTTTCTTGTGCTTTTTATGCTCATTTAGAAAATATTCTCAGCAGAGATGTTAACAAATTCAGTAAACATCATAAATTCCTAGCTTATGAAATATAATTATGTGCCTGATAAGGTGTTCAAAAGAATAACCATGATGGTAAGATGGGATTGTTTGCTATGCACAGAAGAATCCTGTTAAGGAATGTTGTGAGCAGGAAAAATCCAGAGTAACCAGAGTAGCTGGAGTTCTTTATTTAGTAAAGAGGGTTTTGAGAATTAGGACTGCTGAGTGCACTGATTAAAGCAACATCCTTCTGAGAGCAGAAGGAATGTTTTCTCTGCTCTCGTATTAAGTATTTGTAAAGCTTGCTTCTGTGCTGTGTGAGAAAGTTTTGCTTAGTGTTAAGTGTATTTATTGAATGCAGAATATTTGGAAAAGCTGCTAAAATCTGAGAAGCCTGTACTGAGCACATGCAAACAACAGTCTCTTATCTGTGTGCATCATCTCTCTTCCAATCCTCCCCATCCTTCACAGCCTTTCATCTTGACAGAACTAGGGTAATCCTGTTTCAGGTCAGGATATGTGTTTGGCTGACATAAATGCTGATGTATGCTAGATTTCAGGCTTTGGCCTTTAGGTCTGTGAGAGCACAGCACAAAGAAAAAGTATCTGTCAGTTTATGTCTGATCATCTCTTTTCCTGAGTAGCAGAATGTTACTGGTAGGGGATTTTGAGTACAAAAGGCTTTTGGCTAAATTGACGTATTAACCCTGAAAAAGGCACTTGACAGTGCAAATTGCAGCTGAAATAGTTGATTATGACTATGACATGTGATTAATTAATAGAGCTTCACAGGAAATGCTGGCCAGTCATTAATTTTAATCCCTTCCAGAATACAGTCATCTGAGGGAATCCAAATTCTGGATTACAAGTAAAAGCTATATATCAGTAAATGTGTTAACAGATTTTTTTACCTTTTTTGTTCTGGTTCTAATTTTGCTTAAAATGATATATGGTCATTAACTCCATTCAAAGAATGGAATTTAATCTGGTACCTTTTTCTTACCTTGCATTACAAACCTGTCTTAATTACCAGTTTCTCATTGGTCCTTCATTTTCATGCTGTTGCAACTGTTGGTGAATTTTGCATATGAGTGCTTGTAGCATTTGTCATTATGAATTTTTGTGTTTTGGAAGCAGATGTAGAGTAACTAGTAAGTGTTCTAGTGTTCTTTCTGCAGTACTTGATTATTTAGAGTATTCTCTGTTTTCAAGATGGGGACACCAGTGCAACAGAGAGTGGTGATGAGGTTCCTGTGGAACTGTACACGGCTTATCAACACACACCAACGACAATTACTTTAACTGCTACAAGAGTTACAAAAGTCAATGATAAGAAGAGGAAAAAAAGTGGAGAGAAAGAACAGAACATAGCAAAATGTAAAAAAGTAAGTGAATATAATTTCTCTTATTACTTTGTGTTATAATTTATAGCTATGTGACATTTCTTACCAAGAGACACTGATATAAAAATCAGGCTATTTTACTACCTGGGTTTAGCTTGAAATATATTACTCTGCAGTAAATTAGTGTCTTCCTGGGTGCCTGACCCCCACGAGTCCTCCTTATTTCAAGTTAATATATCCTGCCTGGGCATGTTCAGTTTTATAATGGAGGCAGAATCTCCCCACAGGAATTGCATTTACTGGACCATTTTAAATAGTTAGAGGTGGTGCAGAACAAGCTTTGGGTTACCCAAAGAAGAGTTCCTTGGAAGTCTTCATTTGTGGTGGTTTTAAGTACAGAAGTGTTTGCCATCGGTTGTCCTGATGTGACTCCATTTATTTGAGTAGAAATTGTTTAGAAGTGTGCTGTCAGAAAGCTAGCTGCTAAACTAATTAAAGTAAAAAAATAATGACATTATGCTGTTTAGCTGCAGTTGTACAAACAGTATTAGGTGAAGACAAAACATATGGGAGGAAGTAAAGTACATGAAACTTCCTGAACAAGTGGTTTTCATGGGTAATTTCCTTGGCTTGGATGAGAATTTTGTTCTTTAAAACTTCAAAGTCAGAATAAGTTATTGATGTCTTTTTTGCTCTCTTTTGTAAAACATTTCCTTTTGATTGAATAATTCTCAGTACAAATCAATTGCCATGTATTCTTCTGTTACCTCTGATATTTTAGCTTGGATTCTGAATTTCTGGAGAATCAAGTTGTAATGTGAGATAAAGGTAGAGGTACCTGACTACTGTGCACTTAGTTAGGAATGCTGAATGCTTTTAAAATACATTTTGTGAGACATAACCTCTTACCTTCTTGAGATTTCAGCATAGTTTGTTCTTTTCTTTTCATCTTTCGTGTTTAATTGAAAAGTTGTTCATTAATAGGTTTTCAATTCTTTAAGAGATTTTTGTATTTCCTCCAGTGAATATGAATATCTTAATTTTATTCCAGGCATTTCGAGAAGGATCCAGGAAGTCTTCAAGAGTAAAGGTAATGTGATTTTGTTTGGGTTTTGTTTCATACCTTAACTGTATGTTACTTAAATAATAAGCATCAAGAATATAACTGGGGCTGTACCCTAAGAACTATTCTCTCTTGGTAGCTAATATATTACATATGCATCATAGTGATTTTAAATTAAGGCATGAGCACTACATCTCTGTCCTCTGAAATTAACTGAAATAATTAGTGCAAATTTTTGTTTCAAGAGCCAGTGGATTAATTGGGGCTCATGTGTGCTGTGCAAGGGAGTAAAATTGAGTGAACGCTTCATTTAAATTTAGTGGCTCCAGCTTTTCATAACTGTTTAGCAGCAAAATAATGAAATAGCTGTATTGAATTTGAAAGCTAAGTTAGTGGTTCTGCTCTGTCAAACCTCCATCTACACCTGGTGGGACTCTGTATATCTGGCAGGATTTTAATCACTGGTACTGGCATAGTCTGAGGGAATTGTATTGGGATGTCTGCTTTGTAAGATTTAAATGTTACAGTAGTCTTTAAATTTTCTGTGACATAAAAATGTGCATGGTGTGAGAACTAGGTATTTCCATGGTTCATTCATACTTGGAATATATAAAAACAAGTGGGATGCAATTTATGCTTCAAATGTATAAGATGTGCCTTGGGAAACAGTGAAGATGGATTGGGGAAGAAAAATCTCTAATTTTGTGGGGCTTTTTCAATATGGCGCTTGTTAAGGTTCCATTGTTTTTTCATGGTTGTCTTAGCATCACAACTTTGAAATGCTGTTTGTGTGTATGGTTTTCTTCATGCACAAAAGAAATGTAACCAGGTAAATTGAATTGCTGAACTACTTGTGTTTTATTAATGTTTAATAGTGTCTCTGCTCAGGTGGATAGAAAAGGGAGCGTTGGCTGGCTGCTGCTGTCCGTAAGGAGCTTTGGTTGGCTGCAGCCTGGCTGCTGCTTGTGAGGTCTGGAGGTACAATGGCACTTTCTTTAAAAGTGAAAGGATCTGAAGCACTGCAGAAGGAAATTGTATAGTGAGGAGCAGATAAGGAGGGAAAAATTTGATGTGCAAAGCCTGTAATGTTAGAGTCACAACCTTAATGTAGCAGGTGTACGGTTAGTGAAGTTTAGTAAGTTATGCAGCAGAAGAAAAGATACAGCATGATCTTTGAAGTTGAAAGGAGAATGAATATCAAGTCTGTGTATTACAGGATAAAAGCTGGAGTTCTCTGTATTTGCATATGTTCACAAAAGTTGAGTGGGCAGGGAGACCTGACCCTCCAACTCCTGCACTTAAATTCGTGATGCAGTGCAGTTGTGGGAGGAAACAATGTCACTCTCCATTCTCATCCCACTGAGAGCAGGAGTCACTGTTGAGGAGGGAAAGCATTCCTGAACTTGGGTGATACTTACTAAATAATAAAATTCTTGAAAGGACAAATGTAATGGGACTGAATTTAACTCAATGTTTTTAAGTAATACAAAGTTTTATACTAGACTTGCTAAAGAAACCCAACCCGTAAAAAGTGGCATACCTTTGCCCATCAGTTTGTGTCTTGTTTAAGAATTTTTCTTTTTTTTTTTTTTAATATCTTGCCTTCTAATATCTGGTGACTTACTTCAATTTTTAGGGCTCAGCTCCAGAGATTGATCCTACTGACAGTTCAAACTTTGGATGGGAAACTAAAATCAAGGCATGGATGGATCGTTATGAAGAAGCAAATAATAACCAATACAGTGAAGGTGTCCAGAGGGAGGCACAAAAAATAGCTCTCAGATTAGGCAATGGAAATGACAAAAAAGAAGTTAGCACCAGCAATCTGATTTTCAAACCTCCAGTAGAGGTAATGAGCTGTGCCTTGTTGTGTTACTGCATGCTGTGTTTGTGCCATGACATTAGATGCCTTAAAGAAACCCCAACCAACCAAAAATCCCCAAACCAAAAAAATAAAAAAAAAGCCACAGGGAAAAAAACACAAAAAAAGGGACTTCACATTTTCACATTCACTTTCTTTTCCGTGTCTCAACAGATTTGAGCATCAGAATTTTAACATATTTTTCAGATTTTTATACATTCTGTAGCACCCTGGTTATGTTTACATTTCCATATCATTTATCCTAAAAAGTAACTAAGGTGTTGGTTTCAGCCTGAATATTGGATTGTCCTTAGACTGTCTCTTGACACATGGTCAGCTTTAGTCAGCTTTGCTGCTGTTTCTGTGTGAGAGATACCTGGAGTTGTTAGAGTAGAAAGAACCATTGGAACTTGATACCCCCTACTTTGTGTATCGAGATGTTCATTGTCCACATTTTCCTTAAGGTGTGGTAAGTGTTCTAGATGTTCAATGGTGATATTTCTGATAGTGATTCTTTTTCGTCTCATCCTGTAATTTCTAATTTATGAAGAAATTGTGCAATGCTTTTTCCTAGCCATATTTATCAGTAACTTACCAGTTACTTATACGCTTAAAATCAGAGCCATGTAAAAAACTTAGCATTTTGTAGCAGAAATCTGGAGGAGTAGTTACTGTAGCAGATTAATGGAAGCATCTTTGCTTCTTTTTCTCAAAGACCATCATGGCATATGGGACACCCTCCTTAGAGGATTATCCCTACTTACAGAGCCTTTTGCCTACATAGAGGCTACTTCCTTTTTCATTGGTGATGGCAGTTATGAGAGGTGTGAGTTCACTAATTGCCAGGGTATGTATTGGTTTTTAATTAAAGCCATCCTTCCATCTAAAGATATGAAAATGAATTTGGAAACTCTGTCAGGATTCTTTTTTTTTTTTTTCAATTATTATGTTATTTCCCTGTTCTGCTTTTTCTTTAATGAGTTCTGAATGTCTGCATGTTTTGTTTTGTTTTGTTCAAAGGAATTGTAGCTTTTTGAAAGTGTTGTGCAAAACAACGCAGCAATTCATCCTAGTCATGTTGAGAGTTAAGTGCACTAAAGGCTATAGTACTTGAATTGTAAAAACATGAATATGTTGGTTTTTAGCCATGTCCTGGAGAGCTAGGGCCAAAGCATTCCTTGTGTCTAAATTGATAACTAGTGGCATTGCTAGGTGAGCAAGACACCTTGGTCAGTTCAGTCTGGAGGTTTAATTACAAAAAGAAGGGGCTTTTTTAGTTCATATAAAATTGTTTAATAGTTGTGAAAATATAATATGCTATTAATGGAAAAATGGTAGAAAGTAAAAATTCATAAATGAATCTATGTCTTTACAGAGTTATGTGCAAAAAAACAAGAAAATTTTAAAGGCTGCCAAAGACTTGCCTCCTGATGCACTTATTATTGAATACAGAGGAAAGTTCATGCTGAGAGAACAGTTTGAAGCTAATGGATATTTCTTTAAAAGGTTTGTTCATTCTTTATATTTCAGTCAAGTGATTGTTAAAATGATGCTTGCCAAACTGTTGCTTCAAGTACAAGTGGATCTTAGTTACCAGCAGTGTCTTGTATTTTACTTTGTGTGATTAAAAGTAATGACAGCTGGAACCTTTCCTGTCCCCTTCTCTTCTGGGTATCCTTACAGATTTATTCAGGAGCTAGTTTTCTCTTTTTTGTTCCTCCCTGATTATAGAATTCCTGCATGCTCAGTTGGGTAGGAAAAAGACAGGTTCTGCCATCATAAAATAATGAGTATATTAATGGTAAAGGCTTTATCTTTTGTGAGAGAAATGGATTCTAAGTCCACAAGGCTGAGAATGAAATTGGACACAGGTGAGCTTGGGGCTGTTTTACTGCCACAGTTCTCTAGTTAGTTTACTGAGCAGTGTGTGGCTGCTTCCTTCTTCCTGTGGGTTGGTTTTGATGCTGCCACTAACTGCATGAACACACCTCCTCAGAAATTTGCAGAAGGCCTCTTGAAGGAGATGGAGCTTTTGCTCAGTAAAGATACAAGATTCCTTGGAACTTGGAATAGCAGAATTTAAAGTATGACTTCATAAAGTATTTGGAGGCCCCTTTCCTTCAGGAGGGTTGGTGCTAGTGATGCTGCAGGTGTTAGGCAGGGATGTGGTGGTCTTACTTATTTAAGTTTAGTTATTACTAATTACTGTATTACTTATTTTAGTTTTTTTATTTAAAAAACTATTCTATGTGGTGTATAAATTTCTGAGTTTCATTTTGGGGCGTGTCATAAAAAAAGTTTAAGAAATTTGAAAAACTTTAACTGTGTGTCTTCCATGTCTAGTGCTTGCTCTGTTCATGTTCTCCCTGTGGATCCTATGCAGATGATACAGGGCTGTAACTCCATCTTGAGGTATTCTGAGAATCTATGTGGGGAATATATCACTATAATACATATAATGAAGCTTGAACATGTCATTCTTAGATTAGCCTCCAAATTTGGTGTATTGTACCAAGCATCATGTTGCAAAGCTGACTAATAAGGAGAATAAGCACTGTTTATCATCTTGAAAAATTACGAAATTCCCAATTTTCTTGTGTGTTTTTCAGGCCGTACCCATTTGTTTTGTTTTACTCCAAATTCCATGGGCTAGAAATGTGTGTTGATGCAAGAACTTTTGGAAATGAGGCTCGATTTATCAGGCGTTCATGTACACCAAATGCAGAGGTGAGCACATTTAGAAAGTTAAACTAGGTTTCACTTACTTAGGAATCTCCTTTTCCATGAGATTCTTGGTAATCTGAGCAATCCCTACAATTTTTATACAAGAACTTGAAAGTAATTCATGATAATATAATAACATTCTCTTGATTACAGGTGAGGCATGTAATTGAAGATGGAACAATTCATCTTTATATTTACTCCATCCATAACATTCCAAAGGGAGCAGAGATTACCATAGCATTTGATTTTGATTATGGAAATTGGTAAGTATTTGAGAATACTGTTCTAAAATACCTCTAATGCTCACTAAGTTACTTTGCAATTCAGAATGGCATTGGTTTTGCATCATTTACTTTCTTGCATGTTTTAATAACACAAAGCTCCTTAGGCACTGTATTTACAGTGAGCAATGAGTGTGTGGGCAGAGTTGTGTATTTTTATGAGTGCATTCTGTGGCCTGCTCTTACTGCAGCTTGGATGCAGTGCTGTGCAGAGCTGCCTTTGCTGCTTGACCTGAACTGTGTGAGCACAGAGCTCGTGTGCTGATCAGCACGGGGTCACACCATCTCAAGATACTGGGCACTGTTCAGAGTTGTAGACATTCTCCTTCTAAAAATACATACTAGTTGTGTTTAGTACCTGAAACAACTGACAGCTTGTTTCAGTTAAACATGTTTGAATTTCCTGTGTATTCCAGTGGAGCTTAAAATTGTGCAAAAGTGACTCTGAGTTTGGTGTGCTCGTGTTGTAAATTGTCTGCCATTTTTGCATATAAAATGAACTCTCTAACTTCATGCATCTGTTTTATGTTGGTTATATTTCCACCTAGGATTATACTCAGGTTTTAGATGTCTTTTGGCCTTCAAGCAGAATACTAACCTTGAATTTAAAAGAATTCTGTGTGGCAGAGCTAGAGAATTAACCAGTAGATAAGGTTTTTGAGTTACAGTAGTGTTGTATATTGTGGTGAAAATTCTTGTGACCTGCATGTTAACATAGTTGGTTTGCATTATAGCAGATGTTTAATGTGAAATATCAGTGATTCAGTATGGAAGGGTCTCATTGCTGTACAACCTAATCAAATATGCCTTCTCACATTTAATTACTTGCAGTAAATACAAAGTGGATTGTGCTTGCCTCAAAGAAAATCCTGAGTGTCCAGTTCTCAGACGTTCCGAGCCTACAGAAAACATCAATACTGGATATGAAACTAGAAGGAAAAAGGGAAAGAAAGAGAAAGATGTTTCAAGAGAAAAAGAGACTCAAAATCAGAACATCACATTGGATTGTGAAGGAGCAGCCACCAAAATGAAAATTGCAGATAATAAACAGAGGAAGCTCTCTCCCCTCAGGCTGTCCATTTCTAATAATCAGGTACTGACACCAAGATGCTCAGAAATACTTTAAACTTTCTCATTTGAGAGTGATTTTTGATCTGTGTTTTGTGTCATGCTTTCAAGAAATGATAGCTGGGATATGGTATCTTCTCCTCGTCTTTTAATGTAATATACAGTGCTTATATTCACAGGAGAGCTTGTATTGTTTTTCAAAATTGAAGAGTAGGAATTGTGGGAAGAAAAAAGCTGTTAAAAGTGCATTTACATTTTCCCATACACTTTCTTTATGGTAGCACCATATGTATCACCCCAGGAAAAAGCTACTAATTGCCTGGTGTCTATGTTTAGATAGATATATTTTAGGACAAACTTTAAATGTTTGTCTAGTCCTTTATGTAAAAGTGAAATTGCATATAGGACTTGTGAATGCTTAATTAGTTTCAAAGTTACACTTTCATACTTGTTTTTTCTTTCAAAACAGAAAACCATTGTTAGTTAGGTAATTTCTGTGTTTCCATATGATGTGGCACCATCATTAGATTCTATAGTGAATGTTCAAATGGAAAATGTGACTGCAGTTGACACTTCAGAGCTGAGTAAAACTTCAATTACTTCTGTGTAATTGATAACATCTATTTTGGCATTCATTCCATTTCACTAAAAGTAACACTTTTTTGTGGGTGGATAATATAAAGCTCCTATGGTTAGAGCAGTGGCCATTGTTAGTGTCCTAAAGTTTCCTGTGTTTTGAAGGTTTAATTCTGATACTTCTTTTTGCTTGGTTGGATGAGGGAGTGGGGATGGAACACTTTTCATCCTGATTTGTTAGGTTGGCTGCTTAGGATGTAGTGATCTGAGGATTCTTAGTTCTTTGTAGCTTTCAGTTCACTCTAATTTACAAAAGGAGTAGAATTTCTGTAAAACAGTCGCTTCCATCTTGCAGGAGCCAGATTTCATCGATGATATAGAAGAAAAAACTCCCATTAGCAATGAAGTAGAAATGGAATCAGAGGAGCAGATTGCAGAAAGGAAAAGGAAGATGGTAAGTTGGGAAGCGAGTAGCTGCCTAAAAGGCATCATTAAGGCTTAGTGACACCTGCTCTTCCTATGCTAATTTCTGCCTTTTTGTGGGCTTGTACAGTCTGAGCATGTGCAAAGTCAGATCCTTACATGAACTTAGCCTTAAAATGCAAGGCTTGCTATTTGAGAACAGTTCATCTGGGTTCATCACTGCATTCTGACAAAAATCTGCTTTTCTCTTCAATTGTATATCATTTTTTAGTGTCTTTAGATGATTTCTGCAGTGACTGTTTTAGATCTCATTATTTGCTCTTTTATTATTGCTTGTGATGTGTAATGACTATTTTTATAGCTAGCATTGGGAATTAAGATTTTCCCCTATTATATTTTAATTCCCTACTTGAATAAAAAGTCACAGAAATCCTAATTTTTGGGTTTTGGTAGAGCATTGTTAATAAAACTAGCATCTTAAAATCTGCCTTTTTCTGTTAAGTATTCAAAAAATTAAACAAGTTCTTAAATTTAAAGTAGGATTCCCTTTTTTGTCAAGCTGGTATGGATGCAAGCCTTTCTTCAGAAGCCCAGTATTTGCAGTGATTGTAACCTATCTCTTTAATCTGAGCTTCTGCTGAACTTGATCTTCATGTCAGACATATACTGAACATATTTAGAAGTACTTAAAGAAATAGGAGTGAGAATAATTACATATTTATATATATGGGAGATTATGACTAAAACTAATCATGATTATTGTTAAATCCATCAGACAAGAGAAGAACGGAAAATGGAAGCTATCCTGCAAGCTTTTGCCAGACTAGAAAAAAGAGAAAAAAGAAGAGAACAAGCTTTGGAAAGAATCAGCACAGCAAAAACGGAGGTTAAATCAGAATGCAAGGAAGCACAGATTCTCAATGATGCTGAATTTATTCAGGTAGTTATCTGGAGCTTTATTATAAAGCTAGCTTTTAACATTGCATATTTTATCAGTTTGGCTGGCACACTGCATTTTAAGACGTATGAATTTTTTTTTTAATCTCTGAACTCAATTATATGTTACCAAAATGTTCTTTGACATTACACTTTATTAGCTCCTGATTTTTTTTTTCCAGATAAGATACATATAGAATTCTTTAATGAAGAATTTCAGTTACATGAATTTATGCAAACATACACACACACACACCCCAGCTGTGTAATTCAGTCTGTCTTTGAAGTTCAGGATAGAACATTTATCAGTGATGACTTTAGCCACAGGAGGTGACTGTCCTTAGGCACCCTCTGTAACCAATGGAGAACTATTTGTTTTTTCAATGGGTTTTTCAGGAACACATAGTATTCCAATCTTTCTGTTATTTTAAAGGAAATGAGTTAGTAAAGTGGTTTTTTTTTCTGAGTTCTTGCAGATGATACTTCATGTTTTATAAGTTTTTAACTCTGTTGTTAATGGATGCTTCTTAGTTTGCAAATACTAATTTAATGATTCCCAGTCCAGGTTGTTTCCCTGAGCTATGTGTGTCAGCATTCTCTAAAGTACCTTTTGTGACAAAGCTAAACACCTAGCTAAACTATGAATTGCCAAAAGAATATTGGATTGAAAGACATGGTGATATAAGCAGTTGATTTCTAGCTTATGGATGAATGAATGTCATGATCTGACTGGTGATGGGTGTGTGTGAGCACTGCTGATGATGATACAGCAGGTGCTTGGGAGGAAGCTACAGGAAATCCTGTCCTTTGCCTTCAAGGAGAGAACTGTTGTAGTTCTGACAACAAAAATGAGGTTAATAATTTCTTCTGTAAAAGAAGAGGGAACTGACTTCTTTTCTTTCCTAAGAAAGATAAGTAGCTCTAAAAATGTGTGGGATCTGATTACTTGACTTTTGTCTTGTCCCAGGAACCGGCAAAAGAAGAAACTGCCACCAAGCCCACCCCAGCCAAAGTGAACAGAACTAAGCAGAGGAAAAGCTTCTCCCGGAGCAGAACTCACATCGGGCAGCAGCGCCGGCGGCACAGGACCGTCAGCATGTGCTCAGATATCCAGCCCTCCTCTCCTGATGTGGAAGTCACTGCACAGCACAACGAAACTGAGAATGCAGCACTGGTAGCTGAGCCTGAAACAGAAACTGTTGTTACAGAAATGGTTACTGAAACAGAAGCTCCAGCACTTAGTAAATGCCCTACAAAGTATCCAAAAACAAAGAAGGTAAGTCTCTTGAGGGATGAGGAAAAGATGACCTTAACAGAGTTTAAAAAAATTATAGGCTATTTCATCATGCAGTGTGCAACTGCCTGTATGGGTTGTTTTAAAAATGTTTACTCATTTCTTGAAAAATCACCATTGTATAGTCACTCACTGGTAATACATTGAAATATGTGTAACATCGTTTGGTGGAAGTTAGTTTGGATTGAAGACACTTCCAAAATACATCTTCAGAGCAGTTTGGGAACAAAATGTTTTCTAAATGAGCTTTCTAAATGGATTGAATATATTTTGAAATAACTAATTAAAGCTGAATTTAAAGAGAAACCCAAAGAAATAAAAGTTGCCTTTCTTCCTCTGTTCATTGTATGCTTCAGATAGCAAACAATATCTCCAAGAAGCTCCCTAACTCCTAGTACTTCTCAGCTGTCTGTTCTGAAGTAAATGGATCTAAACACCCTGAATGTGTATGTGCATGTCTGGAGGGAAAATTTACTCTTTAATGCTGCTTTGCTTTTAAATTTCTTTCCATTCGACTGCATTGCAGAAAAGTTGTACGAAATGGCACGATATTAAAAGACGCTCAAAAATCTTAAATCTGGAAGTACAACTAAAGCAGTACAGCTTTCTGCTTTAAACTTCACAGAATACATTAAAAAGTGTTTGTAGTGTGATTTATAAGAAAATTTTAATCAGTGGAGGGAAAAGGGCAGGTGGGGAGTCAAAGGTCAAAACTTCTTGTCAAAAGAAAAATAACAATTTTAAGATGGTTCTCTATCTTAAATCCCCAAACATAATTAAGATTAGTTTTTTCCAAAAGGTACCTGAGTGATTCTGTAACACTGCTTGTTTGCATCACTGTTACATTCTTGTGAGGGGGAACACTTCTTCCTTTCTTGCTTGTTGCATAGCAGAAAAGAAAGAAGAAATGTTTAATACTCTGAAACAGCAACAAAGTGCAGTAAAATTCAGGCTTCAGGTATCTGTGAAATGTCTCTGCATTGCATCCATTGTACCCTAAGTGCAGAGAAGGTCTTGCTTTAAAAATTTATAAAATAAAAATGGATTTAAAAAGACAAAATAAAATTCATTATGATATTTTGTGTTAAAGCCTTGATATCATATTAATATTTACTGTTGTGTGTCCTTAATTTTGAATCACTGTAAAATCCAGGAGGTTAGTTTATCTGTTAATAAAAACTAAAATTTACTGGCATATATTTTTTAAAACACTGAACCTAGGAAATACTAGCCTTTTTGGACCAGTGTGTCTTTGTGTTCAATTGCACCACATTTACTACCTCAGTTGAAGAGTGTTGAAGGCAGGTGCCTGACATGTTGACTGAGGCACAGTCCTGACAGTATGGAAATCTGATGAGGGGCTTCTTTAACTTTGCTCTGTTAATGTTACACTAATTCTCCTCAGCCTGGATACTCAGGCACAAGTTGAAATTTTGTTTTAGAATTCTGTTACTGAATTGACATCCTAATTACAGTTGACCTAGGCACTTTTATTGTAATGTTCAGTGAGAATTAAATGCAGAAGAACTAAGTGTAGTTTACAACAAAAGGAAATAACTAAACACCCCTGCCCTTCCCCCAAACTGGTGTGTCAGCAAATCTGTACTGATTTCTTCTGCTCTTCCCATGATTTCACTAAAACAGCTCATTCTTGCCAGGTCTTCTTAAACTTGGAGCCTGGAAACCATATCTGGTTTGTGTGGTAGTTGACTAGATGAATAATTCAACTAAACACTTATAAAAAGCCACTGGTAAACACACTCATAAAACACTAATTTTTTTTTTCTTTCTCTGTTTAGCACTTGGTTAGTGAATGGTTAAGTGAAAAGAGTGATAAAGCAGGGAAGCCTGCAGACACTGTGCCAGAAAGGCCCCTACGCATAACCACGGACCCTGAAGTTCTGGCTACCCAGCTGAATTCCTTACCTGGCCTCACTTACAGCCCACACGTGTATTCCACTCCAAAGCACTATATCCGTTTTACTTCTCCATTCCTCTCAGAAAAGAGGAGGAAAAAAGAACCTGTGGAAAACATTACTGGCTCTTGTAAAAAGGTAACGCTTCCCTTCATTGTGGTGTTCTACCCCATATTAATTAAAAAGAAGTCTTTATTTACTAGCATAAATTCAGGCAGAAAAAGGCTGTTTGACAAACCAGTCGTGCTACACATTTTGAAACGTTCATCATTAAAGTTTTAAGTTGCTAATTGGAACTTCTGGGTTTTTTACAGCGTTGGTTGAAGCAGGCTTTGGAAGAAGAAAACTCAACAACGATTGATAGATTTAATTCACCATCACAGGAGAGATCTAGAAGTCCAGCCATCAATGGTGAACATAAAAGTCCTTTATTACTGAATGACAGCTGTTCCTTAACAGGTGTGAAGCTTTTGTAAATACACTACATAAGAGCTGTGACGAAGTATCTGATTGTGGAGCACTGTTTTTAAATTGATGACTTGATGAAAATTCCAGGAGTATTTGCATGTTTTCCTGATACTTTCTTTGACAGAAATGTTTAGTTGTATAGCAGTTGGGAATTTTTCCCCCTTTAATGTGTATTAGATAAGAAACCATTATATATCCTAGCATTTACAGTCAACAAAAGACTAATGGTTTTGGTGTTAGTATTAAGAGGTCAGGTTATAAATTTAATTTTCTATGCTTTCTATATACTTAGAATCCCTTTAAAATTCAGTATGCCAATGTAGCACAGAGGGGGAAAAGCTGTGTAATCTTGTAGGCATAATAAAAAATTGGAGTGCAGTAAAACCACCTTTTAGCTGAACAGTCTTAAAAATGTATGGAAGTTGACTTGGCCTTCTCTGGAGACCTGGGCAGTTCTTTCCAGCATCCTAGCACACTGAATTCCCTTACTGATATATCTGTAGGCTGCTACGAGTTTATTTTCCAGGAAGCCTGTAGGCTGTTAAAAGTTCATCTCTCAGCAAGCCTACCCTTCAGAGATTTTTTTTATCTTAAAATTCATTAATTTGGAATTAACAATTTAATTACCTAAAGTACTTAAACAACTGTAAGTGATTGTTATATCTAGAAATCATATAACTTTTTTCTAATTTTAACACACAGATCTAACCACACCACTAAAAAAGCGAAGACTGTATCAGCTGTTGGAGTCTGCTTTCTCAGAAACCTCCACACCTACTCCTTCTCCCTATGCCACACCAACCCATGCTGACATCACTGCCTCCGAGCCATCGTTGTTTGCCACTCCTCCCCGGGTCAAAACAGAGGATGACGCTTGTAGAAATGGTTACAAACCCATCTATTCACCAGTTACTCCTGTAACTCCATGTATACATGGAAATACCATGCACTTTGAGGTGAGGTTTACCATGAATTACACAGCATTCAGAGAAAGTGTTCAGACATTGCAGTGTAAATCAGTATTTTGTAAAACTCCTGCTATAAAATGCAGGAGAGGTATTTCTTTAGGCTAAAAAATTGACTTGCAATTTCTTCTTGTTTATTTAGAATATTTCCTCACCTGACAGTTCCCCAGAAATAAAAAGGCGAGCTTACAGTCAAGAGGTAAGGAAATTTGCCAAACCTGCAAATGGTATCATTGCAAGTTCCTGAGAATTTAAAGGCTAACTTCCCCATAGGTTTTACTTGCTTACTCCTTTATATTTCCACTTTACCTCTTATATTTTCTGTTTTAAACTGGTTTCTCTCTGTATCACTTAAAAATCATGATTTGGATCAGGACCACCTTTTATAACGGAAAGGAGTAACTACTACAATTTGTAAATAGGAACAGAAAGAGAACACTTTGCTTTCCAGGCTGTAGTTAGATTCAGATTACCATTTCTCCTTGTTACCAGCATTTCTTAATTGTTTCTGTTGATCCCAGTTATGCTCAAAGTGAAAGAGCAGAGCAGAAGGTTAGTGAGTGAGCAAAGGTGGTGGATTAGTTGAAGAAGGAGTGCTGTTGGAATATGCCTGGGTATTCCCAGCCTGCAGGGAGCATGTGTCCTGCCATGGGGCTTCATCCTAAAATTCAGAAGTGTCTTGGAAACACTTCCTTGTCCTGCTTTGAAATAGGTGTTTTGACACTGAGGGATGATTGCTTTTACATTGAAGCAAGTGCTTTCAAGCTTCCTGGCCTGGGACTTGCTCCTTTTGAAGCTCTGCCCCTTCCTCTGCCAGTCATAAATAAACCCTGACACTTAATATTTATTTTTATTTTGGTTAATGTACATTTATTAAAATGCTTTCACATAATACATGGGAATAGTAAAACTAAGAATCTGGCTGTAGAATTGTTTCTTAAAAATTGATAAATTCGTGGTACTGGCAGGCCTTTAATCCCACTTAACAGCACATCTGAATGTCAGATAGGTTTGATGGAGCGTGAAAAAATAGTTACATGTTTTTTCTTCATGCAGGGCTATGACAGAGCATCGATTCTAGCACTGAATTCTTTCAGAAATTCCAACCTGAACGAAATGGGCCTGCAAGAAATAAAGACTATTGGATATTCTAGTCCAAGGAACAGAACTGATGTCACACGGCAGTGCACTGGAGAAATGGAATCTGTGTCAGACCTCCAGCTGGGACTCGAAGTAATTGAGCAAAGTGCACTGCATAAAAACCTGGAAGCCCCCACACATGATAGGACTGATTCAAACAGCCAATTAGAAACTGCTCATTGTGGACGGGGCACAATTTATTCTTCCTGGGTAAAAAGTCCTGACAGGACAGGTGTAAATTTCTCAATGAATTCTAATTTGAGGGACTTGACCCCTTCACATCAGTTGGAGGTAGGAGGTGGATTCAGAATAAACGAGTCAAAGTGCCTGATTCAAGACGATGCAAGAGGCATGTTCATGGAAGCATCTGTTTTTTGTACTTCAGAAGATGGAATTGCACCTGGCTTTGGAAGGACTGTCAATAACGACAATTTGATGGATGGAAATTGCACACCCCAGAACCCTCCACAAAAGAAAAAGGTTATACATTTAAGAATCATTTGGTCTGTCTTCCACTGTCTGCTCATGATGTTTCTATGACAGAAAGAACCCCAGTGTAATAAAAACCAACTCATGGCTCATATTTACATACTACAGTGTAGTAGACATTCAGGAGAAGTATTGAAGGGCAAAGAGCAAAGCTGCATAAAACTATTAGTAAATTTATTTTTTCAACGTAAAAGATACAAATTCTATTTCATAAGAGTCTTAAATGAATTGCCCAATAAATAATTGCTTTTCAGGTTTGAAAATGGTTGCTTATGCCACCTGGTGTTACAATACTCTGTTATACAGAATATATACTGTCATCTTAGAGACCACATACTGTGAGCATCTGTTATGAATTACTGCAAGAAGTTGCAAGAATAGATTTATGTTACTCAGACTTGAAAGTTAAAACTGCACAGAAATCCTTAGTTCCAAGAAATATTTTTCTTGGCTTAATTTGGTTTTTTGGGTTTTTTTTTTTTATTGTTTGAAAAATAAGCTCAATCTAAATTTGCTGCTCTCATGAAACAGTTGTAGATAAGTGATATTGTCATGGCTAACTCAAACCAGGATTGGAAGTTACTTTGTGTAATTCTTAGACTGCATTGTAGTGTCAGGTTGACTCCCTTTGCAGAAAGAATGACAAAGATGGAAGGCACTGGGCTCCAGTGTACCAGTTTGCCTGTTCTGTCTCATCACAGACTAATAATTTTTCTTGTTTGAAAGGGGTGATTTATTTTCGTTACAGAAGTAGTGGTGAGGAGGGTGGGGTTTTCTGCATGTGTACATGGCTGCACAATGGGGTTTAGGGTTTTTTGGTCACATTGCAGCCCCTTGTATATTCCTGCTCCTCTGGGGCATCCTACTGTGAAGCACTGAGGAGTCTTCCTTCAGTAGTTCTTCATCAGAAGTGGATTTTTGTTTACTTGCTTCAAGCTGAGACATAAATGGAGCAATATTGTAGGAGCTCTGATCTGACCTGGTCATGGCCCTGAGAATTTGATAGATATTTTGTGTGTGTGTGTGTTCCTGCAGCCCTGCTATTTTGGCAGACCAGAAAAGAAAACAGAAGCCAAAATTCCTGTAACTTGACAGTCTTCTTTTTCTGAAGGCTAAATTAGGCTTCACAAATCCCAGCAGCACTTGGTACTTCAGTGAGCCTCGCCACATCCCTGGCTGGCAGGGATGGTTTCAGGTTGTTACTGCTGAGAGCTTACGCTGCTCTAACCCTCCACTAAAGAAAGGTGTGGCTGCCCCTGACACCCCCACTCCCAAGGTTCTTGTCTAACAGGCTCAGCTTGAAGAAACAGCCAGAGCAAATTGCATCTGTACCCCTGAAAGAGAAGGGGGTTTAGGATTTCTGAGGACACACAAAAATTTGGAACCTTAGACAGTATAAAAAAAGAGGTGGTGGGCTAGATCCCACCTAAGGTGAAAGGTGAGGATTCGGGAATTTTGTAGGAGATTCATAAAAGCCTTTTCCCTAGAGTCCTGTAAGATGGCAATATCCTTAGGGAGGTCTTTGTAGGATATTTTTGCATATTTCTGTATTTCTGTGGACATTTGCTGCTGTTTTCTCTTACTATTGTACAAGTCCTTTATCAATACAGACCTGTACATCTTGCCACACTACATGGGTTTCTTAACATTTAAGCTTTCTTTAAAGCAGTATTCTTTAGGGGGTCCCTGTTACCTGATGTGGAAATAATACAAAATTGTTTGAAAGTGAGATCAGTTCTTTACCTGAACTTTTTTATGCAAAATGAGGTATTTTTCACTGTTTTTACCCTGACATATGGATGGGTCTCTAATAGATCTGTTTGAAAGCAAACAAACAAAACCCCTTAGGACTGGAAACAGCAGCTGCTTTGGTTTTTCTCTCTGTTTAGAAATGGATGTCCAGTTTTATAGAGGATTAAGCCAGTTAAACATTAATTTTTTTCATTATTGCAGTTTAGTTTGTTGGTTTGGATGCTGTATGGGTTCAGAGCAGGATGTTGATAACTAGAACAAAATCTGTAGACATTAAATGTAATTTTTCCAAACTAGTGTAGTTACTGAATAAAGTAGGTCTGAAGGTCAATATTTTAGGTTTGTAATTCAAATCCTGAAGATTCATGGTGAAAACATTTGAACCTGTATTTTTTTCACTGAAGGCAATTTACTAACCACCAAAACTGGTTTCTCTTACATGGAGCTTTGGTGTAGTGATTGTATATACATAATACATGAGATAGGAACCATGTGTCATTATTTTTAGTAATGGAGTTAGCTTAAAAATATGTTCTTAATCAGTCTGTCTTAAAGGGCAGTAAAGGCAAATTCAAAATAAATGGGAAAAGTAAGTTGCAAATTCTGGATGTTAAAAAAAGGCATGAAGAGCTTAGTGAATCCTTTGATATATGAAGCAGAAGGGGATAGTGGGTTCTCATGCAAGGGAGTCAGTCTCAGACCTGGATGTGACATCTCTTGAAATTACCTTTCCTAGATCAGTGTAATAGTAAAATTCTGCAGTTCAGGAGAAGCTGTAGAGTCCCTTGTAACCACAGCCAAGAGAATGACTTCAGCAGTGGACCTTTTGCTGACCTGTGTCATCTGCTTCTTCTCTGAGGCACAACACAATGCTTCTCTTGGCAGAAGCATTTTTTTAATATCACCTTTACAGTACTCTGTAAATTCCACTGCAGCTGTGGTGAAATATCTTCAGTTAATTTCTGTCCTTTTTTTTTAACCAGTTACATGGTACCTATTACTGAAACATACAGTTCATTTAACAGAAACTGAGAGAAAGAAAATGGGTAAAACTTCCTTTCTGATGTTTGTTTGTGGGTTGTTTTTTCTCCTCAGGTGTCCTTGTTAGAATACCGCAAGAGGCAGCGTGAAGCTCGGAAAAGTGGCTCCAAGACAGACAGCTTCCCCCTGGTTACTGTGTCTCCTCATGCTGCTGCTGCAGGAAATACAAGCAGTAATAATGGTGCTAGTGATGGCTATAACAACAGTGCTGAAAGTGGGGAGCAAACTGAAAACACTGCAAGCCTGCCTTTACCACTGCCAACTGCTGTTTATAATGCAGCTCCAGAGGACACTGGCAACAACTGTGCAGTTAAGGAATCTTCCTCCAGTGAGAAGAGTGAACCAGAAGTTCAGTGGTGAGCCACAAAACTACAGGATTTCAATTTAATTTGGAAGAATTATTTATATGAATCTAAGTCTTTGGTATTTGAAATCTATTTTTCATTAAGACTGCTGTTGCAGGTTACTGGCTGGAAGCTCTTCTTACAGCTCAGTGAAGAGTTGTCTTACCTTTTATCTCAGAAATACAGCAGACACCTCATAATGATTCAATTACATGAAGAATTACCCACAAGATATTTATTAAATTATTTTAATGTATCTTCTAATGGCAAAATAGTTATTGGTTTGAGCCCTTGTGTCCTTGTATTTCCACTGCTTTGTCTGTGAGATGAAGAGAATTTTTCCTGTTAAATCTCAAAGCCTTTCCAGAAGTACTGTATATTACAGTGACTTGAGGAGGTCGCTGGAGCGAGAGAAAGATGAGAATCTTGTTTCTTGATCAGAAGGCTAGATTTATTGATATATGATCTATAATACATTATAACTATACAAAAAGAATAAAGAAAGAAGTTGAAGAGAGCTGCTAAACTAAGAATAGAATAGAAAGAATGAATAACAAAGTTCTGTCTCTAAAGAATCTGTCTCTGAGCTTGCTTCTGTGATTGGCCCCCAATTAGAAACATAAAAGATGAGCCAATCACAGGAGCACCTGCTACATTTCACAGCAGCTGATAACAATTGTTTACATTCTTCTTCTGGGGCTCTGCTTCCCAGAAGATAGACAAATGTGAAAGAAAAGATTTCTATGAAAAAATGTCTGCGACAACTGTAGGGCATAAGGTGCAGCAGGAGAAAAATCTATGCTGATTAGCAAAGGCTTCTGGAAGCCCTTAGGAGGTGTGGTTTTCAGTCCTGGCTGGAATGTGTGTGTGTGGGATGTTTGCTGTTGCTTCATTGCCCAGTGCAGGGCTGAGTGCAGCCTGGCCAGCAGCTCCTGCTCAGGTGGGAGCATGTGGTGGCACAGCATTGCTGGTGTTTGCTCAGCGGTTCCCTTTTTGCAGGCCATATGGGCAGTGTGTGCAGTGCCAGATACTCCAAACTATCCAGATCCTGAGGAGAGGTGGAGTGTGGATGGGGAGAAGATGCACTTCAGTCTGTGTAAAACACTGCACAGATTTTTCACTGAGATTTGGTAGCTTTAAAATAGATGGTCAGCTGTGGTGACACTGTCTCCAAAACATTAATAGTGCAAAATAAATCCTGCTGATGTTCTTTGTACTGTAGTGATGGTGTAACTGTAATGAGGATGAGCCATGGGCTTGGGAGTTGAACATCCTTCCACTCAGATGCTCCAACTGTTCCAGAAAAGAAGATTTTGTAAGCCACTTGACAGGAGAACATAACAGCCACTTTTCAGTGGAACACTGAAGACTGCACTTAAGTTCCCTGTGCAGAAGCTGCTGCCCTAAATTGTGGAAACAGGCTAAACAAGAAGAATTTACTACTTAGATTTTGCAGTAACCCTGCAGAGCAGCACCAAAACTTATTTCAGTGCAGCAGTGTTGTAAAGTGATGCCATACATCCTTGCCAGAAAGGAAAATGGTTTTGTGGAGTGCTGTCACTTAGGATGTTCTTGGTCAGGTTGTGATTGAGAGATGTAATGGATTATAAGAGAGATGTGACTGTCACTGCATACCCACTGTCTGGCAGTTGAAGTTTAGAAGTTTAGACAGAGAGATTTGTAGTTGTACACCATTTAGAGCTGTGCATCCGCTATTAAAGAGCAGATTCTTAACAACAAACAAACAAAATTACTACTTCCACTTCTGGACAATGACAGTTTTCTGCAAATTGAGACTATGAACCAGTAACTGTGACCTTTATTTTTTTTTACTTTTCAGTTGTTTAGACAGACAAAAACCCACAGATCTTCAGATACTCCCTTAATAAGAGGAAATGCCAGTTTTTTAATGTAACATGGGTGCAGGAAATGACTGTATTTAAAGTGGGAGAAAATAGCTACAAACCACTTAAGTAATAATATTCCTTGTGCACAATCAGTTATTTGGTTGTTACATGCAGCCAACACTGTAGATTTTCTCTGACTCGGTATTTGCATATACCTTGTCCTAAATTTGGGCCATGGGAGTGCATCCCCTTAAATTTAAAATGGCCTTCTCTTGCAGGACTGCATCAACCTCTGTGGAACAAGTGAGAGAACGAAGTTACCAGAGAGCTTTACTTCTCAGTGATCATAGGAAAGACAAGGACAGTGGTGAGTTGATTCATTGTTTTGAAGATTTATCAGTCTAACCAGTTCCCCCGTGGTAATCTGTAATAATTCTAATAATGTGTTTGGGTCTGCTTCATCTGTAGGGGGAGAATCACCTTGTAGGCCATGCTCACCGTCTCATGTTCAGTCTCCATCTCATTCAAATCTCATTTCCCAGTTGCAGCTTAAGGCCCCTTCTTTCACTGAAATTACAGAAGGTCAGTAAGCAGATGACCTTGTATGACACTTGAGATATTCAATGGTCTAAAAACAGCTTTAATAGCTCTTTTAAAGTCAAATATAAAGTGCTTAGCGATTTCTGCAAAAGAGTTAATTTTCCCGCTTTGATATTTATGTCTGCTTTGTCTCTGTAGAACCTGATTCTGAAAATCCAGAGCCAACTTCTGAATGTCCGTCCCCAGATACTTCCCAAAGGACTTGTAAGAGTCCATCAAAAGCAAGCAAGGTAATGCAAGGTGTTTGCACAACATGCATAGGAATAGCTCCATCCAGCTCTGATTCACCTTTAACAATGTTAATTGTAGGATTTACTACTTTGGTGACATACACATATGTTCATCTATCTGTGCAGTAATTCAGCATAGGTAGATATTTTAATTCAGCATAGGTAGATATTTGCAAGAATATTTGTCCGTATACACTAAAAAGTGGGTTTATTTGCTGTGCTTTCAGTAGGTTTACATGTTTATGGATGAGAGAAGAGATTGTATGTGTGCTGTTCTGAGGTGTGAACGCTGAAGAAGTGGCACTCAGAACCAACAGCAGTGCTGTGACTTACCCTTAACAGGAGCTTGCTCTTGCTCTGCAAGAGTTTGGCATTGTTTGGCAGTCTGATAATATGGAGAAAGATGTTGAGTAGTGAAGTGATTCAGGTTGTCATGTTTAGTCTGTTTGCCTTCACTACCTCAGCTTTAAAACGTTAAGTCACTCTAAAAATTGCTTTATTCCTGTAAGTAGTCTTCTCTGGAATTATTTCTTTCAGATTTAGAAATATACCACTTTTAACAAAGAATGGATTCAGACTTAGACCTAATGGATCATATTTCTGTTACAACTTTAAATACACTTCAGTAGTCTTTGACTTGGAAGAATTATTGATACGTACTTGATAAAAATAGTACCTTCTCAAGCTTACTCTGTTACTGATGTTTTTCTTGCACCAAATACATATCCTTCACCTTAGCACTTCTTTTCACAATCTGGGGAGGAGAGTGTTCTGAGATGTTCTTTTTTGTTCACTGCACGCATGGTTGAACATTCCAGACATTGAGCACTGACTGCCTTTCTTTCCATTCCAGCCCTCTTCACCGAGTCCTGTAGTTTCAGCACAGCCTCTTGGGAAAACACCCTCCAAACCAGATTCGCACTGGGAACCTGCAGCTGCTGCACCCGAGACTGAAAGTGCGAATCCTCCCAAACCTGAGCTGCAGCAGAAACCGCTGACAAACAACGTCCAAGCACTTTCAAAAACTCATCCATCTCAGTCACATCTGCGCGGCTCTGCTGAGCAACTTTCACATTCACAGAAGTTGCCTTCCGCACCTTTGAAGCTGCATTGCCCCCCTTCGCCTCACGTAGAAAATCCCCCCAAGTCCTCCACGCCCCACGCGCCTGTGCAGCACGGTTACCTTTCACCAAAGCCTCACTCACAGCAGCTGGGATCTCCATACAGACCTCATCACCCACAGTCACCTCAAGTTGGGACGCCCCAGAGGGAAACACACAGGAACTTCTACCCGGCGGCGCCGGCCCTCCAGCCCAGTAACCAGGCGCAGGCTGGCGGCCCCCTCTTCCCTCAGACATCATCAGGACAATCTTCAGCTTCCTACAGCCAGTTTAACCAACAAAATTTGAACAGCAATGCGCCGCCTCCCCCACCCCCTCCGCCCCCTTCTTCCACTTACTATCAAAGCCAGCAGCCCTCTGGAAACTTCCAGAGCTACAGCCAGCTGAAGGGCAGCATACCCCAACAGACTGTGTTTTCATCTGGACCAAATCAAGCACTTCCTGGCACTGCGGGTCAGCAAACGGTGCCGGGCCACCACGTAGCTGCAGGGCATTTTTTGTCCTCTCAGAACCCCAGTATTCATCACCAGGCATCGGCATCCGCTGCTCCTCCTCCTCCTCCACCACCACCCGCTCCAGGACCCCACCTTGTCCAGCAGCAAAGTACTCATCAGCAGCACTCTGTAGCACATGTTGTCGGTCCGGTTCATGCCATGGCAGTGGCTCCTGGATCGCACATTCACTCTCAAGCTGCTGGTCACCATTTGCCACCGCCACCTCCGCCACCGGGTCCTCTCCCCCACCACCAACCTCCCCATGCCTCGACGGGACACCAAGGTTTGCAAGCACAACACCAGCACGTTGTAAACTCGGCACCGCCTCCCCCGCCGCCCCCTCCCTCCGGCGTCATGGGCTCGGGGCACCACCCCTCATCAGCACAAGGGTTACACCACCCCTCTCACCAAGGACCCCCCCATTTCCCTTCCAATGCCCACACGAGCGTCTCCTCCTACTCCTCTCAAGCCCCACATCACACAACGTTAGGACCTGGACCTCAACATCAGCCTGCTGGCACAGGACCTCATTGCCCACTCCCTGGTCAGGGTCCTCACATCCAACCTCAAGGACCAAACAGTATTGCAACACCCACTGCTTCCGGCTTCTGCCCGCACCCCGGCTCCGTGAGCCTGCCCCACGGAGTGCAGGGCCAGCAGCAGGCCTCGCCCGTGCCAGGACAGATCCCCATCCACAGAGCACAGGTGCCACCCACCTTCCAGAACAATTACCATGGCTCGGGGTGGCATTAAAACAGATCCCTTTAGTTATAAACATTTTTAAAATGTTCTGTAATATAAACTGTGTATATTTAATATGTACCTATTCAAGGTACTTTTTAAAGCTTGTACATGATACTTTGTATAAAAGCAAACACCAGTGCTCTTCCATTGTATCCTTTCCATTTTTTGCTTTTTAAAATTCCTGAAAACGTGCTGTTAAGCCAGTATTAGGTATTTCTTTTTATTTTGTAAGTGGACATTCCAGCTGTTTTTTCTGGCAGTAGCTTTGATGCTGCATAATGTTTAAAATTTTATTGTTGCAGTTAAATTCATTTAGTGAAAGTTTTCTATATTACTTTTATACATATGTAATTAAATAAGTACACAGGCTAAGTGATGGCACTAACAATTTTTTTTTCCATTTTCTGTCAACAGTTTTTTGTGTGCATAGAGATAGGAAACAATGCAATACAGATTTTTATAGTTTTGGTGTGGACATGGCTTTTTGTTTCATCAGTTATTTGCAGAAATTGTAATTTAATGTATAGACTGTTTCTAATGTCTCGGACGAGTGCTGTAAATACTGTATTTCTTTCGCTTGTAAAGTTGCTTAAAGCTTCTTTCATTTGATATAGTATTGTATATAATAAGTCTTTTGCAAAAAAAAAGTGTGATCTTTGTGAAAGTAGTACAGTATATGATCTTTAATTTTTTTTAATATACTGTCACATTGCAGCACTGGTTGGGCATTTTAATTCATGTTAATAAATCACAATTATGTCAGTTTTACCTACTTGTCCTGAAAGGGTGCTGTATCAGCAGGAAAGTGGCCTTAAGTCTCTGATCTCCCTGCTCCCTGTGAGGCTCTTCACTTCTCTGCAGGTTCCAGCTGTGGCTTCACTGTGTAGCACAGACAGATGTGGAACAGCCCGGAGGAGGGGGATTCTTTCCCCTGCTCCACTCAGAGGTTGAGGAATGATCACCCCGAGCACAGCAGAGTCCTGGGTCAGTTTACCACGAGGGTCAGCAGGGGCACTGATGGGCATTTTTGTGCTAGAGGTGACCTCGGTCACAGAGCAGGGCAGCACCTGCCCACGGCAGGACCCTCCTGCTGTGAGGAGCTGTGGCACTCTGGGGTTTCCCTGAGGGAGGTGATGGATTCCTGCAGCTGCCAGCGGCACTGAGATGGTGCTGTTGTGCTCCTCAGTGCAGCCGCTCTGTCTGGGTGAGGCTGCCCCTCCATCGCAGCAGGAGCTGCTCTCAGTGCTGCTCACACAGCAGGAGCTGCTCAGTGGCTGCAGCTCAGAGCAGAGAGCAGAACCTGTGAGTGACGAACGCTGAAATGGCACAGGAGGGAAAGTGGCTGCTCCTGCCCACTAAAAAAAGAGTTATTTTTAAAATGTAAAAAAGGGGCCACTGTAAATTCTAATTTGCTTCTAACTACAGAAGAACCTTGCTAGTTAAAATCATACACTAGAAATGCTTTCCTGAACACCTGCTGGCTCTGCAGCATGCACACAAGTTCACATTTTACACTAGCATGTGTAGTGTAGGACAGCATAAGGCTCTCAAAAACAGCAAAAAAAAAAACCAATGCACCCTCTGTGCAGTTGCTCAGACACTGATTCTGATGTGCATCATCCTGTCTAGCCCAGCACCCAGATCTGGTTACCTCTCTTCCATACCTCCAGCAACAAAATCATTTCAAACACAAGAGAACTTTACCCAACTGTGCTTGGCAAGGTCTGAGTGCAGTTCACTGGGGAGCACAACAGCACAAGGCCTGGGCAGGGCTCCCAGTGCTGCTGCAGCACCAAGGCTGGGCAGAGGCAGAGCTGTGCCAGCCTTGGGCTGCCCCTGGCACTTCATTCCAGTGCCAGCATTTGCTGTGTAGCCAGGAATGCAGAGCTGGGCTGGGTGTGAAGCTGAATGTAATTTTTACCTCCATTGTGGCAGCGTCCTGAGCAGCGTCGTCCTTGCAGCCACAAAGAGCAGTTCCAGGATGAGGGTGAAGGGACTCGGTCCTGAAACCCAACTGCTGCAGGGGCCTCAGACTGGCCATGGACAAGGGAGTTTCACTCTGTGGTGCCTTGGCAGTCTCTGCAGGAGTGGCTGCCCCAGCTCGGCACAGCACAATCGTTCCCTTGTTTACAAGACACAGCTGGTAGGAAAGATGCTTTTTTTTTTTGGTCACATTTCACCAGCAAACCACTCCCAGCCACAGCCCCTGCTGCCACAGGGCCTGTGGGGCTGCTCTGACCCACACCAGGTGATGTGTTCCATAAATGATCATGGGAAACTCTTTTCTCTGGCCAGGACAGGCCAGCCCCCACCTCCCACCCCTCCAGCACCCCCACAGCTGAGTCGTGGCTAGGCAAAGATTCCAATGACCAGCAACACTGTCTGAAAAAACAAAACACTTTAATTAGACAACTGCAAGCACCTCAAACAACTGGTTATTGTTACAGCATGGGGCTATCTTCTCACAATCTAGTTATTGCAAAGGCATGTGAATAAATTTTATATGGACAAAGTCAAGAAAAAAGTGGCACTGTAGTTACATGAAGATCAGGAGTAAGCTTACATTCATCCCACTGACTTCTAAAAGAGGCCCAAACACACCTCCGTACTGTACATTCTAAAATCTGTATTGCCTATAAGCTTCAGCCTATGCAGCTTTTTTTCCTAGGAAACACATAATTGTTGCGTGCAACTTACGATGGGCAGTCGTATGTCTACGGATGGGAAAGAATAAAGCTAGTGCAATTTGTTTTAGAAACATGTAAAGCTATGAATGGAATGAGCATGATCTTGCTTCTTGGATTATTTTACCCACTGCACTGTACATATCTGCAGCTATATCCTTCCTTAACTGATGCCAAGCACACACTTTTATTATAAAAGATCAGTAATTCTACACAGAGAGTGGTTCTCATGCTCTAATTTTAATTTTTTTTCTTTTTCTTAAGGTATAGTACAACTTACAGTGCTTATAAAAAGGCAACACCATATGGTACCATGTCTTCACTATCACATTGTAAGGGAAATTGCTATTTTTCTTTTCTTAAAAGCACTTAAAATAGGCAAAAGTTCTAAAAGGGAGTGCTAAATGATAATGCATACTTTATTAGAAAGAAGTCTAGCCTTCCTTTAAAGTGCCGTTTGGGGAATGAAATCCTGTAAACCAGAGCCACTTTGTTTAAAACCCAATGAACAGGAACTGCTACAGAATAGAAAGTTTACACAATTCCTTAAAGCAGTTTAAAGTCCACTACATGCAATTGGTTTGCTATAAAGCTCTCTAAAACTTAGTCGCTTTACTCTGAAATTGAGTCCCCAGTCCCATATTTAAATGGAAATAAACATTTACAGGGTGCATTTACATACACTATAATACAAGAATGACATCCCTTTGCCAGAAGATAAAATTGTACAATTCCTTGCCGTAACTCAGTTCTGACTTGATAAATTTCTTACACTCGTAAATTATATAATATGCATCAGCTAAAATATTTTTTTTTTCATAAATAGTTACAAAACTTGCCAAAACACATGGGGGGAAGTTTCTTTTGTTCAAAAATCTGACATCTGAATGTCACACAACACAAGAAACAATCTTAAAGACACGTTAAGTGTTTTCTGAAGAAAGTGGGTGAGTAAACTACTAGCTGAGGACAAAAAGACTACCCTTCCCCAAGAACACAGTGCACAAAAAGCAAAATGTCAAACAGTACCTCAAGCAAAATAAAGGTCTGAGGATTGAAGCCAGCTCACGTGTGATCCTGCTAAAGATTTTGTGACAGTCACCATTTAGGTCCAACGCATTGGAAAGTGGTTGCTGGCTTTTTTTTTTTTTTTTTTTTTTTTTTTTTTAAACAGCTGGAAGATTCTGCTAAGAATTCAGCCACGGATGCCTAAGGCATTCTCCAGCTGAAGCACGTTTCTCTGGGACCATTTCTAGCATGGGGATCAGGAAATCTGTAAACTGTGCAGCATCTTCATGAGGCCAACCATACTTCTCCACAAGCACATCAAAAAGACTCCAAGGTTTCAACTTGGTAATGTGTCGGAGTTCTCCTGCAAACAGAAATATTGATGGTATTAGAAAAACACCCTTTTACTTGTGTCAGTGACTAATCCCTGTTTTGTTTCTCTCCCACTCTGCATTCACAGCACCTTGCCCGGGCTGGCAGTCACTGTTTAGGAAGGGGAGTGCACACCAAGCTTGCTCGAGGTCATCACAGGAGATGGGTGTGTTCCAGGTCCAAGCCAAAAACTGTTCCTACAGCCATCGATCAGCACCTTACACCTGGACTCCAGTGATGCTTCCTGCTGACTTCACTCTGCTGTGCACACAGGCACTCATCCTCCCACCATGGCCAAACCACACTGCAGGCCTCTCCTTCATCAGCCAAGGAACCCAAATTTCACAGAATCTGCTCCAATCCCAAGACGGAGGGCTCAAAACACAGGTCCTTGCCTCAGCACGTGGCATTTGCCAGCAATGCAGCACAGCACTGATTCATCCCTAGCCAAGCCAAGCAGGGGTTTGGTGCTCCAATTCTGCTCCATCTCCAGGCAGACACCCCCAGAAAGGCAGGTCTGAGTCCTCCTGAGGGAGGCACCGGCTGCTGCCCAGGTCTCTTTCCACCAACCACCAACAAAAACGGTGGCAGCAGCTCAGGACGGGAGTTCCCCCCAAGAGGGAAGACTTTGCCAACCTGACCAGAAGGAAGGAGGTGAGAACGGTTCTGCCATTCAAACCAGCAACACTACCCAGGTGTGTCCATGGGTCATCCAGCACAATGGGGAAAACTCCACAGGTTCCTGCTCCTCCACTGTGTAGGAATGAGGCCCAAAGCCATGAGATTGCCATGAGCTCCATGGTGAAGGGATTACTGTGGGCACAAGAGGGACGAGCAGCTGCCAGGCTGAATGAGCCTCACTGCTGCCACCAGGACACTGAGCTGTCACCTTGTGCCACAGCCTCTGCAATCCAGGCTCTCAACAGCCCACATTTGCACGTGGTGTGGCTGCCCCCCTCACCACTCAGGATGGCAGTAACAGGGAATTTCACTACAGCCACACCTCCTGTTCTCCAAAAAGTGTAAATCTGACATGGGACATCCTCCTTGGAGAGGATAAGAACAGAACCCCACCTTGCAGATAAGTCAACAAGCTTGCTCCTTTCTCCATCTCTTTGGTAACATCTGCCTTCTGACTGTGTCAGACCACAGCCAGGAACACCTGTGTGCAGGGCACTTACACTCTGCACAGATGCAGTGCATTTATCACCAACAATCTAATGAATCTCTGGCCTCCTGCTGCAACAAACTACTGCAGCTGGCCATGAATCTGTGTATGTGAAAGCTCTTTCTGAATGTGACCAGACTTAAGAGTGCCTGATCTGTTCTGATCAGGAATTAAGCCCTGCCACACCCAGCCCCTCTGATCTTTGGGCACCAGCTGAAACACAAGGGCAGATGTTTTCTGCTGAATTTCTATACTCTTAATGCAACCCATCTTGAGCATGTGTGTAAGGCAGACAGTCTGCACTGGACACTGCAAAAATCACTTGAGAGACCCTGTGGTGCTTCTGCACTCAGGAGAGTGCTGGGGTCTCTCCCAGCACTGGAGGCTTCACAAGCTCACTCCAGCACCTGGGATGGGGCACCCAGGCCACACTGCTTGAGAGCCAGGTGGTTTGTCAGTGTGCTGCTTGTCCCTGCTGTAACCTACTGCCCAGAAAATGCCATCTGACACCAGCTCATGGCCAGAGCTCCTGCACATGCCTGTGCCAAGGGAAGCTCCAGGGCAGGAGAAGCAACCCGCGTCCATCTGACTGCCCCAGGGGCTGAACTCCTCAATGCAATGATTTAAAAGCCCCAAAGGCTCAGCAGGCCCTGTTTCTGCTGCCTCAGCCCTCAGCAGCAGGTCCTAGGCACAGTGCAGGGCCTGAAAAAGCAGCTCCAGCTGCTGTCACAAAGTCCCCACAGGAGCGGGAGTGCAGACAATCCATCCCCCACAAGCTGCAGAAACAGGAGCTCAGGTGTGCTGCCCACAGGAGGAGCAGCAGCAGAGGCCACGCTCTGCTTTGTGTGTGAACACTCAGTGCAGGCAGCTCCCACGTGCACCCACAGACACAGAAAGGTTTTGCTTTGGGCCCACAGCTGCCCACACAACAGAAAGCACAGCACACCTTGGAGCAGCATCTTCATTTCCAGGCTCACTCTCAGTCCTTTACATCTTTGTGCAACCCTGAAACTTTACTGCTGAAAACCTTACCTTTTGGAAGGTTTCCAAGAGAGTGCACTGGTGACTGCTTACAGGAACAGGTAGTAAATTATGTAAAAGGAATGCATGAAGTCCAATTACTGCCCAAAAGTGACAGAAAAATGACTTGGTACTGACTGCAAGCAAAAAATTACTAGGAAAAAAATCATGTCCATGGTTTCTCCAGCTCCCAGCATTCACTGCAAGGGCTGCTGTAATCATGTGCCAAATAAGGCTCAGCTCGGAGGGAGGGTGGGTGTGTGTTCCCATCCAGCACTGTCATCATCTTTGCACTCACATTTTGTCATTTCCAGCATCTTTCCCCTCTCAGATCTAAGGTAAGATTGCACAGTGAGGCTCCTGTGCCACTGTGGAAGGAGAGTTCTGCTCTTTGAGTACTCCTCATTGTGTGACTGCCCATGCTATGCCCAGCACAATACTCAGCAGTTTTTCTGCTAAGGAATAAACACTTTTAGCACTGTGGCTGAAGTTTTTCACAAGAAATTCCATGAAGATTGCCAAAGCCTTTAAGAAGACAGGATTCAGTAAAAAGTATCTGTGTGGGGGCCACGCTTAAACTAGTGCTTCAGTTTTCAGTAAGGATCATGATGCTAACTATGGAAACAAAATAGGCTAAGTAAAAAGAAAATCAACACCACTTAAGTGGACACAAAGTCTTAGAAATAATTTTCATGTGGGTCCTTCTCATTTCCATCTAAAGCATGAGAAGAGCACAGGAAATGGAGGTGCCTGCCAACTCATATTTTCACCTACTTCAAGATGTTTGTGCCATGAAGCTGGAGGAGAGCAAGGCTGTGCCTATATTTAAGGGAGAAATTTAAAAAGCACAAGCCCCACCAGTCTGACACCATCTGTATTCAGGGCATCAGCATGTATTTTCAGAGAAGTGCTAAAAATGTAATACTGAGAGCTTCCTCAGAGAAGCTCTTTATTTGGATTTTTGATAGTGAAGCACACAGGAGATAATCTGCAGAGGACAACAGAGTTGTCAGAGCTGTAAAACTCCTGTTGCCAAAGCAGAGGCAGCAATGATCCCTCTGAAAAAGGAAATGTTAAGCCAGAAGGAAATTACTAAAAAAAATTTCTGAAGGACCAGGGGAGGAAAACGCTATTTAAAGCTGACTCTGCGGACCATAACACCGAAAAAACCAGAGCTAGTCTGTAAAATTTGTCAAAGACACATTTAAGATGTGTCACCAGGCAAGAGGAGGATGGATCATTGAACAGAGACATGGATGATGTGAAGAACTGGGGAAGCAGCATTGGGGTTTAATCTGCTGCTACACATCTATGACATGATCCTGAGAAGCAATTCCAGGGCTGGTGGAGCAGTGGTGGAAGTGAGGAGCGTGGGGGGAGCCTTCCTCCCCTCCAGGACATCACAGTGAGTGCTCCTCATGGCTCAGCTCCCAAAGCAAAGCCAGCCCCAGGCCAGCACCTTGCACAGGTTTAGCTCACAAGGGAACAGGACCAGCAAATACCAGAAGAAATACAGAAGGGACCATGGTCTAGGAATAACAAAAAGATTTTACATTTTAATGCCAAAACATATTATTAATTCTTACAGTCAAAAGAGCTTCCATGAAGACACTGAAGAAGTGGACTCCCTGGAGTCCTTTACTGGGCTCAATCAAGATGAGACTCCATAAAAATATGTGAGCATTTGTGTCACAGTGTAAGAAGCAACTTTAAAATGCTTTTCCTCTTTTAAATGCATCCTCCTATTTGAATGTCTAAAACTGCTTCAGGCAATTACTGAGAAAGGACTTGATCCTCTGAACTCTTTAGGTTACTAGCATCTTTCTTTTTGTGCCTGGGACTTCAGCAGCACAACTCAGATGTTTACAGCACCTCTCTGAGGTCACCCTTGCTCATGGACAGGAACAGAACTCAAACTGATTTTCACCCAAGACTGATGTTTTCAAAACAGGAGCTCAAAGCAAGATTTCTAAGCCCACCCTCAGACCACAGTGAGAAATTCTCCAAGAGCCCCAGGCCTGTACCATGAGGCTTCTTATCTCCAGTGCTCAAGGCACAGGCAGATGAGTACAGAATGCAGCAGCTGCTGGCCAACTCTGCACCTCCCTGTCACAGCCTGCCAGCCCCCACACAAATCCCAGCTGGGGACAGCAGAGGCTGGCAGTGCTGGCGTGGCCAGGGAAAAGGAAAAGGGTGCCCGATGCAAAGAAAGATGCTCAAGGAAGGACACTTAGCACCTCCAGTTTTGTTCCACAAACATTTCAGCTTCCCCAGCCTGCAACAGCAGAATAACTGTTGGGGATGATCTGAAAAAGCAGCTTGGTTTGTTACTCCTTTGCCTTGCATTTGAGATCTTCTGGTTTAAGCAGAAACAGGTGGGATCCAGTCTACTCAATCTTCCACAGCAAACTTGCACCTTTATGTTGTGTGGTTGGTGAACCAAGCCTTTAATCCTACCTTAAGTCTCACCCTGAGGATGCAAGAGGCACCCCCAGTGCCTCTGAGCAGTGTCACTGATGTTCAGGCCAGAGGACAGCAGTGACACTCTGCAGCTGAAGATGCTCATGGAAGCACCAGGGCCTCTCCACATCACAGGAATTTTACCAACTGCCCTCTCCTGTGCCCTGCCCACACTGCAGCTACTGAGTATCGGCTGGGTCATTTTACAGTTCTGCCACATCACTAGAAAATGCCAACCTGTCTGCTGTAAGGTGAAAAATAGAAATGTGAGATACATTCCAGCAGCTGCAATCCCTGACTGGAGGTGCTGCAGGGAATCTCCTGCCCAGCCCTTACTGCTTGACACATTTCCAGACCCATGGGCCTGACTTTGTACACCTCAGTTACCGGGAGACTGTTTGAAGCCCTCTGCCCCCCGAGGCAGCTCCTGAAGCTCCTCACTGCCTGCTGTGCAGGGAAACACTTGTTTTAAATCCACCCTCTGCAAATTCCACTGCCTTTCCCCCAGCTCTTACACGGTGAGTGCTGGCAAACAGCAGCTCTGCCTTCAGCTCATCCACTGACTTTCTGATTACATAAACCTCACTCCACACTCAAAAGCCCCATCAGCCTCCCCCAAAGGGCAGCTGCTCCCTCTCAGATCATCACTGCTGCCCTGCTCTGCACTGCAATGCCACTGGCAGCCTCCTTAAGGACACAGAGGCACAGGGAGTCAGTCCCTGCTGCAGCAGGAGTATCCAGCACAGAGCAGGAGGGAGGGGCAGTCACTGCTGGCAGGGCATGGGAGGCTGAATCACTGATTGTGTTCAGCCTCACTGACTGTGTTCAGCCTCACTGACTGTGTTCAGCCTCACTGATTGTGTTCAGCCTCACAACCCCAAGCTCCAGAGCCGCCAGCTCAGCCCCCGGACACCCACACCTCACTGGGCAGCCCTGGGCAGGGCAATCCCCAGCTCTGTCAGCAGCACAGTGCCCTCCCAGCTGTGCTGAGAGCCCAGGATGCTCCTGACACAGCCTGTCCCTGCACACAGCACAGGCTGTCTCACAGCTGAGGGGAGGAACAAACCTGGGACATCACCACGTCCCCCATGAGTCAAACCCTGCCCTCAAGAGCAGCCTGGGCCAATTCCATCTGCTCTGCCTGCTCCCTGGGTGTGACAGCAGCTCAGTGCCCACTGGCCAGGTATTCCCTTCCTGCCTCTCTCATTCCTTACCAGTAGCTCCTGCTGGACACCACTAGCTGGGATCCAAAGCTGCTGGCAGATGATTTTTCACCACGCTACAAGCCATGCATCACTTGAGTCCTCACACTTACAGGAACATTAGACAACAGATTCACACAGACACTTGTTAACATCCACACTTTGCTGAGTACATCCCCAAATGAATTTGAAATGAAATTCTGAAATGAACACCTCAAATTGGGGCTTTTCCCAGAAAGCCAAGTTTACATCACAGATCTTCTTTAGTAAGTGCTCTCCATTTAAATGGATCTATTTCTTCAGTACCCGTAAATGAACATATTCTCCTTTTGGATAGTATTATGCTTTAAATTAGTGTTGCATAAATACCGTTACCTTTTTTGGTGAAAAACTCCTTGGAATATTTCCCCAACATAGCGTATTTTCGAGGGATTTTTCCCAGCAGTTCAATGATCAATGCTATGTGGTCTGCATTGGAGAACATTGCCAGCAAAACAGAAACATACAACAGTTTAATCAGTACATTGCATGCACACACTAACACTGGCCCGGTACAGACAGAAATAGATTGATCCTGGTAAAAAACACAGGTGCACACTGCTCACTCAGTGGCTACTTTGGAAGGATGCTTTCAGCAAAACTTCCTTCTCAAAACAATGAGTGGCAGCTGCCACAAACAAATTTTCCCATGTAATTTAAAATGTACCAATAGTTATTTTTCAGAACATTTGGGTAAAAATTAAAATTTCAGAGATTTGTGGGAATTTTGCTTTTCAAAACAGAAAATTTTGTTGTGTGATTTCAGGAAATGCTCCTTGCTGGGACATGATGCAACGGGCCACAGCAATTCCACTTCTGTCTGCGTCACGGCACCTTTCAAAAAGAAGAGGTACTACCTCTGCGATTGAAGAATTCCCGAGAATATTTTCCAGATAGAGCAAAGTGCCTTGGGATATTGCCTAGCAGCTCTATGATGTGTGCTATGTGGTCTATGAGGGAGAGAAAAAAAGGATACGGGAGTGGAAGGGGCAGGGAAAGGATGGGATAAAAAAGAAGAGGAAAGAAACTGGAATTAGTAAAAAATCAGAAATAGTTTCAAATCAACAATGTTTGCAGCAAATCCATGCAGAGGTTTCCAGGATCAGCAGAGCTCTGGCATCATTAGTAGCATTTAGGAACAATGAATGATGCCCACATTACCACTGCAAAGAGCATTTACAAGCAAACAAGCATGAAAATGGACAGGTATACAGATGGAAGCAGGAGTTAACTCTGATTTAAAAAAAATAATTAGTAATTGCCTAATACAAATAAAAATACACAATGTAAACATTATTCCAGTGTCACTCTTGTAAAGAGAATAACAGAATAAAGTTCAAATTTGTCGTTTCTTTTCTAAACTAAAATGTTGTTATTTTCAATCAGGTTTCCACACATATGCAATCTTACAAGAAGGGTAGTTTAATTCCTTCAGGCAGTTGTTAAGTAGATGAATATCTGCAGAAGGCAGTTTTTGTCCACCCACTGCTAGTGGTGGAACTTAAAACTAAAAAGAAAAAAAATCATATTTATACTCTGAAAACAACGTGTATGAACAGTTCTACTCAAATACAAAAACCCCACTGTAAGCTCACTGGAAATTTAAGAGGTGTATGAAAATACAAAGAAACTCTTACAATACCTCAAAAGAGTCATACCTTCATCCCTGGAATAGTCTTCACCAGAGTGTGGCTCAAACAAGTAATCTCCAGTCGCCAGCTCAAACGCCTACAACGCAACAGACACAGTCAGGGCTGCAGAAATAACGCCTTCCATCGAGAGGTGTCAGCACAACATCACAGCTCCCTCAGAAACCACAGCAATCCACACTCAGCTCCAGCCCGTGACTGATCTGAGACTCAGGAGCAGCCACTTACCTGGGGACACCATTCCTGCAGAGCAGCAGCAGCAGCACAAACCCAGGCTCTGCACAGAGCCCCACGTCCAGCCCCACACCCAGCCCTCTGTGGGGCTGGGGCTGGAGCCTGCCCATCCCCAGGCACTCTGCCCTTGCAGGTGGGATGAAGGAAGGAATCACACACAGGGCTGGAGTGCTGCCCCTCCCTGCAGCCCCGGGAGCCCTGGCAGTGCTGCCACGCTCAGAGCAGCTCCCCAGGGTCTGGCAGTGCTGCTCTGAGCCAGCCTTAAACACAGCCCCACCCACTCGTGTGCAGTGTGGTGCTTGTGTCAGCCACCTGAACACATCAGGCATTTCAAAATATAATAATAATATATATAAATAATACAATCTAATATATATAATAAGACCTACACATGTATCTGAAGGGTATTCACCTGTCATGTTGCATGTTGGAGGCTGAACTAAAAAAGTCTGAATCACAAATAAAATCCATTTATGACTATAACTAATCACTTGAAATTAGCCAAAAAAAAATCCATTCATGTCTATAATTAATCACTTGAATTAGCTTCTTGGATTACTCTAAATCTGAAAGAGTTTTTTGAAATACTTCAGTGGTGGGAATAAATGGCAAGATAGATACTGACGGGGAATCCAGAACAGACACCAGGACATCAGATCCCCTCAGGGCAGGCAGGGATGCTAGCCCTGTGTTAGGTGAGGGTCAAATTGAACTTTCTCTGTATGGGTGTAATGAATATGAAAAGTTGCAAAGCTCTGAAGCACCTATGAGAGCCCCTACTTGTGTCAGACATGGATTCATCTGGTCTAATTTGTTAAACTAGTCTCCTTCAGCTCTGGCTCACCAATTGCCCAAGCAGCCACAGGAATCTAATTCCTTCCAGGTGGTTTAAACATCAAACTATTTTCCATGTCCAAGACATGGGAAAAAAACTGATCCAGAAAAGCATTCCAAAAATCAGGAAGAGCTTCCGAGCACAATTCTAGGATGGGATTCCACTCCATTAGAACATTTACTACAAAATACTCGTCTCCTGAAAATAGGCACTTTTCTGTTCCAGTTTACAAACTGGAGTTGTTAAATCACCTGTAAATTTAGCCTATTTATGAGCATTTGGCTTCTTCAAGCTGTGAACTGCAGTGTCATCCAAGTGGGCTACAGCCAACATAACTCAGTGCAATCACACATGGCAGCCAAGAAAACCAAGAACACCCCTTGTTGACATTTCTGCTGATCCTATGAACAGGCCTTTAACTTCTAAAGTTACTACCACTGATAAACAGTCATTCACTACTTTTCTTATTCCACTCTTAGCTCAGGATTGACAGTTAGCATTGTACAGCTGAAAACAATTGGAATGATTTCATAAAATACCGGGTTTCTAAACTGAAACAAATGTTAAGAGCAGCCAGAAGCGATCACTGGGATATCTCTGAACACACCACAGAGAACAGTGTTATTCTCCTGAGGTGAGACAGAGAAGACCCAAGTGTCCTCTCTGTATCTCATGGCAATGAATTTATTCATAGGGAGAGCTGGAGCAGCTTTCCCAGGAGAGCACACACCAGTGGGGCTGATTCCCAAGGACATTGAGGAACTCCCTGCTATTACACACAGATCTCTGGAGAAGAATGGAAATGCAGCTGAATTTAGCCACAGGGGTAGACTACACAAGAATATAGTTTCTGTCCATAAAATGAAGTATTAATAGCTTGATATGTCTGTGTGGGACTAAAAAGATTAAACTGAAAAACTGTGAAAACTGTTTATAAAAAAGCACAAGAGGTAAGCATACTGCTATGATGCTCTGAATTTCAGATCAGTTTGTGTATCACAAGAGCTGAAAATTCCCACATATTTGGGATATTTTTTTTGTATACCACCTTCTCACTGAACAAAAACCACAGCTTTTGAAAGTGACAATGATGTCTCTCTTTTTCTTTTGTACAGCTCTGACTGCATGCCCAAGATGGGCTGGGGCCACAGCACTCCACACATTTGATTTTCTGACTCTCCCTAAAGGACTCCAAGAACAAAACCACTTCTGACTCAGATGCACACAAGGACAGCAGAGGCAGGTGCTGTGGTGTTTGCAATGATGGTTCTTGGCACCCATGGAAGACAATGTCTCACAGGTTCATCTGTGGCACCTGCTAATATGTTCCCAGCTACTTTCAGGACAGACTGGCTACACTGGGCAAGATAAATGAAATTAATTTGTCTTCATATAAAAAAGAATAAAACCAGACCAAGGTTTTTGTCATAAAGAATCAGTGCTAGAGATACATTAATAAACACATGAATAGCTGTAAGAAGGACAATCCCATCTCTGGATTGTATCAGTTTTTCTGCTCTTTCAAGCAATCTCCAAAGGGGTGGTGCCCTGGAAAGCCCAGGCTGGGATGGAGCGGGAGCTCTGGCTGTGCCACCACTGCTGCTCTGGGCATCCTCAGCACTCAGCCACACTTGACACCCACCTGCAGGCACAGACAGCCCCCAGACCCCACAAGGGAGGCCACTGACACTCTGTGATGACTCAAGGAGGCCCCAGGGGCAGCACAGTGACCACGGGCCTGCTCTGCCCAGCCCTGACCAGTCTGGGGCCACCAGTGTGCCAGTGACCCTGTCCAAGTGGGGAGAGGGCAGGGAGGAGCTGAGGCATTACAGGGGCTGAGCAGAGGGGCAGGAGGGGAGGCTGGCAGGGCTGGGTCTGCTCACGGGGAAAAGGGATTTAATTGCTGCACTCCAATGCCTGAAGGCAACAGTGCAGAAAAGAAAGTTACACTCTCCCCAATGAAAGGACAACACAGGGAGCAAGATGGGAAATTCCAATCAAACACAGGAAAAAATTCTTTGGTGAGACTGCCTGAGTGCTGGGACAGGCTGCTCAGAAAGGCTGAGGAAATGCCACTGGTACAGGTACATCCTGAGGTATGCACCCCTCACCTGGACATGGCACTGAGTGACCTCATCTAGCTTGGACAACAACCCTTGTTCAAGAAGGAGGCAGATACCAGAGATCACTTTAAACCTAAATTTGTCTATAATTTCTGTGACAGTGTTCACAGGGGTTCTGGGATGAGGGAAGAGATGAGGATATGACTCCATGTTTCAGAAGGCTTGATTCACTATTTTATTATATATATTACATTAAAACTATACTAAAAGAAGAAAAGGATCTCATCAGAAGACTAGCTAAGAATAGAAAGGAATGATAACAAAAGCTTCTGTCTCAGACAGAGAGTCTGAGCCAGCTGTGATTGGCCATTAATTAGAAACAACCACATGAGACCAATCACAGATGCACCTGTTGCATTCCACAGCAGCAGATAATCATTGTCTACATTTTGTTCCTGAGGCCTCTCAGCTTCTCAGGAGGAAAAATCCTAAGGAAAGGATTTTCCATATAGGATGTCTGTGACAAATTTCCAGGATGCTACAAATACAGACTAACTATATTTACTTATTTTCCCTTTGAAAGTAATAAGTTCTAAAAACAAGTTTCTTGACAGAAATTCCAACTCTAAAATACCATGATTTTTTAACTTAATGTTGACATTTACCTCAAGACAAGTCAGCATTTTATTTATTATATGGAGATAAAAAATTAGCTACATCACACTCAACATATGGCACAGAAGCCCAAGGCAACATCCATCTTTACTGAGTGTTCTGGCAATTTCTACTTACCACTTTCCTAAGGTTCTCACAGAAAACCAGTCTAGACTGCTTTTCTCCATCTGCAGATGGTGAACCTTTCACAGAAATGGTTACACTGCTGTTTGATAGGCTCTGAAGAGGCTCTATGTATGTGAACCCAGCACAGCACAGAACTGGTGCCATCACTACATAATGGAGCCACATCTAAATACACAATTGGAAATAGCTCCATTTTCACTGTGTGACAGCTGTGCACTCAATCTGCTGATTGAAACATGGATGCATGCCTAGGGAAAGCTCTCTGGGAGAGGACTGGAAGAACAATTCACTTGGACTGCATCAGCCTCCCTGAACTGAAGTCCCAGCTGAAAAAGAACAACAAGCTATAGGCCAGAATTATTATTTTGACAGATGAGATGCAGCTCTTGGCCAGAGCTTCTCCTACCCAGCTGAAATGAAGAGATGTGAATGTGAAGACTGTAACTGCTTTAAAAGCAGGCTTGGTTTTAAGAACACTGTTCCACAGGTTGGTGGGAGCACAGAAAGAAGATCAGAAAGCTTTCTGAGATACACACACCAGCTGACAGCTTGTTCTCCCATGGACATCCCCCCCTGAAGGGCGAGGCAAGGAGAAGAGTCTGAAAGGCATTTTGCATGGTTAGTGCTTGTAAGGAAGGCCAAATATACCAACCAGAGACTTGCATGGGATGCTTGGAAAGGAAACAAGGTCATTTTATTTGCTGTACTCCAGTCTTGGAATCATGCATGCTGAGTGGCTGTTTTGGAAAGTCAGCTCCTCTGGGAAATCATTTTCTTTTGAGTGTTTCAGGTTGTCCACCCACCACCTTCAGGAAGGGTGCACAGCAAGTAATAACAGCATTCTGTACTGGATCTGCCTACTGAAAAATACGTGCATAGCAACTTCAGCTTTTTCTCCCCTCGAAACCACATTTCTGATTTTCAATTTTTCCTCAAAATACTGCTTCTGTGCAGACTGAAGCTTGTCATCACACCTTTGGTATGTGCCACTCACACATACTGACATGATGATACTCATGATCCCATGGAGACATGATCATTTTTCCCTGCTTACAACAGTGAAGAGTAGTTAAGGACAGCTCCCTCTCCACCCCACACTGGAGAACAGCACACAAAGAAATAAACTGGGGGCACAAGTCTGCAAGGCACCCACAAGCACTTACATGTAGGTTTAATTTTAACATAACTTAGGATATCCTGTTCATTCTCCTCCATTCTGTTCCTCTGAGTTCTCTCACACAAACAGAAACGGCAATGAATAAACCCCAGTGCTGTAAACTTGCTTTTTTTGTAGTAGCACATCCTTTGTTTTGAAAGCTCTGTGTCTGTCCCCTTTCCATCACACCTTGTAGTGTTTTCTTTCATCATCTGTCTTCTCTTTGGGTAGATAAAATACCAAGTACAATTTTCACCTTCTCTGACTTCCTGCTGATCTATGGCTGTCATCTGTTTGCTAGTTCTTATTACAAAGAGAGGATATTGCAGGAATCAAAACCCTCCACCAAAAATACCTCAGAAAAGTGTTAAAAACTTAAAAAGCCTTGTTCACGTCCCAGCCTGTGACACAGTCACCTCTTGCCAGCAGCCCAAACCAAAGGTAATGAGCAAAAGTCAGATGATGAGATTCATCACTTCAGGTGCTTTTCCTGTCCCCAGTGCAAGGAGATTGGAACAAGGAAAAGCAGTGGATAGATGGTGCTTGCAGTCATTTCCAGAAGCAATACAAAAGGATGCTGTCTGCCAGTACTAACTCCCTTATCTTGCCAGGATTTCTTGGCAGCAGCAGTGGAGTACTGTGTTCTGTGTTTTCTGGGATTTAGGAAATGCTAAATCACTCAGAGTCTGTTCAGTTGCTGCTCTAAAGAAAGCAACCCGCTCAATACTGTTAATGTGGAAATTTAAACCAATACAACTAAATCATCAAGGATGTTTTCAATCCTGTCAAAGGTACTGCTGCCTCCAAATCTATTCCCCTTTTTTGGGTGAAAATGAGAGATGCACCTCCCTGCTGGCAGAATTTAATTAGGGCTTAGTACAGGAAGGGAACATCTTCTAGAATTTAGTAAATGTGGAGAGATTCCCAGTGCGTAGCTCTCCATGAGAGCAGCTGACAGTTCCACATAAACAGGCCACAATGTTAAAAGAAAAATAAAAGGGCAGTGTACAATTTCCTTAACCAAACTTATGTGTGTCCAGCAAATGACAGCAACAATCATTCCAACCAAGATCACCAAAGTCTAGAGACAAAATATAAGTTACACTTTGTGGAATTCTTTGCCAAGCACTGAGCAAGCAAACAACTCCACCGAGGTCTGGAAAAGCCCACTGACATCCAACCTCCTTCACAGCACTTCATGCATGCTCTGCACTGATTATAAGCCTCCAAAGATATGCATCATCCTCTTTCTTCCCTTCCTTCCTTTGTTTTTTCCTGAGCAACTCTGCAACTTATATCACCTGAGCAGAGGACTGGTACTGGTCTGAGGATATTCACACTCATCCTTTAAACCTGATTAAGAGAAGTTTGGGGCACAAGAACTGGGGCATGCCAAACTATCTAAAATTAGAAGATTCAGCTCACAGGCTGGTGGCTTACAATGCCACTTATTCACTGATATAACACCAAAGAAACAGCACTGCAAGATCATTAGCCCTGAGTTATCTTGCTCTCTTTTGCTGTTTGGGTAGAGTCCTTACATGGCTCTGATTACAAACACTCCCAGCACAGGTAACCCTGACCAGAAACTGGCTAGTCCCATACTAAAATCAATACAAATAAAACAGGACTTTTCTTTCCTGGAAGCTGCATCAAAACCATCACACTCCTGGCTAGACAAAGCCATCCCAAACTGACTGAGGCCAGGTAAGGAATGCTCTCCATTCAGACACAATGTACCATGTCCCAGAAGATTCATAATAGAATATTCTGGAAGTTGCTGTGCACACAGAACACAGATGCTTTGCATGCTCAGGGCCTGATTATCAGAGGTCTTGTTTAAAAACTTCACCTTCATCCTTATTATTAAAGGCTGTGTAAAATGGACTGGCAAATGGTATGATGGAAAAAGACATTTTACTGCTGCTGAGATAAAACACAATCTTCTGTGCTTAACACACTTTATGCCATAAATACAAGCCAATACAAGAACCAGCAGCTGGGCCACTCATGGTCAGTGCTACCCTCGGTGAGCAAGATTATTTCATTAGCAAGGAAAATGCAGTGAAAACTTTAGGCTCAAATGGAGATCTATAAAGTACAAGACCAAGTTAAGACTCCAGGTGAATCCTGGTACCAAGCATTCCAAGTCATCCTTCATATAATCCAGGACACAAAGATTTGTGAGTTTTATATGCACATAAATCTGTGACACAGAAACCCTACAAACACTAAGTTCCAAGAAAGGCCCTTTTTTTGCCATTTTTTAAATGGAGATATGAGCTAGAATATCTGACACACTAGTGGACACAAAATACATGGAGAAAATCTACTTTGCCAGTTAAGCAGTGTTCATGTGTGCTTGGTGCTGTCACATTAGGTAAAGTATGGATGGATGGAAACTTGCCAAGGAAAAGTAACGGCAATACTGCTGGACCACTCATTTTACACAGTACTGCTTCCAAAATGTCCTTAATGACTCAGGACTTGTACTAGCAGAGTTGCCTCTGCTCTCCTTTGGGAGTCCTGGACATCAAGGCTAACAGGGTATCTAAGCTGTATTTTGGCTGAAAATAAGCACCCCCTGCTCCAGCAGACAATCCCTTTGCAAACACAGTAAACATGGAACAGAGGGAATTAAATATGAAACAAGAGCAAGATAATCTAGAAGGGCATTTTCTGAATCAAATCTAAGTACAACAAGGAAACCAACCTTGAGAAAGCCAAGTAGAGGCATTAAAACACTTTGGCACTTCACAGTCCTCGACTGCCTTAGGGATTGGAGAGGTTCACATTATAATTTCCAAAGACAGCCTAAATAAATTTGGGAGTTTGCAGTTCCACATCAGGAATGCTTTCCTGGCTGTTAATCTCTATTACAAGTCCTCTGCAGGAAGAGGTATTAAGGCCTCCAAGGCAATCCCTACCTCAGAGCTGTTTTCCATCTGATACAGGATCAGCATCCCCAATGCTCTGACCCATTTTCTCAGCCACACAGCAATGCAAACACATTCTAGGGGTTTTTAAATGATTATTTTTTTCTGTGAGCTTGAGAGGCTGCTCTCTGTTTTTTACACAACTATACCGTGATGACAATTATATTCAACAATTGTATGTAAGTGCTGTAATGTTATAAAATTTCTACTGCATTTCTTAAGGGCAAAAACCTAAAGACTGTGACAGAAGACAGAATTACAGCACTTCTGCCTGAAATGCTTTACTACCTGCAAGGCTTACATAACAAAAAAAGCAGAACTACATTTTCTCTTTAAAATAATGAAATTTCATACATAATTGTGAATCTGAGTTAAGGTACCTCCAGTGGCAGTGATGCTTTAGGCCTTTTTCTTTCCCTGAGTTTGAAGCAAGCAGGAACACTTACATAACACAGAGGAGAAGTTGTAATAGGCTGGCAAACCCCAAGTATTGCAAGAATATTACATTCCTTAGATGTGATACTGCTATTTAGTACCCCTCTGTCCTTAAACACAGTTCTAGGTAGACCTCAGCCTGCTTTATGTGCCTTTAGCTCCAAGACTAAAAGACTTTATAAGACTGTAAAATTAGCAGTGACAGGTACAACTTCAAGATGAATGCAGGGTGTCCAATAAAATAAAAGGTTATCAAGTTCAACTGAGGTTTACAAAATACTAGGTAAAAGAACAAAGTCTCTATAATGACTCTGTAGTTAGTTAAGAGAAGAATAACTTAAGGAATTAAAGAACAAACTGAGGAATATTTTAATGCTTTGTTTTCAATGTAATAGAAAAATTCTCCATTTTGTAAATTTTGGAAATAGATGGGTTTGCTGTGTACTAAAGAAAAAGCTAGTATTAAACTCCAGAGCAGACATACTTTAATTTCACTTATGGGTTAGCTAGTTCCAACACATGGCTTGCTGAACTATAATATCTGTAGGATTTTATGTTCCTTTCAATCCTCCTCCTCCTCCTCTCCCTCCGAGCTGTGTAATTCTTCTCATCACCCACACATGCAAACTGTGTCTAGTATGAATCTTCTCCTCCTCCTCCTCCTCCTCACACACTTACTCTTATCAGACATGTATTTGTAAAATATAAAGATTTTATTAAGATTTTACTTTTAAAATAGGCAAAGGTATTTCTAAATTTGGTTTTTTTCGATATACATACTATCTTAAATGAGAGGATGCAGTGTGTTCATCCTCAAAGAGTTATTAGGGTGTTTCAAAAAGCTGCATGATCAAGTTTTCACTTTTTCTGTTCTGTAAAGACTTTTCAAAAGCTGTAATTTCAGTTGTGTTAAAACTAATTCCACAGAATGTTACCACATATTTTATGCCAATAAACTGAATTCCTACTCTTGAAAGTTTAGAGGCAAGCCTAATCCAATCCATGTTTTCACTGCACTTGGCACCAATTTAAAGTATTTCCCTATTTTGCTACTTCACACAAGAAAAGGGAATAAAATCACAGCTAACAGTAGCCCAGGTTCTAAGATTGGAATGAAACAAACAGTTGTACTTTGTCAGTTACATTTTGTCATTCAGAATAGATACAGATTTTTCCCTAAACTTGCATGTTTCTGACTACAAGTTTAAAATGCATCACATGAAAATTAGATGTGCTCTCCAAAATATTTCCTTTTGATTAAGAAGGCTTGAGAAATTGAAAGAAAGGGAAGAAATCATCAGCAGCTATCTGATACAGCATCATTTATGATAATGTATTTGTATCAAAACATCAAAAACATCCCCATCAGGCTTCCTCACTAAATAAACAACTGTTTCAGGAGCTTCACTCTTGTAAAATACACATTGCATTGTTCTTACCATACATGCTGTACTCCAGATATCAGCAGGTGTACTGTAACCTGCTCCTATTAAAACCTCTATGGATCTGTACTGTCTTGTCTGGATGTCTTCTGTGAAGTGTTTGTGCTAAAATAGAAAGAACCACATTAATGGGAAAAAAGCACTATAAAAAGACCTGTGCTAAATAGTGAACATGATGTAGTTACACTTACCACCCAGCAGGCATTCCCCAGGTCAGCAATTTTAACTCTAATTTTATCTGCATTCCTTGGGTCCAGGGGATTCACCAGTAAGTCAGCAGCACGAGTTTTTGCTAACACAAGCAAAATGCAGAACAGTTAGAATGTTAAGCCCACTATTCATTATCTCTAAGCAGTTTTGCCTTGACACTTTGTTCAGTGTTGTCATACACTGAATACATGAAAATAATTTGCTGAATGTTACAAGAAATTTAAGCAACATAAATAGGATTTCTTCCCCTGATTTCTAAATATCCTTATACATTTCAAGTGCCAATTTTTTGCATTTTTTAGCTGCCAAATGACTCTTACTACAATGACCAGAGGAGCTTCTGAGCAAAACCAGTGCATGTTTCCAGGAACAGATTCAGACAGAAAATGTGAAAACTCAGACTCCAAGAACTCACCCACTACACACATGAAAGATATGTTCTTGGAACAGTTTGGTTGAGAAAATAAATCCTGCACTTCCATGCCTGGCTACAGTAAAAATCTGGCTGAATTCTTCCTTTTTTTTTTTTAAACCTATCCCAAGGTGTAAAGGACTCACCAAAACCTGGCTAATTTGAGAGCCTAGAGGGCTGTCATCCTTTTCACAAATAATTCAGCACTTAAAAGTTCACAGAAGGTCCTATTTGCATCAATTATGATCCAGACTAAAAAGGCAGAACTTTGATCTTGCAATCTTTTGAGGCTCTTGGGACACTGAAACCTTAACACCCCCAGCAGAGGCGCTGCTTTTCTCTGTTTTGCCATTCCACCTGCCAGTTCCTAAACTGGGAAGAAAGCAGATGAAGGCAGAAGACAGAAGCAGGTATCACACACCACAGGGAAGCACAGACTGGTCTCTGTTTCCTTGCCCCAAAGCTGCAAGGTGTAAATTGGAAACTGAAGGTAAGATAAGAAAGAGGTACCAGACCCAAGGAGCACTTGTGGCTGCAGTGACCTGATAAACAGGTGAAAGCCTTGGAAGAGGAAAATACACCAGACATGGGACAAGGACAAAAATGCTGGATGTCTAATGGAGAATTAGGAGTGACTGAAATCAGATGGAGATCTTCAACTGCTGGCACAGGAAGCCTGAATGGGTCATCAGAGCACTGAATTTCAGCCAGCCAGAAAAGAAAGTGGCAGGGCCCACCAGAGGAGAGAGGGAATGAAAACACAGAAACAGCAAAAGGCAGAGGGGGCAGTGACCACAACAAACAGCCCTCTAAAAAAGCTGGAATGGAGTCCAAGACTCAAGTTTATAAAAAGCATCAACATAAGGAGAGAAGTAAAACACTCAAAAGACAGGAACTAGTAAGACTAGTAAGCTTAATACTGAAGTCTTCCCTTAAAAACACGCTGCATAGTACAGTGCAATATTTTTAACACAATCACACGCACTACTGAAGACACAACAGGACCTTTCTCAGTTCAGTAGTCTTTGCAAAAAACAAACAAAAAAACAAGACAATGCTGGATAAATCCTTCCCACACGTGTTGTTGAAGGACTGCAGTAAATAAAGTCAAATGAAGGGGGGAAAAAAGCCCCATGACTAAGACATCTGAATATGACATTATGCAACAGCTTTCTTCAACCTCTTCCTAAGAGAGGGACCTGAGCTGGCAATAGGGAAGTGCCAACACTTTTGTGTTTTCCTAAAAAGTTGTGATGCTTAAATCCTGTCTCTTCTTGGATTCTGTATTTGACAAACACAGATCATTTACAACTGAAAGTGAAGGCAGAGTAAGTGCATTTTCTAGAAAATACTCACAAAAAAGCATCCAAACAAGTTTAACCTTTGAACAAAATTAGTGAACACTTCTGTGTCCTAGTTCCACAAAAACTAGGAAATATCACCTTAATTCTCACAATCTCTGCATGACAATGTACTCAGCAAACATTCAAACACTGGAGAGAGGAGGAGGAGAGTCGTGAGGAAATTAGAGATCTATCTTCAGGGCATTTGGTCACGCAGTGAAAACTTGAGAAAAACCAAAACTGCTCACCCACTAAACACAAACTGGTTTGTACACCAAATAAAGCAAGAATCCCAAAAAAATTAAGATGAGACCATGCCACTTAACAATGCATAGCAATGCCTAGAGAAAGAGGAACAAATGAAAGTCTACTTTAGTACACAAAAAGGAGAATAAAGATATGATGAAAAATTATGTAGCACCATTTAAAAATATTAAATGGCCTCTAACTCCTGTATGCTTCTTTCTAAATACCTTCACCTGTTTTATTACTGTTATACTCAATCTTATTATTGATGTCATTAATATCTCTAACATTCAGCTTTTCTCCCTTCTTCAAAAACGTCAACTATCACTGAATTTACTGTCTGTCTTCTCTCTTTGCAAGAAAGGTGTGAGAACTGATGGGATAACATCAAGGAGGAAGAAAGTAGGTTTTTTACCCCAGCTAGGGAGCTAAGCTGTTTCCATGAGGACAAAAGCAGCTTTAATCTCTGAAGACATGAGGATTTTACTCACCAGCCCAGGAAAGCAGCAGAGGAGTCTTTCTGCCGATATGCAGGGGGCAGAACAAAAGAAGAAACTACCAGGCATTCAGGAACCTGCTCTGTATTGTTTCAGAGAGTAAGGAGGTGGACTAAAGCCTTATTTGCCTGGATCTTCCAGAAATGCAGTTCTACTGAGCTGTACTTTATTTCACATTTCTTACTTTACCTGTCAGACCAATCTGTGAATTGCTCTTCTAAAGTCTGAAACCAAGAAATACACTTGACTGCATTTTTCAATGCAGCTCAAATTCATCTGTGACAATATTGATGTCAAGCTTGGTGATCTTCTCCCTAAGCTCCCATTTTCTTCTATCTGCTCACAGATTTAAACTCTCAGTATCTTCTTTAATAAAGCTGAAACCCATATATTTATCATTTAACCACTGGCAATATAAATAAGATCAATGTGCAATATCCTGAAGCTATTTAATTCAATGGCAAAAATCCAGCTCTTAGCAATGACACCAAGATTTCACCTTCCATGTCTTCAAATGGATTTACAGGCAAAAGTTCTGGACTGATGGCCAGAATTTAAATGTCCAAACCCATGCTGAATATAGAAACACCATAATGAGTTGAGGGTTGGCAACATGCCCTGCTGAGTATTAATAAAAGGTTAAAACAGGAACTGTTTGACACAGAAAGAACAATTAATGAATGAAAACACAGCATGATACAGATTTTTTTCAATATGACTGAGAAAAGATGTGACAATAAGTAACAGATAGAAGCAGCAGCCAGACAAGCTCAAACTTGCTACAATTCTTCTAAAACAATTCAGAGTACCAAGCAGTTGAACACGCTTCAATCACACTGGATTATAATTTCATTTGTCCATTTAAGAACAGGTATTTTTCCTTTTGAAAAATACATTTTAAGCCAACAATAAAGGTTACTGGGCTTAAAAGATGGTGTATTAGTGACTTGTTATCAAAGGACATCAGGTTACATGATCTCATGCTCATCTTCTACCTTTAAACTACAGGAATTATGTATGTTTATTTGCAACTATAGATTTCCTTTTCTCTTTCACGTGTAGACTGACTTCTCAATGCAAATGTTTATTCTACAATCATTTGTTTATCTAATACCCCTTCAAAGCAAGTTCTAGCCTGGAAAATAACCCGTAAATCACAGTTCTGCAAGAAAAACCATCCAATTCACTTAAACCATCTTTTCTTAACCTAACCACTGCCTTTGCATTCCATTTACCTGCCTCTTTTAATGCAATACACCCCCATGCTACAAGACAAAAGCCATTACAAGGAACACTTACTTTTTGGCAAATCCCCAGTGCTGGAAGCTGAAACCGTCCTGCTCCTGTCATGAGATGGGCTGCTCTCCTCCCTTTCAGTTACAGTGGATCCTTCAGACACAGCAGAACCACAGGCTACAGACTCCAGAGCCCCAGAGAACACTGACGCTGAAAATTCCGAGAATTGGGACTCTGGAATTTTATGACGTCCATTTGGCAATTCACCATTAAACTGTTCGTAGGAGCTGCTATAAGAGTAATCACTTTTTGCATTTGGATCATCAAGATTATACTCCTCTGGATTTGGACATTCTTCCTCTTCTTCTTCCTCATCTTCAATCTGTTGTTCCAATAGGAATGGGCCGTTCACAATATGGCCGTTTGTTTTGGGGGATTCTATCCACTTAGGGTCTGTAGAGTCAGTGTTGACAAGCTCCTGCTCAACATCATCATCCTTTTCAGTGTTTTCCTTCTCTGTGTCTTCTTTTTCATCCTGATCTTCTGCTTCACCTGAAAAATTTCAGCAAGCAACACATTACATCACACATTAACAAACCAGACTAAAATTAGGCATTCGTCATTTTTAACTCTTCAGTAACTACCTGACTTATGACATATCACACAAGGAAACACTGAATATCACTGAAATATGCAAAGCTTCAAATCTAAATTAAAGATAAAAGGATGGACTAGTAATACTGTTGGAAAAATAAAAAATAGGAAGGGCTTCAGGAGGGAATAATCCAGAAGAGAATGATGTTATGAAGGGAAGATGAATCAGGCCTTGAATCCAAGCTTTTAAAAATCTAGAAATCAACCTATGTCAATGGAGTCATCACAGAAGCAGGAAAACTCTTAATAAAAGCAGAACTAAAACAAATCAAACTGAACTACAGTCTCAGTAGTTACATCTTTATCAGGACTGAAGAGCTGACAAGAAAATCAGGGAAGCCAGAATGGAGCTGGACCATAACGATTATATGGTCCAAGTCACCAGGGCTGAACAGGAATTTTAACAAGACATATCAATTTTAGTGAAGAAGTTGTAATCTCTGTTACCTGACAGATCACTACAACAAACACTGTAAGAAGAAAAAGGGGAAGCAATGATGACTCTAACTACAACAATAATATTATAGAAAAATGCATCTTATTCTTCTTCTATTTCACCAGGACACTCAGTTATTCCACTCCATGTGGCATGGTGACTGTTCTGTGCTTTTTTGAATTGTTTATAGCTATACACTGCTATTGCTGCCTTTCTTCAATGCTGCAGCAAGTTTGATTTTTCTTTACTTTTTTAGGTTTTGTAGTTACAATTTTACCTACAGGAGAAAATGAACTTAATGATTGGAGATTTTGTTCACTGCACCAGATACAACACAGCGCGGTTACTTTCTGCTCTGAAACAGTAAAATCAGGGGCAATAAAAACAAGTAATACTGACCATCATCATTTCCAGGTTCTTCATCTACTACCTCTTCTATATCAGCTGTTTTTAGTTTCACCTCTGGGTGGTACTCATCCTCTTGTTCATTTGATGGTACAGCTGAGGTTACATTTTCTTCTATTTTTTTCCTTTCAGCTTCCCGCTCCAGTTCTTCTATTTCCTGCAGGCGTTTTTCCAGCAGCTCAGCTTGCCTCTTCTGCTTTTTCTTCAGTTTTTTCTTTTTGTTTTTGGATATTTTTCCAACCTGAAACATTAATACCGAAGAAAGAAAAAGTAATTATTTATTTTCAAGGCATCTCACATCAAACTAATTTACAGTTTAAATACCATTTTTTTGAAAATACTAGATGGCAACTAATTTAGTAATTATATTACTTTTTACAGTTTACTTCAAATCAAGAATGATACAGGATTGTATGAGGCAAAAATTCACTGAAACTTTACACAATTAATCATGTTTTTACATGGTCATTATTAGATACAAGAGCAAAATACATTTATACATCTAAGATGTCATAATAAAATTCTTATGATCCCATAATCTTGATAAACACAATAATCTTAAACTTAAATCCAGATTAACAGATGATTCTGTATGTGGAAAATAATCAGGTATCATATTAGCTGTTTACATAGAAATTCAATGCCTTATTTCTCTCTCTGTACAATGCAGTTAATAACCAGCAAAAGTATTCTGAGCAGAAGACACAAGAAAACTAAAGAGACTGAAAACAGTGAATTCTAAATAAAACCTAGGGTTTTTTCAGCTATTTTCTAGTGAAAGGAATGCATTTTTATTACTCTCTTCTGGCCCAAAACATATGAATTACAAACAGCAGATGGCCATTATGAAGTTTCTCATTTTATATAACATAAGGATTGAAAAACTCAGGTACAACAACAAGGAAATGAAAAGTGAATGCATTTTAACAGAATTGTGGCTTCTATTTCTACTATCTGATAAATGAAATCGATCCATTTTTCATTCATTGTTTAAATATCACAATAAGAAATCCTCATATAATCAAAAAATAAAGTACAAGGAAAAAGAAAAACATTTCCTCAAAGCTTTATTTGTTAATCCCGTTATTTTCATAAAAAGCCATGGGATTACCTAAACAAGACATTAAATTTCACAACCCTAATAATTTTCATCCATGTTGTATACCCACTGAAATTATACATGTTGTGTACACACAGAAAGCAGCTTTGACCACAGATATTTCTGAACAGCTGTATTACCACTGGTTATTTCCTATATGCATGTGGCAAAGAGATCTTTCAAACCTCAGAAAATTGCCTCAACTTTCAGGCCTTGATGATTAAGGCCTTTATGCCCTTAAGATATCTGCAATGCACAATATTTAGTGCATTCTCCCATTTTTGTCAGGATTTGGACAAATGGGCTATTCCTCAAGAGAAGAAAACAGCAATGCCTAACTTAGTTTGACATAGCTATAGAACTGAATGTCTGTGAGAATTTCCATCACAGAAATACTGTGTTTAAAACTGGTAAGGCCACAGACATGAAAAGCAAAATGTTCTTTGAAAGATAAAAGCTTTATTCAAAGGAAGCTCTTAAAAAGGGTTTAGGCTACTAACAGTCTAATACATATTAAAAGCCAGAGAAACACAGAAAATAAGGCAGTTAAATTGTATTATATAACAATACTTACAGGCTTTTGTTGTGGAGCTGTACTCACTAAAAAGACAAAAAATAAATTGTAAATAAAATAAAGGTTTTCTTTTTCAAAAACAGCTTTTTATAAGCAAAAACAAGTAGAAATAATTTTAAAATATTCTTAACTAAATAAGGCAGTGTTAAGTTTACTTTGTTAGCCAGATTTTTTACTCTTTACAAGTACGTGCTGCCTGAAATCATTTGATGTCTCCATTAGAGCACCTGGGATTGAAAGGAGCTAGCAGCTATCTGTGCTCACTGTGCTGTGCTTGGCAGACAGCTCATGAAACTTAAAAAAAAAATTTAAAAAAGGCTGAACCATTAAGAGTGGACAGAAATCATGGAATGGCAGAGCAGGTATAGACTGGTTTAAACAGTTCAGGGAATATTAGCAAAAATACAACTACTGTGTTGTACCCAACAGAAAAGCCAAACACTCGTGTGTCTTACTCTGCAACAAGGCAGTTTGATTGCTAGGCTGGAGGCATGAAGAAGTGCCCAAGGCAAAAACCACAGCGTATCACAGAAAGCAGCTCCAGCACGGGCCCCTCTGAGCAGGATCCCAGCAGGGACTGCCTCTGATGGGACTGCAGTGCTGGCACACTCACAGAGCACCACAAGGCACATTAAACCTCCCCTGTGATCAAAACCAACAGAAATATCCAAAAACCAGGAGACAGAAGCAAGAGGAATGAACAGGGGAGAACCTCTCACAAACTTCTTCAGACACACAGGCCTATGGCAATTAAGGAATGCCAAAAAAAATACAGAGCTGTTTTATAGGTTCAGATCCTGCTGCTAAGCTCAGGGAAAAATCTGCTTGAATGCCCCTGAAAGGGCAAGGTTTTCAAAAAGATTCTTAAACCTGAGCACTATCATTGTTATAAAAAGAGAAATTATACACAACCTATTCTATGTCTTGCTGTAAAGGCAACACATGCTCAGCTCCTATGTGGAAAGCCATATATTTAATTACAATTTGCTAAGAACCAAGTGTGATAAGAATGCCATTCCTTAAAATAATACTTATTTTAATGTCAGGAAGCAATATAAAGGCTGCATGAATAAAAACAACTTATTTCCCACATAAATAACATAAAATCTCTAGCTATGTGATTATACATTATGACAAATTCAATATAAAACATTTACCATTTATACAACTTTTCAACTAAAAATATATAATGCTAATCCAGTGAACTGGATCCTGATCACTGTATTTGCTCCCAATACAGAAAATATTTTTAGCATACCTCACAGATTTTAATCTGTGATATATTTTCTGACAATATTACAAAGGGAATTACTTTTCCACTGCCTGTAGCTGATGTGCTCAATTGGCAAATTAGTAGCAATCACAGTACTAAAAATATATAGTACATAGTACTAAAAAGAAAATTACTAGAAAAGCCACACTTCCTCTTTGTCTTTGCTAATTGCTGTGAACTTTTTTACCTTGGCTACTCCTAGCTAAACATAAGGTACAGCTGCTGTCAAAACTCTTGGCAAGCTTAACATAAAACATTTTATACCCCTAGGAAAATGGGCTTATCACGAGTTCAGTTAGGTACAATAAATTCCACTTTTAAGGGTGAAAAACTATGAATGTAAAACTTTTCAATGATTCTTAAAAGTAAGTTACAACAAACAAAAAGGCAGATGATTTCACAAGGATGGTGGTGAACTTAGAACTAGACATAATTTAGGTAAGATTAGTAACTGTTGTCAATATTAGAGATGTAAGCTTCCAATGTGACTAAAACCCAGGCATTAAGGGTTGTGGGATGGAAGGGGAATAAGTTTACACCAATAAATCTTTTTCTGTTTCTGGGGATCCTAAAAACTTGAACATGCAAAACCAGCACAAAATCATTACTCTGACAGCTTCCAGAACAGGGATAAAAACTAAACAGACATGCATTTGTCACATGCAATTATTTAAAATGTGAATTCTCACTGGACACAATACTGCTAGCAACACTGTACTGCTGGCAGTTTCCCACACTGCATTTGAACGTGCTGCTCATACCTGCAGAGCCAGAGGGGGGAGGAGCCCCAGCCTTCTGCCACTCGGTGGCCTCAGCCGCCATCCTGCGCACGTAGGCGTCGTCCACGCACATCAGGATGTTCTCGGGCTTTATGTCCGTGTGGATGATCTTGCACTTGCTGTGCAGGTAATCTAGACCCTGAAGGACCTAATCACAGAGGGATTTTTTAAAAATCTGCTTCAAACTGCAACTAAATTAATTAAGAAACTCAACTTTCAACTGCATTTTAAAATAAGGCTGATTTTATCACATTGCTCAAAAGTACCCAGAAATTGGAAAAAATGTATTACCAAGTAGTAGCATAAACACGTAATTTTCCACTGCAGTATGGAATTACAGAAGCTTATGAAGCAAAATTGCTTGATGCACAGTAACACCAGTGCAATCTCACCCCACTGAGATTAAAATAAAATTATCTCAGATAGTAGTAAGAGTTCAGTTCAAATATTGTAATTCAAACCTTCAAACTGTTAACAATTGTGGAAAAACCTGATTAGAGTATTAACTAAACTTACCTGTCGAATTATGCTTTTAACACAACGGATGGGAAGGCCTTGATAATTGGACTTGATTATCCATTTTAGAAGATGATGTCCAAGTACTTCAAAGACCATGCAGACATCTGCAATTTAATTAAGGATAACTTCCAAATAAACTTGTTCATGAGATCAAGTTTGCCTGTGTTCTGGCTAAAGGAGTTATCATCCCCTTTAGAGGGAAAATTACTCCCCCTAAAATGAGCATGGTAAATGCTTTGGTACCTTGTTTCAATTATATATAAACCCATACAGAACCAGTGTCCAACTGCGAATTAAAATAAAACATTTTAATTACACAAATCTTGTCCATTACTTCTACATGTTAACTACAGCATTAGGGTGAATAATTAAGAAAGTAATTGTAAAAAGTAACTAACTAATTTTTCTTTTCTTTGAGACGGCTGAAAGTACTGATTTGGCCTATGATCTCTATTTCTTTAATAAATTTTAAATTATATTAATAGAAGGTTTTAATAACAAAAGTGTGCAGCAACCGTGCTTTAGAAAATGAACCATAATAACCGTTTTTTATTAAGCTGAATAGTCACTTAACAACAAATACTAACATAGTATAAGGATGGATCTCTTAAAGCCCACAGTTTTAACTGCAGAGAATAATGGCAATCACCAAAGAACTCTCAAACAAAGAAATGCAGAACTCAGAAACAACATGCAAAAAACACAATGCCAAAAATATTTAATTAGACACAGCGTTTACTACTGGCTCCTGACAGAGGCAAACAGTCAATTATCAGGGGAGATTATTAGGAAAAAACATGATGTAGGAATTTCTGTGATTTCTGCTTCAAGGGCTTTCTAAGTTAAGAGATTCTACACCCACATGCCTGGGTAGGTTATCTTTCTATTGAGAAAATCTTCAAGTACTGAAGCTAATTTAAAGTTTTGCCATCACAACATTCTGGCAAGTTATACAATTAGACTACATCCAATTAATCCTCAAACATGAGCTGAGAATGACCTTAATGTATCTGGAAATCAGAAAACATGTTAAAATCTTAACTACATGATACTATAACCTTGCAAAGAACAATGCAGTTCTTTGCAATACAATGCAGTACAAATAACCAAAAATTAATTGATGGATATTGCAGGAAAATCTCGATGAATTAGACTATGTCAGAGACCATTCATACAGAAGACCACTTCTACACTGTTAGAAATCTTACCTAACTTCTTTAAGTTTTATTAACTAGAGTCTTGGCAATTATCTTAATAGTCACTGTCTTGTGTTAAAATGAGACTTACCTTGTCTGTCAGTTTGTCACACACATTCTCCTCAAGTACCTACCTATATACATAAAGGTAATGTTAAAACTCAAGTTTTAACATCTGCATCCTCTATATTGAAGTTACACCAATAGTAAAAGGTCTCAAGACTGGTCAAAGCGCACTAACACAACTGTTGCCAACAGTTAATCTCATTTCACATTCCTGAATTCCTGTTTTAGAGGAGACACTGAATAGTCCTTCCCCACTCACATCAGCTGGGTGAGCTCAGAACTCCATCCCATTCAGGAGAGGAAGCAGCCTTGGGTATTTTACCCCACAATGAACACAAGCCCCTGTAGAGCACACAGTCATCACAGAGGATGAGCAGAGTGCACGAGCTCTGCAGGGCTTATTAACTGAGCCCACACAGTCAAGCTGCAAAGCTACAGCAGCACAGATTGCAAAAAGGACACTGCAACATTCAGAAATGAAATATAGGACACCCACCCACAGTCCTTCAGACCATGCTGCTGCACTCTCCAATGCACATTCCTGACATTCCTTGCACTTACAGAAATGTTAAGCATTGCCAGTAACCAGAAGAGAAAGGGATGTAGGGAAGTAAACAGCTGAGAGGCAAGGGAGAGTGCCAAGAAGGAAGATGTAAGAGGAATGGCAGAGGCAGGCAGGAAGAGGGAAGGTCATCAGAAAGTGATGTCTACCTGAAAAAGAGAGATTGCAACATTCTGCAGGGAGGACTTGGACAAACTCAAGGGACACTCCATACTGGAGAGACAACTGGAAGGGAGAGAAGATACAGAGCAGGCTCAGTGTTGGGAGCAGGTATGCAGAAATGTGGCTGCTGTCTGATTTACTACCCTGATCTGAAAAACATTAACCTTAAGCCAGACTGCCCAGAACAAGGAGTTTGGGAAAAGCTCTGCATTAACTACTGGGAAAGCAGCCTTGCAAGTCCCAGGATCCTCCTACAGCACCAATAACCTGATTGGTGAGAAGGTCCAAAAACTCCTGCAGCAAAAAAACCCTGAAGCCCACGTAGGAGACATGCTTTCTGTGAAATGCTCTTCAAAGCAGCCCAGGGGGTGGCTCACAGGACGAAACCAAGCACAGCAGCAAAAGTGAGAGTAAATCTAACATTAATCAGCTGACAAGTACTGGGAGCTGTTCTTTCTTGACTCAAATCCTACCTGTAACTATCTATCTATCTATAAATACACATTACTTAAGCATTTAGAAATATGACAAAGGATAAAGGCTAGTTAAGCTCTAGTACCAGCATAGAAAACTTCAGGATGCTTCTCAGTTGCTTCTGGATTGGCAGCATTTAGACACAATGACATAATAATCTATATTCTTTGGAGATACATTTATTACAAACACTCATATCATCAGACATAATGTCTGATTGTGTGGGAATGCTTCCTTCTTTATATTTTCCACTTGTCTCTCAAAACTTGTTCCATTATATGATTATCTGAATCTTTCATTAAAAAAATGCTACACTGAAATGAACATTGCAGCTCTCATAAATGTCCACTGCAAACAAACATAATAATTCACACTTATTGAAAACACCAAAGTGCCTAAGATCACGAATTCTGTTATTTAATGAAAAAGTCATAATTGCAACCTTTCAAAAATAAACAAGTAGGTAAAAAATTACCAGCCTAGTGCAGCATCCCACATTATTAAAATTCCTCTGCACATAAGCACTTACTGCAGCTCCTAGGAGAGAGAGGACAGTTTGCAGTCACACAGTGCAGGCCAATGGCTCTGCACAATCCCAGCTCTGTTCTACATGGTTCTTGACAATCTTCCCTGTTTGGAAGCTCCATGACATTTTATGGTATTAGCCATCCAAAGGATTCACCCACCTCTCTTCTGTCTTGTTTTAGCTTTTAAGTGCATTTCATAACCAATAATCAAACTTCTATGAAACATATGTGGTTTTATTTTATAGCCAAGCAACAGATATTTAGAGAGTTGCCCAAAGGAAGCTGGAAACAGCAGAGCATGGAAAAGGTATCAAATTACTCTATTTCTCTCAACCTGTGCAACTCAGTAAAACTCAGTGACACTAATGTAGCACTCATATGGCATTTTAAAAAGTAAACAGCACCAAAATGTTACAATCAATTACCTGCTCCATCCTAAGAGAACCTACACCAAAGATTATTTTCCCTAGAACTTAAAAAGGAGCTGATGAAATAATGCAACCAACCACTGCTCAAATAACTCAGGATGCACAAGCTGTTCTCAGGAAAACTCAATGCATAAGATACTTGCTATCATATTTTTGCTGGCAGTCAGGACTTTGACAGACTTCCAGATGCAATTTAAATGTGAGTCCAGCATCAGTCCATCCTGTACACTGGTACTTTTCTGGAAAATGTACTTTTCAGTAAGGCAGGAACATCTGCCTTCTACATAAAAATTTCTGTACTGCCAGTTTTCAACGTGAAGGCAAAACTGAAATAGAATAAATCAACATCAGCTGTCCAGTTTTAATCTGCCAATACAAAGCTACCTGACCCCTTGTTTTTCACTGGCACATGGTCTCTTTTGGCCTTCTCAGTCTAAGTGCTATAGTGCAATAAGATATCAGCTTGGATATGATTTCAAAGTATTATCACAAACAAAATTTACTTTTCACACCTAGAAACAGCCCTCACCTTTAATACAGTGGTATACATGTGAATCTTATCAAGAATTTAAGAACATTACTGGGAAATTGCTCTGATAAAGAGATAACAGTTACTTCTATGTATAGCTATAAATGCTTTATTGTACTCCTTATTTCATATTAGTGTTTTACAATAAAACAGTAAATCAAAATTCTTGGTTTCTACAAATAATTATTCTTCAACTGTACTACAGTCAGCTAAAAACAAATAAAAATGGGGACAGGTAAAGGAGATTAGACACCAGTCTGTAACTGAGAACACCTGACCCCACACTCTCATTCTCACCACATACCCAAAGGCTCCATAAGCAATGCCAAGAGACAGATCAGTGAGATGAAAGCTGCTTGCACACTCACACGCTTTCTAGTGAGCACTCAGATTTACTGACAGTCACCTTCAACATTCCTCTCCTAGGAGATGGCAGTTGGTGAAAGGTGCCTTAATCTGATCAGCTGAAGGCACAGCACCAAAATCAATGTATAATCAGGCTCTCCAGAGCAGGAACTCTCTCTCTGGCAATGGGACCCATGAACAATGAGATCAGCTACTGGGCTCCAAACACAACATGCACACACATAAGTCCAGCTGTAACAGTAAATGAAAGCACAGTAATATAATAAGCCACTAAACAACCTAATATAATCAGCAAGGAGAACTTAGTTTAGCTTGACTCTAAAATTAAATTTATTCACAGACTCAAAATTCACACCGAGAATTACTCGGTTGTATTTTACTTTATCTCTCTCTTTTTCCACCACCCCTGTTTTGTTTTTTTAAAGAAAGCTTTCAAAGACAAAGCCTTACAACCTTTGCCAAAAACAAGGTTAACACCTGGCCAAGAGATGATTACATGAACAAGAGAAGCATCTCCATGACCTCACACTTCTCACAAGAAAACAGGAACCAGCTTTTTCATGACACTGACAATTTCTCTTTACCAGTCTAGAACAAAAAAAATATTTCTTGGAAGCTTCAGTAATTACAAATGTTTTCAGTAAACTCCATTTTTTAAGCAATCTATCTCTACTTCTACCAGACCATGAAAGGATATATAAGACTTCTTTTTTAATTCTGGATTGTGTTTAGAAAAGCTAAGTTACTTACACTCCACAGAGTGCCTTCCACACTGCACTTCTCTTGGCATCTACATACATTTTGGAGTTTGTACTTTGTATATTTAAAGCAAGATGAACTAGAAAAAAGCCAGCACTAAATGCTTACTCATTCCAGTAGAATATTTTAATGAGAATGCCATGTTCTCAAAAGGATATGAATTCCATTCATTCCAGAAATTTTGAAGTCATCAATGAGCTGTACAACCATATCCTTGTTGGGATCATTAGGGTCACTTTCACGAACCTAAACCAAGAATGCAAACACTGACATTTTAGGAAAAAATCCACTGTAAAATACTGATTAGTTAGATTTCCACACAAACTTATGCATTTTGGAGCTTCAGAAAACATATTAATTCATAATAAGCCTGATGTTTAGAGAACAATATGTAAAAAAACTCAAGAGCCTAAAAATCAATTCTCTGTGTTTTTTTTAATTCACTATTACTTTTATTATTGTTATTGAACACTCTATTGCAATAGTGATACTTACACATTTGAGTAACTTTATTTCATCCAAGGCTGTCTCCGTATAATGCTGGGCACTTTTTACAACTTTCATTGCAACAAACCGTTTTCCCCTTGAAAAGAAGAGAAACATTTTCAACATGTACATTGAGCTAAAACAAACACATTTAAAGGTTGGGAAATTTTAAATAGACTATTTCATAGTCTAATGCATTTGTAGAGAAAATGCTGAAATTACACTAAACAACAACTTTTAACAACACTGTGTTAACAGTGTAATTATTGATATTTTATTCTCCTTGATGCTATTGTCTCTACAAGAGGAATCTGCTTACACATTTTATCATTTAATGAAGGTAACTACATTTTTTCATCAAAGATACAAAAGAAATAAAAATATAAGTTTATTCTTGCATGCTCAAGACAACAGGCAAATTCAATAAGCAAAGCTAATTTGTCAAAGAAAATAGAATTACATTTATTTCTGAGAGCTTTTATAAACTACACTGTTAATCAAGAGAAAAATAAGACTGTAGGCATATTTTTGCACAAAAAGATAGCAAACATTTACATAACTTTATCATGCACATAAAACAGAAGTAACTGCAAACAAAATAAAGAAATGTATTAAGAAAAACGTTTAAGTATGTGGAAAAAAAATAGTTTTCTTACTGCATATCCCAGCATAGCCAGACTGTAGAGAAGTGTCCCCATCCTAACTTTCTAATGACATGATACCGGCCATTGAAAAGGTCACCAATTTTCACTGGATGATAGCCTCCTTTCATGAAAAAACAAGTAGAAAAAAGAGTATTTAGAAAATAAACAAGAATTTCCAGGTTTTCAAGTAATTTTCTTGTAGTATACATTTTCCACTTCAAATTGTCCTGTACTATAAATAGGAAATATAAAGAAAACTCCAATGGTAAAAATTCTGCCTTGCTTGGCCTGGAGGGAAAAAACTCATGTCCTGTAACTACTGTAGAGTTTATTCACCCTTCTCTCTTATGGCTTTTATTTATGGTAATATAACCATCTGTTCTCTATTTCCTCAGGCTTATCTTTCACTTCACAGACAGTAGAGAAAATATCTACATTATTTCTTTATCATATTTGAAGCCTCTCCAGTCAACATATTTTGGATGATTGCAGAATTTCAACAGAGATTGTTTTAATTCCCATTTGCTTTCGAGTAATAAAAGCAGCAATAAAATACTTCCTGAGAAAATGTTAAGAACAATGCAGACTTCCCTGATGCTCTTCTACTTGGCTCCTGATCCACAGCAGCAATGCATTTTTCTGGCATCTGAGGGTTTTACAGCGAGGAGGAAGAAGAGAAAGCAGGCAGCTCTGGGCTGTGTCTGAACTGCTTTTCCATTACTGAAGTCTGCAGTCCAAATTTAAACCACTACCCAGGTTCTCCACAGCCCCATGAGGCAGAAAGGCCAACAGGACAGAGCAAGCTGGAGCTCAGGTTTCTAGAGTTGTAATGAAGCCTTTTATTTCCTTTGTATTTTGGGAGATATTCTTACTCTTAGTTAAACACAGGGAAGACAATGAACATACAGGATTTTATTCAGACCTTAACACACCAACAATAACATCCATAATTTTGCCTAAATTGCAAACAAATAATAAAGCTGCACCATGCAACCCTCCAGGACACCAGCAGCAGACTCAGAGCACCTTTCAAGGAACCACTTATTTATCTCTTTATGGTCCTTCACAACGTCATGCCCAAGTGTCCTTTGGCAGGATCCTCAGTCACTGACCAATCCATTTAGAATCAGGAAAACCTCCAACTACTTTCTCGAAATTTCTGGATCTGTTTTGAATCCCCTGAAAATCCTGTTAGAACTGGTAAAGACAACAATGTGAATTTATAACTTAATTCCTTGAATTTAAAACAGAAATTTCTCTCTTATCTCCTTTTATCTGTGGGAACAGTGATGTCAAATCTGGATATATTTTTGTTCTCTTTTTGCTAATAACATCCTCTGCCTTAACAGAAGTTCAACAGTTCTTTTATGAACTCTCCTATGCTGCCAGAGCAGAATAATAAATTTAACACAACTGTGCTACAGAATTATAACGGTTACATACTCAGGAGAAGGATAAAGCTTAAATGACACATGGTGTTAGATGCTGGTGTGCCTAACAAACTCCACAACACACACAGCTTTGATAAATGTGTGCTGAGCTGTAACTGCAGGCTTAGCAAGCAGCAGACACAGCTTCCCCAAAAGCTGACCCTTCCCTTGGGGCAGACCTCCCCAGCCCTCCCATCACTAGGAAGGAAATGCTCATGGAAGCTGCTAGGACAGCCCACCCAGCCCAGCAAAATGATATTTTCACTCCCACTGCTGAGCTGTGCCACCCTCAGTAAGGATGCCCACACTGGCTAGTGGGAATTCCTTATTTCCAAATCAAAACCCAGATCACTTTTGGAACACCTGACTGGATTTACCCTCCAGTAGAGAAGGGGGGACCTGGACTTATTGAGAGTAAGGGCTGAATATTATACTGCCCCTCTGCAAACAGAAACAGCACCAGCCACAGATGAAGCCCAAGTCTACTGCAGCTTCACTATTACAGAAATTTTGCTGAATAAACACAAATACATGAATTGGTACTGATACAAAAATTGGAAACCAAACTAAATTTGATTTTGTCTATTTAAGCATCCTTCTAGTAACAGCTGATGGAGATATTTAACAATCTGGATAAATGTAACCATTATTTAAGACAGCTATTGAGTGGTTTAATACAAACAAACAAAAATCTAATTACTTGGTAATTTTTTTCCCCACAAAATTCTATGCAGGATGATGAAGTCATAGATGCAACAGGAAAGTTAAGAGAACATACAGGAATTCTACCTTTCCATTACTGAAAAGGTATGCACTTGAGAAGTGAATCAAATCTGATGACCTGCAAAATTTATATGGGACTTCCACATAGATACACCATCACAGATAAAAATATGTTCCTAGGAATAGTTTAGGCAAACAAGAGCCTTTTAAGTCTGACTCTACACATAGCTTTTGGCATACTTGTACTTCAAAGGGTCAAAAATAATCAAAAACTTGTGATGGTCCCTTCCCATCAGACACAGAAAAGGAAACAGCACAGAGAGGAAATGAGACAAAGACACCAAAGTTAATAAATTGAGGCTTGATAAGTTATTTTAGTAAACTCTACATGTTGGTAGCACAACAATACTATATATGTAAAACCATGTTGTTTTGATCCCTACACCAGTGTCATAACTAATTATAACAATACACCAGCATATGTGACAGATGCCAACCATGGGAGCACACATAGCACATGAGTGTATACATTTCACAAGATACTTTCCACTGTCCAAAGTCACAGCAGGAGCAGTTTTGGAAATAATCTGTTACCATTCCTGTACATGTTACTCTCTGATTATTCCTATCAGCAACATATGCATTTACAGGCTGTGGACAACCAGGTAACAATCCACTTAAGTTATATGTATATCAAAAATTGGTGCCATCCTAAGATGAATGTAACAATTTAAGTTCTCCACGATACCAAAAGTATTTCTAAGTATTAGTAACAAGAAAGCATCTATGCAAAATTAACAAGCTGATAAAAATTATGTGCTTTTGGAAAAACAATACTGGCATTTGAAAATATGCAATGTATAAGTGGCACTGCTGATAAATTAACATAAAAAAACCCACCCTGTTGTACTGCAGCACACACAGAAGAAAAAAGTGTCTCTCACAGCTAGCTAGCTACATGCATGAAAGAAGGAGGGTCAGAAAAATGAGGTCATTATTCCTGAATGTCTCCTGAATGTATTGGTAATTGTAGCTGGCTCATTCTATGTTTGTATAGGGAATTATTCCCTTTGTGAACTGGATGAATGGGAGACATCTCCAGGGGGCAGAGAAGATGATCAGAGAAGCAAAAAATTCCAATTACATCCATGACACAACAGACTCTTGCAAAAAAAAAATCACCAAGTGTTTCAAGGCTTTTCAGAGAAGAAAAAGTAGCTTTACAAAGTACCCCCCAAAAAACCATGCAGTTGGACGATTGATATTTCCATTCCTCAAATAAATATTTGAAAAGCATTTCATGCAAATTCAGTAACACAAGCAGAAGTAATGTCACAGACTCAAACAGGCCCTGGAGGAAGCCCCCAGGGAACGGAAGTCAGTCTGCTTTTCACAGATGGCTGCTAGTCAGTCTCTTTCACATCAGGTGCTAATACAAACTGATCCAATTCCCTCATTAAAAAACACTACTATGACTATTTACTAATCACCATGTAATGTGGTCAAGATGCAAGCCCAGCACACAGTAACATACCCTTAAAAATAAAAGTAGTAACAGAAATACTCTACAGGAAGTACAGCTAACAGGCCATATGCTGAATTCCTGAAAAAATTAATTATATACTCATTATCAAAATTCCCCTCCTATAAAAATTCAGACTGGGGCTGAGAAGAGATGAAGTATGCTCTGGGCCTCAGTCAAAAACCCTGGAAGACTGCCATTTTGAAGACAAATTTAGGAATAAAAGAGACACTCCAGCAATAAATGGTAATTTCCAAATCTTTATCTTCCCCTCGCTACCCAAAACAGAAAAAGATACTCAAACTAATAACACATCTCTCCAAAAAATGGAAAATGCATCTAAAAGCCATTTGGGAGTTCTTTACAAAATAACATGCTCATTCCCTATACAGAACATAAAATACATAAACAAATCCCCATGTGGTCATGGCATTCAGATTCTTATGGAGACCCTCACTTCAGTTGCATGCCAGCAGACTGAAAGAAGGAAATGCACTGCTCAGTCTTACAGGAAATTAGGGTCAGAAAATAAGCAAATCCTCTACTGAAGCAACAAAAGCCCTGCTCTCATAGATAACATAGATAGAAACAAGTTTCATAGATAGAAACAAGTAATGATCATGACATCCAAATGAACCAAAGCCTGAACCATCCTTAATGTACTTTAAAAAATTCAAAGCCTCAGGATCACAAGAATTCAGAGGAACCTTTATGCATACAGAAGTTCCCTTTAATTTTTTAGGAAGCCTACAACTATCTTTAGTGTAATGTAGTTTATTTCAGAAGTATACAGACCTCACTACTGACCTGCTCTAGTAAAACAGGTAACTCATAAGCAGGCTCTCTACTTAGACTATTTTTTTGTTTTGTGACCTAGCTTCTGCAGATGGTGACATTTTTGCAAGGGATACTGGAAAACAGACAACAATGAATTGTTTGAAACTAATGCAGCCTTTACTTCAGGAAAGAATAAAGTCAGAGCTTTGAAATGCTTAATCTCAAGGAAATACAGATGTTTATGAGTACACAGATGTTAAAACAAACCCTTATTCACTGATGGAACACGTTAAAGACACCAAAAGAGTTATCTTACGCAACAAATGTGTTTTAACACAAATTAAAAAAAAAACCAACAAAATACTTGAGCATGGTTCAGTGACATGCTTTTCTCTTCCCTCCTGCAGACGTTGACATCTAGTTTGAGTTTATTGTTTGGCTTTCACTATTAGCATTTGTAAGCCACGTACACATTTGAAATACAATATATTAATGAAACTTCTTACACCAAAATGAAATAGTCACTTTCCATTGTTAAATACGTAAATACAAAACACTTTTCCAGGCTAGGAAGGGGAATCCTTGAAATAACACATTTCCAGACCTACACAGAAACTTCTGATTAGAAGGCATTATCACATTTGACACAGGAAGTGGGTTTTGGTATGAGGAATACAGAATACCAGATACAGTCAGTGTGCATAGAGTGCTTTTTGACTATTCAAAAATACTGATCTGAAGAGATAAAATTCTGATGTATGTATTCTTGAAATCTACTACAACAGGTAACCCAGAGTTGACAGAACTTTTATTTATCATTTTTCATCTAAGTACAGTGTAAACTCTACCCTAATGGGAACAGATTTGCAACTTTAGCAGTGACATTAAAATAAATTTAAGTATTGACACTGTTGTACCGCAGTCATGCTTTTATGCATTTAACCATATTTAAAATCTGAATATAATCAATACAAAAATTCAGGAAATTGAGTTAAAATGAAGATGTAGAGAGCCTCAGACAATGCTGAGAGCTGTGAAAGACACCATGTGGAAAAGAAGCATGTAACATCTTAGGCTAGTGCAAGTGAGAGAAGAAAGGAAAAATAAAGGATACAGTTTAAAAATAAATTTAAGAATTACTCCTGAAAGCATCAAGGCATTTTGGAACATTTTGGAGTATGAGTTGCTTGTCTTGGTTTGGGTGTTTTTGTTTCTCTTACAACTCACATGAATCAAGGGAAGTTTATTCTCTATTCTTACAATTGGGACATCAGGAAGAATACAGGGATGCCACACTTGTGTATCTATTGAAAAATGCATAAACAAGCTATGGCTAAGTGAAAAAGTAATGCTGAAGACAATTATAAATTAGGAATAGCTCATCATTTCAGGTCCTGATGCATAATTGCTTCAGGACCTGAAACGATGAGCAGTTCCTAATTGTTGTACAAGTAAATTCCGCAATTAAAGATCATCCCTTTAAAAATCCCTCAAGAACCAGAACCAGACTGGCATGGCAGTGTTCAGCCTGAGAGCAGTGACCTGCACTCACCTTTACAGTAATCTGCGGGATCCTCCTGCTCCTCATCGTCGGAGCCCAGAATCTCCTCCTCGGGCTCGGGCGGGGCGGGCTCCGGCAGGGGCGGCGGCGGGGGCGGCGGCGGAGGCGGCGGCGCTGAGGGAGCTTTCTGCTGAGGCTCGGGCCTGCAATGCACAGAGAGCACACTGAGCACAGGGCTGCGGCAGCGGGGTACCCAGCCCTGCAGGGGCACAGAAAACCACAGAGCACACTGAGCACAGGGCCACGGCAATGGGGTACCCAGCCCTGCAGGGGCATGGAAAACCAGAGAGCACACTGAGCACAGGGCCACGGCAATGGGGTACCCAGCCCTGCAGGGGCATGGAAAACCAGAGAGCACACTGAGCACAGGGCCGCGGCAATGGGGTACCCAGCCTTGCAGAGGCACGGAAAACCAGAGAGCACAACGAGCACAGAGCCGCGGCAATGGGGTACCCAGCCCTGCAGGGGCATGGAAAACCAGACAGCACACTGAGCACCGAGCCACCGCAATGGAGTACCCAGCCCCTCAAGGGGCAGCGGCGGCTCAGAGGGAGCTTTCTGCTGAGGCTCGGGCCTGCAATACACAGAGAGCACACTGAGCACAGGGCCACCGCACTGGGGTACCCAGCCCTGCAGGGGTGATGAAAAAACAGTGAAGCATCTCACGTTCTCACTGTCACCTCTCACATCCCCTCTGGGACACCGGGGAGGCGTGCACAGAGGAACCTGGCCAAACCAAGAGCAGCTCCCACGTGAAAGAGCTTGCAAAGACTCAAAGTACAGAATCAGAAACACACGAGCTTCTGAAATCCCTGATGAGCATATGACGTATAGAATCAGATAAAGAAGTACAGTATATACAGTATAGAATCAGATACAGAAGTATAGTATAATCAGTATAGAATCAGATACAGAAGCATAGTATAATCAGTACAGAATCAGATACAGAAGCATAGTATAATCAGTATAGAATCAGATACAGAACAGCTTTTGAAATCCCTGACGTTAGACTCATCTTCTTGAGCACAACTGGGAAGAAATACCTTTGCAAAGAACATCAAGATATTCAAAAGCTCCTGCCTGCTAGCTGAAGGAGGAAAGATCTCATTAATACACAGCAAGAAACAATCTAGAGACACTGACTCAAGCCTTAATGCACTTCTCATCTGTAGCTCCTGCCAACACTGTGGAAAGCTGTATCAGTATACAAAATACTGAAAACATCTATTAAAAAGTAAGAGAAAAAACCTCATCTTCCTAGGTAGTCTATGATGCTCATCTCAAGGCATATAATATGCTTTAATATGCACTAATTATTTTTTTTAAGAACCAAACCAAAATCAACAAGGTCTGACACAACCAGGCAAGAGATGGGTTTGATTCTTTTTTTGTCTTGCAGCTCCTATTTAAAAAAAAAAAAACAACCAAAGTAAAATTATATTTTATATCCCGTTCCAAAGAAAGCTGTACTTGGTTACTACAAATTACTCACAAAACTGACTATTTTCCACAGACTTAAGTCCAGGGTTGAAGTGATGTGACCTCTCTGTCATATAATTAAGAAAGCCTTCCCCAAACAGGTTGATGCTGTTATTTTTTGTATTCATGCCTCTTGCAAATAAAAAGTATATACTTTCCAAATACATTTGCAAAGTAACTTAAGCATTTGTGCCATCAAAAGCTGCTATAACTTACATTTACATCTATTTCAAATTAACTGCATCAAAAAACCACCGTATTAACAGTAGTTTGTCCTTTGTGTAATAAAAAAACATAAATCTGTAGCTGGCTGATATTTCAGCACCTAGAATTAAGATTCAAATACTTTCTTCATCATGAGTAAAAACTGTACTTATGTTTATCCCACTTCTAAGTCATCTTCCTCATAATTCCTTTCCCTGTTAACACACTGCAATTGTTCAAGACAGACAGACAGACCCTTTGGAGTCAAAGAGAACATGGTTGGTCAGAAACAAATGCCACGGGCAACACTCACCACCTGCACAGCAGCTGCTATTATGCCTTTGCTTAAAAGGACATCACTGCAAGCTGCATTGAATACTAAATTTATCTGCCTGCTACCCCTTTCACATAATAAAATTCTTCAGTCAATAAATGGTCAGATTTAAAAAGGGGCATTTTGAACTAATTTATCAAGTATTTAAGTTATTATGAGAAATCTAATGAAGTAAAAGAATTTAAATCAGTTTTAACCACATGCAACTAGAAAAAAGAGGAATCCATTTGTAGGATAAAAAATAAAAATATTCGCAGGTGTTCCTACTTAAAATTATGTTGGTTGTTTGCCTCCCTCTTTCATTTTTGGCTCCCAACAGATGTCATTATCTGGTACACTGAGAGGAAACTGCAAATGGAAGGTTCAGCGCATTCTCTGTCCAGCTAATCCTACCACAAACCAGATTTCTGACCCTCCTGGTTTCATGGTGCCAGCAAGCTCCCAGTGACAGCTCCTACACCTGATCTGAAGCTTAAACCCAACAAACCATCACAAAAGGACCTACATTACAAACCCTGAAGCTTCATCTGCTGGGCACAGGACCATTTTGGATACATAGATCAAGAACTAAGGACACCTAAAAATAAAAAAATACTGGTTGGACTTGATGGCCCAAAAAGTCTTTTCCAGCCTAAATGATTCTACAAGCAAGAAGAAAATACAGTGAAATAGCCTGTACTTCATCCATGTGTCTGAAAGCAGGGTGCCAGGAACACAGGCACATCCATCAGTGCCTGGACTCCTGATTTTGGATGGTACCATCATCCTACTTTGTTCTGACCACAAATATCCATATTACTATTTTGGTCACATGAAATGGTACAAATATAGAAAATGCAGGGTAGGGTAGGGAAATGCAGTGTGGTGATAAGTTCAAAAGTTCACTGAAATAGGTTAAGAAAACAGGGTTATTCTGAGTCCTTCTCAAGCTACTGTATTTGATTTTGGTTTGAAAGGGGTTATTTTTCCTGTCTTCAATCCCAGTTGATTTTTATATTCAGAAGTGTTTTCTTACTGTCCTTTGTGGACACCAGGAAGGAAGTAAAGATATTACTGTATTTCCTTTCAGAGTTAGTTATGATTTTTATCTGCAAATAACAAAACACTGCTTTAAACTGAGGAAGATCTTGGGTTTATCCATTTAGCTTTGCTTGTATCTTCTGGAGCAATCAAATATTAGTACAGAAAGATGAGGGAAGAAACATACTGAGTTACATCAGTCTGCTAATTCTGCATTTTGGCAATTTTTTCCTCTAGTTTAGAATTCTTAGCAAGAGATTCCTATCGTTCTTTGGTTTTTTCACTTTTACTTTTCTAGGATATATGTAAAGATCAAGTCTTCAACACTTCACTTGATGGCTTAAATTCTGCCTACAGGTTGAGTAACTCATCCTGGCATCCCCAATGCAATTTCCTCTTCTGCCAACTCATAGTTTCACAGTGTTAGGAAGGGCATCAATGAGAGAACTCCAGTTTTGCTATTTCTGAATGGCCTTTTATTGAATTGCAAAGATAAGCTATGATGAATGCTTCAACAACATCTTCATGTGCAATTTAGGGCATGAATATACAGTTTATTCAGCTCAGATTTCATTTTTTCCAGTACAATCTGCTAAATGTAAATTATTTTTTGAGTAGACTTTAAAATATTGTTGACATTAAAAAATCCAACCATTTAGAAACCTGTGAGTCACAAACACAATCTCCGTTTCCTTTTCAGAAATATAGTTGTCAAATAGTATTAGAACATAAAAAGCTGTTCAACAACCATTATTTCAAGTTATTAGTCTTTCTTATTCCTAAAATGCCATGTAATGATATGCATTAGGTAACACATGCATGCAGAGATAAATATGAAACTTGTTTTTCTTTTTTCTGAAGTAATCACTTGGTACTCTGTGGTCTACCACTATTAGACTGTTCATCACCACCCAAGCATAAACACTTAATTAACACAAGAAGACAACACACCATTTCTAGACTCTCAGTATTTTGTCAGCAGGTATGCAGAGAACTGACCATCTCCACTGGCTACAACGACAAACCTTATAATTATATTGAAAGAAACACTAAAAACGATTAGCAAACACTAGCCAGCATTTTTTGTCTTTTAATTACTGCCTTTTCCATGGGCAAAAATAAATTTACAGCAAAGTCCAATCAAAACACAATTAAATCCTATTTTTAAACTGCTCTTAGAGGGAATACTTAGTAAAATACAGAAGAAAAGCTGAAATATTTCTCCTCTACAGTGAACTTGAAGCAAAATGCGTCAAAACCCTGCATGGAATCTTACAAAAAATCAACTGCCCACTGTTATGAAACATAACATTTCTAACAATTTAATTTTACTGTTCTCCCTCATGGACATGTTGCTCCATGCTCCCACTGGGTAACAGACAACAGTAAAAGCAATCTCCTTAACACTCAAACCTTAAAATGCTGAGAATATTATACTATTAGAAATCCAGAAAATTCCATTCTTTTTTTGTTGTTGTTGATGTTCTGGGGTCATTTGCTATTCTTCTGTTCTGGAAAAGGTAAAACAAGAGCAGTGAGAGTGACTAAAATCACAAAATGCCTTCCATATGGGGAGCATCTGAACATACCAGAACTCCCCAGCCAAGAAAACAAGACAGCAGAGTGCTACAAAATCTAGAGAGATACAGAGAAAGCAAATAGGAAATGGCTGCCCACTGCCTCATCCCATACAAATTGAGCCAAGCTGACAGAAAACTCAAAAAAAAAAGACTCATGCAATATGATGGTAAAAACTAAGGTGAACTTTTTTCCCTTAGGTATCATGGATACGAGAAGTTATTTAAGTTCAAATAGGGCTCAAAAAAACTCATGGCAGAAAAAGTGACTGATGGCAAAGCCAGGACCGGCTGTGACTCGTGAAGGCCAGCAGCCTGCAATGTGGAACAGCATTCAGCACCCCAGGGCACAGCCCTGCAATGTGGAACAGCATTCAGCACCCCAGGGCACAGCCCTGCACTCCTCCCCAGGAGCTGCTGTCTCTGCTCGTGGCCAAGGGCAGGAGCTCTGGGGTCTGTCCTCGTGCAGTCACTCCCTCTTCACACATTCCTTTCTTTTCCTCAACTGATGAATGATTTCCATTACTAAAAACCAAAAGAGACTTCGGGTCTCTTTATCTGAAATCCTCACACACACAAAAAAAATATATTTTCATTATGAAGTAATGGATAAGAATGTCTTGCAGGCAAGACTGCTATAGAAGAAGACTACCTGAGGAAAACCTCCTGTTCCCATGGGGAATAGGCATAGAAAAGCAGGAATTCCTCTCTATGAACACTCTGCACTCATAGTGACTACTTTTAGGTAAACAAAGCTTTGCCTTCAAAGTGGCTAAAACCTGCACCTGATTCTCTTACCTTTAGGAAAGCATCATTTCAGAAGGAAATCAGACTGTGTCAAATGAAAAAAAAAACTTGGGAAAAAGAAATTTATCAGATTAAGAACTAACTCAATCTGAGGGAAAAACAAAACTTCCCTTTAAGATTTTCAGATGAACACAACCAAAGACATTTTTCACTAACAGGAAACGCGAATAAAATTAGGTCAAATGACTTCTTCATATATCAAATAAAATATGGAACAAACTAGATTCTAGTTTATATGAACCTTTTGCCATGTCCACAGAGGTTGTACAGGGAATTTCAATCTGAAGTGGTAAAAAGAGTAAGCAAGGGGGAGGGTGAGCATCAGAAGAATTACACTGTAAGCCTCCTAAGAGATAGGAGCTTTACAAAATTAACTAGTGAGTGTGGGTCCATCCCTCCATCTCCTAAAAGCAACAGCTTCTATGTTCCTAGGCAAGGCTCTCAAGGTTCTGTAGAGTTAAAAGTCTGAACCTCTATACATAAATTTCTTACAGCTGTTATTAATTGCTGAAAGTCTCAGCTATTTGGATCTCTTTCTCGTTTGTACAAATGGTGTCTGCTTTACGAGCTGAATTCTTGCCTGCTCTTTTTTCTCAAATGCAAATTTAGCTTAATTAGACAGGTGCCTTCTAACACTGAGCTCTTTGAACCGGAGGCAGCCTTAAATGGAGGCTTTCTGAATAAATTCACACACATAAAACAAACAACAAAAAACATAAGAAAGATCAAAAGAACTCTGAAGTTATCATTCAAGGAACAAAATTATGTTCCATGTTTCAAGTAAGATTTTAAGTGGATTGTAATTCAGAATATTTTAAAATTTTAATAGCAATGACAAATCATTTGTAATTTAATAATTCTTTTTAATTATGTCAGAGGTCATCTTACTGTTTTCAGAAACAGTCTACAAATCCAGAAGGAAACAGGGCACAGGAGATGTGTTTTTAACCAACTCCAAGAAATTGTTGATGTGAACTTCCAGAGACAGCTTTGCTATACCTGAAAAGCACTATTTGTGTTCTTACTGTAGTACAAAACAGTACTACAATCTCCAATTCTAGGAAATTTATGCATAAAAAGAGAGAGCATTAGTATGTCACAAGCATGAAGCAGTTTCTACATCTGGTCACTATCAAACAAAATTATAATTCCTCCTGGGACTGTTAACATTCCTTCCAAAGATACCATCCTACCATCAAACATTAATAGAAGCAGCAGTAAAATCCCTCCCAGAAGGGAGCAGGCTGAGACATGGTAGCTTTTGTAACCTCAAACAGCAACACAGAATTTTTCATTCCCATCTTACTTGCTAGTCTTTTGGAGGCCACCTTGGGCTTGAATGGATACTCAAATTCCCAGTGAAATGCCAAGGAATGCTGCCTTCTTCCATTCCAAACAACAGCCACTACAAACAAATGCCATTTCACCAGCAAGTGCTGCAGTTTTACCACAGCCCAGCCCAGCCCAGCATCACAGGAAGGGCACACTGCCAAGGGCAGCAGCCTGACATTACACCGAATCACACCCAGCATGAAGCAGTAAAGTCTGCTAAGTTTAGGATGCAGCTCTTATGGCCTTTCTCTGATAAAGTCACACCATGTTCCCAGAAGGAACTGGTTTCAAGCTCTGAGAGTCAGTCCCAAATGAAATTTTGTTCTCAAACAAATGCGACTGTGTTAAAACGTTCGTAAGTCAGTAAACCAGAAGCCAAATGTACCCAGAAAGCTTCCAGCTTAATTGGACTTTAATATGTTTTCTTCCTCAAATACTGTTTTTCTCACAGAGCTGTATTTTCCAGACAAGTATCCATTACAGACTTGCAAAGGAAAAAAGTCAACAGTTAATTAAAAAACACAGACCCACCTGGCAGCACAAAAAGAAAATATATAAATAGATAATTGGCAGCTTGTACCTTACCTGTCTTTCTAGTCACCAGTAAAGTGTGGTAAAGGCTGAGAATGTTAAAATCATAGAATATTTTGAGATGGAATGGACCAACCAGCATCATCAAATCCATCTCCTGGTCCTTCAGAGGACAGCCCCAGAAAACACATTGTGTTTTGTCCAAATGTTTCTTAACTCTTAACTTCACACTCACCCCTGTGACCATTTCCCTGGGGTTCCAGGGCCCAGCCACTGTCTGTGTGAAGAACTTTGTCCCAATATCAAACCTAAACCTCCTTGGCTCATGTCTGATTACACAAGTGACGAAATCAGTAACACACCTTCTGCAGAAGAGGTGACTGTCAGATCCAGCTTCACAGAGACACATCAGGCACTGGGCAACCTGAGACCTTCCCACAGGCATGTCTGGGTGGAGATCCAGGTCACAGCTGATGCTGTGACTCCAGCAGCTACAGGGAATGGGTTCTGAGGCATGACCAGACCAACCCTGGGCAAGTCTTCACTGCTGAGGCTGGGGATGAGGCCTCTTTGTGCCCTTCTGCACCAGCTACTGACTCTGCCCATTGCCTGTCAGCAGCCTCCAGATGTCATGGTCTGGTTCCTGGGTACCGTGTACTTGATTTTTACACTCTGACAGTGGAAGGGCCTCTGTGGAGAGGAGCAGCTCCCCATTCCCTGTTTGCCTGCCGTGGTTGCTTCACTCACTAGGGGCTGTATTTCATAGGCACGGGGGTGGTTACACTGAGTTTTACTCTCCCACTGCCGCTCTGGCAACAGCCAAGTCTCATCAGGAGGTCCCACAAGAGCTTTTGGCTAAAAAAAAATAGAAATTCCAAAGAGCCAAAGTGGACAAATAGAGCTGTCATAAATCCATGTATTATGTACTGTTCAATGAAGAATACAGTTTCTTATATATACATCCTAACATGTCAAAAAACTACCACCTGAAGTACATCAGATATGGAATACCAGTCCAATGCAATGATAAAAAATGCTAAAAAATAACCTAGTCTCATAAACCACACATGAAGCTTCAACTTCTTCAAATCCTCTTGCAACAAGAATCCCTTCTCACCTGCAAGGCCTCTTCCTCTAAGTGCAGCAACCTCCACTTCTGACCAACAAAACAACCTGACAGAGGGCACCAGCAGATGGTGACAGCAATGGCCACTTTTGACTTCTTTCTCCCTTCACCATGAACGCACGATCGATTGTTTTTAACAGAATGACTCACGAGTGTTTAAATGGAAATTAATTTTTGACTTTCTTTCTGGCATGTTATGTTGTAGTATTTAATTTCTGCCTTTCTCTCTGGCACGTTAAATTATAGTGTCTCTAGTCTTTCTATTAATAAGACATATTCAGGAAACATGCTGTTGTTGTTTCAGTATCCTACAGTTGCCACTAGCAACAAATTTATGTGTTTTGAAGGAGAGGGGGAAGAATCACCCTCTGCTCTCCAACAACCCTGACCCCGGTGAAGTCAGCAGACTGAACTTGATTTGACCAAAACCACTTAAGTGACTGACCATTTGAGGTTAAATATGGACAGAAATATAAATTCATAACTAAATTACAAAATACAGGATTTCATTCTGGCTTTATCACAAGACAATAGCTCCTTCAAGGAAGTCTATATTCCATTTATTCGTTAGAAACTAAATGAAGACAACTAAGGACAAATGAAGCAAAATGAGCTGAAGTAAACTGACAAATACAGCGTTTCACTCTCCCTTTTACCCATTTAACAGCCTAGTAAAAAGGATTTCATAGGAATAGTGAAGTTGTAACCCTTCACTTGATATCAAATGCAGTTGAGCAGCAGAGTAGTTCTTTCCTTTGGTTGGTTGGTTTTTTTTCCTGACCCCTAAAGCACCCTGGAAAAATGTAATCCTGACTTCATGTGATCATCTCAGTGCAAAAATGTGTTTTTCATGTCCACATTTACTTAATGTTTAGAAGACCCATTCATCCCATTAAGGGAAATGCATCATGCTCTGAATTATGTCTGGGAGCTCAGTTCTTCAGGCAATGAGAGAAGGGGAAGCAGAAAGGCATTTTGCATTGGACATAACTGGCAGGTGAAAAAACCAGAGCCTGAAGGAACAAGACTGCATGACTAAGCCAGCAATTAGAAGAACCTCTCTGTCTGCTGCAAATACAAACATTTGCTGCAGTGATAAATTCTGAATGCTCCAGTTGGAATTCTATTGATACCAGACTTCTCATTAACCTTCTTTTTAAGAAGCCAGAACAAGCATTTTACATGAACTCTTTACATTAACACAACTCCTTTTCACTAACAGGTTTTCTTTCTAAATAAAGAATTGCACTCAATCCTTCAAAAAACACACAACTCCTCTCCCAAACTTCCAAATCCCAGTAGCATTTCCTCTATAAAACAAGAGTTTTAATAAATCTCTTCACAATTCCTACTAGGATTTATGGAAGTACCCAGCTTCCATTGCAGTATCATTAAAATTTATAAAAGCAAGCTAAACAAGTAACTCAAAACATTTTAACTATCAGACATAAGTTGCAAAGATGCCTATAATGCAAAAACTTTTTTCTAGTGTTCAATAGTCAGTTATACTCTTTAATTTTAGGTATATGTGGTCATAAGTACAACATATGAAATGTCTGCTTTGAGCTTCTCTCTGTATATCGCTCATTCCTATTAATTTAACACTAATTTTCCTAAAAGAAATACGTAAAAGCAGCAAAGAGATTGCAGAGTCCAGCTGCAGTCAAAAGCAAGCAAATGGAAAACTAACAGATGTTTTTCACAAAAATTCATTATTACCCAAATACAGATAAATAACAAGCAGCTGGTTTTAGCTTCATGACCATTTACTAAATCTTTCTGTCTTCTTGTCTTCACAGAGGCAGTAGCAGTTATTACTCTTCAAACACATGAAAATACTTTATATTTTGATAACTTTGATAAACTGATCTTTAAGAAAGTAGTTACTTAAGCTCCTTGGCTTAAAAAGTTTCTTTTTTTAAGTGCCTAGATCTCTGATTTTTTTTTTTAAGTTTACTTTTCATACTTCTTAATGCAAAACTGAAGTTGATCTCTTGGCTAGCAACCTCACAGAGCAAGGCATATTTTATTTATTTTATGCAGATGTTGTTTCCAAAAGCCATTGCATTCAGCATGCTCTCCTGTCACATTCCCTCAATGAAGAGGTTGTCATTTCTCACTCTGTAAGACACCTCCATGTGCCCTTTGCCTTTCCAGATGTTTCCAGGAAAATGCCCTTCCATCCTTTATTCACATCAAACATTTCTCTTGGGGAGCTGTAGAGGCAATTTTGGACCTTTCCATTATTTTTAAAGCTTGCAAGTGAAGGATGTCTCATTTGGATCTTTGATAAGCAAGCAGCCATTTCAGTAGAGTTAGGAAAGTCACCCCAGTATTACAGAGCCCTGTCCAGCTGGCTTGAATGAGGCAGTTTTGTATACTAAATACTGTGATAATTCCTGTTGAGATTTTCAGAATCTATTTTGTGTCAGCAAGTCTGAGAATAAGGGTTATCAGACCATCTGACTCATCCCAGCCTTGGCATGCTTTACCTCACAGCATGGATGCTGGATGACTCACTTATTGGAATATTCCTACTTCCAACAGCAAGAGAGAGTCTCATCCATGGTGGAAAAGCACTCAAGGAATCCCAGCTGTCGTGATATCCCAGATGAACTGCCTCCCTTGTGGAGAAGATGCAAGTATTCAAGAGGCACCTGTCTCCAGAGTGGGATCTTTCCATATCCTGTGTCTCACTACCACAATGCTGTGACTGAAGCTTCCTCTACCAGGGCAGCAAACTCTGTAGCTCAGGAAAGGAAACTCACCTTGTAAAGGTAAATTCTGGACCCAGTTTACAACAGGACAGCAACTATTACTTCCACAAGGCTACAGCCTCCAGTTCAATTTTTTTCCAGAGGTAACCTTATCTCAGGGCTTTTCATGGAAGGACAACGGTGTCTGCTGCACCTGATCCCACACAGAGCTCTGAAAAACTGAACAACCTTCCTGTTCTAGGTTTCAAAAGTCAAATGTCCAGGATAATTGACATGGCACAATAAAGATCAGAAACACTGTGGTGCTGAGTTCTAATGGCAGTAAAGAACAGTGATAGCATGACTTCAAACCTGTAACATTTTAAAAGCAGAAACTGAGGTCCAAGGAATGTGGCAAGCTTACTGCTGCTGAAAATGTAAATGTTAAGGTGTTATGGTGGTGACAAAGCTTCTGATCTGACTGGTGCTAAAACTATGACACATTACATATGTTTGTGATGTGCCAGTGCTGTGACTTTCACTGAGACAGTGTCAAAGGCAGCTGAAGTCTTCTCTGCCACTGGCTCAGCAACAAGCCTCAGAGAAATTTTCAAGCTATGGAGACTCTCAGTAATAATGAATGCTAAAGAGCTGAAGAAAACTCTAAGTAGAACCACTTTGTTCCAGGAGATGAGGCTAAGAAGAACTGGAAACAGAGAAGGATCATCTCCCCTTATGTACCTATTGTTACTGCAGAGGCGAAGTTGGTTTCCTCCCCCTGAATGAAGATGTGAATATGCAGTCAGTGCCACTGTGCACACAGGCTATCACCGAGTTTTGATTTGCTAAACCTCTGAAAACATGATAGCTGAAGCACAGGCTGATTGCAGGATGGGATGGAGATATTCCACGATGAAATGAGACATCCTTAAATCATCAGCATGACAAGGCAGGCAAGCCTTGGACAGCTGTAAAATGCCTTTGAGCTTAATCCTGATTGATAGCGTGGGTGCCAGACATAGGAAAAGGCTAATATTCCTCCATGAACATTTCATCTACTTGGATTTCTACAGGAGTTCCAGCTAGGGTAAATCAGTTCCCTTTAGACATTTGATGAATTGTTGCTAGGCAACATCAGACACAGACTAACTGTATAGTGCCAGGGTTGGGAAAGAAAGATGATGATTCATAGGGATGAACAGAGCCCTTCACACTTCTAAAGAATACTGCTTCCAGTTTGGTTAATCTTCTCAGAAGGTTTGACTTCTCAGAACATCCCACTTCACTGAGGTGGAGCAGTACTTTGCATGTAGGAGGAATACAGAAATGCAAAGAGATCACAGAATCACTGGGGTCAGAAAAGACCTTTAAGGTCATCAAATCCAATCATCAACCCAGCAATGTCAATCCACCACTAATTCATGTCCCTAAGTGGCACATGTACACATCTTTTAACACCTCCAGGGTTAGTGACTCAACCACCCACCCAGCAGTCAAGATGAACAAAGCTTCACCCAAGTCACATCAGAACTGCAGGATGAAGAAATCCCTCCCCTGAATGACTCCCAGTACTGAATACCACTGAAGGATAACAGAGGGTTGAAAAAACAAACAAGCAATCTTTTCCAAATCCAGAACCAGACCAATAGGACTGCCATAAAAAAAGAAAACCACTTTTTTTAAGTCTTTGTGACTCTCTAATTTCTCTGTGAAAATCATTTGAAAGAAGTTCAGAAGGTGAAAACTAGAAGGAAGATGCTAGGGGACTATGCCTCAGTCTACTTTGTCCCTGTTCTGCCTCAGGACAAAACTTCCTTTGTCCTCAGTACACACTGCTATTTCTGTGCAAATATATCAGTTATAACTGTGTATATATTTAACAGCAGCATCTAATCTATAATATTACATAAAATGAACAATTATTTTTCTATTGCAAACAGCAAACAATAAGTTTCAATTTCAATTGTTAGACATATCTATCTATCCAACAAAATTATAAAAACCGCTGCATGTTTTTGTGCCTTGAAATACATTTCCTGTCTAAAAATGTAGGTCTGCATCTCTTCCCTTGCATAAAAATACCAACCACAGCACAGCATCAGCCTTTCTCCCAGTGCCACCGTGTTGCCATGGAAACTGGACCCGATTTCTACTGCCAACATAGGTTCCATGTAAGCAGGAAATGAGCTTAAGTAATATTTATATAATATGCAACAGAGAACATATATACAACATTTAGATTTCATTGGATGCCTCTAGACAGGCTGAAGCAGCTTTAAGTAGTCTCAGATTGTTTCTATCAGACATTCAAAGTATATTTTCATTACTAGCCTCAAAAGCATAGCATAGGAAATGCACACATACGTGGAATTCAGTATATTCCTTTCTCCTTGTTTTCACTTGAAAAGACAGACAAGCTCCACATTTCATAAGTAAATAAAATTATGTGTTGAAAAACACTAGAAGTTAATTTATTCCTTTAAGAGCCTGACTCTCAAAAAGGCATGATAGGAGACTATGAAGGCTATTTTTTGTAACACAATCTGAAACAAAGGAAAGCCAACCTAACCTTCAGTACTTCCCATGGCATGTCTTTCTTCTCTTTCCCTCCACTCTGTTTAAAACAATTTCCTATAAAAATATTGCCATAAAAACTGTCCGACAATTCTGGTGGGGGGTTGGTGTTGGCTTTTTCCTCTGAATACAAGCTGTGTATGCCCACAGTCATAGAAGGGACCTCTGGAGATCATCTGGTCCAACATCCCTGCCACTCCAGCCAAAGCACCTAGAGCCAGCTGTCCAGAACCACCTCCAGATGGCTTTTCTGGAACATCTCCAAGGATGGAGATCCCACCACGTCTCTCATGGGCAACCAACCCGTGCTGGTGCTCAGCTTTCAGCACCAGGCATGAGATCAGGAGACACAACTTCTGAACAGCAAACAACCCACTGAATGATGGCCAAAGTACATTTTCAAAACCAAAGGAACTTTGTTAGGCAGCTTGCTGTAAAATGACATAACACAAAGTACCTTTCAAGCATACTTAAAGGGGTGGTAAAGAGACTTTCACTAAGTCTAATTTCCCTCAACTCTCTTAGACTCTCTCAGAACACTTTTTCAAAGGTAACATGTTTTGAAAAGAACTACTGGTCTGGAGCAATTTTTTTTTGTCTGGAAGAATTTCTTACTAGAATTATTAGAGTGGGCAACAGAGGCAACACGAATTCTCTATGTGCAGACAACCTCAGGAAGACTCAACAGCTGGCTTGATCTGCACAATCAGAAACATAATTTTTACTTCAAGTAGCTAGTTCTTCCCTATATCATAAAGCCAATACTCAAAATCTATTCCCACAGTCAAGTCTTCCCCTCTTTCTCAGCTATATAACTTTGCTTCCAAACAAAATGCTTTAAAGTTGCAAACATTAACTGGAATGAATTATCTTGAGGGCAAAAATCCCATAAAAAGGAGCAGATGCAGGAACACTTGAGCACAACAATATTAGAAAGGCCATTCTAGGTCAGTTCAGTGATCCACACAGACCAATAACCTATATTTAGAAAAACAGCTACAAGCAGATGTCAGAGGAAAAGCATAAGAGCAAACTAAGCACACAGGGATCCTTCCTCCTGTAAGCAGGTCTCCAGAAAATGGCAGCTCAGAGGCCACCAGATGGGATTCCTGTGTATTTAGTAACTCCCACCTGATGTTTACTCCATAAATCTATCAAGTTCTCCTCTGAGCAAATGGAAACTTCTAACATCCATCTCAGATGGCACGGCATGAAATTCCAGAGCATACTTACACCTCTTCCAAAAGATCATCACCTCGTGTTTGTTCTGTATCTGCCATCTCAGAGCTTCAACTGAGATCCTCAGAATCTTGTCCTGAAAGCCTGCAAACATTCATTCTGCAGTCACCTTCTTCCTGGCACACAATTTCAGAGACATCTACTGTACACCCTCTGCCATCTGTTTGTCAGCCTTGAAGATTCCTACTCAATTTTGTCTTTTCTCACAGGAAAGCTGCTCTACAATTCAAGATCCTTCCCTTCACTCTTCCCTGAACCCTGTCATGCTGCACTCTTTGTACACAATATTCCACAGGCAATGTGTGGAGGGTGTATATTTTGGTGCAATGACATTTTCTACCATGTTGTCTCCTCCTTAATTTCTAATCATGTATTTGCCTCTTTTTATCACAACTGAACACGAAGCTAATGCTTTTATGAAGCATCTATTTAAACAGCATTCACTAAATAATGATTATTACCTCAGGATCCTTTATTTTAAATGAAGTTACAATTATTTTTCAGTGTGCATTGCTTCAACATTTCTTAGGCTGAATTTCATCTGCCATCCTGACATCCAAAATGCTGGTATTGAGTATAGTGAACTGGGCCTGATGTAGCTTTTTTGACCCAAGATCCACCAAGATGACATGGAAGGGAAGAAATGCACATACTTCCACCACATAATATAATCAAACGAAGTTTCTTTGTATCTTTGGGAAAGCAAAGGTTTAATTGTTTTTTTTATTTGTTTCTAACATCCTAGGTCTATGACTAGCTCATATAACTGTGACTCCCCAGAACTGTCTATTTATTTCATAATGAGAGTGTGATTATGGTATGAGTTATTAGATCTTTAAATAGAAGTAGATTAATCAGCAGCACTAAAAGGAAATGACATTTCCTTTTAAAATATCATTTTCCATTAAAATAATTATGTATCTCATGAATTTTAAATAAATAAGATTCTAGAATTGCAAAGAGACCTGAAATTAAAAATATTTACCAAAGACTCCTGCTTTAGTTAAGTCGGACAGCCCCACAAAACATGTGCTTTGCAAAAGAATGCAGAGAAGACATATTATCTAAAGTAATTTCATCTTTGACTCAAATATATTACACAGGTGTCTTTCCTAAAAAAAAAAATATGCAATTTATAATATAACCTGTGACTTCAAAATAGTTCTCTCTAAACTTGAATTTCTATGGATGTGATGAAATAATTGTCACTGACAGGAAGAAAGTATCAACATGAAATACCAGCTAGTACCAACCAAATTAGAATAATTGCAATCATAATTGCAATTCTGAAGCCATATGCCAGGAAGATAAAATGTACCTACCTAATTTAGAAAGGTGAGGAGACGAGAAACTAGAACTTAGAAACCTAGCTGACTTCAACTGTCAACAGCAATGGCAGGAAAAAGGGACAATTTACACATCAGGTGACTACTAAAGAATAGGTATTTAATTTCAAATTAATAACTGCTATATTAATAAATAAATTTTAAATAATTTTTTATGGAGAGATTATAACAATTGAGAGATAACGTTGCTTAAATTCAAGTGACAACTGTTTACACTCCCAGAATATGAATAAAGCAAACCAAACATGTCACAAAATTCAGTTTGGATCAGAAAAACTATACTGCTTTGAAAACAGCTGCACTAAAAATATCCTAGCAACAAATGGTGAAGATAATTGAGAACAATTTTAAAATCAATAGTTGGGGTTTTATTGTTAGCTATTTGCAGAAGTCAAAAATCAGTGTAGGCCAGAGAGCTCCAAGCTTACAGCAGATTTTGGCTTAGCAGTCCAGAGAAGACAGCAGTTTCTTCAAGCAGTTTATAAATTAGTAGAAGGCTTCCATGTGTTTGTAGCAAGGCAATATACTGAAAATTTTATTAAGTTTTGCAGTGCAGTACGTTTTAATTTCACTTGATTATTACAACTGTGAAGAAATCTAGACTTTATAATGCTATTTATTATTTTTCAGGTGATCAGAATACATCCAAATAAAGATCCTAAAAAATTGCAGCAAGCTGCAACTTAATCCAATAACATAAAAAAGTAATTTTCCCTTCAGCTATTTCTGCACAGACTGCTATTCTCTCAGAAATGCCTGTTATTTACCTATGTCTATCATTAAATAAATGAAAAGCAAAAAATCTTTATGAATCATTATGGTCTATAAAAATGAATAATAAACCAATTCTAGTTTGAAAGCAGCTGCTCTTCATGCAAATTGAGAACTCCAGTACCAGAGTGATCTTTGTTCACAGTGTGAGCATTCAGCAGCATTCTCAGCTGCACCTTCCACAAAAGGTGTACTTTCCACTTTTCCACATGAACAATGTGCATTTGTCAGTACTGTGAGGAATTTTAGGATCAACTGGGCAAAAGAGAAAGATCACTGTAATAAATACAACTAAATGAACAGGAATGAATCCCTAAATAAAAACTGCTTTTTAAATATAAAATACTAGTTTGCACTTAAAATTCATGGTAAACCTCAGGAAGTTTGCTTTTTCTTAAAATTTGTTTTCTGTCAGATCCCTCTGGAAAAATTACAACACTACCTTAAGTGCTAACACACAATCACATCTATTTGAAATAGTTTCAAAATGTATTGCCTAATAATCAATGACCAGAAGCAAAATTTTTATAATGAAGTGGGTTTTAAGACCTATGGATATTTGGTGTTTGGGTTTTTTTTTAATCTGTAAAATAAAATACCAATCTAAGCTAGGACAAAGGTAGGTGAAAGAATACTTCCCTGCTGATCCTCAAGGCTTTGCTCACTGCAGCCTCTCCACACAGAGCCTTCAGCTGACCCAGCCCAGCAAGAGCAGAAAACACTCAAAGGATATAAACAGGAAGATACATTCATTTATTTCCTGTAAATTTTCTGACTCTGCTAAATGTTTAGATCAATTAAAGGAAAACAGACATCAGAAATGTGACTTAGCTCATGTTTTCTTGCCTGGTTTTGAACTGTGGCTGGAAGTGCAGGTACCACAGCCTCCTCTAAAAAAAAAAGGCTTTTGGCTCAAGAGTAGGGATCACAGCAAGAGGAGTGTGTAGGTACAAAGATTCTACTTCAGCTGTGAAGCAAAAAAACCCTACATTGTTTTGCCCCTTCAGCCTCTGCTCCTCCTTTTTTGCCATTTATTTCAGCTAATTGTATTTATTATTCAGTTAAGTGATACATTGTCATGAAAGTAAACCACAATCTTCCTGACAAAATGTCAGGAGTAGACAAAAATTAAGCACTGCCTCTCCCCTTTTGCAAAGTACAGGCTGGTTAAGGGCCTATGAAAAACTTATTTGCAAAACAGGGTCCTTAAAACCCACAGCACTATATGTTCTATTTTGCAACAAAATTTTGTTCAGGTTGAGGGAATTCTCAGGAATCAGAAACAATGTTAACAAAACTACTATTGCAGTTCTAAAAAAATAGGGCCATAATTTGCATTGTAATCGATGTGCAGTGCAAAACCCATGTAGATTCCACAGTGAAATAAACAGCATTATTTGCTCCTTACAAAACAAATCTATGATTTCAGGGCACACAGATCCTGGGGGTGGGGACCTTAGGAATCATAATGTGAGACTTTATTCCAGATGCCCTCTAAGAAACACAGAAAATTATCTGAAAACAGGTTTGAAGGAAATGCAAAGCTTTCTATTTTCTTTAGATTACCTGTCAATTGTAAACTTATATCAGGCTTAAGAAGGATCTTGTTTTAAAACTCAAATGCAGCAGTCAGGCTGCATGTCTGTACAGGAATGGCTCTTTAAGAAAAGGCAGAAATATTGGAAAACATAACTTGTTTGTTGCAGTGTTACTTCCCATGCTCTACTTACTGTTGTTGAAGTCTTTTTGAGTTGGGTTCATTTTTTTAAAATTCTTTAGAGAAGATGAGAATCAGGATGCATGAGCTCTTAGTGCTGCATGTGACTACACCTCAGAGGGAGCTCAAACTGCAGCATTCTCCTACTCGTATGCCCTGGAAACTGAGTTAATCACCTGAAAGGCAGCTGCAGACTGCCCTGCCTGCATTCCCAGGGCTGGAGGAGCCAGGGCAGAAACAAGTAAAGCAGTAGCCCTTTTTTTTTTTTTTCAATAAAGCAGAGAATGCTGGTGTGGCAACATGCATGAAATGAGTTGCTACATTTTGTTTTCCTCAGCTTATAACAGTTCTGCAAGGCTAAATAACTGAGCATATGATTCCATGACTAAAAGAAGTTTATGGATTTAGGTTGAAGAGAAATCCCTTCAATGATGGTAATACACTGACATTTTGGGTTTTTAACTTAAATTACATAGCTCTTTGAAAGACATTGGAAGAAACTCACTAGGGGGAAGTAATTCACTATTGGAAAAGACCAATTCTAAAAATGAACAGACTGTCTAAACTGCTAAAACTCTTGTTAAAATCCCCAGATTTACCAAGCAATCTATCTGAAAACCACAGGTATTTGAAACAGGGTATATTTAGCCTATGGCTGATAATAAATCTACAGTTTTTCTGCCTGCTTCCTTCTTCTGAGACAGAATAACAATTAGGAACTATGCTCAAATGATTTGCTCAACTTAAAACTTCACAGATTTTTTTTTTTAACTGTAAAATTGCATGAGCTTAAATACAACTAGTAAATTCATCTTCTACAAGCTAAAAATTACTGTAAATCAAATAAAAGGGCATGTAATGATTACATCATTAACTATGCTGCTGCAATAGTGACCACAAAGACTGGGCAAACTGCTCTGCAAGAAGTTAAATGCTTAAGCTCAAAATGATAATGTGGCTATGAACAATGTGTTCTTCTGTATTTTTCCTCTAAATCAAAATAATAAAAAATTAAATCAAAAAAAATCAAGTAAAAATGTATTTTCTTAGAAATACACTCCTGCAGGTCCCACTTTTACAGCTCAATAACCAGTTCAAACCAAAGGAGGCCATGTTTTGCAGAACCAGCCACCTAAAATAAACATGCAAAAAGGACAGGAAAGTTCAGAAATTACTGCTGCAAGAGTGTATGAATAGAACAGCAAGTGACAGTTTTGGAAGTCTGCTTTCCAAACAGCAGAATCTGCCCTCAATTCTCCCAGGATAGAGCCTGTAGTTAAATCAAAACATGTCTGAATACAGGGTCTAATCCACTCTGAAGCTTATAGATGTGGGCACACACTTCTGCCATGATAGGCCATATTTCAAAAAGACTTTAACTCTTAACACTAACAGCTTTTAAAGTCTTATCTGTTTTACTCCTCACACCAAATCTACAATAATTTGGGAGCATTGCAAATAATGATGTAATTTTAAAAGGACAAGTAATCCTGAATGGTAGGATAAAGAAACATTGCATGAAAACTTTAAAAGGACAGTCAAACATCAGAATGCAAAATAAAGTCACTCAGCATTTTTTATCAGCCTTCACCTGCAAGTGCACTACAGTAGTGTTAAAACTGTAAAGGCCTAAAGATAAAAACAGCAATAATCTTTTCATAAACAGTTCTTGATACTGGGAATGATAACCACACTAGTATTCAGCTTAGAGCTGTTCAACCAGACTGACAGTGAGCTGGTTCTTGTTCACTTTTTAAAAGTAATTTAATTCAATAAAAGCAAAAGGTATTCTGTAATTTCAACAGTTTGCATTGCAAAGTTATTTCAGGAAAACACTCTCTTGCTTGTATCTGTCCAGAAGATGGACAAAGGATTTCTCCATAGTTGCAACAATGATCCTTCTGCACAGAGACAACACAGAAATCTTCAGACAAAGGCTCACAGACCTGACTTCACTTCTCCAGGAGATGCCTTCAGCACTTCCTCAGTGCCAGCTGCCCCAGAACAACCCCATGTCCACTGCAGGGACACCTGTCCAGCAGGCTGCTGCCACCCTGGGGCTCAGCTCCGTGTGCTGCTGCCCAGCAGGGTGAGACCTGCACAGCCCTCTCCCACTCTGGGTGCCAGGAATTTGGGAAGTCTCCGTTCTCGGCCTGTTGTCTCTGCCTGGTTAGGCATAGCATGGCCTTGGGACAGCCCACACTCCAAAGGACGAGAGCACTCTTCAGATTTTTCGGTCTTCAATATTGTTTATTAATTCTTATCTACAAAGTTGTCTCCCAGCCTGACAGAGGTCTGCCCAGCAAGACAGCCATGGGCACACTGACCTCCCACTGGGCGGTCGTCTATTTTTATATTAAAAACTACGTATAAGATATTTACCTTTACCTTTCAATACCTTTTACCCTTATTAACAAGTGCAGATTTAATGTGAACCAATCCCAAAGTGCCAGCATCACCATCAAAGATGGATGACAAGAAGAAGAGGAGAAGGACAGGACACGCCCTAATTCCTCCATCTTGTCTCCCAAAACCCCCCCTGTACCAAGATCCCAAAACCTGTGTTTTCACCCTGTAAATAATCAATTCCTTCACCACTTATCCCCAAGTGATCCTCTCGCCCTCATACAGGTGGCACATCCCGTGCAGGATCAAAATCCAACCACCAAGCACTTCTGGCAACATCCCAGGATTTCCGAGCCCCACAGGAAAGAGCTTGCTGAGTGTGAGCAGTGCTGAGCAGGTCCACTCTGAAGAGTGGCACAGGTATCCTGGGTGCACTCTGAAGGCACAGGGAGGGATGCTCAGGGAGGGATGCTCATGGAGTGCCCAGGAGATCTTGTCACTACACTCTACCCACACAGTAAGGTCAGACCACTACAGATAATAGCAGCCTTATCAGCACAACCAGGGAGCTTCAGCAGGAAAGTGGAGATGCCACCTTTCAACATAAAAGCTGAGTGCTTTAGAAGGACCTACTGCTCATATTATGGATTCTGAAGGACCTACGGCTCATATTATGGATTCTCCTCTCAAATTACAGTATGAGGGGCAAAAATTGCTATAGTAACAAATTATAACATGAAGGCATCCAGTTCAGACTCTCATTTTATACTTAAGATTAAAAAAATGTTCTCCTAAGAAACAGGATCATTGCATTTCCTGGAGATGGGTACAATTACTGAATGTATACATACATCAAAACAAAGCCTGGAGTTTAAGTCACTTGCCAAAATATTACACTCTCTCCAAAATCAAAGGAGTTATTTTTAAGTAAAAGCAAGTACCCCAGGCAGGGCCTGACAGTCAATAGGCTGATTAAGAAAGGAGGTTCTTTGTAACCACACTGTAGAACAGTCTGTGTAAAAAATAGGCTAAAGATAAACTTGAATATTGTGAGAAAGAGTCCAGAGAAACAGAACAAATGAACTGTGTTTTCCTTCTTTCAGAAGGGAGAAACTGCAGACCAGAGTCACACAACTTTTACAACACCTAAATCCAATATCACACCACTTGCCTTCAAAGCTGCAAATGGGTCTGGCTGAGTATAATCTTACTCTTCAGTACTGCTCATGAACTGTCATTCAAATTAAAAAAAAAATTAAAAACATGGACAAGTGGGTGTAATATTCAGGCAGCATGTGCTACACGTACACAGTGGTGAAAGAGAACTCAGCTGTCAATAAGGCACTAATAACATCTATAAAAAACTTTACAACTAAGCTTATAAAAATGGCTTTTCCTATTGCTACAAAAAAGCAGTGGTATAACATTTTACACAAAGGTTATTTTCAGCATTCTAAAGCATTGCTAAAGCTCTGGACAAACAATGCATCATTGAAAATGGCTTGTAGCATTCAGTAAATAAATTAGTGTGTGGGTACAACCAAAAACTGTATGGCAGTACTATGGCAAACAGAGACTGAAGTTATTGCAAGACTGTAGTCACATTTCAGTGAGAGAGATTGAAACTAAGCTGGGAAATCAAAACAGAGATCTGAAACACACAAGTGACAAGATGAATGTGATGTCAGCTACCATATGCGAGAATCAGAGAACGGAATTTGTACACCAGTTATGAAAACAGGAAAGCTATAGTTGAATCTACTTAGATTTAAAATGGACTCCATTCATCTGTAGGAACAGGCTATAGGATAGCCTGAAATTTCTCTACTGTAACAGAAGCAAATCTTTAATTAAAACCAGAACGTCTAAATTTTTAAATTCTTAATTTTTAAGCCAACTTAAAATCAGGATTGCAACCTAAAGCCATTAAGCCCTGAGGTTAATTCAGTAAATTAGAAAGACAACAGAATAGAAATTTTCCAAGAATTAGTACTCATCTCACAACAGAAAAATTCAGGCTTTGGTTCTCTTGAACTCCAGAACAGTCATAACTTCCGTTAACTCTGTATGCACTCCCAGCCCTTCTATTTCTATAAAGTACATATAAAATAAATACCATGCACATATAACCTCAAAACCAGGTAAGTGCTGAAAGGGTTTTTTCCAGTTTTGTGTGGACCCCATGACCCTCCATCAATCTCACGTATACTGTAGTTACATTGCCATTGAAATCAAGAATTATGTTGCACCCATTTAAGAGTTTTTTACTTAGAAACACACACATGCCCCCTAAAAGAGAACAACTTCAGAATACAGAAAGATGTAGGATTACCTATCTCCCTTCTGCAAGTTCCTTATGAAGCTTGAAAACCTGTACATTTTCCTTTTGGAATTTAAATATTTTCCTTGCTGGTTCTTACTTTCAACATAAAACTACCATCTATGTCAGAAGATTCTGTAGGTGGTTAAAACTATGTGATTATGCCTTTAGAGATGATTAACCTACGATTTAACATGAGATGTGAAGTTTTGTTCTGTTTTGTCCTTTCCACCTCAGTCTGCCTTGAAAGGATTCAACAACTCTGCTACTTTAATTAAAACAGTGAGAACTAGTAATGCACATCTGACTCATGCAAAACAGAGAATATACCAGACTAGAAATTTTATTTAAAAAACGTAAAGAGCTGGATGAGTTCAAAAACATTTCTGAAAGTAGGAAGGGAACATTTCAGAAGACCTTCATAACTTCTGTATTCATTTCAAAAATGAGGTACAAGTTCATTTCTTCTTTATTCTGTACATGGCATGTCCAAGCGAACAATCATTATACAGGGAATAGTTACTGCCTTTAGTGCAGCACCTGAAATGGCTTCAACAACTTTCTGCTCACCATTTCAAAACAGTCTTCACAAGGACAGAAATATTTTCTAGAAAAATAACACCAAGCTTGTGATTTTTACTATATACTACTGATCACTTCCAAACCCACACATATCAACTTTTTCTTATCTACAGACGTGAGACTGTAATTGGAGATCTACATTAACCAAGATCTTGAAAAATATAGCATGAATTTGCAACTCTCAATACTTTGTGTACTGAGTATATCAATCACTTTCCATATGTGATTTAACCCATCTTCTACAAATTTACTATAAAACAGCACAACTGTTATCCTACCTGTAGAGGTACAATAATCAACAGTTGCAAATTCTCAACTTCAAAAACATTTTTCTTACCTGAAGAGTTCAAACATTATCAGTACCAAGTGTAGTCCATTAATGTTCAGTAAGAAAAAAGACAGATTTACTTATGCCATTTACAGATTATAACTTATTTTTTTCCCAAATTAAAACTTATCTTGACAATCCATGTAGCTACTTTGAGTTCTGCTAACAGAACCGTTACACTGAGTCACATTAAAGTTCCATCTACTTTGTCCATTATCCTATTCCTGACAGTGGCTGAAAGTGGACACCTTGGGAAGGATAAAGGAATGATCAAAACAACAGCCAAACACTGGCCCACTCTGCAACAATTTGCCACAGATAAAATCTTTATATTTATCAGTCTTCAGTGAAGTAGTTTTCTACAAACTTGCTCAGTCATTCCTTGAACTGATAAAAGTTCAACATTCTGTGCCAAGAACTTCTACCCACTTAACTGCCCGTATCTGAAGAATAATTTCCTTTCTGTTTGTTCAAAAACTGCATGCAAGCTTCCTCTGTGGGAAGATATAGGAAAAAAAATTATTTGCTTTTTTAATTTCGCTCACCATTTAATATTTTCTATGTAATTTCTCTCAATAATTTATTCTTTCTGAGATGAAACCCATATTTAAGGAACAAGATTGTGCTTATTCACTGTTTCCTTTCCTGACAGTTTCTAACATCATCCTTACAGTCCTTCTAAAGCACTGAGCTGTGACTTCTGTGGACCCAGCATTCCTTGAACACTGGTAACTGCACTAGATCCCATCAGTAGATGTCAAAGGTTTTCCCCCCACGAGCTTCATTTCACATTTCTTACTCCTTTATGCACATTATTTCCCTCTTATAGCCTTTTTTTTCTGAAATTTTTTCAGCAATCCCTCAATTTTACTATCCAGACCGTAGCAGTATGACTATGGTCAAACTCCCTACTTCAAGTTTCTCACCTCCCTCCTCTCTCTTGCTCAATCCACCAAAAAGCCCCCAAAGCAAAACCAATCAGGTTAAATGCAGCAAACAGAAGAGTCACCAGTGATACAGCTGAGGCAAGACAGGACACAGAATAAACATCACCAGAAGGAGGAATAAATACCTGCCCCTCCTTCCCATTTCTGATGGCAGGAACCAATCTCCCCTTTCTCTCCTAGGGCTGAGAGTGGATCTGTGGCTCAGACACACAGATGAGGTCAATCCAAACTCAGAGCTGCTGTCAAAGAGGCAGTTTTGTTCCTCTATCTCACAGCCATGGGCACACAGCCCTGCCCTCTGTCCCAGCACTCCTTCATCCATGTCTTTTGGAAATTGTCCTAACAGCCTGAAGTATAACAGGCCAGTTGCAAATTAAGTGCAAAAAAATAACCTGATGTGGACAGAGGATGAAAAACTTACTTCAATGGCAAGGAGCTCTTGGATTTGTTGTTATTCAGTGTATCTTTTGAGTGATATTTATTAGAATTATCACTTTAAAATCTCTACAATTCATTTGCATCCAGCTCAATTCTTCCAGCGAAAAGGACTTCTGCTTCTTTCCAGGCACTTCCTGTGCCTGTGTTTGTGTTCACATCACTGTGCATGTGGCTCCCTAATCCACACAAAAACCTGTTCCCATCCTCTGTGGCAATTTTCAGGCTCATCAAACCTTCATCCAACTGATTACATCAAAAGCACCAGTGCCAGCACTAAAGATAAACAGAAGAAATCAGTGTTGGGTATAAGGCAACACTTCAATCACTGGCCTAAGCCTACTGTGAAACTGTGGCCTTGTGGTGGTTTTTAAACATGAAATATCTTCTCTGCAAAATTTTATACAGAACCTTAAGAACTATGCAGTAACACTGTAGTACAAATAGCTTAAAGGGTAAATACACACAGTTCATTATGGACTCACAAAGAGCAAAACTCAGGTGAGCTGGGTGATTCACTCTAACATTTCTCCTGCCAATGATACTGAAATAAATATATATACACACAAATCTTCTCATACTCCTGATCTGTGCAGAATGACTTGTATTGAAAATCATTAGCACTCTGTGTAGATTTCAGCATCATCTTAACTAAGTCTTATTGACCTGATTAATTCAACATTCTGTATTGCAAATTATGATAAAGGAATGCAGCAATTTTTGAACAGACACTGCTTTGAACAATGTTGAGAGTATATACACAGGTGAATATTTTATAATGACAGATATTGTATGCATTTGAGCCAAAACACTTACTAGAGGTAAAGTAAAACTTTACTTACTCAGAGTAAGTAAAACTTACATTTTACTTTATTAACAGAGTTCCTTTGCCAGGTGTTGCCTTTCATCTCAGGATGAAAACCAATCATGCAATATTTTTAGTCACTGGTACTTGAAGGTCCCTCCTTTTAAACAGCTTCAGAGAGAGCAAAAGCCATCACCCTAAGTCACCTTGTCAAAAGCTCAGTGACTTGCACATATTTTCTTCTATCTCCATAAAGAGCTATCAACAAGGCTGCCCTGTTTCCTGGGGTTACTAAAATTCAGATCAAATGTCCTTTCATACTAGCATGATCTAGCTATGCACTGTTCTAACTTTAAACACCTTTCCTGCAACAAAAACGTAACATTTTAGACACAGTGAACTTGAAACCATTATTATGGTCTGTGGCAGTTACCTTCATGTTTCAAATGAGTCTTTGACAGCTTTTAGATCTCCAGCTTCTGGCTGACATACCCAAATCACTGAAATAGGCAAAACCAAATAAGGTAATTCTTTAGGGCATTTTGGTGGGGTTTTCTCTTACAATTCAGAAAAAATTTTCTTGACAGTGTTACTGTTAAACTAGGGTTGAAATTCAGAAAAAAAATTAATTCCAAGACTGGTCTAAAAAAGCCATTATACTGATTACAGATCAGAACACATTTTCTCATTCCACAAATAACTATTTGTTGCCATGCATGATACTTCCAGGAGGATGTTACACTGAACACATCATTCTAACAGGACTGCCACTGCCTTGTTTCGGCAATATTCTCCTTTTTAGAAATATAGAGGTGATGCATCACATGTGCTGGACATTTAATCTTTGTAGGTCAAAATGTCACATATTTCTTTTGTAAATATCAATGACTACATTGTCAAAACTTTATCAAACAGAAACAGATTGCCTTAAAAGTCTAACAAGCTCCACTGCTGCTGTCCACTGCTGAGACAAGAAATCAAACACCTTATACCACACATATTGATTGTTGCTGCTGATCTGTGAATTAGACGATGCTGGATAAATTAATGCTGAAAATAAATTGTAAAAATGGAAACCATCAAAATGCAAGCATAGCAGCTGTCCTGGACACTTCTGGAGAGAAGTAATAAAATGTCATGCTCATGCTGCTCCTATCAGACAACCAGGATCCAGAAGAAAAACCCCATGAAAGTCTCAACTTTCAACCCTCAAATGAGAAGAAACTGGGTGATAAAGCTCTACAAGACCAAATGAGCCTGTTTTGTAGGTGAGTTCTTTTTCCACATCAGCCTTCAAGGAGTGGCTGACTTTGCAATTCCTGAGTGGGAACCATGTACCCAAGAACATTTCATAGTTTTTCTTATTGCTGTTTCATTTGAATGTACCTTAAACCCAAAATACCCACGCAGTATGTTAAGGTGAAGATTGCACTATCTAATAATTAAGATGAAAGAAATGTCTGCCTACGTAGCAGATAGACATTGAAGGATTGCTAAATAACTCAGGTGGAACTGTGCATGAACTTCATCAGGCATTTGAATATGCTGAAAGACATTCCATATTCTTACTTAATACAAATGAGCTTCCATCTAGATCATCATATTCTTTTATGCCAGAATTTCTGTTAAAACCTGAAATTTCAATTGCAACATTTTCTTTTAACTAATGCTATAGTGATTGCCAACTGCAGCTATAATGGCAAGGACTACAAGAAAGTATACAAAATAATGGTGAAGCATTAAGGCTGCCTTAGAATAGTAACAAGAGAATCCTAGGTGAAGTTCTAAAAACCTGAACACGAATGTTATGCTCCCATACAGCATTCAGGCTCTGGCACTTAGCTGATTTACCAGTGAACTAACTCAGCTCATTGTGGTGAAAACTTTTTGGGGCAAAGAGGACTTCAGGAGGTTGGTGCTAGTGAGGAAAGCTGGAGCACTCATTTGGCTGCAGTGAGCCCTTCCCACAGAGCCACACACCACAGGGATTAATCCCTGCTAGTTCAGTGGGAAGCATAAGGAATCTGGGTAAGCCTGTCATGTCACCAGCACCAAAATCCTGTTACAGGATTTGCCAAGCAGAAATGCAGCAACTATCCACCTCAAAGACAGCTGGGACGGTGTAAGCTATCACCAGCTCTCTAGGTACTTGTTTCTGTGCAAGAAATCAGCCTTCCTGTAGCAAAGCAAACAGAACAAGGAACTAATACTATACCCACACTTCATTAATCATTAATCCCAGTACTACCAGACACTAATTGCCTAACAAGGAGGGCAGCAGCACTGCCACACTAACCAAGCAATCCTCCCATTCACAAGCATGGCTCGGTCACGGTGTGCACACCCACACACAGCAAGCACCTGCCAAAAGTTACAGAACAACTGCTGTTTGCTGCTATTACACCAAAAATTCCAAGAAAGAACAAGCCTCATCAAAAGGTAAATCAAAGTATGTTAAATCCAGTAAAGAATTACCACAATCATACCTTAGTTCCTCACTGACCCATAACTGCACAACACAACATGGAGAAATAAAAATGACAGTAAAAATGGTCACAAGTGATCAAAATGGCTGAGAAGTTAAAGCAATATGAATACAACAGCATTTGTGAACCAAACACAGGCCTTGTGCTTTGACTGTCACAGGCTGGCATCATTTCAGCCACAGCACAATCACATCCTGAGGGACAGTAATGACTTTTGGTGCTCTGCTTAAAACCCTAAGGACTATCCAAATAAATAGTTATTGATGAGTCCTGGAGGGAGATAGAGCAAGCTTTCCTCAGGCAAGATGTTCTAATCATCAGCCTGCTAAAAGTAAGCTAGAAACAAGAGTATTAGATGGAGACAGATACCTTCAATCAATGTGGGCATAAATTAATGCCGCTCGTTGAAACCAGAGTTTTGCCAGCCTCAGTCAGTATCTGTTTCTTTTAGCTAATGCTTTGATGTTTGCAAACTGCAAGTGTAACAACAGTGGAAACAAGATAAGGAGTCATCAAAACAATGCTGAGGTATTAGGACTGACTTAAAACAAGGGCAAGAGAATATCAGGTGGATTTTCAAATTTTGTTTGAAAAAAATTGAGAGATACTAAACCAAGCTAAACACATAAAAATTTAAAATATATATCTTGTGCCTTTACATTTCAAAAAATTTCCCAAAACTGAAATACCATTTTTTTAAAAAAAAACAACTGGGGAAAAAAACCTTCTCTTCAGACAATATACATATCATTATATGTATATCAAGTGTCTCCATACTTGCTTGCAAAAAACATATATATGCATCTTTCATACTAAGAATCCCAGCCTTTAAGAAAAATCAAATCACTTCAAAGAAAAGTTCTAAACAGACAAACCACAGTCATACAATTAAAGACATGCTAGCAATCTCCTGTGAATAAAACACTCCGTGTTTATATTGCTAATGAACCTAATTACACTACAACACCACCATCATGTTAATTATGTTTATGGATTCCAGCTCAACAAGAGCCTGGATTGTCCTGAAATATGCAGATAAAACCACTTGCAGTTGTCTAAAAAATGAAACCTTGAGCAGTGCACAATATGACCTATGCAAATCACAGTATATTAAACAGATTTTGGAAAAATTAAACTAGTCATGTCAGCAACACTGGAACAGTAATTAGTAATATCGAGACATATTTGCCAAATTTAACTGGCAGGGAGCTCATAAAACTAAGAAAACTATACTGCCCAATGAAATATTTATTGCAACAGTATGATGAACCAAAGCATTTGACACTGTCCCACACAATACCCTTACTTTAAACTAGAGGGACATGAACTTGACAGATGGACCACTTGTGGATAAGGAGCTGGCTGGATGGATGCAGCCCTAGGGTGGTGACCAACAGCTCGAGGTCCCAGAGGGGAGCAGGGAGGGCTGGGGTGTGCTGTGGCCTGGGCTGCACCCAAAGCAGCACAGCCAGCAAGTCAAGGGGCTTCTCCTCCCCTACTCCACTCCTCTACATCCACCTGGATGGATGCACTGTGTCCAGATCTGGGACCCCCACCTTAAGAAGGATATAGATCTGCTGGAAGGAGTCCAGAGTAGGCCACCAGGATGATCAGAGGGCTGGAAGAGCCCCTCTGCTAAGCAGACAGGCTGAGAGAAGGCTCTGGCAACACCTTAGAGAACCTTCCAGTAGCCAAAGGGAGCTGAAGGAAAGCTGAAGAGGAGCTTCTTACAAGGCCACGTTGTGACAGGACAAGGAGGAATGGCTTCAAACTGAAAGAGGGCAGGTTCAGTGAGCATGCTGAAGCACTGGAACAGGTTTTCCTCCAGAAGATGTACCACAAACCTGGTAGTGTTCAAGGCCAGGTTGGATGGGGCTTTGAGCAAGCTGGTCTCAAGTGGAAGGTGTCCTTACCCATTTCAGAGAGAGTGGAACTAGACGGTCTTGAAGGTCTCTTCCATCCAAAAGCATTTTATGATTCCCTAACCATTACTCTCCCTTACATTTCATTTTACTCCTTTGTAAAATAAACTGCGCACTTCATGGCTCCTGGTAATTTGCATTCTGAAGTCAAATCAACATAGAAAATGACTTACAAACCCTCAACTTTACATGTTACTACCTAGTTAATGATTCAATCCCAACAAATCACCTCCACTGACATTTCCTTGACATCATCCATACCGCTACAGAACAGCAATTTAAATCCTCCAATCTGGACAAGGAAACCAATCTGTATTTCACCAGTTATAACAGTTTCTACTACATTCCACAAAATAACATTTTAATTAAAAGCAGACTTTGGCATTGCTATGGAATTATGGGATTCAATACTAACAGCAGCAACAAATGTGCCAAAATATAATTAGAAAGAAACTTGAAAACTCCCAATCTTCTCTTATATTTTAAATTAGAAAACTCTGATTTTCAGCTCTGGAGGATTTGATTAAAAAAGCATTAAATTACTTGGGAACAAAAGATAAAATTAGATGTATCACGCTCATGGCTTTGGGACAAAAGGTCAACTATACTCTTAACCAATTCCACCTGTAAAACAGTGTGTAAACAAATAGTAGCTTCCTGTAATGCCTCATATTTGCTGTACTTCACAGAATTGTTTCGGTTGGAAGGGACACTAAAGCTCATCCAGTTCAACTCCCTGCCATGGGCAAAGAGGACACCTCTGACTGGGGGGGACTGCTCTGTGCCCAGCCCAGCCGGGCCTTGAACACCTCCAAAGAAGGACCATGAGGATGGTGAAGGGTCTGGAGGGGGAACCACACGAGGAGAGGCTGAGGTCACTTGGTTTGGTGACTCTGGGGGAGACTGAGGGGAAAACTCACTGCAGTCTTCAACTTCCTCAAGAGGGGAAACAGGGGCAGGTACTGATCTCTTCACTCTTGTGACCACCGACAGGACTAGAGGGAAAGGCCTGAACGTGTGTCAGGGGAAGTTTAAGCTGGCCATCAGGAAAAGATTCTTCATCCAGAGGGTGGCTGGGCTCTGAACAGGCTCCCCAGGGCAATGGTCACAGCATCAGCCTGACAGAGCTCAAGAAGTGTTTGGACAGTGCTCTCAGGCACATGGGGTGACTCTTGGTGTGTCCTGTGCAGGACCAGGAGTTGGACTCAATGATCCTGATGGGTCCCTTCCAACTCAGCATTTTCTAAGATTCCATGATAATACATTCCTCCTCCAATCAATTAAACTACTCACAAGAATTCATTTACAGATTGCAGCATGCACAATACAAATCACCAAGGTTTACATTTCAATAAAAATAGCTGTAGCCCACTAATTATTATAATGTGCCTATCCTAACAAACACACAATGCTATGCATTTTACAAGTAAAGTGCACCAGTATCTAAAGCATCTCTAAGCATGGAAAGGAAGGTTATCAGGAGGAAACAATATGGATTCAACAAGAGGAAATCATGTGTGACCAATCTGACTCCCTCCTACATGTCTGGCTTGGGATGGTAAAAAGGAGAGACAAGAAAAATGAAGGCTGCAGTGGGAGCTAAAGGCAAAACTGTACAATAAATCTCCCACTGTATTATTTCCACATAGAACCCCACTGCAACTGAATCTCAGATTACTTTCTGCAGGCAACACTACACACACAAACTATTAGTTGTGAACAAAACAACAAGGTCTCAGAAGAAGTTTAGAGAACCAAGAAGTTGTTACTCTCAGAAGCTTTCAGGAGTTAAGGAAGATAGGTTTTTTTCATCTGACTCCTACATGTTTAGACCAATGGAGCAGGGTGATGAAAAACCACATGAAAACCCAGAGAAGCTTTCTAGAGAAGAAAAGCAACATTTAGAAGGAGGAATAAAAGCTACAACCAAAACCCAGGACAGTCTTAATCTAAACACTCTTGTCGTAGAGAAATCCAGTGGAAACTTGGCAGAAGCCTTGAAAGACAGATCTTAAAGCAGCTCACACCTGTCCATGGGAAAGATCTGACAAGAACTATTTGCAGTAAAGGGCAAGAGTCCTCAGATACCATACAGAATGAGCTGGAAACAAACTGCACTGTCCAAGAAGCTAATAAAGTAGTGCAGTACACAAATTATTTTTTTTTTAAGTTGCATTTTAGGTATAGCATTTTTATCCTCCAAATTTTATGTCTGTGATTGAGCTACTCTCTAAGCATTCAGTATTTGGCTGCAGTCAAGGCTGAGACTTGGGCTGAATACCCTCCTTTCAGACTGAGAAAAAAAGGAACATTAGGTCTTTTACACAACAGCTGAAAAAGCAGGGGAAAAAACCAGCAAAAAAATGCTGTGCCTGTGATTTCAGGAGAGAGTTGCGTGGGGTTTTTTGGGTGTTGTTTTTTGAATTTTAAGGGGGGTTTTTTTAGTACAGTACTTGCTAGACATGCAGACTTGAAAACATCAGCAAAATAGCTGCTTGTTGCACTTTGTTTCTACTCTGCTCAAGCAAACGAGCTCTGTTTACATGTTTTGTGTAAATAAACAGCACTGCACATATACACACAAACACTCCCAACCTTCAAATCATATATTTCTCTTCCTGAGAAGAACAACTTGGCAAAGTCTCAAGTATTAGCTATCGCCTGGGCTCCGAGAGTAGAAGTAATACATGCCAGGTTTTCTGAATGCTGATGTCAGATAGCCAGATATTGACTAACACACATTGTGGCTCTGTGTCTTTTGCCTGCTCAGCTACCTCACAAAGGAACTGAGCAGTATCTCCATGTCTGCAGCTCAGATTAACAACTGGCCTTCCAGTCCACCTCAGAGACATAGCCTTGTTTAGAATGAGAGTAATGTGATGCTTTTTGCCTTTTTTAAAGTGGCACTTTTTGACCACTATTACCAGACACCTCCTTCCTGGACCAGACCACAGAGAAGATGTGAGACAGTTTATGGTTCAGAGGTGTTTACTATTACTATGCATCCCTGTGTTACCTCAAATGGATTCTGTGACAAGCACAGACACCAGGTCAGCAGAGGAAGGAGCACTGCTTGGGTTTGGTCATGCCTGAGCTTTGCCTTCATTAGATGTATGAGCTTGACACATCCAGCACTGTATGTCTGAAGCACAGAGTATGCATCTAACACATGGTAAGATCATACATCATTCCATTCCAGAAACATAGGTCTAAAAACTAAACAGAGTTACACAGTAGACAAAACTCTGTAATATCAAACTTCCAGGAGACTGAGAAGTAGTAGCAAAGCACTGGTGCATTCCATATCCTCAGCTAATTTCAATCTCTTGGATGCCCATGACCAAGAATGCAAACAGACCTAGACCCACTTTTGACAGGTGATAATAGACCCCTGGGAGACCAGTGTCAGGTTATCTGATTGAATAGAAACAGATCCAGCAAAGATCAGAAGCAAAACAACAGGTCAATCCTAACATCCTCAAGAGCAAAAATGGAGCATGTGAATCAGCTACTCCCACGACTATCAATTAGACCATATTCCCCCAGTGTGAAACCTACCAAGATGAGTCAAAACTCTTCCAAAAAAATACCCTGAAAACTAAAGGTTATTGCCTTAAGGGGTATGGGACTTATTATGGGATGTAGGGAGAAAGAACATTTTGGGATTGTGTAAAACTTATCACAGTACTGTGAGAATAAGCAAAACGCCATGAAATGTTATGGGGAAGGTATAAGGCGTGGAGGAAGACTGGCATAGAAGTGGCTACGGGAGAAATAAGTAAGAGAAAACAGCAAGGAAAAAGGATAAATGGGGCAGGTTCAGTACAAATAAGCATCTGGCCCATGCCCTTGTTTGACCAAGCCCTGTCCTTGATCATGACAGTCCACCCCATACTGTCACTAAAACCCTGTACCTATCTTCTTTGTGGATACACTTTCTATTTTGAGTGTGTATGTGTGAACTCAAGCCAATTTCAAGTCAGACTGGCCAGTAAGTAAGGTCCAAGTGCCAGCAACTCAAGTGAGAATATGAATCTTGAGGGCTGATGCATTTAAGGGTTAGAAACGACCTAGAGCATTTAAAACTGGCTAGGAGAGCACACAGAGCTTTGTGGGTGAGTTTCTGTGAAAATTCCACCAGTGGACTTCCACTGTGAGGAGCTGGAAAGGAGGAAAAGGACAAGGCTGTCCATGCAGTTCTTGCCTCAATGCTCTGTGCGTGTGTGTTTATGTAGGTGCCAATAAAAGCCCTGGTTTGAGTCTCTGCTGCCCTGCACAGCCAGCTGTGGATGCATTTTCCATGCATTACACACGGGCATGTGCATGCACACACACCTGTGGGGAGGCCATGATCGTCACTGCCTGGCCCTGGGGACACAGCACTCACCCACTCAGCTACAACAGGAGATATTGCCCTGGGACACAGCATCCTGCACTCCTGTTCAGCTACAACAGGAGATATTGCCCTGGGACACAGCATCCTGCACTCACCCACTCAGCTACAACAGGAGATATTGCCCTGGGACACAGCATCCTGCACTCACCCCTTCAGCTACAGGAGATATTGCCCTGGGACACAGCATCCTGCACTCCTGTTCAGCTACAGGAGCTATTGCCCCTGGGACACAGAGCCCTCCATGTTTGGCTACCTCTAACAACTGGCATGGCTAGAAGGACACATACCTTTAGCAAGTTTCTTAGCAAAGCTATCAGTAACACTTTGAAGGTGAAGTGTCTAAAGCTGCCTTAGGGTTTGACTTTGGGGTAGTCCTTAAGACTTTTAGTTGCAGACTGTTTAAGTTGTTCTGGTATCTGCTGGAACACACTCCATGCAGTTCTGCTAAGGCATTTTTTAAAGCACTGAGTATTTAAATGATAGTAAAAAAAATGCATTGGCATTCTCGGACACTGTCCTGCTTCAACTGGATGACTTCTGGTTCTTTTAATAGCCCTTGAAATTCCTATGTGCTAAACACATTTGAAAAGAATCTTGACCAGCTCTTTCCTGTATGTTTTCTTTCCAAGCCAGGATTCATTTAACAGAAAAGTAACATAAATAAAGCAAACATACAGGTGAAACAAAGTACATAGTTTTAAACTACAGAAATATATTCAGCAAGATTGCCTTGGAGAAACCTGTGAAGAGATTTCCATAAAGAACAACACCACTTTAAATATTAATGGTCTGCACAAAAAATCCCATGTATTCACTGGCAGCACACTGCAGTTGGGGTGCCCAAGGAACAGGATCTAAGCTAATTCATTGTGTCAGTAACCCACTCACAAATATCAAGAGTTCTTGAGAGAAAGAGTTTTTCCTTGATCACCAAAATGTCTCTCTAAGTTCATTCTTTTACTTTAGTTCTGGAACATAAGCATTCTGAGGATGGTTGTATCTCTCTTTATTTGGCTTTCTAGACTAATACTATGAAACATTAATTACCTGGAAAAGAGCCGAGTGAGATTTCTAAGTCCATGAAGACTGGTTGTACTCTTATTTACAACAGAATGAAAGCTTTTAATTGATAAAAATATACTTCAGAATCACTATGGCTGATGATCTTTTTCATACCTTAGGGAAGTCTTGGTCCAAAGCTGTATTAGTCTTCTTGGAAGCTGGCACTTGTCACAGCTAAGGCACCCAGCAGCAGTGGAAATTCCTGATTCTTGTCACATATGAAACAGGAGCTGTCAGAAAGGCTTTGCACTGTCACACTGGGGATGACAAAGCACCACTCAGAGGAAACCACCACACGTGGTCTCCTAAGGGTAAGGTAATCCTTTTATAGAAGGATTCATAAAGAGCAGAGCTAACACCAAACATCTTCCATTCTAGTTCATGGCATGAAATAAACAGAGCTGGATGGTGTCTGGTATGTGGGCACAGCAGAACTGAATGCTTCTGTGGACAGTGCCTGCAGCAGCTGCAGACGACAATGAGAATCTGTAGGTCCTGGTGCTGGATAGAGAGTAACAGAAGAGCTGTCCACTGAAACCCACAGAAATGTCAAACACCTTTCCATCTCCACCAAAAAAAAACCCAAAAAAAAAAAAAAAAAAAAAAAAAAAAAAAAAAAAACAAAAAAAAAAAAACACAAACACCTGCTGGGTATTTTCTGGCACAGCAGTTGCAAGAGAAAATAATGCTGTCTCTTTATAGTAGTATCAATGACAAAAATAACACTCCCAGTTTCTGCCAGAACTAGTAAAAGTTAAGCTTTGACAACACAGGACAGAAATGAAGTTTAATAGGAGTTTCTGCTGCAATTATATGACCTTCTTTGCCCCTAGAAAAGACACACTGTCACCACACACAGCAGAACTGAACCACAGAAGGATGAGAAGGTTGTGACCATCCCACTAGATTTGGGGCACAGGATGTTGCTTCAGGAAAACAAAGCAATGAATTCTTAAAAGGTTTCATGTTACTCCAAATAAGAAGTAGGTTCCAGAAATCCTCCTTTCCATGGAATTAGACTGCACCAAGCTTGGGGAAAACAAGTCTGGAAGATCAACCAGCCCAATATACAAATGTTTCACAACTCTCAAGAAAATACCAATTTATGGTACTTATTAGCAGATATCAAGACAAAATTAAGACCCTTTTATTATAACAGGGAGGTTATTTAAGTGCCTTCATTAAACACAATGGTCAAAACTTCATACAAATAGAATATCTACATGAGATGTGGTTCTGGTTTTGAACATTGTCCAGCCAGGAAAAAGAAGCAATCAACCAGCCTGACTGACCTAAAGCTATAACCAGACAAGGAAAGCTCTGTAGATATATTTGGTGAAGAACATAGGCAGAGCTTGGAGCTGCACACATTTCTTTGGTAATTGAAGCTTTAAAGACTAAAGAGAGAGAAAGGGAATGAAGCAGAAAAAAAAGGAAATCACAGTTCACTATCCATCTAGTCACAAATATCAGCATGAGTTTGGCAGGCATCCTAGATGAGATAAATTTCATCTGTTTTTAAGGTAACAGTGACTGCTTAGACTTTGTCAGAGATCACCCAAGACTAAAGGTGAGTTTTGAAGAAAATACTGAAGCACCTAAGGCAGATACTGGTTCAGGAGTGTAAAATTCCTGAAGAAATAACTAGTAGAAGACCTTCTGGTCACAACACCCTTTGGACAGAAAAGCTATTTTTCAGTCCACTGGAAAGTTTAGATATCTTCCAAATGGTACAGCAGGATTCACATAAAGTCAAAAGCTGAGAGATGGCACAATTTCCCGATAATATGCATATAAAGCAAAATATGCAACAAAATGGAATGCTTAAATCTGCATGCATTTGTTTAATATGTTCCTAGCATCCCTCAGTAACTACATCAATTCTGGATCAGTGAAAACACATGTATCACCACACAGTAAACTCACTGAATTACATTAATATCCAAACATTTTATTATTAATTTTTAAGTATATAATATGAATATGTATACAATATGAAGACACAGAAAACCACAGATTAGTTTATCCTGTAATGCACCATAGCAACTATAGAAATGAAAGCTTTGGGCATAAATACACATTGTTTTATGCAATCTATCAGGTAACATTCCTTTACCATCCACCTAGGGGCTGGAGTGGACATTTTAGTGAAGGCATGACCAATACAGTGACTAGACAAAATGTTTCAGGTCATCAAACAGACTACATCTGTAATACAAAATGCTTTGTATGAAAATGGTCCATTACTTTTTTCCCCAGGCCTTTTACCTGGGATAGAACTGGAATACCTGAGAAAGTATATTGTGCAAGTCATGGTTTTCCAAACTTTTGCATACCTTTTGTTTTAGCCATTCAATAACTGTGTTCAAACCACCACTGGGTTGCTTGAGTTAGTTTCCAGTGAATAGTTCTCACATAGGAAAACCTCATACAACACCCCACAACTTTCCATCTCTCCCTTTCACAAAATTCTCTCATTTTAGTTCCAACAGGTACTAACAAAATCTGAGGTTTTACTTTTCAGAAGGTGTATTAGAAATTTCCCTATAATAAATACCTCACAAATACCTGCATGATGAAAAGTTGCTAATAATTTTTTAAAAATTATTGAATAAAAAAATTAAGTAGTGCATAGACCATCTGAGGAGTAGGGATACTAATGATATATTTCATTTATAATTTTTTTACCTACAGCAGAAATACCAGACAGGATAAAGCGAGCAGAAAATATATTTATAGCAGAAATAAACTGAGTCTATCCCTGGAAAGCAAAATACACTTAAAATTTTTAATCTTTTCAAAGCCTACTGATAAGAGGCACTACCAGTTTAAAAAAAAAAAGTACAGTGTCCCCTAAAAATATCACCTCAACCTGCTCCACAAGTGGCTGCTTCTATACAAGCTATTTCCATTTTTTCCTATACAAGGACAATGGCATGTTGCAACATTCCTTGCCTCCACATCCCTTTCATATTTCACTTTAAAGCCTCACATGCTAAAACAAGTGAGACTGTGGAACCTTTAATATGAAAGCCACACAAAACATAGGATTTATTTTGGTCCAGAACTGGTAATCCAAAATTAAGCACCTAGTGTAAGAGAGCTCTACAGGTACACTGTCACCCAGCAGAGTCAGTGGTGGACTAAAGTGTCTCCCTGGACAAACAGCTTAGGGCCCACACTCAGCTAGGATGATTTTCTTTCTACTTCTAAGATAAAACAACAAACAGAATAAGCTTGTAATTTCGGGGGCAAAAGGGGGCGAAATATATATTGGTCACTGTTACCATACATTAAACAAATCAGAAAAGTTATAGTTGTATGACCACTAAAACTAGATTTGAACTGTCCTGAAATGGAAGATGTACAAAATTTCTTTTATCCTACAAAAAAGAACCAGTAGAAAAAAAGACGAGATAAAGAAAATACAGTATTTTGAAAATGTGTTTTAAAGTTACTGGAACTGATAAAACAGTTGCATTATTCTGATAACTATTTTTTCCAGTGTAAGTTACATAAATAATAGAATCATTATCTTAAAATGCCCTGTTATCTAACAATTATTCCAAACCATTTATCTGACATACAGCAATATCAGCTTACACATCATGTTGTTAGCTGATGGTTCTACTTTTAAACATTATTTCTATATTTATTACAAGTTACACTTCTACCTTAAAAGTAGTACCATCCACGACTAAATTTAAAAAAAGAAATACGCACACAAAACCAGAATAAAAAAAATCATTGATGTTCCGAAACCTGGAGGAATCTTTCAACATCATAACTTGTTTCACAATGCCTCCTCTAAAAACTAACATTAGGTCTGTCAGAAAAGGAAGTAGACAGTACTCAGCCTCCATCTTTTTCCTTCTTTCTCATTATTTCAGATTTCTTCCTCCTCTACTTTATCCCTGAATGCCTCCTTGGCATGACCTGATGAAGAAACTATGTAAAAGCAATGAGAAATGAATTAATTTGCTCTGTAAAGATAAATTACAAAGATAGAGGGGTATACATACCCGAAGGCTTAAAAGAAAACCCAACAAAAAGCCAAAGCAAAACCACCATTATTCCTTAAAACTTGCCTGCACCACCTGACATCAAATACATCCACGCAGATTAACACAAACTTGTCATTTGAAGTATCTTCCCTTTACTGCTATTTATGAAACCCCCCAAAATGATGACAATTGAATTATATACATACCAGCTGCCTAATTTAAGACTATTCATGAGTGGCTGCTATTAATTTTTTCAAAAAACACTAAAGCAGAAACTCATTTCAAAGAAACATGCATTTGCAGCATTTGTATGAAGAGAGAAAAAGAGCAGGTCAGCCACTTCAGACTGATCAGGCCTTGCTAATAACCTTCATGAGAAAATGCTCCATGGTAAAACTACATTACTGACACAAATTCAGAATCCAAAATCAGAGCTGAAGAAATAACAGGTTCTTTGTCCTAAAATGTGAAAAAGAAAAGTACTACATACAGTAAAGCTGAAGTCTTAAGAGTATCAAGTCATCCAGGTGAAAGAATTAACTTTCCTCAAAAAGAAACAGAAACTTGCCAAGAGTTCCACACAGCCCCTAAAAAGGGGGGGAAATCTGTGCAGCTGAAAGCATTCCCTATACTGTAGATGAGAAGAGTGCACAACTCATACACCAGAAATAAAAGTATTTTTACTTTCCTGGAGGGCTCCTGGAAGACCATCCCATCTCCATCTGGGGGCTGCTACCTGCTCCCTCAGGACATTTGGAGCAGTAACCTCATGTAGCCCCCAGGGAAACACTAAGAACATGGTGGTTTAATTACTACTCATTAGATAAGGAAACCAGGTGAGTGTCACATCGTAAGCACGCTGTAGGAACACATATCAAACATATCCATGGTCTCCTTCAGGCTCAGCATCCAAACAAATCAATTCAGCACAGCAGCTGCAGTGCGTTACCTGATCCCAGCCCACGGGCACGCTCACATCCCCAGTTACCTGGGTTACCTTATCAACAAGGAACAGGACTTTGGCCCGGGGCAGCATTAACTACCTGGAAATTCAGGACACAGAGACTCTGCCTGATTGTGTCTGCTCAGGAAATATCCCACAGCATGCCAAAACACAAGTATCTTAATCTCATCACCTCAATTCTGCAACTGCAGTTCTTCTAGGGAGAAGGTAGGTGGAAAGGGAAGGATGAATCTTTGAAAAATGTCTCAGGTTTGTATTAATTTACTTTTCAAGGCTGCCAAACATCTGAGAGGTTCCTCAACAAAAACGTTCAACTTTCTTGCTAATGTATTCTAAAAGGTTCTTAAACTCATAACAAACAACTATCCTAAGAGAATGCTGCAGGATTTCTAAAATGCTGAGCCTCCATAACAGCCAAACCATCCATTATACCCCAGCTTTCTTCTCATCAGTAAGATGTGACAGCATGACGAACTTGCCAAATGAGCAGGAAAACCTACAAACACTAAACTGTCTTGTAAAAACAAAGACCAGCCAAAGGAGGAGACAAGTAATGGGCTTCTCTCTCCTTCCTCCTGTATTCCCATTTCATCAGGCTCTGTAAATGCACAGAGCACCTCCTCTCCCCTCCCCTCTGGCTATGCAAGCGCTGTCTAGCAGCCTCTGCTAGCGTGGAAAACAAGAAACAAGCCATGGACTCTTTCAGATCTTCCACACAGCATTCCCACACGGAGAACTCAAGCTTCACAAGAAGCCCAACCACTAGGAGCAAGGATTAAAACCAGCAATAAATAAATAGGCAAGAATTCATTCCCTTTCTGTGTTTTTCAAGAACATGAATATTCTCATGTCTGTATGGCATAAATACACATTGCAATTCTTCTACAGAGCAGATCAGGCCAGTTTAACAGTACAGACTCTCAATATTATAATTATTTCTCTTTTAAAAATTTTATATATTCATTTTCAAAGAGCCTTGAAAGGAACTGGCAGCTAATAGGATAGACAGCACTGTTTCATAACAGCTTGCAAAAAAATTCAGTCTATTTTTAGATGGGTGAAAAGAATGTGGTTATTTAAAAAAAAACAAAAACCCTAATATGAAATAAAGATGTTTTCATTTATAACTGACCACGCAGCTGATATGTTAAACCAATCTCCAGGTGAACAGTACCATATATTTAAATCCTCAAAACAAATTTGTGTGCATATACAACAGCCACATTTTAATCTTTATTGCGTGATAACACATCATGCTGTTTAAAAAATCTTACTTTTTAATGAATCTCATTCAAATGAATCTCAGACAAATGCATCTGTTTCTAATTGTGTTAAGATCTTTTAAAAGGACCTCTTCATCTAGGACTACCATCAGTACAACCATGACCATGTTCTGCTCAAAACCAGACTGATCAGATGTCGGGTGCTGCATAACACTCATATTGATAAAATAATAAGTATCTGTATTATACACCAAATTCCCACACAGCAATGCCAACGTAAGTCTTTCCAAAAATCAAGTTAACACCTGTTTCCTTTACTATTTTCACTCCATCATCCTCCCTGTTACCACCACCATTTTAAATCTTGTATTTAAAAAATTTAGGCATAAGAGTGGGATAAAGGTTAAAAAATAAACACTTGCATTTTCTCTTCTCATTCTTAATTTTTTTTGTACAAGTAAATACTAAAATCTCTCTCAAAGCTCTTCTTATATATCTCCATTTTGGAAAGGTGACTTAACATCCCATTCCCCCCCACCATTTTCTGAATCTCTTATTGCTGGCATTTAGTTATAACCACAGCTGGTGAAAGGCAATGCAGTTTGCTTCTACATATCATACCTAAATATACTTATAAATCAAAATAAATTGCTCATTTTGGTTTTTCAAACCACCCATGCCACACAGCACTCGTATATTTTGAAAGATATCTTTTAGCCTGTTTCCTTAAGATAGCATTCATTGCCTTATCATGTCTCTGTGTGCTGAGCCATTCAATAAAATAAACTTCAACTCATCATTTCAGCCAAACACAGTTTGAGAGCTTAAAATTAACAGTATTTTTTTGCCAACATCCAATATTAAAATGGTGAAATAGAACATTGAGAGGGTCTTTTGCATACAGCCAAAATGTTTATTGTAAATAATGGAGGGGAAATGGCATTATGTTTCTCTAAACTGAAGCCGTTTCAAAACCAAAAATGCCCTAAAATGCAGCTGCAAGCAAACAGAAGTGAGCAGGGCTGGTTTATTTAAATCAACAAAATAATCACCAGGAGGCTATTCCACGTCAGAAGACTTAAATGTACATTTAGTACCTTGAAGTATTTCCCTAAAAATGAAACAGCTACTTGAAATAGCACTAATCTGATTGACAGATAAAATAATTGCTTTAAAAACACTTCTGAGTCATTTTGTCCTTACCTGCAGGCATGAACCATTACTGCATGCAGCGACTGCTCCATTTCCTAGCACAGACTTGAACGGGGATCACATCTATCTTACAGAATGTGACTAATAGGGGGGATTTGCGATTCCTGAGCTACTTTCCAAAGGACACTCCCTTTTCCACATACCCGGGCACGAAGCGCTCGGCCAAGTTCTATTTGCTACCGATGCTTATGGGCAGGAGCAGCGCGGGGTCTGTGCGGGGTCTGCGCGGCGCCGCTCGCCCGCCTGACAGGCGCGGGGTCTGCACCAGCCAGCCCCGCCGCGATCCGCATGCTGCAGCCCGCCGGGCTCCGGGCACGGCCGGCCGCCCGCAACCGCGGCCAGAAGGCACAAAGCTGGGCCGGGAGGGCAGGCGGGGTGGGCACGGTGCGAGATCCAGCATGCAGCACACGCGGACAATGCCAGCAGCCCCGCGGAGGCAGAGGGAGAAGCCCCGCGTTCATGCGGAGGGGGATGCCGGCCGTACCTTTCTGGAGAGGACGACTTCTCAGAGTTAACTGACATCAGCAGCTCAGTCTTCTGCTTGATTTCTGGAAAAATCAGAAAACGTTCACCACCGACGCCGCCTGCCCTCGCCTTCCGGAGGTCTCGCTTCCCTGCGCCCTTTTGTCCGCCGGAGGCCCGGGACGCGGCGCTGTGCGAGGCCGCCCAGCCGCGCTCGGAGGGCCGGGCCCGCGCACATGACCGCGCACGGCGGGCGGAACCATCGCCGAGCGGGGGGCGCCGCTCCGCGCCCGAGCCCGCGGGGGCAGCGCGGGGGCCGCGCCACCGCTGCCGCCGGCGGGGGGGGACGCGGGGGGTACCCGCCGAGGGGAAAAACCCCGAAACAAAAGATTCCCGGCACGGATCGTCCTCCCGGGTACCGTGCTAGGAGGTACTGCACACCCGCCAAAGCCTCCAGATCTAAAGCCCTGAAAAATATGGCTCTTTGAATCATTTTTGTCACAAAAAGCGAGGTATCAAATCACTACTTTCACACACGGGTGAGAAACCAGACGTGGAAAACGCTAGGCACACTTGGATTTTTGTTTTTAGTGGTCTGCCTCTAATGCCCCCCAAATACACTTTGAAAAGTCATTTTTTCTTTTTTCTTTTTTTTTAACACCTAGTTATTCCCCCAGAGGGTGGCTGGGCTCTGAACAGGCTCCCCAGGGCAGCGGTCACAGCTCCAGCCTGACAGAGCTCAAGAAGCGTTCGGACAATGCCATCAGGCACATGGGGTGACTGACTCTGGGGAATGGGGCCATGCATGGCCAGGAGCTGGGCTTGGCAATCCAGGGGGGCTCCTTCCCCCTGAGCACATTCTGTGATGCTGTGATCACCAGGCCAGCACCTGGAAGGCCTGGGCTGGTCCCTCGTTCCCAAATGCTGGCAGCACACCCTGGCACAGACACCCGGCGTGCTGTCACCAAGGGGAGATGCACCCTGCCACCGCTTCACAAGATCCAGAGAAGCAGAACAGAGACTGCTGAAAAGTGAATTCACCAGGTGCTCTGAAGGCGAGCACCCAAAAAACCTGAAAGAACAAAGGGATGTGAGCCTCATTTTAAGACCATATCCTCGCTGGAGACCGTAGTGCCACCTGTGGTAATACTGCTAAGACCTGAGCAACACTATGTCCACTTGTGAAACAGCCACAGTAAACCTGAACTGTTTGGGATTAACCATTCCACAGTGGAAGACCTTCAATCTTTTCTTCCTCTCTTCATACATATCTCAGGTACAAAGCCACTGAAATTTCTGAAAACAGAAGAAAAGCTGTGTAACTTGACTGATTGTTTTTTCAACCACAGTTACAGAAGTATTATTACTATCCGAATGATAACTCTCATGCTCTGGTGGAAGACTTGCAAGCTAGAAAGTGATCATCACCTTTTTAAGCATATGCCACTTGTTCTTCCCAAAACATACTAATCAGAAGAACATCCAACAAGTATCACAGTTCTCACATCCAACGCAGACACTTCTGGGATCTTTGAAAACATATCTGTGAAATGTCATTATGTTCACAGCTGGCTCCACTACATGACTGCAAGTACCATAAAAAACTTCTTTTACTGTTGTCCATTCCAGGCAGCAAGTGGTCCTACAGTCACAGCTACTGAGATACTTCTCTGCACACCCAGACACACATTCCAATGTAGGGAAGAACTGAAGTTAATTTCTCTATCACAGAGCCTTGACACCAACTGACTATAAATATAGTTCTCAACTTCAAAGTCCAATAAATTTTTAATTCCTTCTGAAGATGCTTATAAATTAAAATTGATTACATAAACAGATATTAAAAAGGCAGGATTTTATAGCAAAACAAAATCCCCAGAGTTTGGACGGAAGTGATCAAATTATTTATTCCATAACTAAGCCTCCACATAGGCTTTGCAATGGATGTCCAGAGATTATAATACTAAGACTTTATTGCTAACAATACACCACAAGATGCTAAAAATAAATCCAAGATATAAGTTATTTCACCATGAACTCTGAGTCCCTGGATTCTCTACAAGATGTACAGACATTTCTCCATGATGGTATTAAAGCACATAATTTAATTTTACTTCTAGTAACCAAGTGACAACAAAGACTTATTTAATATAGCTGCAAGAAGAATTTCAATAAAATGAGACCCCATAGGAAAAAAAATTCCAATGTCTTAATGAGCATTCTACTCCACAATTAGAGAACACTCATCACAAGGTTTTAGGGTTTTTCTTTCCCGTTTCTCTTCTGTCAATTTGAAATATTTTCTTATTTTGGATTTACCAATCTTCTGCTCTGCTACCTGAGATTTTTGAAAGTGGACCCCTTTTGTTCATATTTAAAAGCAAATCTGTACCTTTACACATCCATATGGCACCAGCAAACTCAAGCTGATACCATCACTATCACTCCTCATACAAAACTGATTGTGGGAATATCACCAAAATAAGACACATGAGTTTTACACTAAGTGCCTTTAGACCATAAGAGAATAATGGCTGCAGAAACAGCAATGCTCTCATTTGTTTATTTTGATTATTTAAAAATTACATATCCAGAATTCTGGGATAATTTACAGAATTTATTAGAAATTATTTAGAATATTAGAATTTATTTAGAAATTACATCCCAAGTCCAAATAACACAACAGAAAAATCCCTCCAAACTGCAGCTGCCACAGCACCACTCTATTGGCCTTTGAGTCCAGAAGAATGCAAATTACAGCAGTATTTGTTAAACTTAAAGTAACAGAAAAAGAAAAGAGAGGAAGAAGGAAAGTTTTACAATTGAACAGCTCTTCCTGGAGGTTTCTTGGTTCAAGACCCCCCAACCTAACACAGAACTAACATTTCCACTTTATCTCAAGTACAGTGCCACAAAGGCAAAGGCTGGGCTGCTCAGGACCTGCACCTCTTACAGATTCAAGGAACCACAGCTTTCATGGGTTTCATGAGTGGATTCAATAACTGTACTGATCAGCACCCAGAGGTACAGGGAACTTTTGCTGAGTGAGCAAGCATTTACAGCCTGACTGAGGAGTTTTGGGTTGTCCTAATTTCTGAGGCCACAAAAAAGATAGCACTCTATATAGAACCACATCCAGAACAGATCATAACACTGACGGAATAAAAGCTGAAGATGAATGAAAATTAGAGCTTGCAGATCTCAAAGCAGCAGCTAATTCAGTAAATTTTTTCAGCTACAAAATACCAATAAATTCAGGTATGGGGTATGGTTGTCACCAACTCCTCAGTCATTGCATGCACTTATCAGCCCACTTTGAGTCATTTTGCACTGTGTACAGATCAAGTGGCAGACAACTGGCTCTCAGCCAATGCCTGAGAGAAGCAGATACACTAAGTCTCTAAAGCCATACTATTCAAGCTGTGATTGAATGAAAACAAAAACCAGAAAGGCTCTACACTGCCCAAAATGGCTTCCTAATCATCATGACTGTTGTTCTTTCAAACCAAAGCAGAGCCGAAACTAACCATAATTTTCTTTTTCTTAGCCTAGATGTTTGCCTCCTCTGATACAAGTGGAAACTGTGTGTTAAGACTAGAGAAAAAGGCATCAGTTGAAGTTAAAGCAAGAAGGCATTTGCTAAGCCAAAAAATAAAAAGACCAGAGTCTTGGAAAAAAGGAGAGGAGAGTCCTAGAAAGAGATGCTGGCAGTTTCTGAACTCACAGGGGATTTGTTGGGGAGCATCATATCAAAAGCTCCCAGCAACCTGAAGTTTCCATACCAAATTTAGAACAAACCACCTCAGAAATTATAAGGGAAGAAACTCTCCACACAAGATGAAGAAGAGAAATTCTGTTATTTCAGCAGTGTGAAAGAAGAACAAAAAAAATTATGTGGGAACTAGGGTATCTACATAATCTGGAAAAAAGAAGAGAGAAGAATTAGCCTGGGGTTTTGTTTATTTGTTCTGTCAATTAAAAAGAAATACATAAGAACTCTCCACAATAAAAGAAAATAAAGAATCCTAGCTGCTGTTTAAGCACAGATGGAGAAGTGTGGACAAGGTATATGGCACTGCACAAACTGTTCCCTGTGACATATGGGTAGATATCAGAGTCACCACGATCTCAAAGTCAACTGACAGAAGTCACTGTTTCACTAAAAATTTAATCATGTCTACCGCAAACAGATTATCTCGATGGTCTACAACATGTTCATCAGTCAAGATTAAAATATCTTACTGACAGTGCATGTATTAAATTTATCCAGGGCAGAGATCCACTGTTGCAGAACTCAACTAATACAGCTTCTTCCTCCCACCACCCCTGTGCCTTTTGGGAGCAAAGAAGAGACAAAGTAGCACCTAAACATAAATACCTTCAATTTTTTGCAATGTAAACCATGCCATACAAGTTGCCATATACCCTTTTTAAAATAAATATTCTACTAAACAGATGCAAGTTAAATATACTTAATTTTTAATTAATAGGTAGGCTCGTCCACACATTTTGTTAGTCAAATCAGATCATAAACCAGCAGGTTTAGTGCTTTTCTTCCATTTTCTGTGTGGTGTATGTTAGGACAGGAGCTTGAGGTGCTTTTAACGCTTCTTCTACACTATCTTTAAACATGTATTTTCTTATCAATATCCATCCTAGTCTATTCTCCACTGAATTTTCCATCCTTGCATCACAGTTACAGCTGCTTGGATCTTACAATTTTCCTATAAAACCTTCAACCTACTGTAAGTTGACTACTTCCAGTATTACTCTTAAAAGAAATAGTCCTGCTTCCCAAATGAATCTATGAAGACAGATCTGAAGCTATTAAAGAAATCAAATTAATCAAACTGTCTATTCTAAGCAATTTTTTCAGCCTTGAAGTCATGAAGTGCACTAGGAACCTTGGTATCAGTAATGTGATTTTATGTGGACAGATCTATGTTTGAGCTTTAGATAACTGTGCAAGTGACATGCTAAACAGCACAAAAGGCAATAAATTTAAATTCTTCCAATGAGGCACTGGACCCTAGACAAAATGAGACAGCTTTGCACACAACTTGAGAAATTCAATGCTTTATATGTTTTAGATCACGTACTTTTAAAATAAATAGTTCCAAAAGACTGCTAGGATCACAGGCTGTGTGATGAAAATAGGATTCAAAATGGCACAAACACAGAGCAAGCCTAAATTTGATAAGCATATGAATACTAAATGAGGTAGTATTGAAGCATAAAGAGCATAACTGCCCTAAAATAAAATAATCTTCCAGATGTTACTAAGCTTTTGAAGTGAGGAAAAAAATAGTAGCTTTATGGACTTCCTCAGATCTCTCATGAGTAACATTCACATCAATACTGACACACAAGCCAGCAACTGCTTCACTGAAGAATAAGTGACAGAAAAACTAGCTGTTTGCAATCTCCTCTTGAGGAGATTACATTAATATTCTTAGTATTTTTCCTCTTTAATATGTTAAATAATATTTCTGCTCAGAGGAAATTAGAACTTTTACGGTTATGCCATACTTATAATATTAAAATCACCATTTTAAGGAACTGTATACTTCCAAATGATAAAGCAAACTTTCTCCTTTCCTAAAGACATGTATTAGAAAAAGTCAGTAATATTGAAATGCATTTTAAATTTTACCCATTTTTGTAAGAGTTGTGCTTTAGTTACTGTTCTGAAAGCAAAGCATGTTTTGAAAACAACACTTCCTTGTCCCACACACAAGTTCTAGAGAGCAGATAATAGATACAAAGGGAAGTTTTTCTCTGTACACTACACAAGTTCAACTACAGCTGGGTCCCACTCATGCTCAGCTCAGTAGACAATATCTAGGAGTCAAGACCTAATGATGGAAAAAAAAAATAGAATTTTTTTTTTAAGTCTTTCCTTTTCTCTTGCATAAAGGGGAAGATGGATTTACTCAGTATCTACAGGTACATTCCATGGATAATGTTAATAGTATTGACTCCTTTGGGGTTTTTGAGAAAAAAAACTATATGCTGCATCTAATCTTCTCCTAGTGATCTGAGCCACTGCCTTTTACATTTCTGATAGACTTAAAAGTACTAGAACCATATGCTCAGGTATTTTAAAAAACACATTCATAGTAATATCATTGTTGTCCTTCTAAACAGTTTTCCACACATGAGCCGTGGCTGAAAAATAATACTTTCACAAAATATTCTGAGGAAAATATCTTTCTTCAAAATGGCTGCTAGTCCCACCCAGTACTAACTTTTGGTTAGTATCCAAAAGGTAAGTCTACCCTAATTCTTAAAGCCAGGCATCCTTCACATGCAGATGACACTGCCAGTTGCTTAGCAGAGTTCTCTGTAACAGAAATAGAGGCCAAAGCTGCTCTGAAAGACAGTACATACCTTAAATGGTAGTTGTTGCCTTGTTTTTGCAGAAGAAAATGGAAGACTATCTACTGAAAACTTACAGAACAATGGTATTTCATTCAAGAAAAATAACAACACCAGCATTATTTAACAACTTCATTTCACTGAACCTTCACCATGAGGAGGACACTGAAAAACAGAGAATACAGAAAGGAGTGAAACGTGGCAGGAAGGAAGCACACACTGCAGAACAGAAGAGTGAAAACAAGCTTTAAGAACATCAAGCTTGTTTCTACTTCTCCAAAAGGGAAAAAGGAATACAAAATGCACAGAAGAATTTGCCTTTTACTTGTTTAAATAATTAGTTTCCAAATATATAAATATACATAATTGATGTAAGTTACACCTCTGAAGAATTTTTAATGCAGCCAGATTATATATTAATAATTTTGAAGGAAGTTTGTAGATAAATTAGAGGAAGCATTAGATATTTCAGAAAAAAAGCATTATTGTATGCTACAATTACTCAATTAATGGCCCATTATGAACACAGGGAAGCAGAATTATTTATGTTTAACTAGTTAAACATAACTATTAATTGGAATTTCTTTTAGTCATTCACATAACATAAGTAAGCCTGGTTGACATTATCTGGTACTTGATCTATTAACAGACTGCAATATTCCTTAATAAAGTGTTTACTGAAACACAAAGGTGACAATAAGAGGAATTCTTCATTCGCATAGTTCTGCTGGGTCTGGCAGCATTTGCTGTACCAGAGGCATGCCCAGCACCACGCTGCTTTTCCCTCCTTCCTCCCATCTCAGGCCAATAAACAACTCTGACCAAAGTTTCTTTGAAAATCCATGCTTTTACAAAAAGCCATTCTGCAAAGAAAAAAAAAATTCTTTGTTTTGCATAACTGTTTGTCAGATTAAGTACCAGGAAGCACACCAAAGAAAGCACTCTTCACCCCAAATGTATCTGTGCTAGTTACTTCCTAATTACTGATGTATTGAACTTTATTATTTATACGTATTTAAGGTTTATGAGAACAGTTTTGTTTGGAGGGGACAGGGACAGAGTTGAGAATATTTCCTAGAGCTGCCAGAAAACAGAAAAGTTATTCCTACAAGTTTATTAATTTTAGGGGAAAAAGAACAAACAACCCAAGCCAAAATATTCTAAGCACGTTAAAGGATATCCTTTGTCCTTTTAAAATCAGCTGCCAATTGCTTCCTATTACTAGGCAAAAAACCATACTTCTATACAGAAATAGCTGAACACAAGGTAGCTAGAGACAGAGTGAATAAAAAACTTATTACTCTGTTAGGTAAAACACAGTAAGACATTTGCTGTATTTCCAAACCTTGTCTAGAGGCAAGTGCTTTGCCAAGCATACATGGACAGCTTTTCTGCTGAAGCTGAAAAAAATTCAAGTTCCAGCCAAATAATGAGTGTTAGACACCCTCAAACTACAGAATTTCTAATATCTTCACAATCTTAACTCAATGGACAGAACGAATGATTTCTGATTTCTAATCCAAAATATTTCTATTTTATTCCCTTTACATTCTTGAGTACAATTATTACTGTGTTAGGATCCTTCTGATAATAGCATTTTCTTTCCGGTCTATAATTGGCCTGAATGTCTTAAGTGCTGTTCAAATTTTCAACTGCTATTATTTTTCCATCATTGTTATGTGCTTTATTTTCAAAATTCAAGGAGAAAAAATTGCTCTAATGTAGCAGATTGACAATTCCAGTTTTAAAGGAAAAACAGGTTTCTATTCATCCAAACTGAGTCAAGCATATGTTACCTTATAAAGACTAAAGCAGTGACTCATAGAACCTTGCACACACTGATTCCTCCCTCTCCTAGGAGATGAAGCTACATGATTTACCCAAAAGGATTAAATGAGGTCACAGTTATTGAATACATGTTATAACCTTAAACTTCAGGTTAAAATTTCTTCTTAGTCTTATTTTTCAGAACCATTCACTGTTCTAAAAAGCCTTCTATCTTTACTTTTCCTTACAAAATTTACAGATAGAAATCCTTACAGCAGAAATGTTTTTAAATTGAGATATTTAGCACATTTGCCGTATGCTTTTCAATATGTTTTTATATTGTGATTATTATCACAGTATCTACACAACTGATTTTTCCAAATATTTTTGCAAGCTTTTTGACATTTCTTATCCAGCAGATCATCAGGCTCTTATACTCCTTGAATTTTCAGATGCAAAGACATTCTCAGCCCTGTTCCTCTAGGACATGGGAAGGACTTGTTTCACCTTTTCCTGGGTTCATAAGAGTACACACAGTTCTCAGAAAAAGCTCCATCAAAAATTCACATCATTCCAAGCCCAAAGCAAGCTAAAAATCTTTCCACTTTAGCAGTAATTTGTGCCCCACTGGGACATGGGCCCATATGGTGATCAGCTTACCTGAAGTCTTGAGGAACGCTGGACAGGTTACAGAGTTGTCTCTATCAAACTTCATATAAGATGTTCCATATTGTTTATAATAGAGACAAGGGGCAGAATAGGAAAAGTGTTTTGAATGAAGGAATAAGAGCAAGAGGAGCATCCTCAGCAGCCATTAAAAGTGCCAAAATCAAGCTATTGATGCCAGCTGTACCATGGCACACTCACCAAATAACACCATATACTCCTGGCTTTACCTCTAGTTCCTACATTTGAACACAGTTCCTACATTTACACTCCTGTGTAAATAAGGCTGACCATGTCCACTCAGCAGTACAGGCTCAAACCAGGAAGGATTTGTCTCACAGCAAATATTAAACAAACCTCGAAGTTCTCTATCTGAGCAGTCAGCCACCCTTCAAGTATGTTCTTTGCAGCTTGTTCCAAAATCCTGCTCGAGCCTGTCAGACCAACATCAATTACTGCAAGGAGAAGGCTTTGGATCTGTGGCACCTGCACACACCTTTGCTGTCTCTGAGGTAAAGCACACAACTGGCAGAAGAAATTCAACATGAGAGCACCACCACTTCCCAGCCACTGGAGACGCAGGAGCAGTGACTGCAGCCATGCCTGCCTCTGGCACGTGGATGTGCCCTCCTGCTGCCATCACCACACTGACAGCAAGAAACCCTGAGACACTGCCTGGAAGGAAATCACTGTCTGCTGTAACACACACCCCCAGTAACAGATAAAGCTGCAGTGATCACACCTGGGAACAAAGACAATTCTCTGTTAACACAGCATCATTTTATTACCTTAGATTTTTTCGTTAAATAAATGGATCTACCTATTCTTAAATTACATCTTGATCATGTTTAATCTTTTGGAAACAGTATCATCAGTAAAGCTGTAACACAGAAAAATTAAATTTCAGAATTATTACTGGAGATAAAATTGTAACGAGATAAAATTGTAACGATGACAAATTTTAAATACGCATGCAGTGCCCACAAAAGGAGGGACCATCTAATTATATTTCAAGTGTTTTTCTCACACATACCATCTTCACTCTTTAATTGCCAATGCTCTGGATTTACATAGCAACATGAACATTCTGGGGATTTTTCTACTGGGCTTCTCTGGAGTGCAATGGGCATAGCAGTAACACAGGAAAATATTTCCTTAAACAAAAACCCAACACTGATAACTTGGCACTCAGCCAGCTGACACTTCCCATTTGTAAGGAACGGAAATACCTTTCATTCTTCAGATGCCTGTCTTTGTGAAGTCTGACTGTAATTACCACATAATACACATATATCCCGAATATCTGTAATTGGAAATATTGGAAAGGACATACTACATTCACAAAAGTGGAAAGAGAAAATGTGAGGTGTTTCCAGGTAAAGGAATGCTATGAAAGCTTTCTAGTCCTGAAGGACTTCTATTAGGAATATTTTTAATGTTATACATAAAATATACAACATGCATGCAAATACATGTCAAAATATCCCCTTGCTTTGTTTTTGCTCTCTTCTTCAAAGAAATTGGATGATTTAAAAAAAATTATACCAATGCAACAACAATAAATGACTGAAGTGGAATCTGGAAAAGTATCTATAAATTCTTCTGTAAGATGTCAGATTTTTAAAAATCTGATCAGAAGGAAATTCTGGCTACTAAGGACAAAATATTTTTATAGGAAAGAACAGAGTTGAAAGCAATCCCAATAAAGGAGGTATTTACATAAAACAGAGGTTTGTCCAGACCTGATGAGATCTGATCCTGCAATTAGTAAAGCTATTTAGATCTATGCTGCTTGTCTTTTTTTCCTGTTGTTCATTAATATCTCATCTACACTGTATCATAATCAGCCACTGCTGATGTAAAATTACAAGTGTTCTTGGCTGGCCTGCAAAACTACCTCTTAAACAATAAGACTTTCAAGGTTGGTTTTTTTTAGCTCTGCTTTTTTTCTTTTCACACCCTCTCCTCTTCTCCATCTGACTTCCCCATCACTTATTCAGCAATCATATGAGAAACTGCTATTGTCTTGCCTAAAAAGCTGGCTACAAATAGTTTCTTCTGTAGAGAAGACACAGCGATGTAGGTGGCGAGAAATCACCCCGTGCTCTTTGAGCGTGTGCTGATGTCACTGTAGTACCTTCATCCTCTCCAGGACTGCGTGGTGCAGCTTTGATTGCAGGGTGTGCTGGAGGGGCAGGACATCAGCCAGCCTGTCCCCAGCCTTCTCCTCCCTGCAATCTTTGTCCCAGCCCATGGCAGCACTGCCACGTGCCCAAACTGATGGCTGGCATCTCCAAACCAGGCCCTCAGGGCTTCTACACGTGCCCGTCTTTTCTGGGAATCTCTGCTGCTCAGAGTGACCCCGAGATGTGTTAAAAGTCTCTTTTCCCAGCCCTGCAGTTGAAGAAGGAGTCAGAATTCTTCAGCTGTAGTTTTCAAGGTTGTTTATTTTCCTGTTATCTATAACATTCTGAGATCTGTTCAGCAGGTCAGTCCAAGGCACACTGACTGCCCTCAGAGGCGGTGCTGTCTTTCATACTAAAAACTACGTGTACATTATTTACAATAATGTCTCAATACCTATCACCTATGTTAGACAGTATGCTCCTACCTTAAACCAACCCAAAAGTGCCAGCATCACACAGAACATGGATGCTAGGAAGAAGGAGAAAGAAGGACAAAACATGCCCAAATTCCTCCATCTTGGGACCCCGAACCCCCATTCTAAAGACCTTAAAATTCTACTTTTCACCTTGTGATTAACTAACTACTATTCCACTTAAGCCCTCCTGACTTGCAATTCTTCATACAAAGGTGGTAATTTGCTCCATGGGTCAAAATCAAAGTGACAGGTGTCCTGGGCAGGGGCTGGAGCCATCCAGGACAGCCAGAGGGATGTCCTGGGTTCCAGCAGTCTGTCCCCGCACACCCGAGGCAGAGACTTCACTGCTGCCAAGACAGGCCTTCAACAGCACAGTTCTAAGTTTGGCAGTGGTTAGAGCAACATTTAAACAGTACACAATGCTGTACGGGCTGCCAACAGTGTCAGTTACGTCTTTCATAAAAATAAAACCCTATTGAACTAAAAGAAACCGTTTTAGAAACTGATCAGTGCAGATAATCACAAAGACATCAAAAGGAAAAAGAAAATGGGAAGACAGATTGGCAGATAACACTCTACTACCTACTATTTTAGATTTTGCTGAGGACTCAGAGCAAGGGTTCAACCTTAGAGCAAATTTCCCTTTATATAAAACACAGGTGAACAAAACTGAAAACCTTGTTGAATAAAATAAAATAACCTGATGAAAGAGCATGATAAGTTGTACTATCTGAATTCTCTTCCAGTTTCACTATCCTATTCACCATTACCTAAAGTATCTAAGTTTACAGTCACAGAGGATACATGCTTGAAAATCAGATTATTCAAGTTTCAACAGGACTGGCAGGTCTAGCCCAGACAAACCTCACCAATGATCATCCTGGCTCCCATACAAGGAAGGAAACACATTCAAAGATTATGTATTGTTAAGTGCCACTACTACTTCAACCTATCTTTGGGAAACATGGAATGTGACTACATTTATATCATCTTTATTTGCTCCTGGTATTTAACACCCATAAGGAGAAATTATGAATAAGCATCATAAGAAGAGACCATATAACAAATTGATTCTAAATAGTGTGATTTTCCTAAGTTATGAGAATCACCGGTATAGCTTCAAATGTTAATTAGAAGGAAAAGAAATGTTAACATGAAGGAAAAGTTGGGAAAATGGGTAGAAATCACTGAGAGCAGAAAAAAAGTGAAGCAATAGAAAAATACAGCAAAATTTCTGGAAGAAAGAGAAGGAACATTGACAGAGAAAAGGTATGTTGCCAAGGCAAAAATAGACAGCTGAAGACAGTAGACAAAGAAGGGTGAGAAAGCTCAGGAGAGTGTAGGAAGAAAACCAAACTGAAAAAGATGAGGACTAAAACTTGCAAGGGAAAACACTAAATGCAGCAAACGTGTTCAAGTGAGCTGATGTGAGGTTGTTAGGGAGAAGGACAACAAGAGCATTTTGAATATTTTAGGGAGGACTGATGTGAGCTTTCCTATCCAGTGTCTAGAGGGTACCCCAGAATATGCACTGGAAAATAACACATGCTTTCCACCCCAAAGGACATAACAGCAAGGACATTACCACTCTCCCCCCATGGCTGCACTGCTGCTTCTACTCAAACAAGCACCCAAGCAATGACAAGAAAAGCTGAGGAACGGCAGATCTGCAAGTTGCACCCATCATCTAACATTTAAAACCATGTTTTGGAGATGTCTATATACTGGAAAATATGGTATCTTGAGTACAAAATGTATTTAGAGAACCTGCAGCATCTATTTTTTTACATTCAAAATTCAGTTTTTGCCCATTGTGAATAAGGCAGTATAATAACATCATGGAAACAAGAAGTAAAAGATACATTTAAAAACTGGATCTTCTTCAGAGTTTTGATTAGTTACTCTTCATGCTTATTATATAGAAGACTAGGGAAAAGAACTTGCTTTTTTTACTTTTTAAATATGCAACACCCACAAATTGCTACGTTAAAGTTGGAAAAACTTCCCATCAAAATGAGTCAGCAAACGATTCCTCCAACAAGAATAAAAAAAGGGCAAGACTTAACATTGCCCTGGTTTATTTTTACTTAGAAATATCATTAGGAAAAATGATTGAAAGTGATAAAATATTCAGACTCTATCCCTCTAAGATAATTATTACAACTATTTCATCCCTCTGTTAATATCCTTGAGAAAGCACACAAGGGAACTAGATAAAGAAAAGGCCACATCCAGAAGAAGAGTAAATTAAATTATTTTATGTTAAGCTTGTGTCTGTCCAACAGTCCTCTTAAAAATCTAGCTGGAACAGTTGCAAAAGCTACTAAACCCAGCATTTGTAGGTGTATAAATCTCTAGCACACTGTCAAGATCATTAAGGATATCAGCATTATTTTTAAGAAGGAAAAAATGGCTTTCCTACAATTCTACTTGTTCCACTGGCTGAACAGGCACAATGAGAATTCTCAACCACTGACTTTTAGACAGATTAAACAAATTCTGCCTATTAGTGTCTTCATCTGAGTTACCAAGCTCCCTTTACCATAGGCAGGGAAATTGCCTGTGTTGAGAGTTCAGCTCATTACCTGGTTAATCTAAACAGGCTGAATCCCCCAAGTGCCAGCATCTCCCCACCAGCAATAAAGAAGTTTATATAAGTATAACCAGACAGAATGTGGATGCCTACACTGAGGACAGCTACATGAGATCAACTGAATCCCATTTTAACTGCACAGATTCAGGTGGTTGTATCAATTCAGATAATCTTCACCCATTTGGTTACCAACTTCTGCTGCCATTTAACATGAGATTAAAATATCACTTTATCACTCATCTTTGTGTATTAATGACAGCAAATCACTTTCCTTCTATAAGGTATAAACAGGGAAAGAAGACTGTGGTTTGGATGGTTTTTTAGTCTGTTGAACAGTCATTCAGCTGTTCAATTTTTAAAATTGCTGTCATTCACTGCAATCCACACATAATAAAAATTAGAACAGGTACTAATATACCTCCAGTAGTACATAAATCCCTTTACACAGACACAAGTCATCAATCACATTAACATTTCATCTTGATTGAAAAAGGAAATTACATGGATATGACAAAGTTTGAAAACAGGAAACACACAACTAACCAGGGAGAGTATCAGTGGAGAAAAATTGGAGTGCTTTAAAAAGTTCATAGAAAATTATAAGATACACAGGCATGTTGGCTGAGAAAAATAATTTTTTAAAAGGAGACAGGGAAAAACAAATTTCTATTGTATTTCCTCCTTATATTTATGCACAGAAACAAAAGAACTAATTTTTTTAAGTAATATGGCAAGATAGATGAGGAACTACACAACAGCACAGAGAAATTTAAATACTGATGGGAATGCACTCAGGCTGATAGAGTTAAATGGGATAAATCTAAGCAGATATATTTGTGGATTAAGAGACACATACAGGACTGTAAGAACATTTTCAGACACATAATGCCCCTAATCTCTATTTATATGAAACTCCTGGTTACCAAGCCAAATGTTTAAAGCCTGTGATGGGTAAAGGCCATTGTAGAATCATTATTTTTATTTAGTGTCCTAAAAAAATTAAAATTTCAGGGGCAATAAATATATTGCTACCGTTGGCAGCACAACAATATTATCAGTGTAGCCATTGTGTTATTTCCAGAGCATAAGTGATCCAGCACAGGTATGGCCACAGTTCTGCAGGCAGGGCCGGGCTCTGAAAAACTCTGGATGCTGCCACAATTACAGAAACCATTATGGACCCTTTTCAACTCAGCTGTGCTTTCTTTTTTTCTTTTAAACTTTGAAGCTAATACCACACTATCTGTTCACATACAAGCATGTGGATTCCTGACAGAAGACAAAGTTTTAGGCACACAGCAGGTTCAAGGAACAGAATCCACATCAGAAAGACTGAATCACCTTGTGATAGGGCACATTTTAGCAAACATCAGTTGAAAAGTAGCTGAACAGAACAGTTAAACAGTAGAAGACTTAATCCTGTAACCATTCCATGAACTAAGGTATCAAAAATCTACTAGCAGGCAGCTGAATTATAGAATAAAACTGGATCTTCCACAGTCCAAGTAACAGGCAAAAGAGAAATAGGTCAATCAACAAAGATCTCATCTTTTGCTGGGTGGCAAAATCTATCCCAGAGTGCTGACATGTAGTGGTTTTTGTCCTGACTTACCACTTTTATAATAAATGTTTATATTAAAATAAATAACACAACATTTTAAAATATACAGTTAGAATTCAAACCAGGAGCATGATCATTAAAGTGAAAGTATTACCTTTCTTATAGCTAGCTTTTATTATTAAACCATGTCACAAAGTAGAAATGATTTTATTCTGCCAATTAACCTGCAGTGTCAGACCAGTGAAATATCTTTAAAGAAGATAATGAGAGGCTGTCTAGCAATGGCACAGGTTGGCTCATGCCTGGCATGCTGCCATGCATACAGATTGGCACCACAGCAGCTAAAATTACCTCTCCACCACACTCCTGACAATAGCATGCACATACTGAGTGTCCAAGCAAGAATAACTGCATGAGATAATCAGAGTTTAAAAACAAACACACACAAAATACAACCATACCCTAACTACTTTCTGTGCATTTCTGGCAGAGCACCCACAAAAACTAGTCAATTGGAGGATAACTGGGAGAGTTTGTTTCCCTCTACTTTTCTTTCCTTTTCTGTTTTTTGGTTGTTTTTTTTTAACTTCTCCTCTGATGGAGACATCAGTATTTTGCACAACAGCCTGAAAGAGCAGAGGGTTCACACCGGTGTGAGATTTTTAGTTACTGCAAGTCATTTAAGTCATTACAAAATACCAGAAATGCCTTACTTGACCATTTGGCCATACTTGTAGAGAGCTGGTCTATGTGCAACTTGTGCAGAGCCTTTTCTTGTCTCCTCCCTCTTGCCCTTGGACAGACACAAAAATCAAATATTCAAGACTGCTGTTAATTTCACAAGTTTTGCCTTAAGTGTTTCAGAGTTTAGAGCCTAGATTTGTCCCTCTTTGCCAGACAAGGAGGTTTTGGCAAAGCTAAAACAGGTGCAAGTATGAGACTGAAATATAACCACACTTAGGGGGTAACTAGCAGAGAGAAAATCCTGCATCATTAGCTGCTAACACATTCCAAGAGCAAACATGTGGCCTGCATGTACTTACTCAGATGTGGTGTCATTAACCACAATCCCAGTTAAAGCCCTCTGTCAGGCTTTTACTCATCTTTCCTTACTTCATTAAGAGTATGTAGTCTTGAATCATATCAAGGATTCTTTTTTTTTTTTTGTCTTTCCTTAAGACCATTTTTGTATGCCAAATAGACTGTATATATATTTAAGCTGCATGTTAACCTATTAAGATCTGCCCAGAGAGAATGTGCTCAGAGAACATGTTTTAAACTACTAGTCTCCTTTATACCGTTCATTTGCTCAAACAGCTTCATTACATGGTGGCATTGTTGTGACTGGCTCAAAAAGCAGCCACTTTCTACTAAAAATCAAAAGAATAAGTAAATTGTTATGTATGAATGAGGACAACAAGCATAGTGAATAGCTGTGTTTTCCATTTTTGAACACAAAGCTATGTATCCCACAGCTACTTGAAAATATTGCTCTTGATTAAGTCATTTTCACTTCAGCTCACCTGACCCTGTGGGTCAGCCTGGTGTTTCCATGTTTGAAGAGCTCACAGCAGGTTTCACCACACCTTTCCAATGCTGATACAAGAGCCATCTCAGTCTTGCTTTACCCACAGAACTAGACTGGCTCTCATGCTCATCACTGACCTGAGTTCTGCCCTGTAAGACTCATTCTGACAAAGTATAATGAAAACATTCATTAGTTTGGTAGAGAGGAAAAGGGGTTGAAATCAATATTTTATTACAGCCCGTGTTTAAATCCCTCTAGTAATCCCTCTTCCTTTGCAGTTTGCTTTACTGTTTAAAAAAAACCCATTAGTCATCTTTTTCCTGCAGCATTCCTCAGGGCAGACTGATTATAATAGTGCTTTCCCTCTCTTTGTAAGCAAAATGCTGTGGAGGACACTTGGCACTGATGGTGCTCTTGAAGCACTGCTTTCCTCTCACCTCAGAGACAGCTGTACTGCACACAGCTCCTCACAAAACCACAATCACGACCAGTAAGTACCAGGATACACTGGTGATTTACTGACACAGCACTGTTAAGTTCATTTGAAATTCAAAATGCACATTTTTCCAGGGACTGTGCAGAATGTCATCTGTCAGGGAGACCCCAGACATGTTTCCCTTTTGAGGACTATTGTACTGCCTTACAGTTAAAATCACTTTCTTTTTCTTTGCACATTACTAAGTTTTTTCTGTACCTTCACAAAGAAATGCCAGGATAAGTGTTTTCCAAATATGTATCTATATTACGGTATTAAAGCCTTTTTGAGATGCAATTTCATGCTAAGTCCTTTTTTTTATCTCCTATAGCATTACAGCCATGGAGCATTTGTGACAGACTTCAAAACTTACTAAAACTCCAGTTTTTCATATTCTAGCTCCAACACTGCCATCAGACAGAATTCACAGCAAACACCAAGGATCCCCTCTACACCAGCCAAAACATCTTACATAATAATGAAGTGTTCTTATACAGAGTTTACATTACATTACCCTCAGACAGGGTTAGAACACACTGTTCCATATCAAACATAGAGACAAAACTGCTTCCCTGAATGGAGAGCTTATGGGCTGAGAATACAAGGAGTGTACCATGGGGGAAGAGAAGGCAAGCATGGCAAGATAAAAACATTCATAAGTGCATCTGCACAAGTAAGATTCATCATTAGAGTAATGCAATTGCCAACCAAATCCATCATCTCCTCAACTCCTTATGGCGGTGATGGCAAGAAATGGCGAAGGAGGTTGAAAAAGATGAGTGCAGCAGCTACAAATGTTCGTGATGAAGGGTATTTATAGGACAGGAACACCACAGGAAGAAGAATGGAGCATTTACAGGAGATAAGGAATGAGTGGGCAAGGTTTACAATGCTGACAGATACGAAGAGACAGAAAATGCAATCAGATTTGCACATGAGGGAGGAACACAGTGGGCAAGTGCAGATAATAGGGAAAAAATAATCTGGCTCAGTTTAGAGCAAATGCTGATGGAAGAAATTTTGAATGGATACTTCAGTCAAAATAAGAAATAGAATTCATTGTGTGTGCTTCTTGGGAGGACTCAAAGGGATGATTCTGCAGTGACTGAGTTGGTAGATACGGTACACATATTTCCTTTCTCACATAAATTCTTTTACCTGCTTGGGAAGCTGCCTTTTAGTATATAAATGTATTTTACTGCTCCCAGCCTCAATTAAGATGCTCTTCTGCATGTTGTATTTTAAGTCACAGCACAATATCATGTACTCCAGGGTTTTTTGAGGGGTTGGGGGGGGGGGTGGTTTCTTAATTCTTTTAAGAGCTTTCATGATTCCATACCAACTTCACATGGAATGAACCAGCAGTCTAACACAACTTCAACTGCAATATGTTATCTTTAGCAGCACAATGTTCTTTAACATATGGAATTAATGTTATGCAGAATTTGAAGAAGAAGAGATTGGTAGTAATCTTGCTGCAATGCCTCTGAGAGCAGGAATGGGAAAATACTATGAATTAAATGACTGTGTCTTCTAGAACCATGTACTTTAAAATACTTCCCTGTTGCTGGTTTCATGACTTCACTAGATAACAAAACTATATTGATTTCTTAAATAAATGTGTATTTCTTTACATCTCTACTGAATTCTGTGTTCACTTATATGCCTGAATAGTAGGATATCTCAGGATTATCTAACCTTTAAAACAACAGTGCATACATCTAACACTAGGGATATCTGCTTTTTGCCTCTAAGTATGCAGCAATATAGAGAAACTGCTACCCTTCATTTATATTCTAATGTTTTCTTGAATCACACATTTCTGTATCATGAATTGGGTAACTGCACAGTGCCACTGACTGCTAGGAATGATCAACCATGACACATGACCAGTCAGCATTTCCTTTCTGCAGCTGAACCCAAAACACAAAAGATGCTAAATTACTCAACTAGTTCTCCAAAAGATGATCACAGGTCTCTTTCCCAGATTCTCCAATATCTTCAGAGATCCAAGTAGCCTTCACCCACTCCAGCCTTCACTCTGAATCTACTCTGCGAGGGTGCTGATCATCATTTAAAGGACAAATTTGGTGTGCAGAATTTCTAGCTTTATGTGGCTTGCCAAATCATGCAAAGAAAGGTTAAACAACTTTATCTATCTTTAAAAACCCCAAAAAATCAAAGGTCATACACCTAAGGCTTTTTTAGAAAGAAACACCAGCTAATAAATGAAGATCAAAACCTTTTTTGTCTATTGATTGCTTTTCTTCTCATTCTTGATCAGAAAGTCCTGTTTTAAGTAAAATTATGCTAATTAAATGTAATGATCTTATAGCATTATCACTGTCAAAACCACTACCTGCTCACTGAGAAGAGCCCCCAAAGACTTCAAATTGTAAGTCATCAACACATGGATGAGTGTGTAATCATCAGGACAAACCAGTTCAAGGTCCTTGCTTTTCTACCTTCAAGACAATTGATTAAAACAAGTTCAATGAGAACAGATCCAGAAGTGAGAAAAATAACATAGAATGAAATGACTGAAACCACTGAGTCTTCAGTGCAGCTGTCACAGATATCAAAGCCACAGGGACATCTGCAACATTTATGTTGAAAAGTTTATGTAGATTCTAATGGCTTTATGTTTGCATGTAGTGTGCGTACAACCCTGAATCTCAGAAGGTTCCACCTCTTCAGTGAGGTCCTAACTGGCCAGTGTATTTAATCTATATCCCATTAAAAATAAAGAAGGTAAGTAGAAAGGCAGAGATATAACTTCTGAAACCTAGTGGGACAGGGCTTCACAGGATAATGCTTTAATATTTGTAGACCATCAATCAAAACATGGAAGGCCATATTTAAGGGAATTCATTTTCAAAGCAATAGTTCCTGTAATTACCTAAGAATAAATTGACTATTGTATATTTAATCATTACAATCAAAAAATACAATAATGTAGAAGAATTGTCATTCTCTTTGAATTAAATATCACAAGCAATCCCCAGATTGGGTTTGGGTTTGAGGTATTTTTTCCTATGGGAAGGACAAATCTCAAAATTCAGAACTGCTGATACTGATGAGGGAGTTCATGAGTTACTCTGAGTGAGAAATGTCCAACAGGGCTTCAAGAGCCCTCAGCCCACAATTTCTTTCAAGAAGGCAGCACAAGAAAGAATCTAAAACCTACTAAGATGGCAATTTTAGAGAATGTGAAGTAATTTTCTGTGTTGGAGAGCTGGCATATAGTGAGCTATCACAATGTTCAGTATTATTTACAGAAAACAATTACAGACCTTACCATTATCTGAAAGATAAGTTACTATATCAGGTTTAGACTTCTGCAAAATGAAATACAGGTATAGGAAAAAAACTGAAACAAAAAAATTACATCATTCTCCATGTTAGAACAAAAACCATATATACAATATGGTAGCTCAATGTGTCTCTGCAAGCCTGTGCATTGTGCTCTGGGATGACCCTGCTTGCAGGTCCTCTGTAAGTTCCTCTTCCTTATACCAGTGGCCTCTGTTCTGAAAGAGCATCAATGCCAGCAGGGAAATCCTTCAGACAAAACCTTTGAAGTAATGAGGTTCAAACCAAAATTTTTCCCTTGCAAAGCAGACTAAAAATCAAATATGCTCCAAATTTAAACACTTTGAGAATAATTACAGGAATTTCTCTTTTCCCTTTACTTACAGGCCATTATTAGTTAGTTATTTTCTTACCAAAGCACTGGGAAAGCTTGCTGTCTCCTATGATGTATTAGGGCTTCAAGTTTATAACTATACAGTTCATGTAAAAGTACTGCTATATAGAAGAACTGACATCTTCAATCATCTCTAACATAAGTATCAAGAGGTTGCAAAATAAGCAAATTATTTTTAAAGCACATATGGTAAAAGATAAGTAAAAGCTTTATCAATGCATGTGAACCTGACAAACAATTCCACTTTGGAAATTCTGTAGTACACAGATCTATCACTTGAAGGCATAAAAAAATAAAAAACATTTGTTCTGTTTAAAACATCACAAGTGTTAAACCCACTCTCTCATTTTTGATCTGCTTTAGATCTTACAATTAATTCCTGCTTTGATGGAGAACCTGACTGTACAAATATTCTGAGTGCCTAAGACAGTATTTAACTTTCATTTGGTAATTTAATAACTGTAAATGAGATGCACATAAACAAAGAATTTGTTTGGAGAGCTCCATCAGCTGATGTCTGAGATGGGAATGAAAGGTCCCCTTTGTCTACCTAAAAGATGTTTTTCCAAGTGACCTCTGGCATGTCACTTAAATTGAAAGGAGGAGTCTGAAGCTTTCATGAATCTGAGGTTATATTCCTATATGACCTTTGCTAAAGACTTGGAATTTACCTAGCATAAGTTATTCCAAAAAACATCAGTTTGTTAAATTTAGAATATCAAATGGGGTATAAGTAACATCAAAATTGAACAACATGTAGAGTCCAAAACAAAATTAAATGCGGGTCTCATGCAAAACAAAATTGTCTGGTTTACTGATGTCTTTCAAATAATAATTCAAGAACACTTGATTTGAATACTTCAAGTATTTTTAGCAAGTAGCTAAAAATCAGTACAAGACTGAGATTATAAATCTAATCATATTCATCTCCTAATATGGATTTATTAAATTACCAAAGGCCTTGATTTCAGTTCATCACTAGCATCAGCACAATCATATAATGAAGCAAATTCAGACTGGCTCATGCTGGAATAATCCACATTGACTTAGCACTCTAATTACTCATGTTTCAGCCTGCTATAAGCTACTGTACGGTTTTCCTTTACAAGTCAGGGTTTATTTTCTCCCATCAGTGTCTAAATAAGTAGCTACATATTCCTAGTTGCTTTGGGTTTTTATTTTCATGGAAGTCTCTCCAAACACTAATAAATGCCCTAATGCCTGGCTTAAAACGTCATTCCCCAAATCTGACCCAGAAAAACTTAATATGCCAATTTCTATGATTAATTTTTTTTTTAAATTCCCAAGCAGCCACCTTAGTGATCTAATTTATTTTAGGTTAAATTAGCTTTCTCTCCCTGTTGTTCTGGTATTAAAATTAAGCTGTGTCCCACTGCAGTTTTGGTGTTTTAACCTGATAATAGGTAACCAGCACTTGGATTGCTCTTCTCACACAACTGAATACAAAGCTTTCCAACCACCTCTGCCCACTCCATACTTCTCACCTCAGCACAAGTGCAAAATGCCACATCTAAGGCAGTTCCATCACCCTAATGGTATTCAAAAGCTAAGAAAGACAGTATTAGCTTCACTCACACTAGTGATTTCTTTATGCATTCTCAAATAATACCCCACAAGCTAAAGAGCAGCATAAAATTCCTAACTATGGCTCTCTGAAATTCTAACACTGGTGCACCATAACATACATATTGCAGTCCAGAAACACCCCATCTTCAAAGCCATATCCACACTCCTGGTCACTGCAGTTTAGATATGCAGATAGATCAGCAGTCTAAAGCAAAAAATAAAGCAGTGTAGGAACACCTAATTCTTGCCTAAAGTTCAGTCTTAAAAGCACAGTGATGACATTTCCATAAGCTTTGCTTTCTACAGCCATTCCACCACAGCCTGGCAGTGAGTCACAAATGCAGTCACAAATCACAAATCCATGTTAGACACAAGTTCCAGGTTTGCAGAATACAAAAGCCATTTTCCAAAGCAGCACAGCGTAAGAATAGTCTTCACAGCAGCACAGCTCCCTCTCCAGCACAAGGTAAGTCCACAGCAGCACATGGAATAACAAGGTTATCCAGGAGTAGTTTTTCTTAATGACAATTCTGATTAGTATTTATGGTGATTTCAGGAAAAATTTAACCAACTACATCATTTAAGTAAGAGAGAAGTACCCTTTGTATCTTCCCTCCCACACTAATTTTCACATTTAGTAATATTTATTAAGATATATTTGGATTATCTTCTTTAATTGTTAAAATATTGAGATTATGAGTATGTTAACTACAAAAATTCAAAAGAGTGGGTAGAAATACTTGCAAAAATAATTAATCACAAGTACACTATCATAAACAAATTACATAATTAACAGAACCTGATTGTCCATGATTAAAGCTTTTTTCCTCACCACTGTCTTACTCCAGTCACTGCAAGCTTCTCCACTACCCTTCAAAGACACCTTTCTGGCACAGGACAGCAAAACTCCAACACTGCCCAAAGCAGAGGTGTTCATCCAGCACTCCCTGCCCAGCAGGAATTCCTATGCATTCTCATGGTTTGTCTTTGAGACCCAGATCTCCTGATCTGGTTTTAACACTAGTCTAGAGAAAGACTAGTGTCTGTCACTTGCAAACCCTGTTAGGGCCCTGGGAGATCGTGAAACTCTCAACTTCCCTGGAATACTACCTGTACTTAGAAGTCACAAAAATGTGTTCTGGCATTCACACTATTTTCAGTCTAGGACTGATTTATATGCACATCAAGGGATTTCTTAACATGTAAAGCTCATCTTAACCCTTCAACATGCTAACAGGGAGATTTAGTTACATTAGGTGACGCACTTTAAAGCAAATTAAAGTAATATTTTAAACATACCACAGCATGAAAAAGAGAAACCCCCTTTTACCTCACAGACTATTTTAGACAAAAGCATAAGCCAGTGCCTCTTGGCTCTTAAATCCACCAAAGCAAAATGTAATTTTTACACTGAAGAATAAATAGAAAAGTTTTGTTCAAAGAAAACCTCACTGTAGAAGAGGGCAGCACTCACAGAAAATCTTAACAGGACAATAGGAGGGATATTTCACCCATCTCAAAGTAGCACACTAATTAAGTTGCTCATTCTTCAAGTGAAAATAATCAGGGTGTGTAATATATCTCAATAGTTACAAGGACAGTTGCATTTTTATTACGTAGTCCCCATGCTCCTAGCAACAAACTACAAAATATCTAATTCTAAGAAACACTCTAAATAGTGCATTTTTGACTGATTTTATCAGTCATGCCATACAAACAGGAGGAAAGAAGTCAACCCAAGCATGCAGCTAATGCCCAGTATTCTGCTTGCTGCCACAGAACTGCCAAACCTTTCTGGAAAGATTCGGAAAAAAAATTTAAAAAATATTTAAAATACACCAAAGGGTACTAAAAGATGCAGCTTTTTTTTTTCCTATGGTTGTGGAACTGACTTCCTTTTACTATTTGCATTTGTGTTTATATTCAAATTGCTCATAAGCACACAGATAATCAGCTGTTTAGCCAGCTAAATCTTCAATTGTGTCATGTAAACAGGACTTATAAAGAGCTGTGTAAATGATATGTCAAACTTCATTCACATTTGATAGAGCAGACACCATTCACTGCAGGAGAAATGAAGTAAAAGTCAACATGTCATTTTTAAACAGGTAATTACTTGGACACAAATGGAAACAAAGCTTAATATAATGGGAACACAATAGATTCTATAGCATGTAACTTGGTTAACTTTCCAGACAAGATCTTGGACCTAGGCTTCATGAACAATTTTGCCTGAGACAACATAAACATATAGGAGAAAACTCAATACAGAAGAAACACCATTTTAGTTTGTATTCAGGATTCAACTAAATGAGCCCTGTAGCCAAACTGCATTGCATTTGCTCTTCTTTTACAAAGTAAAAAACAAGTAAGGAAAATAATTCTACTACACACAAATAAATGTTTTTGTATTGCAGCTACCAAAACAGATCCACTTTGCTGAATCCATTTCTCAAAAGCATGCAGTACTGAATGGGAATGAAAATCCACAAGGGGAGCAGATGGATTCAGATGATTCATGAGCAAAAGCCACTGCCATCTTCCAAAATCTTTCAGACCACCACCAAAATTCATTGTCAACCTTGTGTTTATTGTAGTTCTGCAAGCCACAGCAAATAATTTTCCCCTGCCTGTCACATCACAATGAAAACAGATGAACCAGAAACACTTTTTATTTCGGGGTCTGCAAACACACACATCCTGCCAGCAGCTCCTGAGCACAAATCATAAGGGACAGGAAGAATCAGTGAACTACTTTACACACTTCTGGTGATTTTAAAGAAACAACAGATCAATTAGCCTGGGTGCTGAGTGTTCAACCTGTGCTGCTTTCCAGGATCCCCTCCTTGCCAGGAGCCACATCTCCCCCAGTGCAGGAGCAGCTGCAGTCCCTGCTCCCCAGGGCTGTTTTGCTGCCAGACACAACACCAGGCACTGCTCTGCTGGGTCACTGGCAGGCACAAACCAAAGACACACCTACAGAATTTACTCTGTCTTCAAGAAGCAGAAGGGAAAATAACAAAACTGTTATTTGCATAGGGAAAAAAAAAAAAAAACATTAAAAGCATGTGAAATCTGTAAACTTTAAAGTGGAAAACACAGCAAAAAAAAAAAGTTAAAATCGCCTTAAATGAAGGGAATTAAAGCCAGCATTTGCAGCATGCGAGGCAGACAAGAAAACAGACATCCCACAAAGCATCCCACTTTCTGATGTGTCTTAGACAAAAGTACAGGGCTGTCTACAGAGCACCAGTCCTGATGGGATACTTGCTGAGGCAAGTAGTTCCAGCAGTCCATCTCTTGGCTTTGGCCATGTTTTTGGGTATTTTAAACTATTTGAGGATTCTTGTTTCCAAAGGAAAAAAAACTCCCAGACATAAATGTGATCAGGAACCTGCTTAGTGATTAACCCAGCTGAAATTAGTCAAAGACAATTCAGCTTTTACAAGAACAAAGGCAATCAGTACTCACTCTTAATAGGATTAATCAGTAGCAAAAAAATATTCAAATGAAATACAATTCAAATATCAGGAAAAAAATTCACAATAAAGAAAGCCTGATGGCACTGAAGTCCAAGGAATGTTCAGGTTGTGTCATGGATGTCCTTGTCCCTATAGAACCAGGAGCTGCCTGAAGAGGCAAGGGAGCAACACTAAGGTAGAAAATCACAGAAAAGTATTAGAAAACTGTTAAAGGGAGACCTATTTGAAAAGACTCAGATATGGTAAGCCTGTGGCAACACAGACACCAGACCATCACAGAAAGCAAAGCACTCAGAACAACAATGCCAGGAGGGCATGGACACACTGTGCAAAGTACATGCCATGCCTGGAAGAAAAACTGTTAAGCAGCAATGACATAACATTATTTTTGGATGAAATAAACCCTGAGAAAAAAGACAGCTAAGAGAATTCCAAGTGTTTCTTCGTGGTAGAAGAAATACCATCAGGATTCAAAACTGACACAATGAAGAAAAAACACTTTAATATATAACACAGGCAAGTTTCTGCCTTGCATTAACACAGGCCACCTCAAACATAACCAAGATACTCACCTACAGAAACATGCAATGATGAATACCAGGAAGAGGAATAACAGCAAGAAAGTCAGCATTGGATTCTGGATCAGAGTCTAAAAACCTTTAACTGCATTTGCCAACTCATTCTGCCTGCTAAGTGAATTTTAGCATTTACATTCCCTGCCTAGTTATTCCAGATACAATATCAATGTGGCTTTACTGATCCCTATGCCTAAGACAGCCCATAACCATGAAGCACTTTCACACAGCCTCTAACAGTATAGTGCATAAATTATTAAACTTAATAAAAACCTTAATAGCAGCAGACTCTACAGGCATAGGTCTTACCACAATACAAAGTTTTGGAAATACTTTCCTTTATCCCAGAAGTGTTTAAATGTCTACTGTAATAGAGTAAGATTAAACCACCCACTCTTACAGAGGCAGTGCATGCAAAGAACCATGTTAGAGCAACAATACCATCATGTTCAATGTAATTACCTACCTCAAAAAGAAAATGGAAAAGAAACTGAAGTTAAACTTGTAAAAAAACTTAAACAAGCAAACAAAAACTAAAAATCCTTAATGGCACAATCCTTAATTGCCTAGACCTCATATACTACACATAGCAACTTATGAGAACACTACCCCTGAATTTAGGAAGCACCACTCACAACCTCTCTGAACAAACAGCCCAGTTTGATCTATGACAGAGTTTACTGGGCACAAAGATCAACAAATCAAGAATCTTCAATACCACTTGAAAAGCAGTGCTTGAAGGGAATGCTTGTGCTGTATCAACCACACCAGAAATAGATCAGGAGAAGTTGCATGACATCAGAACTGAGAAACAGTCACTGCAAAACCCTAATAGACAGCAGACAGAAAGAAGAAAGGCAAAATATAAATCACTCCAAGATAAATTAGTTCCTCTAATGACTGCTTGATTAAATGATTATAAGTCCTAGCAAAATAAAGGCTAAGTATTAAAGCAACAGACAGCATTACCTCCTCAGAACTACTCAAGGGCCACAGCAGAGTTACTGACATGCCCATTACTGACAGGACAAAGCATTGGGAACAAACCCCAAAAAGGTAAAGCACCCAGGAATAAAGCCTAACAAGAGCACAGCATACTACAGAGATGTTTCAAAAATGCATGTGGAGAGGTCCAGGCAGGATGGAGCAGGGAAACAGGAGCTCCAGTAAAACCACACTGAAGCAGAAATGTCACTGTTACCACATACCAGCAATTTCATTATATGTATTCCCAAAGTAATAACCAAACAGAAGCTTGAGCAGGAACACCAGCAGAAGCATCTTCAATCACCATGCTGAAAAAAGACATACATATCTAAATAAAAGGAGCAGACACCTCAGGTAAGACAAGCCCTGTGACATGGGAAATGGTTTCTGTATGGCTTAGCTGAGCAAGTCTCTTCTGTCTCACATACACACCCAGCCTGTGTGCTGTACAGTGGCACCCACACCACAGAAGATAAAATCAGCACACCCATTAATAAGTGTCTGCTTGTAACAGACAATTACATATTTCATTATTTCACCCACAGCCATAAGTAAATTCATATTGATTTTAAATTAAGTAGTTTGAAATGTTTTGTGTTCACATCAATAAAGATTTGTTTCTCAAGTAACGTTGATACAACCCAACTTATTCTAACTGGTAGGTTAAAACAAGTTTCATCAAGAAGTGGTATGATAATAGTTCACCTTTGCAAATGTCTAACAGGTATTGCAGAAACACAAAAAAGAGAAAACCACATTTCCTTTCTATCCAAGCAAATACACCCAGCTGTCCTCAGCCACCAATCACCCACAGTGAGTGCTTTGGAAGAACACTTCCTCTCTACATCAAGAAAATCTTGCATACAACAAGTTGTAATGTTTTCACTTCAATCAAACCTACTCCTTAGTGCCCCATTTTAGATGACAACTTGAACTGCATGTATTGGAAATTTTTTAATTGATATTGCCACCTAGTGGCTTGTTTCAACAATATTAAATAATCATAAAAGCCAGCAGGAGAACATCAACATCTACAAGAATTTTCCCAAGACCCATCAAATAGAGTTTTTCATCAGTATAGAAAAATCTAATTCTGCTTTCCACCCAAAACAAAGGAAATCCTCAATGACTACATACAGAATTAAGCCTAAGGTAGTACATACTCCCCAAAATAAAATTATTTCTATGGCCAGAATAAAACAGCATCATAAAATCATTTGGTTTATGTTATGCAATAATGCAATATTGAAAAACTCTCCAAGCACATAATTCCAGAGGAGAAGTACCACTATGAAAATCTATGCATAAAGTTTACTTTTTTCACTTTCTTGAGCACAAAATAGAGAAGAGGAACATATTTCCCATCTCTCTGGTCCTCAGTTTAATGTAGGTCTGCTGTTGTGTTTCATGTCAAGATGATCTGAACAGACTAAATACAGAAATTAAAATGCAGAACAAGTTCTAATATAAGAGAAAACAATTTTCAAAACAATTCTGCTGGCAAGAGCATCTTAGTTAACGTGGTGGTGTTTGCAGGGGTCCCAGGACGAGGGAAGAGATGAGAAACTTGACTTCATTTTCAGAAGGCCGATTATTTTATGATATCTATTATAGTAAAAGAAAATTATATATTATAACTGTACTAAAAGAATAAAAGAAAGGATTTCATCAGAAGGCTAGCAAGGAAAAGAAAGGAATGAGAATAAAATCTTGTGACTGACCAGAGAGCCTGAGCCAGCTGACTGTGATTGGCCAGTAATTAAAAACAACCACCTGAGACCAATCAAAGATGCACCTGTTGCATTCCACAGCAGCAGATAATTATTGTTTTTCTTTTCCTCTGAGGCTTCTCAGGAGAAAAATCATGGCAAAGGGATTTTTCAGAAAATATCATGGCAACAAGTTATATGAGAAAAGAAAAACTAGACAAGAAGTTCTTAGTATGTATGCAGCTTTTCCATTGTTATTTCATATAATAATAAAATTGTTTAGGTTGGAAAAGACTGTGCATAAATTAATGGTTCCATCAGCTGGAACCATTGACTTACTATCACCTTGTTCACCACTAAACCATGTCCCTAAGTGCCACATCCACATGCCTTCTGAACACCCCCACAGGTGGTGATTCCATCACTTCACTGGGCAGTCCCTTCCTTTGGCAACGTGACTACCCCTTCAGCGAAGAAACTTCTAGTACCCAATCCAAGCCTCCCCTGGTGCAACTTGAGGCCATTTCCTCTGCTCCTGTCTCCTGCTCCCTGGGACAAGAGGCCAACCCCCTGGCCACAGCCTCCTGCCAGGCAGCTGCAGGGAGTGATAAGGTCACAGCCCTGAGCCCCCTTTTCGCCAGGCTGGACACCCCCAGCTGCTCCCCATCAGACTTGTGCTCAGACCCCTCCCCAGCTCTGTTCCCTTCTCTGCACTCTCTCCAGCCCCTCAATGTCCTTTTTGTACTGAGGGGCTCAAACTGAGCCCAGGATTGAGCTGTGGCCTCACCAGTGCCGAGCACAGGGGGACAATCCCTGCCCTGGTGCTGTGGCCACGCTGCTGTTTGTACAAGCCAGGTGCCTTTGGCCTTCTTGGGCAGCCTCAGCCAGGCACACACAGCTCACTGTGATCCAAACCAACACACACACAAAATAGAGTCCTACAGTCACAGATAACCCTGCTCTTTGTTCACACCACAGCCATCTTCAGTATCTCATGGAAGCATTGGTGTTTATCATGTAGCATTGGTAAAAACTGATTGATAAGACAGTAATTTTTGTACTTTCTGCTTCTATGTACCCATTTCTAATGGACAAAAATACTTACTTTTTACCTTGCTGCTTAAAAAACCTACATAATTTTCATGTGTCTGTGCATCCAAGCTTTTTTCACAGCATGAGGTTCAACAAGACCAATGCCAGGTCCTACAGTTTGGTCACAACAGCCCCAGGCAGCACTACAAGCTTGGGGCAGAGTTTCTGGAAAGCAGCCCAGTGGAAAAGGACCTAGGGGTTGCTGGTGTACAGTGGCTGAACAGGAATCAGTGCATGCTCAGGTGGCCAAGAAGGCCAATGGTATTATTATAGCATAGTTCACAAATATATATATTTACATACACATAGAGACTGGTTATTACTCCACATTTTTTATACATTTTATATAAAAACAGTACTGATGTCATAATCAGAAAAAAAATTATTATTTTCCTTAACCTTGGGGAGATACACAGACCAGATCTTTTGCTTACACTATCATCCTCTAAAAAACTCAAAAGATCTCTCCATTATTTGCTGCCATGTTTCTGATCTACTTCAGAACACTAAGTATTTCTATAATAAAGCTAATACCTTGAAAATGTGTACAAGCCCTTTCAACTATATTTAGCTAAAAAGTTTATCCAAAGTTTAGTCAGTTCAGTGCTACATAGCTCTGTCCTCTTATATCTCAAAGCCCTTAGAGTTTCTTTCATGACTGCAGGTTCAAAAGTTCTATTGGGAGAAGAAATAACAGCTTTCTAATGAGGTGCTGAATAACTACATGTTCAATGTAAAGAAAACCAAAAGCCACTCTGCAAACCACCAAAATTTAAAGACAGTACTTCAACAAGATGCAACTTTCAAAAGTCTCTCCAAAGCTTATTTGCAAACGAGAACTTTCCCACTACCTAGATTTTCCCACTAGCTACTACTGCAGCTCCCAGCAAGGAAATAATTCAGGATAAAAATAAATTAGTTTAAGATTATATAGACTTTCTGTAAAAACAGAGCAGGTTGTATTGGAATCTTAAAACTAATCCTCAATTAGCAATTTCTCAAATGTACAGGAGGAACCCCTTCCTCTGGCAGCATCCAACTACCTGAACAAAGAACAGTGATTGCTGCTCACCACGGATCACACTAAGCAAGGTCATGGATCCAATAAAAATGCTGCTGCCATTGTTTGTAATGGGCCTTTGTGTTAAAGTGAGCCTTGGGACTTTCCATGTTCTGACTGAAGACTTGGCCTGCCTGGAGATTTGTTTTAGCATTGAACAGCAACAGCCCACTGATCAAAGGACTAATCCCTACTTTTTCAGCTATTGCTTCACCTTGTACAGATGTGCAGCATAGCACCCATTGTTATACATGTATCTGGAACTAATATAGCAATAATTATTATTCTGTGTAAATAACTATTTAAGATGCTGGAACAAAACGCAGTATAAAGAATTCAAGATATTGAACCACTGCAGAGGACTAGAATGTGACAGGACGATACAGAGACTTGGGGCTACAAACACCTCACCAGCGTTCTGCTGGCTGCAGAACTGCACCCACAGAAGTAACAAACGTCAAACTGTTGTGAAATACACACCATTATATAGTAAATCTGGATGGCTTGACACTGATTGTAACATGGATTTACAAGGCAGCACAGAAATAACCTGCAGAATCACATAAAAATTATTCAAATGGATTTCAGAATAGGGAGTAAAAAGCTACCGACATCAAGCTCATAAACCTCTCAGCAGGGCCAGGAGGCTGATGACTGGTGATACCCCTCCCTTCTCCCAAATGAAAGCATCCATCCCAGAAGGGTAGGCATGGCACTGGGGAAAGAGCAGGTACTACAAAGTTTGGGAATTTATCATCTTCTCTGTAAGCAACAAACACTGATATCACAGTAACTCAACTATCAGTAATGATTTGGTTGGACCTTTAAGACTTTTTAGCAACCTCTTTGAAACCGGACCGCAACAAAGTAGTCAGGAGAGACTCTGAGATTTGAAAGGGCAGATTCAGATGGATCCATGAGTAGCTATTTAACCTGCAGAGCAGGTTATATGTAGGTTAATACATGTCCAAGTTGCATTAATAGAATACCTCAGCAGCTGGTGGGTGCAGATCATGCTGCAAACATGGGAGACAAGCAGTGAAGAACTTCAGGCTGGGAAAGCACACAGCTGGAATACTCATTAGACTCCCTGCTTCCCAGCCTCCAAAAAGAAAAGAGTGAGTTCAAAATTAATTTATCATCCTGTAAATAAGACAATATGTTATTTGGAGGAGAAATAGCAAGCCATTTTATTTATACATACAAACGCACAGACATGCTCTCTTCACCTCACTAAGTCCCCATTTCCAATTTTCACAGACTTATTAGAGCATCTGAGGTGCCTGCTCACATTAACTGGAGCACATGCACATATTTTCCCCATCAGTGAAACCTTGCATTGTACATCAGTCTTTCCATCCTCTGCTGAAGTAACAGTCCCCTTACTCTGGCTCTGCCCTGTCTTCTATTTCCTTTCTCCAAACACCCCCCTTTATATTCCTGTATTTGTGCTAAGGTAAGGCAATGTCACTATACACTCACTGACTCTTCAGTCTGATATTCTAGGTATATTCTATTCTCTGACAGCAAATATGGCCTTTGCTGCTTTCCATTGCTGCTGAAAGAAGCCAAAATTGAATTTTATCCTGTGAAATGGGTGAATATGCATTTAGTTCTTGATTAGGTTTTATTTTCATGTGATCTATCATAACTCAGTTTGAATGAAAACAGATCATCTTAAAAACAAGGCAGCTTAGTCCTGTTTATTTCACTTATTTATAATTGCCATACATTGATGAGAGCACCACAAGAAGCAAACACAAGAACACAAGAAGAAAGGTGACAATACTGGGCAAAGAAGTGAGAGGCGACCAATTTTTCTACTTTGTGGTTTCCAGCCACTCCTGAACACTAAGATTACACACTTCATCCCTGCTATGAGATTAAAAGGACTTTATCTACTGAGTTTAAATGATATTTAAAGACTCACAAATTAAGTTTCCTATGTAAAGGCAACAGCTTATGTACATGCACATACATAACTATTACTCATTACTGCTACCAATGCAAATCAGCCATAAAATATGAAGTATAATGTATTTTCTCAAAAATAAAATATTGGCAGAATTGACACAAACTGTGAAAAAAAAAAATCAATTAAGGATACAAGCACCAAAAGCAATAAAATCTTTTGCTTAGTTCTGCAGTATGATTTTAAAGCAGCTCCTTTATTAACAATGTAAATTTCAAGGCATCAACACTGAAATATCACTCCAGAACAAAATCTGAGAAAAAGTTTGAAAAGCAGACTCTGAGAATTAAGATTCTTCTTGCTGGATATTGCTCTTTTGCAGCAATCATTGCTAAGTCAAACATGCCAGGATCTGGTGCACCACAGTTCAGAGTTTAACATAGTCATTTAAACAGTTTCAATTCAGCTTAATACCTCGGGCTGTGAACTGTAATTAGGAAAAAGCTGGCACATATTCAGTTCCACTGCCCTTGCATATTAACATCATTATGCCTTAAAAACATTCTGAATAAACCAACAGGACAAGCATGTTCTCTGCACTTTGCCCATCAGGTCCTGATGCTAAGAAACAACTCACAGAGGTCCCATGAGGACTGGTTTGCTTTTTTAAATTTTTGCTAACTCTTACATTATTTTCATTACTTTTACCATAATTAAACGCACACTGTATAGATTTAAGAGAGACATTGTCAACATACATACAATGCCACTTTCTGATTTAAAATCTTAAGTCAAATTCTTCTACTTAAATGCATGTCTTCCCTAAGAATTTCCACTTATTGAAGAAATCAGATGAAGTGATTTTTAGCAATCTATGCATCTCACAAATAAACGGAAAAGATAAAAATTTGCTGACACTTAACTTTCTGGTGTTAAAACCATCATAAAAGGACCTTCTTTTACAGTTTCATAGTTTTTTTTAAAGTGGCTTTACTACTTGACATACTTGTCTAAAATGTTGATTGTTTTAAGCGGGAAGGGAGCATAACAATGCAAATATGTCAAATTGTCTGATTCACATTGATTCAGCACAACTGAAAGAGTGAATTATTGCTTTTTACATGTATAGCCCCAAGTTATCGTGCTCCTTTTTCATGATTTGCAAAGGCAGACTATCAGACAAATCCATTAAGAAAGGACAAGAATTTTAACTATAAAATGAATTCCACTCACCAGACACTGATACATACAGTGATCCCACACACTGATGTATAGAAAAAGCTATAATGAAAACAGAAAAACTTTAAAAATAAATCAGTGGTTTTGCTTCAATATTTGCTTCAATATATTCAGCTGTAGTTTATTTTAGTGTTCCTTTTAGTTGCAGCTATTAAAAATTCTCTGTTTTCACTGGCATGGCAAAGCACAAGTCAAGGATTAGGACAAGCAGCTTCTGCAGAGAAGGTACAAGTGGAAGAGAAAGGGAGTCTGATCTACTTAAACTTTATCTCAAGTTTTCATAATGCTACAATTAGGACAAGGTATGGCACTGTGTGAGATACAAGCTACTGAGAGTCACTGGAAACACAAAATTAGATCAAAATGATCATTTTAAAAGAGTAACATCTTTACTCCCAAGACAAATATTCTCATTACACAAAACGGATTTTCTGGTTTCAGAAATAAACATTCAAGAACACAAGTATCCTACTCTGCAATTATAGGAACAGGATAAATAATTTTATTTCCTGTACCATGTTTCTTATACAATATGTAAAAAATTAGTCAAACTTCGTTGCAGCATTTTTAGATAAAGTAACCAATTCTCAATAACACTTGTTTTAGACAAGTGAAGAAAAATTGGTATTGTCTATTGGTATGAATAATTTCAACCTTGTCTTTAAATGCTGGATTTACTAAACAGCTTGGATTAGCAGTGAGAATGCAACAATTAGAAGTAACTGATCCATACTAAACACCAAAGCAGTTATCTAACAGGTATCTGGTGACCTAAAATATAGTGGTAGCCTCAGAGTAGTTCTTTAAAGCTTTATCTCACATTTTAAGTCCACTTGAGATTCATATCCTGCTTCTCCAAGAGCCTGGAGTGGCTGGTGTGCCCAAACCATGTCTGCCCACAACAGCCTTGCTGAGTTCATCACAAAGCTCCCAACTCCCAGCACTGCTCATTCCTCATTAAAGAGTGTCTCTATGAAATGCACACTGTGGAAGCAACTACCAAAAATCTCTGAGTCATCTTCTCAACACTGTTGACACAATCCAACTTACACGTTACTAGATAGTAAACATTTCTGAGGAAAAAAAAATAAACACTAAATCTCTAATTAACTTTAAAAAGAGAGGCAATGCCCTAAGAGTGTTTGACTGGAATGTGATTAGATGTCTAGGAACCAGCATAATGGACTTGGACACCAACATGTGCTGAGACACTGTTACTAATACACAAAACAGGTCACCCCAAGCAATAGACTACCTTGAAAAAAAAGTCAAATGCTTTTTCAGATACTATTATCCATTCAGATGACTTTTATTCTTTTGAGCCAGAACTCCTAACAGTATCATGAAGTTCCTGGTTGTATGCAGGTTTCCCTGACACTTTACAACATTCACCGGGGAATAAATCCTGGCAAAAGGGATCTGTCATAATGTGCCTTCTGACACCAGGAAGGAAACTTGAAAGAAAGCTTAAGCCTCTGATCTCCTCAGGGCTCCCTCTTTCATAAAAGTGCTGAATTGTGACTGCTGCACTGAAAAGAAATATCATTTAATGACCCATACAGCCTCATTCTAACCCAGTCACCATTGTTTTGTAACTCAGTTACCTGGCAGCAGCCAAGCAGCATGCTGATACCTGTGTGCCAGTGAAACTTGATAGCAACACTTCCCTTTTAATCACTCACCTTCCAACTCCATCAGTCTGCTGCTTTTGATTATGCCACAGAAGGGCTGTAAAACTACTGGCCAGCCCTTACATACCAAAGCCTAGCACAGCCTGTAATCTTATGATTGACATTTGCACATGGCAGGTTGAAATAAGCTTGAAATTCCTGAGGCATCTTGACTCTTACTTCACAGGTGAGTGAACTACTGAGCTGTTACATAAGCATGAGAACTGAAACCTGAAAATAAAGCTACTTGTTCACAGCAACTGAGGAAATTAGATTCTTAGATCTGAACTGCATTCTTAGATTCACAATTTTAAATCAATCCCAGGCTCATTTTGGCATCAAACTCAGACCTGCAGATGGCATCAAAGCCTACAGGAAAGAAGCATTTCAAGCATGCCCATTCCTTCAGTATTTTTCACTCCCTGGAAAGCCTCCTTACCCTATCATCAACCTTCCTATTCTTGGGCATGAAAGCTTTCCTCAAACACACCTCTACTCACTCCCTGTGCACTGGGATTTAGGAGCTAACTCCAGTTTCACAGCTCCTTCCTGGGAAGGTACAGCAGTGTCACACATTAGCCACCCTGTCTGGATCCAAGATCACAGATCCTTCAGGCTTGTGAATACCATCAGATGCTGCAAGTGATCCACACAGGGGGCCTTGAAAATCTAAGGGCTGCCACACTAATTGAAGTCAAACACACACCTAGGCCAGTATTGTACCACTGGGGGCCAGAAACGTGCTTGGAGATGAGTACACAGGTGGGTCACTCTGTATTAGGACAAATTTGCTCGACAGGTTTTCAGCAAACAGGGGCTTGGAAAATCAAACTGCACTGACAATGGCATTCCTAAAAACTACTGATGGTGCTGGTTACCTGTCTTAGCCTTCTTAAACCCACCTGTAACTTGGACTCTACAACATATTGCAAAGCCACATTCTGTCTCTCATACTGTACTAAAAGAAGTTGGGTTGGATTTTTTCCCACTGGAGTCATTCTTTGAATATCACTGTTTTGTAATGAGCAAAGGTAAGTTATTTCTTCTTCCATTTCTCTACCTGTAATGATTTCTTAGGCGTATCAAAATAATTCTTAATCACCTTTACATAATTTATGACTAGTAGATTTCAGATAAGCTGCCCAATATCCTCAATCACCTTTACTACCTTCTTCTTTGAGCAGTTTTCAGTTCTACGTAATCTTTTTTGAAACAGTACAATGTAAACTATGTAATCATCATAAATGTAAACCACCATTTATAAAGAAGCACAATTTATTTTAAACCATTAGCTTTCAAACATTAAAATGGCCATAAAAAAGAGTACACTTTATTTATTACATATTTAGTCAAGTACCTTACTTAAGTCTCAGCTGCACTTAACTGCATTCTTTTAATTACTTCTTACTTGGATTTTAATGATTTTTATTAATTACTTGGATTTTTTAATGGTTTTAATGATGCTTTAAAAAATCGACATCCCAGTCTGTGATGAAGGAATAACATCACATACAGGTGAGCAACAACAGGGACGTAACAGGCAGCAGACAAACAGTTATTACACAGAGAAATTACTGGGGTGAAACATGAGACCAGAAAAAGCACAGCAGTGCAAAGGGAAGAAATATGTCCCAAGAGAGCTTTCTTTACCAACATGAATACAAAATCAATACAATTTTAATACAGTTTGAAAAGTAGTAAGCAAGCGATTTTAACTCTGGAATTTAAGGTACATGTACTGCAGCTACACTGCTCTGACCTTTATCACTGCAACAGAACAGTAGAGACATCATTTTTTTTCCTCAGGGATAGGAAAATATAATTGACCTCTAACGATGGAATACTCCCTTCCATTTTAGAAAACTGCAAACTAAGCATTGATAATAGCTCAAGGCAACTGAAGCCCTTGGTTCTTTTAATCTCCTACATTCAAATGATCGACTTCTAATTAACTAACTTCTGTTGAGGAAAACAATGAGGCACCAATACTATCAAGAAGCATTATTTCACCAAGGTCTAGTCAGTAGTTTCCCTTTAACCAAGAAGCTCAAGATAAGATTCCTTTAGCATTAACACTCAAAGAGACTTCCTCAGCAGAACATTACTTCATTATGGAGGACATCGATACAAAAGTCAAAAGTCTGCCAGCTGCTTTGCTGTACAAAATCAGAGTATGTGGTATTTAGACATACACACTACTTTAATAATAGGATTTTCCAATGTATAAGTTAAAATAAAAACAGTACACATGAAATGTAGAAAAAGTTAGCACCTTTACAGAGGTTCACTTTGAAATCTACACCACCTTTTTCAGCCAAAAAGCTTGTTCAGAATACCTTCTTTAAACACAAAAAGTTCTTCTATGGTTATCTTAGGCTCAGATGCAGACTGCTGCAATTCTGTTCTGTTACATGTGCTTTATTATATTAGGCTTTTTTTTCCAGCCACTTCTGCAGATTATCAGAGATCCATCCAAGCACAATAGTTTATAAAGGCAGAGCTCATCCTAAAAGGTGTATTACTGGGGTAGACAGTGGACACAAGAAGCCCTGCCAACTTCAAACAGGACCATCCCTCTTACACTTACCATATGCTGTAACTGTTAACAGATTAAAAGTGAAAAATGAGGTAACAAGGATAAGGATTGTAGAGAAGAGGAGAAATAAAGTCTTGCTAGGAAAACCAGGAAGCAAGGGTTATCACTTCAAATATATGAAGGATGAGACAAACAGAACTTTAAAGATACAAATACTGGGAACTGTAATGACAGGTAGAGAGACAATGTTTTGTTTCTTCAAATATTAGTAACTTTAATTTTCTTTTTAAACAACCCAGTAAAACAATGCCCATTCATGAAGTCCCCATAGGCAATTAGAACAGAATTAGTTATTGATTATTAAAATATAGGCTATATTGCAAAGATAAGAGTCTGGCAGAATCACAACCAAAGCAATTACTACCAAAAGGGAAGGAATCAATTATGAATACAACTGCTATGTAGTTACATTTTCATTTTATCATTTAATTTTCTTTGGTAGAGAACTGTAGTCACCTCATTCACTTTCATTAGATATTAGCACAACTTTGGGTTCTACTCTTCTGAATCTTTCCTAATCCTCCTCTTTAAAAGCTTTTAAAAATTTAACACTAGTTTCTCTGACATTCTTCAGTAAATTATCCCAAGAAGAAAAGAAAACAACAACATGAGGGGCAGATACAAAACCAGTGCAGACTGTGGGAGTGTACAGCCACTCTCACATGGAAAGGCCAAGAGCTACACCCATGGCCTTTGGTCAGTGCCCAGAATCCGCTCAGCCAGTGTTCATGGGAACAGGAACTACCTCATAGATGCTTCTAAGAAAAAAAAACTACTTTAAGAGACTGGAAAACACTGTGGTAGAGAAACAGTAACAAACAAAAGCAGTGCATGACTTTTACGCATTTAAGATTCCATAAAAATGTAATATATCCTAAGCCTTGATAGCTGTACAATACTTGTGGATTCAAGTTAAACATCTGGAAGAGCAGAAATCTGGCACTTCCCATGTTAGCCAACACAGATGTGCTGCACCACTGCAAGGTAACAGACCATGGTCTATACCACCTGCTCTAAAGTACTGCTTAAAAACAAAACCAAAATCAATCTCGGTATTTGGATTTATACTTTTGTATCAAAATATGCAGCACACTAATCTTCTCTCCATAGGTTCACACACCATCATCTAGATGTTGTTTTTTTTTTACTTACCAAATGCTTTCTTTTAACTTTGGATAAAGATATACAGTTGACATGCCAAAGAGGACAAGTCTAACTGGGTATTCACTTGTGTTTGTCACATTCACTTACAAATAAAGTTAAGCAAAAAATATATCCAAGGTAGGAGTTTACCCCAGTTGAAGCCTGTACTGGTCTGAACATAAAGAACCCACAATTCTGCTGAATGCAAAAGGCAGATGCACCTGAGGCCATCTGTTAGCACTAAGTGAAGGACAGCAAACAGGCTTGTCTGCCTGTAAGCAACTTTATCTCTGAACAGACTCAGGCACCTGTCAAAATCACTATTTCACAGACCTCTCTCAATGCAGGCCTCCACTTTAAGGAGAAATAAATCACAGAGGATCCAAATTAACCATTTTGATTAATCTTTTATCCAGCCGAAAAAATACATGAGTAGTTTGAACACATTGCATGTAAATTCATCTATTACAACCAAAATCAAGTGCTAATTTATCATAGTACAGTGAGATACTCTGTTTCAGTAGCCTGGATGTTTGATTTCAAAATGAAGCGATACCAAGTACATTTTATTATTACAGGTAAGTAGAGGTATAGTCTTGATTCAAGACAAAGTGCTTCCTCCTAAAAATATGAGGCACTCAGCTTCTATTTTCTTTTTTTCTCAACAAAAAAAACCCAGATTCACCTCCACCAGTTCTCATTGACTGAGGGGGTCAACAATGAGCAGTTACAGGACCAATCTTACAGCCTTCTTTGGCAAATAAGGTCATAACTGACAAAAAGCTATTCAAAGTACTGCAATTTTTTATTCTTGTGTCATCACCTTCATACTCTTCAAACAAAAGCCTGCAAGTAAGCTACAATAAGATATAACTCTCCTAGCCAATTTTACAAGAGAAGTCCTGCAGTATCCTTTGAAGCACATTGTTAACAGCAACAATGGAAGTTACTCCATAAAGCTTTGGCCTGACACAGAAAAGTTTTCATAAGAACCACAGTAAAGAAAAAAAACTGCTTTGGACTCAAAACTAAGTTACAATTTTCCTGTAGTGAACAAATTCACTACAGGGAACCTATGGTATAGAATCTCCACCCCTCAAATCAACATTTTCATTTGCAGATACTGTGCATTTGATGTGCATCACTGATACCATATGCCTCTAAAATACTAGAATATACTGTAGCAGCTGAATTTAAAGCAAAGCTAGAAAGAGGACCAAAGAGATACTGAAAACATCTGATACTGGTTTTACTTGGAGGCCTCAACCATTTGCAAGGTTCAAGTTAAAAACTTGAAAGGAGTTTTGCTTGTATGTAGAAGCACAAAACAGAGTAGGTCATCTCCAGAGCACAGGAGAGGTATGAAGAGAAAACATACAGAGCAGAAGAGAAAAGATGGCTCTTGTCAGCCACAGCAAAACCACTTGTTTCATAAGGCAACTGATCGGATTGGAGCCCTGCATCTGGAAACGCCGACTCAGCCAGGCAAGTGGCCAGCTCCTGACTGTGCACCCTCACTTAACAGTAGCCAGTTTCTTCAACAAACACAAAGACTACCAGTTCTGTACTTATTATGTCTCTGTGAGAGCAAACTTTTAACAAACTCACTCAGTAAAACATCTCTAGAAGTGTTGTTAGCTCCCCTCAGAAGCGTATTGAATGCTTTATCACCTAAGAGTAGAAGTTTATTAACAACCTTGTGGTTAACACTTAACTGAAAGCTTCAAAAATAACTCTGAACCTAGAGCTACAATGAAATTTAACCTATTTCTGTTTTCAAACTGGCAAAAGACAAATCCATGTAACACTACAAACTCAAAGTTTTTGGAAACAAGGGAATCAATTACTGCATATCTTGCACATAACATTTGTTTCCATTGCAGTAACCCCAAATTCAAACAACTGAAAGCATAATACAGCTTTTACACAATGCTGGAGGAAACAGCACAAGTGGAACAGGATGTGAACAAAAGTCTAGCTGCCAAAGTCTAATCACCACTACACCAGCACCTCATCTATGTTATTTTTACCCATCCTAATGGGGAAAAAAAGCACTCATTCATTGTAACTAGGAAAAAAAATGCACACCAAACACTTCATGGTCAGAGATAAATTGTTATTTCTTCCAGTAGAAGTCACAAAAAGACCTTGCCCCTTGAATCACTTGCCATAGCAGAGAGCAGCATCTCTCCCCACCACATATATCCATCCATCCATCCATCCACCATACACTGCTTCCCAGTTCTAAGACTAGCCAGCTAGGAGGAGAGAGCAATGAGTGACATCAGGATGTATTTCCCTGTCAGAACAAAGCAGGTAGACTGGATTCCTAAGTAACAAAAACAAAGATAAGAGCCTCTTGGCAACTTCATGAGTCACCAGTAAAGTCCCACTGCACAAAACACAGTGAAAGTTAGTGACACAAGCATGTAATCCTTCATGGACAAAAAATGAAAACAGTCCAAAGCCACAGTGTCCTAGGAAAGAATGAAGTGTGAACACTGTAAAGATGGAAGAATGTTCCTATGTGGTTCAGTGAGCAAGGATCATGAGAAAAGATAACTGGACAGTGACAAGAACATGAAGGGCTAACGGAAGACAAGAAGGGGAAAACAGAGAACAATTTCTGTTCTTACCTGTAGGATTAACAGAAACTTAAACCAAAGCGATACTGGTATCAGCATAGCTGGTGATTAGACACATCTGGGAAGGGGAAATAGTCTGATGGTACCGAGGAGGATGAGAAAAGGACTGCCTGTAGATGGGACAATGATGCAGAAAGACATCTCGGAACAGAAAGCACTGGGAAAGGAGACCACAAAGATGAGAGAACTGGAGGGAGAGCCAAGAGGAACACGTGGGCTGGGCAGATCCCCACAAGCCGGGGGTTCTCAGGGCCGGCGGCCGGAGCGCCGGGCGCGTTCCACGGGGCACCGGGCGGCCCGGCCCGAAGGATGCTGAGCCCGGCGCCCGGGCTGGGGACGGTGCCCGAGCGGCCGGGGTGACATCCCCCGTGGGCGAGCCGGCCCGGGCGGGTGCCGTGCCTGCCGGGGGAGCCGCGGTGCGTGCCGCGGGACCGGCAGCCGGGACGGCCCGGGGGTTACGGCAGCGACGCGCGAGGGGAGCACAGACAACGGAGGGGGCGCGGGGGGAGGCTCCGTCCCGGCGGGTCGGGGGTCCCCATACTCACTTTTTGTGGGGCGCCGAGTGCTTGTCCCTCCTGCCGGCCGCCGCGGACTGCTTGGGCCGCCGCCTGCGGGCCTGCAGGGCCAGCACTGCCGGGAGAAGAGAACAGCCGGGAGCCGGCGTGAGCAGCGGCGGCCGCGCAGCCCCCCCCGCTCCGCCCTCCCGCCCGGCACAGCAGCGCGGTACCTTTGCGCGAGTTCATCGCCCCGCGCCGCGCGATGCTCGGCGGGCGCGCCGCTGCCCGGCTCCGCGCCCGGCTCCGCTCCCAGCCCCGCTACCGGCTCCGCTCCCGCTCCCGGCCCCGCCGCCAGCCGCCACCGCGCGCCCGGCACCGTCCGGCAGCATCGGCACCGCCGCCCCGCGCCGCCGCCGCCGCTGCGCAGGCGCGGGGGAGCGGCGGGGCCGCGGCCGGAAAGGCGCGGGCGGGGCGGGGCGCGGCAGGTGGCGGCGGGCGGGCGCACCTGAGGCGGGAGCGGCCCCGCCAAGGTGGGGCTTTGTCGGGCGACCGAGCCAAAGGGAAATTAATTCTGCCAAGTTTTGGGTCGTGATGGGAGTAGCGGAGCGATCCGCCCTGATGCCGTGCCACGTTGGGAGCTGTGGGAAGGGGCAGAGGAGAGAGGCGGCGGGCTCTCTCCACGGCAGCAGCTGGGGCAAGATCAGCTTTAGCTTGTCCCGAAACCTGTGTGGGGTGAGGTGCCAGAACCAATTAACCTCGTGGCCAAATCCAGGGAAATTAGATTTCCTTAATTCTGATTCTCACTAAGTTGTTTGATTATCATGACGGACAGCTCTTGGCAATGGGGTTTTCCTGCCAAAGGCATCTTGCTGCCGATGGTGCCAGGCGCTGCTCTGATTTGGCATAGTAATGACCCAGTGAACACTGTCATTTCTTACCTGAGCTGTGCTTGACAGTGTTATGACTGAAATTTTGTGCCTTAGTGCCTGGGGCCAACATGATCTGGGTCACAGCCAAAGCACACTCCAGACTAAGAGTGAGGCTTGTCTGGGTTATCTTCCTGTAGCAGTGGAATTCCAAGGCATAGCAACTGAAAGGTAACAGGGGATGGTCATTAAATTTTGAGGCAGAACTGCCTCCCTAAGTGGCAACACAAAGAATCCACAAGGATGAAGATCCTAAAAGCAGCTACAGTCAAGACATTATGAGAGTGAAGGGAACTAGCCGTAATTGCTGGTCTTAAGTAATTGGATCATTGAGATTTCATTTAGACAGAAAATTGAATCCCTAGGTCTGGTTAGTTCAGCTTAGGGGGGGGTAGAGCCACAGAAGCATAAAGCTAGACAACCCAAAAAGGAGGCACTACACTGTATAATGTTGGTTTGTCTGACTAGAGAGCCTGGTGAACAGAAAACAATAGGACCATGAAGTTACTAAACTGCAGCTCTCATAAGGCACCCCAGCTGCATTTCTAAATCAAAATATTTTCTGTGTCACATCCTCCATCATAAAAGTACACAGGAAATAAACATTTTCAGTATAAACTGCTACCAGTAATGTGCAACACTGGCAGGTTACATTTCTCCCTTACTGTAGTTAGTCTTTTAGTTCAGTGTGATAGGTTAGGTTACAGAAGGCTTTATTGAAATTTTGAAGGCTTTCTGCTAAGAAAGTTTAGGTGCATGAAAATTAATAAGAGCTGAATGCTAAGAAAGCAGATTTTGTATTTACTCATTATTTCCAGGCAAATTTTAACTTCACTGGTTAAATTGTGTGTGTGCATGAATACCTGTTCCTGTGTAGCAAATGACAGAGAAGAGCAGCTGATAATGGAGAAAAGAGTAAGACTTGCTTTTTTTCTTTGTCAGGGCAGTGCTGCATTAAAGTTATCTTGTAGCTATGGTTCTAGAGCAGAAACCATACCAGGGTCATGGTCATCTTTTCATCAACTTGTACCATTCTATTTGCTTTAACAGGAGTTTTATATGTAGAACTGATTGGACAATTGTGTCTTAGATAAGTACAGGGAGCTTTGCTTACATCAACAGGATTATAAATCCACCAGATCTGGAGTCAGGAAGGAATTTCCCTCACGAGCATAATGTCAGCAACATAATCAGGGCAAGGGAACAATCTGCCAGCACACAGAGAAAGGAATTGTTAGGACTAGGTGGGGGTATACTATGCACACAATTTCATTCAGTTCTAGTGGAAACATATTTTGGGACTGTATTTTATCGGGGTTTTGTTGTTTTCTTCCTCCCCAACCCTGCCTTGCATCACTCAGAGGATGATCATGCAGAAGTGCAAAAAATCACTGGGACTCTCTGTGTATGTATAGAGGATTACCATGTGCAATTAACAGACTGGAGAATAAATTAAGGTCAGTAGAGGCTAAACATATTTCAGAAAATGGAAAAAAAAAACCAACAAGCCCCTGCCCTATTTCTCAGACACAAGAGAATAACTCCCTGAGAAGAAAAATAGTAAATTATTTTTTTTTAAATCACAAGAATAATTTTATTTGTGCTTGTTAAGAAAGAGTCTACCCAGTTTATTTGAATCCACTCATTTAAGGGAAATTTTCCATCTTTATTTAAACATACATCTTTTTCAAAAGGAAATGATGAGCCAAGAGAGAAGACAGACTAAATAGCAAAAGGAAGCATTTGCAAAATCATTGTTCAACATAAAGGTGGACTGAGCCAGAATGTATTTGCCTGTATTCTCTCTCTGAACACTTCATGGGAACAGGTATCTGTTTGGTTGCAGGGATTACCACAGAGCTCATTCCCTCAGGGGAAAGGCACTGTGAGGTTCAGGTGACATGACCTATGCAGAAGGGAGGGACAACAGCAGATTTAGGTGATCTTAGGTGCAAACGCCAGGAGAGAAGAAGAATTAAGTATGAAATTATGGAATGGTATTCTTCCCTGTCTGTAATATAGCTTGGCTTTGATACCCACAGATGTTTGGTTTGTTTCCTTTTCACCTAGCTTTGCAATATTCCCTTACATATGAAGACTAACTTCTCCTTTTGTACAGAATAAGAAGTTACCTAGCAGCAGTCCTATAAACATGATACTGTCATTCATCTGAGAATAACTGAAAATTCTTCCTTCAGCAGAGAGATGTTAGAAAATTTTGCTCTGATTTCTGTACCACTTCCTTTTAGCACTGCTTTTCCCACTCTGTAGTAGCATGGGCTCATATTCTTATTTCTGCACTTCTCAGAAATCAGGATATGAGCCAACTTCACACTGCTCTTGCACAGAATGGAACAAACATGAAATAACACATAAGGCAGAGGAAGGAAAAAACCCAGCAAAACGATAAGTGGTGGAAAAAGGAAAAAGAAAAATGTAGTGAAAGGAAATTCCCAATTCCAGGCGAGCTCTCATTAATATGCAAGTCCAGCCTTCTGATCCTCTCGCCTTTCATTGTTGTCTCTTGTTCCTTCAGTTCCCACCCCCACTCTGAATTTCTTTAAGTATGACACACCCAAGTAGGCACACAAACAATGAGTCTGTCCTTCTCTTGCTCACTTGAAGAATTTTCTATCTCCCAAAGTGGTTTTTTCCTTCTCCAGTATGTAAACAAAACAAAGAGGACAATTCTCAGCTTGGTTTTGAGCAACACAGACAACAACAAACTTACAGATAGGAAGGATTAAGCAACAGTAACTAAGTAGCTGAGTTTCTTGTAAGGTCAAGACTATTGGCTCATCAGTGCCTCAGTATAACCAGTTAACATTAATAGGAGCATTGCACAAGTTAAACAAGAAAAGTAGTCTATTATCTCAGTAGTGTAATGAGAAAAAATAGCAGGAAGCATGAGTTGGGATTTCCAAAAAAAACAGGAGGTCAGAAATTCCTCAGTTTAGATTCCTGGCTCATTCACTGATTCATTGTGCCCTTCCTAAAGCAAATTACATGACTCACCTGACTAATTTTCTTCATCTATAAAATGGTACAGTGCATGCCAGCTACACAGCGTTTACATTGGTAGAGAACTCTTGTTTATCAAGTTAATTTGGATTACTAATAAAAGAAGAAAGACATAAAGGACAAAGCAGACTGGTTTAACACCAATTTGACATGAAATTAAAGACTAACCTGTGCCCAGAAATAGCTGCATCAACCCAGATATATATTGAATGTTGTTTAAAATAGGGCATGAACTGGCATGACTTAACTCAGAGCTGAAATAGAATTAAAACAGACTCTGGCAATATTTTTATGAAAATATTTCTTCTAGTGTTGAAGCACGCAGATTTTCAGAATGACTCATTCTAGCTTCCCCCATTACTTCCAGCAGGCTCCCAAACACCCCTTCAATTAAACTCCCTCCAGTTTCCTGGGTCCTTGTCTTAAATTTCCTCATTAGACTCCACTCTTGGTTCCCAGCTCTTTACCCAGTTGCCCTTCTCATCTTGACCTGCATCAGCTCCTTTTTCAAATATATTGTCTTTTTTTTTTTTTTAATTCTGTTTAAATTGGATAGTTTCTTCTTTCATGCTGATTAGAGGTCAGCAAGGGAAGAAAGGATCACTGAAAGATTAGCAACCGCTCTCATTTTTCTGCTCAACCTAGACACAAGCAATTATAGCAAAAGTTTCTCAGCAGTGATGCAGTGGCATTTTGGATTCAGTCCTGCAACTTCTTTGTGACTGGCAGCTATGCAGTCTGGTTGTGCATGTGAGAGATTCATCTGCTAAGTAAGCATGGAATATTTTCAAACTTAATTATTAAACACTCACATGTCTCCAACATGCACAAGATGCTCTTTTACGAAGTCTCATCATTTGCCCACATTTAAGCAGATTTTCCTAAGGATTTCAATGGCACATCTTTGATATTAAGGCCTTTTTCTATGAAATCTCAGCCTCCTACTCAAAGGTAGGGATTGCCAACCAATGAGATGAGAATCCATTAGCAATCAGATGCAGGGCTTACCCTGTTTACCTTTCTCTTGACTTGGACTACACAAACAAATGTCACAACAAAAACAACAAGGGACAAGCCGTAAACTTAAGCAGAATGTAAGAGGAAGAAATGGACTCATTTTCTCTGGGAGAATAAAGCTTCTTTCTTCACTGTAACCTCCCCTGTACTTTTACTTTATACAAGATGTTTTCACAGCCTTCAGAAAAATCAGACACCAGCTGACTAGTAGGATGATGCCATGTTATGTCAGTGGTACCCCAAACTCCTTTCTTCACACATCCCGCAGTGTGACATCGCTGCAACGCCCTCACCAACTCCCTCCTGGGACGTTCACAGCCACTGCCCCACTGCTGCTCAGTGAGCACCAGGGCTCCTTTGCAAACTTCCAGATTACAATAAAATCAACTCCTGGGGGGAGAATGGCCCGTAAAGCAACACTGACCAAACAAGTTTGCCTGGGTACAGTTCCCGAGCTTCATCTTGGCAGCAGATTTGTCCTGTTTCATAGGAAACAACCATTTGGTAAAGGATGGCTCAGTTACACTGGCAATGTGCATTAGCAGCTACAGTTATCAGGGTACTATTGTTTGCCATTAATGCACAGAACATTGTCTCTTTTGCTCAATTAGTTCTGACTACATACTGAATCCCCTCTACTGGGGTAGAGGGGCATTTCCAAGAAGTGGCTGAGGATTCTTTTCATATTATCAAAACAGCATTCTTTTAAAAGTATTATTTCATTACTCAGCATGGGATATTTCATTCCATATGATTAAAGTTTTACAAAGTTAACAGTAACTGGATCTTGCAAAGTGAAATGCCAGCCAGCTTCATAGTCATAGGCATTACTAGCCTGGTTCATAACTGGTATGAACTACCCATTCAGTTTCATTCTGTCTGAATAGGTCTATAATATATCTATACCATGCAAAACAGCTACAGGAATTTTTACAAAAGCATAAAATCTTACAGCTAATTGTTAAAATAAAAGCAGAAATAGCTTAACTTGTTAGCCAACCTTGTTAGCCTTCACAAAGGACACTCATGAATGAACCTTGTTATTTTCAAAGGACTGGAGAAAGACTGATTATCCACCTCTAGGCATGGGAAATTCCCTGTGCTCCTACTGAAAAATGCATAACATCAAATCACAGTGAAAATATTATAAACAGTCAGCTATGTTCATTCAAATCACAGAGAATTAATCTACTGCAATCTGGCCTTGTGCATTGTTTCTCAGAAATTAATTCCGTGGGCTTGATTTTTTGGGTTTGATTTAATCATGTTTTACGCCCACTTTGCCATTCATTGTAGTAACACAAATGACTGTGGTAGGAAATATTCACATGCTTTTGCCTTCAGAGCTGCAAACTATTATAACAAACATTAAGAATGTAAATATTGTCACCAAAGAGTATGTCTTCATTGCACTGTTTACTCAAGTCAGGCCTTTAACATCACTACACTGTTGGAATAGATTCACACAATAAGTCTGTATTATTTACAGTAACTTCTATGCCATGAAGATTTTTACCCTTTTTCCAGAATACTCAATGCCTTACTAGCTGGGCTGCCCTGGTACAGATAAACCACAAACTAAAGGATTATGGCTATTTCAGTCCCTAGTAAGGAAGAAATCCAGTGTAGGACAATGATTTCTTCATTCTTCAGATACAGGACTTTAACTTGTTTTGAAAATAAGGGGGTTTGTTTTCTTCAAACACTAGTTGCAATAGGTATACAAGTCCATTTCCTAAAACCTCCTCTGTTCTAACTTATGCATTATTCTTAAAGTAAGCACAGAATTGCAGAAAACTGCAGAAAAAGCAGAATGGCAAGAGGCAATTGCAAAATGGTGACAGATTGTGTATCTGATTAGTTGATGGTAGGATACATCCAAATCAACATGTTTACCAACATGCTTGGCACTATTTGCATTCAGTGAACAATGCACTGGACCATTTATATGGGAACAGAAGCAAGAAATTATACTGTGAAGTCAATACACCCACAGCATGCCTCTTATCATTGAAAACCCAGGAGAACAGAGGGCCTGTTCTGGCTCTTCCTTTGAACTGTAGTTGAAATGCATGCGGAAATATGATGATGTTGATGGCTTTTTGAACTCAGCAATTTATCTAAGACTGTTGTGGTTATAACAACAATGGTTGGACTTGATGATCTTAAAGGTCTTTTCCAACCTAAACAATTCCAAGAGACTATGATCTTTGCCTGCCCTGATCAAATTTTTGAATAAGGTTCTTTGTCCTTTGTTTTCCCCAAAATAATACATAGTTCAAGATTAAGAATTCTGTTACAAACTGAAGTATTGTATGAAATAGTACTGGGAATTTATCTGCAAATAAAAAATTTGCAGAAATCTTATTTGCAGTGAAATTAATCTCAATTGCAATGGAAGTCTGCATTGCCAGCATAGTATTATCTTATTCTGGTCCTCATAAAAAATAATTACATATGTCCAAATAGTCTTTCATTTCAGGAGTTAATGACTGGCTGTTATTCTTTAAAATCTGGAATTGCCGAGCCAGCTGAAGAACCTGATTATGGGAACTACAGATCCCCTGTATATCACATACAATCTGGTAAAAATGTGGGTGCTACAGCTTATTGGACATGAGGGGAAAGAGCAGCTCAAGAAACGGTTCTTGGTTTTGTAATATGCATTCTAACTTTCCAGTTGTTCTCTAAACTCTTGGCAACTACTGCTCATCTCCCTTTTCACAACTCGAGATGCACATTAGGCCCATGTCCAAGGTTTGTTTGCAGCAAGTTGTCCTTGAATCTTTGTTGGTATTGTTTTGTTGGGGTTATTTTAATTGTTGTTGGATTAAGGGCCCTTTTCACCAAATGTGTGTCTGATTTGGCCCACAGAGAGAAGAAAGAAAAAAAAAGTGTCACCCTATAACACTTTGTACCATGCTGAGCCTTAAATTAATATTTTATGTGCTTACTCTGCTTTCATTTCATCTCTTTTTTCTGTTCAGAAACAGTTGTATCCCATGCTGCCAGTGTACAGAGCCTATAGTATTTCATATTAATGCATTCTTACACAGGGACTGGGATGGTTAGGGAGGCCCTTGCTGAGGGATGGGAGCTGTCAGATAAAAGGGATGTTTACCAGTTAAGGTTTCAAACAGCAGTGCCATGAGAATATATTAATCAGCTGGAGATCTCAGACTGGAAGAGGAAAGAACTTTTCCCAGTATCTGGTAGAAGACCATTTTAGTCTAGCAGGCAATTAGCCAGCCATTGAATGGAGAGAGACTGTAAGCTGTAGGACAGATACAGGGAGTTCTCTCCAACAATTTCACTGACCACTGTGATTTTCCTCATATTTCAGTCATTTGTAAGACTCATCAAGCAAGAACAGGGAAAATACACAGTTGAACATTAAAAGGATCCTGAATTATAATGCCAAAGCTAGCTAAAAATAAATCAGATTCTTATCTTTTTGGCTCAAAGGCATCCTGTGAACTAAAAGAGACAAGAGACCAGACACAGAAAATTCAAAATTATTTCTTCACTTAACACAAGTGGGACTTAGCATGGGCACTCCCTGGTGCTTTAATGGTAGCAGTTGTGTGGCACTCACAAAATTCAGGTGTAGATAAAAAGGCAGGCACTTGGTTCTCACTAAGCATCTAATCCCAGCTTTCAGCAAGTTTAACAGTTACCAGTTAAACCATGCCTAGAGAAAATCCTTAATTGCAGAGGTAAATTTTCACCAATTGAAATTTATATTGGATTCTATGTGCACATACCCAACAAGGTATGGGTCCCAAGGGGAAAAAGCAACAGAAGTTACAACTCCTGCCCATAACCAAAGGAACAGTCATAACCAAAGGATAGCTGTCTGCTATCCCCCATTCTAATTAATACCTGCACAGGTTATGTTGTGGTGATGCTGTAATTCTATCCATCTTCCATCCAGTGGCTGTTATCAGTTCGGTTTCTGTCTGAGTCAGTCTGTCCTTTGGTAATGTCATGGTGTCTGTCCATTTGGTTGTTTTTGAGACCTGCTCCACATCACAGTTACCACTTCACAACCTCTGCTGCAGGAATTTCTTACAGTACAGCCCTTTCTGCCCCACTCTAAAATCTGATCCAAACTGTTCTGCCTCAAAAGCTGTCCAGTGTCAATGGACATGCAGATGTACCTTCTTTTCTTTTCCTGATATTGAATGACTCCCTGCTTGATTCTTTTATTATCAGACTTACAAAAAGTGTTTATCTGTAAGAGTTTGCCATCCTGAATTATCATTTTTCCTGTGCTCACCCTGAGGACCACTAGAAGGTTGTGTAAATCTCCAGCTAGCTCACAGCATGCCCAGGCACAGCTGTCCCAGAAGTCTCTTTTTGCATTGCTTAAATGAAATAGCTGTAAAGAAATGGGGAAAGTAATGTGAAAACAGGGACTTAAACTGCTGTATGGTCCCTCATGGAAAATGGGTAAGCAGACAGACCAAAATAGAAGTTGTCTTGACATGTGCAAGGCCACAGAATAGTGCTGCAATTGATGTTCACTCCACTAAATAGGTGGGATGGATACCAAATGACTTTAATTTATCCACTTAGCTAGGCAGATAAGACTAGACTAAGGGGACTTCAAGAACATTTCCTAATATGACTTTTTCAGGAAGAGATTGCAAGGAATAAAAGTATAAGCCGTGCTTCCTCTCCTGCCCTATTTTTGGACAACACTGGCCTTGTGTAACTCTCAACTTTTCATCTCTCTGAGAAGAAATGCTTCAGAGTTTCATCACAGTAATTTTAGATTTTTGTTGTCAGGAACAAACATGCCTTCCTGAATTTTTTTAAAAGCCCACTGCAGACAAAGATCCAGGTGCAACTTGCATAAGCAGGTCTATGTTAGCTCTAAATGAGCCAGTCTGGGTACTACAGCAGCAGCCTGTTATTGGGGACCTGTGGTTACTCTGTGCTAAATTAGTGAATTAATGAACTAGTAACCTAGAAAATTAGCAGGCTACACTGCTGGATAAATGCAAGTCAACTGGTTAAAATTAGCTTAAATTTGTTTGGAAAATCTGTAGTTACTCTACAAAGATGCACAAAGCTGAGAACTGTGTCTGTGATCTTGGACCTTAAATTGCACTCTGCCATTTAACAGTATATTACAGTCTCACTGCCAGCAGACCACTGAGCTGGAATTCAGGACCTGGAATCCCCAGCTATTTCTCAGCCTTACACTGAAATGAAATCCAGCCAAGCTTGACCTTCTCCACCACCTGGTTTCATGGGTGGAATAAGAATTGGGCATGAGGCCAGCAAGCAGCAATGCTGTGCTCTGGCATGGTCTCCGATCTGGAGGAGCTAAGGAGCTAGGGTTTGGTTATACTGAGCAGCACAACACTCTGCAGTTTAGATTGGACTGGGAAAGTTTAGACTGTTTTAGATTAATCATGTGTTGAATACTGTGTGTATAAAAACCTTTTTTTTTTTTTTTCTAAATTTAATGACTGCTTAATCATGCTTCCCCAGCAGACAGTAAAAGAGCATAAACACTTTAGATTCTTTCCCCATTGTCCTTAGAATAGTCTGTCATTAATTTCCTCTTTCTTAAGAGCTATTTTGTGGAGGTTTCTAGGCTTGACCTCTGGATAACCATCCCTCGTTGTATATAGCAACATTTCACCCCATATATTTAAGCACTTAGACTTTAAACATCTCTATTTTTACTACATTCATCTTTTAAGGAATGTTTAATTTAATTAATGAGGTCATGGCACCCTAACTCCCAACTTCTTTTGGCAATGTTCAAAAACTTTGCAAAAAAGCTATCTAAAAAGTATCATGTTTGTTGTCATGCTGCATTTATGTTTGTTTCCTAAGCAATACAACAAAGACATCTATTAATGAAGAGCAAACACTCAGTTAACCACAGACAGTTTTTTAATCAAGTAGCATTTAATTAAATTGGAAATATATCCTTTTGTAGGGCTCAAAATGTGGAACCTAAATAGAGATATATGTCAAATTGCTCTTCTTTGAAAAAGTACTACAGCTTGCAAGAAAGTAATTTCAAAATGTCAAGAAACATTAGCACCAGAACACTTGAAATGCCAGAAATTTTTAGTTAAGTTTTTAGAGTTTTCATGCTAAATAACTTATTCATCTCATAACTCATTTAACCTCTTTCTTAATTTCTTTTTCTGAAGTGGAAAATTATTTGTTTCTACTAAGTGCAAGCAATCCCATACTCTAAGTTAATTAAAACATCTACATGAAACATCCCTACAGCTATCTTAATTGGTTTTTTACTCCTGTTTTAAATTTTAGTGGGATTTCTATTAGTATTTTCTTAGCATATTTTCCAAGAAAACAAGATTTGTATGAAGGGCTGGACTCCCTCTGATATATTTTTAATTAATTGCCTGATTTCAAATGAAGCTGGGATAGTCTGCCAGTTATTAAGTCTCAAAGTTACTGTGAGGACACTGGGATAGCCACTACTAATGTGTCTCTTGACAGCAAATGAAGGGAAACTGAGGAGCCTTCTACTCTGTTTGGCAGGATTTGAATGAGTCAACCCATTCTCCTACTGCAGTCCCAGCAACAAGCTGGAAAAAGGCAAGCAGAGGGTGTACAAATGATGTACAAATGACTGGAATTATGTACAAATTACCAGAATTACAAGGTGGGGGGAAGGCATCTGAGATACAGAAGGGAGCTGAGGGTATTGGAAGGAAGTCTAGGAAGAAAAGAAAAAGGCTGAAAGGATATTTTGATGGCATCATGGTGGGAAGTTGTAAAGAACACAGAATACAAATTTATTAAAAAACAACCTACATTAGTTTTACTACTCATGAAACACAGTAGCGGTTTCTTGCTACTGTCTTATTTTTGGTGAGAAAAACTCAGCATGCCTTTATCAATATGCTGTTATTGACCATGGGGGGATTCAAGCAACTTGCCCTTGTAATTTTTGCAGTTTTTAAAAAAGTTATGAAAAATGCTGAAACTGAATTCTTTTAACTTGGGTAGAGCACTGTGAGCTGGCTACCTTGAGCTACCTGGAGCTGATCTAGATACCTGGAGCTAAACACTTCTGAAAATTTGTCTGCAGTGTGTTATAGGAGATTTTTTTTTCTCAGTATCAGTTCAATGGCAAATACTGTGTGCTGCTAGAGGATGCAGATGCTGTTCACACACTACATAAATGCATTTTGTAAAAATACACACTTAGGAAGGCTTTTTTAAGGGATCTCTTCTGAATGTATCTAAGGAAGTATGTGATTGAACAGCTCTGTAGAGGGATGCTTCAAAATGTGTTAAGGAGCTTTGGTGGTTTATTAGACTGTATGGTTGTCAGAGAGAAAGCATTGGAAATACAATGCATTTGTACATGACTATTCAGGTCGTAATTGCCACTCTATCCTCAACTGTATGTCTGTAATGGGAAAAGTAACACCAGGAAAATGAGTGGAATTATTATTTGTAGGCCTGCAGTGACTAACAGTGGCATGAAAACCTAATGGACCTATGAAAGAACACTCTGTCTGCAGAGGAGTGTGCTGTCCACAGGAAAGTGTCTGTACAGAACCTGCCCACCCAGGGCTGCTGTGTGGTGTCACAGTGCAGCAGGGAGCACAGTGTTTCTGTGGAGGCTGTTTACCTAGCTTGGCTGTCTTGATTTTCAAATGGGACTTTCCTACTGCACTGGAAAGAGTTTTTCACACTTTCTCAGTTTGTAAAAGGCAGTTCCAGACCCTATTGTAAGGAGGTGTGTAGAGCCAAATAGCTGCTGATTAATGCCTTCTCTTCTGTGCCTGGAGAATTTTATGGATTACAGTGAATAACAGGCTAATTTGTCTCCTAAAGCATAACTTGATATAAATGTGATTTTCTGCACTACCTAACTTGGGTTAATGGAGTGTTGCTTCAATGTATTGTGTTTCTGGCATGTTCTGACTGTATCCATAATGTCTTTGTGTGACCTGAACTTCCTATTCATTACAAATTGGTGAATAGCAGTAAGCAGTTCAACAAACAGGTATTTCTTAAGCTGTCAAACTGAAAGCCTGCATAACCTAAGGAGAAGTGTAATCAGACCTGCCAACTGTAAATAATAAATACTTCTAAAATGTAGAATGGCTTACAAATAAAATGAAAAGTTAGGTTGACCTGCAGCTCAGCTGTAGTTTATGAAAACATTAAGAATGTTTCCATAAGAAAACAAAAGAATGAAGGCAGCACCAGTGCCTGGTAACAACTCCCTGCTTTTCTGCTTTTTTCTCTTTCTGGTGCTTCCATGCACAGTGTAACACACTACAAGCATACAAAAGGAAAGGGCTGCAGGGTTCCTTGAATTGTTCCAGTCAACTCTCTTCATGTTTGACTGCTAACTCCCATGCATAGAGATTAGAGGGAGACTGGAATAGATTTAAAAGTCTATTAAGAAGCTGAAGCAGCAGCAGAGAAAGAAGTAGGTGCTCACTGCTTCATGTAGAAGCCTGAAAATGTACAGGTACTCTCCCTGTTTGGCCCTTCCTTTCACCTTCTCTTTGTAAGAAATTATTCAGATATTTTTGAGTCTGCACACATTTAGATCTGAATTTAAAAAGCTAATGTCAGTCTCTTAGTTAATTTTTCCTCCAGAATCTGCATTCTTCCAAACTATTTTATCTGTTCCAGCAGGAGTTTCAGAATTACTTTGGGCATAATGTTATGTGCTGCACATTTCTATTTGATTTTCTGTAGCATCATTTACTGAGGCTAGACAGGAAAATGCCCTGACTTTCCAAACTGGAGAACAAGACTGCAGTGATAGTTTGGTCATTTTTTTGTGTATATGTGGTAGAAATAGATCCACCCTTGCTTCTATTTCTACAGAATAAAGCCATCAATCCCAACTGTATCAGCATAGAATTTTTACCTGGACCCACACCCACAGGCAGCAGGCAAACACTGGTCAACAACAGAAAAAAATAACAATATATTAAGAAGTTCATTTAGATATTATTTTAAATAAAGGGTTTTATTCTTGTAAAAAGCAGTATGACTGGCAGTGAACCAATTGTCAGGGAACAGAAAATAAGGAGCTGAGTTTATTAGTCAAGGCTGTTTGTCTTTTATAGTAATTCATCAAAAACATGCATGTGTTGGAAGCCCTAGAAAGATTAAAAGGTATTTTTTCAGTCCTGGAAGAGGAGACTGTCCTTTCAAGGACACAATGGTGCTTTTCAAAAGAGCAGTGACTGTGAAACTTGTCCATCAATGGAAGGCTCCTTTCAGAGCAAATCTCCCTCTACTGCTTTAGGGAGCTATTCTCTAACATCACAATTGACTAAAATTATTGTAGCATAAAATATCTGTAAATTTTACTTCTTTGATATGAGCAAAAGACAGGGGAAAACCCAGATAAAACTTAAGCAACCACTTTCTGAATAGTGTCTGTTGAACCAGGCTCCTCCCTCACCACAAGCTAAGAAGAAGAAGAAGAAGAAGAAAGAAAACTCTGGACTTCAGTATTGAGGGGTTGCTTGTCTGACTTACCCCAGCTCAAACTGTGACTGGCCAACGGGACTTCAGCCAAAAACACTTCACCTCTCATTCTTTTTTCCCTGCTTTTTCTATTCCACTTCAACACACAGTTTCCACAGAAACAGAGTAGCACAAATAGAACAGGGTTTGGGTGCCTTTCTGGAGAAGTAAATGTAACAAAACAGTCTGCATTTAATGTCTCATTTTGCTGAAAAGCTTTGTTACATTCCGAGGTTATCCGGATACTAAAAATTATATTTAGAATTCTCTCCTGTTTATACCTTGTGTAGTAATTCCATGGATTGTCTGACAAACTGGCACCAGAAATATGAATCTAATACTCTATCACTTGGTTTAGGGATTTTCCAGATTTCTTTCCTCCTTACTATTCATCAGCAACATTGACAAGTGTCTAACAGAAGGAACAGAATCAGGCAAACCACTGTAGCAGCCCACTATGCAGCTTCCACTATGCCCCACAGCCAAACTTTGCATGATGTACAAATTATCCCTAACACAGCACTTATTTCATAGCTACAGGGTAATTTTGTACACTGAAAAATACAGTTAAGGTGTTGCTCTCAGAACATATTCAATGTTCCCAGCTGATCAGCTAGCACATACCTGAGAGGATTCTGCTCCTCATCCTTGCCTGCATAGGACCCCTTATTTATGTTCTCCTAGTATGGCTGCACTGGCCCAGTGAGTGCTCAGATAAAACAAACTGCTGTGAAATTACACACTTAATATTACCTATTTCCTGTTTTCTGCACTGCTTCTACAGAGTAGCCTGAAGTCAGTTGTGCTCTTCTTGTCAAGCAGCCAGGAGGACCCAGGGTTTACTTTTGCCAGTGCTAATCACTTTGAACAGCTCCATATGTGAATGAGGAATGCCAGAGGTCTCCTTCATATATCCCAGTATCTTCAAACAGCAGGAAAGTGATGGGTGATAGAAAGGTGAAAGATAATTTGTATTCTGGATTTTATTGTCTGCATGCAGAATTAGGCACATAAAGAAGGAGTACTACATTATGGCTATAATCTGCGAGTTAGCCAAACTCAGGTACCAGGATTTTCTGTATGGATGATGAGGAATGAGAGTTTAAAGTCATTCATAACTGAGTAAAAAATACCCCAGGTATTCCCACCATCCATTTCATTTTCACATCTGTGAATCTTTGATATGAATGCTGTGACTTCTTAGCAGTTTTTAGTGGCCAGATCCAATTTGCACTGAGGAAAACAGGCACTTTACCAGGAGCTTAATAAGGTACAAAATTTCACAGCAGTGACAGTGATCAAAGGCAGCTAAAATAACTTATGGAAAGCCCAGTGTGACAGCAGGCACAGGCAAGGCAGGCAGGCATGTAAAGAGCACACTCTGCTACCCCGCAGGCTTCCCCATGAACGCAGCATGAGCTGACAGGAGAGCTCATTTCTCCCTCCACCTTTGTAACCTTGGCTTTTCCTGCTGTGTGTGAGGCAGCAGCTTTGCTGCAAGAGAGGGTCCCACCCAGCATCCCTCCCCAGCCCTGCTCCTCTGCAGCCCTCATCAGCCCTGTGGGCAGCTCACACTCCAGCCTCTGTCCCATCCCAGCTGTTCCCTCCTCCCTTGCACAAATACAAGGAAGGTCTTTCACCCCTTAAAGGCCTTCTGAGATAATTGTGAATAGGGGCAGAAATACAGAATTATTCTTCCAGTGCAGATCCCTATTTCATATTGTGTTTGCTCTTTATCATCTCTGCAAAAGCTGAATGCTGCCACTCAGATCTGTGGGTGATCACATCCTGTTTTGTCTACACTGCTGCAAAGCTTTACAGCACCCCTGAGTCAATTGCCTAATGGTGAAATTAAGGTAAAAAGAGAAAACATATTTCACAGTTACCTCCCAATCCTATGCTTAAGGTTGATTTTCTATAGTCAAATGCATTTTTATTTTAGAGCCTGTAGAGCACATTAATTTTTTTAGATCTAAACAGACTTGGTCAAAAAAAAAAAACCCTCTCTGCCTAAAATTCTCCTCATCTGTCTAGATAAAATGCTTCTCCACCTTTCTTCGATTGCCAACTAATTGACAAATGGATTTAGAGATTAATTGCAAAACTAAGCAGCTTTTTATTTAAAAGAAAATAATGGGTGAAGGGAAAAGGGGAAGCATCAACTTAAAGGTGATGGCCTATTAAAGTGCTATAAACTGATAACTTGTTTTCTTGGAAATTCATTTTTGTCATTATTTTGGAAATCTGTATGATTCATTTTGGACAGTTTTCAAAATTCCTCAAGGAACCTTCTTGCTGAAATTGCGTTGTGAACAAAATTCTGTATTTTCAAAAAAATCTCTTCTTCATACTTCTATATTTTTAAATTTTGCATGGTAATGAGTTATCACCCCCAGTTTTTGCTTCATGCAAGGCCTCAAAATAAGCATGAAAAATGCAAAAAAACCTACATATGAAAAATACTTTAGGCTTTTAATAGTTCTTTGGTTTTAGTTCTCTGTGGTGCTATTAGTGGCAGGTAAAAATCAGGTTAGTTAAGTGCAGCTGGTGCAAAGGGGTGTAAAATTACAACTTATCTGCCTGATTGCCTGTGCCCCTGGGAGGCATAAAACTGAACAAGAGTGAGAGCAGTTATTGCTGCTCTATTTTATTAGCTTTTTCTATAGACTGGGAACATCTCAACTTTGTACCTTCAGATTTTCAACGAGCATCTTTGAAGGAGATTGACTCAAGATGCTTCTCACTTGCGTTCTCTTCCTAGCCAGATTTATGCTCCCATCTGCTGAGATGTGCTATCCTGATTTCCCCTCCTAGGGAGCCTGAGAGTAGGAAGACATCACAAACTTATTAGAGCTTGCTCGTATTTTTTTTCCACAAAACAAACCTCCTTTAGGTTACATTTAACAAAGTTTCTGTGGGAATATAGTGATACATTGTAATAGAGATTAAGATAATATTGTAATGACACCAACCGATGGATATATTAGATAATTTATAATAGAAGGGGTTTTAATTGTTAAACTAACCAGAGGAAAAAAAATCAAGCTCAAACCACATTATTATTTTCTTTTTATATTTTACAGAATAACTCCATATGTAAAAGGAGCACTTGACTAATGGAAAGAGAAAGAGGTCATGACTGTGAGCCCTTTGCCAGCTTCCACTTGGAAACCATGTTAAGGGTAGATCATAACAGGAGGTGACTGAGAAAGCCATCTTCAGTGAACTCTACTGATGGTTTCTACCTGCCAGGGTGGATCAGTTTTATCTCTGAAGCAGACCTTCAGAGCATTTCCCTCTTTCCAGCCCCCAAATCATAGAAAGGGTGATCTTGTGCATTTTGTCTGTGATTCTCAGACAGTCAGACAATTCTTTAATATGTCAGAGAATCTTGTCGGTATTGAGAAAGGAGTAATAAACTTTTCTGAATATATTAGAAGACTTGGGAAACACATGAGAATGATCTTATTAATCTATTTACCTTGTGGTAGCACCTGCAGGTCCTTCAAAATGCTGGTTCTTCAGTGTATGAGGTACTTCATACCACTCCAAATTCCATCTGAGCTGATGGTAGGGGATGATAGATGAACACGTAGTCAACAGGGAAAACTAAGAGAAGGGTAATTATCATACCAAGCACAGTTGTAAGATAGAAGCTACTTAATTACTGACAAGGATTTTGAAGACAAGGAGGTACTTAATGTAGGAATTTTGAGGAGGAAAAATAAGTATTTTAGGGAAGTTCTCCTGCAAAAGATAGAAGCAAGAAGTTACATGACAGAAAAAGTTGGACCAATGCATGGTAGAAGTCTTGCTGAATGTTTTCCCCAGCCAGATATTTTCAGCAAGATGTTTTTGCCTGGGAGAGGTGAAGAAACAACTTTTCAAAATACCACAGCCATAGTCAATGGCCAAATGACAGCAATGTTCAAATGACACATAGTTGATGTCCTAGCACTGCCTTCCTCCTTGGCACTACAGCTGTCAGAAGAGCCATTATCTGCCCTGTCAATCACTAACCTCCATTGCTGCTTCCAGTCCACTGTTCACCTCTCCTCAGAAGTGCACTGAAGCCATTCCTGATATCCCTACTGGTATCTGGTAGGTTAATTAAGTTCAAAGTGTGAAGGCTGGACAGGGAGGGGGTAAACTAAAGCTCTGTAGAAAAGACAAAGATTTGATCCCCTAGGGTTTTATAAAATAAATAAATCTCCATAGATCCATCTCTGCTCAGACCTAAGGAGAGCTGCATCTTTGCTCCTTTCTTTTTTCCAATATGAGGTCTTTTATAAGCTAGTCATTGAGGAATTCATGCATACCTGGGATTTTTTAAATTCCGAGCAAAGTACTTCATTGTGTTACTTATTCTACTCCATGAGAGAAGGTAAGTACAAGAGATGAGAAAATAAGTTACCCATATACATATACCAGTTGTAAGTCTCATCACTAAGACTGTGAATACAACTAGAGAATAAGAAGTATGAGACGCTAAATTATTAATAGCCTGGCTCAGAGGAAGTCTGAGACAGGCTGGGATTGGGACATGACACACAGGGTCTTAAAAATAAGGACAAATCTACGTGTTGAAGTTAATGAAAATACTTTCCTTGCACCAGTGCTTAAAATAGAAAAGAGGGTAGAAGATGACATTCTGACTGCATCAGAAAAGACTGATAGCACAGATCTGGCCTGGTTTTCAAAGTGATTTGCATAGTTACAGTGTAGGTTTTCAATGGTACATTCCCCTGTCCTGGGACTAATGTTCAATTAGCGCCACGTGTTTCAGATACCAGGAGGCTCAGGAAGGCCTCATCTCGTGTTCACGATTCCCTGCTTTGGCTATAGCCGCCTTTCAGAAATTAAACTTTTGTTCTGCACAGTTGCAGTTTTTCCGCCTGCCTACCCCAGCCTCTTCCCAGGCATCCCGAGCGGGCGGGCGGTGTCGGAAGCGCGGGAAGCAGGAGCAGCCCCTGGCCCGGTCCCACCTCCCGGCCCGGCTCCGCTCCCCGCCCGGCGTCAGCGCGCCGGGGCCGGCCGGGGGCGGGCGCAGCCTGGGGCCGCCTCCGCCCGCGCGGGGCTGGGCCGGGCCCGTTCCGCGCCGCCTCCGCCGCCCGCCCCGCCGCGCTGACGCCCGGGCCGTCCTCCCGTGCCGCCGTGCGGGTAAGTGGCTCCCCCTCGGCGGCTCCTGCCCAGCGGCGGGCGGAGCTGCGCCCTCCCTGCCCCGGCAGCCGCGCGGAGCTCCGCGGTGGAGCCAGGGGGGCTCTGCCTCGGGGATCTTCGCCCCCGCCGGCGCCGGGCTATCCCTGCCGCTCCCGTGTTGCGCCGCGTGTTGCCGGGACCCCGCGGCAGAGCCCTTCCTGCTGCCGCCCCGCCTGCCCCAGCCCCAGCGCGTCCTCCCGCCCTGCCCCGGCAGCCTCGGCGCTCGCAGCGGCTCTTCCGGCGCTGTGGCGGCGGCTCGGCCCGGCCCGGCCCGGCCCGCGGGCTCCGAGCGCCGCTGCCCTCCCCGCTAGGCTTGGCCTTGGGGCGCTGCTGCGGCACCATCGCGCTCCTCTCGGTCGCCTTTTAATCGCACGTGCCTCGTCTCATGAGGAAGCGGCTTCGCACCTCGGCTCCTCAGCGCCCTGCAGCCCCCGCCGTGCCGCGCCAGCAGTAATCGCTCGGCGGTTCTTGTTGCGGAGAGTCAAGTGTTTTATTTGTAGTAGTACACTCAGTCTCTGTTTGAACATCGAAATTGCTGCGGAGTTGATGTTTATGCAGATTCTGGCTTTTATGGAAACACCTGTTAGGAAAAGGGCCGAGACAATTGAGCAGCTGTCAGAAAATAATAGGAGCCTCTCGCTGGCAGCCTGCGCAAGTGAGGCAGTGCGTGCCCGCTCGCTTCAGCGTGCTCCTTCAGGCAATTACCCTGCAGAATTTATCCCGGCGATGGCTGCCGTGGGGCACAGCATAGCACTCTGTAGTATGTGAGTCACTGTTCTGCTGTGAGAACAGTCTGTGTGTGACAGCTCCGGAGTGTTTGTGCCCAACATCAAATTCTCCTAACAGTCTGTATAAATCAATAACTAGGTATTACAGTTTTGTTTAAGAAGCACGAAATTTCTTTTCTTACTACCTTTGGCAGGTGTCTCAGAGGATTTCACTGTGCTGAATGCTGTTTTGTTCGCTGTGTGAAGATACAAGTCATCTAAAAGCCTTTTCCACTTCAGTGCTTTATAACCCAGCCTCTGTAAATTTTGGTACATGGCAAGAGAGTCTGGAAACAGTGGTGAATTGCTTCACTTGGCTATGGCTTTTATGTGTTGTTCCTCTTGAAAGAAGGATTTTATGAACTTTTATTTGAAGACAGACAAAATTGGTGCTTTCAGCTTGAAGGTACATTGTTTTGCTAATTGTTCTGCTTTCCTGCGTGTTTGTTTTACCACTCTTCATGCCATACATACACTTAATTTTCTAACTCTCTCCTTATTTCCCTTTTGTTCATTTATTTTTGTAGCACTCATTTTCAGTTCTTCACTTGAGCAAAACATTTCAGGCGTTTCTAAAACAGTTGTTCCTGCCTTTTTAGCCTAAGCTGGTGATCTCTTCGCTTAGGTGTCCAGGCCATGAAGTCAGCCCTGGCTAACAGCTAACTGGTAACAATTACTTACCAACCCAGCAAATGCTGATTGTCAAGTTAGTTGTGGGACTTCCTTTAACATGCCCTTTAAAATTGGATAGATTATGCTATTTAGTGGCTGGAGAAATAATACAAGATGATGTATGTAGTTCTAAAATACTGCTCCCTGCCTAGATTCATTTCTCAGTAACAGCTAAATCCTATTAATTTAGAAACTTGGTTGTTGTGGACAAAATTGACTTGACATGGGGAATTTAATATATTACTAGTTAACTTTTAATTACCAGTTGGCTGGTGATATATTATGAAGACCACTACCTAAACACAGACTTGGAGAAAACTCCTTTCTTCCCCTTTCCTCCATGGCCCTCAGGTCGTGCTCTGGCCCTTGGGGAAGGCAGTGGTAGTGCAGGAGGTTGGAGTTGGTATATGGAGATTTGTTTCTGCTGCTTGGTTCTTCTGCTCCCATGTGAGTGTTCTCCTTGGGCCCCTCTAGGGTGTCCCTGTCCCAGCGTGGGCACCTCCACAGGTCAGTCCCATCAGGAGTGTCCCTGCTCCAGTGAGGAGAGTTTCCTTCCAAGAGTGCATCTCCAGCTGTGTCCTCAGCAGTTGTCCCCTTCTCCATGCTTCCCTGTGCCTTTTTGAGCACTCTGTCACGTGTCCCCTCCTGTGCTTTCTTTTGCCTTTGCTGCCACTGGCAGCTTCTCCCTTTCTCAGATGAACTGGAGCAGGGGAGCCATGTGCTTGTTGCATGACTTGGAGGGTGGCAGGCAGTGGGTTTATGGAGCCAGCTGAACTGGCCATGGCCCACACAGGGCAGTTTATGGCCTCCTCTGCTACCAAAACCTGCACTTCATCCACAGTACACTCCTGTGCCAGTTGGGTGATGCTGGAAGAAAGGTCCTGTCCATGCCTAATTCTAGGAACCCTGGTTTGCTTTTATACACTTAGAAATAAAACCGAAGTTCTTCCCTGTAGCTTGCTAAATAGTAATAATATGTTGTGTCACTAGGATGGTTATACTTTGGCAGTTGTATTTATTAACATGTCTGTCTGAGTCCATATGTGATTGCATTCATATATGTTCCATAATATTTTTTCCATAAAACCTTCTCAAAAAGTTATTTTCCTCTTTTTTTCAGATCTGAAGGCAGTGGTTCTGCTGACACAAAGGCTGCAACTCTGAGCCCTATTCCACCAGCGTGAGTAGTCATGTTCTTCTCAGAGATTGTTTAATTTCCTTGTTGTTTTGTTTGTCTCACTGATTCAATGATTTTGGTATCTCATCCCTCTTATCTTTTGGGCTGAATTGATGCCACCTTGAATTCTGTGTAGCATTGTGTGTGTTGGAAGCACATAGAAAACAAAGACATGAGATTTCAGGTTTGTGGGATCTCAGCCGTTCTCTCTCAGTCTTTGCAAGATGGAATCTTGATAGAGAAGGGAATAATTGAGAGTAGTCATGTTAAAGAGAAGGCTTGGGAGCAAACAGTTTCTTAGGCACTAAACTGCTGCTGACAGCAGAGCCTGTGTGTGCACAGGCCTGCAGGCAGCCACGGTAAGGGTGTGCAAGAGTGGTCAGTGTGGTACTGAGTCCTGCTCTGCTGTAGTCCAGCATGCATGCTGCCCTCAATGACTTCCTTCTTCCTCCCCAAGTACGTATTGTTTCTAAGTGTTCAAAATGTTTACTTGATGTTTAACTTAAATGCAGAAAGTTTATGGTTTTCCTGAGAAGTTGAACAGGGCAGAGTCCTTGGAGTGAAGTGCCTATGTATTGATATTGCTCTTAGACAGAAAATAAACCTTTCTTCTTCTTTTCCAGGGCTTCCTATCCTACCCTGTGCCTTAAACATGGAAACTGTAGAAGTGAATAGTGTATCCTTGAAACGTCCTCGCTCTGAGGATGATGTGGCCAATGCAGATGAAATTAAAAGACAGAAGATCTTGGAGAAGTCCAAGGCAGAGAACGACTCTGGGCAGAGCATTGAGAATGTAACAGAACAACCCGAGGACACAAAAAGTGAAATAATCCCCACTGAGGAAAGTGAGGAGCAGGAAGAGGAGGAACTAGAGGATAGTGATGAAGATGGAGATCCAGAGAGCTTTGCAGAGATGATGAAGCATGGACTGACAGAAAGTGATGTTGGCATAACTAAATTTGTTAGCTCTCACAAAGGGTTTTCTGGAATCTTAAAAGAGAGGTAACTCTTTGTCCTCTTTCATATGTTAATTCCTTGTGTAGCACAGCTGTAGTTCTCCATTTTCCTTTTTGGACTCGCAGATTGCAGCTGGATTAAGTGGATTTCATTACTTTTTTATTGCTAAAGAATGGTTTCATTTAGGACTTTTCTAGATTGTGGGTTGGTGGGGTTTTTTTGTTTTGTTTGTTTGTTTAGGGTTTTAATTTATTTTCCTGTCAAATGGAGCTCTGAAGAAGGAAGCTCTATATGAGTAGAGATATATGATTACACTGACCTTTGCTGTTTCCTTTGCTCTCTGGCAGTAGCAGAAACATAAACCCTTATGCAGTACACCCACCTTTTGTACCTCTGCTCAGTGCTCATATGAGATGCACTGAAAAATGGCATCAAAGCCATCTTTCCTTGGTTCTTTGCATCTCTGACTCTTTTGTCCTAATGTCTGTAAACAAGGATAGTTAGGCTTTAAATTATTGTCTGCTCACTAATGTCATTTACATAGAAGGGAGTTTCAAAATTCAGGATGTGGAATTTATTATACATATACATTATATATTTATTAAGATGTTTGGTGCTTAGTAGCTTTTTAAAATGAAACTTCTAGATTTTTAAAATTAAAGAATAGCTTTGAATAAAACAGAATGCAAATACAAAAGGTCACTGAAATGAGAATCACTGTTTCTCTGACTTAGCAAAGCAGTTCAGGTTGTTTTGTTTACACACTGAAAAGTTCCTGTGTTTAAATACTGGCTTCATACATAGATAATTTTAAATAAAATGATATATACATATGGATGGATTTAATCTTTATGTGCAGCATTAAGCAGCTAGTGTAATCCTTCTCTGGAAAACATAGTCTGTGCTGAACCTTCTTCTGGGAAATCTGCCAATTTGGGTTGGCCAAAGGTAGCCATGTGGTAGAAAACGCGTGGGTTTGTGGGGTTTTTTTTGGGTTCTAGTTTTTAACACCTATTATTAATTCACTCTTGGCACTTTTATGGAGCCATCACTAGCATGTCTAGACAGCTGCAGATAATACAGGAGAGGACACTCCTCAGGAAAGAATTCTACCAGTATATTGTGTATCTGCACAGAGGGGCAAAAGATTTTTGCCTTTTTGCCATACCTTGGGTGAGGTACAGTAGAAAGCTTCCCATGGTGAAGTTTTATTAATCTTTCAACATTGATAGAATAAGAATTATTCTCTTTTTTTTTTCCCACTTTGCTAGCAAATGCTGCTTAAAATCATTTAGCAGTTGCAACACAAACCAACTGTGCTCTGTTATAGTTGGGCTGTTTTTATCATTAGACATGAGTGACTGAATCGAAAATGTCAAAGTAAAATTCTTTTTTACTGTCATAAAGTATGCAGAGTAACTTTATTTGAATGTTCTGTACAACTGAATATATAAGCAAGGCTGAATTTGTCCTGCCTTCTGTAGAGTGCCTAAAATGCACTTTATTTTGCAGGTGATTTCCAGTGTCAGAGATAATGCAGTAGTTAATGCATTGCACATTGTGGCAATGCAGTAGAGTCTTAATTGCCAGTAATGACTGGGATTGAGGATAAGCATTACTGATTTATTAAAACTGGTGAGAGAATGACTCAGGCTAACTATAGCAGGGTTTGGTGATCTGCTAAGAAGTCTGCTGCATCTGCCTGTGTGTTCCTGTGGTATCCTTCTGGGGGGTGGGAATAGGTACAGCCTTCTCATGGTTGTTAAGTTTGTTTTACATTAATTGATTTACACAGATTCAGAATTTTTCAGTGAATTCTGCAAACAGCTTTTTAGGAAAGGACTTTATGTGATGTGGGATTTTTATTACAAATGTAATGCATGTTTCTTTCTATCAGATACTCAGACTTTGTTGTCCATGAAATAGGCAAAGATGGACGTGTGAGCCATTTAGATGACTTTTCTGTTCCAGTGGATGATGAGGTAAATTCTGAGATAGATTTGGTAATAGCTATGCTTCCTAATGTTCCTTAAGCAAGAACATTGAAAAACTGGAAGTTACTCCATGAGGGTTATTGGATGTTTGTTTTTTCTTCCCAAATATGTATTAGGACCCATCAGAAGAAACATTTACAGTTTTGTCAGACGAAGACAAGCAGCGTTTAGAGGAGCTCCAGCTTTTTAAGAATAAGGAAACTAGTGTTGCCATAGAGGTAAAATTAATAAATGATATCAAGTTTGGGATGGGGCAGAGAGAGGCTGAGGGAGGGAGTAGAAGGTACATCCTTTCTAATGTGTGTAAGGTATAAGAGCAGTTTGAACATGATGTGACAGATAACCCTAAACTGGACACAGTTTGGTGTTTAATTATTTGAAGTCTTACAGATGTACTCAAATTCATGCATGTGTGAGTTGTTACTTTGATTTTGGTGAGACTGTACACAGGAACTTCAATATAGGTTTTAATTCCTGTGGTGTTAAGATTACCTTGCAGTATTTTGTTTTTCTTCTAGTATATTGTTTTTTGATATTTTTAAACATTCAAATATTCCATATATTGAAAGAATAACTATTGAGCTAAATTTGGGACATGGAGATGAGTAGGATTATACCTGGTAGTTTCAAAGAAGCATTCACACACTGAATAATCTTATCTAGCTATTTTTTTTTTCCTTTAAGGTATCCTCCCCTTTTGTATTAATTTATTTGGTTTCTGCATGTATGTGCATTAACACAGGTAATTGAGGACACCAAAGAAAAAAGAACCATCATCCATCAGGCTGTGAAGTCCTTGTTTCCAGGACTAGAGACTAAAACAGAAGATAGAGATGGAAAGAAATACATTATTGCTTATCATGCTGCTGGGAAAAAAGCATTGGCAAGTGAGTTTCAGTATCACAGCAGATGGGTAAAGTAAATGCTAAAATTATCCTCAAAGTAAGAATTGTTAGCAAGTACTTCAAGTGAGTGTGCTTCCTAATGTAGTCTTACTTCATTTTTCCTTCGTTTCAGCTGATGCTGTGTATCTAAAATGATTAGGACCACAAGAAATGCTTTAAATTTAAATTTCTACTTGTTTTTCTTTCCAAATAATTCATCCAATACGGCCATATTAGAAGACAGAATATTATCTTCTACTTCAGTGGGAATAGGCCAAACAGTGACTTTATTTTCAGTATTTTTTGAATTTAACTTTCATGATCTTAGCTGTGTGTGTAAGTGTGTGTTGTGGATGTAAGAGGTTGTAGTTGGAAAATGTGCATTAGATTGATAAATGGTGTAATCTTCACTGTCCTGAATACCAATGACAAAATTCTCAATGACTCGAATAGAGACAAGCATCTTTTTGTTTTCTCAGAGTTATAGTTTCATATAAACATAGCTTTCCATGATCATTACTTCTGCTTCCAAGGCTAATGATATTTGCGGAAAATGATCTTTATTCATTATAGATCACAGTTAATCTTTCGAAATAGTCAAAGTCATGAAGGATTTTCAAAATGAAATGTTATCCACTTTAATCTAGCAAAATAGTGTTTTGGATACTAGGAATAAATTAACATGTTTTACATCTTTTAATGTTATTAAAAATTTGTTGCTACTGTAAGTTTAGAGGATTATCTACCTGCAGAATGGTGCACATTTAACTAAAGATACTAAGGTTTGGTTTAAATTGGTTGTATTCCTCTGTCATTTCAACTTACTACAAATGATGGTATGCAAACCTAACCCTTTAATTTTAAAGACAAAGAAGATGGAAGAACAATAAAGAAATAGAGTAATTTAAAATGGGGAATAAAGTAATTTCCCCTATAATTTAGTTGTTTAAGGCTTGTTATAAGCAAATATGGGAACGTTGTATTTTTATTGGTCCAATTATAATGTGTTTATGTGTCTTATTTAGTCATGTTTAGAAAATGTGTATGTTTGCATGCTTTATGCATGGAGTATGTATACTTACCAGCACAGAATTCTCCTCAGCCAGTTTTGTTCTGCTCGTTTGTAATGGTTTTTCCTCCACCTTTTCCTTCTGCTGCTTCTATTCTTTAACCACTGTTACAGTCAAGTGGATGTTGTTGAGCTGATTTAAGGGATAATATATAAAAGAATTTAAGTATTTGAAACATGCTGAAAAGAATTTAGTGGTGTGTCTCTAGGATTAAAACATAATGTGGAGCACCATCTTGTGATGCAGAGGAGCATCATCTATTTAAATTTGGATTCCCAGCTGTGATGCTGCAGGCACCTGTGCATTTGTTGGTGGAGGTGTCAGTTTCTGTGAGTGTGTGCAAATGCTTATGGATGTAAGATTGAAGTTCTTTTTAGTCAGGATTATATATATCTTTCTTGTTTGTATAGGCACAGACATGTCTTAGTCATGAATGGACTCCCCAGGCAAGAAACATTTCAGAAGTGTAGAATATTGGATTATTAGCTGAGATGCCTGATTACGTTGTTGATAACATAAAACATTACCAAATGTGCTTCCTAAAATTTAAAATCAGATGCTGCTTTGTTTCTATAGTCAGTTTATCCTCCAAATACTTAAAATTACTAAATTGTCAGTAAACTGTTGTTCCATCATTGTCCACAAATTAAGTTTGTTGCATCTCCAATTGAAGCTTTCCATATGTTCACTGTTTGCCTCTGCACGATTCCATTCCATAATTGTCTAAATTGTCATCCACCGCCTAGCTGTTGGATGCTCCCTGAAGCATAAACAATCCCATAACCATAAACCTGCATGTTCACCTCTAAAAACCCTTTGACAGTCTAAAAATTAAATGCTACTCTTTTGTACTCTTTATGCTCTGCATTGGGACAGAGGTCAGAACTGCAACAGGTAAGAGACGTTGACATTTCATACTAACAAAAATGAAATGCCAACCATTGTGACCTCCTAAATAGCAACAGGACTGGCCAAACTTGTAACAATTTCTTAAAAATCCCTACACATAAGTATTACTTAAAATGCCCTGAAACAGCCAAGAATTATGCTTATTCTGCCTCTTTTTTGTAGTGCAGTATAGGCAGTATTCATTTGGTGCAGAGAAAGTCGGCTAGTAATAAGTGATATGAATTATCAATTTTTTCAGTGCATGTTGACAACTATAGTAAATTTCCCCATGGATTTCAGTTAGCCAAGCCTTTCCCCTTCAGCCCCTACTTCAGACACTACTATCTGTCTTTATACAACTTTAAAAACATTTATCACACACCCTGCTACTAAAAAAGAGCTTCCAAGCTTCGAGTTTCAGCAGAAAGTTTGGAAATACAATTTTATTGTCAGAAATGTAGCATGACTCTGAAACACAGCAATGAGGAGTGCAAACTGTCCCACTGCTCCACCTACCCAGTTGAATGCTTTGCAGTATTGGATGAGGAATGTTCGAGTATCAGGACTGTGGCTGCAGCTTCCTTTGGATAGGATCATGGCTGCGATGCCCAAAGCATGAGGAGCCCATTGGTCTGTGTGGTACCTACAGAATCCTTTTAGTGTAGAGCACATTAGGGCTCACTTCTTGACATGTGTTGAAATGACCATGTGCAAGATGTAATAGTTAAATATAAAGAATGGTTCCAGCTGGAGGGGGCTCTCCTTTGTGAATTGAGCTGTGCCTTACTCTCTTCTAATTGCTGAGATCTTAGTGGAGAACTTGGCTCTTCCAGCTGAGTGCACTGTTGCATTGACTGAGTTTGAGTAGTGCTGCCTCAGAAGGGGAGACCAGCAGGAGTATGAGGTCTCCAGTTCAGGTCCAATGAAACTCTGTGGGAGGGGGGCTGTCCTTAGAAACTGATGGTGCAAGGCAGGTGATGCAATAATTCTAGGTGACTAAAACCTGTGCATATGTATTTTTATACTGTAGCATCCAAAATTTTCTTTGCAGAAGTGTGTGCGTGAATGGCAGCTTCTCAAAAACAAGCAAGAATTAAACATACTTACTATCTGTGTGGGATATCTGGACTTTGTAAAACCAGTGTGAAAAAAAGAGCAGTATTTCCCAAGAACTTCCTTCCTGCATTGGTATTTGTATATTGAAATAAGGCTGGCTTTTTCAGTTAGCTTTTCCTGTTATGAAAGATGCTTAGGCCTTTTTTTTTACAAAACCAGGTATGTCTGCTTAGTGGCCAGCAAGAGATAAGGGACTTCTGTTTAAAACAAAACAAATTCTTAGTTTTGTTCTTAAATAACAAGGAATTGATAAACCTCAGAATTGAAGGAACCTCACAGTTGGTTGCTAAACCTCTGTAGAATCAGTCTCCCTTCCCATTAATGCCATTGACAGTGGATTATTGGAAACTGAAAGTTTTGTCTCTGGTGGTTTTTAATGTGCAAAAAAGAGCTTAACAAATCCTTGACAGTTTCCTTCCTTCTACAGAAAATGTCACATAGTAGCACAGAATTGTAAATCAGTTGTTAATCTGTGGGATCTGAAGTTATTTCAGCCTCTGGCCTTTTCTAAGCATGGCACCATACCTGCCATGGATTGTATGTTCATGTCTCTTTTGTACCAGATTTCTTGCTCCCATTGGATTTTAAAAAAGAACCATCTTAAAACAATTTTTTGAGCATGATTTCTTAGGGTTTTGTAGTGATATGATTCATTCTTTTGTATGACACACAGAAAAAATACTACAGAAATAAAGAATATGTCTGTACTATAAATAATAATGGTAGTCTTCCCACAAACAGGGATCCAGTGGTTCTCAACTATTAATTATAGAAGGAGCTAGAAGAAACGTGGTGTAGCTTCTATTGCTGAAAGTCAGTATAATGAGAATGTTTTTGAGACATTTAATCAGGTGATACAGCAATTAAATGACTAGGCTATATTTTCAGATAATTTCATGATAAAGGAACTGTCACTATTTCATTCAGGATTTTCTAGGTGACAGAACTGATTAAAGAGAAGTTTACAGTCCAGTGAAAGGGGAGGTCTTTTCAATGTGCTTTACAGCTTTTGCTGTCAGTAATTAACTCTTTCCTTTTTGTTTTTTTTAAAGCAGATGGAAATTAGCAGAAGTTGTATCTTGCATATTTAAAGTAAATGTGGTTGCAATTGCAAATATATTAATTTTTTTTAAAAGTGACACTTTAACCTTTTTGCTTTTAAAGATCCAAGAAAGCACTCTTGGCCAAAATCTAGGGGAAGCTACTGCCATTTTGTACTGTACAAGGAGAACAAGGACACTATGGATGCCATCAATGTCCTATCCAAATTTTTAAGGTAAGGCTGTTGTTTCTGCCATCCTGGCTGGCATGCAGCCCTCTCCCTCCATGTTTCTTGTTGCTGTAAACATTATGTTTCATAATTATGTAAGAGCAACACAAGTGATTGCTGTTCTCTAATTTGTAGACAGCTTAAAATGAAAAGTTACTTTAAAATATCAAATGTTAAATATCGAAGTTTTGTGAGGAGGTGAGAATGGAACAAAATGAGCCTAAGAAATTTTAAAGACTACTCTACTGCTTCAATGGAAAAAGTCCTCAATTTACATTGGCTGATCTGAGAAAGGCTTGGCAGCTGAAAGCCTCAATGTACGTAACGTGAATTAAAAGCCATTTTTTCCCCAGTGTGTGAATATATGCAAGTATGTTATGAACCTGTCAGATATTGTTGTGATAATATGCTGATCAGTTCCTAAGCAGTTACAGTTGATAAACTGTTGTTCCATGTATTAATTTCTCCATGGCAACACAGGCTTAGTTCCTTTCACCCCATCAAGTGCAGAAACAAAAAGATTTGCCAAAGCATGACATGAGCACAGTGAATTGCAGAGGAAGAACAGTTTTAAAACTGGGTCAGTTCAGTGATCTACTCATAAGGAAACTTCCCCACTTTTCCCTTTGCCCTTCTTGTCCAAAAAACAAATTTGTAATCTAGACCTTAACCAGTGAGCTACTTCATGTTGGTATTGAGAACAAAATGGCAAGGGCATAGTTGGGTGTAAGACTGCATGTAATGGCAATCCTGCTACCCCCTGGAGCCCTTAACTGGCATAACTGGAAATACTCCATCTAACACAGGCTGTAAAGTACAAAGTGAAAAGGAAAGGAAATTTTCCTCTCAGGGACAGGAGTGGGTCAAATTTTAAATTAACTTCTCATAGTCTCTCATACTGTGCAGGCATGGTATTCAAACAAACATGTTTGAAGTTAAGGAAGAAGTGGACACGATTTTTTTTTTTTTGAGTGAAGTTGGTGGTGACTGTTCATTTCTTTATCCAGTTAATGCATATAAGGAAGTACTTCAAAGTTCATGTTTTGCAACCACTGTTGTGTTAAACAGAAGTTTTCTTGTGTTTTATGTACTCATGGGTGAGATTAGAAAATGTCACACACATGTCAAATTGTAACCCAGTTCTGAGGAATGTAGGTATATTTTTCTCTTTTTAACTTATAAGATCAACAATTCTAGGCAATTATGCTTAAAATTATGTTTGATCTCTTGCTATTTTAATATACATAATATCTTTTACTGTTGCTTTTAAGAGTGAAGCCAAACATATTTTCCTACATGGGAACTAAAGATAAAAGGGCTATAACAGTTCAAGAGATCGCTGTTCTCAGGTGAGTAAAAGTACAGTCTGGAGGATTTGCACTTCTGCTGTGGTAGCGTGGATAAATACCTAAAAGACTCAGTGACACAAATGGCAGGTACAGGTCCTGACCTTGTAAAGCACAGGTGGAAGATGCCACAATCCTTTTGTATTCTGTGATTACTGGTGATATTTTCAGTCAGTGGTGCTCTGAGTCACGGGCTGGTTGCGTGTACTTGGCCGAGGCAGGGGGACAGATTGCCTGCCTGCTCTTAGGCTGCTTGGATCTCATGCAACAGCAGAAAAACAGAATGACATGGTGAAAATTATGTCCCACTTTCTTCCTGGCTTTTGTTTCCCCCTCTCTACAGCTAGAATCCTATTTTCTTTCCCACTGTACACTCTGAACAGTGCCAGAGAAGGCTGACACTGCCCTTGCTCATCTGTGAATAGCCAGAAGGGGCAAAAAAATGATGAGGAGTTTTTCCTGCCTTCACCTACTCCTTTAAGTCACCTTCTAAGAGAAAATAAAATTTACTTTGTCATATTCTAAGATAATTATATGGTTTCTGGGCACTTTAGGTTATTATAGATCCATAACTGGGAATGGCAGATGTCTCCCAGTCATGTATTGTAATATCATTTTAGCTGGCTGGAATATCCCACCTGCACTACTTTTTACAACTTTCTGAAAACCACATTCCTTGAGTGAGGAATTCACAGCTTGAAAGCCAGAGGTTTGATCAAATCCTTGTTAAAAGGAGAACTACTACTGAACTGCTCATATATTTTCTCCCAATGTTCTGTATGTGTGTGCATTAACATATATAAAAAGAAATTCTGATTTATCAATTGTGAGAAGCCCCAGATTCACGTTGATGCAAGGTAGCTTTGCAAATTGGTAACAGTTAACCAGATGTGTGGTGTAGCCATCTCAGGTGCTGTTCCATTTACTTTTTAACATTATCAGATTGTGTTGTGTCCAAGATCTCCAGAGTGCTGTAGGTGTTGTGTGGTGCCACAGCCCCTGGTTCTCCTGCACAGGGGAGAGGACACTGCCAGTTGCCAGCCTGCTCTAAGCTGAGTATGCTGGCCATGCTGCTTCATCAACTCCACTGTCCTGGTAAAAAATTAGCAGAAATGTCCAAGAGCAGCTTGGTGATGCAAAGAACAGGATATGCTTCCAAAAATAGCAGCAACAAAAATGGCAGATCAGTGACACGTTGGATTCCATGTTCCTTCATCTGCGCTAGGCATACACAGTAGCTAATTTTACTTAACTCTGTATTTATAGCTGTGCTGACTGGGGTGGAAGTATTCATGAAATAGTTACTCAAATTATGCAGAGTTCAGCTTGTGGGGTCCAGTATACATCAATACTGCAATATAGATGTGAAAAGACAGTGCTAACAGTCTGTCACAGTATACATTTTCTTTTGTATAAGTACCCTTAAGAATTATGTATTATCTTCCTTTAGCTCTTTCATTAAAGTATTTTGAAAAGGCAACAGTAGAAAATTGGGGAAACTGGACTCACTGTTTTTCATTTTGTAATGGCAGCTTTTCTGTATTTATCTGCTTTTCTAAGCATAGGTTGGTCACTGATGTCTGTTTCTTTTTAGAATCACTGCACAAAGACTTGCTCATTTGAATAAATGCTTGATGAACTTCAAATTAGGAAATTTCAGTTACAAGAACCATCCACTGAAACTGGGAGAATTGCAAGGAAACCATTTCACTGTTGTTCTCAGGTAGTGTGTTAGTGGGTATTTAGATGGTTCTGTTAAAAGGTTTTTTTTTCCTTTAAATAGATAAAGAAGTTTTTTTTAATTTAAATTAATGTTGAGCTTTAATATAATGGGCATCTCAAAATAGCATAAACCCTTAATCTGTCTATAACTTTTTTTTTTTTTTAATGCTAGAAACATAACAGGAACTGATGAGCAGATAGAGCAAGCAATGCATTCACTCAGGGAAATTGGATTTATTAATTACTATGGAATGCAAAGATTTGGAACCACAGCTGTTCCTACTTATCAAATTGGCAGGTATGTGTTGCTTTCATCCTCCTCCCCTTCGTTTTTTTTAAAATTTTACTCTTATCACCATGTAACTTAATGTATTTTTGGGAACATTTTTCTAACATATTGCCTGTACCAGTTTTAAATTTAGATTCAAGAAAGATCTTGTTTCTGAACTTGCTTCAGCAGTTATCTTGCATAATAGCACTACTTTTAATATTGCATAAGTCTAAACACTAATACATATTTTTTGGATCCATTGGCTAAATCCTTTTAAAATAGTTCTAGTCAATTCTTAATACACTTTCCTGTTTGAATCCTAGAGCTATTCTACAGAACAACTGGAATGAAGTAATGGATTTGATATTAAAGCCACGACCAGGAGGTGAGAACTGAAAAATGATACATGCTGTGTTTCTGCCTCTTCTCCAGTAAGCATATGTTTAGGAAAAGCTTGAGCCAGTTTAGCAATTGGAGAAGCAATCTTTAGACTCTCCCTTTTCTGCCTCACTTTCCTTGCTGTGCAGTTTCTTGCAGTAGGGCTAGAAAGGGACCTGAATACTCAGTGTTTGCTCTGTGTGACCTCAAGTCTTCTATGATTCTGTTCATCTCTAATTACCATGACTGAAACTTTATATTTTCAACTGTTTTAACAAAAGGTGAGATAGATGCTTTTTTTGGTGTATAGTTAAAATGTTTCTATTTTACATCCTTGTTCTAGCTGAAAAGGGATATTTAGTCAAATGCAGAGAAGAATGGGCAAAGACTAAAGATCCAGCAGCTGCCCTCAAGAAACTGCCTGTAAAAAGGTGCGTGGAAGGACAGCTTCTACGTGGACTCTTAAAGTATGGAATGAAGAACATAATCTCTGCATTTGGCATAGTGAGTGTAAAAGTTGGGTGGTATTTACTTGAATAAGCATTCTTTTGATGATATCAGGATGAATTTAAAATAGACTCATTGATGCTTGATGAGTTGAAAGTTAAGTTTAAAAATCTTTACATTTATCCTGCCTTTCTGCTGGAAGTACTGGTGTGTAGTAACTGATGACATCTCTAATTAATGTATGCATAATGAACTTTCCAATTTATACAACAGTTTCTCTGGTATGTGGGCAGCAATGCAGTTAAATTTAGTAGCTATGTATAATACAGATCTGAGAATTGTGCAAATGTTCAGTTTCAGTGTTTTCCTGTTGCTTTAAAAGTATAAATCAAACTGATGGTGGGTTAATGAATCAGTCTGATATGGAGGTGATGGATCCACTTGTCATTTTCAAGTGCTGTAATCAAGATCAAGTCTTTGGAGAAAATACCTCATCACTAGCAAACTGCTGGGCCCATTGTAAGATCTGGGGGATAATTTCTTGTTTATGAAGAAGATAATTAGAATAACACAGTGCTTTCACAGCTGCAGAATTTACTTAAGATTTCAGGAGCTTGAATATGAATTCAGTGTTTTATAATAGACCTGTATGTTTGACCTGTAGAGTTAAAAGTGTTGGGGTTTTTTTGTAAATTTAAGCACAATTCTTTTTTGTGCAGATTTCAAATGTGTAAAAGCACTATTTCTTCACATATCCTTTTCTCAAAAATATTAAAAAAAAAGAAATGTATATCAAGAAATTGTGCATGTCTTTTTGCTGGATAAGGCAACATTTCAAATATGCACCTTTTTGGTTATGATTGTCAGAAAAACAAAAAAATACCTCTGTCTAGTGTTTAATATATCTATCTAGTGTTTAATTTTTTTTCTTTACCTCTAGATACCAAGAAATAATCGTTTAATGTACATTCATAGCTACCAGAGTTATGTGTGGAATAATATGGTGAGCAAGAGAATAGAAGAATATGGGCTTAAAGCTGTACCAGGAGATCTCATACTTAAAGGAGGTAAAATCAGCCAAAGCCAGTGATGCTGTATAGTTCAGATTCCTAGGCAAACAAGGCACGTAGTTTGTGTTGTGTCAGTGTTTGTCTGATACTGCTTACATAGCTTCTTTTCTCTCACCAGTTTTGGCCCAGTGATAGCTGAATCCCTAGGCCTGTTTTAGACAAATTGTGCAAGGGATTGGAAGTTAGGTATTAGACTTCCATGAGCTTTTTGTTAGCTTGTTTTTTCTAATAACTGGATAGGGAAGAGAGACTATGGAGGACTGATTATTCTCAAAAATGACCTCAAACCTAGTTGAGCTGTGAAGGACTGTGGAAGGACATGATGAAATTTTTACTTCAAAAGTTTTTGATTGCTCCACTCATTTAAAACTTTCTTTGCTTGTATTTGCTCTGGCATTTCCTACATTCTCCTTTTTGTATGCCTGGTGCATGGAAGGGGCTGTTCCTTTAGCAGTCCTTCCTTCATGTAGCTTTAAGTCACTGGAAGCCAGGCTGTGATTCTGTCAGTAACTGTGACAGCCTTGGAGGCTGTTACTTCTTTTCTTAGAAATGTCTGTTAAGTGGAGATAAAACATGGTAGTTATCTTTCTCAGAGTAAGCTTATTTCAATCAAAGGCTTTATTTTAAATTTAACTGAAGTTCACTGTCACAGACATCCTCTATACTGGTAACTTCATTTTTCTGTCCTGACTTTAGCCACAGCTGTTCACATTGAAGAAGGAGATGTTGATAACTACACTATCCATGATGTAGTGATGCCATTGCCTGGATTTGATGTTATTTATCCAAAGCATAAAAGTAAGTCTTACTGTTAACTGAAGTACTTACTCTGAAAACATAAGTCTTCTTTGAGATTGTTCTTAAAAGGAAGATTGGATCTACTCAACCTTGGTGACTTTTAAAGCAATACTTCACTTCAGATCTCTAAAACATTAATGTCAGCCTTTTGTTGCTGCCAGGGTGCTCTGCTCAGTCTCCTTCCCACTGGGAATCCCAGATGACTGCAGAGCAGAGTTTCTCACTAACCTGTACCACTGCAAGGATTTAATCAGGTACAGGATTTTGTCCTTGATGAATTCCATGAGGTTCCTCTTGGCCCATTCCTGTTGTGCCTCAGTCCCTCTGAATGGCAGTCCTCTCCTTGCATGTACTGAATGCCACCCCAGCTTGGTTTAGCCTACAGATTGGTTGGGGTGAATCCCAGCTCTCCTCCACTATTTCACAGGACACACCTCAGATCCTTGAGGAGCTCTGCTTCTAGGTAGAGCTGCAGTAAGTAGTGACTGTGCTGTGAGATGCTGAGGCAGACAGCTGTTACCCACTTAGCAATGCACCCACTGTAATGCTCTAACCTGGGACACAGAGGTGCTGTGGGAATGCATTGACAGCCTTGCTGAAGGCAGGCAGCAGTCCCTGCTCTCCCCTCATCCACAGGTGTTATAATTTCATCATAGAAGACAGTAGTCTTGGTGGGTTTCTCCCCCTTTCTCCCTTTCTTTCTCCCTTCTTTCTCCCTTCTTTTCCCCCTTCTTTTTCCCCCTTTCTTTTCTCCCTTCTTTTCTCCCTTTCTTTTCTCCCCCTTTCTTTTCCCTTCTTTTCCCCCTTTCTTTTCTCCCCTTTTTTCTCCCCTTTTTTCTCCCTTTTTTCTCCCTTCTTTCTCCCCTTTCTTTTTCTCCCCCTTTCTTTTTCTCCCCCTTTCTTTTTCTCCCCCTTTCTTTTTCTTTCTTTTTCTCCCTTTTTCTTTTTCTCCCCCTTTTTTTTTCTCCACCCATTGTAGTGTTCTAACATGGTGCTGTGGGAATGCATTGGGAATGCATTGACATTCCCACAGCACCTCCCCTCATCCATAGGTGTTGTAATTTCATCATAGAAGACAGTAGTCTTGGTGGGTTTTTTACTTTTTCTTTTTCTCCCCCTTATTAAAACCACAGTCATTGTATTCCCAAAGAGTATTAATTCCCATTATTTTTCCCGGGGACCAGAGTGAGCCTGACTGGTCTGTAATTCTCTAATTATCATTCCTGCTCTTTCTGATGTTGGGTGCAAGCACTTGTTTTTCCACAGTTGTCTGGGACATCCCTAGATCTGCACAATCTCTGAGATGATAGAGAAAAACTTCACCATGACATGAGGCAGCTCTCTCAGCCACTCTAACCCTTCTCCCACTGCTGGTAGTCCCTCTTTCTTAACCTTGCCTCTAAGAAGAGAGGCCTGGGGCACTTTGCTGGTCAAGGCAGAGGCAAAAAGGCACTGAGACCATCAGCCTGATGTCTGTCACTAGACCAGCTGCCCTGTTTAGCACCAGGCCATTGCTTTCCCTGCAGTCTTTCAGTCCTTATGTTGCAGCTGAACTCCTCCTGGTCTTGATGTCATTTGCTGCTTTCAACTGTAGCTGAGCTCTGGCTTTCCTAACACCATTTCTGTGTGCCTGCACAATGCTGCTATAGTCCCTGTTTGTAGCTGGCCCCAGGTTTCACCTGTTCTGTGTTATAGATGAGGTCAGTCATGAATTCCCTGCACGTTTTCCTCAATATTGGATTGAACTGTTCTTGTACTGTCAATTTGTCAACTGATTTCTCTCTGCTGCTTTTTAATGAGAGAGTAATGGGTAGTCTGGCCCTTTTTTTCCCCATGTACCTGAGATTAGTCCTGTGAAGTCTAGAAAATTGGAAAGCATATATGAGTTAGCATTTAAATGTCAATAAAGTATTTTGTAAATTTTGTTTTCAGCTGAAATTTGATTTGATGCGTTGTTACTGCCTATACTAACCAGGGTGTAGAAGTAAACAGGTAATAAGATCTGCAGTAATTTTAAACTTCTGTGTAGCATTTATCCCATCTGTGCTGAAAACTCCTAGATGTAAGGGAAAGGAACAATCCATGAAAACAGTTTAAATTTGCCACACTACATTCTCTCCTATTAAATATTTTCCTCTCTTGCAGTTGGTGAGGCCTACAAGGAGATGCTGGTAGCTGACAACCTTGATATCAACAACATGAGGCATAAAATCAGAGATTACTCACTTTCTGGAGCATACAGAAAAATTATCATTCGGCCTCAGAATGTCAATTGGTGAGTGGGAGCATAAGGGAAATTACACTTGAGTTGACAGCACAGAGTTTATTTAAGTACAAAACAACATGAGACTGATCCATGGGACAAGCACAGAGGCTGAAACATAGCTAGAAAGGAATCTCTCTGCCCTTCTCTCATGTTTTTAATGCAGCTGAAGTGGAACTATACCCTTATTTCTTCCTTGGTTCTCTCATTCTGTGGTGGAGGAGTATCAAGACATCTTATCTAGTTGTTCACTCCTTCCAAGGGCTTGCCTGAACACTTCATAGGTAATTACTTATGTTGAGAAAATGGTAGAAAATACTCAAAACAGGATTTTTTTTGTAGTCTTGCTATGAGAAAGTTGGTCTCCAATTACCTGTCAGTCAGAAAAATTTGTATCCCTTAACCCTACTAAATCACTATTGTTGGAGATACAACCTAGTTTTCATATGGCAACCTTTTAAACAGGGAACTGTACAAATGTGCAGAAAGACATGATCACTGATGCACAGAATTAAATACAGAGGCTTTAGGAGAGAGCACAAAAATAGAAATACTTATATACTTGAAACATCAGCACTAATTAATATTAAGCTTGTCTACTTCCCAGTTAGTTTTTCAGCCTCATGGTTACATACAGGATTTCTGTTAAATGAATGGCAGAAACCATGGAATGTGTCCCTTTCAAAGTTTGGATGACTATTGAAAGGCTTCAGTCCTGCTAGGTACTCTTAGAGTTGACACCATTGTTCCCTTAATTTAATGAGCTATACTTCTTGTATAGCTGGAAATTCTGTCAGCACACAAGGGCAAACAGATGAGTTATGCAAAGAAACTTCTCACTAACTTAAAATGTTTTTTTAATCTTCATAAAGCCAGGGCAAGTCTTCTACATAAAGCTCTACCCATTATTTTGCCTAATTCAATTTCAGTTGTAAATGCCAAATTGCAATAATAATAACAACAACAAAATAGTGTTATAATAATACATATTTATATAAAATGTGTTAACCTAAATGGTTTAAAGTAATGATAAATTTTATGTATATTATAAAGGGAAGTTGTTGCATATGATGATCCTAAAATCCCATTATTTACTACGGATCTGGATAAACTGGAAGGAAAACCATTACCAGTTCTCCCTACAGGTAAGTTGACTTTTTGCTGGTTTGCAAATTGGAAGTTAGATCTGGCTGTTGCTTTCAACTGCTACATATTCAAAGCTCCTTTAAGGAAGAGCTTTCATTTAACTGTTGCTTGTTAAGCAGTGGTAACAATGACATCTAAGGCCAGGCATCTAAATAAGGACCCTGATTTCTCAAGGGTGCAAACCAGCTCTCCAGCATCTGTATTGACTGTTACATTTTCTTACAGGCATCTGTAAAATCAAGTAGATGCTTAACAGTAAGTGTCTGCTATTAACAAAGGTGGAATTAAGTCACAAATTGTCTGTATACTGAACTTGTATTATTGGTGCTGAGCACAGATGACTGAAATACTTAACTCTGGTCACAAGGTGTTTTAACACTGCTTTCCAGGCTAGGGATTAAGTCTGAAAGAATGAATGTGTGCTTTTAGAAGAAGAAAACTCTGAAACCACAACTTTGTCCTGAGAGAAAATGTTAAAAAATGGTTTCACGGAATTTTTCACTGTGGAGTATAAACAGGAGTGTGATGATGGTGGTTGTTTTGCTTTATGGGCAGGGGAAGTTGGTTGTGGAAGCTGTTAGTTCAGTTTAGATGGCATCTGGAATAAGCATTATATATGACCTTAACCACTTATTCTTGCTTTTTGTCTCTTGTACCTGCTAATAGATGGCAAATTCAGGGCACTAAAGATGGAGTTCTCCCTTCCCCCCTCCACTTATGCTACCATGGCGATTCGAGAAGTTTTGAAAATGGACACAAGCATAAAAAACCAGACACAACTGAATACTACCTGGCTGCGCTGAATGAACTGCAGGATGACTTAATTTTAACAAAGTGTTTTCTTATTTACACGTTCTGTACAAATCTTTAAAGAGTCACAGTAAGAGATTTGTATTTTTTTAAGTTTTTTAGTGCTAGCATTTAACTTCAGTAGTCCTTTGCAAGATGGTGACTGTAATATAATACAGATTTTAGTGACTGGTGCTTTTTACTGAATGAGTAAGTTACCTGAGCTGTAACATGGGCGCATCTTTAGAATTGTGCTTATAATGGCATTAGACTTGGAAGAATGTTTAGCTTGCTTTCTTTGGGCAAGCACTGAATGTTTTCATGAGGAAGACTTCAGCCACTCTTGAAGTCTTTTCAAATATAATGCATTACATGGGGAAAGAAGGATTACAACAAAATTAAGATACTGATGAACATATGTATTGCTGGAGTTTTGCTGGTAGCATTTGCACTGATGCGGTAGCAGATTCTGTTAGCAAGGCTTTTGTGTGCTGTAAAGCTGTACAGCTCTTTTAAATAGTTCCACTTTTCATTGAGAAAATACTTGTATTTTCCAGCTAATACCTGTACCAAAGAACAGGTACTAAAAATAAACTAACCTGAAACTCTGAGCAGTAAGTGCTTCCTTTGCGCCTGTCCCTTGCCCCTTGCTGGCGAGGAACGAGCCGGCCTTCGTCTTGGGGGGAAAAAAAACATTGTGCAGCTGTTCTAAAGAGCCCTGGCCTTTTCAGCCTAGTGCAAACCTGTGCTGCAGTCCCGTCGCCCGCCACAGCGGCTGCGTGCGGAGGGGTGGGGAGGCCGTGAGGTGCAAGACCGCGTCCCTGGGGCCGGGACAGCCCCCGAGCGGGCCGCGGCTCTGGCCGGGCCGTGTCCCTGTGAGCACGGGGAGGGGACAGTCCTGGAACCGGCTGGCCGCGGCTCTGGCCGGGCTGTGTCCCTGTGAGCACGGGGAGGGGACAGCCTGGAACCGGCTGGCCGCGGCTCTGGCCGGGCTGTGTCCCTTTCAGCACGAGCCGGGCCAGCCCCAGAGCCGGCGGACTGCAGCTCTCGCCGGGCCGTGTCCCTGTGAGCCCGGGCAGAGCCAGTCCCCGAGCCGTGGGCCGCGGCTCTGGCCAGGCCGTGTCCCTGTGAGCGCGGGCCGGGGCAGCCCCGAGCCGGCGGGCAGTGGCTCCGCCGGGCCGTGTCCCTGTGAGCGCGGGCCGGGGCAGCCCCGAGCCGGCGGGTGGGGAGCTGGGCCCCGGGAGCGGCGCCGCGCCTGCGCCCCGCGCTCCGTCACCCGCGGCGCTGCTGACGCGGCGGGGGCGGTGCCGCGGCCGCCGGGACCCGCGGGGAGCGCGCTGAGGGCTCCGGGCGGCGGCTCCCGCGCCCTCCCGTCCCCGCGGCGCCGTCCTGCGAGGGGAAGCGGCGGCTCGTCGGCCGTGGTGGGGAAGGAAGGGCTCGCCGAGCCGCCGCCCGGCTGAGGGGCTGCCCGGCCGCCCAGCCCGGGCCGCGGTCGGTGGCGCTCCGCTCGCAGCCTCCCGGAGCCCGCAGAGCCTCCAGCCGGCCCTCGGAAGGGCCCGGCCCTCTGGCCCAGGTGGGTGCTGAGCAGGCAGCTGGCGGGAGATTTGCGCCCACACACCTGTTCCTTTATCGTGTAACCCGGTCCTTTCCACTAAATATGCAAAGAGCACCGTTTGGTTAGTTTTTTTCCTGCTGCATGATGTTTACATTGCTGCAAACAGGAATTTTACTGCTCTGCTTTCTTTATTCGATTATTCCTCTGCAGCACCCTTGGTCACCCAGTTTGTTCTGCCTGGTTCTCTCTATTGCGTCTGCAACTCCGGCTCATTAGCGGCGCCACTTTCTCACTGCTGCTGTCAGTTTGATAGGGATTTAAACTTAATTAAAGGTAGTAGCAGGCAGAGTGCAAGCGTATCGGACTTTTTTTTTAAATACTGTTTTGAAAGTGACACGAAGAAGTTGAGGATTGAACTGCCAACTAGCCAAACAGTTGTCATTGTTGCCTTTTTTGTTTCACTGTGAACATCCTGTCAATGTCAGGTTTCTCTGGATGCTGCCAAATGTGTGGATCAGCAAGTGTCTTTTATGTTATACTGTGTGGAGTTTTTTTTTGGTCAATATTTGATTTAAATGTATTTGCTTTCCAAATTATTGTAAGGCCCACATGGATGCTTTGCTAGTAACACAATTGTTATGAGTTGGTAACTCTGAAATTTCCTAAACTTATGAAGAGGGAAAGTGGAGCATAATCTTCTTTTGCATTTTACAATTTTTTGTAGTTTTCATTACGTTTTCTATATTATTTATGTAGGAACTACGTATTTCTTGAACTATTTTTAATAAAATTCATGCTTTTGGGGAAGGAAGAAAGTAACAGGTGTGTTTCTCTTTGGTAGTTAATATCTATTAAATTACCAATTGGATATGTCAGCAAGGTTTTATCAGACCTGAATTAAGCCAGCAAATTGTCTTACTTAAGGCAGTATAATTCATGAATATGGTATTTCAGTCTCAGTTTAAATATAACTGCACAGCTTTTCATGGAGTTTTGTTCCTCAATAGATAATATTTGTGCTTAGTGTTGGCTAATTAGAAATTGTATACTCTGTATTGCAGAAAAAGAAACCATGGCAAGCATTGCTGTTGGAAAGAAAGAAGTCACTAGAGATCTAGACCACTGTGATATCCCATTCTATGTTTCTGAATTTGTGGAAAGAGAACTTGGAAATGACTATGATTCCCTGGGGAAGCTAGACAGCCTGATTGAAAAGCTATCTGAAAACAAAAAGCACTTAGAAGAACAGGTAAGCATCTTTCTGCTTCATTTTGTTTCTTCTGAACACGCTGTAGGACTGATTGAGACTCTGAAACGAAGTGAAATGTATCAGTGGGCCTGATACACAGTGGCACTGCTCTGCACAGTGCAGTGGTTTTGTGTCTGCCTTAACGCATCTCCGTCAATGCAGGTACTTACAGTTTCATCAGAAGTCCCTAAAAGAATTCAGAATGCCTTAAAGAATGCAGAAGATTCCAAAAAGTCTCTGAGTCAGCTTCTGGAGGAGGAGACTGCTCTGTCAGAGTCCATCAACAGGCACTTGCTGGAAGCTGAGCCATGGATGGAGGACCTGGATGTGCTGATAGGTCAGGTGGAGGAGATCGAGCGACACCTGGCCTACCTCCAGTGGATTTCTCGCATAGAAGAGCTCAGGTACTTCTGAGTGCTGTGTGTGTGTTCTGAGACTGGTGACCTGCTTTATCCCCTTATTAAAATATTTCAAATTCAAGAAGGTTTTGTCTTTACTTTTCAATATCCGAATGATTCTTTTCTGTTGTTGTTAATGAATATTTGGCCTTGTCTTTTTTGTGTTTTGTAGTGATAGCATTCAGCAATATCTGATGACCAACAATGTTCCAGAGGCAGCCAGTACTCTAGCATTCATGGCAGAGCTGGATATTAAACTTCAGGACTCATCTTGTTCTCATCTTCTTGCTTTTGTGAGATCCACTGTTAAATTCTGGCATAAAATCCTTAAGGACAAATTGACAAGGTAACAGAGATACTGTGACCCCCTCATCTTTACATTGTATTGTCAGTTGGTGTCCGAGTGTGTTTATATTTTGTGTTGCAGTGACTTTGAGGAGGTGCTGACCCAGCTCCGCTGGCCCTTTGTGGGGCCACCTCAGTCCCAGGCATTTGGCCTTGCTGCACCAGCCAACGCTCCTGAGGTGTACAGCAACCTGGAGATGCTGTTCTGTCAGCTTCTGAAACTGCAAACCTCGTATCCTTTTCAATTCTTGCAGTGTATTTTAGCAAGAATAAAAACTGTTAGAGATGCACATCCTCAAGTAGAATTATTTAAAATTTTATTCTCCCTAAAGACAGAAGATAATTTATGTTACTTTGTATTAACATTAGAATGTTGTGGGGATTTGGTTTTGTTTTGTTTTATTTGGGGTTTTTTTGGCATTTAGAAAATGTCAAGTGCCAAAGTTGTCCTTTTTGTCAGTAGAAACATTTTAACTCCAAGTCATCAGATCCAGTGCTCTCATGGTAGCTGACAGTGTAGGTTGCATGAGCATTTGGCCTGACACTGTTTGGAACCATTACCCATGCATGTTAATGAAAAAAAGGTGATGTGTGTTTTATTAGACACAGTTAATACTTTTCTTTTTATAGCCCTATGTGAAATAACCTTTAATCAATTTAATATGCCCTGCCCCAGAAGGAAAAAAAAGAGAAAACATACATGTCTTGGAAGAAGACTTTACGAAAAGGGGAGACTGCAGGAGGATTTCTGTTGTGCAGCAATCATAGTCTGCCTTTGAGGTTGCTCAGAGGGCACTGCTGCTCATTCTGTCCCTGATCTTTATGAATTAAATAATTCACAAAAGATCAGTTAAAACTAAAGCTCAACTAAGCCTTTGTGTGTATGTGTGACTGTGACTTGTGGCTGCTTTTTTTTTTTCTTTTTAATTGTGTAGTGGAAAGATGCAAGGCCATTGTGCACAATCCTGAGTTGGTAACAATTTTGGTTTGGCAGAGTGGCTCACTTAAATCCATTAGATGAAAATGGGAATTCATATGTTGCATTTATTAATCCCAGGAGTCTTTGTCCTCCTTTAACAAATATGAATAAGTGTGTCTCTTGGACAGCCACTGTGTTTGTTTCTGACAATGGTGGTTTGCTGGGTACTTACAAGTTTCCTAAATCAGACTTAAGGGACATGTATTGTCATTGAATAAATAAACCCTAAAGGCCTGAGTTATATTTAATACTACATAAAGTAGAATATTTTGAGTATCTTTTATAAGGAATTGTATTGTTTTCATAGTACTGCCTTCAGTCAATAGTGTAGAACTAAGCAGTGTTCATTTTTATAAACCTATCCTACTGAAATGATGATGCTGGGGTAACTCAACACTTACATCCATCCTTGACTGTCAATCTTAGAGATGAGCTGTTAACCAAACCCAAACAACTGCCAGAAAAGTACCCTTTACCCCCTTCACCACCAGTCATCCTTCCAATGCAGATCATGCTGAATCCTCTTCAGAAAAGATTCAAGTATCATTTCACTGGAAATAAACAAACCAATGTTCTTAACAAGGTATGGGAGAAAGTGGTTTGACATTTCGAAACTGCTTGGTAAGCAACCTCTAGATTGCTGTGTTTAAATTGTATAGATTTCACATTTTCCAAAATCAGGATTCTTCAAATCTGTGCAGCTCTTGTGCCTACCTAAGTGTGGACAGACATCAAGATAGCACTTGGAGACCTTTCAGAGACACAGGCATTTTCTCTGGGTGAGGCAGTATTTTTCCCTTGCCCAGACCCTTCATAAACCATCGTTACAATCTTAGACTGACTCCCATCTGTTCACAGGTTTTGATTAATTTCCTCTGTCTTGTTGCAAGTGGTTTTGCACTGTTCTGTATTTCTTGAGCTCAAAGGCTGTGACTTTGATTTTTGGCACTATGTTTTGCTCCCTTCATGTAACTGAAAATGTTGGATATGAAATGTGATTAGTCTAAAGGTATTGTTAAATAATTATTTTTTTATTGGGTTGAATTATTAAGTTGACATAAAAGAAGAGATGCTGAGTTTATCAGTTGGAAACTGACTCATTTTTTGTGTGAATTGCCTTCAAAGACTGAGGATTTTTATCTGAGAATTACCATTGGAATAGCTTTCATTGCATTTATGCCAGTGGAGCAGAGTTTAAGAGCTGTTTTGTAACAGTCCTGTTGCCCAGGTCTGCTTATGATCACCATCTTGTGTAAATGTAAATGCATTTGCAATCTTGACAGATGCTACTAAAATACTGTTGTCTATGTTAGTGGGAAAGAGGTGTTTTAGATATGAACAAAATTATTTTAAAGGCAAATGGAAAATCCATGTTCAAGACATTGAATTTGCAAACAATAGGTGAACAATTATTTTAAAAATAAGAACTTACTAAGAAAATGTTACAGGGAATCTATTGTCAGGTCAGAAAGATATTTCAACAGGGCATTGCTGAAATTTGGTTTAGGTTTTTTGTTTAGCAATTACTTGGATAATGCAATAAAGAAAATATCAATGTGAAATATTTAAAAGACAGCAACCTGGACAAGATTAACAGTATTTCAGAGGAGAGGCTCAGAGTTCACAGTGACCTTGCCCAGCTGGGGAAGGACTGTCAAAAAAACTCAACAATCCAAGCATGATAAAATTAATGAGACAAGTGAAAATGAATACAGAGGTGAGAAACAGACACACAGAATGTGAGTGCACCTCAGCAGAATGTTCTTTAGCTGTTGGGAGTGAGGAAACAGGAACTGCTTCCAGTTGCACTAACACTGAAAGAAGTGTTCATCAAAACCTGCAGCCCATACTTTAAAGTGTTGAAACTTGAAAAAACTTAAAGGCATTAAAATGTGAAATGGGAGGGTGATAGATTCCCTACTTCTAGGGAAAGGTGGGGCTGAGGTTAGGTACAATAACAATGAAAGCAGAGCTTTTCTCAGGAGCACATCCTTTTTGTTGTACCAAGAAATAAGGGCCACACAGGAGAACAGGAAGGAGTATATGAAGCAGAAACAAGGCTCTCATGAGTGAGAAAGCAGTAGAGAAAGGGGAAATAAAAATGCAACTTTTGCTTGAGAAACACAATATTTGGTACATTTAAGACAATGAAAATCCAGAAATATTTTTCTGATAATGCTTTTATATAAATGAAAGTTAAGTAAAACAGAGTAAAAAACTTGTGTGACCTGAGATCACGAGAAGGCAAGGAAAGAGAGTTGTATTTTTTAGAAATTTGTCCTAAAATACTAGTAGCACTTGAATAAATGTTTGGATGCATTTAATAATTTCTTTTCTTTTTTTAAATAAGCCTGAGTGGTATTTAACACAAGTACTTATGTGGATTGGAAATCATTCAAAGTTCCTTGATGACAAAATCCAGCCAATACTGGACAAGGCAGGATCTTCAGTGAATGCTGGGGTAAGTAATGAAATGGTTTGTAAATGTGAATATAAATATCTAAGTCAGCTTCTGATAGGTATTTGGCCCATTTCCACTGAAATGGGTACATGGTGAGACTTAGTCTAGTAGCAGTTTCTTGTGTACATGTTTGCACATGTCAGTACTTCCTGCCTCTGACATTCACTTCTTTCCTCCCAAAGCTTGAATTCTCTCGTGCTCTAGTGATGCTGATTTTGGAGAAGTTGGCTGCTGATATTCCCTGCCTGCTGTATGATGATACACTCTTCTGTCACCTCGTGGATGAGGTCCTTCTGTTTGAGAGAGAGTTATACAGCGTCCATGGTTATCTCAGCAGCCTTCCCAGCTGCATGCACATTCTGTCAGAAGAATCCTGCTTCCAGAGGTGGCTGACAGTGGAAAAAAAATGTAAGACTTCCAGTGCATTTTGTTGGCCTTTATATTGTACAGTCACAAAGTATCTGTCTACTTACACAGCTACTCTTCTTAAATAGGATAAGTCACTTGGGCAGGGCTACTGCCAAAAACATATGAATTTCTATGCTCTGTAATTATTCTGAATAAAAATTGATTAGGTTTCAACAGTGCCTCTGTATTTTGTGGGACTCTTGCCCCTAAGCTGTATGCAATCAAGTAGGCTTATTTTTGGACAAATGTTATGTGTGTGCAGACAGAGAGGGACTTTAAATTGAAATTAGGGCGAGGTATTAGTTTTTGAGAAATGAAGAAGAAATATATTGGAAAACAGTAAGCCAACTATTAAAAAACAAAACCAACCCCCCAATCAATTCTGGTATTTAACTGTTAACTATGTTGCAAATAGATACATTGAAGCTGGTTTTGTATGAAACGAGTTGTCAGGAATTTTTTATAACCTGAAAATGCAAAATTTAACTTACTAGAGATAAGGCTTTTATGTTAGTATACTTTAGAGGGGATTTGTTACATTTTTTTTTAATTAAAAACTTAACTTGCAAGTTTTTTGCATTTCAGTTGCTCTTCAGAAAATGGACTCTATGCTTTCATCAGAGGCTGCATGGGTGTCACAGTACAAAGATATCACTGATGTAGATGAAATGAAAGTTCCAGACTGTGCTGAAACTTTTATGACTCTCTTGTTAGTTATAACAGGTAATTATATCTATGGGCTTTGCTCTTGTTTGTAATGAACAGTAAAAAACCTTCAGCTAACAGAGAGTTTACTAAATATTCATTGTCAGCAGTAGTCACCAAATAAACTAGCAAAGCTGTGATATTTGCAGTTTAATAAAAACTTCCTCTTCGTTTTGTATTTTGGACTAACTCATGCATGAGTAATCTTGACCTAGTGACATGTTTGCAAAATAATAATTATAAATATATGTTTGATATTAACCATATTCTCTCATAGTTGGCAGAATAAAATTTGTTGCAATTCAGTAATAAATTCTAATAGTCCTTTTGAATCTGTATCAATTCAGAAGCTATTAAGTAACTTCTCTTTTTTTTGCAACAGTACATAAGAGCGAGTTTGTTTTCAGGAGACCATTGCATCTTCAATTTGTCTTTCTCTGTGTGAGGATGCTTTAGGGGCCACACTGGAGGTGTGGTATTATCACACATTGCCTCAAGTGTTAGAGTACAAACTGCTCCTGGAATCAGGAGGGGGAAGAAAGTCTGCATGTTTAGCTTTTGCATGGGCAGTTTCCCTGAAAACATTGAAATATTGGCTGGTTTAAATACTGACAGCTAAATACTGACTCTATGATGCTCTCATAGCCGTGAGGTGGTGCATGTATGTACCTGATGCCTGTAATGTTTCTTTTTGAAAACTTTTATTTAGTGTTGGAAAGCCTAAAACCATTTTATTCATGTCTTTCCAGACAGATATAAGAATCTTCCAACAGCTTCCAGAAAACTGCAGTTCCTGGGCCTACAGAAGGAGTTGGTTGATGATTTCAGGATACGATTAACTCAAGTGATGAAGGAAGAGACAAGAGCTTCCTTAGGATTCCGATACTGTGCAATCCTTAATGCTGTTAACTACATAGCAACAGTGCTGGCAGACTGGGCTGACAATGTAGTAAGTAAATACTCTTCTTTAGGAAAAAAATACTCTAAAATGGACTTGGGATGTTTGTTTTGTAACAAACATTTTATTTTCAGCACTTTTTAGGTGCATTCAGGAGAATTAATTACTGAAAAAGTAGAATGAGATATAAATTTGGATTTAGTAAAAGATGTATAAATAAGGACAGGTTACTGTTTGAAGCCTAAGCTGCCAATTATAAACTTTCTAGGGAAATGCAGAGAGAGTTTGAGAAATGGAATAATCTGAAGAGACCAAAAAACCTAGTCTTTTTAACATGCTTTTTATTGTAAAAAAAAAAGAATTGATTTTGAAGATCTCAGCACCAGAGCAGCAGCCTTTGCCTGGTGCTTGAACTCCTCCCATGGCAGGAGAGCTTAGACAGATCCGTGTGTGTGTCTGTGTTGCAGCACAGTTCAGGTGTGGCCCAGAAAGGCCATTCACTGATCACTGGGAATTAGTGACTGCTGTACAACAGCCTGGTGGCAGCACAGCCTGGTGAGGAATTGCAGCTTTGCTGCAGCTGTTGCTGAAGGTCAAAAATCCTTTTACACATGGAGTGTGCAGAATAAGGCATTGTGTGGGCTGTGGGCTGCCTCCAAACCCTTCCTGTCTTCACAGGAACCTGTGGCTCTAGCAGGGGATAATCTTGACTGGACAGGACAGCAGCCTTCATGCAGTTGTTTAACTGCATCTACTAGTGTCTTGATCTGCTAAAAAGCAAAACCAACAAGCTGTTGCCACAATGAACTCAATAAACTAAATTTGTTTTCTTGCTGTTGTCAGCACAGTAGATTTATGATTCAATGAATAATCACTGCTAAAAAAATTACAATTAAAGTTTACTTTGGCAAATCTTAAAGAGGCCAAGGTAGGGTATTTTAAAAGCATGCTGCTGTCAGTCTTAAAATATCTTTTCAATGTTTCTTTACATCTCTTCCCTTTACCTATCTGCTGTTGTATCTGAAACCAGTATCAGTTCCCATCACTAGGATTAAACCACCATGTTTTGTTTTTCACTAAATCAGGACCACAGGGAAAGATAAGAAAGTGTTTTTAAAATCTTAAATTTTTATCTTTTTATAAATGTGCCAGAGGAAAGTGCTTTCTACAACTGTCTAACAAAGTACCAATGAAAAGTTCAAGGAGTAAGATTACTTTCTGTGCTGTTCCTCTCTGGTTTTGTTTGCCTAGTTCTTCTTGCAGCTGCAGCAGGCCGAGCTAGAGGTCCGTGCAGAAAGTGACACCATGAGCCAGCTGCAGCTGGGCCAGCTGGCGTCCATGGAGAGCTCTGTCTTTGATGACATGATCAACCTCCTGGAGCGCCTCAAGCACGACATGCTGACACGACAAGTAGATCATGTCTTCAGAGAGGTCAAAGATGCTGCAAAGCTCTACAAAAAAGAGAGGTGATTCTGTTTATTTCATCTCTTTGCATATTACAGGATTATTTCTTGTTAAAAATATTGAGGTAAGTAAAGGCAAGAATAGATAATAGGCGGTATTTTTTTTTTCTGGAGTAGGAAAGCTGCAGGGTAATAAGTGTGTAAAATTCTCTTTATTCTTACCTGGGGACAATTGTCATGCTATGTTTTCTAAAGTAGTTCCACAATTACTGGATGTATTAGTTTAAATTCCTAGGAAAGATTCTAGATAGTTCTAGTTTACTATTTTGAGCAGGAATTATTTTCTTCATAGTAGTATTGTGGATTTTATGCAAAATGGCCTGTCATGACTGTTCTGTCTTCACAGACTCCTAGGGCTTCTTGAATATTTTCTTCTGAGTAGAATTTCTGAAGTATTTCATAAAAGGAATAGAACTCAAATGATTTTCAGATTAGATGGGGTTCCCTAGAATGACATGTTCAGAGATTTATAACTAAAGCATGAGTTTAATACTAAATGAAATTCAAACACAGCATTAGACTGATAACTTTTAGATTAGAAATGGGAAAGGATTGTCTCTGAAACATTGTAAATGGGTAAGATTTTTCTTTAAAGGGTAATTTGAACTTCAGTTGTTGTAACATGAATAATTTCACTCTAATGACTGCAGTGCAATGGTTTCTTTAGGTGGTTGTCCTTGCCCTCTCAAGCAGAGCAAGCAGTGATGTCCCTGTCGAGCACGGCGTGCCCGATGCTGCAGACGCTGCGAGACCGTTTGCTGCAGCTGGAGCAGCAGCTCTGCCACTCTCTGTTCAAAATCTTCTGGCAAATGCTTGCAGAGAAAGTGGATCTGCACATCTACCAGGAGGTGGGTATCAGAGTGACCTGTGCAGTGCCAGGCAGGTGTCAGTGCCTGGCTCAAACAGCAGATGCTCCTCTTTGTGTTTGCAGATCATTATGGCAAATCATTTCAATGAAGGAGGAGCAGCACAACTCCACTTCGACATGAGTCGGAATTTGTTCCCCCTGTTTTCACATTACTGCAAGAGGCCAGAAAACTACTTCAAGCAGTAAGTAGGCAAACTTCTGATCTACTGGTATTTCAGAAGTTGAGTGTCCAGAGAAATGAAAGTGTTCTACTTAAAACCAAGATTTTTTTCAGTGAGTTTTGATCCACACTTTAAAAGTGTGGATCATTTATGTGTGTGATGTTTTCAACTAGGAAAGTTGATTCTGCAGCATGTCCTCACACAGCAGCAGACTGTGGCATGTGTCTTGAAGTATTCTGTACAGTCAGGATGTCTAGATAAAATTATGGAAGGAATATTAAGTAGCACAAACCTCTGGTTCTGGGCCCAAAGAAACTAGTGAAAGATACAGTTACAACACAACAAACTTTATTGTTAGAAGGATCACTTTAAACTGTTTTCCTCAGGATTGCCTTGTGAGGCAGTCTAGTTGCTGTCAGGGATGAGAAGCTGCTACTTTATTTCTGGCTAGCCTATTTCACTAGCCCAGAGTGTCCTCAATAGACCAGCATCAAAATCCTCAGCTGACTGAGACTGAAATCTGAATATTTTTAAACCAACATGGAGCATGGAAGGGTTTTTTGTTACACTTAAATTTGTGCTGCTTACATTAATCCATGTAACTTTTCCTCTAGCATAAAAGAAGCCTGCATTATCCTGAACCTGAATATTGGCTCTGCCTTGCTTCTGAAGGATGTCCTGCAGTCAGCTTCAGAAAATGAACCATTAAAGCCCAGCCAGCCATCTGCAACAGCAGCACTAAATGAACTTGGAGTTTATAAACTGGCTCAAAGGGATGTTGAGATTCTTCTCAGTTTGAGAGCTAACTGGCCAAATACAGGAAAATAAAGACTTCAAAAATGGTTAATAACGTGGTCTAGATTACATATTCCAAGCAAAAATCTTGTAATATACTTATTTCTTTCATTTCTTATGCTGATTGTTTTAATTAAATCTTATGCCTTATTCTACGCAGTTCAAAGAAAAAATTCAAGATGCTACTGACTTGGTGTTGAATTGTGCAGATCTTATTTTCCACGGCCACCTTGCCATTGGAAGCTAAAACTGTTCATCTCTAATGAATAATCTGCCTTGTCTGCATCATTCTAAGGAACAGAGTATTTACAGTGTAAATGCAGTTTTGTACACGTGGGCTAATGTCCTCTGTGAACTGGTCAGTCTTGAGTTAAAGACAGATGTTTTAGATCTCCAAATTCCAGATAATGGATGTTCTGTATTAAAATGTAGATAATCAATGCAGAAGGAAGGAATATGTCACTGCTTTCTTCATAGAAATTAAGATAGTCTTTTACTGAAAAAACAATAGCCTAATTTCTTTTAAAAAGTTTCTTCTTATAAATTGAACATTGTGTGCTAAGTTTGAAAATACCACTTGGAAGTGCCACCTGCATTTACGTGTGGACATTTGTCATAACTTGTTGAAGTTGTTTTTTCCTTAAAAACACCCAAAAACCAAAATGTAGCACAAGCCCAAAAACCAACTTTTATTTTATTGAGTGCTAATGAGCCAACAGGTAACAATCCTTTACTGTAAACTATGACCTGAAGGAGGAAACTCCAAAATACTATTTCAGTTGCAAAAGAGATCTCTACTTTTTTTTTTTTTTAAACTATTTAATTATATTAAGAACAGCAATTCTTAACTATACTCCCTCCAGTGCCTGCTGGACATGCACATGTTCTTGTCACTTGTCCTCTTCAGCTGATTGCTCCACTGAAGGGCAGGGAAGATGAGAAAAAGAGAAAAGAGAATATTGCTTAAAATCAACTCTTCACAGCTGACAAACCAGAAGAAAAACTGGGGAAGATGCCTGTTTTTAATATATATAGCAGACCACTGCTGAAACTAATACACAGACCAGCTCTCCAGCATCTTTTTCTTCCTAAGACAGAAAAAGAAAATCTCTAGTTAGATAATGAGGATAATTAGTTCCTTACCTTTCAGCAATTGCAACAGTTACTAAGAAATTGCTCCTAGAACCATACCTTGACTGTGAGGAATTATTTGAACTCTGAACTTATTTCATCTCCAGCTATGCTACCACCCCTGACAAAAATGACAACAGGGTCTCACTGTTCCACATTTCTAGATCAATATTTTAACCCCTGGGCTGCCTGATGACTTCACTCTGACCTGAGAGGTGGGTACCGTGAGAGGATCCTGAAACTGAGGATGGAGGGCATGGAGTTTGGTTCACCTTACAGCAAGGCAAGAAGGTCAGGCACTAACTGACCTCTTTTTTAACCTTGCAATACAAAGTGACACAGTCGAGCTTGCTTAAACTAGCAATTTAACTATCTGTTAATTATGTAAGCTTTGTATATCAAAAATAAATCTCAGTAAAATATCTCCTATGCATATGTCCCCCCCCCAAAAAAAAACCCAAAAACCAACACCACTATTTCAATTAAGCTTACATTCCTTCCTTGAATTCATCCAGTGTGATCTCCACATCGTCTTCTAGCTCCAAATCCTCAGTGCTCAGTCCCAAAGTTTTAAGGGCTAAAGTTAACAAAAGAGAATTTCTTGTGCAAGTTTTTGGAAAGACAAATTTAAATTTAAAGGTGCCTAGATCTAACAGAAGGTAAATGTGTGTAACATAACAACATGTAACTTGAACGCAGGAAACTTAACCACATGTAACTTTTTTCAACCTTCCAAGTTCCAGATCGTGTGGGCAGCTGTGTGGATAATTTTGAAGTATACAGATGGGTAATTTTGTGGCTATTTTAACAGTTCTGCGCAAGGGAGCAGTTTGGTGAGGCCGGGAGCAGGCGGACGCACCTTCCCTGTACTGCGCGGGCCGGATGGAGCCCTGGCCCAGGACATCCAGCAGGCCGAACATGGCCTCCACGTTGGCCTCGTCCATGAGGAACGGGTACTCGCCCTCGGCTCGCCTGCCAGCCTTCACCCGCTCCAGCACCTGGATCAGGAACTCTCGTGGCCGCTCTGCAAGGAGGTCAGAGTGCCCGCGGGCACCGGGCCTCAGCCGGGGCGCGGAGGCCGCGCAGCCCCGCCGCCCCCGCTGCCCCCGCTGCCGGGCCTGCGCGCACCGGGCCGGTGGAAGAGCAGCAGCGCTCCGAGGCGGTGCAGCAGCTCGGGCAGCCGGTGCCGCCGCAGGTACTCGCGGCTCTCCTCCTCGCCCGCCGCCATCCCGCGCTGCCGGGGCGGCCTGAGGGGAGCAGCGGCGGGAGCCGGGCGGGCACGGGCAGGAGCAGGGCGAGCAGAGGAGCCCGAGGCGGCGGCTCCGACCGCGGGACGCTCCGCGGGGGCAGCGGGAAGGGAAGGGAAGGAAGAACTGACTGACTTTCCTGGAAGTCGTCACGGTAGCACCGGAACAGCCACGCCTCGCTCCCCGCTGGGTCCCGGCTCTGCCTTGGCTCGTGGGGAAAGCGAATCACCCGCGGTCGGTCCTTGGTAACGCCTGTGCGGGTGCTGAGGGCCTGTTAGTCCGGAGGAGACTCATGGTATCCCCCTCAATGCATGTAAATGTCTCAAAGGGCCGTGCCAAGAAGATGTGTCAGACTCTTTTCAGTGGTGCCAGCGAAAGGACGGGTAGCATTGGCCATAAATGAAACACAAGAAGTTCCACCTCGGCAGAGCACTGGAACAGGCTGCCCAGGGCGGTGGCGGAGTCTCCCTCTCCGGAGACATTCCGGACCCGCCGGGATGTGCTCCGGTGTCACCGGCGCAGTGACCGTGCCCTGGCAGCGGGGCTGGCCGGGTGACCTCCAGGGCTCCCTCCCAAGGGTTCTGTGATTCTGTGTTCTCACCTCCAGCCACGTCTCCTTCCACCCACCGGCGGTACCACCTTCCTCACCTCCCGCCGTTCCCAGGCACAGCCCCGGTTCATCCCGCCCTGGGAGGGGCTGCCAGGATGTTCCCGGAGTTCTACGAGGGGCAAAACCAGTGGCCAGCAACTGAGAGTAAGAGAGCTTACATTTTAAAACCATTATTAAGTCTTGCAACATAACCTGTGCAAAACTGAAGAGACATCAAAGAAGCTTTTGACTGTACTACCCACTGCTAATAGGACAACCATAATCAAGTAAACCATTCCACTAAAACAAACAAACAAACAAACAAAACTAAGGAAATCTACAACGATATAGCTATCGGCCATCAAATAAAATCAGACAATGATAAATGAGCATGTAGTAAAGCAGAGTAGTATTCCTGTGAAAAATCTAGTGCTAAATATAATTGACTATTTGCCAAAACTAAAATATCACAAGACATTAATAGAATTCACTTAATTTTTTCTTAGATAAAGTAGGAGAAAGGCAGCATCCAAAGCTGCAGAGATTGTACAGCCATGTGCTGTCTCTATTCTCTGTTATTTTAAACTGACTATGCTACCTGCTTTTAGTCTCAATTAGGGCTAGAGGAACTGTAGGTTTGTAGCAGTTGCCTCTTATGACAGTTGCCAGGCAGTGATGGAAACCTCCTTCTCCTGAGTAAAACATTACTCTGTCCATTCCTGCATTTGTCTTTCTATGCCTTTCTGCAGAGTTTGCAAAGCATTAGCAAAAATTTTTCCAAAAAAAGAGCCATAGGAGAAAGTGTAGATTGAAATGTGGAGAAGTACAAACAGGAGAAGAGCTGGAGCAGAGGAGAAATAAAGATGTGGAAAATACATTCTTGAAGATGAGAACCTAAGGATAGGAAGACTGACAGGAAAAGAAGGAGCAAGTGAAATACTGGTAGGTAGGTCAGTCAGTGTTTGGGTGAAGGAAACCCAGCATCTGGCAAAGGATGTTTCTCCTTTAGTAGTCAACAAAGATAAACAGTAGAAATACATGTTAAGGCTAAAATTTTAAGAATAAGCACAAGAATTATGGATTTAAGTTTGTATCCCTGAGGAATGGTTAAAAAAAATCTCTAAACAGAGCAATCACAGTTTGATTTACAACTAGAAATGTATTTTTAAAAATTCTATTTCACTATTAGGGAATTATAATTTATTTACTCAAAAATATTCTGATGAAGAATCATGTATTTATTATTTACATAAGAAATTATTATCCTCAGTTCATATAATGATAGTACCTGCTATATATATGGATCCTAAAGTATGATATTTCAGGATAATTTGCAAGGAGCTCCCATGGGCTATTGTAAGGTAAACTGAACTTCTGGTGGCTGAGAAAAACAGGATTTGACACACACCTGAAAGTATTCTGGGTCCATTATAGAGGTGCTGCTAAATAAGTTTTAATAAAGAACTAAAGGACCAAATTATTTTCATCTGTTTAAAGCACCCTGGTTATATAAATTAGATTTCTTTAAAAGGCTTAATACCTGTTGTGATAGAAGCTGAGCCTTCTACAGAATATCACTAGTAATTTAAGCCTTTTATCTAATTTAATAGGGCTAAATAGACTACAATGAGCCTTTAAGAGTTGTAATGAAGAGAAACAGGGCTGCAGGTCAGATATGCAGCTGGTTCCAGAACAACCATTTGTCTTGCAGGGTAAAACAGGCAGATGGATGTGTTCTTTCAAATGGGAGTGCCAGAAGATTGAAATCTTGGTCAGACAGGAAAAGACAGGAGCGACACAGGCTGGGAAGGATCCCTCGATGTGCCACAGGCTTCCTGTGCACAGCTGCTGAGAGCAGCTCCTTGAGGGCTTTGCTTCCCTCTGCTGCCCTGGCATTGGGAAGCACTCAGGGCTGGAGGGATTGGTGCTGCCATTGCTGAGGCTGCTCTGGCAGAGCCCCACTGCAGCTTCCCTCTGGGTGCCCCCAAGCACTTCCAAAATACAGGTGAGCTCCTCATCAGGGGAGTTTATATTGTACATTTACAGAGGAAAGTGCTCAGCTACAGAAATATTGAGCTTCTGAGTACTGATTATCCCAACAGCCAGAACTGCTTTTTTTTGTTGTTGTTTTTACTGTACAGAACAGCAGAATAATTAAGTTGAAATTTTCCTCTGGAGATCATGTGGTCAACTCCCTTTCCTCTTCAAACTGGGCTAATTTCAAAGACCAGCTCAGGTTGTTCACAGCCTTGTCAAGTTTTTACTGTCTCCAGAATGGAGACTCCCCAGCATCATTTGCTCTGTGTTCCAGTGCTCAGCTGCACAGGAATGGTACCAGCCTGTATCCTTGGCCCAAGCCCAGCTTTTCCCACAGAGAAGCAGGATAAGCAGTCCTTCACTCAGACATCCTGGGGATAGCACCTCACTGCCCAAACTGTGCCCAAAGCTCTGAGCACAGACCTGTCCAGTTAAAAACTGAAGCCAAGGTAGCAATGAGTGCACCTCTGTCACCTCCCTGTCCTCACATGTACTGGGGCCCACATTTTACTTACTTTTCCTTCCATGTTAATGTACTGGAAGTGTTCTTCACATCCCTCCCTAATTCCAACTCCAGTTGAGCTTTGGGTTTTCCTGTTTCTGTTTCAGCATGCCCGGGCAGTGTTTATTCCTCTAGGGTGCTTCCACAGTCTGTGTCCTTGCCTTTTGCCTCTGGCTTTGTCAGGAGCTCTCCATTCAGCCGTGCTGTCCTTCTCCTGTGTCTGCTCAGCTCCCTGCAGGTCAGGCTGGACTGTTCCTGTGCTGCAGCTAGCTCTCCTGGGCCCTTTAGGTCAGTCTCCTGCAGGATTCTGCCAACAGAATGTCTGCAGGAGACAAAGTCTGCTCTCCTGAATTCCAGGACTGCAGTTCAACTATTTATCTTCCTCACTTCCCTCAGAACTGTAAGCTTTGCTACACTGCAGTCGCTGCTGCCAAGGCTGCCAGCAGTGTCAGTGCTCCCAGCAGCCCTTCCCTATGTGTGAGCAGCATGTCTAGCAAAGCCCCACCCGCCTTGTTGAGCCCTTCTGTCAAAAAACTGTCCTTGATGTACTGCAGGAGTAGCTGGATCACCACTTGTGCCATCCCAGTCCTCTCCACAAGAACAAGAGCCCACAGTCATCAGTCTAAGCTGTGAATGTTGGCTTTTCTTTTCCTTTCTCCCAGTCAGCTGCAAAATAAAGGTGAAACCTGCCATCAGAAATGATGTACTGGGAAAAATAAATCAGAATTACAGAAATACTTCTTGTTTCTGAGTCAAGGAGAAGAATGTCACAACATGCCTAGATTGAGATCAGAAGACTTTACTGTAACAGAACTGTCCACTTCTCAGTGGGCTGAAAAGCCACAAAACTGATTTCCTGGAACTATGGTTGGATTCCTGCTGAAGGCAAAGGGGAAAAAAGAAGTTACTTGAGCAGGAGCCTGCTTTCTTTGAGATACACAGTGTATTTCCTGTGTAAGCATGGCTCTGAGCCCATGGCTCTTCAAAGCACAAAAACTTTTATTCCAGCAGTATCTGTAGAATGAGCTCACACTCCACAGGGTGGGAGAGATCAGAGGTCCATCTCCATTGCCTCAGTGTCTCTGACACCCCATAGTTCAAATAGAACCAAAAGGTGGGCATGCAGTTAGGAAGCAGAAGTATGGATTGTGCATCTCCAAAGGTTTGTGTTTCTGAAGAGTAACCCCTGACTTTTCCTGTACTTGATTGCAAATCCACACATCTGCTCTAACTGTAGTCACATCAGTCAGTACTTTGTAAAAGCAGAGTTACCAGGAAGAGCACTTGGTGTTACAAACACAAATCCTAAAGAAAAGTAATGTGGAAGGAGTAGCTCAAGGCAAGATTATAAAAACAACAAAAACCCCAAATGCCCAAGAAATCGCACCACAAAACTCCCCAACTGATTATGGATCAAAATAAGAGAAAACTAAAGAAAAAGGAAGGCAAATAATTGCAATTTAAGACTGGAGCTGACCAGAGGGGAAGGTTTCTTGTGTAGGCTGTTGAGAACACCTTAGAACTGAGGCAAGATATATATATATATATATATATATATATATTCTGCAGCTGTGGTGGAAAAGGCAAAGAGGTTGAGCCTGTGTAGTCATTTCCCAGTAGTGAGCTATCTCACTAACCTGTGCCATGGTGCTCCAAATCAGCACTGAGGTAATTTCCCACTGGGAAGGGATGATGGTTTCTGTTCTGCAGTGATGTCTCCTCCATCAGTTTCATCTGCTGCCTCAGTGGGGCCAGGCTGGAAACGAGCAGACACAGACAGGGGACTCCCAGGGCTGCACTCGTGTTCATCAGGCCATTCTTTGTACTTACACCAAAAGCCTTCACACCTGTGGGTTCTGTAAATGCACTTTGTCCACAATAAACAGCTTTTCTGAAAAACTACCCTGGTGATGTCACATCAACCAACTGCTCCAAGTTAGTCAAACCCAGACTGAATTTCAAAGTTCAATATGGCACATTTGGGAAATGGGCAGAGGACACAGCTGAAGGTACTGCCCCATCTCAAATCCCTACTGGTGTCCCTACCCTCAAATCTAATTCTCCTGGAACCTGATTATTATTGCTGGCAAACTTCTCCTAAAGCTTCTCTTCTCCTTTCTGTAGGGACAACAGATCACAGAGTAGACCTAAATATCTTTGGGTCAGCCATAAACAACAATACCCACACAGAAAAGAATCCAGTTTGTGTCATTTGTGGTGCCTTACAAAATGAGAACAAGAGCTCAGCACCGCCTGCCATGGATCCCTCAGGCAAGGGGCAGACTGGCACCTGCTGCTCAATGATCAGCTTTAGATTTCTTCTACTTAGAAAAGTGTCTTTTAAAAGAGATCTGCATTTGCTTTGAATAGTTGCTTTCAGGAAGTATTCAAGGAGCAAAACAGCATAGAAAGATTTGCATGAAATAAACATTCTTGTGTTCTGAAGTCTGAATGTGTTGTATGACTCTCCTCCAAATATTTCTGGAATCAGTATTTGGCATTTTTTCCAATTGTGAATCCTGACAGATTTGGAAGAATAAAACAGATCCTGGTTGCACACAGCAATGACTTCCTTCTAAAATAAATAGCTCCATGGTAAAAACAGAAGCATAAAAATGAGAGTGCAATGAATAAAGAAGTTACAGTGTGGTTTGCTTCTCTCTAAAATGGGTGATATTTAGAGCATGTTAGAGAATACAAGCAGGAGAGGAATGCTACAAGCAGAACACTTGTGCATAACCAGAAAAAGGAGGGGAAACCCAGCTCCAAATATGAGAACAGCTTACAGATAATTCCAACATACCAAAAAGAGCTAAAAAACTACTGATTCAGTTTTGGGAAGTCAGTGGTCTTCAACCTTTGCTGGCCATAGGCAGCGATGGCAAGCAGTTAAAATATCAGCCATATTCTGTTTTCTTGGCCGTAGTTTTAATTTCTAATGGCTGCTAGAAATAGCAAAGCATCTTATAAACACAGAGTTATCTTTAGCCATACATGGAGACCACTTTTATCAGATGAAACATCAGCATCTACTACTATTTAATGATATTATTTTTTTCTGTACTGAAAAAGATAAACTAAAGTTAAAAAAAAAAAAGCTTTCAAAATACAAGTATCTCAGTATCTCAGATCAAGGCATTAACTGGACACTAAAGAGGAAATTCAGGATTAGCTTTTGGGACAGGAATCAGAAAGTGCAAGACATTACACATAAAGCTGTTTACCTAGAAGGTAAAATTTCCCTCTTTCAATTCCCTTTTCCTGCAAGGCAGCCCAGCTTCCTATCTCCTCTGCCAGTTCCGAATGTGTGCACACAAAATGCAGTTTGCAATCCAAATTGCTTGCTTTTAAAAAAGGTACTGTAATTGTGAGCTTCTTCCCTACAGTATCTCCAAGACAGTTTCCAGCTGCTTCATAAAAGGAGCATGAAATGTCCATATTCCCCAGATTGCAGAAGAGGGTGGCTGCAAGAGAAAAAACTGCAATCCTCTCTGCAGAGCTGTCGAGCCAATGAACAATTTAAGTCTCATTTGATCTGTAATTGGAACAGGCTTTGCACAGAACAAGAATCTTAACGCCTAGATAAGAGCTGCGGGTTTAGTATTAATGATGATAAAAAGAGTGGTTATAAATTTGTCCTGCCCATTGAAGTGAGAATTCCTAAATCTAGCAGCTGTAACAAAGTTAATTCTTACACTGATAAGGAATGAGAAAATGCATTCAGCTAAGCAAAGGAATTTAAAAATGGTTTATCAGTGCAAAAAACCTCAGTAGCTGATCGCTGCACGCGTCTTGACATGTAAATACAGAAACATTTTAGACATGAATGCCAAAAATAATCCCAGGGCAATTCAGCCCTGTACAGAAAGCTGGGCAGATCTTTTGAACTACCGTGGAATTCTCAGTGCAGGGCATCTGCAAAGTGTATTTCAGCCTCTGGGAAAAGAAAGCGATGCACACCATTTTTGCTTTGCAAAAAGAAATAATGACAAACCCCATCTGTTTCTTACAAACATATAAATTATTTTATTTACAAAGCCATGTTACAAAAAAAAATAATAATAAAGCAAAAAACAAAAAATACAATCGCTCACTAGAGAATATCTCCAGGCCCGGTGTTGAACCATGGCAGTATCAATCAGATACATGTTTGTTCTGGTTTTCCTTTTTTAAACTGTAAGCCATAGAATTTACTATTTACACCTACTTTAGACATTTATTCTGCTTACAATTATCACAAGCATGGAATGAATTCTATTTGATACTGCTAATACATAAAGGTGCAGGACAAAGAATGAAAATACTTAGTGTTACAAAATATGGATTGTAGAAAAGAAATTGGCTGTACAAGTATGGCATTTTTTTTCTTAGAATGATTGGACATGCTTTCTTCAAAAGTCTTCTGGAAAAGGTTCTAAAATCTGTAGTAGGAAAGCACAATATAGCAGGTGCAAATTCATTTCTGTGCAACAACAGTTATTTAATATATCCCATGACTGACCAGCTATGCAAAACCCACAGAGTTTTGTTAAAGTGCCATGGGTCAACAGCATAACAAAATATAAGGTGTAAATAGAAAAATTTCTTTTTTTCTTCTTTTTTTTTAAAACAATAGTTCACTGAGAATCAGCAATAATAGAATATGCTGTATAAACTATTCTCTACAAAGGTCGATCAGCACTATTTACAATTGTTACATCGATACAAAAGAAGGCATACAAGTTATCCAAGTCGCTTTTTATGGCTGACGGGCCTATGCATTGCGTATGTGGAACAACCAAAGCTTCTGAGCCTCTATTGCTGGAAACAAATCACAAGGTTTTCAGGCAAATGGGGAAGAAAAAGAACTACAAGTGAATGCTACACTAAGAATGCATTATAGGCTGGTCCAGTTTGTATCCACTTTTTTCCCAAAGGTTTACTTCCATTTCATTTTGCAGGCTAAAATTTCCGATACATTTCATTAAATAATGATTCTTTGATGATGAAAGAACACCACGGGATTTTACTTCGTGCTTAACTTTCCTGAAATGCTGTCAGGTGTAAGCCAGTTGAAAATAAAATTTAAGCAGCATTCAAAGGACAGGCTCCATAATTCAGCTTTCCAATTAAAAGATGCATGGAAACAGCTAAAGCTTCCTAAAACTACAAAATTGCTCCTTCAGTCACTGATTAGCATTATTTCTCAGAAGCAACCACTGAATCTCACAACCACTGTTTTCCCTCAACAACTAGAAATAGCAGTTCATTGATTACAGAGGATGACTTTGTTACTGAGATTTTTAAAATCCTGCAGTTTTATAACTCAAAATAAATTAAAAAAAAATCAACATAGTACTGCTCCTAAAACTGAACAAGACAAAAATTGTGCAAAAATAACAAAGATATGTACACATTTTTCAGTCTGAAGAAATGTACAATAAAAACATAATTCAAAGAACATTTTAAAAATATAAACATTGCTTAAACTTTCCTAAGTTTCATACTGTTTCTGAAACTATACCGGTCAGTTAGCTCTGAAGTATAGCAAAACATAAATTATTACAAAATTAACACTATAAAAATTTATTTTAAGAATATTTCTAAACTTTTTTTCAAAGGGTCTAGCCTTGTTTATAATTGCTTAAACATTTTTAGTCTTAAAATTTGCCTTAACCCTTCTTTTTTTAAAAAAGAAAGTAGTAATAATCTCCCTATTTGCAGTCTCTCGCCTTTCCCCAAGATGTAAATAAACCAGCATATAAGTGCACTTTTAACACTGTAGAAATAAAAATTAACTCCTCTGTACTATTGTTCCAGTACCTAGTATTGGCTTCCTGATTATAAAATCTATATTTTATTAAAAAATTATTCAGTAATCCTATAAGAAACACTGTCAGTGCAATTCTATTAATGCAAGCCAATCTGCTCAACTCCTGTCCTCGCAAACCCAAACTGCTCACTGAAGTTATCAAGTGCTGTGTTCTTAAGGGTCTGGAAATCCCCCAAGATATGGGGATTTTGCACATTGGGCCCTGATAACAGTAATTACAGTTTGGTGCAAAATTCTGCTATGCATTGATTGAAGTATAGATTCCTTAAGAGCCTGATTCTGGAAGAGGCTGAACACTCAGAGTTCCCACTGAAATTATTAAATGCTGTAGGTACAGAGCACCAATCAGGATTAGTCCCTAAAGTTGCAGTGCCCCAGCTGTTTGCAAATTACTAAGAAATGCACTCAATTTTTATCCATAGGACAAGCTTAAATACAGAATTACTGTAATTTTTATTTAATGAAAAAATTTGGAGATCCTTTAAATAAATTCAAATCATGGTCTGGATTTTTGTTTTGTTTTGGAATGTCCATTGTGTTCTGGTTAGGAAACAAAGGGAGCATTGCAACGCTAACAGCTTTAAAAGGCATGAAACATAACCAAGCAGAACGCACAGATCAGTGGCAAATACAAGTGGAAAAACTAAACAAATCACTATTACAGTTTTCTGTAAATTTAATTCTCATTAAAACCACAAATTCATAAAAGATTAAATCCATCTGCAGGACATAGAAAAGAAAAACCCTGTGGAGTAGGGCTGCTGAGAGCTAGAGATTATAGGCTGGTTCCTTTTCCTTGTTATGGAAGAGTCCTTATTCTACCAGTCCGGTTTGATGTCTTCTAAAAGAGAAACCAGAGCCAGGTTCAAAATCACACAATGTCTTTTGGTATAAAACACTTCAATAATGTCTGTGGCTGACAGTACTCAAAGCAGGAATTTATTTCAAGTCCCTGAACTAAATTTCCTCCCTGTTTACTGATTACATTAGACCTTTAAGGAAAGGAACTGCTTTGAATAAATGGCATATTTCCTTTTGGGACGGTCTGATCTTAGTAAGCTTTGGTGAATTTCATGTTCATTAACTTGGTTATCATTACAAATAAAGAGCAGCAATTAGACGACAACTCTGAAGAATCTTTTCCTCTACACAGCATGTTTTCATGCACAAGGAATCCTCACACAGCACACACGTTGTCACCTTCCCTTAATAAACTGATCTAGTTATTCAGTATTTAAAAACCACCGCATACTGAGGTCTTGAAGTGTTAACACTTTCAGGCACCTAAAAGCACTATGAAGACAAAAAGACTTGATTAGTTAAAAACCTAGAACAAGAATAAAATCTGGAGAAAACAAACTTTTAATACATACAGGCACAAATAATTTGACTGTAAAACTATCATTCCATTAATTATTTTTAAAGATCAAGTAGTTTTTGTAGGGAAAAGTAGAATTTCTTTTACTAAAGCAACAATAATAGTTGGAAAAACAGGCATGCTTTTATGTATACAATCCCTAATTCAGGTCTCAAAGAGGGGCAGGAATATTCATATTAAACATTAATTGAGAAGAATCTGTTTGAGTTCAGCCTGATGGAGTTTAACACAATGGGATGGAACTGACAGGCCCACAACAATTCTCATCATCCACCAGTCCCACGGGAGAACCCGAGTGAACTTCAACACACGGAGCAAATGACCAAAAGCAGCTGCTCCTGTGACATCAGAACAAGTACAGGCCACCTTCAGCTCACAGCTCAGTAAGGAGAAACACTCAGCTATGGGGGGCAGGTGACTTTCACAGCACTGCCATGTGTCTCTCACTGTCACTGGCTGCTTTGGGAAGCCACAGGAAGCTCTCCCAGCCGGACTGTGCCCGGGCAGTCCCAGGCACAAATGAGACTGGGGTGTGGGCTGGGGTTACAGCCCAACACAATTTTCCAAAAGCCACATTCTCACCCAGCCACTCAGCCCTGTGGTGAGTTATGGACCCTCTCCCTTCTCCTGAGAACACCACTCCTGTCCCTTTGGCTCCCCCTCTGAGCCAGCAGACAGCTCCGCCAGGCTGCCTGGCCAGGGAACACAGCGGAGGCAGCCCAGAGGAACTGCTCCATATGCACACTGAGCTCAGCAGCTGCAACTCTGCCTCCAACTGCATTGTTATGAGTCTGATGTTGTGATGTATTCATGAAAACTTGCCAGATTTTTCCAACTATAAACCCTGGTGTATAGCAGAGATTGTCTCTGCCTACAGACCTTGCTTCACTTGGACTCCCTGATTCTCATGGTTATAGTTACACTAACATTCAAAACAGGAGAGCTCAGCTCGCACAGTAATACCTCTACCGACACAGCACATACTTGTAAGATCCACTTATTGTTACCTAACTATTAACACCTTTATAATGAAATATTACAGCATAGTTTAAGGCAGAAATTTTATGTAGGGACTATTCAATTGCTAGATTGGAGATAAGACCTGCCAACAAAGCAGCTCAGATTTGACAGTGACAAGCATTTATTAAATAGGGAATCATTATTCATGGTTCCAAATACTAAACACCTGTGTAAGTTTAAAAAAAAAAATAGAATCTAGTATCAACTTGATTTTTTTTTTGTATTTATACTTTGAGCCCCAAATTCAACTACCAAACTGACAAGCATTTTTAATAAGCAAGAATTTGTGGGGCTTAAAACAAGCAAACACTTCTATTTTTGATAAAGTTATGAAAACAGACAGCTGAAAAGCTCTGCAATAATCTCAGTTTACATAGAGCTGACACAAAATTAATGTTTTGTACTCTGAGGTTTTCCCCATGGGATCTAGGCAACAGATCCCAACAAGTTCTGCTCCTCGGGTAGCGTCTATGTTATACTAACACAGGAGCAAGATGTTAAAACAAAAACAGTTTTGCACTTCAGAACAGTTTGTCACTGGCAGTTGGATGACAGTGTCAGACAGGAAAATGCCACTCCTTAGAAGTATGAAGAAACTTTCCACTTTTTCCCTTCAGAGTAGCTCTTCCATATTTATTTGCATTCAGCAGTGAGAGAAAAAAAAAATACTGTTTGGCAGTTCATCTAAAGATATGAGAGATTCAAAGTATTTTGAATGGGCATAAAGTGTGAGTGTGGGTTATCATTATTATTCTTTTCCTGCGTCTACACAGCAGAAACTAACAGCACAGCCATTTGGAATAACTATTCATGCATAATTTAGCCAGAATACATAACAGAATTCTAAGACACTGGCTGTACAGAAAAACCCTCTGGATTACATGTGACTACACCTTGCTGAGGTGGGAAACCTTTTCACACTAAAGAACTTGATATTATATTCTTCATAAAGTACTCAGCTTGGGAGAGTCAAATAGTGGGGGCCATATCAAAATAAACCAGGGTATCAGTCCTCCAGACAGATGAGGGCCAGATCAAAAAAGCTGAGTTACAACATTTATTATCATTATCTAGCTCAGAGCCTGTTTAAGAAGAACTCACATTACACATGAGTTAGTTATGCTTTCACATTAGTTTCTCTGAATAGTCAATTGCCTCATCTTCTCTGTCCTGTTTCTGCTCTCCCTTTGCTGCTTCACTTCTGGCCTATTTTTAAATGCTGTCCCTCCTGTGCCAGTCTGGGGACTCTGCTGTGCCATCTTGCTCAGCAGGAGAAGTGGCACAGAAAAAACAACAGAGATCTGCTGCTGCTGCTGCTGAGCCTCTATCACCAAAGCAACAGCCAGTGAGCAGCACATGAGCCAACCTAAGCTATAATACAGGTGGTGAAAAACAACCAAAAATGTGTAATTCATAATTCTGGGAGGGGAAAATAGCTGGAAAAATTATATGAGAGGAGAAATCTATTATTAGCTCACCAAAAGGCAGCTTCTATAAATAACTGGATTCATAAAGGAATTTTGAAGGTTTTATAGCATAAAATGTTTCAAAACTGCTTACAGACTACTTAAGTACACTTTTTTAAAAGCAACTTACTTGTCTGTTGTGTACTGGGTTTGATGTACTCGAAGGACTGGATTGTGACAAAGCTACACTGCTATTTTTTCCAATCTGAAAAACATTAATTGAGCAGTATTGAGAGGCATATTTGTCAGTTGAATTCAGATGCTGGTGATGGCCTTCCCTTCCCTGTGTAACGTGGTACTAATCATGTTGCATTTGGAACACAGGTATTTTGCTATTGCAAAAGATACACTTCAGATAGAATCACCTTTATCTCTCAGAGCCTGTATAATTTAATAGTCTTAAAAGGCACATAAATACTGTTACAGGTCAGAAAATAACATACAAAACAGTAGCTGAAGGAATATAAAGTGTAACCCCCCACCTCTCTAGACTGAAATACTGGTTTCTCTAGTTACTGGAGTCACTTAGGGCAGCTGCTCCAAGTCATGGGATCCTCCCCAGGAGACCTTCCCCACTCCTGGGGAGCTCAAACCAAGTGGCCAAGCACCACAGCATGCCCTAAATTATTCCATTTTCCCCCCATATATCATTACTCAATAAGTAAATATTAATCAAAAGAATGAAACTCCAAAGGTTCAAATTTGCATTTGTATCCATTTACTGCATCAGAGAATTTCTTTGGGAATGAGTGTAAACTGCAGTACACATACATACATTTTAAAATGTATATTTTATAATACTTTGTTATAATGCTACAAATATTCCAACAGCTTGTTTCAATGTTTGTGAGTTCACAGCACTCTGCAAGAGCAGCCTGTCATAGGCTTTTCTACAATGGCCTGTAAACATGGTGTAGGTATTTCTGTTGTGATACAAGAAGGGCCACAGCTGCTGAGTCACAGCAGTAGTTCCTCAGAGGTTACAAGACTGATAAAACTGAACCATGGACACCTGTCTGTAAATGGCAGATGACTGCAGTGTGAATAGTTGTTTACAAAGTCACTGACTTCAAGTAACATCATTTTAATCCTTTGATGGAGAGGTAGCAAGGACCTGTCTCCTAAGCAGTGAGAAATGCAGCAGCCAGTTCTTACAGACTTGGGGCTGAGGCGTGGGCTGGCAGGGCCTGCACAAGAGCAGCTTTCTCCTTCCCTTCTGCAGCACTGTTGGTTATTCTGCCATTTCAGGTACAGACTGAAAGGTAGCTTCTCGCCTCCTCTCCAGACCTGCCCTTTCTCACAGAGAGACTGAAACAGTGTTCTCTGCTCACACTCTGTCTAGAATAAATGTTTGAAGTTTTTATTTACAGCTAGTTTTGAAGGTGCTCCCGTGGTGCACAAAGATTGAAAGGATGAGTCTTTGCCTGTCCTGCTCCCTTCAGCTTGTTTTGCCTGTTCTCTAGAGGATAACATTCCTCAGCTACAAATCTTCACTAAAGATAGACAACCTTTTATCTCTCCTGGTCATTCAGAACACTGGGACACATCTGCAAATCTTTCTTCTCTGCATGAGCCATTACAGCATTCATAAACCCCTTCATAATAAATACATGTCCTCCTTTTAAATGGAGAAATGGCCACACAGGCTGGACAGGTACAGCACTCTGAAAGGAAAGTTTCCCAGATGTCTTGGGTCTTTAATGATGGGAAACACCATTTCAAAAGGATAAGTGGGAGGCCAAAACTAATTTTTTTTTTTTTTTGCCAGTGTCCTTTAAAAATAAAGTGTACTTCAAAACCCAATGATTAACATTTCCAGTTACTATCTATCCAGTCTAGAGTTGAATTAAATAAGAAAACTCTACCTGAGCATATCACCTGTTGCTGTGTTCTTAATCTCTTCAATTTCCCCTATTACATCAAGGAACAGGAGTAAGATTTTAAGATTTTTTTGGGTGGGATTTTTAATGTAATTGTATTTCTAGAACACATCAAGTCAAACAGCACAGCTTAAAAGGGAATTCAGTGTATTGTATTCTCCAGAGCTTCAATATACACATGTAGAGTATGTAATATTTGACCCATATGCTTAAATGGGTTCAAATTCAATTTATTTTGTATTGCATAGAGTATCCTTGTCACAAAGACAATTAGCTGCAAGCTAGATTTCTGAAATACAATTAACTCCATTTTACCTCCTATTTTTGAGGAGGTAACATATTTTAATAGCTGTATCATATTTAATATAATGTTTTAACATGGTTAAATATCTGTATGTTCTAACACTCAGTACAAATATTTAACCTCTTACTTAAGAAAAAAATACTAGCCAGAATTACATTTTTACAAATATTCAGCAAAGACCTCTGATTGATTTCTTGTGGTTTATTTACTTCTATTGCTGTGCAACATGATGAAATACATCACAAACTGAAACAGGGATGACACACAGGAACAGATTTGACCCCAAGGGAGCTCAGGATTTGAACTCAGAATCTCTGTAAGATTTCCTCACACTGTGCTAGCTACAGACACGGTCTGTGTCCTGGGAAAAGATGATATAATTCATTTCCTATTACCCAAGTTTGCACCAAAGCACCAATTTGTACTTACTTTTTCTTTCCATTTGACACCTTAAACCTCAGGGCAATTTAATCTTTTTTGGGGACATGTGTTTCAAAATTCAGACTGAGTGACAGAAGGAAGAATTTACAGCAACCTCTGCTGACTTCAGTTACTTGAAGATCAGTTCAGATTGCAGGACACATTTAAGAGGCTTACAATAGAAAGACAATGCCACTTCCCATTTTAAAAAGCCAAACAAGTAATCTCTGTTGCACCTCTGCTGGGAGTAGGAAAGAGAAAATATACTTGCTAGGCCATTCTTTGAAACATTCATTCTGTCTCCTACAGCAGTTTTAGGATTCTTTTATTCCCTTTTTCCTCTCCCATTTCTGCCACATTACTTATGGATTGCTTTGCCCTTACTATCTTCTTTTCAAAATTCCACTTTTTTTTTAATGTGCAATATCCTAAGGAAATGAGAGTTTCAGAAACAAAAAAAAATCCAAACCAAACAAAGCCAAACTTTCCTAAGCTACCTTCTCTGGATTCTCTGAGGTATCCTATTTTCTATGGCTTTGTCTTCCAGATGCCAGGGCCAAGTGTTGTTTTGTGTGCACAGCACAGCACTGGACACAGTCGCAGAATGAAAGAGTAGATCATTATAAAGATCATATTTAGATAATTATAGAGATCATATTGGCAGCTTTCCCACCAGATCTTACTCCACATATACTTTTGTTCTTGTGTAGCACCACTGAAAGAGGAGCCAAAGCTCTTAATGAAGGAAGCGTGTGCAACCTTATCTGCAGCACTGACTTCAGTATTCTGTGAACACAGGAACACTGAAAAAGCAACCAAATATCCCCTGAAGGTCATCCAGTTAAGAACTTAATTTCTTGATTTTTCCACTTTCAAACAGGGAACACCTCAGAATCTCTCCAGGAGAAAGGTAGATGTGTTTTACATCTTTACATCAGAAGAGATATGAAGAGACTAGCATAGCATTAGGAAATTACCAGCAACAAGTTTGGGAAAAGAAATAAACAAAAATTCTGACTCTCATCTTCCTGTTTTCAATAACACAATTTATTTCAGAGAGATGAGAATTAAGAAAAATTTTTTTTTCTAAAAATTATTTATCCATTCTGGACATTCAATTTTACTTTCAGAGATACAAATAGGTACTTTAATAATTGAATAAAAAAATCTCATAAAAATATTTTGAGAAAGTATTTATATATATACATATATATGTATATATATACATACACATAGGTATGTATGTATATATAAAATTTTTTTAACTCTCAAAACATCTTTCTATGACTGGTACAAAGCAAATACAAATATGTCTCTGCATTTAACCTAGAAAGTAAGTTGTGTGATGAAAACCCATCTGAAGCAAATGTGGTATTTTCTTTTCAGAATGGATGAAATATTTCAAGGAAGTCAGACATGATCTGCAAAGAAATAACTGGAAGAGTCCCTTACCTGCCGAGAGATGGAGCTGCTTGTAGGATCTGGCACCGCAGAAATAAGGTTGGCAGTGCTCTTTCTATGAACACTATTCATACCAGGCATTTTAGTGATTTTACAGGCTTTGCTACTAGAACTAGAGTTTTTACGTTTTTTTCCTTCTGATTTGTCAAAAGAAAGGGGTAGAGAAGACACTGCATTGTGTGCTCCCAGGGAGTGGTCCCCTGAGTGGTGCACGAGAGAAGATACAGACAGATTAGAAGTGTCAATACTGCTCACTACCATGCTCATGTGTTTCACTGAGTCTGCTGAACTACTTGACAGTGAAGTCCGTCCTGAGGGCTCCGATTTGGCACTGAGTGGGCTTGTTCCATTATTGGTATTGTGCACAGACACACTGTTATAGGAGGATGCCGCCTGATAGGAGTTCAACGTTGAACTGGGGTTCAGGACACAGTTCTTTTTGTGGGACCCTGAAAATGAAGATGAGGAAGATGTCTGCAAAGATAATGAGGATGAGGACGAAGACGAAGACTGCGGCTTTTTCTTCTTGTTACTTGAAGACTCATCACTCCGAGATGACAGGTCTTTGACTTTTGAGGATTTGCTGGTTTTTGTTTTGGATGGCTTGTGGGATGGGGAAGGGATGACTGCTGGCACTGGTGACACAGCTGATGGCGCCTTAAAAGTTGAGTCCATGATACTTAGGCTTGCAGCCACGTGAGGGAAAGCTGTGGTGTGTGACATTATGGAATTCGTCTCTGCCGTTGTCACAAAGGCTGCATTTGATAACATGGCTGATGTCATTATGTAAGAAGAAGTGATCCTTGAACTGATAGGTGTTGAAGGAATATACACTGCACTGGGGTTGCTGAAGGGCTGTAAGACAGATGCTGGAAAAGGAGTGGAGACATGTGCTGCTGGAGAAGGCATGGGACTGTCTGCCGCAGGAGGGATTTTCCTAAACAGAAAAGAAAAAGAAAGGAAAAAAAAATGAGATACATAAAAAATTCCATGCAAAAAATGCAGACAAGAAATAATTTCCATTAACTTATTCAAAAAGGAAAACCTAGTTCATTGTAATTTTGATTCCTATTCTATTCTATAAATCACATACAGCAATTAAGTGCACAGTATTACAATTTAAACACAGTATTACAAATTTCATTTCCTTTTTCCTTCTCTTATTTTACCAAACAGTTAAAAAAAGCAAATAAAATCCCTGACAGTGGCACCTATACATATCCTAGTCACTATGTTTCATTAATTACATATATTTTGCTTCAAAGTTCAGATTGTGGAACAGTTTCAATATCAACCTAAACTCATAGGTTAGATTTCATTAAGGCAGTAAATGAGCCAGTCGGGGGGGTTGTGAAGCACTTAATCATTGAGCACAAAGAGGAAAGATCACCTCTTTCCAAATGCAGTGCTATTCCCAACAGCTCATTTGAGAGCTGGTTAGGTGGGATTAAACGGGCAAATTATTGATTAATTTTCACTAATAGTGAAACATTGACAAGATATTAAACAGAGCTTAATAATAAGCTTTATAAACAGCTGAATACTCTTTTGAGAAGAAAGTATAATAATATTACCTGTGAAATCAGTAGGATATATTCAAATTCCTTTCCATTCAGCCATCACCTATTATTTCATCTAATGTGGTGTTATTGAAGAACCAGACCTTCATAATGTCTCTTGGAAAACTATTATGTGATCTTTTCCCATTATTTAGCCTTATATTTAATTCACATTTTAATCCTATTTCTCTTTTCTAAGAAGCTGTACAGCCCCATAACTCTGCCCTTGTTATCCTCACTACTGACCCCTTTCCCATTTTTAAAGGCTTACTCTTGCCCTCACAGAAGTACGACAAAAGAGCAGCCCTGGGTGTGCTGTTTTATCATAAATCAAATCCTAATTACAAGTGTTCTCCCCAGGTATTCCTCCTATGGAGACTGTTGGACAGAACACAGTTTATGGCACAGTTACACAAGGGATTCCACACAGTCCAAGCTGTCAGAAGTGAGGAAGTCCTACTGCCTGCCACTTGCAATGCAAACACAGCTGCTTATCAGAGCTGTCCTTCAGGTTCCTTTTAAAGAATGGCCAACAATTCCTACCCACCTTTGCAAAGTACTTTGAGAGCTAGAGATAAAAGTACTTTGTTAATGTTAGTTCTGAGAACATGGCCCTGCATCCCTGCACCTCTGGCCACAGCTGCAGAGCTACAGAACAGCAGCCTCACACCCAGCTCTGCCTGGGGAGCACAGGGAAAGGTCAGCCCAGAGGAGGGCAGAGGAATAAAACAGGGGTTAGGCACTGTCAGCTTCCTGTGCTACACAGACAAGTGAGTATGGCTGGGGCTCATTAAAGTATTAGGGATTACATAAACAGCTAACATTTGGGAAAACTTTTAAAATCAGATTTAGTGGGAGCAGGATAAGGCTTGTTTAATTCTGGTTTCGAAGAACTACTACAGAGGTTTGGTTTTCTGTACTAGTTTGTACTAGTGGTGGTATATGTTTTTTCAGATGCCCAAGCATCTTTTCTCCTGACAAACAAAGCCAATAAGTAACAAATTTTAATATTCCTATATAAGGAAACTAAAATATTTTTATTTGTGGAAGGTGACAGACGCTAGTTTATGAATTTACAAAGCAGATTGAGCATGATCAAGTCTCTGAACAGACATGAAACTGACCCTTTTATGGCAGAACCAACCATTTCCAAACTCCTAGCACAATGGCACCGTTATCATTAAGTTACTAGGATAGTCAGACAAGCCAAGCTTTAGTGCTTAAAAATATATATTTAAATAAAAATCAAACCTTGTTTATCTAATGGCTGGCATCCAAAGAATATAACACAGTCCTGATAATAAACAGTGACATGAAACACTGCACTTTAGCATCATTACATTGAAGAAGAATGCATATTCTGTAGCAGAATACCCCCAAAAAATCAATCCTATCTGTCGATTCCATGAACTTTAAATTAATTTTTTTTTTTAAAGAACTAACATTTATTTTAGAAGTGCAGTCTATTTCAATGGCTCTGTGTAGTAAAAGCCTATAGTGCTTGGAACCTGCATATGTGATAGAGAGGTGCTTCAACAATGAGTAATAATCAGAATTTTAAGATCCCAAAGGCAGTAAGGGCACTATGGATTAAAAACCTATCATATTCCATCTTGCACACAGATGTGCACCAAGTTCCTTATCTTACAACTCCTGAGCCTTGCACAGCAAAGCCTGAATGGGTGATACAGGGGCATGATAAAGGCATGAAATTCTAAGCAAAAATCTTCATCCTTAGGGACTAAAAAGAGTCCTAAATCTGGTAGGAACTTACACTGGACTAGGAGATTATTCTGTTGGGCTATATATTCCTTAACAGAGAAGACAAGATTTGTACACAGGTTACTGCTATACCTTAATAGAGGTAATTAAGAGGTAATTAATTAAGAGGCAATTTTACAAATGCTGGCCATGGAGTGCTTAATTTAGAAGTTTTACAGAATGAAAAATGTAAATTACCCACCAAGCATAAAAATCCCACTTACTTCCACATCTGTGAGTTCAAGTGTTTTTCTACCATGGAGTTCAATGCGAATCGAAAGTGGTCCCATCTTCTGTCAAAGACATAGTACCCTCTGCCCATTAAGCGACTGCCATATGAACAGAACTGAAAGAAAAGGTTTCAATGTTGCTTATAAAAATGTATTTCTATATATTTATTGACTGATCAATAAATCAAATAAATAAAACGCTTTAATATGTATCATTCGTATAAAACTTCTTTTAAAACGTGGCTTTCATGATCTACAGCAGAGTTTTTTTAAGAATGATGAAATATGGGCATAGTATTTCAGCTTAGTGTACAGTATATTTTATAGTTCATTAATGAATGAGTGCCAGAAAAAGAATGTAACTGCTCAGGTACTTTTAGAGAAAAAATTCTTACTGCCTCAGAACGACAAGTTACACTGTTCTGGGTGTCTTAAATCTCATAATTGAAGCACAGCAATAAAAATATAACTGAAGAGGAAAATAAGTGCAATGGGAACATCTTTAGTATCTACTTAATAAACAAACCCCTGACATTTCAGTAAAAAAGTGAATTATCATCCATGGCATCTGTGATACAACAGAACATGGGATACACTGTTCACAGTGCATGAAAATCAACTGGAGGAGTAGTATTTTGAGAATTCTGAAGAGCTCAGGAGTACTTGCACCCCTTCCTCTGGAGAGCTTCCTGAAAAGTCCTACTACACTCAGATGTTACAATCAGGAATCTGCTCTTGTTTCAGCTCAGTCTTACTGATCTAAATGATGCAATGCCTGTTTGTAGGAGAGAAACCTGTTACAAACCATCCTCAAGAAACAAGACAGCTCTGCATCGTACAAGGGACCAGTCACAGCAATTCTGGCTGACAGCAGAAGCACTGATGTGGTAGAAGAGCATCAATTCAAAACACTTGTCAGCTAAATGGACAGCAAGTGGAGACTGCAACTGTTCATTTTAAGTCTGTTTCATGACAAGGCTAAACAGGTTAATTAAAACCATCTCCTAAGTTGACAAACTAGCCTCAGCTCCCAGTGAGCTACCACTAACATCAAGTACCACCAAGAGGCAATTTAAGTAGCTACTGACTTTCCCCCTGTTTAATTGTTACCACCTGGCCAGGAGAGGAACTTAGTGAGGAAAACAGTATTTTTTAATACAAAATTCAGCAATTTAGCATGATCTGGAGGTGATTTACATGATCTTTTCTGTCTTCACACTGACACAGACCAAGAACAGGTTTCACTACCAGTAACTGCTTCAGTTGAGAGATGCTAAGATCTCAGAGAACAGATGAGTCAGTGGGCTTGCCTAGAACTGGGATCCTAAACCAAAATGGCTATTGACAGCCACGCCTCACTGCTGAGGCATGCACAAGAACTGGCTGCACTTAGATTATTTTTTGAATTGTGTGGGCACCCATGCAGTGAAGCTTTAGTTTTTAATTCATAGAGAAGCAGCCAGGAATACCTAAGTAGCATACAATAGTAGCAAGGAAACAGGAGGTTTCTGCATATCACAGTATTATGTGGACTACAGTAATTCACATTTTCTCTGTAAGAACCAAATGCAGGATTTTGTCTGACAGTCATTTAATGTTTGGGTCATGGTGTCTGACAGTAACAAGGTCTCCTTTGCTCTAAGGAATACAAACAATGCTACCAGTTATCACAATGTTTGTTTTATTCTGCATATCATATGGAAAACACATAAATGTATTCCTTGGCTCAATTTTTATGAGAAACAGCTTCTAAGAATTTCAAGAGTTCTCCCACTGCTTCTTGGTTTGAACAGTATAAACAAATTCACACTGCAGAGATAATACCGCAAAGCAGCTTTTACTACTTACAATGAAATTTCTCACTAACACAGGAGAAAGACAAAACCAGCTGCTCAAACTCATACTTGAGCCACCACCAGAGCCTTTCCATTTTGAGATAAATGAAGCAATAGTTTCTAAATCCACATACACTCACATAAATGACATTTAATTACTGCTTTAAACCAGACTACAGAAATCAATGGAGCACTGTACTAGCCTTCTGTCACCAACTGCAAGGTACAGATTTGTAGGAGCTGCAACCAAGAGAATATCTGCTTACATCACATTTAAAGCAATGCAACTTTCCTCAGTTTAGCAGAACTACACCCAATTTGAGGTCTACCGAGAGGAAAATCTAAAAAGAGAGCTTCTGATTTTCTGCTGTCCATCCTGTGTATCATGTGTACTGACCAGTGGTCTCCTCCTACCTTATTCCATCCTTACCCTTTTCTGTTAAATGTATTTTTTCTCTTTAGAACAGTTTTCAGAATGTAAGGTTTTCATTCCTTACCTTCTTATTAAATTTCTTATTTGTTCTGCTCTCCCTAATTATGCAAGAACAATGGCAAGGCATGCCAGAGACTGACACATACCCCAAGAGGTCTGGGATGGTGTCCAGAAAAGTGACAGTCTAATTTCTCAGATTCTTCAGCTCCATCCGCTTCTCCTTCATCACTGGACAATCTGCTTGTGACGTCTCCTCCCATGGAAGGCAGTGGCAGCTCTGGTACGTACCCACTGTGGTTTGAAGAACTGGTGCTGTTTATGCTATTTGCAGATGAAGGTCTAGAAGGAGAATATATACATTTAAATCATCAGTGTTCAAAGGCTCTATAAACCTACCTGCTGGCATCAAGCATCAAAGTAAATGATGCCAGAAATGATCAATGTAAACAAGGGCAGTAAAAGACACTGAAGAGCTGGCATTTTATCTTGTCAGAAATGTACTGTGGGGTTGTGTCCTGGTTTGAGAAGGAAGTGAGGTTTTTGGGATGCGGTGGTCACACCAATAGGTGCTCAGATTTGAATATTGGCACCTGGTGTGGCCACTGAGGACATGGATACGCCTCTGAGAACACAGGGGGTTGAAAGCAGGGAACTCCCAGGGGGAAACACAGGAGATCTCAACTGTGTTTTCAGGGAAAGCCTATTGTACAAGAGGGACTCCTCTCCTCTTGATGAACTGGGAATTGATTATCTAGAGGGTGGGGATGGACTGAGAGTTGGTGATCTGAGGGGTGGTAAGTGAATTGAGAATCCAAGGTTTTGTACTACTGTGATGTACTGGAAATTTGGTGAGGGGGGGAGGAATGTTTTTGGAATGTTTTCATTCTGAGTTCTGTGTGTGTTTCTTTTTATATATAGTTGTAGGTTAATAAAGTTTTTCTTCTTTATTCCTAAGTTGGAGCATGCTTTGCTCTATTCCTGGTCACATCTCACAGCAGACACCAGAGAGAATACATTTTCCTGGGGGCACTGGCATTGTGCCAGCGTCAAACCGTGGCAGGTTGTCACCAAGTTCATATAAACAGAAGCATGCTTCTATTGCTTGAAATTTTAAATTTGTCATGAAGTTGGATTTCAGATCATGAGAGACAAAGTGTATTTAAAACACAAATAAAAATCAGGTATAAAAAATCTTGTTACACTGAACCATTACTCTGCTACTTGATTAATCCCAAGGGTCCAATTACAAAAATTCTACTAAAATCAATGTACTAAATATAAGAATGTTTAGCTGACCATCCTCTACAGGTAGATTACTGAGAGCAGTAACTGGGAGAGCTCCTCACAGCATGTAGGTTTTCTTTACCTTTGTCTAAAATGCAATGAAACAAAGAAGGAATATCTTTGCACCACAGGGTATGATGGTGCCTTGCCTTCAAAAGCGGTTTGAAAACAGATTAGATTAGAAGTGGGGGTGGAAAAGCTTCTCAATTACAGTCTGTACAACCACGTATGTATTGAGAGCTCTGAGGCTGAGAAGATGTCCACACTGGGCAAAATCTGTAGATGATCTTCTTCAGCCTCATGAGTTCCTGCTCTCAGGACAGAGCAGCCCCCAAGCAGCAGCAGCAGCAGCAGAGCCCCAGGCTCGCTGGCCAACACAGAGAGGCCACAAGGCTTCCGTGGCTGCTCTGAAACGGGCAGGACAGCCCAACACAGGCAGAAACAGAAATGCAGACTACACACACAGTGTCTGACTGCTAAAATCCTCCTCCTCCTCGAGTACTGCTACCTCTGCAGTTTCTGCAGCTGACTCTCATGGAATTGCACTACAGTTTTGCTACTTTGACTGTTACACCTACTGAACCCCATTTCTACCTGTCTGTCTGTGCTGCTCTCTGTGTAAGGTCGCTGCTTTTACAAGAATTAGGCAGAGAAGCACCAATTCATCTGTGGGTATTCTTTCACTGTCTTTTCACTCAAACCCTGCAAGGCCCATCTCTGCCACCGCAGGAATGAAACTGCATTCAGACTTGGTGGCCACAGAGAAAGCATTGGAAACATCTGTCTGACACAGCAAATATAAGAAGTATCTCTTTCATACTTCATAAGGACTATCATAGTAGGAAATAGGGACTATCGTAGTAGGACGGTCCCAAAATGAGCACCCAGTCTTCACCAAGGTTTTTGCAAAGAAATGAATGATAAAAAAATATGAAGATCAAAAAAGTCAACTAATTTAGCCCTATGCACTCCAGCCAAAATTAGTACCAAAAAAATCCCACAAATAAACAAAACATATGGGAAGTTTTCAGAGGATAATTAGAATTCAATAGATCAAATACCTCACACTGTTTTTTGCAAAAGGATGCCTTCAGAAGTTTTCATTGTCCTTCTGAAGAATGTTTTTGTCCTTTCTAAGAAAAATCTTCAAAACAAGGGAAGACATACTATGGATAGTTTCATATCAATAGCTTTAAATCAACACTAAATTACAGCATAATGGGAAAAGTATTTCTGGAGAAAAATTCTATATAAATGTACAGAATTTTACCACTAATACTTACACTGATTCATGTAAACAGATTTTTCTTCTCAGTTGTGACCAAATGACTTGAATATAATATTTCCTAATTATAACTACCATTGTAGTGAAAAAATGCAGCTAGTCTGAGATTCTGAGCCAAGGGTAGACACTATTCCTTTCCCCATTCCCAATTAGATCACAGGCTACCATGGACAGAGTTCAGCTAACATAAGCTAGCAGAAATTCTTATATTAGTATGTTTTATTGTGTAATAGCCTAAAGAAGTATTAAATACTTATAAAATGAGCTGTATGAATGTCTAAGAAATTTCTTACAGCACTTTCAGAATGCAACATTGCACACTGGAGAACTGCTTACCTTGGAAGTACAGAATTTGGTGGTCTAGATTTTGCAGGAGATGTTACTTTAGATTCTTGCCCAGAGTTCACTGAGGATCCTGACAGAGAGTCTTGTGCTGGTGTGGGCTGGCTCTGATAGCTTTCCCTTGCAGATGGTGGATGCTCTTTGTCTTTTGCAACTTCTTTTTCCCTGGATCGAGCTTTGTGTTCAGCTAGAAGGATGTCAAACTGTTTTTTACGGCCTGGAACTGCTCGTCGATGATTAAGTGAATGAGTCTAAAAATAGGGTGGTTAAAAAGCATTTGTGTGTGCATGACATTGTTTATGAGTCCTCTACACTTCTGATACAGCACTACTCTAAAAGATAAAATCTACTTCAAACAACTTTAGCCACAGTTATGGAAATAAAGCTGCTATTCCACATTATCTTTGATAACTTATAAAGTCATTCTTAAGAAATGCCAACATCAAGGCTAAAATTACTTTTTGCAACAATTTTTATATAATAGAGACTATTGACTTACCTTTTTCAAGATGGAAAATAGAATTGCAGTAATTTAAAGATATTAAGAAAATCATTGTAGCTTTTAACTTACAATGAAAAACTGATTTCATTGGATTGAAAAACATGAATAGATTTTAAAGCAAATTTAGCTGATGATCTCTACTGACAGGCAGCACATACACATACAAATGTTCATTAGAAATGTCTCACATTGCAGCTACTTTTTGATGCAGGAGTTATTACTATCACAAGGGCAGCCTCCAAGTAATTTATTATACAAAAATATGGTAATTTTTTTACTAAAAAGTGACTATACTTTAACATTGTTGCACACATGAACCAAAAAAGAAGCATTTAAAATAACACTTGGGCTTCTACATGAAACGTTAATGCTTTTTGCATAATAAAATGACATGAAAAAAATCTTTTTAGAAATATCAGTGGAATAATGCAGATGCTCTGATTCAAAGAAACAGAATTACACAAAAGAATTACCTGAAGACAGCGCCTGAATACCATACCCATTGTCTGTAAGACAGGAGCAGGTATGACCTCTCAAACTACTGTGGTAGGATTTAAACTATAACAAAGCATCTGATATTTTATCTTCTAAGAAAAATACCTTGCAGGTGAGTGATCTTGTGCAAGGTTTCTTTGTTTCAGGATCCAGTACTCCACAGTGCTTATTTGGGTCAAATTCTCTTTCTGTTTAGTGGGAGAATGGGAAATGAGAAAAAAAATAGATTATTATAGAAGTTTTAACCAGAGTAGCTTATAATTTTTGCCTGTTAGAATTTGGTTTAATCAGGCTCAACCTGAACCACTGATCCCAACCCCAGCATCCCATAACAGTGCTATGTGCATCACTCATAGAGTTGTGTATTTTTTTGCCCTTGCATGTTTAAAACCATTTAGAGCAGGATTTCAGCCAAAGACTTCATGGAAATTAGTCTGCTTACAGTGGAGTGGCCCAAACAAAGGACCAATCCAATTCCCTGTGACTTCAGTTCCCTCTCTGACTCTGCCTGCCTCTGAGGCTATAAAATACAGCATTTGCAGCTCTGGCTCCAGAGCTGGGCTAAGACACAAATGGCATCACAAGTGCTTTAAACAACATTTCTCTGACATACTTAGAAACTCTAGAAAACAACCCATAGTTGATTACTGGTGGCATTTTAAAAATAAAATTTATCTAAATCTGTCCCCTAAATCTTTATAAAAATCACATGTATGTTAGTTTTTACTTCCCCATGTGAAGGGAGAAATGGAATTTAAAGTTTGCAGAGATTATGAGAAAAGGCATTTACATGAGTTCTACTCATGATTAACATTAAAAGGGCATTAATATTTAATATGCCGTATCTGTAGATTTAATTTCATTAATAATTTACTATTTCTATACCACAGATAGCATCATTTCCCTTAGGTTATGTGAATATAATTTTAGGGTTTGCATTAAAAATTGTAACAAAACTATGGACACACACTTTTTAGTTTATGCCATCAAAATCCTTTACCATTACCTTCACAGACCTTGACAAATTACGGTGTAATTGGCAGATAGGTTTGCTTTTGTTTGGTAGGGGAATACAAACTATTTGCCAAATGCTGTTTTAATATACAGTGGTGTTACATTCAGATACAATAAACATCCTGTACTCAAATACAACATTTAATCAGAGGATTTAAAAATTCTTTTAAACAAACAAATGGGAGCCAAGAGGAAAACAGTGATTCACAGCTATGTTACAATGCTATGACAGCACTACAGCAAGGAGAACAGCTAGAATAAGAAAAGTAAGGAGAAGTAGCTTATGTTGGACACCAACTAGCTTCCAGATACCACAATTTCTAGCAGTTTTATGTATTCTGCTATCTAGACTTAAAAATGCTTATGCAAACATTCAATGGTTATATTATTAACCTATTAGCAGAACCATACAAAAAAGGGAGCTGGGAAAAGACAGCTGGCATAGTTTTTTATTTGTGAAATCTAGAAAGGAACTGAAATATGTTATAGGCAGTTGTAGTTCCTTTGGCATTTACAACACAACAGAAACACAAAAATAGCAGTGTGTGACTCAATATAATAACTAATTTTTTTTACTTAATAGAAGAAAACACATGTTCATGAACTAAAGGAGCTAGTTGCTCCTGGGGTTTGAGTGTAAGATGTTCCTATTACAGTTTCCTGAATGACCCACCTAAAACCTTCAATGCAAATTGAAAAACACAAACTAAGGAGACAAAAAGGACTAATAAATATGCCTTCAAATGAAAAGTCCTGAAGACAATTATAAGGCTATGGAATGTGTTCTGAAAGTTACCAAGCAAGGACTGTTTTGGACCAAGAGGGAAACACTTAAAAAATTAAAAGTGGTCCAGATTGGTACTTGTCAGTAAGTGGCCCAACTGACTAAGACTTGTAGGACTGATTACAGCAAAGTCAGTTATTAGGAAAACATATCCAGATAAAAATCAACATAAGGAGTTGTAAGAGGAAAGAGTGGAAGTCTCTGCCATTGACTGAACAACAAAATAATATTGTTTCCCTGAGAAACAGAAAATACTGAACAAACAGGAAACCACTTCTCCTGGCTGAAGCATTTATGGCTGCTCTGGAGAATCCATGAGCATCTAATTGCGAGCTACAGCCATGCCTGGTTTGGTCAGCACACTACATGAAACTTACCACCTTATCAGTAACAAAATGCAGCTTCTGCCCACTGTTAGGAAATGTGGAGTGTGGCAAGGCCCAGAGCCCTGTGCACAGGCACAGCTTGAGAAAGCTGCTTTTCTGGAATGGATTCCACTTCTTCACGTTCAGTGGACAAAGTGAAGAACATTTGTTATAACCTCACCAAGAGAAGAACGAGGGGCAAGACTGAACTGTCAGAAACTTCTGTTTGCAACAGAACAGTTTTTCTTGGCGTACACTGGGCATTTGCATTCTTTAACATCACCCCAAAGAGAACAAGAACTAAGGAAAATTTAGAAAAAAAAATTTTTTTTTTGCAGTTGCTACTAGGAAACACTGATCCACTTATGCTGGGCAGCTACAGACTGTCTTTTGTGGTTCCACAAGCCGTTTCCTCTCTCTCAACAAGGACAGTGCTCCTGAAAAGAGGGCAGGTTCATTCATCACACAAACAACCACCAGCTCTCAGCAAAGAAAAAAAAACAACTTCTATCACAGTCAGGGAAATGGTGTGAGAGACAGTAGAGGTTGCTAAAAAGGGAAGGAAACAGATGCAAACTGCCCAAACTTATTAAGGAGCTTCAAAAATTAACGTCTGTACAGCTCAAGGGTAGCAGATTGAGGGAAACCTAAATCCCTTGGCTGCAGTTTCATCCTTTTCATGTGAAATGAATGAAATTATGGGATAACTCAAATAATCATCTCATTGACCTTCCAAGATCTTTTTATCAGCCTTTGCACAGTCCTGTATAATAATGGAGAGAAATACATCATAGTGACACACAATCTACAGGCAATTCATCTCCAGGGCTCTCAGGACTTCTACGATTTGAATAATCCCTAAATTATTGCATTGCTGCATCAATACTCAAGGCAGTAGGAGTAAGACTGAACAGATCACAAATCTGATCATGACAGAGATGCTGTAAAAAAAAGTCTCAGTTCTGTGTATTTGTTAACCATACAGAAGTAAACACATGCCTATCCAGGTGCTCAATCAGTCCTGTGCAGAAATTTCCACCATGTTCCCTAGCCTAGAAGACACTGCAAGTCAGAGCTTAGAGAAAGAACAGTGCCAGAGCCACCTACACAGTAAAGCCAGCAAGCTGTAGGAAGGCCCTACAGAACTGATTCTTCTTTATGAACACATTTCTGCAAGCACTTGCACAAAAATGTACAAATATCACCCGCAGCCCTGCAGTGGTAAGTGGCGACATGAGGAAAACCACTAACAGTTTAAATTGCTCAAGAAGGAATTTTGAATTGATTAACTTAATTAGTTAAATTTAGCATCTAACCCATTATGAGAAATAATAGGTTAAAATGAATCAATATTCTAAATTAACTGTAAAATATATACAGTTTTTATTAGAATAATATATTGGATCTTAAAATGTGAAATGTAAGGGTTAGAGCCTAATCTTAAGCTACCCTCTTGTAACATTTTTTCATGTTGTGAAAAGCTATAAATGAACAATGATTGTGTTTTCTTATATGCCACCTTCAACTAGTTAAGAAAGCAATCAGTGTACTGCATCCTTTCAGGCAATGGCATTGTTCCATGCCCCACACAGCCCTAGCTAACACCTCACACTGGTCTGAAATCCAGCCAAGGTAGCAGCACCATAGGCTAACTGCCAAATCTGAGAAAATGAACAAAATAAACCTGATATTCAGGCAAAAAATAGGACACACTCATTAACTGGAAATGAAAGCATTTATCTTGTACAACTTATATGGGTTCATAACTAGAGCACATTTAGAAATCACGTGAACTAACTTGGTGCCAAAGTGACGATCTAATGCGGATCATGCTGCCATTAGCAGAATTAGCCTTTCAGTACACACAAGAAGTTCCTGCCCGAGTCACAAAGTACTGCCAGCTGATGAATAGACCCTGCACAGCTTCTTCAGCTGTAAATTTGAGTCAGTTACTTTTGCTTTAAAAAAACATTAAAATAAGAACCCTCAAAACACTTTGTTTCCCTTCATTCAGAGCAAAAATCTGTTTTCTGCATTCAGAGCAAAAATCTGTTTTCTGCTTTTCTCCTTGCTGCCCAGCAGCTGACATGGGTCACCTCTAGGGAACTCCACCGAAAATAATTCTTCCTCCCAGTGGACAACAACCTTTCTAACAGCCTCTGCCCTCCCACAGTGTGGTGTTCTGTGCTTTGGTGGCAGGTCTGAGCAGGGACCCACATCCTCAAAACTACCCTGCCTAAGGCCATCCAGGGCATTTCCCATTTAATGTCATTTTCTCAACTCCACTGTCCTGTCTTCCTGGGTAAGATAAAGATCCTCATGCTAGAAACATTGCCACTCATATGGGAATTGCAGAGGGAGGGGGCTGAAAGGAAATGATGGCTTTTAAAACTTCCCCAGCATTTCCCATATCTCCTTAAGAATTTCCTCATATCTAAAACTAAAAAAAAGAGTTTTTAAAAAAATAATGACTTGGAGGATAAACCAATGTCTTAAACCTGTTCAACTTGATCATGACTAAACTAAAGTCACCCAACCAAGGCACATTTCCCTTTGTTGTAAACAGACTCAAATCCCATAATGGCTTAAAGAAGTTTTCTGCCTTTCTGTTTTAATGAATTTACTTCCTTAAAAATTTATTTGGCCTGTTGACCAGTAATTTCAAGCTAAACAGAATGTGTACTTTAAAAATACTTTACACATGCTAAGAGTGTGAAAGCCTTCATTTTCATACATGCAACCCAGCATCTTAGAGCAAAAAAATCAAACCAAACCCTGCATTTTATTAGCTGCATTATGAGCTATAGAAGCATGAACAAAGAAAAACAGACTGCCACAAAAGGTGAATGACAACATCACGTACCTGAAAGTCTTTTGTAAGGCTTGTTACTGCTTTTAGTGCCATTTTGGTGTTTCTTGTCTATTGATGGAGCTACAATTCCTTTGCCGTTCAGAATCTTTTCTGGTGATGGTGGCACTGACTTGGATGTCAAACCAGATTTAACCAAAGTTGGAGCAGGTATGGTGGATGAAGAAGTTGAGGAGGAAGTGATGGTGGTAGTGGTTGCAGAATTCATTTTAACATTGGCACCATCTGCCTTCACTAGGTTAGGAATTTTCTCTAGACTGACTACTGGAACAGGAACACTGCAAGATCAAAGGAAAACATTCATGTGGTATTTTCTGCACCAAAGATTTACAGTTACTTAATCCCTTTCCACAGATACAAAAATTTCAATGCAAGTGACACAGCATCTTAAGACCAGACTAAAATGAAATACTTGGTACCAGTATTGACTATTTTTGTTCAATCAAGCATTTACAAAGCCAGGCATCTGTAAATCCCAGCAATGAAGAGAATTATGAAAATGAACCTCTGTATTTTTTTTAAGATCCAATCCTCTACTATTCACAAGCAAAATCAGTATTTGGTACCAAGCAAAACATACTCCTTACAAATACAATCTCATGCCTTTAACACAAGCACATACCAGATATGTGTATGCTGTACTAAACTCACCATGATAACGAAGCAGTTTGCTAATAATATTAATATTTTTAAACAAATACAAAAATAATTCATTTGCTCAGATGTGTCTAAATGACATACAAGTTCTGGAAACAAGGAGAAAAGAGATTTTAAGCATAGAAATATTAATAGCTGTCCCTTTAAAAGTATTAAAATCCTTGATGACTTGAGCAATACTACAATGTATTTTAATAAAATCTTAAGGACTTAAAAAATCTCAATATAGTTATTAACTTATTTGGCCCTCTTCAGAGTAAAGTTTGCAGTAACTAACTTACTCTAACTTAACTACCACCATTTCAGATTTGTGACACTAATAAATGCTACCTTCTCAATTTGGCAGCAAAACAGATTGAGACAAATTATTTTCAGCTGCAACAGTATTTTAACATTTCTATCTCCACGAGGAAATATCCAGTGATATTATCTACTCAACAACTTCAAAACTGGATATCTTGTGACCACGAGTTAATATATAAGTTATATACCCCTCCCTACTGAAACAAACCCAAATAAAAAATATAACATAACGCATATGTTATATTAGGAAATATAATATGTTATAACAATATAATAATATGCATATGTTATATTAGGGAAATCTCCCCATTCACAGCTCACACAATTTCAGTCTTTTGTGTCTGAAAAATGGCTGCACCTTTGCTGCACCTTTCTACAGAAGGAATGTTTACAGCTGTGCAGTTTTCACAATCAGAAAAAGATGACTTTGAGATGGCATTCTCCATGGGACACACTTTGGAAACACCAATGCAGGGTTGAAGATTACTAAACTCTTGACTTTCCTGGGCTCCTACAAACCTCTGTTTCTCGGTAGCTGCTGAAGACGATAAACCTTATTCTAAGAGTATTTTAACATAGGAAAATGTACCAGCATTGATATAAACAATAAGTACACACAACTGTGAGGAAGATTTAGACACCAAGACATCTTCTGGAGCTGAAATTAAATTATATAAAACTCTTGTGTCCTGTGGCATTATAAACATAGCAGTTAGTCAGAATACAGATGCAACTGCAGTAATGTGTAGAGCACTGGCCAGTAATTAAGCAAAAAATGTACTTTATTCACAAAATCAGAAATGAATGCAAACATGTAGCTATTGAAAGGGAGGGTTTGATTCTCTCCTTTTTTAAACTGCTCTGAATTTATTAAATGGCAGGCAAAAATTTTAACACCTCAGCAAAGGAATGATTTTGTTTTTGTCTTTAAACAGATGGCAATTACATTATCTGAAAATAGGAGAATTTTATATTAAGTAGTTTTACTATACATAAACTATATAAAAACACATGAGCAAATCTTCATGCCCAGTTTCTAAGAACTATCTTAATTCAAAATACTGATATTCAGGGGAAAAAAATCAAGTGTATGATGTGGTTTAGTGGTGAAATATTGTTAATAAAAATGGACAGAGTTTCTTTGTTTTGCAGTGTTCAGAATCTCAGATCCTAAGGCACATATGGCTGGATCACTGTGATAATGAAAAATGCCCAGGGGAGGGAATATTTTTGCTTCATTTTGTTACAGATCAACAAGTCAGCCTTCATTATGCATTTCATTGTAGTGTAGAAGAAAAAATAAAAATACTCCTGATGCCTTAGCTTTAGCTTTCATATTTTTTAGATTCTGTACTGCCTTAGTGTGTGACTCTGAACTTCATAATAAGCAATAGCAAGTTCTCTTCACAGTTCAATTAGACAAAACAATCCTTTTCTAGCCTGAGAACCAAGGACACCATTGCAGCTTCAGGCCCAAAAAGCACAAAAATCAGCAAATTGGGGAGAGAAATCTGGGAGGATGGGAGTGCATAACCTGAACCTGTAATTGGACAATTGAGCTCAATATGTAAATGGACCAAAACTTCTAGAAGTGTGAAAACTCATGACTGTTGCCCATTTTGGGTGTAGCCTTGGCTGGGCTTTTGTGCTGCCCAGGGTGTATCCTCTGAAGGCCTTTCAATAAATACCGACTTTATTCCTTTAACTCTGCCTAGCCTCTTTAGGCATCACTCCACTACCTGTGGGTACACACATTCTATAGGATTTCTGGCACTCTATAGTAAATTATTTATGATTTCAGAAGCTACAGATTATAATTTCTCTCTCTTTTACTGCATTGAACGGTGAGGACCTCTAGTTTAGACTTAGCATAACATACAAAGAGTAATTTATTACCAAATGGGAAAATGGAAGGTCCACAGGACCAGTGACTGGAGTAAACTATCATGGTCTCAAAAAGTAAATAAATCACAAATGTTCATATTTATATTTGGTAGTTAGAAATAATTATTTTCCCAAACAGAGTTTTTTGAGTAAAAAATTGAGGGTTTATTTCAAAGTTTTTTAGAAAAAGAAAAAACCCCAGGTTTTTAGTTTTATTTACTGTATTTTAAAAGCAGTTTTCTAACAATAAGATTGTTTCGATTTTTTAAAAGACAGCTGTTGAAGGGGACAATTAGAAAAGCAACATGCAACAAACATAAAAAATGAGGAAAAAAATTAATTCAGTAAAGACTTTTTTTGACAAAAGAAACTCTAATAAGAATAGCAGTATCTACCTATCTACCTAATAGGCAATAAAAGCTACTACCAAAGCAAACACATCAGAAACATTCATTATTTCTTCTGCACTAAGAAGGAAATAGGATAACTCTCTCCAGTCAGATAAAAATGCTTTTTGATTCCTTCAGTAAGTGCAAAGTGCCAGGTGAAAAATAATGATTGATTTTTTTCTTTTTACATAAGGGAATCTGCATAATGCGACAATGGGTTCCAAAAGAGTTTGAGCAATATTGGGTCTCAGCATATTAATTTTTAATTGAATCTTGGAATCTTAGAGAAGCTAGCTGAGTGCTGCTCTTTCATCCATGCTGAAAACTCAAACCAAAGTGTCTTGGAAGAAATATTAGAAAAGCTAATAAACTGATAAACAATAAGCTGACATGATTTTGCTGAGGATCAGATTCTGGCAAACAAATATGGTTTCAGTTTTTGATGAAGTTACCAGTTAAGCTGACAAAGATAACTATGAAAATGTTCCAGTTTTTGAAAGGCATTATAAAACACAAATAAGAATGACTTAAAAGCAAACGTTAAACAATATGAAATTCAAATCTAGTTTTTACAAGATTTATGATTCATTAGGGGTGTTTTGCTAGGGGCGTTTTTAGCCATCATTACCAAGTCTGACATGACCAAAAACTTCAATGGACTTGAGAAATAAAGATAAGATTGCTGGTGATAACATGTGCTGATGGAATCAGGATTGACAGGACCTGAATAATGAAGAGACAAATTTATAAAAAGTAGTATGGAGTGTCTGGTAAAGTTCATTAACTCAAAGACACATTTTAATACCAATGAATGTAAAGTTACATATGAAATAACAAGCTGCTCAGTCTGCAGTGAAATACAGGGAAATAACACAATGGAAAACAGTGACACAAATATTTAGTGGTCCCAATGAATAAGCGATATGAGGTTTAATTTTACTGTTGTGCTTATATCAACAATGGGATATGGCAAGTAAGAAATAGTTTTCACATGTCCCTGGTTATACTGATATTGGATTATGGCTTCCAGTGTTGCTGACCAGTGGGACAATACCAGACTTGATGAATTGGAAAGCAACAAGTAAAAGCTCAAAAATGAGGACTACAAAAATGCATGGTCATGACTGGCTTTAGAAGCTCATTCACTCTTCAAATAAGGTAACATTTCCTTCTGTTTTCTTGTGCTTTGTCGGGCAGTTGGACTAGATGAGCATTGTAGGTCCCTTCCAGCATGCAAGAAAAATAACTGTAGTATTTCACAATACTTTTCATACCTGTAGCTCCTCTTACTTCTGTTTTCCTTTCTCTTGGCTTTTAAAAATTATTTCTCCTTCCCATTATGTAATTTTGCTGGGTTTATGTTTTGGCCATTTGTAATTATATTAATTCTAAAAGCTCAGCCACTCATCAAACTCTTCAAATTAGTGAGAAAAGAAATTCACAAACGTTTAAAAACACAAAACATAGCTCTATTCTACATTACTGGAATTGCCTCTAAAATGTACAAGATGTTTGTGATTTAATGTTAGATTATATGGTCCAAGTTTAACCCTGCTGAGTTTTGCTTCCATGCTGCAATAGGAATACCCTTAAATCACAACTATCTTCACTTTCTCAGCCTCAGTATGAAAAATGATATCTCCTTATAGAACTAAAGGCCAAGAGATTAAAAAATACTTTGAAAAGTGACATTATAAATTTTAAAGGATTGCCCAGAGGTATACCTTTGAGATCCTTTTTCTGTTTACAGAAGGAGTCGGTTTTCTCTGTGTTGATGAAAATCACATCATTGCCATCTCATTTTTTTCATTCTCAGAACTTCTGGCAGGCTAAACTTTGTGGAGGGAGGTCAAGGAGATCTGCTTCAGCTGGTTTCTCAGCACTAGCTTACTTCAACAGTTTACCCCTATTTTATACTGCCTTGGGATCATGGATAGGTGGAAATGAACACCCTGTAGTATCACAACACCTAAATTCACCATGGCAGCACCCAGAAGCTGTGCTGGGGCACAGCAAGTGAAGGTCAGCAATGAGGAAGAGAGCTCCCCTCCTTTGGGCAGGTCAGCAATGAGGAAAAGAGCTCCCGACTGCAGGAATTCCTTTTATAACGGGTAAGCATCTGAGCTATGCTTACTAATTATGACCACTTGTTCATTACTATTGTTATTTCTACCAATTCTTTGCCCTTTTCTCCCCAATTTCTACCCTTCTGCTATACCTCTTACCACCTTGACTGCAAGCTGCAGAAAATGATGGCTTGCATTTATCTTGTGCACAGTGCAGTGGTGCTCCAGCTCTGCTCCATCTCTAAGCACTGCTGTATTAATAGCAACCATACAGAGAGATACAGGGGGAAAAAATCAGAACTGACAGATATTTCTGGATGATGTATTCACAATAATACTTTATATTCCAACTACAAGAAGGGAGGTAATAAAACAGCAGCTAAAAAATTAAACAGTTCCAGATCTCTTTTATCTGATCATTCCAATCATGATTTTTAAAGCGTTAGCCATGGAGCAATCAGAACCTCTGGAGCACATCTTAGAACAACACAGGACATGAACAAGAGAAAGAGCTACTTGGTCAATGGCTAAGATGATGCCTCAACCAAAACTACTACAAATATAACAACATTAGTTGGATCTACATGAAGGCAGGCACAGCAACAGATCTACTGGGCTATGCTGTTTCAGAGGTAAAACTCTAGCTGTAACAACTAAAATTTAAAGGAGATGCTGTACAAAACAATCTGGCACGCCCAACAAAGGTTGTTACAGGTCTGAAAAGCAATCACTAAAGTGACATAATTCCTGAAATAAGCTGATTTGACAACTGTCTGGAAGAACTTGGGTCAAATAAATGCTTGGTATGAGATTACAATGTAACAGGCAAAAGCATCGAAGACCTGGAAGCTTCTGAGGATGACAAACCACAACACACTTGGATGCACCATGAATCCTATTTGCATTTTTGAGACAAATGTTTCTGTGTCAATTGAGTATTTCTTTCTAAAAGCTAAGACAAGAAATTCTATGGCTTGTGCAGCAGCTGAATGGAAAACAGAATCTTAAAAAAGAATAAATTTTATTAATAATTTCACCTTAAATCAGATCTGCTGAATATTTTCTAGTATTCTAAATAAATATTATAATCCTCTAATGGAATAGGAACAAACACTTGTCAGCTCTCAGCTGTCAGCTCTCTATAACCTGTGATGATTAGCAGACAGATTTTATTCTTTAACAAGTCATGTAATCTAAGGCACTTAACACTATATTTTGCTAGAGAATTTTATTGATCTTCACTTCAGACTGTTTGTGATTTGCTATGTGGTAATTACAGTATCTTTAACTACTGTATGCTTCATTTTTCCCCAAAACAAAACAAAACTGCAGTATGATCTCCCAGCACGGCTGCAAGAATGATGTAATTCTTGGTACAACTACTGTCATATTCATTGCCAAACAATCAACAGAGCAGTACAACACTTCTGAATGGTTAAATCTACCTTGTCAATAATCATCAGTAAATATTTAGGAGGTTACCAAAAAAGGGAAAAGGGATTGGTGGAAATGCTCAGTTATTTTGCTCCCTTCCAGCTTTTACTGACTGCCAGAACGACATCTGTTGCCAGAACGGAAGATATTGTTTATAGATTCAGTGAGTCTGCTGAAATGTGAACATGTAAGTTGCTGTCTGTAACATGATGAAAAATAGGTTTACAGTCAATAGTGTCAATACTCTGAAATCCTTTCTGAATTTCCTTTATTTAGACTTATAAAAGAATCCCCCTCTTGTATAAAATTCCCCTCCAACATTCAGAAGAAAAAGTCACCATTCAGTCAATAATATTTGCTTTCAAGTAGTTAATGAGGTACTTACACACAACTGAGACAGGCTATTCTGCTAGTCTAGTTAATGTGTGAGTGTAAAGTCTAACAATCAGATTTCCTATTTTCAGAATTTCATACCATAATTTTTCACAATACTCATTATGCTTGAAAAGATAGTAGGTCCAGATATATAGAAAGAATAAATTTTTTCCAGGGCAAGGTAAATTCTACAGCTAGGCTGTCTTTGAAATCATGCCAGCTTGTGCATGTTTCAGGCAGAAACATGAGCTATGCCTTTAACATAATCTGAGCTTATTCTTTGTCTCATGAGTGAATGGCTTGCATTACATGATTTACTGTTTTAAGGAAGTTGTGTCCAGAAACCCTACCTAAAATCATGACCTTCTTATGCTAGGTAATACATATAAAAGGGAAGGATCTCTAAAGTAAGTAGATAAATCTTAAGAAAAAGGAAGTCTCACTATCTCAAATTTACAGACAGAGAACTGAAGCTGAAGAGACCAAGGCATAACAGAACCAGGAACTCAACCCAGATCTCAAGTCACCAACCTAATGGCCTAATCACAAAGCATCTTTCCAGCAGATAATGAAGACAAAACAGTTTCCTAAGGGATAAAATAGTGACCCAGTTCTGCTGTCATTTATATTTTTGCAACTCTGCTGCTATCGTCACAGTCACAGGAGGGTGGGCACAGCAGTCTCAAAGCCTGTATGTGTACATATATCACAGTACATGATGTAAGACACCCCCAAAATAGTGATTTTTGCAGCCAGAATCTTCTTGTCATCTTATAAGGCATCAAACATTATCAAAACACAGAATGAACTCCAAAAGCAGCTGCTATTGAAGATAATTGACTATAACCAGTAAGTTTTCATGAACATCAGTTAAGCCAATATTAAGAACTCTGCAAAAATTATCCTGTTCAACTGTTTAAAAGCATCAGTTCTAAGGGCTGATAGTGTAATGGAAGATGAACCTTATAGATAGCAAACTGGGTCAAAACCTCACTTGCTATATGCATCTTAGAAAAACACATCTGATGGAACAATGAAAAAGTAATTCAGGCCTTCTTGCACTTCCTATATTTTTTGAAAAAATAATTCAGTCCTTCCTGCACTTCCTATATATAATTTCTTTTTCTTCATTAAAAAATATCCCAGTTTCCTCCCTTAGAAATATAGAGGCTTAAACTGTAAACTTAGGTAAAATGAGAATTCGGATTTTTTTGTTTTTGATTGTGATACATATATAGAGAGAGATATTCTGAACACCAACATCCTTGGTAACTATTATTTTGGTACTTACCATGGTTTATCCCGTGACACTTTTGAAGGAAAGACTGTGTGCTGTTTGCTACTGGAGGTAAGTAGATTGTCTTTGGGCGTTTTGAATGGCTTTGAGTTGCTGCTGACAGGGTTATGGCCGCTGATACAGGATTTCGGTTTCATCTGTACTAGGGATGTCCTGGAATTACAGGCTGGAGAAGCTGGAGAAGGGGAAGGTTTACACATTGAACTGTGTCTTCGTTCTGTAACAGAAAAGGAATGAATTTTACAATATGTCATAGGCTAAAATTAAAAATACAAGTTGGGAAAGAGGAAATTGTTCTTTTCTATGCCAGGTACAATGATTTTCATCACTCCAAAGAACACCAGTTCATTACTGTCGTGAATGTAATCAAATCAAATGATAATTAGACAAAAGTCAGCTTCATAAAATGCTCTGAAAAAAAAAGTAAAAAATAGTAAAATAAATGGCAATAATCGATCAGAAAATTTGTATTTGGTGTCCCAAGTCTTTCATGCCAAGAAGAAAGGAGAGTATGTAACAGCTAACACAACTCAGGCTCTGTGACAGATATGTGATTGCTCCTAAAATGGTTTATGATGAATTCATCTGACCTGGTTATTGGGCAGTTTACTTTATGACTATCTTGTTTCAATTTTAATGAGAAATTGTAGGAAAACAACAGGAAGACTGGAACGTAGCTCCCAGCCCTATCAGAGAGGCAGGCTCTGCCTGGTTCACTTGGTTATCTCCAAGCACCATTCAGGGTAAAAGTTTGGGGCTTTTTCCCCATAGAGAAAATGGCATGTGCAAAAAACCCAGGAAATTTATGTCTCAGTAACAAATGTGGCATCTGGAGGTCAGCAATGCTCACGCTTACACCAGAGGCCTCTCAAGCACTGCATAAAAGCAAGGCCTGACTGATCCCACACAAGACAAACAGGCTCAGTGAAATTGTTTTGGTTGGGTCATTATTAGTATTTTTTAAAATATATATGTCCTATCCCTCCTATTGTTAAGTAAAAAGACTGTTTTGGCCATTCTTTACTAATTATATCTGTCTCCAGGGTAGAAGTGCCAGTGCTTTGCCAGCCGGCTGCACCAGTGTGCAGCAAACAACAGGCGTGTGCTGTGAACTCCAGCACAGCTACAAAATCCTACAAGAAACAGGAGCTGCAAGATTTTTGAGGGGTGCTGTAAACCTTGAACAGTGCTGTTGGCCCCATTTGTGAAGCACCCCTTCCCCAGCCCCAGTGCTCCCTAGCCAAAGGCAGCAGCAGGTGGCACCGAGGGGCTCGGGAAAGAGGAATTTTCCGGTCAGCAGGGCCTGGCTCCTTGGCACTGACTGTGGTGTGCTGGTCCCAAACACCAAGGGCCTGATCACAGCAGGGATCAGAAATCAGAAAGGCACCCCCAGAACCAACACAGTAAACAAATACAGCAAGCAGAATGGAAGCATAGGCTGAGTACTTCAGACAAGCTGGAGTTTCTCATTCAACATGTAGCAATTTTTCGTTATCTAAAGCCATCAGCACTTAACTTGAAGAATCCAAGTGGGTGCTGCTCTTTGAGTTGACCACCATCACACAGTCAACCAAGAGCAGGGTAAGCAAGCACCAGTGACCTGTACTACATGGGAAGGTTTTGTATTTACGTCATTAACCTTGCACTCGCTAGTTTGATATTTCAAGGACACCTAAGAAAAATTTTCCCACAGAGAATCAAAATATGACAATTTGTCTGGCATCCTCACAAGTAAAAACTTGCCAGTAGCAGAAGGATTCATCCATGATTAACTTGCAATACGCAAATACCTCAAGAACAAAGAGAAATGCTTAAAAAAATTCCAAAATGTTTCTATTAGATCTCAAATGACTGAATAAAGTAATTTTTTTATTTAAGATCAAGCATTTCCATATCTTCACATTCACAGCTTTAATTACCAATGCTGGAATTTCCTCCAGATTCTCCGGCAACTGAAGAGCAAAACAGTCTTACATTTTTTTCAAATACAAAAGAATCTATCCTTACTCCCAAAATGTCTCCTATCATTTGCCATTTCTCACCCTATCACACACTTCAGTGTGCAGCCTCTGCCTTTAAAACTCCTTTGCAGGATGCAGTGGATTTACATTCATTTCACCTCATATTTGTGGTAACACCTGTGTAAGCTACACATCTCATTCTGAAATGCATAGTTCCATTCACAAGCTATTTATTTTATTAAATAATAGTTATTGTTTCAAGATTTACCAATCTTCTCAGCACCTATTTAACCAATTTTAAGTAGGCTAATCAAAATTTGCAACTTTCCCATTAATTAAGGAGGACTGATGAAAAGGAAATGCTATGCTACCAACAAAATCAAGCTGTATATAAAGTAAAACATGAGACAAAACATGTTTTCCACACACATGCTATATAAACTTAGGATTAATTACTCCAATTTTCAACACAGCTACTGGTTTTCTTAAACCTGACTGCTTTCTAGTAAACTGTGTCTTCAATATGAGACCTATGGATATGTTTAGAAATTAAACATATGACTCTTATTAAAATTAATCTTCTGGAAAGATGAATGTTCAAGACACTGATTGGTGGTCATTCTTGTGATCAGAACTGACTGCTATAATTAGCATTTCCTTTTAATTTCTGAAACTCCTCTTTTCCCCCAAAACATGGTTACAGGAAGTCTTCTACCTTTTAGACAGACTCCAATACACATTTGAGACAGATTTTCTTCAAATTTCTTAGAATGGCAATGGAAACTGTGACCTCTGCAAAGTCCTACAGGAGAAAGAATGTAAACAGCCAGTGCCACACAACCAGAGGTGTTCTGAGACACTGCCTGGATGGGTAAAATCTGTGCATTTCCTCACAAAAGTTAATATCACTTCAATGTCAGCAGAAGAAGATGGCAGCAACACCATGCAAGTATGGCAGAGTGGAGAGCTGGAAGAGTAATTCCCTCCAAAGGGGCACAAACTCCTGAGCTGGGCAAGCATGCTTGCAAGAGGCTGTATTTGACAAAGGTGTGAATTCTCAGACAAATCTCAATGGTGAGCGCATAAATTGTAACTAAATATTGGTGTATATTCCTTCTCAAGAACTATCAAGTTGCCTCTTAATTCTTCATTCCTTACAATGTATATGGTAGTCAATCACCCTTAGATACTGGTAATATGTTTCAGAGAAATAATGGGAATATATGGCAAAAAAAGGGCTGTCAGCTGTCAAAATCAACTGCTTAAACCAGGGTGGTGGTGGCCTCCTCTGTCAAATTGACTTTTGCGGTCAATTCTGTTTTAAACATTTTTTACTAATTTGTCTGCTCCTATTTTACATATGTTAAAGGGATGACACACAATATCCAAATCTGTTATTATACTGCCTATGCAATAAATTAATGTGTGAATAAAAGACATTTGCACATCAAATAGTTGTGATAAAATTAAATATTCACATACTACCATATTCAGGAGACAATCAGCTATCTGTGTAACACTTTCTACGCTCATTTGCAGTTCATATGTAGACAGATTAGATCTAGTAAAGCAGGTGAACTTGTATTCACACAGCTGTGGACATGGCTGTCCCTATTCACATACACCAGTGATACAGCCAGTGGACATTGATAAAACTAAAGAAGAATGAAAGTTTGTGCCCCTAGAAATGATTAAATTCAGCAAGGCAACTAGAAAACCAGTTATCATCACTGGTAAGATACTAACCTAAATTCTGTACACATTTCAGCAATGCTATGAATACATGCTCCAGTTTAAAAGATAATTTTTCTGATTCATTTAAATACTTCCAAATGAATGCTTACGTTCCCCATAAATAACAACACATATTCTGTTTTGTTTCTAAATACCAGGTGCTGTCAAATCCAAGAGCACAGGAGCACAATCAAAGTTACAATCCTCTTTACCACATTAATCTTTCTGCAACCTCTCAGTTGTCTCAGCGCGGCCACTGCAAGCAAGTGACAAGCAACATGTGACTTCTGCTGTCAAACAGTTAAGGTATTAATGGCATTAATCTCAGAGGAAAGTTTAACACTCTCACTGAATTACCTCACTTTCTATAGAATCAATTTCAGATCAATATCTTTTTCTATTCAGTGGCAGGTATCCGAAAGCCTGGTGCTCCATATAGTTCTAAGGTGCATTGCAAACTCTGCATCAGTAGCATTGCAAATGATCTTAAACTATTCCAGGAGATTCTCCATGTCCTATGGAAACATGGATATAGTCCAACTTTCTCAGCCAAATCTGAATTGTTTGTAGATGTGAAGTCCTTATGTTGTTGGAGACCTAACAGTCCAGTCCCTGAATCTCCAGAGCTTCTCTCCTATGCCCTTATACTCCATTTTTAATCCTCCTTCCTGCCTCCAGCACAATGCAACGCCCTGCCTTTCCCCAGATCTCTGCTGCAGCTGCCAAAGTCCTCTAGGTCTGCCTTTAAATCTGTAATTCCACTGGATCCTCTCTGATGGGTCACCAGGGAATACTAGCAGCTGTTTTGCAGGAAACGCCACATCTTCTAATCATAAGCAAAAAAAGCAAAGCAATAGAGGGGCAACAAGCTCCAGAGCCACAAGCACAGCGTGTGGGAAAATGAGGCAAAACCACATTCTGAGTAGAAAGTCTCTTTTCCAATTTTTGCCTTGACTCTTATACACAACATCAAGCACTCAGCTCGCAGCAAACCTAACAATGACACTACAGCAAATATGACGCCCATAAAACATGCCAAACATTGCAGTTTCCTACCAAAAAAGATCTTTATGTGATCCTGAAACTGCAGATTATCTCTTATCTGGACTAGAAACAAAAACCCATTTCTTAGTATATCCCACCTGCATCCACATTCTCATCCAACATATGCTACTCAAAATTGACCAAATCAAGTGAAAAGTTTTTGCCCCAGTTAGTGCCTTCTCCATCAACATGACAGACAATCATGGAGGAAAAATGTAAGGATATAATTTGTGCATAGAGAAAGATATGTCTTTCATCTTTCAGTGCTTTTTTTTTCTTTTCAGATACTTTAAACAAAAAAGGAAAAAAAAGCCCTTCATGTTGTCAGAAGACAGACACTAAAACTTTGTCAGCACGAGTCATTTTGAAACACTACTCTTGTACAGCATGATTTGACTTCCTGTGTACAAGAGGCCCAAAGTAAAAATCAATTTTAGGTTGACCCATGAAAAACTCAAGAGACCCAGTGTTATAGATTATAGCTTGATATTACGATGGTAAAAACAAACAAAATTCACTTGCTAAAACTCTGATAGGTAAGAAAGTTATTTACTGCTAGTAAACATTTATGGAATAATAAAACTGCTTTTTAAGCTTGTATTCATCACAACACTTGAGTTCATGGTCCTTTTACTTGAAATGGCATAAAGTAACCGATCCAACTGCCCTTAAAACAATATGAATACTGTTACTCCCCATTTACAATATTTAAGCAGATGGTAATGAAATTTAGTATCTCATAGTCTTGTTGATGAAGATGTTACTCATGGTAACTCACACTGCCTTAGCACAAATTACAGTTTTTCTATTTACATTATATCCTGAGGTGCTTTGTTGCACAGCTTTTCACTGTGCAAAGTTGAGCAATGTATACTTACAATTTCAGTAAACGGTAAATGAAACCTACCACCTTGTACTGATCCCAGTTCAAAGTTTGCAAAAGTACTTGGCATTAATCCTAATAAAACCAAAACAGAAAAAAACCCACACATGCCCGAAAAGCAACAACCAGCAACCAGAAAATGAACAACCTAGACTCTTGCAGAAATGTGTCATCTTGCAGGAACTGGCAGCTGGTTCATAACAAGAATTCATAAACACCTTGTAAGCACTTTCATTTTGCAGCCACACTCTGAAAAAACACTAGCAAAACCCGGTACATGAGGTTAAACAAAACTAAAATTGTATTTGATGTTAGCAAACTACAGCATAATGTTGCAAGATTGAAGGATAACTTTACCAGCTTTTTTGACAAAACACTATTCCAAGTCCAGCTGAAAAAGTTTGGAAATAATATCCGCAAACCGTTCCACCCTTCTTGCACTGCGCACTGGAAAGGAAACAGCACAGTCGGTTTCATTTTGATACTTCTTGTAAACTGACAAAGGAAATAAACTGCCAGCTCCAACCCCCGGACTGATCTGCTGCACAAAACACTGCTCAACAATCACAAGCTTCATTCCAGGTCAAATGACATAATTGGGAAATTATCAAGTGCTAAAATAACCACCGTTCCGCTGGTGTTTATTTACAATAAACACAAGCTTCGCTTTCTGACAGAAACCCACTAAAACCATTCTCCATTTCACAAAGTCTACAAGTGAGTAGGATCAGCAAAATTATGCAAAACATCCTGCTAGAAGAAGAAATGTAAACTGAGCCACTTACAGAGAGGAGCAGGCTGCCAACTTAATCTGATTCTACGACGACTGTAAACATGTACTTTTGGAACGTGAAGCGATTCACATTGCCACAGATGCCGTCAGAGGAGCACGGCAGCGTGATTAGGTATTCTGCACACGGGGGGAACTCCGGCAGATGACCTGCCGCAGCAAGCACACATCTCTGCTCCCTCACACCAACTGTTTTGACTACAGGCACTTGTTAAGCACCAAGTTTCGGTCCTACCAGTTGGACACCAGAACTGAACCTGTGCCAAGAACAACACGAGCTGAAAACGGCTGCAGGGCTTTTTTTTTTTTTTTCTTTTTTTCTTTTTTTTTCTTTTTTTAATAATTGTTGATACAACTCAAGTAACTGCAGAAAGGAACCAAAGTGCAAAATTGAAAGCAGCAAAACCCACAAGTGTATATTTAGAAGAGGACACTGAATTTTTACTTCCTTGAGCCAGGAAAGAAAGAGAGTGTTTGTGTACAACACAGTAGGATGAACTTGATGTTTTCCTGAAAATTCTTTTATTTATGAAGTAACCTGGCATTTCTCAGGATAATTATAAAACACATGAGAAATAATCTCTAGACTATCACTACTTTACATTTATGTGGCCAAATATCTAAAAAATGGCAATATTTCCATAAAGAGCCATACACAGCACTTCCCAGAACACTATTATTCCTCATAAGTAAAAAGCATGAAAAGAAAGAAGGGTGAAATGGAACTCCAAAAAATGCTTCAAAGAGTGCAATTAATTATCCTAAACATAAACTGAAGCTTCTGGGTACTTGCCTACTTCTTTCATAAGGATTCTGAGGTAGAAATATGAAGCTCCAAGGTATCACTGAAGTATCAGACAGACAGGAAAACATCAGAAGTGTGAATACCCCTGCCCTGGTGACAATGTCAGTCTTCACATCATTGAGCAGAAGACCTAGATTTAACTGTAGTGCCAAGGTCTGTTTCTACAGCTATAAAAGGGGATATTAATGATTTAGAGTATTAACTTGATTAAAAAGGAATTGAAGACTTAAGTAGGAATTCATCATTCCTGTAATGACACAATTCTACACGTGTAACCAGCATTTGCCACCTGACACATTGCTACTGCAGAAAAAATGACAATTTTTATCTCTATATTTCTCAGCTCAGCAAGGCCAAAAATCCCCAGGCAAAAAAGAAGTATCAGAGCAAGTGAATCTTGGGTACACACTTTTGTGAGTGACAGCCTACCAAAGAAAAGCAAGGAAAGCTTATGCACAGAAATTTCACATTCTGCTGGCGGAGATGCACAGTTAAGTCCAACATGAAATGAGAGTTTGAGCTAAATACCACCTCAAACCTTGTGTCCAGCACCACAAGGACAGCCCTCACCAGCCTTTTGCACTGGTATCTTACTACCTGCTGACCCACATTCCCACTATTTTTGTACTCGGAGGATGGAAATGCATTGTCAGCCCTAAACTTAGAAGAGACGTATCAGGTGAAATGCTGAAATATTTCTAGCAATCAAGCCACAGTACTGTCAAAGGTAAATAGTGCCAACAAATCAGAATTTTGTGGGTGATTTTGTATGTGAAGAGAAATATTTTATTTGGCTAAATGTACAAATTTATAAACAAATCATCTATTCATTTATTCAAACACCCGGCTTAAATAATGAAACTCCAAATTGTTGCAAAATAGAGGAAAATTTAGTATTGTCATTTTCTCATTCTTTGTACCATGTAATAGACCTGTTCCCTCAGGCAGATCTTTCACATTCAAGGTCATCTAATGACACATATTTTTATTCATTTATACTTATGAGGTAAAATATTTCACTGTATCTCTATTCCCCTCTTTACTTATTTCCTTAACTATATTTACATAACAATAACAAAATAAAGTAATTTATGTACATAGTTGCTTTAAGAACCAATTAAATGTTTCCCCTCATCTATCATAAACCAGAAATGTTTAATGTTTCTTTAATGTTTTACTTAATCCAAAAATAAATAATGTCATTCCTTTTTACTGTTAAGAAAAGACAAGCCATCGCAGAGTGAGATGGGACTACTGAGGTGGCTTGGAAAAAAAACAATGCTCTATTATGATTCTGAGAAAAGAAGAGTATCATTTTTAGGTGACATACTCTTCACCTGGCTCTGTGAAAAACATGGTACCGGATTTTATTCAATATCAAGATCTCCTACTATTATCTCATTTTATCACTCCATACAAATAACTTCTAGAGAAATAGTAACTTCACTGAAATGTGCCCAAAATAACATCTTTGCAGGACTTGCATATAAGCTGCTGTTTAAACCTTCTGGCTTTTTCTGTTACTTGGGATCCAAACCCAGCACCTGGTGAATCAATGTGTTCCTTAACAAGTTGTTTTTTAAGCACAGAAAAAATGGAATTTTTATTTTCTATAAATTCACAGTAAATTTTTTCTATAAATTCATGGTAAATTGCTCCATCTCTGTTACCCTGAGCTTCTCTATCCCCCGGCAGCCTCATCATTTCATCCTGTACCCACAGCCTTTGTCCCTCTCCCCAAGGGATGAGCTCTGTTTGGTCTGCAGGTAGACATGTGCCAGCTGTCAGTACAAGCTGCAAATGTGCTGCTGCCACATGGAATATTGTTCTCCGGGCCACATTATTTAAGCTGTCTCCTTACACTTGCTGATTTTCAAAAGACTGATGAAACTTTGGATTTTTGAACCAAACCAGCAAAGAACTAAAAATTCTCGGACAAAACAGAAAATAGATACAATCACATAAGTCTTATTGCTATTATTTTTTTTACTAGTAGCATTATTGCAATAATTATAATATTATAGGAAATACAAGCTAAAATCTACATATGATTTGTTTTTACTTGGTTCTCCGTGGTTGCCACTCCTCATGGGTATTCCAAGGCATCAAATGAATTCCCTTGGAATATTCTGACATAATTTCAAAATCCAGGTAACCACACAGAGCTAGGGACACTTGTTTTGTTTTTAAAAATTGAATGAGCCTACATTTAAGTTTCAATTGGTTTTATCAAAACCTGCTACAAAAGCAGCACAACTGTCAGTTCAGAGTATTTCCTCATTCCAGACATTTTAGATAAATCAGTTCACTCATCTTTCAAGCACGTTATTTGCCAGAGGTAAGAAAATCTATTATTTAGAATGCTGCATGAATAACCACAAGTGATTACCCCTTAATACACAGCCTCCAAAATGAATGTGGAAAAACAATTCCTGAAGAGGTCACTTGTTCACGTTTCCCTCATTACATACAATGGCTTTTACAAACAAGAAACCAAACTCTTAACCTTCTACTGAAAAAAACTCAAGAGACAACATACCCAAATAAAAAAGTGGGTTTATAGGGCATTTTTATTCTGTTCCTCTCCCTTTAAAAAATTCTTTAGTTCTGTATTTACATACAGCTTCTTAATTCTGAAGTTGGTTTTCACTTTAACTTGCATCATTTATGACTTCTAACTGTGCAAACTAAAGAAACTCAGACTAACTGCACATGAATGAAATAAATGCAAATTAACCTCTGAGAGTCCAAGTGACAACTACTTCATGTTCTGTCTCTTCATGCACCCCTTGACCATTCATCACTGCAATGAACTTTTCATACTACAAATTACTTATTTTAGATAAACTATTTCTCCATTCATAATTTAATAAATTTCCCTTCATTGCTTATGATGAGAGTCTTTCATGTCTACAATATTAAATGTCTGCTATATCTATATATACATATAAATAAGATTTTTTTTCTCAGATAGGTATTTGCTCAGTTTTTTTCAAGTTAAGTTTTCCAAAGTTTGTTGAAGCATGGTCAGTGTTTCAGGTGCTGTGTGAAGAAAGGCATTTTCCAAGGCCAAACAGCTATTAGAGTGCAGATCTCAATTTAAAGCATTCCAAGTTTATTCACCCCCTGATGTTGCCTCTATTTTAGAACAATGTGGCAGGAATGACACAGGGAGAAGAGACAGGTGATTTCCAGTGCAACTATTTACCAAGGTGCATGAACTGCTGTGACAGCACAGTTGTGCAATTCTGTTTTCCCTTCTCCCACTTCCAATGCTCTGAATAAACTGTCACCCAGTGTGGATGGCTCTAACTTTCCATGGACCTGCTCAGAAGCACATATGTACCATATTTTAGAAAAACTTTTGGAAAAAAAATTGTAGGTGCTCACCAGCTGAAGACACAGGATATTTTTCCTATGATGCATTCTAATTACTTTCTATGAGCTAATAGAAAAACAATCTTATTAAAGCAAGGCATAACTCAGAAAATTCTTGTGAATTTTAACATGGACAGGAAGCAAACAAACAAAGATGATTTGAAGCAAGTCCATACAAATGAACCAGTTTTACCTGAAGACATTTAACTATTATATATGTAAAAGGATATCTCTGAGAAGAAGCATGCAATAAGTATCTTTCCAAGGTATCAAATGTTTCATGTGTGTCAGTCATTTTTGGTTTAAACCCCAAGAGTCAATTGGAGCATATGTAAAACATTAGGATGATTACTTCCTACTAGGACTTAGCTGGTTTTTTATAGTGTTAGAACCTGGTTTCACCATGCTTGGTGTAACATTTCACTTCAGGTGGGAAGATATGAATAGGACACGTTTGCCAAGACATGAGAGTAACCCTTGGTCAGCCAAGAAATGACTACAGAGAGTAAGCCTGGAAGCTAACAGGAAGAAGAGAAAACAATTTTAAGACAAGGATTTCAAAGTGGGTTATTTATAGAGTCAACACTCAATTATCCATGGTCAGATTATCTGTACCAGAGATGCAGAAACAAATCAGCTCCAGCTGGGCTCATTAGCAGAGGTGCAGCTCTGTGCAAATGTCCCTACACTTCTAGGGACACTGCGGGTTTAAAAATTACACAGCATCTTTTTTTCAGCATAACAGTGAAGTCCTTTTTTCAATCTAAAGTGAGTCACTTGGGTTGCTTCTGTCTAGCATTCCAAAGGCAAGAGCACTGGGGAAAATGGCAAAGACTTCAGACAAAGGCACTGCCTGGCAGTGTTACCCCCATGCTCTGGGTCCCAAGAAGCTTTGTGAACTCAGGCCCAGCGTCAGGCCCGAGCTGGCTGTGTGCATTCCTGCACTCTGTGTCAGGGCTGCGGCCTCCGGCAGGAGCTGGGTGCAGACAAGCACCAGAGACTGGCGACAAAGCAGGAGCCAGGCACCAGCCAGCATGGCAAACAGCAGGCACCTCAAACACAGCTGGGGTGGCCTCTGTGCAGAGGGACTGAGCTGTGACATCCCTTGAGATTACCATTTAAACTTAAGTAACTTAAACCAGATATTCTAAATGAGGGGAAAATTAAAACAAGTACTTTTCTAACTTCAAGAAAAACACAGCCATAGCAATATCAATCCAGCTTGAAGCTGTTTTCCTGGCCACAATGCCAAAAATGTAATTGACAGTGAAATACAAAGGTAGATTTAAAAAAGGGAAGGAAATGGAAAAAATCCAACATGACATTTCTTACCTACCAATTGCTTCCTCTGAATCAGACTATCTGTGTTCTTGCTCAAGGACTGAAACCTTTCTCCATCTGTCAGGAGACAGCAAACTCCAGAAGAGACTATGATCTTCTGGAAGTTGTCCCTTCTCATCAAATTCATGTTCTATAGTTGAAAGAAATCCTACTGTTTAGAGATAATAAAAGATACTTCTAAGTTGGAAGAATTTGAGATTCAATTTGTTTTTTTCCAGCCATGGGAGTCACTTCACCAAAGAGACAGGGAAAGGACAACAAGCAGGATACTGGCATGATAAATCTCAGCTATAATCAACTGACTCCAGCTTGATTACAGAGGAGGAACTAAACTCTGTATTTGGCAAATGGATCACAGAGCAAGTCTTTTCTAAAGCTTTTTGCTGAGTCTGACAATTGTTAGCTAGACAGTACAGCAGATTTAACCAGCAATGGCTAACAAGTGAAAAAACTAAAACTAACCATGCCTGAGCTATCATCCCTGGGATTTGCCTACTGTATCTAAGTACTGAGAGAAAAAGCTTTATTTACACTGAACTGCTCTCAAGTAGTTTCAAATAGCAAGAAACAGAGGTTCACTGAGTGCAGGATGAGATAGAAGAAGAGGGTTATCTATCCCATCAGAAGATCATTGTAACACTTGAGGAAATCTGCAGGTCCTAAATCTCCAATTTTATTATCCCCCTTCCTTTCCTCCTCCCTAGTCCCAATTCCTTGACTTTCTAAGTTGCTTAAGTTCTGAAAAAAAGTAATTCAAGAAAAAAAACAGTTCAAAAGCACATTCACTATGATAGATATTACTTATGAGAGAACTCTGGCAGTTTTATTTGTTCTTATTTCTCCTTACATTTCAGATCCCTAAATGCCTACTGCATAAAAAGTGATAGCAGTGGCAGTTACCAAAGGTCTGCTGTCTGTCTTTGCTGTTTTGCCTAAGGACATGAGGTCTATTCTCAGTATTAGGGACTAAAATATTTTGGAAGGTGTAACATTCAGCAAACAAAACCAGAGAACAGATCTGCAGCGCAGTATTTGCAAGTCTCGTGTATGGTATTTATCTTGGAATACACACTAATGAGGACAGCAGCACAAGCACTACAAGGGAAAAGACTCAATTACTGTAAACAACTGGGAACAAAAGACTGTTAAACATTCAACAATCACATCAAGAGAAAGTTTAGAAGTCTATACCTCTTGTTTAGGTACTGTAACAAGATTAGGTCAACACTTCCCTCTGCCTCTTAGCCTCATCAAACTAGGGAAGACCATAAAAACAAAACCACTGCACTAATTCACTCATTCACTGAAAAACCTCACTGCCCTGCTCAAAGTATGGAAAGATACCAAAGTATCTGGGGCCGCTGCCACAGTAAAAGTCAGCTTGTAACCTCCAGCTAATAGGCTGCATATCTGTCAAGCACATACATGTGAACCACACTTACATAAACTTTCTGCTCCCCTACTGCTCCTCCCACTCCAAGATATCAATTCTAGCCAAGAATTTGATTAGCAACAGACTATGAAACACTTTCAGAAAGAGAACATCAGAGGTGACACTTACAAAAGGACAGTGAACTTTTATGGCCAGAAGGCCCCAGAGCAAAGTGTGGCAGCTGTATCAGGCATTGTATGTTACAGCTGTGGTCGTACCATGCATCAAAAAGAGATGCAATTTCTTTTTCTGCTCCTCTTCCCTTTCAAAACATTCCTGGCACACCTCTGGCTTCAATCTGGTATTAATCCATGGTTGAATTACAGTGTATGGATGGATACCAGGCACATTGTATAACACAACCTTGAGTCTTTTAGCATTTGCTTCCTAGAATAGAGTGCTCTTGCCCTGCAAGTACAGTGTGTATTGTTGTCTCCAGATGTAGCCTCATAGAGTCAATATACTTGAAAAGGCCTGCTGAGCCCTCTTTCACAAGCAGTCTTGATTCATCCTTTGTCAGGGACCTCTCTCTTTATAGTAATTTCATGCCACTTTAGGAGTTGCAATTATTACTTACTCTCCCACCCCTTTCTGGCTAACTGTAAAATTATTCAACATCAGAGTTACATGGACTACTTTTGAAGGACTTCTGTCTTCCTCTTTAAAATCATCTGTCAAAATCTGGTACATAGTGAGTTTTAAACAAATCATTCTATGCTGGTTTTGTATTTTAATTAAATATAAAGCAACATTGGTTAGATACCTCGGGACATTTCTCACGTTACAGAAATCAGAGCTCATTTAACAGCCATAGTATTTTACAGACTTAGACAGACACCTCTATCAGGTAACACTGGTTTCAAGTAAACAAGTAGGTTTTGTTTTTTCCCTGAAAAGTCTAATGAAGTTTTCTAGTGTCACTTAGATTCATAACCATTTAGAAAAATGTAACAGAGATATAGAACTTTCTGTTTTTCTCCCTTTTCTCCTTTTAAGTTCATTAGAACAAATAGAGGGAGAAGGTAATCCATGCACACAGCAAGTAATCCAGCTGTAATTCATACCACAGCATAGCAGAGGTAAAGCGGTAACGCCAACATTAAACCTGATACTATTTAGCCCTTAAAGCTTGCAGATAATCCCTCTTTTTCCAAGAACTGCACACTGAGAGAAATCATATATATTTAAAGAAAATTTCAGTATCATGAAAGTTTTAAATAAAATTTAATTTAAATTGAGCTTAGACATCTAGAGCCATATTGAGGCTTCCAAAAGCAAACACTCAGCAACTGCCTTGTTCTTCATTTAAAAAGCTCTATAGAATACATATAAAGCATAGCATAAAAAAGTTGACAGCTGTCAATTCAAGAGTCAGCAGTTCCCCACTGGCATATTTTGTTTAAGCTACTTTGGTACCACTGTCATGTTATTAACCAAATTTAAAAAAACTTCTCCATATATTTATAATATACTACCATTACCACTGTAATCACACTTTGAATTATTTTTTAACCACATTGCCATATATAACCAAAAATGGCACAACAAAACACAGAACATACAAACACATATTTTAAGGGAAAAATCAAGGTGACTTCTTGAAAATATAGGTCTTGCTGAGTTTCTAGTTGCCTGCATTCATTTCTCTTTAATCTTTCTGAGGCTGCAGCAAAAAGAGCTTAGTGTCTGCTCTCAAGCTAAAAATCTTTGCAATAATTTGTGTAGATTTGTGCAGATAAAAATAAAAATCACAGACTGTATTAGATTCCAAGACTGTAAGCAACACGAGCTATCATATCTGCACAACAGCATGCTGATATAGTTGGGAAAAAAAGTAAAAATAATCACAGCACAGATAACCAAGGGTCAAAGTTCTGGTTATGCATGAAGTTTCAGTATTGGCACTTCCTGTTCTGAGTCTAAAATACTCATAATTAAATATATTTTATCCTTCTTTTGCTAAAGCAATGAATTGCTATTCTCTCCTCTCTTTCACATATATATATATATATATATATATATACTTGTTTTGCTCACTTACATTACTGTGAGCCATGAGGCCAGGTTTAGGAGCCCTGCGGTGCACCAGAAGCATTGGCAGCCTCAGTCCCGCAGGCCAGGGCTGCGCTCGGGCGGCTGCACCGGGCTCAGCGCGGAGCCGCTCCCGGCGCGGGGCGGGGGCTCGATGCCATCCCCGCACCCTGCACCGCCTCGGCTGCTCCGGACAGCGCAGGTGCTGAGGCAGCCCCGCCACACGGGTCACCTCCCTCCGCACCGCGCAGGGATGTAACGCCGTGCGTGTTTTTCTCCAGCAACAGCTGCGTCCTACAACCTCGTGCGGCTCCTGCACCGGCTTTCTCACGCCGCTCGAGCACAGCAGCGACAAAGCAAGGCAGCATCTGTAGCGACCCTCACTCACATTCAGCCCGCCGCTGCAAAACCCACCAGCGGCGCCTTCCCCTGGCGCGCTGACAGCTTCGCCTGCAGGGCTCCGGGCCGTCCTTCGGCGGGGCCGCCGGGCCGCAGGCGCCGTCAGCGGCCGGGAGGCTGCCGGGAGCGGAGGGCCGGGAGGAGGCGAGCAGCGAGCCGGGAGGGGGAGAGCGGCGGGCCCGGAGCTCCCCCTCCCGGAGCCGCCGCCGCTGCCGCCATCCGTCCTGCTCCGTACGGCCCTACTCACGCGACCAGCAGGGAAAGCCCCAACAGCGAAAGGTCAGGAGCAGCAGAGTTAAACGCAAAACTCGTTTCACACGATTTTGCTCCTGCAAACTCGTCAAACTTTTAATTTAGTTTTGGAAGGCTTAGGGAAAGGCAGTCCTTCGATCGACGGTGCCACAGCTTCAGTCATTGCTGGCAAGGATACACATACTGTCCACATTAACTCGAAATTCTGGTTCTGAACTCCACACAATAATGTATGGTAACTGGTAATAAAAAATTAAGCTTCTGAGGATCTGATTATCTTTGATTTTTACACATTGGAGTACAAGCGGACCAAGCAGATTAAGATCCTGTTATAGTCAGCTGCTGGATAAACACAAAGGTCTTTATCACCTATTTTTCTTCTTACAAGTACTCCATACTCGTAAGTATGCAGATATCAGAGCTATGGTGTCACCACCCAAAATAAAAAGTTCAGTCAACAAGCTGAGCTTTGCTGTGGCACAGCTCTGAGTGTTAAAGCATCCCTGTGCCAAACCCTCAGCCAGCTGACTGCTGCTAGAAATGGTGGGTTCCCCATTAACCAGAAATACTTCCTTCGGCATAACTCTCAAGATTTGGAATGGCAGTATGTTTAATGTTTAATGATACCATTACAAGTAATTTGTTTCAACTATATTTAAATGGGCAGCCATTCAGCTCTTCTCACATACATGCAACTTCTCTTGCAGCCAAGGAGCTGCTGGCTTGTCCACTAAACCCAGCCAAACCCACCAATTTGCAGCAGACCAGCATGAGACCGCAGTTTAAATGCAAATTTATTCTCACAGCTGTGTTCAACATGAAACATACCAACAAATGTTAGCTCACACTGCAAGGTATCTTACAATGTTTTAGGATTAAATTCCATATATTTGAGCACACACACTAAGTGGTGTTCCCCAGGAAGCTGAGCTAGAATTTGTTCTCTGGAGTGCTGCGTTCCCTGGCTGTGCACCCTCCTGACTATGCAGGGATCCCAGCAGAGCAGGAGCAGGAATGGCCCCAATTTATTCAGGTTTCTATCTTAATCACAGAATCTTCTGCCTGAGGCCTTGGAAAAAGATGGGGAGTGTGAAAACAGAACCAGAACTCTCAAAGATTATTTACAGTAAGTAAGCTCTTCAGAGGGCTGTGTGGGTCCTCCTGGCAGTGACTTCTACTGGACAGAAGAGAGAACTGGATTCAAAATATCCTGATCCACTGGACCCAAAGATGGAGCCCAGAAATTTAGTCAACAGATCTTTGAAAGTGCATAACCAGTTGTTTTGTGGCTTTGGTTGCTTTGTTTTATTTAATTTGAACATGAGACTTGTAGTAAAAATTAGGCCACTATATTTTTGAAGCATAAGCCTAGCTAAACAAAATAGCCCTGAATGCTTCTGGGATTCCTGTTTAGGAAATCATTCACTGCAGGTGTACATGCTTCACAGAAGAGGCAATCACTGAAGCCAAGGAATAATGAGACACAACAAAATATGGAAGTATAAATAAGCAGAAGAAACAATAACAGGTATAGAAATAATAGGCAAGTAATATCAACAGGCAAATAAATAAGACAAATAGGTACAATGCTTAAAACTGACTGGGAAAAAATGCCAGCAAAAATGTATGCTAGTAAAAAGTTCCAGCTAAGCTGAGAAATACAAGGTTGAAAGGAACTAGTGGTTGTGTGGTATACCTCCATCACTTTATGGTGAGGACATTACCCACTGTTAATACCTATTTGTATATCTCAGATTGATGCCTGTGGAGCAGCTGTCGAAGCATGTTGTAACACATAATCCTGGGGATCCACAGGGCTGCAAGGCTGCTATAAAGTGAATGGTGATTGCTGCCCCATGTCAGCTTGAGATAAAGGTCATATCAGAGGTCTTGAACAGCCAGTAAGGCTGATTGAGTGATCATGAAGATTTAGAATATAACACAGGATAGTGTTAAGGGAGAGCTAACTTCTATAAAGAAACTAAACAACACATCAGAATTTGGAGGCGGTGGATGGGGAATATGCATAGTAACCATGCAAACAATCAAGCAGAAGTAAATTTAAAGTAATGCTTTCACTATCTGAAAATAAAAATACATCTTCTGAAAACCAAGGCTGATGTTACCTTTTGTTTAAAATAAAATTAGGATCTTGACAGTTTTCTGTACCTTAATATTGGGCATCTCAAGTGATCCAGCAATAAATCACCTAAAGCAAATGTTTCAGGAAGTGATAATCAATGCTTTAGTTTTCAATCTAAAATAGGAAATCTTTAATGCTTAAATAGGAAAGGACTTCTAGAGTTGAGCTGAAGACCACTGGCATTCACCTAACAGATTAACTTCTGTAAATAATTATCTTTATACAATGTGATACTAACAGAGACAGTTTGTGCTAATTGTCAGACAAGTTCTACATTTAATCATATTGAGAAAATAGTGCACAGGAAATAATTATTTCCTAACTCTAGGATCTTAATACAGAAATTTCTGCACAGAACCCACGATCTGCAGAAAGGCTAAGAACAAACCTAATCAATAGTTAAAAGAACTATTCATTGTAGGTAATATGGGGAAAGGAATTTTTTTGGTGAGGGATCACTTTCTTTGCTCATCTTGCAAGCTTTAATTAAGTGGCAATGAAATAAGGAGTAGCTAAGAATGATTCTTTTGTAACTTGTTTTCAGGCTATAAATGTGTTTCTGGTTATAGTAATACTACATATAAAACCATTAATAAAACTGCCTACTTACCAAAGCCTAGATAGAGACATTAATTTGCCTGATGTGAACATGAAGTTAGGATATCAGAGTGCATTTACGCTTATCTTGAAAAGAAAACATCTGATCTTTGTAGTTAGATTTGTACTGATGAAATTGGGTTTGTGTCTGTTGAAGAAAAAAAGTGATATGCCAGTAGCACTTTATGGTGACTCTTTTATGCTGTGCATCAGAATACTCCCACAGAATTTTCAACATGAGGCCCAAAATTTAAATATTAAGTGCTTTCCTGATGGACACTGGCATTATCAGACAGCTTGCACATTTAAGCTACTTGAACCCAGGAATACTTCTTAGTACCCAGCACACAGAGACTGCCTAGTCTGGAATGTGTATTGGAACTAAAACTTTAAAATCCAGAAACTAGAGTCCAATCTGTTGGGAGTGCACGTTTCTTGCTAAAGCTGAGAGGGCCTAAAACAGTGCTAAAATTAATTTTGTTTCCTTGTACTGCTAGGTAGGTCATCATGCAGGATTTTTTCCCACCTAGAAACAAGGCTACATCTTTGGCAATTCAGCACCAGCAAAACCAGAAGAGACTTCAGGCAAAAAACTTTAACCCAGTAAAAGACCAGCATGTATATGTGAATAACAGCTGTAATAAGGGTTTTGGGTTTTTTCTGTATCTGTATGTTAATCTCACTCTGAACTCCAAATCAGTTTTCTTATGTTTCAGTACCATGGATATTTCGGCACCAAAGGACAGAAGAGGGGTGTTAGAGAAATGCAAGTGAGAGTGCTTGAGAAAGCCAAAATTGTACTGATTTTGCATGTGGAGATTATTTCAGATGAATCTCTGAACCTCTAGCTGATAATTTCTGCAGACATCTTATCTTAACCACATTTAGCAGAAAAGAAGGCAGAGGACCCAGATCTCTATGAATTCCAATTATCCTGACTCAACTCCTCCAACAAATCAAGCACCTGATCCATTTTCAGAACCATACTCTACAGAGCTGTGTTTGTGGCCTGTAAGACAATCCTTTGACTCTTAAAGCATTGCAGACCTTCATAAACAAATCAAACTGTTGTACTGAGGAAGAGTACAAAGCTCTGACTAACAAGAGGCACTTGACAGACATTCAGTTATGCTTACATTACCTTACAGATGAGACTATTGCCTCAGCAATCCCAACTTCTCACAGCAGCTCCTCCAGAAACCCCATAGGATTCTGGAGTCTTGTTTAATCTCTTGTTAAAATGAGGTACACTGGTTTACTTGAAGAGCACCTTAGTCCTGCACAATCCACTCCTAAATCTATAAATTAGACTGTTATTTTTGGGAAATCTTAGAAGGACTGACATATATCCATACTCTGAGATAGTGCCTTATTTTTTCTGCTTATCATCTCCCTGTATCAGAATTTGTCCATATTTGAGGCAGGGAACTCCATTCCCTTTCACTTTGATTTCAGTCAGACATGCATGAAATTTGCTCCATCCTACTCATACAAGAGATTAATGACAAACAGGGTTCTCTCCTTTTTCATGACCTATCCAGTCAAGAAGGTGTTGTCCATACAGGTGTCAAAGTCTACGCAAATCACATTTTAAAATCAGCTTCTAACAGTGTAATAAAGGACAACCTACCCTCTCCTTAGGAAAACACCATCTTTTCAGAAAGTGTTTATTTAATGTCTAGCCCAGGATTTCTTGTTTCTTGGTCAGAACCCCTAGGGGCTCCTAAAGACCAGTCTGTCTTATTAAAGATGAACTATCATAACAACAAAATTAAGAATAAGTTCTGTTTCCATTTTGAGCTGGACACAGCTTTCTTGCTGTAAACCTTCAAACCTAATCTAGACAAATTGAAGTACCAAGAAGCGATCCCACTGTCTTTCCAAAATAGCTAGAGTTAATATTGTGCAATCATGTTGTCATGGTTTGAGCCTGGCACAGAGCCAGTGCCCCCCATGAAAATGCCCTCACACCAGGTGTCTGCTGTGAGATGTGACCAGGAATAAGCAAAACAGGCTTTAGCTTAAACATAAAGAACACTTTATTACCTAAACTACAGGAAAATAGGGAAAAACTATAAGGAAAAAAAAAAAATTGAAGACCTTACAAAAAAAACCACTTTCCTCCTCCCCACTACCTGACTTTCTCAGTCCGATACATTCTCCCAAATCACCAACTGCCCAGCCTTGGCACCACACTTTAGTATACTCAAACTACAGTTCATGAAGAGGAAAGGAGTCCTTCTTGTTCCATAGGCTTCCCCTGGAAACACACTGAAACCTCGTGTGCTTCCCTGTCACTTCGGCACCGCCCGGAAAAAAAAGTCCTTTTGCCGCTTGTGACATCTTCCTTCCATGCCCAGTGCTCTCACCACCGCGCATGGATCAGAGCTGCTTTTAGGGTTGTCTTTCAAGGATGCCTTGTCTCACTCCAAAAAGGCACAGTCTCTGGTTTGGGACATCTGTCCCCCCCATATTTTTCCAACCCCCTGGGGCCGGGGGGTCCTCACGATGAACCCTCCTGGTTCTGAGCCACTGCTTCCCCCCTAAGTGCAGTCTCTGTGTCACAGGAACAACTGAGTCCATGGCCACAAGAAAAGTCCAGCCAAAAGGCCACTCCAAATCATCTCTCCCCATTCAATCATCTCCACGTTCTTCGGGCCAGGTCCTTGTCTCATCTCATCTCTTATCTCCCTTCTTATCCAGCTTCGAGGAGGATTAGCATTTTTGCAAGGCCCCAATCATGAAAGAAAGGGGTTAAAACTTTCAGTCTCTGTCCCGGAGCTGCGGCACTCCCACACACGCTGCCGCTCCAGCCGGGCACTCTTCCCCTCCCCTTCTCCTCCTGGGCCGGCTGCTATCACAGTCGGTGTCGCCGGCTCTCTCTCTCTCCCTCCGGGGGGGGGGGAATGGCTGCCCGAGGGCTGACTCCCTGGGGTCTTCCACCCTTCCATCCTCGAAGGCCTCCTCACCTCCCATCTCTGTCCAGGCCCAGGGCCTACCACGTGGCTGCCCCTCCCCCGCCCAGCAGCAGCGGCTGGACGGGGGGGGGAGATCTGACCTCTTCGCCGCGACGTCCCAAGAGAGACCTCCCAGGGCCAGAGCCCTGCTTTTAACCCCTGGTATTCTCGGGGGTGTGGTCCAAACCCCACTGGCTACACCAGGTGTCAGTATCAAACTCCAAACACCATTGGTTTGACCACAGCATCCCAGAATTCCCACTCCTTCCTGTCAAACCACACACATGTAAAGCCCAGTCTTTGTTCTCAGTTGCTTATAAATGACTTCAAAGCCTTGGGCACCTCAGCAGTGCCACTGCAGGTGGCTCAGGTACTTCACTTAGGTACACACCATGCTTAGGCATTTCTAGGGTAACCAGTGAAACTAACCAAGGGAACTTACATCCCTCCTCCTACACCTAAACCTGAATTCAGCAAGTGAGCTCATGGACACAACACATCTTCAGTACTTCTGTCATACAACTTTTGCCACTGCTCTATCTCTCTAAAAGTTTTTGAGTACTTAAAAATAATATTTACTAATTTAATAATGCTAAATAATACAGAAAGAATTAATGAATACACAAGTAAAATACACAAAAATAGTATATCTTAAAGGAGCAATGCTGCTGTACCTTGAAGTGGTTTCTGAAGTTTATTACTTTTGTCCTCATATACACACACTGCTTCCTTAAGGGGTTACAGGGTCTCAAATGTATCCTTTAACTTCCTATAGCAAACAAGAACACATCTGTCGCTTGATGTGTGCAATGCTGCTCAGGCCTTCATAACTACCTTAGCATTACATCTCTTAGCTGTGAAATTTCACAATCACAGGTACTAGCTGGTAGCTCTTACTGACTTAATTCAACTGATAATAAAGGGTTTATTTCAATTAGTCTCACATTAGAATCAGTGATTTAGATTTAAATTAAATTCACATAATTTTCACGTCCTGTGGGTATGCATGTTTTGACAGTACTGCAAAAACGTGCTGCAAGTTGCACAGAAGTTGATTGAAACCGTCAAACCAGTATTTAATTGCTTGCTGACATGTACCTCAAAAATAGTCCAGAGTGGATTTATCTGAACATACAAAAGCACATGCACAAAACACATTTTCATGACATCTCCATGCATCGAAGAAATACAGGTTTTACTGCTACATTTTTAACTCCTGAATCAAACACTAAAGCTTTTGCCTGTCATTTGCTGTATTACTACATGCATCACCTCAGCCTTCAAGAACTCTTTTTCCCATATAACGCATATTATAAAATAATACTTCCAAAATTAAACAAATATTAAAAAGAAGTTTTAAATATAAAAAATTCCTTGCTTTTGTTCTGATCCCCAGCCTCTGGAAATCTGTAACATCTGTGCAGTCTCATTAAATACATTTGCTCAGATCATGTACAAGGAAAGCACTTCATAAGCATTGTGTAAAGTTCACTAAGTTTTTGCAGAAACTTTATGCAATCTGTCATTTCTTCTCTCCTGAATTTGCTGCTGCAGAAAGCAATATTCTGGACATGTAGTCCAGCAGTCCTCACCACTTTTTCCCCACTTAAATCTCATTTTCTCTAATTTTACTTTAATCCTAATCAGTCAGTAAAGTTTTAGAGTTGTCTTCTAGACTTTCTATGTCTTTTAGTAATTTTAACAGGCTTACTTCACACATTAAAACCTACTCTTCACCACATCCCTCTTTAGGGCTGTGAATTCCTGCTAGAGAAGAAAAACAAAGGCATGTTGCCACCAATTCTTAGATCACAGAATCAGAGAATGATTTGGGTTGGAAGGACCTTAAAAGTCATCCAGTTCCAACTCACTTGCCATTGGCAGTGACACCTTCCACTAGACCGGATTGCTAAAAGCCCCACCCAACCTGACCTTCAGCGCCTCCAGGGATGGGGCAGCCACAGCTTCTCTGGACAACCTGTGCCAGTGTCTCACTGTATAGAATTTCTTCTAAAAGCTAATCTTAACCAGCCATCTTTCAATTTGAAGCCATTCTCCCCTGTTCTGTCACTACATGATCCTGTAAAAAGTCTCTCCAGTTTTCCTGTAGCCCCTCTTTGTACTAGAAGGTGCTCCAAGGTGTTGCCAGAATCTTCTATTCTCCAGGCTGAACAAGCCCAGCTTTCTCAGTCTGTCTACACAGCAGAGCTGCCTCAGCCTTCTGATCATTCTTTGTGGCCCTCCTCTGGATTTGTCCCAACAGGTCCATGTCTTTATGATATTGAGGGCCTCAGATCTGGATGCAGTACTCCAGGGGAGTCTCCTGAGAGCGGAGTAAAGGGGGAGAAGCACCTTCCTTAACCTGCTGCCCATGCTGCTTTGGATGCAGCCAAGGATATGGCTGGCAATATACCAATCTATCTTATGTCAACAGCCTGTAGGTACCAACTTAAAAAAAAACCAAAAAAACAAACCTCAGATCTGAACAGCCCAGAAAAAGACCACTTTAGGATAAATTCAAATGGTAAATCTTTCATCTTCAAGGTCAGGTGTCATTTTCAAAATATATGCTTTTAAGATAGTACTTTAAAGAAGACAGGCAGAGTTGAATGAATAATTAATTGTGGCTGCTGTTCCCTGTGCAAGTGCCACTCTGAATCATGCATTCTGAACCATGCTTTTGCCTTGCACCATCTCTGGCATTCACCGGCTGCCCTGATGGGTGAGCTTAGCTTGCTAAGCAGAAAACTAACCAAAGAAAGGGGGAAAAGTTGCTAAACCACAAATAACTGAATAGCTTCCTCCTATTATTCGATAATAAGTTGAACAGTGTCACTACAGGGTGAGAGGAGCAGCAGGGAAGGAAGAGGATCCCTGGGCTGGGTAGGAAGGGTGAGGTGTGAAGAACACACACTGCCCTCTGCAGCAGGGTGCCTTCAGATCCATTTGGGACACCCTGCCACAGTGACAGTTAACAGAGCTGCAGAAAGGGCACTGATGTCACCAACAGAGACAACATCCCAGAGAGATGATCATGTTTTAAAGCTACTAGAGGTTTTGCTGCTGTTGAAACAAGCTCTTGCTTATTTTAAAAAGACCATGGCTGCCACTTGTTTATCGTTCCTTGCTGGAAAAGAGCACTTGCTGCACCTTGTGACTTGTGGCTGCTCTCACAGCTGAGTTTCCAACCCATCTTCTCTTCCTCCAGTCTTTACCAATCGAGCCTTAAGAGCTTATTCTCACAAAACATCACTGACCACTGTCCTATTTCAAACAGTGTTATTCTGGGAAATAATAGCAAGTGTGGTAGTCTGGAATCAACCATGTGATACTTGTACCACACTGACTGGTCTTAGTGAACCTATCTGCGTTCAGTTATGGCAGCAGAGAGGACATGACAAATAAGTAAGAACAAGTAACTAATAATTTGAGAAATGTGATGAGGGTTCTGTAAAGAAATGGATAAAAAAATGAAACTTCACTCACTATCATTGTGTATTGTAAAGAAAAAACAAACCTTATTTTAAAGAACAAAATACTAGAAAAATTTACACCTGCTGAGCCTACTGGACACTGCAGACCTACTTCATTAGTGACTTCTGCAAATCTCAGAAACAATTATTAGAAAATTAATACAGAATATGATTAATTTGTCATAACAGTCCTTCATGACTTGAGACTCAACACTATTATAATATTAGTACCTTCCTTGAGAGACTAATACAGCTCATTAAAAAAACAATCGAATCCTGACAATGAAAATTCTCTATATTCTAAACTTTAAAATAAAAGCATTTTGCATATTTCATTTGCCCCAAAGTTTTCAAATAAAATATGAACTAGAAATACGACAGTTGTACTATTTATTTTCTCTCTTAGTTACTCAAACTACGTTTTTTAGTTAAAATAATTCTTAAAATAAAAGATTTAAGAAGAATAATCTCGCTACATTGAAATTAAGTTCTACATTTAAAAGAAGTTTCACTATACCAAAATTGACAACATGGAATAAATAAAACATAGGTTTCCCATCAAAAGAAAAAACAGTGTGCAAGATGGTGTAAAACTGTTAGTAATCTTCATATGCAGCACATTCAAAGTGATTATTGCATTTCTTACAACACTACATGAATATTTCACACATCAGGAAAAGAAAAACTACGAAAGCAAGAGACACAAGGAAGCCAATCGATGTAAGAACAAATGGATTACAATGTTAAAAAAACAAACTGCTACAAGATGAGACCTTTTCTGTAAGTGGCTAATCCACATTAATAAAACTACTACCAAACATCACTGCAGGTAACAATTCACTTTAGATTAATATCACAAAAGCCAAAACATATTTTAATGTAACAGCATGGGTTACATTTTAAAACAGTTTAGTCATTTTAGTCATCAGCACAATCCAATGCTTCTAGGAATGCAAGTAATTTTTATTAGGCAGCCAGCTGCAGACATTGCTGGAACTAAAGTTCCAGAAAAACTGGGAAAATTACCATTCATATGCTTTCAAAAGCTTCCCAAACACATGAATGGAAACTGTGTTTGAAAGGCAGAAGTCAAACAATTTGGAAACCAGATTAAAGGAAATAAGTAGTGATTTATTTGCAGTGTATCTTTCCATTCCACATAAAACCGCTTGTGCTTAGTGACCAAGATTTGCTCCATACTTACAAGAAGATACTACTGCAATGATGTATTATGAAATAATCTTTGAAAAAAAATGAACCAGGAGCAAGTGCTTTAAAGAATTACTTTCCTGCACACAGCATCAGGCAGTGATGACTAATGGGGAGAGGCGCTGCTGGGCCAGCTCAGTGTGGGGGAGGCACTGCATACCAGGGAACGCTTGCAGGGAATGTGAAGCAGAGACTCTTGCATTGCACGGAGATAAACGGGGCAGTAAGGCAAATAAGGCTGCTCAGCCTTTCCTCCTGTAGTATTTAAAAAATATAATTAAAATAAACTGCTAAATTTTAGTGTAATCTTAAGAAAATTCCTTTTATTTCCATATGTAAAGCTAATACTGAATGGGTTTCTTACACATAGATCTCTACACTGTATTCACCTGAAGAAAATTAAGTCCAGGTCTCCATGTCCATTACACATGATATAATGTGCAAAGCCCACATGATAAAATCTTGAATTTTGTAATAATATTGATTCTAAAACTTTAATCATTCTTTCTTTTTACATGAAAATCAAACATTTTAGGCCAAAGTACAGCTTCCTATACAATAGTTATCATAGCTGTCACTCTTCAATTCAAACAAGTTATTAATTATTAGAGCTCTACCCAGCAACACTTCTCAATAATATTTCTAGATGATGTAAAGAAACTTCTTGTTCTTAGTAAAAAAACCCCAGAATTTAAGTTCTTTTAAATAGGTATACTTTTTAAAAAATAACAGTAAATTAGACAATGTTTCAAAACTTCCAAAAATATCTTCAGGTGATCGGAATGAGACACTTAATACATCCCAGTGCTGTTTCTAATTGCATAAGAAGGAGAATTAGCTAATGTTATGTTGACCACACTTTATCCTCTCAAATATTAGAGAAGTTACATAGAGGTTCTTGGCAGAAACTTTGCAGACTTAGAATCCCCAAGTCATTTCTCCCATATAAGATCAGTACACATCCTGCTAAGCAAGGGGATCTTGAAGAACTCAGCTACACCTGCACATAACCTGTGCTATGACCATGGTTCTGCTTCCACTTGGATGGTTCAATTATTTAGGAATAAACTGACATTCTTAAAACTAACCATTAAATGGAATATTTTAAAACCCAAGTGGGACTATCTGTGTGGTTCAGCTGAAGCTGAGCTTTAAAACGAAACATATCAGAAAAATGGGAAAAGCAAAGCCTAACAAGTAAAACCAGCTTAGGTCAACAAGGATGCTGTTTCATCCAGTGTAAATGTCTTATGTGAATTGCACTAAAAAAAGAATCCTACTTGAAAGGGAAAGAAAGAAGAAAAAAAAAAAAAAAGAAGGGGCAGACAGGGTGAAATAGAACCTTTAAAAGCCTGGAACAATTTGCAACACAAATACTGAGAAGCAAGCAGCTTCCTCTTTGAATGAAGCAAGGGTTTGACCCCTTCCTGTGTCACAAGTCCCCACACTTATTATGCTTTCTACTGGCAGTAAAATAAACATCAATTCTATCAGCTTTACAGACATGTGTGCACCAAAAAAGACACCATATTGTATTCCATCCAGTTTTAGAAGAGATAGAGGATATATTTGAATGAGCATCTTCAGATCTTTGTTGCCTGAACTGCTCCATAACATTACTTGTGATGAAACAGCTCATAACTTAGACCTCATACATAAATATTAACTTCACTTTTTAAAGCAGATTTTGTAATAACCTAAGAACACAAAATGACTGCTACAAAATTTACAAGAAAAACACATGAAGATAATGGAGAAAATGGTATCTTGGCAACTCGTGCAACTCCATAGTGCACCTTATAATGCTGAGTTAAGCTACACTTTATGTATTAATTTCCTTCATAGACATAAAATGCCCAGGTTAGATCTGCAGCTAGCTGACTCTTACATAGAGACCCCCAAGTTTCAGGTAATTATGTTAATTGAAGCTGTGAAGTTTTTAATACTTTTTCAAAAAATGAAAGTAGCAGTGGACCCCTCAAAATCCTGTCTGGACAGATCTGAGTGAAGCAAAGTTTGCAATCTGCCACAGCTAAAGAAAAAAGGCTGCAAAGTGAAGGTATGATGTGCTGCTGCAGCAGAGGAGACAGGTGTGTTAGATCATACACACGTAAAAACACCACCTGTTTTACCTGTTCAACAGTTGATATTATGCAACTCTGACTGCAGAGAGTCAGCTGGCATTTGTATATTCTCTGCCCATTAGTCAGAGTTTTCCAACAGATAATTCTAAGTGTTAAAAAAAAATACACTGTATTTTCTTTTTTGTGTTATATGTATGTTTTAGGGAAGAATAAAAAGGTCAGTCTAACTCTAAATTAAACATTTAAGTCTAAAACAACAAAATCAAGACATTAGGCAATTCTAAAATGGCATTAAACTAAGTTTAAAAAATATTTCTGTTTTATAAAATGCAACTATGGAGCATTTATCAATGAAATGTAAATAGTTAAAACAGAATCTTGCATTAAATTGGCTGAATTTCAGTGTTCAGTGGAATGAATTTGTTTCTATGGCTTTCCTTTTTAAAGTGTGGTACTTGAAGCTCTATGTATCATTCATTTGAACTTTGTTTCACCTCAGCAATACCATCTTGCTGGAATTGTCACTTTCAAACCTAAGTTAAAATACAAAATTAAACACGAGTTATTTTCTTACTGAGTGCTTCTGGTACAAATGCTTGCAACAACTTTGTAATTCCTTCACATAACTGCATCACATGAGAAGCAACTGGAAATAAAACTGTCCTAAGGATACTGAGTACCTTGGATCCCTCTGTAGATGAAAGCAAAGCAGAGGCTGAAGTCAGCTTTGCCACATTTCAACTGACACAGATACGACCATGCAAAGAAGACAGACAATTTACTCCTTCCTGCCTGCATTTCCAAAATTTACCTTTGTACTTTGACTTTTCACCACACAGAGAACCAACAGGCCACACAAGTTCAAGATGACTGGACATGCTCAAATTAGGGCAGAAGCAAAAATTCAGCTTTGTTCCCTTATACCTCCCTCCAGCTATTCACTCTGAGTGCTAAGAGAATCACCATGAGAAGGCAGGAAAGCACATGGATAAACACTGGCATGAAGTGTTGAAGGAGAACAACCTCAGAGCATGCATAGGCAGGTATTTTCATTTGACCCATGCTAACCATAAGATAAAATCTTTTCAATTGTCTGTTTCTAAGAACTCCTGAATTGGAGGATGGCTGAATAAGTATCACAGTGATCTCAAAACTACTAATGTCCTGTGAGACATGGTCGTTCAGTCTATGTGGTTTTGTTTCTCTATTTTATGAAAATAAACTGGAGTGAAAGCAGTGAAGGTAACATGGACTGCATATGCAAATATTCTGACATGTCCCTCTTCCTAGTTACAACAAAACACCCCCAAAGGCTGCTAAGTGTGTTCCTTGCTGCAGGATTGCCATTGACCTTTCATTCTTGTCCCTTCTCAAATGCAGCCAGGCTAATTTTGAGTTACTTTATTTCCAGTCTGCCAGATAATGTTTATGGAGCAGTAGGGATCTGGGACATGGAAGAGAAGAATGGCCAAAATACTCCAGTTCTTCCCATGGCTGTCTAACAAACATTGGTTGAAGTTTTCATGACTCCCAGGATTCCAAGCTAGAACATGTGAACTCTGATACTGGGATTGTGTGTAACAACCTCAGGCACCTCATCCTTCTGCTTTTGGGAGACAATATAAAGAGGTTTTAGTTTTTTGTTGTGGTTTGTTTTTTACCCACCTCCCTGCCCCTTCCACCTCTGCAAGAAAAAGACTCTGACCTCAACATGGCAAGAGTTAAAGGGCACCTGTAGTATTATCAAGCCATATGTTAGGGAATACTGAACTCAGTGTTTGTATAGCCCATAGCTCTCTACTGGACCAACTGGACATGAATGATGCCATGGAACTGTAAGGGAACCCTCAGGTTTTGTCAACCAACTCACTGCTGGTAACTGCTGCCTGAGCCTTCAGCCTGTCCCCAAAATTATTTTATAGTCACAACTCATCAGTAGTTATCACTAGACGAGTAAACACAGCAGCTGATATAATATGGCTTTTCCCCCTCAAATATCAATATACAATCCTCTGACTATTTTGTAACTGCCTTTGTTTTTACTTTACAGTCAGCTACTTTGGCTTGGTTCAGAGAGTGGATTAATATCTAAAATTCTGACAGAATAATAAGTATTTCTAAATATATTTTCTTATTAGAAAGCCATTTAGTGCTAGGTCTTTAAACAAGACAAAGTTGGTGAAAGGGAGATGACTACTTCCCTGATTAAAGCACTCACCTTCTTGTCATCTGTCTGAACTTGAACCCAAATCTTCCCCTCTTCATAAAAGATCTCTGACAAGGATAAAGCCTTGTGAAGGGTGTTAAGGAGTTGTTCTCTCTCCATGCTGCTGAAATTATTTCAGCCTTTCATAAACACATTTCCTGAACCACAGACTGGATGCCAAGTATCTTACTTGTCAAAGTTAGGGATGAATTCCCCCTCTTACTCTGTTCAACTGCTGTTATCTTACGCAAAATAAAAACACCAAGAGGAAAGAAGAAATCAGTGTGGACTGGAGCTTGTGTTTTCCAATAGCAGAAGTCCCCAGTCTGCAGGTAATTCTGTTCCTCTCAATCATTTGCATTCCTTTTCCATACAAAACATGCAACAGGAGAAGCAGGCAAAGCCTCACAGGCAGAATTGTTCCACCACACCCTGGCAGATGAGATACCCCAATTGTCATTACCATTTCCTTATGGAAAGGAGAAAAAACACCTATCAACACCAGGCAGCCTGCTTAAGGCTTGATTCAACTCCCCTCAGATTTGGGAAGAAAAGTGTAAAGAGAGCATCCCACATTGCACATTAACTGTTCTAGTCACCACACTAGTGGCTAAAGGAACAGAAATAATTTTGCAGACTTAGAATTTAATTTCCTCTGGACTTTTTTTTCCACAGTGTCTTAAAAGAGATTTTACCTCAGGCCAAATGCAACACTTCACCTCATAGCCATGGAAATTATTTTGGTAAGAAATTGAGAGAAAGATTTGTTACACTCAAGCCATTTTTTAATGTGAAAAATGGCCTCTGTGTTTTATTCTTCAGCATGCTATAGGAAAAATATCCTATTCTTTTACCAATTGTATCTACTCAGGAAGTGGCAATAAGCCACTCCCTAGCAGGTATTACAGAATTAAGGCTACAACTGCATTTGGGGTGCAATGGACAGGTCAGGCAATGTATGTGAATACATAGAGCAATGCATACACATAGACACTTATGCACAAATAAAACTTTGCTTTGCTTATAGTCATGACAGAAATTATCTTCATGGTCCAGATGCCCCAAAGGATTTAGAAAACCCATCTTCAACTGAACTAGTGACTTGACACAAGAGAAACTCAACTGACAGTCTACTCAAACATGTAAGTGAAACGAGACCATTTCTTAAAGTAAAGATACACATTTCTTAAAGTAAAGATACACATTTCTTAAAGTAAAGATACCAGCTGTTGAGGCAGAATGTTGCTGCAACCCTCACCCAAAGGCTACAGAACTACTGACAGGGCAAGGAAAAGAAGGTAAAAACAATCCTCAAAGAAAGCATTTAGCAATGGCATGCAGTAAGAGCCTGTATTAGTGCTTGAACTACTCAGCATATCCAGAAATGACTGAAAAAATGTGGTGGTTAGTGAGAGAACAAGATCTCTGGTATATAATTATTTAGAGTACTAAAGATGCAAATCAACAGATTGCAGAAAGACTTAATACTGACCAGTGTAATAAAATAGGAAATGAAATTCAATGTAGAGAAATGTAAAGTGACAGACATGGAAGAAGAAAAATATGTTCACTTTATATATGAAATGATGGTCTTTCAATTATAATTACACAATAATGAAACACTGGTCTTGTAACAGTTCTATGAAATTATCATCTCAATGATTTGTAGTGGTCACAAAAGCAAAACAAATGTTAGGCAAGGAATACAGCACATCACACCACTGCTTCCATCCCTTCAAAATTGTCTAGAAGAGTTAGGCAAGATACAAAAACACATAGGAAAGAGACAGGGAGTTTCCACAAGTGACAATTAGACCAATTTGGACTTGTCAAACTGGATGAGTGATGACAGAGGAGGGTTATGGTGTACATTTATTATGGACAGGAAATGATAATTTGTTGCTGGTACAAAAGCAAACCAAAAAGTGAGGTATTTCTCCACACAGCGTACAGCTAAGTTTTAAGAATCCTTTCCAAGGGACCACATAGCTCTTAAGTTTCTATTAACTTCAAAAAACCCACTGTGTCAACAGAGTTGTTTAGCAGCACAGTGACAAATACCAGATTTTTCTTTTCAAGGTTTCCTTTTTTGCTGCACCATTTCTATACTCATTTAACTAAACATGCAGTTCTGCACTGCGCCCTTCCTCACAGACTTATCTGTCTGGTCTTGACTATGCCCTTCCTGCCCATGCAAAAATGCTGAAACTTTTACTGCCCGTTTCAGCATTCCTGCTACATACATCTGGTATTAGACAGTGATATAAAGATTTATTTAAACTGCAAACAAATCCTTTGTTGTCCCAGTCAGATTCAAAAGCATTACTTGCACTCACATTTTACACTCTTCATCTATCTAGAATCACAGAATGAGAAACACTTGTTTTCAGACTCGTTAGGACAAGCACAGTACTTCCACAAGACACTTCCACAGAGAAAGCCTAAAGAACACACAAGGATGCACTGGTCTCCCCAGTTCCTGCAGTCCTGTCTCCATCACATACAATCTATCTGAAATATCTATAATCAATGTAGACTTTTACAGTCTTGTTGGCCAATTACTGGACCAAGTGTCAGCTTGTACAGATGTATTCCTGCTTCAGTATTTTTGGGTAGAAGTGGCTCTGAAAACAGTCTCCTCCCTGTCAATCCTAACCAACTGAATTAAAAAGTGAAATTACCAATCTCAAATCCAAAACACGAAACTACACTTAATTTAAAAAAAAATATAAAAAGTCAAACTTATCTCGTTACCTAATTAGTAAAGCACAACATTGATGACATACTCATGAAAAGAATACCTTATAAAACAGAGGGAACAAACTGAAAGGATGTGTATCAAGTAATGACACATTAATGCTTGCCTTAAATACATTTCTCACATGCAATGCTTGCTATTTTATATAAATATGCTATTAGTTATACTTCACTAGTTGTAGAGCAGATGCTAGGCACGATTTCACAGAAACAAGAAGTCTGCCCAAAAAAGCGACTGGAAAAAGATGTTATTTCCCAGAGCACTAGTCAAAGAAAATGTTCCTAGTTAACAGCATCACTAATCTCACAAACATAAATAGTTAATGAGGCAAGTTTTCTAAATTTTATTTAGGCATCTTAACAATAGGTAGGTTTCAGTGCAGAAAGCTAAATCAAGTATTTGAAAATTGATCATAATGAAAATATGCACACATTAAAGTGAACCAATAGTCCATCATCATTTGTGTAACATTTTAAACATTTCTTTCTTACTGCATCATGAGTAATATAGTTTTTTAATCTTGCTAAATGACTACAAAAAATGTATTATGAAAACAGAAGCCTACAGCGTGTCTAACCTACCTGCAGTAATAGAGCAAGGTCTAATTCAATATTTTACATTTTAATGTGACAATTATTACATTAATATCACCAGTTAAAGATAATAGTAACAAGCCATTAAGATAATTATATGAATCACTAAAGGGGTATGAAATGGGAAACACAAGGAGCTTCAGATATATTTGAAATTATGAGAACTTTAACTACAGTATTGTATGCCCACAAATAAAATGTTTTGAATAGATTTGACACTAGTCAGGTACCAAGAGGTTGTGTACTATTATTACAATGAAATAAACAGAACTCAATAGTTTCAAACATGGGGATGTGACAAACATGTCTGCATACTAGATGAAAAAATAATATTAAAATAAGAAGAAATATTTTTAAAAAATAACAGGTATACAAAACCTAGGATAAATGTTACTACTGAAAACTGTGGGAAAAGTAATTTGCAAGCCTTGTACTAGTGAGTTTATTACAGCTGAGATCTCTCTCTAACAAAAATAGAAGTTTTTTTAAAACACTGAATAAAAAAATATTTCTTCATGAAAAGGCATTTAATGTAACTACTTCCAGCTTGACAAAAAAATCAAGCTCTTGAAATACAGCCCAATATTTAATTTAATTGCTCTCCATTGCACACCTATGAACAAGACATAAGACAACCCTGTCATCTGCCTGCATGCCAATGGGATTTTTGTATTCCTCACTACACCCCAAATGGCCTGTAGATGTTAGAAAGGCAACACAAACATTGATGGAAAGAAGCACTTCAGTCTCTTAGGAGCAGCACTTCCAAACCCTAATAAAGTGCCATTCCAGTTTTCTGTCCACTCACCAGTGTCCATAAGAAGGCAGCTGTGGGGGCACAGCTGTATTTTGTATTCTGGGGCCATCCAGCTCCTCCCAGGCCTCCCCAGCTCTGAAGGAAACCCTTGAACACCCAAGCCAAGCTGCAACTCCAGCCCCACCTGCCACCTCACTTGCAGGCTCAGCAACCACAACTCATGGCACAGGAGATGTTCAGCTGCCAGAGAAGACACTACCCCAAAAAAGTGCTACTGCTTATGCAAGGAAAAGCCCAATGATTAATAGACATAAATCAAATTTATGAGCCAGCTTACAGAAAAAGTTAATACCAAGACAGTAAGAAATTAATAGACTTTTCTTTTTTTGCAAGAAAATGCTAAATGATAACACAGTAGAAATTACTACACTCAGAAAATTAAGTAAACCCAAAATATTCAGAAAACTATTAAAAGTCATGGTCCATGGGGAGGGCTATATGCAGACATGACTTCTACAGACTTGAAATGGAACTTACAATATTTACTAGTAGCTAATTAAAATGTTAATTATCCTCTGTAAAGTAAACACTATTGTGTACGTAAAGTGAAACACTATTACCAAAAAATCCTACACCCCACATTAAAAAAATCCACCATATAGACTTCTTTGTCTAATCACAAGCAGGAAATACAAAGAGATAACAGAGAGACAAGACTTGCTCTTAACACTTCTATACTTTTGAATGCAGTGAAGAAGCAATGACTTCTTATTTGGGTATTTGGCAAATTCATGTTCCACTTCAAATATTCTCTTTTTAGACTACCACAATTTGATATAAGAATGAATGTGATCTTGCTTATCTTCTACTCACCAAAACAGTGACTTAAAAAAACTCTTAATTCTATTCTGGGCTTTGTCTAGGAATAGGACCATAAATTCTTTATAAAATTATTTTTAAAAAGCATTCCTTCTCTAAGATGGAAAGCATCCACCTTACTCAGTAAGACATGCTATGGAAGACTTCAAGCCAAATACTCCAAATTTTAATTTTGTCAGGTTTTTACAGATTATGACAGAAAATTTTCACTAATTTCTCTCCTCTCTCCCACTATCACAACCCCCATTCCTCCACCAATGAGGCAGCCAAAAGACTGATGCACTAAACACAGCTCTGTAAATAATAGTATGTAGGAGATTAAACTTAAGCCTAATGCTACAGTCAACCTTCAACAGCTGAGTTCTATTAATGGACACTCCTTAAATGAAATCCTTATTGGTTACTATTTAAAGCTACAACTCTATTAAAATCTTGACTGAAAGAAATTACATGTGATACATATTGCCCATCACTGCCATGACAACACCACCCAGTTCAACTATGCATGCATCATTTACCACAATTTATCCAAAGCAAAAAACACAAAAGGGTTCACTAATCAAATACTATCAATGACTACACAATGTGGAAGAGATGAGTTAATATATAATGGTAGGGATTATGTGTAAACTAGGCTAGTAAGACTTCCAGTGCACTGAAAAGCCCAGTGCCATTATTATTCTTTCCATCTCCTTCCTATGTGGATTTAAGATCAGCATTGTAAAATTACAGCACAGTCAAGGCACTGTAAAGAATTTAATAGAAAACATCAAGGGAAAAGACAATTAACTGCTGTTTCACTTCAAGGCTTCAATTTCATGCACAGAAATATGGGGAGGGTGTGTAGGTTAGTATGCTGAATAGCAACTGCATACATGTGTGGCATTCTGTTCACTGCTGAATGTTTTCTCCTGTTGAATACTACTGCTCTCTAATGCACAGTCCTTTGAGATTCAACACTCCAAAGTGTTTCTGCTTTCTCATTCAAAGAATCTTTTGAATGAAGAAATTTTTAATTATTGACACATCCACCTAAGGCCAAATTATCTGTGGGAAGTTGTCAGCTTCCTACTTAAACTACTCATTGACCTTCTAACTCTTCATGTATCATATCTATTGCTATACCTGAACTTCCCTGTTTTAGGCTCCGTCACTGATGATGAATTAGTAACAAGAAAGAAAACAATTTGAGCAAAAGATGATAGCAGAAAATACAAAAAAAGCCAACCCTATCCAATATTATGCTACTTGCTTCTAAGGAAACAGGTTGGCAGGTCTGAACACAGCTCCACTTTTAATCCACATGCTAGACTAAGCAAGGAAAGCACAACAAACTCCTCCAAGCCTTGAGCAGGTCTCAGCACCCCGCCAGGTGAAGACACATTATGTTGCTGTTGTTCTGAACATCAGATGCACATTTTTCAGTCCCATCACAGTCCTTCCCTTTGATCTGGGTGTTACTTTCTACATTCAGGTTCACTTTGTATGATACATCTCTGCAGCAAAAAGCATGTGTTGTCTTGCTTTAGCCTGGGTTATCCTGGGTGTGTTTTCCTCTCTCAGGAGGTGGAAGGTGAGAGAATAGCTCCCAGGTGGTAAGGTTACTAAAGCCAAATCTCTTGCTTCCTGGACAAGTAAATACAGGGTAGAAAGGATTTTGTTGTCATTTTTCTCGAATGACATGGTCTTGTCAATATATCTTTCAGTGAAATGATAAAAAAAGCCCAGGACTGTTTGGCAATCTTAAATGAGCACACTAGCCAATATAGAAGTGACCAACACTCTCACACATGCCAGCAGCTGTGAGGGATTTTTCTTCATTTTATCATTTAAACCAAGTATTGATTGCCTTTTATGCAGCTAAGTGCTTTTCTGGCCAGACTCTTATCAGCAGTTAGAATATAAACAAAGTAAGATTTGGTAACAGAATAAACAAAGCCAGAAATTTGCATTTTTGTACCTGTTCAGAGCCTCAAGAACTGCTGACAGTCTAGAATATGTCACTCTAAGAATATATACAGAAAAAATGGATTCAAAGAAGTGCTGTCTTAGTTTTGTCTCTTCAAGGGTAATACATGCTTGACCTGGATATGTGTGTATTTAACTACTCCAGGAATGGTGCAGAAAATGGCTGGTGACCCCAGTTTCAGTGTCTGCTATTATGCTGGGCTTGGAAATCTTACAAGGACACGGACATGACAGACCCACACGTATCATAGCAGAAACTACAGCAGAGATTTTCATCACTGACAGAAGAGAGAAGTTTATGCTACTGGCTGTACTTTTGTCTTGAGAACAAGATTTCTGATAGAAGGACTGTAAAGCTACCAAAACTTTTTTTGGAAACAAGGGGTTTCCAATTTAGAGCAATGGAAATTAGAGTGTCAGACAAAATCAGTGTATCCTAGGCAGCCACATAAATAAAAATATACATACAAGGTACATAAAACATTCAAGTCCATATTCCTTCTGTTCCGACCCCTACCAAAGGAAAAAATTGAATCCTGTCACTCTAGCTGCTACTGTTTCCAGTTTTAAAAAGAAGCCATAGGGATGAGACCAATTTTTATTATTTTAATTCTTTTATGTAGTGAAACCTAAACATGTGACAAGTAGAAAGTTATTTAATCAATAATAATATCATAGAACAAGTTTTGACAAGGCTATGAATAAAGAAAAATCACAGTAACAGGAAAATAACTCAAAATGTCATTGCCCTTTAAGGGCACAAAAGTGTCTCTGATAAAAGGCCAAATGCAGGGGATAAAGTATTAACAATTACAAATCTCCAAACAGTTGTATTTAATAAAAAACAATGTACTGAATAATTGAAAATATACAAACAGAATAATCTGTCAAATGTGACACTCACACCTGGATCAAAATCCCTATGCAAGAAAGGTGCCAACTAGTAATGCTCAAGCTAGTGTTAAAAAAGCCAATCATTCTTATTAATACTTCAAGTTCAGCCTTCTAGTCTTTAATCACAGTTTGTTAAATTGTAGTGCACTACAGGCACAATGTAAAATAGCTACTCTGAGTAATTCAAAATACATAACCTCTCTCGGGAAAATAATTATGATATGGAAGGCAAAATAATTTATTTATATTCTTCAGTGCTCCATTACTTTTTAGTTTGCTTTTCTTTTAAATGGCACTTACACAGCCAAATAGAAGGATAAGAAGGAAATATCCCTTTGCAAGTTTCATGAGGACATGAAGATACCAACCCAAGGATGAAGCAAAATTGGTTTTCTCTGTATGCTACAACTTCATCAAATGGGGATCTTAACTATTCAATTCATTAAGAGACCATCCACAGCTTTGGAAACTGTTCCAGAGCACGTGTGGAAGTTCTCTTTGATGGTTATACTGCTGCTGTAGTTTAACCAAACTGCATTTTTAGCTTGGCTAATTCACCTCCTCCCCCATCTCATCCCCCCAACTTTTTATTCTTTTTTTAACAATTTCCCATCATTAATTAGTTTCCTCACAGTAAAAGTCAAGATGTCTTGACAAGCTCTCTCAAAGTACACTGCTTGATCCTCACTGTGCCAGAGCTACATTTTATGAGAGGTTTTCCTTTTAACTGGGAAAGACCAAAGTTAACGAGACTACTAATGTACAAAACATAAAAATAACAACCAGAACTGTATCTGATGCTCTTAAGTCTAGCAACGGACAATGCAATATAAGAACATGAAGTTTTAATCTTTCTGTTGCCAAAGAAAAATGGAAATGTCTCCTGGGAAATGCTACAGGGTGCCATCTTCACCAGCATTTAACAATGACACAGAACTGGAGTTAACAGAAGTCAAAGGGACAGAGTTAAGCATACATTGCCAGCTTAAAAGTCTCCTAGAAAACAGATGGACAAAAAACCCTAAACAAACAGCAAGAACATTATCATACTTCAGGATTGTACTATGGCACAATATTTTGATATACCAAGAAGTGATCTTCATTGAAGCTGGCATTTGAGAACAAATTAAAATTTTCTGAAAATCAAAATTACAATTCCTTACATGCCAAGTACACTTAGGAATGCTACAAGCTGCATATCCATACTGACTTTTTATTTCAAACTACTTTGTGGAAGAGTAAATACATGTTCATACATTAAAAATAAAAGTAAATCCAAGATACTGTAAATCCAAATACTGTGCCACTACAAGAAGTTACTTAAAAGAAATAGCTTCCGAAGCAAACACCCCAATTTCTACTCTGTTGTTGATGACATTATGATATACTATTTTATAAGTGCACAGTAACACCAAACAACCTCAAGAACTTATTTGACTTACATGGTTTATCCAGCAGCCTATAACAGCAAGTCTCTTCCAGGTAGGCTTACATCATAGATAAATGAACGGTTTAATACTTACAAATGGAAATGGTTATCCTGCAGATGCAAGGATGTGAAACTACTCTTATAAACAGCTCAGTATTTCTCTGACTTATGGGCTGGAACAGATCTGTTACTTTGCAACACCAAGCTCTATGTTGTGTTCACTACATACACTCTCAAGCCCAGCAAGTCAGTCCTCTCATTAGCCAGATCTCTTCTCTTACCTTCCTGATTTCTACTGCCTAAGGTTCTATGATGCACTGCCTGCCATTAAAGTAGCTTGAACCACAACCAGATTTTTCTTTTTCTCTGCTTGATATTCCAGGAATCAAGCCCTTAAAACAACATCTGCCTCTATAATATTCACAACCTCACAAAGCCATCGACAAGGATGGCTGCCACATGTCTGGAATCAGAAGCAAATGAAACAGTGGGTCCTCTTACACTCTGGAGAAAGGCAGATGCCAGCAAGGGCTCAAGAGAAGTGTTACAAAAACCTCTGCTAAACTAAAGCATTCCAGTGCTGCTCTGAAGCCAAGACCTTCAAGTTACAATGCAGGGAACCTGGAAACATAAAGCATGTGCCTGGCATGGACCTCGTTTCTTACTGAGAGGATATGGATTGGATCTTACCAGGGATATTAGCAACAAACCACACTTTGTGGGAGATTCTGGGATAGATCTCTACAAGCCCTTGTCAACAGCAATAAAGACTCCCCATGACACAACCTCCAAGAGCCAAAAAACCAGTAGTGGCTTTTAATGCTTTCTCCTTCCATTGTCTGTATTACAGCTTTGAAGCAGCAATTCAATACCTGTGGAATAATGCATTTTGTGGTAAATATGATAGTCTAAAACACCTCAAAATCTACTGACAGACATGCCTGGCATCACTGAATTTAAAAGCATTCTGCTGCATCTTCTAATTAAAGAAATTCTGATCCACAAAAATGAATGTGTCTGAAGGTGATAAAACTTGAAATAGAACAGAAAATTAAATATTCCTGCTTCACAGAAGAGCTCTGTGCAGCCAGAATCAATGTCTCAAATGAGACCTTGTCCAGGCCTTTCTCAATGGACTACTGGAACCATAACACATCCACCAAAAAATTATCCAGCCACAAGCAGTTAATGGTTAATGTGTTTTCTATCAGGAGCTTTCTATAATTTCCTGACCAGACAATGCAACTACAGATCAATTAATAATATCTCTGTGTAGGCCTTCTTTAAATCTTACTCATTTCTAATGAAAATGATAAATTAGTAGATGCATTTCACATATATAATATGGAGTATTTTTAACAGAATAATTTTTTAAAAATAAATTATTAGGTATTTTACAAAAATTCACGAGACTTTGAAGAGACCTATCTTCTAAAACTTCTTTTATATTTTAGTACATTGCCTTTACTGTTTCTTCTTTAAAAAAAAAAAAAATTATCTATTTAAAGCCTTTTCACAGGCCTTAAAGTAATATTCCAGTATACCTTTCCTGAAACAAGTCTGACTAGATTAAATACAATCTTCCAGACCTGTGGTCAATTATTTTCAGTATTCTCCGGGGGTTTGTTAACAGTTTTTTTTCCAAGTCTTTATTGACCTTAGGCTCTTAAATCAAGCAATTCATAACTTAACATTCAATCACCCAGTGTAAAAGAATTGCTAGAATGAAGATGAAGGGAATAGTAAACAAATTGGAATAATGGAGAAAAGCAGACAGTAACTCATGGGATCTTTGTAGTTTACATTACTCTAACACTGATGGCAATCCATTACTTACAAAGAGCTCAAAAATCCCTTCTAACACAGAGGAGTTTACTCCCATCGAGCAGGAACATTATTCTATGTGCCTACTGCTTGAACACAGGACCAGCTCCCGCACTGCTCACCAAACCAGGTTAACGCCCAGGAAAGAGCTCAGCTCTGGAAGGACACAGCAAGGCCTCCCACAGCTCCTTCAGTCCTGAAGCACATTCTATCCATGCACAAGTTCCATGTTTATGTGCCCACTGTACCTACAGCCACATGCAGAGAAGCTTTTCTGTTACTGAAACAATCACAAGAAACCTGAAGCTGGGCAGAAAGGAACAATACAAGACTGAGGGCAAGAAACACATTGTGAAAAAAAATAGAATGACGGCTTGTTAATACACTAAAATCAACATCTGCCCCCACCACTAAATTAATAAGCTTTTTTCACCCTAGAAAATACTTCTAGCCCTTTTCTCATTCACTGGATAGAAAGCTGTATTTCACTATAACCATTTTTTCACTGTTATTTCAATCTAGGTCAAAGCTGGTGCCAAGTCTTAGAACTGCCTCCCAAGGTGAAAGCAGTTACTCCTGCCTTGTTGTTAGCAGTCTATCTATACAAACACAACCCAGTATTTAGGTAATAGTCTTTAAAAGTAAATAAACTGTTTTCTGTCCATCCCACTTACTTTTTTCCATTACTGAGTTGCTTTGTTGACAAAAAGACTAAAAGAGGTACAGGATTTGTGAAGCTTACTTGTATTTAGACAAGTAAAATCCAGCTGGGCTATTCTTTTCCTTAATGTATTAAATTGATTCCATCCTCAGTAGTAGCTGCCTTTCATTATTATGCAACCACCTTCAAATTATTTTGATTAAACTAAATTTTATTAAACCTTATACAAAGCTAGTCCAGTCACCCTTTGCACACCTTAAAAAAATAAAACAACAAAAAAATCACCACAGAAAGAAATTACTGGACAAATAACAAATAAACCACTAGATAAGTAATAAATAAACCAGACCATGGGATCAAGTTTTTCAGAAATAATTGAAAGTAGTTTGTTAATCAATACCAAAATATTCTAACTGAAGTAATTCTGCTTTCAAATAGTCAACATAAAAATCATCACCTTGTTGTCATACTAACTGAGAAATTAATATATGCATGTGCTTCTCAAGACTCTAGAAAAATGTTTATTTAAGAAATGTGCTTCAAAATGCAAATTCTGTACAAAATTTAAACTTTAGGATAAATATAAAAATATACCCTATATATAGATGCACATTAATCCCATCAGAAAACAATCCATAACATCCAACTTCTAATTGATGTAGATCAGTATCATAGATCTCAATCTGCAGCTTTGATAAAAGACAATCCAATGTTAGGTCATAATAGTTTTGGCCTAGCTAGTCTCTAGCTAACAGGATTTATTTGTTGTAACACATTAATTTAGTGTAACAAGTTCAATGTGAAAAGCTCAGCTTCCAGAACAACTAATTCAACTTCCTCTACAGGAAATATGCTTATTTGAAGGCATTGCTGGTATTTTCTGTGGAAAGAACACAAGATAACCACAAAAGTCCATCTGCAATGCCTCTGTTATGATTGTTGCAATGATTCTTACGAGAGCCATACGCCAGTTTGGCACTGTAATTCAGGAAAGAAAACATTCACTTACCGCAGTGTGACTGGAAAACCTGTGGCTTGACTACCTGATTGCAGATATTGCACACTACAAGATAGAAATCATCATGAGCTGGATAATGGCCAAATAAGTGCATATCTGTGGGAAAGTTAAAAATATATACAAGAATTAGAAGTTATGCTTTAAATATCTATTAAGAAAAAAAAAGTTGAAAATACTGTAGGGCCATTATTGTTATATTAATTTACACAAAGCAAATGTATACATTGCTCCATAAGAGCTTCTTACTATGTTAAAGAGATTTTTTCCCTCTTTTGGGTTTCAAGGTCCTGTACTAATGCTGCAGTCTCATCCCTCAGTCTGAGTCAAAACACAGACTGCAACACCTTTTCTTAAAACTTACTGCCAAGAAGTGGAATAAGCATTTCTGAACTGGTCAAATGTTAAAACAATAAAGGAATAAATTTTTAAAAATCTCTGCCTAAAGATCCTTACAGAAAACATGTTTCATAGGTTACATTCTATGTTACAATATTCTAAGCTTGACTATAACTTGCTTGAGAAAAGCTCCTGCTTAAAAGCTAGTTATAGTAACCAAGGTCAAGGATCCTACAGCTTCAAATACAGTCAGGAATGCCATGCCATATGAAATTTCTGGTTCTGTGCAAATCCCCTTCCCTAGTTCTGAGACCCTGCTGTTTGCCCCCAACAAATACTGTGGGAAGAGACAAAGTTGGTTAATAAGGTATTTCTTGGTGATGGTATGAGGAATTTAATGAAATCCAGACAGGTACAGTCAGATGATGTCAGGCACTTGTCCCTCTCAGATGAAACACATAATGCAATACATGCATTCTTAAGCCATTACAAACAGAGTAAAATGGGCTTAAATTACTAACTGAAGTCCTCAGAACTCTAACATTACAAGTGAGGTAACCTGTTCTACTCTTCATTGGTATACCTTAAGAACAAGCACACACACTCATCCACCACAGCTTGGAGGACAGAAACTCCAGGCACTTTTATGCATTTCAGTGGGATCATGTCACCATACCCAGTGTTGCTAATGAATGTGCTGCTGCACTGGTAACCCCATGCCAAGCAGTTGCCCCACAGATCACACTACCTCTCACATTATAAAAATAAAAATGCTGTAAATTTCAGTGTTACTCAGAAGCATCTGAAATCTGTTACAGAACTTACAAATGTAGACTGAAATATTCATCTGGTGGTTTTTAAACAGGAGGAAAATCAAGAGAACAAACATGTAAAACAGCAGCTGTGATTGATAAACATCAACAACTAAATTCTACTTCTCCAATAAGTCACGTACTTCTAAAAAATAGTGATTTATTTCAAAAACTGACTCAAGCAAGTACCTTAGTTCACTAGTTCTTTACTAAAGCAATTATTTTGGCCCTAGAACTACTTTCATAAATAATTTTGCCCTGGCCTCTGGCATTGTAAGTAACATCACTGTTTATGATAGCAGTGCTTGGCATGATGAAGTGCAAAATGTCTTCAGCTCCCAAAAAGCCCAGAGGAAGGGGGCATAACTCTCATGGTAATACAGGCAGTACCACAGGCAGATCCAAAGAAGCTCATTCAAGAATTCTTGGGCACAAACCAGCCCCAACCTACAGGTATTTCATAGGATGGTATGATGTGCATTGCTCCTTTATCCACTGAAAACCAAAACCCTTTCTTTCTCTGCTTGTGCCAGGCTATGAAATCCAGTTGAAAGGTTAACCAGACATGACACCTTTTCAGCCTAAATTTAAAAGAATGCTGGTGGTGAGGTATTGTGGTGCTTCTGGTGAAGCCAAAGTTAGGTTCAATCAAATCTTCCTTACTGGTAAAACAGATAAAGAAACCCCTAAGCAGGCACTAAAACAGGCCTATTAATTCTATTTATTGTTTTAATATGATAATTCAGTGACCATAAAAATTATTTCAAAATGGCAGTCCTTAGCTGGATAGTTTTGACCACAACTTACAGATTTCCAATAACAGCACTGTGAATTCCACAGAAAGGAGTATTTCTTCTGGATATGATTTGACACAAAGTCTCAGCTCAAAAACATATATTAATTACAGTTATGAACTATTTTTAAAATTGTTAAAACATTTCAAAATTATTTTTCTGTTGTTTGAAAGGTACAGTGACAATCTTCTAACAAAAACATAGAGACTTTGCCCTCCACAAACAGAAAAGTTACAACTGTTTTCCAGTTTAAATTCTTTAAGTTCATTTAACCTTCACATGTGTGTATCCTAGCCTTTAAAACATGTCCAGCTTAGAGGTGCCTAAAGCTTGGCTGGATCTGAGTCTGAGTTTTTATGATTTCTGGCTGCAGGGAGTAACTTATAAAAACCATAAGTTATTAATACTGGCAAAAACCATTCAAGGACATAGGTGGGAAAAGGAAGCAGGTTAGTTCACAGGATCACAAAACCATCTATCTTTTCATCAGGCACTGCCAAGGAGCCAGAGCAATGAAGGAAAGAAAAGGCCTGTGAGCCTGCTCCACTACCCTGGCAAACACCACTGCACCTAACAGGTGAATTGCACCATTCCAGGTTTTGGATTTTTTCATACTCCATATGGGTTGATATACCAAGAAACTGCACAGACATGTAGGAAAACAAACCAAAATGCTGCTGTGAGATACATAGCATCAAAAGGATGCACAGAAGCAGAGTAAGTCACATCCTGAAGCAGCATTTTGGAAGTTTTTTCATTTTGCAGGTGCCTAGAAGTAGTCCATTGCAAATTTGAGTCTTTTGTACGAAGTTATCAGCTCCCTCTCAAAAGTCCACTTAAAATAATTCAAGAATCTTGAGGACACAAGACTGCAGGTTGAAAATAAGAATCACAGCATACAAATATACTGTTATTATTGAATCACAATAGATAAAGAAACTTAAATTAAACACCTTCCTTCAGGCTTTTAAGATTCCTTAAAACTCTTACTATGCAGGAGTTTTTAAGAAAAGAAAATTCTTTAAGTTAAAGCACTACCTCTCTTAGTTTATTCATGTTACCAGATTGGCACAAATCTGTTTTCATGATTAAATTCATGATTTGTAATGATATAAATTACTTTCCAATTGAAATTGCACAACATATTAATATTGTCTCACTACAAAGTCCAACTGGGGATACACTTTATTAGATGCAATAATACTACAAATACAATTCAGGTCAGAGAATAAAGCAAGAAACATTTGAAATTTAAAATAAAGCAGAAAAGATTAACAGCTACATATCTTTTCATACAAGTTTTTCTATTTTTAATAAGAACAGTTCAATGCTACCATGTCCTACTCAAAATAACCAAGACTGAAAGATTATTTTAGACACTAGTATCTTTCTTAGATCAGACTGCAGTCATTTGACAATTTAGACCTTCTGTGTGCAACAAAAAAAGACAATGGCCTCTCCAAACAAAAAACTGCCATCTAAAGGCAATAATCACATCTCCCTGCCTGCTTAGTCAGAAAAAAATCGTGATAAGCTTTTCAGAAAAGATTACTTTTGGGGAAGAAAACATGTCTCTAAAGTCAGCTCAGGAAAGACTTTTTCATGGGAAGAGGCAAGACCACTAAAAAGATAATTATTGAATAAGGTGAGAGACTATCAAATGCTACTGAAATAATTATCAGGGTACAAAAAGAATAAGGAAGGACAGAAAAGCAAATATGAACAGTATTTATTTTCTACCAAAAACTGCCTTCCCTCTAAAAGTGAAAAAAGTGACCGCAGCGTGCATGACCCACCACACACTGGCCCAGCCCTCCCACAAGGCAAAAGCACTCCCTAGCCCCCATCACAGTCACCTCATTTTACTGGAAGACACTTCCAGCAGGTTCAAAGTAGACTCTTGATGGCAAAAAGAAGTGATAGCTTATTTTTCAGTAAGGGCCATCCACACATACCTCACTCCTTGCAGTGCTGAATTGTCATCCCCTCAAAATGAACCACAACTGTCACAGCCGTGCCCCTTGATACTACAGTGACAAAAGCCTGCTTGAAAATGAGCTACTGAGCTAACAGCATGCAAAAAGGCCCATATCATGGGAAAGATATTCTACATAGGTGGAAATCTGAGACAGTGAATGCTGCCTGTTCAAAATTACTTTCATAGATTAAAATGTTAAATTATTACTTTGTGTATACTTTGCTATAGCACTTGAAAAATGAATACAACTATTGCCTGTAGGTGTTATATTACTAACATTTGCAAATAAAAAAGAGAGCTGTAGCCATATGACATAGTTTTGTAAGACATCAATTTGGTGAAATGTGCATTAAGAACACAAATATCATAGAAAAACCAGAAAATGTTGCTTCTGCAAATTGTGGCACAAACACAAAAATGCAGGTGTCAGATACGACTTTTTATCTTCTCCAATAACACACAGAAAGGAATTATTTTTAGTAACAATCCAAGGCAGATGACTTACATGAAGTTCCTTCTCTATTATTATATAATTCATAATCATTTACATCCCACTGTATAATAAAACACAAGCTAGAAATAATCTAAAACATTCTTCCACTGCAGAATTAAGGTTGTCAAACAGTAAGACCTCACAGTATTGCGTGGGAAATCAAATTTTAATGATGATCTTTTGCTATAAATTATACACACTTTAAACGTTCACTTATATATCTGTTGCTCCACTAAATATACCCACAAAGCCTGCTTTGAAAAATATTAGTGATGTTTATGTGCCAAGAGAGAAAAGGGGAGTGAGGAGGGGAAGAGAAAGATTATTCACTGCACACTGGCTTAAAATTAAAGAGAACAGCTAAAAAAAATAGCAATGGCAAAAATGGCAATGGACAAAACCAAATATATGTGATTCTTCCAGCTCCTGGAGCTACACATTTTTAAACTCTATGTTTAGAATTGTGCCCAGTATTTCCGTCTTGTTCACAGAGGCAACAAATCTGTACATCATTCAAGAACTGGAGTAAAGTACAAAATCTTTCAGTGCAGTAGATTACTTCTACATTTGAGATTACTTAAAAAACTAAGTAATTTGAATGGTGAATTGAAACTTGAAACTGCAACAATAAAAAGACAATCTTCAGGGCATTATTCAGACAGCAGTTAAACACACTTGCATAGACAGGTTGGTCTTATCATAGAAATAAATGTCACACTCTTTCCATTTAACATGAGCTTATTCTCCCCCGAGTGCAGTTTTCCTTTCTTACACGAAAACCAGTAAGTCACTTCAGTAATTAGTTCGCCAGAATAAATTGCATTTTACCCCTGAAAATGTCAGTCACAGTTGCAAATTAATCACAGAATGATTTAAACTGAAAGAGATCGCTGGATGTCATTTACTCCAAAATCCTGCTGAAATTGTGGCTAACTTCAGGGTCAGAACCACAAAGTAATGCTCAAGATCATTTTCTAATGGAAAAATGCAGGTCATGCAAGTAATCATGAAGCTGAGGACAAAATAAAATTAAAATATACATAACAGAATTAACACAGGACCAAACACAACTGTCAGAAGTCCTGACTGATGCCCTTCAGGTGCTAATACAAGGACCTTAAGTTTCTGCATGCTAAAAAGTCAAGTGAGAAAGAAAATCAATGACAAAGAAAACAGAAATACTGGCCTTCTCAAGAGCAGCAATAATAAATGAAACATGATCATCATAAAGGAAAAAAAAAGTAGGTAAAAAGCAGCAAATAGACTTAGGTGTCAGTGTGGTGTAGAGTCAAGGTCATGACACCTTTAAAGCAGCCCAGTATGGCTGAATGGCATGCTGCCTCCCAGCTTAGAGCAATCATGAGGACAGTGGCAGTCCTAAAGAATGCTGGGAATAGTTCATTAATTATAGGGTAAACAACAAATACCAGCCCCAGTGATGCAGAAAGACTTTGTACTCCATGGCCTTATCGAGGCGTTATGAAATGGCACCCAAGATGGAAATGTGCCTTCTATTCCCAAAGAGCCGTAATAAAAGAAAAAAACAAAAGTTCATAATTGGGAACCAGTGATCTAAACAAATACTGTGGATTAACCATATCTGCATATCTTTTGTAACAATCTTGTTTGGAAGGGATTATAAAGTACACTATGCAACACTGACATTACTGTTTTGCATAAGACACTACATACCAATAAAGAGAAGAATGAAATAAGCACGGGAAAATGTGACAATTTTGTTCTTCCATAATTCTGAAGGCTTTTTTGTCATTTATGTAGGTTATTTGCCATCCCAGTCTATGGTAATTTAGCAATAGAGGACCAGAATTGCCTGGGCTACCAGATTAACATTTCACAAGAATACTGGAAAACACAAAACACACACATCCAAAAGTATGCTGCATACCTGTGACACCAAAAAATCTCAGTTTTTCATGTCAGTTTAGCAGAGTGAGGACAATAAAACCTATGTTTGTAATTGAAATGGACATCACTCAATTACAAAGTATCTAGTTTTCAGTAAGGTAAATGTAATTGCATAAGAACACGAGGCAACTGTAACAACTCCAGTAACAGCTACAAAATCATTAATTGTTCTTACATTTTTCCTTAATTATTAGATTGTACTTAAGGGAAATTATCTAAAGGAGTTTCTTCCTCAGGAACCTGAATTTTGAACTGGCTTCTATTTTACATATAACATATTTCAGAAATTATAGCAACTACTTATGTAGTTTGTATTATAAAACTGTACAGTCAATACCCAGAAAAAAATCCTGCTACATTGTAAAACAGGATACCAGTTAAACACCTTAACATCCAAAGACATAAACAAATGAAAAAAAAAAAACCAAAGAAAAATCCAAAAACAAAATCAAATTTTCCACAAATCAGTTACCAAATATCCCTCAAAAATCTAGGTGAGCAAAACACAAGGAAGAAAAGGCTTTTAATGTGTTCAAAAGCAAGCTAGAAGAGTAATGTAAATGTAAACAGTATTTTCAAACAACAGGTTTACATTTAGGTCTGGCTTTTGGGATTTAAGGAGATGTGTGCCACCAAGTATCTCTATTTTCCCAACCAGATACATTTAGTCTAATTAAAGATATCACCTCCAGCTACAAATATCATCTTGCTTATGTCTGGAAATCTTCAGGACAGCAATAGTATTATCAAATGACAGCAAAAATTAAATTACTGGCAGCAAGGAAAAAAAGACACATTATTTATAAGGATCCAGACCACGCACTCCATATCCAGAAGAAGAAGTGACATTCCATCTATGTAACATACAGCATAACTGTCCCCAGACTCCTGAGTATGGAAAGCAGGGCGAAGAACTGATTAGAGATTTGTAACCCTGCAGGTTTCTCTTAGATCTCACATATATCACTATCAAAAACCTCTGAGTGAGCATGGCTGCACACAGGTGTGCATACAAGGGATAGGGAATGTGCAGGAAAAGCATCAATCTCTACTTTAGAATTCTGATTTCTTAACATCCCACGGGCAGACATAAGGGAGGAAAGGCTGGAAATAATCTTCATTTCTCTCATAATTCAAAATGAACCTCATGCACCCTGACTAGGCAGTCTCCACAAACCACCACAGAGCAACAGAACAATTCTTTCCTTCTCAAATATGTATCAAGAGAAGTCTCACTGCAAATGAGACTTGTCATCACAAGCAGTACCCTTCATGGATGATGGCACTAAATTTTAGCTCAGATTGATGGATAACTCTCTGGAATCAGACATTTGACCTTCAGCAACAGTTAGAGGGTTGCACCACATCCATACTTTCTGCAGCAGGTGGACTCTGACAACTTCTATGCTGGGAAAACACACCTTGACACAGGAAGAGATGTCATCTGCAAATTAACTACAATAACTCACAGAAATACACAGTGTTTCAGCTTCTGATTTTTCTGCATGAAGATGATTAAGCTTTCTGATACATAGCCAAAGAAACTAAACAGGTTTGGAAACACCATGAACATACTGGTCCTGCAGAAGCAGTAAGATGAAGCTCTGGAGATACCAAATGCTGCTTGACAAAGAATCAAAGTAATTTAACAACCCATCTGTAAACTTCACAACAGTACCTTTGTTCTTTAGAGTGAGTCAGAGTGAAAAAAAAAAAGTGGTTTTTCCTTATTTTCCCGCATTTTTCTCATACTGTTAATGATCTTATGTTAAGTGAACAAATATTAGTGAACTAAAAATATATTTGAAAGAAAAATAACTTCTTTGACATTTACTGACATTTTCTTTTTTTTTTTTTTTAAGGAAATATTTAATATATCATATTAGGGACTTCTAATAGTCATATTAGGGATTACTGAATTTGGAGCAAAAAGAAATGCTTTAAATCCAATTAGTTTGCAATACTTTTACTAATTCCAACATTTGGAGTGCTAGTAATGAAATACTACAAGGACAGCAGGTTTTATTCTTTCATTTTCTTCAACACAAACTAAGAAAAAGTTATCTTTGCAGTAAAACAGTCCTAAGAAGAAAAATCCCATGGCCACAAAAACCTTCATTCCTATTTCTTCTGTGCAGACTTTAATCCTCCAACTGGTGTTTCCTTCATAAACACTCAGCAAGACACAACTGGCACTCACACCCTCGCCTGCAAAGCTGTATTATCTTCTGCACAAGAGTGACTCTGGTTTAAGGCAGTATAACTGGACTGAAGGAGAGAGCTGGCTTAATTCCTGGCTCCCAAACAACATTCTTGCATGACCCTGATTAGATTTTTCTGTGCCTCAGTATCCCATCTCTAAAATCAGGATAATATGCTCTTTGTCTGCCCTGCCTGTTTAGATTGCAGCCTTTCAGTATTCTCTTACTATTTGTCCATACACTGGGACCACAATGGGGCCCTTCATTTTGGCAGGGACCTCACTATGACAATAGAACAAGCAACTAATAAGATAACTTGCAGTGTGTGTTACAAGCACTGTGTGACAATCTTGACAGAAATTCTGGTTTTTTTTGATTAAGGATATAAGTTACTAAAGATTAAAGAAAGCCTTATAAAAATGAATTTTTCACACCCTTCTAGGCCAGCTCTTTAGTAACATTATTATTATTCTTGAAAATAAAATAGCATTTTCAGAAAAATATCTGTCAGAAAATGACCAATTTTTATAGTAGGGAAGACAATGAGTAAATTAGCAAATAAATATTGAGAAAAATGGAATATTTAATTGCACCTATGTAATTTTACAAAATGTCAAGTATTTAATTGATCTTCACTTCTCCCTCCACAAGAGCTGAGGACAAGAACATCTTTTAATTTAACTCTCTTCTCACCCAAGATAGAATGTGTCTGCTCATTCTTAATCAACAGTTGGATTTTAAATGGAAATTTATTGTCTAAACATACTGTCTAAAAGGACACAAATAATTCTTATGCCAACTCTCTGAGCTTTTTCTGTATTGCCTTGCACAACTGCTACAGCACCTCTTTTCAGGAATATTGCCTTTCATGTAACTCAACTCTCTGAAGAAATTTACTTTCAGATAGACTTTCAATAACATCATCTTTTGCCTTCACACAGATTCCAATGAAACAGATCTAGTTCTCTTCCTTGCGGGCATACAGATCAAGCTACTGCTTAAAGTGTTCAGCTGTGGGGTTTTCTCAGTTAGAGGACTTTATGCCAAGGAAAGATACATGAGAAAAAATATTAATGAATAACAGGAGGTGGAAAGATGAATGAGAAACTTCCTAACCAAAATTTAAACATACAAAATATCTACCCCAAGGCCACTTAGATAAAACTGCAAAAAAATTCCTACAAATTGAAGAGCAGCCTATAGTTCCACTATCACACAACTCCAGACAACAGCTCTCATTCTAAGAATTCTGGTCTCAAGGGAATAATTATCTCTGCAAGTGCAATCACTCAAATCAGACTTGCACTCTCTGAAAAAGCATATACACATCAGCTCTTACACTGAGATTTATACAGTACACTTTCATGCACACCACAAACATCTTCCAGGATAGGAATATGCTCCTGCTGGTTCCACATGTTGCCTACAGACAAACAAGGCAGGCAGTGCAGCACTCTGTGCTGGCACAGCAGTCCCATCCTTACTGCAGGAGGTAAAAGCTTTGCTGGACTAACAGAGTCCACAACGAGAGCCTGCTGGACACCTCAGGGAGTGTTCTTACCTCTGAACATGGTCATGAAGGGCTCAGGTCAACACAAGTCTGTATGCCACTAAAGTGTCCATCAAATCTTCAGTATGAACATATTAAAGTATATATATATATATACACACACTGTATTCAGAGGTATTCTGTTTCCTCCGCCTCCTTCCTTCCTCCAGGAGGGCTACACCTTCTCAAAGGTACAGGATCAACCACAATTTAAAGCCACAAAAAATAAAGCTTTGCCGTTAAAGTGACTACTCTATAAAGGAGCAAACTCTACTAGCAAGACAAGCTCATGAAATTTGCTGCCATTAAATGAGAGTAAAAACAAGTTTTTTGTTCTTACATCAAGCAAAAAAAAAGGCCTTAACAAACTTGTATCAACTAAAGAATGAGCAGAAGAAACTCCACGTGTTTTCCTCTGAAATATCAAGATATTTCAGTTCTGAAGACCTTAGAAAAGTTTACAGGGCAAGTCTAAAATAACCTGCCCATCTAGTAGTACTGAAGAAGCAAAAGAAAGAAATGAAAAGCAATGGAAGACACACTTACTACTTGTATCTGTCATCAACTTGTTATGTTGCACAGTACCTACTCCTGAGACAAATCATTGGTTTAATATTGTCACTCAAAGGCATACATGCTAATATAATAGAAGCTATTAGTGGGGGCTCTTTCCTTTTAATGAAAGAAAGAAGCAGTTTATTAGCTCAATCACATTACTGTTGTGTTTCAATTTCTGCTACAATGAATACTGCACAAGTCATATTCTCATCTGCACATATGTAATACCCACTATCTAACAAAAAAAAAAAACAAAACAGAATTTTGTTTTTGTGCTCTCAAAAGCTTCTCAAAAGTTTTGGGAAAGCTTCAGATGTCTCTGGAGCCGTTTTGTTTGTTTCCTGGACAGGAGAAAATGGGTGGCTTTTGTGAAATAAACTACTCAAAATACGGAAAGATAACAGATTTCCCTAATTTTAATCTTAAACACACGACTATTACAAGGATCTTTCCAGCTCACTGCTCTTCACAACAGTAGATCACCTTCCACTATATGGCAGCATCAATGACTTACTAGTCTGTACTTGATTGATACTTCAAGGGGAAAAGTACCACTAAGTAGCATTTCTTCTTCAAATACCACAAAGTAGCATTTCTAAGACTCCAGAAGCCTTTCTCTTTAAAGGAAGATCACTGATGATCAAGGATCAGCAGGCTGAGTTGAGATGTGCTACACTGAGGTACAAATAAAAACATTTCAGATCCATTTGACCAGGAAGGCAGCGAGACTCCTTCTCAGAGCAGTCCCCAGGCTGCCACTCCTTGCAGCAGGTACACTGCAGCTTCACTGCTGTTGACACCTGACTGAAATTAGGATATGAAAGGCATTTTTACTGGGCTGCTAAGAACATCCTAAAACACACACAAAGAAAACCTGACCAAGATTCAAGCAAGCTGCTGAAAATGACTCTGGCTCAGCGACTGTCTCAGGTTCGTGGCACAAACGTGTGAGAGGTCGGCAACAACCTCTGCTGACAGGGCCTGGTCCCAGAGCGATGCTTTCACCTCCACCCAGCTTCGGCATCAATCTCACCCACCTAACAGCTCACTGACATCAGCAGACCACTTAACACTTCTTATGCTGCAGTCTGATGCCTGTCAACTTTGCTTAGGAGCAATCTCCCTTCCAGCATTATCCTTTTCTGAGGATTTGGGTGTAGAAAAGCAATTGTTCATTTATTTTTGAGGACTGGGGTGCATGGAAGCAGTTGCTAATTTATTTCATCCAGTATTAAGAGTGTTGTACTAGCTCTTCAACAACTAAAAAAATATCAACCAATCACTTCTGTTTAAAGACTGATTCTTCATGTGTTTAGAATTCACGTTTTCTCCTCAAGTCTGCTGTGCCCCCTAGCACTCCATGATTTATCTAATTGTAGGGTCACTGGAACAAGAGGTTTCCCAGATAAACTTCAAGACACAGCTTTTCAGAGACACTCCGTTCTCTGGCACATATCTGGCTTCAAGAGTGCCTTGAACTGACAGAAAAAAAGGAGACAGAGGAGCAAAAATACACTGCCTTGTCTCATGGAATTCAAGTACACTCCAGCATCATAAAGCAATAAAAATTCATCAAGATGTATGGACAGAGAACACTTCTGACACCTTTTCACCAATCCCATTTAACAAAAATATCTTCCACATTATCACAAGGAACAAGCCTAACCCCCATTTACTTTAACAGTAAAGGTCCTTGGCGGGCTGTTACTAATTACTGCATAATCCAACAGACAGGACAGTGGACAAAGAAGGAGTCAAACCCTGCACTCCTCCATCCTCTATGGGGAAAGTTTTTAGAAAAATTCTTCAATTCTTAATGTCTTTCCCTTTAGATCAAGAGGAATTATGTACATTTGTAACTTATAATTAAGCACTTCCAAATTTACGAACGAAAAGCATCACACAAGAAAAGAAGTATATCCATTATTATGCACATTTGAATAAATGCTAACAACTCATCTGCAACTTCATGTGATAATTACAATGGCACAAGTGACAGCTAATTCCTATCACAGCATTTCATCTGGAAAAACACCACTGGTATTACTACTTTTCCAAAAGACTGAATTCAACAAACTCCAGCTTCTGAAACAAAAAGAACCTCAACAGAAATTTGCCTAAATACGGCACAGCAGCCATGTGAGTTGACATCTGTCCACTAAAAATTATTTGCGTGTTCTCCAAGTTGCAGACCAGAAGCAAACTCTGGAGCTGCTTGCATGAGCTGAAAGAGGTACATACACATTTTGAGGGGTGCAACAAATCCCAGCACAGGACTGCACTGTGTGTGCTCCTGCAGCACCAGAGCTGTAGAAGGTACCAGCCTCAGGAATCTTGCCAGCAGATTGGTGAGAGATTAATGTGGTGCATGGACTTAATGAAAGGTAATGAGGGGTAATACAACACCAGACAGAATCATTACTCTAATCAAAAGAGTCTCTAAAATTCTTCATTAAGGAGTCTAAATACTTGAGTATAGAAAAAACTAACACTAACACCAACTAGCACTAACACTCCACCCAGAACAGCACAGAGAATGACCATAAACATCTGTAAAATGCATTTCTGGAGTATCATTCACAAAACCTCCATGTTAGTGATGTGCACTTCAACAATCTTGTCTTGCATAGACATATGAGCTTTGTTGAACTGTGTATTTGAGTGGCAGACACAACTTGTTAATGTAAACTCCCTGTTAATGAAGCTTCTGTGAATGATCTATCCAACTACTCTGCAATTAAATACCATCCAGGATGATCATAAATATCTTTTCATCATAGAAAGCCTATGCCTAAGGAGAACTTTTAAGTACCAAATACACTTTCTTCCAGAATGTTAAAATACAAAGCACCTTCAAAGCTTCTTAAATTAGCTTCATATCACATTTTGTTATTTTAAGTCTCCATGTTCAAGTGCAGTACATTATTTGATATCTAAAATGTGGTCATTTGACTCTGTTTAAAACTTGTCTCTCAATTGCAAGCATTAAAGAGTAAAGAGTCCTTGTCGTTTATAAAACTGGACTCTCTTTGTTGTGATTGTAACATGTTTCTGCAATGCAAAAAGCCTGCAAGAACAGTGAGAAAGGAGAAGCACATCCTCTGAGTAAGTTACTAGGATAGATAGTTACTGCATAATTACATGATGATACAATAGTTACATGATGATGCAATAGAATTAAGGCAGTTTGGACACCTTACCTATACATTTCTTTACTGATTTAGTATCTGAAAAATTATTTTATAGCTTTATTATCCTACCTATATTTGCAATACTTGAAGGATACTTGCAACAGCATTTTACAAACTGCTAAAAATCTTATAATATTACATTTTTTCAACATGGTTTCATGCTAGTGAAAAAGAGTGTTATTTTTTCCTTCCTGATTGTATCATCCTAAGCTCTTCATAAACACAAATTAAAACTTGCTAATTTCTACTTTGTTATTCTTTCACCATTTAAGTGAAAGCAGTTTCTTTTTCATGCACCAGCTGAATTTTACAGCTAACACTAGCAAAGTCATTGCCTATTAAATCCAAGAGCAATACACAAATGGTTTTAGTAGAAAACACAGGCATAACTAAGATTTAACCCTGGATTCAAACTTTTTTGCCTATATCTCCACAGACTTAAAGTGGGAATATTGAGTTTCATCTCAGAATTCTACTTTACAGCAAGGAGAATATTGCAACTATTTACCACTTACAGTTTAGATGCTGACCAATTGGCCATTCACAATTAACTTATTTTGATTTAGTATCACCAGGGTAGCTACCAGAAATTAACAGATGACTCCCCTTGTCAAAGAAGGGAGGAAAAACAAAAAAGAGAGAGAGAGGGAGCAATCATGAAAAAGAAATTGTAATACCATAAAAATCACTAGTAATCATTCATGCACAGTTAATTATCAAAACATGTCCCAATTCTTATTAAAATAACATACTGACAGCTAGCTCACAATCACTGTTTACATTCCAAGTGCTTTACAACTGCATGTTTCAATAATCTTACAAGGACTTCTTCCTCTGTGCAAACAGAGCATTACAAAATATCAAACTTGTTGCAAAACTGTTGATGAAACTGTGAATAAAATCACCTCTACTAAAATTTCACCAAAATTATATGCTATACAGAAAAAAAAAAAATTCAAATAATACAGCACTATTTTTTCCAGTTCTACTGTCAGTTGTTATTTCACACACTTGAATTGCATTTCACTTTATTAAAAGTTACAGAACAAAGTACATTTCAATGACTGGATTACTGTGTTATCACCATGACATCTGCATACAAGAATACAAAGATCTCCTCAGGTCACATGCAAGGATTTGACTGCATGGCTCTCAGTTACATTCAGAAGACTTCAAGATTTTACAAACTACAAACTCACACAAAAAAGGAATCTTCACATTTTCAAAACAGTCCATATCCTGAAATTTTAAGAAAAATTTGGGACGTGTAAGGTGAGCGATATCATTCATGATGGGAGCTATGCTGCTGTTAATGAAAACTTTGCCCTTTATCTGCCTGTGCAGAGTGCTGAACACACATACCAAAGGAACTGTAAGCAGTCAGTAGCCCAGACACACCAAAACTCAGGACACTTTAAGCAAACAAAACCTTAATCATTTACCACACTTCTTGACTCCTTCAAACAGATTCTGACGATTTGCAAGCTCCCATCGTTTTCCCATTAGGCATATCTGAAGCACTTACACAAAGCAAATTAGGCAAGAGGTCACAGCACTAGGCAGGACACATCCCCTGAAACTTCAGATGATACATTCCCACACTCTGCCTCCGTACCAACCCCCCTGGCTCCTCCTGCCCATCCTACTCCATGGTAATTTCCACTCACCCCTAGCCCCCTCCAACCTTTCACTTGCTCAAACCCCTCTAATTAAAACAAAGCTATGACCACAAAAAAAAAAAAAAAAAAAAAAAAAAAAAGCCAGGAGCAACTCAAAACTGTGTAAAAGAAGATATTACACACCAGACCACAAGCAAGCTCCTTGCTGCAACATGTCTCTCTGAATGAACTAACTCCATAGGAGCACTCTGAGTCAATTTGCTTTCTTAAAAAGAAAATAATTAACTGATACCTGTTAAAGAGAAGGAAAGCCTCCTTCAAGCTATGGAACACACAGGAGCATCAAATTGTTACTCTGCCAACTCCTTTGATCTAAACACAAATTCTGAAGAAAAAGAACCCCCCATTTCCAAGTTATTAGAGGTTTCACTACACAGGTTACTGGAGTGCAGTACACAGATATTCCTGTATACATTGTATACTCCAAGGCAAGCTTTGCCAGTGCTGTCTGACATGAGACCTGGATTTTGCTAAGTACCTACATTTGGCTGACTGCAAGAACAGCAAATTTTAAAAACAATTAAACAAAAAAAGAACAATAAGAAATAAAGTACACCTATTCCAATGACAAAATCTCTTCTGTAAGACAGTCCTTAAGACAGGCACTTGCTGGAGAGACCAAAAAGCAGTTTTCTCTCCTCAGACAAAGGAAAATTAAAACTTAACTTGACAGCACCAATGTAAAGCAGTGGCTGGTCAATCCCCAACTTCCCACATACATATCTGGTCCTCCATCACCTTTCATAAAAATATCAGTGGTAAGAAGGATGTGGCTCCCATGCAGATACAGCTAGCTGTGTTGTGTAAATTCAAGATCTATGTCTAAGGTGAATATTGTTGAAAACATAATGTGTTGCAATTATATGCAGCAATTTGTTTATTTTTATTCACCTCACCTTCACACAATTTCCATATGCAGGTGCATTTAACCATAGCATTCCAGCAATACAACTAGAGATTTATTTTACATGTCTGGAGCTAGTCACTTGGCCTCTCCATGTTCCTCTGTTTCTCCATCTGTGATGCTTCACAGAAAGCTTGAGAGGCTTAATTTATTATGCAGCCTGCCAAGTGCTTTAGAGGAGTATGTTACTAAAGCATTAAAACTGTTTGTTGGTTCTGAAAGAGTAAATTGTTAACCAAACTGAAATGTAACCAACAATATCCCTAAAACGTGGCTGCACTTTCAAAATGCAGAAGTATCTTATTTACCTTTATAGAACAAAAGGCTCCATACTTAAGGTATTTTATTACATTAGAGAGATCTGGTTTTCTTCTGAAGCCCCTTTCCATCCATTTACTGTTACACTCCCAGAGGAGGTGATAAGCACAGAGAAGCAAAGCAGTAATGCCAAACCAAAGTGACACGTGCCCAGCCAGACTCACTGTCCAGAGGCCACAGGGAAAGATCTCCACTAAGGAATCAACAATGTTTAACTGGCAGCAGATGCCAACTACAGGTTGTCTGCTCAGGGCAGGAAACAGTTCAGATGCTAATAAAGACAAGGGCCAACTGTTCCCAACCAACACCTGCAAGACAATACACTAAATACTGACAGTAAACATATTTAAGCCCTAGACATCTCTCAAACCAGTATATCATGTGAAAGTTTTTTACCTATACCCCAGGTATAGGCTTCTGCTCTTTTTCAATTGTTGTTTTTACTGCAATATCACTGAAAGAATTCTCAGGAAGCCATTTCTGACAAGCAAAACAGTTCTCCTAAAATATTGACAATGGACAAAAATTGTCTTAAAATACCAGCTATATAAAATACAGATATATATCTACCAACTCCCAAACACCAGTTCCACTTATATACTTTTATAGCTTAAACCAGTTAAAGAGACAGCTGGAACAAAATAAGAAACTCAAAAGAGAAATAAATAAATAACAGTATGATTTCTTGTAATTTTAAAAAAATCATTAAAATATGACTAGTGAAACAAGACAAACAATCTTAAATGTATCACAGATTAAAACCAGTTTTCAATTAGGTAAAAGAGCCCCAGCACACTGTAAAACAGTTGTAATATTAGATCAAGGAACGTTAAGTGATACCTTGAAAGAAGGTAATTTTGAATCACCAGATATTCAACAAAAATCTTGAAACCCAAGACCAATGATGATTCCAGACAATTTTCTAGATATACGAATGTATGTGTACACACGTGCATATATTTTTAGGAAATTTGCCTGCAGATTTTCAGCATATAGCAACACCCAGAGCCATCCCTCACCTTAATTCAGCTAACTTTGTTGTGTGCTTTGTCTTTTCCAGACTGCAAATATATGTACTGCATTTTGCTGCTAGTGTATCCAGCGCACAATTTAAAAGATGGCCTGATGCAGCTGTCAGGATTCTGCACCAGCTCTCTGCATCCTTAAGCTCCCACATCAGCTCAAAGTATTTAAATAACACACTTCCACATCCACATTGCAGAACCTATCCTGTCTGTAGCATCCTGAGGAGTCACTACAGTGAAAATAACATTTTTCTCTCCTGACAGGTCAGCGTGGCTCTCTCTTAGCAGGTGACTGGCAGTAAGAAAGCAGAGTTTCAGTTCCATCAGATGCACAGAGATGGGCATACTCCCCTTCTGGAGCCAGCACTTGACCTATGTGCCATATCAAGAATATAGTGTTTTAATGAGTTAGCAGGCTTCTGCACATTTCAGGACAGGAACTCTTCTGGTATGACTGCTGCCATTTGTCTCTTGCAGAAGCAAGCAGTGACATTTTGGCAAGGGGAGTGGAGAAGAGAGGATGGGCTTTTTTGTAATCAATAGACATCAGATGGAAACACATGGCTCAAGGTGCCTTGCCTTTTTGTAGGTAGGACACTGATAAAAAAAGGCAAGAAAATGCCCCGAATAGTTTGGTGCTGTCACGTGCTATGTGAGGTTCTAAAGCTCTGCATCTTACTTCTTCTGAAGCAGGCACAACTTCAGTAAGATGACAGTCCTAATCCATTTAAACTTTGAGACTGTGGCATGACACTGTAGAGCATGATTCTGTTCAACAAGTACTTTGTTCCTGTAGAAAGCAAATGAGAAGTAAGAACTTTGGTGCTCTTAACTTCCAGCTTGAGTAACAGCCATAAAAGTACCTCACAGGAAGGTGAAGCCTTGAGCTTTCTACAGTACCACTGAGGTTCCATACATTTTAAAGATCCCTATCCAACAGCAACAGTGACACAGATCTGCCTAATACACAACCCAACAAACCTTTGCCTTGGATGGACACACCCTGCCAGCAGAGTAACTGTATCTGACTATTTCCTCCAATTTCTAAGGAATCTCTCCCTCCTGCAGGGTTTCAAGTCTCCTTCTTGAATTCTTGCTTTCATATTAGAAATTACTCTTTTTAGTGCCTTATGTCAAAGCAAATATCATCTTTTGTTGTCATATTTGCCACAATCTCAAATACAATTTACCTGAATGCAGGCATGGATTAAATGATGCTGGGAAGGTTAAGCAGACCAATCATGTGATTCATCTTAGCATGGTTGCTAATATTCCACAGCCTTGCAGCAGATCCTTACCTAATCCAATATTTGCAGGATAACAGGATACACCTATTGAGGAGACCATGCCAAGGTCCAAACATTCAGTCCAGCTCACTATACAAGAAACATTAAAGGTGACTCCAAATATAAACTTCTAAACATTTTGTAACTACTCAGCCAAAAACTGATGGATCAGATACCCACCAAGCTGTGCAACATTGTCACAGGCAACAACAAGGAACTGAGGAAGACCAAATTTCCTGAACCTTTAGAATCTCCTCATGCTATCACTACAAGGTATCACAGGATATGTGTGACCCTGTACACTCCCAACCAGAAAAATCTCACATGAACTTCAAAGTTCACATGGTTCTACAATAGAACACACACCAACATGTACTTGGAGCAAACTTCATTGTCCAATTCACAGTTTGTTTTACCCCTTCCAACTAATTATTATTCCACAGTACTGAAATTCTTTAGTTTTTGTTGGGTGTGTATGCCCCAAATCCTGATAAAATTTAATATTGCCTGTTTTCTTGTTTAGAACACCAATTCACGCTTTTCTTTTTTACAGTTTTTGGAGGCAGCAATACTGGTAAGGGGATGAGGGTGAAAAATTTATAAACTTAAGACGCAGCACACTTGCTCTTCACTTATTTTGTATATAGTGTTCACAAGAGTTATAGAACTACTGATGTTGGGAAAACCTCTAAAAGCAGGTTAGGTGCTTCCTTTAACCCCACAGACATTTCCCATCTAAGTACAATCTACCTTATATCAGCACTGATTTGCCTTGCTGTCAGCATAACCAAGAAAAACCATGACACTTTCTCTCATACTGCTGATGATTTCACAAAAAAGAGGCAAACTAAATGATACAAGTACCAATATCCTTCAAACAACTCCTACTGACTCTTGTGCAAAACTAGGATAAAATGAGTTCTGATACAATTCATTAGAAATAACAGAACCTTTTACTCTACCACAAAGATTGACCTGCTATATTCTCATAAATCCATGGCCAAGAAGGCAGCACCAGGGAAAACCTGCTGACAAAGATTGTTTTGCTTTGCAAACAAGGTTGAAGAAGGCATTTGGGTCCAGCTGTCAATTACCTGACCTTACAATGAGAAGGCAAAAACTACCTGTAACACTTCTGAAAAGGCCAACAATTACATTGGTAAATGATTAAGTTATGCTTAGAATTAATGACTGGAGGGATATCAGTGGTTTTGATTACCAGAAAAACACAAAGCGAGATTGGAAAGTGTTATTTCCTCTTTTACCTGCTGTTAGAGGACAGTCCCTTCTCACTCACCACATTAGAAAGCTTTTTCTTTTTCACAGGAACTTCTTTTGTTAACAAAAGCAGCAGTAACAACATATGAAATTTTAGGGAGCTAGAACAAAAATCTTCCTTATGGTCTGTACCGACACTCTATGTTAAAACAGGCCACAGAATTTACCCATACTATTTTAGCCTCAAACCCAAGCCTTCTGCATGGCTAAAGCCCTCTGTGCTTCCAGGGAAAGGATCAGGACCTTTTGCAGGTATTTTGTGCAACAGAGTCTACTACAGCCCTTGATAAGCTGTTCCTATTTAATTGTATCATTAGAAAACTGCATCTTATTTCTAGTCTGAACTGATCTAGTTTCAGCTTTCAGCCACAAGAATCCCCTTAATCTACCTGACAAAGAACCATCTAACTGTCAGATACCTTTGCCCTGACTAAGTACTTATAGACTTATCAGGTAGCCTCTACTGTCTGTTGATAAACTAAATAGATTGAGCTTCTTAAATCTTCCATTCTAAAGCTGATTATCCAGGCCTTAAATTAATGTATCTTTTTTCTGAACTCCTTCCAGTTTTTCCAACACCAGATGTGGACGTGAGAAATGGGATACAACACTTCAGTAAAGCAGTACAAAATGTAGCAGTATTCACCTCCCCCTACTCTCCCAGTCATGCTTTTCAGCCTCCTTCAAGACCCCTTTGCAAAAGGAGTAACACTGCAATTAATCAACCCTCAAAAGCAATTCTTCCGTCTCTGCTTACATTCTATCTAGTTCTTCCAAATACAAAAAATTCAGAATGGACCATGACCAAGTTCACATGTTTATTGTAAAGAAAAAAATATGTATTTTTAACCCAAATTGCCAAAGCTGCAAGAGTGATGAAACGTATAAATTCAGTGCCTGTATTTTACAAGAGAAAAACTGCAGAGAGAAAGATTACACTGCAATCATGTAATAGTTACCCAATTTAAAGCTCTCTCTTTAAACCACTATTTAATTCAATAAACTGAACATTTCCAGCCTATTTTGCACTATGGCATTCTGATGCTCACTTATATATTCACCTCTTGAGGTGCTGGGTGGTCACAGCAGGTTTTATTCTCAGCAAAATCTGGTGGGCACAACGAAAAATTGCTTCAGGCTAAAGCCAGTGTTCTTCCAGACAAAAGGCAGAGCTGCAGGCTAGTCATGGAGGATTTGCTAATGTTATAAATCTATCCATGTAGTGAAAATTACTTGCCAGTTATAATCTTTAATTATTACTGTATCACCAGCTAGTTCCCCTTTCTATCCTGGACTAAAAAGAAACCCGAGTAAAATCACAAAGTATCTAGGATGACCATTTTCACAACACAACAAAAAGAAAAATGCCCCAAAAAATCCAATTAGAGACTATAAGATGATATCCTCACATATCTGGTAAAGTCCATGATCCTTACTGGTAGAGTGGATGGGTGCAGAAAAGGTGATGGTAATGTTTGCACAGCAAAGGATCAAGCAATCTAGCTTTTGGAGTAGCAACATCAAATTCTGCCTTTAAGTAATTTAAAAATTATTGAAAGGCACTATACTAGAATATGTGGTGATTTGCTAAAATATGGTGAATTACTGTGGGTTTTTGCTGTAACCAGAGCTGACCTATTCCTCTAAGTGTGGCTTGGGTAACTGTTCTTTGAGAGAAAGATAACCCCCAGCAATGTATTTTGAAGTATGTCAGTCCTTACTTTAATGTAAGTAAATGTAATGTAAGTAAAATTTGGTGTAATGTAAATAAAGTAATGTAAGCAAAATTTGGTGGCAATGGCAGCCACTGACCTTTGAGAAACAATAAACAGAGTGCTAGTCAATAAAGCCTGCCACAATCCGTATAGGGAAAAGTAACATGCTCTGGTATTTTGCTTTTTCTTCCCCCCCCATAAATAAATACATTCTATGTGCCTGTATTCTCTTTGTGATCTAGAAATAAAGCATTTTCCCTTTCCTTTTGAAATTGTTACGCAATAACATTCTTCAGTGGGGACTGGACTGCACCCTATCAGTACAGAGCAGGCTTCCAGTGTTCTTTCAGTTAATTCCAGTGCAGGTATAATTAGTCTTTCAGCAGCAGCAGCCATGCTTGCCCATCCTCTTTCAGTGACAAAACATTTCTACACATAGGTGGTAGGACACCATGGGCCTCTTTACAAAGAGAGGTGATCTATAAACATCAGTAATCAACTTGTTTCTTCTTGTGATTCTTCCCATCCACTCACTCCCTCTGCCATTCCTCACATTGACCTGGATCCTATTTCATACCCTTCCTCTGGATATATACACATTGGCCTGATTAGTACTCAAAGCATCTTCCATATAATAATTCTGAACACAGGGAAAGTCTCTCTCATAACCTCACAGTACTAAAATGAGCAAGCTCTTAAAAGCACTTGTTCTGTGTATTGTTTTCATAGCACACCATGCTAGCAAATGGTAAGTCAGAAATCTGCCATGGAAAGGTCACATTCAAAGGGGTTCTCATAAAAAAAAAATCTAAACTTCAGAGAAATTTGGACACAACAGGCTCATTCTAAGGTTGATAGTTGAGAACAAGAGTCAAAACTGTTTAGAATTTTGCATGCCACTTACCCTCCAAGCCTGTAATATACAAACAAACAGGCAGAAAAGAACTAATACAGAAGAAAGAGTGTAAAAGAATGACAAATGTTGTTGCATACACAATGTGTTAGTCTCTCTTCACTTTTTGCCTAGTAGCAAAACTAGGGCTCTATTCAAGAGAACAGATGAGGCTGAAGCCTAATAATAAAGGCAATGTTTAAGTATTTGGAGAATAGAGGTCATGTTTAGGGAACAGAGTTAAGAAAGATTAAGATTTATCTTTCAATATTTATGTTATTTTTGCAGTCTGGCAATTACAATCAGTTTTGCTTTCCAGCTCCGAGACAGTAAGACAATATTAGTAAAACAGGGAGAGTTTATTTTTACAAATGAGCTGCTTTCACTAGAAATCTGTTCTGTATGCTACTTTCCTGTGTGCTATACTATCAGCTTTAATGCCTCCTTCCTCCACATCAACTAATTATTCTCTACCTCCTTCAAATTCCTCCTTAAAATAGCTTACTGCATGAAATTTTTCAGCATTCATAGACTGATTTTTGTCTTCACAACATACACTACTTATGGCTTTGTCTGAAATGTATTGGAAGCTCTCAGAAATACAGACCATATCTTCCTGTTTCAAAGCTAACACTTTATATATATTACATCATTTGACCACATATATCACATATCTCTTTAGGACTTCTCCAAATACATGCTTAATTACAAGGAATTTAAAAAAACTTAAATGAAAATCCTACAAGAACTCCCATAGAGGATACCCTCTTACCTTCCAGGAAAGTGATAAAAGTTTACAATACCTTTGATTTCCCAAGAAGCTTGGAAAACAAACAGTCAGAATAGTGACAGGTATCTTGAAAAGCTGGAAAGAATAATAAATGCCACAAAATAAAATTCGTAGCATTCCCTCCTTGAGCAATGCAGTCAAGAATAATTTTTCTTGATGAGCAAGAAACTCAAAAATATGTAAAGCTGCATTACCTCTTTCAAAATTTAAATACCTAAAAGGCTTGTTAATGTTCACACCCAGTGTGTTGTGAGTTATGAGAGAAGCTGAAGAAAACTTACACCAAGCACAGAATGTTCGAAGACTCTATTAAAAGCACTATACACACAGCTCACCATAATTTCAAGAGCTGAAACATTTTTTCTCCCATTTCTCCTCATGTTTTTCCATTGCCATACATCCAGTTTCTTAACATATTTGCCCAAGGTTCTCCAAGATTTCTAAAAAGCCAAAAATATAGCAAAAGCATGAATACAATCAGAACCACAAAACTTCATATAGAGCACAAAAAAACCAACCACCTGAGACACCCTGAAGAGAAAATCTGAAGATTTTTTTTCTTTTCCTGTTTTCTCAGCACCTCTGCATGGTGACGTGTACAAGCTGCTGGGATGACTGAACATTGATAACATACAGGGACATGCAGAAAGTTGCTTGGGAAAGGCAGGCAAGGTAATGAATAAAGCCTTCCAAGTCAAGGAATCAGCTCAATGCTCTGCGTGTGAAGGAACTAATCTCTCCCACAGCATCTTCCTCTTCTTTAAACAGCTGTTTAGATCTACTAAAGAGATGTGAAAACCTGAGATTAACTTCTTAGACACTGAATGACATGAATGACAGCCATTCCATCTAACCCCTCTAAAATGACTCTCCTGCTTTCTCAGAGAAAAAAAACAAAAAGTGCTGTATCATAAGGCATGCCTGCCTGTAGCATGTAGACAGGAACAAGCTGCTTTGCCCTGCGAGACAAGCACAAGCCATACACCCATGGTTACTGCAGCACCGTGCCCAAGCTCTCACCCTGATACACCCTGAGCAGTACCACATTACCCGGGGCCCAGTCCACGATAATGCAATCCCATGGCCTTGGCTCAGCTCTGGAAGCAGGAAGCACAAGTCAGTTTCAGTATGTGACAGATCATGTAGACATACGAGTACTTATGATGCACTGCAGGAAGGAACAGAACTACTACTTTCACGTCCATCATGCTATGTGATAGATATGACCACACACTCTTCTCTCTCCTTGAAGAGCTTTTTTCTTTTTCTGTGATGATTTTTGCTCTGCTTGCTAATACTAGGTCCAACTCCACCAATCCTGAACTCACTCTTATCTTAAACATCCATTTTCTTTGCTATATTCTCGCCTGTCCTAGAATTTGCAGTGGAAAAGAGAACCAGTCTGAAAATGAGGTTATCGCACATTTTCTCTCTCTCTCTCCTGCTGCTTACTAATCTGTGCCATTCCTCCAGTTGAGCTGAACCCACACCTGCAATTTCAGCCTTTTTTCTTCCTACTTTTGACTCACTCCTCAAACCTTTTCTTTTGTATCTATTTCTTTCTCAGCAATAGAATGCAAATATTTATTCCAAGAGAAAGCGAGAAAACATAATAACCATTTCACATTCTCCCTTCCCACTCTCTTTCTCTCCCTTATAGCTCTCCCTTCTTCCTTGTACAATAGATGTAAAACACATCTGTTCCACTCTCTCCTTGGCTCACTCTCATCAGCCCATACCTCACATCTCCTTCCTCCTCCTGCTCTGACAGAACAGCAGAACAGTCAATCAGTCTTTCCTGTGTTTGGAAATCTGCTTCTAACTCCTTGATTCTCTAACCACATTACTCTTCCTGCCCTTTTTCCACATCTAAGCTTATTATGCTCTGTTTGATAACAAATTACACTTTTGTCTCTAACTTCAGTGTGAGTTTCCTTCATGTGACCCTTGCAATACAGTGAAACTATACTCACTAAAATGTCTAAAAATCTTTTACTATTGCAACATCACAACTTCATCATTTCCACCCCCCTACTCTTTTGTGTTCTTCATAAAAATTAGATGCTTTTCTCCTTTTGAAGCTCTGTTTCTGACTTCCATTACTCTCCCCTCTCCTACTGCCCATCCTTCCTGTACCAATCCCTACACAGAGTACTGGCAGACTTCCTTTGTCTTCTAGCAGGCCTCCACTGAGATGTATCTTTTGCTGCTACTCTCATGTCAGAGAATTTTACATTCAGTTCCTGAGAACAGTCTCAAATACAGTAGATTTACACCTAAACAAAAAATCTCATTCTATCTGACACCTCTTGCCACTGAGTAGCTGTTAGCTTCAGCTCGATACAGCCAGAGCAGAATTTAGATCCCACCACTCCTATCCTCTTTTCTGCACCTCCTCTCTTGATCACCCTGGACAGAATAATCAACTTGTCCATCATTCAGATATAAAATACTATGATAAAGTACTATGTCATCTTTGCAGGAGCTTCTCTCTTAAACTGTTCATTCAGGTTACATCCACATCTGAATGATTCTTCCTGGGTATCCCTAGGACAAAGTCTGCTATAAACACCTTCAGAACTAAAGGTTTGTCTGAGGCTTCACCTCACATTAGCTATATTTTCTATTTTCCATGTTGACAAACATTATCCTGCTTGTTCACACTGTTTCTAAAGTTTCTTCTATATTGTCATACTGTTTTACTCTCTGCATCCTTCTATGCACAATCCTCCATTCCAAATTTGAATTTTGGGAACAACTCATCTTTGCTTTCCAGGCTCCTCTGTCTCATGTACACTAAACTGTCCACATCCTACTTGCTGTCACACCATTTGCTCACATTTCTAGTTGGTTCACATTGTCAGTATCCATTTACAAAGCTTTCAACAACCAGCCTGTGTTTTCATTCAGACCAATTTCCACACCTGAGCAAGGATACCTCCTAAGCTCTTGCAAAATTATTTCACTGCCACCCAAATATCACCTTAAAGCTTTCCTTGCTATGGTTCTAAGAAAGTCACTTTAGTCTAGGCTAAAGTCAACCATCAAGCACATTGAGCAACTAAGTGCTTTTGTTTGTCAATATTAGAACTCCTGCTTTGTCACACATTCAAAAATTAGTTCTCTGCTGCACAATTGCACAACACAAGCACACACCCTTCCTCCCTTTGCTGGTACCCTGCAGAGTAGCATCTAGTGCCTTATGGGGCTGCTAGGCATCAGGATCATTCAAATAACAATACTGCCTCCCTAGTCAATGCAGTAACAGATCAATTACTTATATTCCTCCAGATCATTGTCCACTGACTACCTCCATTATCAGAGCCAAACAAATAAGGGTTTGGCTCTGTCAGTGTTTGCTCTGATGGCATGGGTCCAACAAACTTTCAGATGTAAATCATCATATCATCCTGTCTCAGTAAGATATAACTAAGAGTAGCTTAAAAAAAAACCTGAATATGCTATCACTGGATAATCTACCTAATCTGCACAATCACAAGTGGCCAGCCTGAAAGCCACCTCAGGACAGGATACTTATCAGAGATTAAAAAGTGAACACACTTAATGATTTACATTTCTTTATATCTCTGCTTCCATTCTGACCATTTCAGCTCAAAACGATGACAAGCTCAAGTCACCTTATTCTGTTACTGGAGATGTCCAGTCCCATCCTTGTCTTGCTAGAGAAGAGAATTTTGATCCAGCAAACTTCTCAAAAACTACTGATATGACATTAGCAGTGTTCAATCCAAATATAACTGCAAATTCCCAGACTGTGCCTGCCCCCTATGTCTAGTCCCCTGCAGTAGGAAAAGGAAGAGAAAAAATGACTGGACAGAAAACATAAAACACTGTATAACAGAAATCAATATAAACAAAATAAAGAACATACAGAAGATCACCTAATCAAACCCCAGGAACTCTTGCCCTTTGCCAGTCATTCTTATGTCTTGATACTACTTCATCAGTCACTTTTCTGTCTCTTCTGCTGAACACCTGCTCCCAGGGAGCGGAAAGGGAAGCCAGCCTGACCCCTGTGTACCATGCACAGCTCTGTCACAATACAACTGCTTCCGTTTCACAGATGATTCAGGAGGGGCCTGTGGACTAAGTGAAACTGCACTAGACAGATACTGGAACCAGCAGTTCTGCAGAACCTGGAACTTCTGTCAGCAAGCTTTTTGCTACTTCTGGCTGATGCTCTTTCTGATCTGGGAAAATTCCCCTTCTTTTTTTGCCAAACAGCACACACTTTGTAAATACACAAAGAAAGAAATCCAGCAGCTGGAAGACCAAATAATTGTAAATTCTAATTACTGTCAAGAAAACAGAGACAGGGATAGTGCTAGGCTTCAGCACTGTATTATTAATACAACTCAGTAAAATATGAAATGAAATTACTGAATAATAAGCAAAACATTTCAGAAATAGGGAAGACATTTTTATAAGTACAAGACCAAGAGCAATCAGAAAGCTCACTTCCCCAGCAACATCAGTGGCTTTCAGGCACAACTCCTAATAAGCCATACAAAAAGTTATGACAAAATCGGTCCCTTAAAATCAACCATAGAATGGGACACAGAAGAGAAGAAGAGAAAAATTATTCATGCCATAGTTGCTTTTCCTCTGTTCCATATCAGTTTCAAGTAGCTGTGCTGGATTCTTGGTTCAATTTGAGTCAGCTTAGTCAGCTGCATAGCACTGTGATAAAAAACTGGGCCATTTTTACTCTCATGGCTTCTACCCTTCTCATCCAGCAAAAGAACCATCAGATTTCTTGCTATAGACTTGCTAATAGACCTCTGTCAAACACCCTTACTATGTCACGACAGCATTTGCCAAGGGTTTTTTTTTGCATGTTAATTACTTCAAGACACTAGCTTCACCTGGCATCCTGCACCATTAACTCCTCAAACAGCTTTTGCAAACACAAGCTAAACTTCTGCACCAAGCTGAACTTGGAAGACAGAAAGATCCAGTAATTTAATCCATGCCCATACAAACCAGTTGCTAGTTATTCCAAAATCACTCTGAATAATGAATAGTCATGGCATTCAGATAAACTTATATTGGAGTTAACTCTTCAAGAAACACTCATAGCAACAATACTATTTTTACTGAAGGTGATCTTTCTTAGTAATGCATGCAGTGACTACCTTTCACTTTGACTATCAGAAACCTATGCTTTCTGCCTACAGGACTCCTGTGATTCACAACTTCAAATGTAATTTGAAATGTTTTCCATAGGATTTTCCACTGCTTTCATCTCATTCATACACCTCAGCCTTGGTTAAATGGCTAGTATTTTTTTTTGCCCAAAGGTAAAACAGAACCTGATAATGTCCCTATTTTTAATTAACTAGAAAAAAGGCCTATTTCAAAGAAATTACTCCCTTTCACAGTGGAAATGGTTCAGCTCTTGTGTAGTCTCTTTTTAACACACAGAAATCTATATTTCATCTATTACAAACTATTAACTACACACAGAAGCAGATCAACAAGAAGACACACACGTGTTTTTACATCTAAATCAAAATTAGATACATAAAGTCATTTACTTTCTGTAGTGACAGCAGGGCTTGGGGTACCCTCTAGTAAACACATAAATTTCCCTCTTTCTCAAGTCTGGTTATAAATTACAACTAGTAGAAGAGATGTCAGAGACAGATCCTTAGTGACAGTGCTGTCAGTTGACAGGGAATCACACATGGTTTCCCCACACATAATCAAAAAAAGGTACCTTAAACAACAGGAGATCTAACCTCTTCAGAACAACTGTTGCACAAATAATGAATTTTATCAAGATATGTGCAACTAGCAAAATCAGATTTTTTAATGAAGTAATTTACAGTACGACAGTTATAGATACATATCCAAAACCATCAAAATCTTGACTCAAAACACAGAATGTCTGATCAGAGAGCTTTACCATTACTCCACTCCTTTTATCCAGTGTGTGGGTTGAAGAACTAAAGGACAGGTTTCAGAAAATAACTATGTAACTATGAAGATAAACTACAATTCTGACTAAATTTTCTGGGCACTATCATACATAATGTTTCATTCTTCCTCTGTCATCATTCCTTGAAACACATTAAATGAGGTGACAGCCATAACCAGGAGACATGCCACCCCCTTGCAGAAGCTGTCCATATAAGAAAAAATAAAAATATCAGAGCCAGATATCATATATAGAACTGATCAGTCACTTATACATCAGAATGCACACCAGAATTCAATTCCACTGTCATTTCTCACCCTAAACAAAGACCACATGGGGATCTCTGCTTACTGTTCTTATTCCCAGTATAAAGAATGGTAAGAAAAAGTTTCTTACCATTGGCAGGCCACAGTTTTGTGCCCTGCCAATTCTCAGTTCTTTCATTCATCAAGCACCACAGAATATTACATTTGTTTAAGAATCAGCATCTCTGGAAGAGTATTTTAGCTTACAGAGAAGAGAAAGAAAATTATACAACATTCAATCCTCCCCTTTCCCACTGCAAAACCAAAACCAAACTCCAAATCACCAACTATGATGGTCTAAATTCAAGAACTTCACTTCTTTCTTTGGGAGTATGTGTTTACAACCTTGTTGTAATTTTCTTTCCCTCTCAGCCTTTTCTAACTTTCCCTACCACCACAAAAAGGTGGAAGATGAAGGCAGTAAGTAAAATGAGAATGTTTTTATTCTCTTTTGTTTAGTATTTTTATAAACGAGACAAATAGCAGCACAGGCAAACCACTAATAAACAAAAAATAAATAATAATTAAATAAATAAATAAAATAAATAATTAAATAAAATTTAAGTCCAATCTCTATGCTTACATTAACCAGCTGGTTTTGTCTTCTCTTCTTTCACAATCTCCCCATAATAATTTTTAGCTCTCTTCCTCTTGCTTTTCATAAAGTAGAATATTGTATGTCACATCCTTTTTCCCCCTATAGAAGTGTTCCTTACCACCACCTAACCTCCTTAACTTCTTATTTTTCCAAGAAGAACAATAAGATCATCACAATGTTTTTCTGAAAAATTAAAAAGATACTGAAAGCAAGACTAATTAGTATCCCTTTAATTTTGTTCTTATGATTTATCAAAAAACTTTGCCATATATTTGTGGGGGGAAGTCAAAATAGGAAAAAAATATACTGTAAACAATTATCCAATAGATTTAAAATTCCAGTTTCCATGTGCAATCATAAAGTAAAATGGTCAAGTTTGAGGTGGAACAATAAAAATCGTGTAACATAAAATCAGAAAGACAATTAGAATTTTTTTACATAACATTCTTAATGCCAAACAATAATGAATCACTATGATTTGTGAAAAGATTATCCAAGACAAAACACACACATCATCAGATTGAAACTTCAATAATACAAACCCACTGAACTGGGAAAGTGAACTTGACTATGACACCAAGTACCCAGACACAGACCTAAATGCCACAGGTCATACTTAACTCTGCTGTAATTCACAAAGATTCAAAGGATATCTTTTGCTCCTTTACAGCCTGTGTTTATCTACAAACAGTTATAGCAATCAATGCCTGCACATTACTAAACCAATTATTAATACAAGTCCTGTACATGAAACAAAAAAAATCCCATTCTTCTATTATTTTTCAGATATTGTATAAAGTAAAACACAAGCCTCCAAAATTAATCTCTAATCATCTACAGGTTATGGCTCATAATAACAGAACACTGTACCTGCCTCAGGCACACAGTAACTGTGATGTTTTACAGAACACAAACTCTCAAATACTTCTTTTACTATGCCTGCTATCTGCAAGAAAATCTTCAATTCTTCAAATATGCCATTCAACCTTTTAAAATTCAACATAAATTCCAAATGCTGCTCTAATTCTGATAACCCCTCTTTTAGCTAAGCTGGTTGCTTGGTAGTGATTTGTCAGATAAGTTACACAATACTGTTTCTGTTTCCTGATTAGATTAGCAGATAAGTTTTGGGGTTTCTTTTCTGGCACAAACATTTATATTAAAAACTTCTCATTTTCTGTGAACACTTGGAACTTTGTAATCCCCTCTCTACAAATCCACATGCCAGTAAAAGTCAACCATGGACAGAATGCATTTGCTATAGGAAAACTCAGAGTAAGTGTTAGCATGCAAAAAGCAATTCTGTCTAGAAAACTGAACAAACGTTCAGGAAATTTCTCTCCCTCTGTGCTGCCTACATCTACACTGCAGAATAAAGGAAAGCAGTGGGCAATACTCCTGTGTCTGTACTTTCACCCCCAAGATGGGGCACAGGGGGCACACAGCCCCAGTGCATCCCTTGCATTACAGAAGTGAACAGCACAGTCAGACTGTGAGCTCTCTGCCCAGGGATGCAAGCAGCAACCCCTTGGGCAGGCAGACACCTGGCAGTGCTCCTACCCCTACCTCCAGGAAATGCTGCCTCCCACATCCCCTCCTGGGCCAGGGCAAGGAAGAAGAGCAGCCCACCACCCTAAACACACACGGGACACAACCAGAAAGGAGGCAGCAAAGCGGGGATCAAGCTAAGTGGAAGCACTTTTCACCACCTAACACCATTGTTTTTCTACAAAACCAAAGTGAAACACCTTGTTGTGGTCTGAAAACCAACATATTCCCACTCTTTAGCTCCCACCATGCTCTGCACACAGTCTCACTCATCTGAAAAGCCTTCCTGCTAAACTGCTTACAAAGGGATGGCTGCATAAACCTAGTCACATCAACTAAAGATGAGGAAGTGCAGACAAATAATAAGTAAGTGCAGAGAGATCAGGTTTTACACTATCTTTATCAAACAGAACAGTAATTTTTGATACTTAAAATCCTGTCCATCTGTTGCCCCTGGTTACTTGATACAAGTAGGTTACAAGTAACATTTGATTTTCTAAGACACCACTTACAATCTCCTGGCACCACAGATGCCATTAAAAAGGTCTACTCAAGTTGATAGGACTGTAAAAAAAGGAGTTGGGTTTTGTTTTCAGAACTATCATAACCACAACCCTCATCTATGAACGAAGCAGGCAAAAAAATTCAACATGTCACACAACACACGAGCAAGGTCAGAGTAAAAGCACAAGCACATTTCTGCAAATACATGAGAAATGTTTCTTGCAGACCAATCTAACTCTTAAAATCTTCCCCCACCTTTACCAATAAGGACTGTGGGACCCAAGGAAGATTTACAGTGGGTGTTCAGACACACAGATGGGTGTGGTGAAGACACCTGTATTAACAGACTGCCTAAGTCAATACAGTAGAAATATTTCAATACATACTCATTTATTCAAACTTCATGAAGTTCTTTCTATGTGATCTAACACAAGTTACTACTTGAAAGCAATAACACCCCTAAGGCTTTTTATTTTCTAAATATAACAGTCAATTTTGGTTTTTTTACACGGTATTATGACATAAGTACTATAAAAGCCAGTAAGTGCTTCACACCTGTCATGATCATAATGTCAGCAATGACATTACGCTTTGTTTGGAAGTAATTTTTCTGGTTAGTGAGTTTAAATAGAATTCCTTTGATGGAGTCTCTGACCCCCCAAAAACCAAACAAGACTAGAACTGATAATTTACACTGAATCTTTCTAGGAAACAATTTGCATATTATGTGTAACTAAGGAGCAGAGATGCTTCAATCTTTATGTCCCCTGCTTCTAACAGGAATTTGTGTTCAAGGACTTCTGTGCACAAAACATTTTATCTCAACAAATTAAGCTCCTTATGAAGGCACAGCTGAAGTAGCAAAATTTTTGTTCAATTATTTTTGAATCAACATTACTGATATATGTACAGAGCCTTGAACCTTTTACCTATAAATAACTTCATGAAAATCTCTGTTCTGCTGCTAACTTATCTTTGGGCTGACAAAATAGAGAGGTTCAGGCACGTAAGAATCAAGACAGGAACACAATCAAACTTGGCATCTCTGTAAAGGTCTTTTAAAAAGGAAGTTTTATGGTATTTTAAACAACTTTAATGCATACTCTGTGCAATTTTATAGTTTATTACACAAATCTACATTACTCATTAATTCATTCTTTTTTCAAGAGCTTGTTTAGAAAACATAAGATTCCTTTGAGCTGCCAAGATGCTCAAAATCGAATGCACGTGGAATGACAACTGTAATGTAATGAGAAACTTCACATCATTTCAGAATATATTTTATGACATTACAGGTAATAGTGGGATTTCTCTCAGCATGGGTAAGTCACACCAAAGTTTCACTATGATGGGATTGTTCATTATGGACTGACTTCCCAAGAAGTATTTCCCAAGACAGAGAGGTTGTGTACGCAAAGCACTTTCTTAATGAAACAGAAACAAAAACAAAGCCACTTGAAAAAGCATCCTGAACTATTTCACTGCTTCCATTAGGTGTTACCTCAACATGATGTTTATGACACACATCACAAACAAAATGTTTCTCCTCTCGCAGCAGACAGAGCTGTGACAGGCCTGGCATACTGGCAAATAGCATTAACCTGGAGTTTGCCTGTTCACACTGACGGCACCAGAAGAAGTTATGGCCCAAATGACTAATTTTATTTGGTTTTGCATATATACATGCGTTAGTGTAACCTGATATAATATTTGATGCTGGCTGCTCAGTTGACTGTAGGTCACACTCAGCAGTGCAAATGAAGAACAAAATGTGATTTGAGCTAAAGTGAAAGAACTCAAAGATGGTAACAAACCCTTTCTCACTGCATGGGAAAACATCTCCACTAAGTTGCTAACAATAATAATAATATCATGTTTAAAGTTTATATGCTTATCTTCACATGAGCAACTGGAATGTTGCACCAAGGGACAGGGTCCACAAAAAAATCCAATATGGCCACTGATGTGTAGCTGTCTTTTGCCTCAAAATTGTCTCATCTTTTACCACATCTGTCAGTTGCGTGTATACACCTGTTATACCCTTACTTTAAAAGAAGTTGACACAGTGGCAGTCATCTGCCTGTATCCAACCCTGAAACGTTCTTCACGGCAGAGAAATCCATATGCTATCAGACCACCCTGTCAAGGCCAAACCACAGTCATTCACAAGCACCAAGAGACAGACAGGTAGAGAGGTGTGCCAGCACTATCCACTTACCTTCTTTATTAAGCCTCATAACCTCCCTGCTTTTTCCACCCTCCTTTCCAGTCTCTTCCAGATCTACACCTGCAGAAGAGAAGCAGAGTCAGGAAGCGCCGAGGGCCCTGAGGTGTGCATTTATTGTTTGGCGAGGGGAGGAGGAGAGGTGAGGAGGTGAGCAGTGTTTCTATTTGCAACAGCAAAAGCACAATGGTCGGAGCATCTGCCAGGGAGCGGAACCGCCGGGCCCCCCGCGGCAGCACCCTGGGCCCCCCCTCCCCGCCCGCGGCATCCTCCGGCCCCTCCGCGCATCCTCCCCCTCGCCCCCTTCCCCCACCGCGGCGCCGGCCCAGCGCCGCGGGGCAGCGGCACGGCAGGCGCGGCGCGGCGTGCGCCTCCCGCACACATGGCACGGGGGCTCGGCCGAGCGTCAGCTGAGCGCCCGGGGGGGCGGCACCTCCCGGCCCCGGCGGGAGGAGGGAGGGAGGGGAGCGGAGGGGGGGCGGCCCGGCCGGACCCCGGCCCCGCTCCGGGGGGAGCGGCGTGCGGAGCCGGACCGCGGCCGGTCCCTGCCCTTACTGTGCGGGGGGGCGGCGCCGTGCGCGTGCGGGGGGGCGGCCTCCCGCACCCAGGCGGCCCAGGGCTGGCCCAGGAACGCCTCGGGACTGGGCACGGGCCGCTCCAGGGCCGCCATGGCGCCGCGCCTGCTCCTGCCTCCTTGTTGCTTTTCCCGTTTCCTTCGGCGGCGGCGGCGGCGAGCGAGCGAGCGAGACACGGGATTCGAGAACGCCGCACGTCATCCTCGGGACGTTCCGCCGCCCACACGGGGGTAGTGTCAGCCCCTGCTCCCTATCAGATCGGGCTCCCCGCCGCACAGCGCGCATGCCCGCGTCCCCCGCGCCTGCGCCCCGCGCCGCCGGCACCGGGCCCGCGCCCGCCCCGAGGGGCGCCGGACCCGCGCAGCCCCCGCGCTGCCCCTCCGGCACGGCTCGGCTCGGCTCGGCACGGCCCGGCGGAGCGGAGCGGGAGCGGCGGCACTGGAGCCCCGCCGGGAGGGCGCAGCCGCCGGCCGTGTGCGCCTCGGGGCTGCGCGCCCCGCGTCTCGCCGCTCCCGCAGTAAGTGCCTGGGACGGGCTCTCGGTAGCTGCGGCACGGCCCCTCCGCGCTCCAGCGCGGCCGCGGACCGGACCCGGAGTGCGGGGCTGGGGCTCCCCCGCTCCCCTGCTTCCAGCTGCGCTCCTGTGGATCACCTATAGCCACAGCCATTTTGTTATCCAAATACTGCCGGGTCTGTAGTAGGCTCCGTCTGTTTGCAAATGGGATTTTTCTCGTCTTGGTGTTCTAGGCTACGCTACAGCAGCTCTGAACTCGCAGGTCCGGCTTCTCTCAAACAATACCGAGGTTTTCATCTCGCTCTACATAACCTATGGGACGTAAATGCTTTTAATTTAGGATAGTGTCATTTTTGCTTATTTCACCATTGAGGTAAGAATAGAAAATAACCGTGAACATTTTTATACTCAGTATACCTGCTCTGGATTAGGAGTTTCAGCATAAGCCTGTTGCTTCAGCTCATATCTCTTAAGCCAAATATATAGGCTCCCAATGAAGGACTTGGTTTTATTTAAGCAGCCTCACATATCCCTCACGTAGTGGTTTCATGCAGCTCTCCAGCCCCGTTAGGGGTGATATGACTGAAGTCAATGGTCCAACAGACGCCTCTCTCAGTGGTGATGTGAGCTTTGTGTGATCCCATCCTTGTCCTGCATCTTTTCCCAGACACTCGTTCACTTTTTTCTGGTTCAAACCATTGTGAGGCAATACTGAGGCAGAACATGGAATCAATGTGGACTCAAAAAAAAAAAACAAACCAAGAAACAAACAAACCACAAAAAAACCAAAACAAAACCAAACAAACAAAACCCACCAAAACATTTCAGGCTGCTCAAAAGCTGGAGTGGTGGAGGGGCAGGATAGGAGTTGCTGAAGTTATATGGTGCTGCAGTCTAGAATGGATTTAAATAAATTTCCCACAACTTCATTAGGACTAAGCTCTTTATGGTGCTAAAATGGATAAACATTTGGGGCACAGGACAGACACTCTTTGCCTTATGTACGCTGTCAACACACTCTACCTCTTCCAAAAAGCAGCTGGAATATACAAGTCCTGTCCCTAATGCCCAGAAGTGAGCCTAAAACCTTTCATTCTCTATGGCCTAGCCAGGGTGCCTCCAGTCAAGTAAACATTAGCTACAAGAAACTTCAGTAACACTATCAAAGAAGCAGAAAGCTCACCAAAATACCCTTCAAATAAAACCAGGCTTGTTAGCAGCCGTCATGAAGCAGACAGAGGATGCGTGATCTTTCATTAACTACATGGGGAATTTCCAGAAGCAGGAAGGGTAGTTGTGATGTAATACAAAGCCCTGGCAAGCTATATTTAGGAATAATATGTGCAGTTCTATTCCACCAATTTAAATTTATCTTTCTACCAAAAAAAAAGTGTGGACATGGTTATGAGAAGGATCAGAAGACTTAAGATTCTATCATTTGAGGAGAGTTTTACTTAGTGTAACAAAATTCAGCTGGTAGTGAATAAGTTTGATGTTTTTAATTATAAGGACACATAATTCCTTCCACATCAATGAGGAAGAAAAAAATAATAGACATAAATTGGTATATAGTATAGTATAGTACTGGTATATACTATAGAATAGTATAAATTGGTTATACTGAGATTGAAAACTCTGCCCACTATACTGAAAACCACTTCGGTCAGGAAGAGCAAGATGGAATTCCTTAGAAGGAATGATAAATGACATGAACTTAATAGTCAAAAATGTTTGACGCTTGTGTTCAAATTCACTGCAAGATAATTGAACAAATGTCTTGACAGTGGCCAAATAGTCTCATAATTAGAGAAGTTAAACTGCACAGCTTTTACCATAACAGTGGTGTGATTACCCTAGAAGTGGATCTGGAGAGAAGATGCAAAAGAAAGGCGTGTGAGTGCCCAGGAAATCCCTATCGATGAAAACCGACCTTAGATTTCAGGGCCAAGTGTCCGACTAATATTAAATACTACTACAGGATGCACAAGTAGTAGAGCAGCTCCTAATCATACAACTGAGAAACAAGGGGGAGGGTAAAGTATTTAATACAAGCTGCTTCAAACCAAGAAAGAAAAAGAAGAAACTTTCCAGCTTTAACACATGGTACTGATCTACATGCTGCTTACCATGACACACTACAGACAGTCTAGGTTCTTAACAGAAACAGACCATATGAAGGAAAATTAGCATAAAATCAAAGATTCAAGATGTACCAATTCCTTCCTAAAAAGAAACAATCCAGTGACTTACAGTTTAAGAGAAAGGTTTCCAAAGCTCTCCCCAAGGAATTTCTCCTTCCTCCTATATTCAAGTCCCACATTATCATTAAACAAATGGTTCCACAATCAGAATCATAGGATCATTTATGTTGGAAAAGACCTTTAGGATTGAGTCCTACCATTAACCCTAATTCCATCACTGAAACATGTCCCTAAATGACACAACTACACATATGCCCAGCTTTCCTGTGATCAGCATCTTTTGTTTAAAGAGTGTGAGTTCTGTTTTGATTACATCTATGCTGCCTCTATGATCTGCACCGAGAAATAACACCATCCCTGAGCGAGCCAGCCTTCAGTTTGTCTCCTTTGTCTTGTAGGGTGCAAATCCTGAAGCTGCAGAAAAGCATCCTCACTTCTGCACCAGGACTTCTCCCCAAGAACGCCTCCTGTTTTACTCCACATTGGTGTCAAATAAACCAGTGTATGTTGCATGGACAGCTGTGATTGTGCTTCAGAGCCTTATAGCAAACTAGGAAGAGAGTAGATCACACAGGATTACCTGTGAGTTTTCCCATTCTTAGGGAATATATGTGGTGCTGTCTTGTGAATGCGAGCTCGAGCTGCAGCTTTACTGTAGACAGACCATGCAGATGGTTTCTTCTCCCCTTCTCCTGGCATCTGCTTCCACAAAATTCATAGAAAGACAAACATATTTAAGACTTTCATTCCTCTTTCAGATTTGTTTTTATTAATCAGTTGGGCCAGAGCTTATGGATGGAGAGGGAAAGAAGTGAGGGAAAGTCACTAACATGGTCACAGAAGACTTTGTTCCTTAGGAAATTAGTAAAAAAACCTGCACATGAAAGTGCAGATTAAACAGCCTCTGTTGGTTTTTTTTTTCCACCTGCTCACCAATACAGAAATTTAATTCTTCTATGACCTTAAACAAGTCATTCTGCCACAGAAAAATAATTAAGTCAGTCAGGAAAGGTCCTTCTTTCCCTCCCTGGTCCCTGAGGATTCTTTAATTTCAATTGCCAAGAAGAAGCTTCTTTTTTCTATGTGATTTTTCAGAATCCAAGGTAATACAGCCTTGATTTTGTTTGCAGCTTCTAAATACTAGAGTGATCCAATCATAACATGGTATTAAAAACTAGCAAATTATGGCCTTTAACTAATAAATGGCAAAATACAGATCAAACCTCAACTCTAATCTTTTTAATCCGTATATCATTGGTCTTTTAATAAGATGATCTCCAAATGCAAGCTTTTTGTCTAGTAACCAAAAGATAAAAATTATATGATATCTGTATCATGTCTGTGATATCTATACCTTCTTACTCTAATTATGTTTAAAGACTTGGGCTTTATAAAAGCACAGTAAAAATTATGACATTAGAAGACATCCAAAGCTGCATATCAATATTTGGCTTATTTGGAGACCAATCCGACATTTTTATATAATTTTCAGGATCTGAATTTGAAGACATGACAAACTGAAACAGCAATTCTTACTTGTGGCTCTCAGGAACATCATAAGTAGTCACCAAGTACAAATAAACAATGACACAATTTAACTTCAATTGTACTGTCACACACTGAGAAAATACCATGAGGGTGCTGAGGGTGCGTGTGTAGTCACAACAACAACAACAACAACAACAACAAAATCATGTATACCTGGCAATACCTGCACCAGATGGCTTTAAACTGACTACAAAAGTATTGTAAAAAGCCAGCTGTATAAGGCCTCAATATCATAACAAGATTATAAACACCTGATGCTTGTAACAAAGTCATGATTTAAGCAGTTTGGCAGGAGATTCATAAATACTTCCCAGGATCCTGTTGTGCAATGGATTTACCACAATGGTGGTTTTGTCTTATATTGCAGAAATCTTTACATAGCAGACAGTTTTATGAACCCAGGTATCTACTTTGGTAGAAATGGAGCAGTAAATGAATCACAAGATTTTCTTACAGATAGTCAGTAATGGAGTTTGCATAAGAAAAGCACCAGCAAAGCTGCTGGCTGTCAGTCACAGGGGTGCAGAAATTTTAATCCTTCAGCATTTTGAGAAGTGCAAAACTAGCTTGTATGTTGACTTGTGTGCAAGCTATTTCTATGGTGGACTTTTACACTCATGCTAATTTTAAACCTTTAGATTATATATTTGCAGTCATCTGTTTGCCATCTCTCTTTCCACAGTGGATAAATGAAGTTTCTCTTTAATGCTACAGCAACACCTCAGGTTAGCAGAGAAGTTTGTGTTGACAAGGTATACAAAATCCACCAAATGGGTAGTCCTGAATTTTTCCATTTAAACTGATTCTGAAACTTTTTTTTTAATACAATGTAACATTCTAGTATGCTGTGTGATAGAGTAGTTGAATTCATTAAATAAATTGGATACTTTTAAAAAAGTCCTATATCTAGGTTTCTGCAAAAAGATGTGTACAGGATGCCCATTAAAACAACTCAGGAGTTAGCAAGCCAAGTGTAGAAGCCACTATGAGCCAGTCTCCCTAGAGCCACTCTGGCCAAAAATGTGGTCCCTGTACTATTTCTGATCTCTTTGTAATTTCAGAAGGTGTCTCAAACACTATGTGAGTACCATCATAGCAGACTTCAGCTGGAAAACGGTATTAAATAGACATTTATAGCAGAAAAATCTATTTTTAATGTCCTCTGAAATAACACAAGAAAAAAAGCCTGAATTATGCTTTTGGTTCCATATCAGCCAAAGAAACTAGCACTTAAAAAAGAAACAGAAAAAATGGAGAACTGAAAAAGAAATTCAAAGTGAGATACTCTTGTATCCCAACAAAAACATGTTTCTCAAAAAAGGGTTGCAAATTGCTTCACATAAAACAAAGCAATGCTTGAAACACTGCAGCAGCTCTAATCAGATGAAATGGGAAATCTAAAGAGAGGTGAACCACACAGGTTTATGAGCAGACAATGCACAATTAGGTAACTTTCTACATTGAACTCTAGAAAGTTTAAAAAGAAATTATACCAAAAATAAGGCTATGAACTAGCAATGGAAATCAACAGTTACTGCACATTTCAAACACAAGAGTTATGCAAGTACTGTGAAAAAAATTGCTCTTCCTTTTGCTCCAGTGACTAAACAATTTTTTCTCATGTGTTGGTTGTCACCTAAATGGCATTAACCTACTACTGTAGTGTCTTTTTCCAGAGGATAAGTTTTCTTTACTTTATTACTGTTGCTGGAGTGTTTCTGATACCAAAGCTGGCCATGGTACCCTTTGTGCAGTGCAGGCATGTATCCTCACTGAACAGGAGGATTTACCAATTGCTTCAGAGAAGCAAAACAATTTCTTTTTTTTTTCTGCAACTGTTTCAGGTTTCAGCCAGGAGTCTCTGAGAATTCCATTTCTGACCCATGTCAGTTGCCAGGATTTTCTCTCTCTCGAAAATACTCCCAGTGTCCTGACTTCCACCAAACACCTGACCATCCTCTCTCAGTGCTATAGCATAACCTATATGAAACATGGGTCTCAAACTCCCTTCTTAAAACACACTACCCAGAGTCCCTGGTCTAACACTTCATCAGCTGCTCTTGTGGCAAGAAACAGGGTTGGACGAGGTCAAAGGAGTGCATTCACTGAAGGAGAGTGAGGACTAATGCAAATGTTTTGGAAATTGAAAGACATGAATGACAGGTCAAAGAGTACTTGGCAGGCTAAAATTCAGTTTGCTTGTATTGACAGGCACTCAGGAAAGATCACAGACAAATTGTTTTAAAACATCGTCACTGCATGTCTCTGTACTGCTTCTTAAAATTACTAAACATATCTAGCACTGGTGCAGCAAATCCCTTTTATTATACTTACTAAATATTCATCAGTTTTGTTTGTCATTTGTTTTTTTTTATTTGAAAGAGATTTTTTGGTAAATAAAAGTAACAATAATATTCTCAAAGGCCATATCCAGATTTTAGAGGAAGGCTCTTAACTAACCATTTGGGACAGAAAGGAAGAAATTTGTAGGAATTCCCTGCATTTTTGAAAGACAGAGCAAAGTTCTTTAGATTTTGAGATATAAAACCTCTTGGGAGTGGAGAAAGTTTCCTTCCCTCAGTATGAAGTCTCCTTTCAAATAGCGTGCTGCTTTCCTGTGCTTTGCTCTCCCACAATGCCTGTGTGAATAACCAAGACCACAAAACATGAGTCCCCAAAGATCTTCACACATTTCTCGTGAGGTAGGCATAGAAATATTCTTTCATTAAAAATTAAGTTTGCCCTGATGAATAATGTATATTATAACTTTCCATTCACCAGCCACGTTTGCGTGTGTTGGCAGCACACAACAGCAGCTTCCTGCCTTTCCCTCATTGCATTGGAGCCAATTTTCTCTTGTTCCTTCTCAACAGAGATGCCATATTTGTCCTGTTTGTGTCCGTCCTTCTCCCAAATGCTTCCCTTTTCTGAGTTTTGTTCCCACTTTTCTGTCACTTTACCCTACCCCTGCATGGTGTGTTTTCATCTCCTGCACCGAAACCCCAGTTTGGGGCCTGTTTTTCACTCTCAGCTCATCTCTCACCACCCTCCCACTTGGGCCCAGCTGCCTCACCAGAGGCAACCATGTCTTTTAATATACAGTACCTTGATTTTATCCCCTACTTTGCAGTTAGGAGACTTTCCTCTCCTTTCTCATGTCTCCCTCAGTGGAGGACACGTCTCTCCCAGTCCTGAATCACCTCTCCCCCTCCCACCAGTGAGCTGCCCCTTCCATCACAGAGCTGTTTGGAGCTGCCCTCTTTTCCTCTCTAAACAATTCCTCCTGTCTTGGGGCATGTCCCCTCTCCTTCTCCCCTCTCCTCTGCCTCTCCCTGGAAGGCCAGCAGTCCTTCCCAGCCTAACCCTGGCCCTGGCTGGAGCTCCTTGGCCTCAGTGATCTGGCTCCCATCCCACCATTTTCCACAAGTGCTGGAGCCCTGTCTGTGCCCCTCTCCCAGCAGCTCACTGATCCCCACTGTAAAAGGGACTCAGCTCTGGCAGGGCCAGGCACCATGGTGTGTGGGCTGAGGGCAGGCACCCACAGGCTGCCAGAAGATTTCAGCCGGGAAGGGATGATGGCCCTCAGTGTCTGGGAGTCTCTCGAGTGTCCTTCAGCCTGGCTGTGAACGTTTTGGGCCAGCCAGAAAAGAGATTTGAGTGAGAGTCACACTGCTACACCTTTGGTAAGGTCACATTTGGTCCTTGGATCAGTGGAGAGCAGAGGGCCCAGCCCACTCACATGGCTCCCCAAGTCCTCTCTGCTTCTAGAGGCTGGCTCCAATCACACCTTGCTCGAGGTTCTGAAATGTTTTGACAGTTGTTATGGTATGTCCTACTTCCAGCTCCTACAGGAAGCAGACGTGTTGAAATCACAGAAGAAAGCAAGCCTGTTCATCTTGTATTTCTGGCTGAGGCTGGAAGTGGAGTGCCAGAAATCAATTGTGTCTCATCTATTATAGAGGGAATTCTCTTGTAGCTCTGTGCATTGTTGTGCTAATTTTGCAAGGAGATTTGTCCTAATAAGATTCCCATTACAACCAGGAAGAGTCAAATGTAGTATTTCTGATAAGCACTGCAAGTTCTGTGCTCAGTCAAAATGCATCTCAAAGGCCTTAGCAGGATTGGAGTGTAGTTAGTGATGTGTTTGACACCAAAATGCACCCAAAGTAAAAATTATGTGGGATGTTTAAGCACTGACTTACATGTGTAAACCTCCCATGGCCACCCTGAACTTCTGTCATCAGACCTCACCTGACCTTTTACAAAGGCAATGTGGTTGCAGAGACCTGATGTGGATGGATCTCAGTTACAGTCTCACAGATCAAGTGAATTTTTAAATTAAATCCTCCTCTTGATAAAAATATATTGTCCTTTGCTAATTTTTGGAAACCTGTGGTTTGATAAGTGTTCCTGAGGCACTGTTTCCTTTAAGGAATCCAAGTATAAGCATACTACTAATAATACTTGGGTTTAAATGGAAACCATAGCTGGTAAAGACAAAAGTTCAGACATTATTAAAAATACCCCATGTTACTTATGAAGGGTGCATAGTTCTGAAATGCCTATGAGCTAAGACTGCAACTTTGCAGGCTCAGATTAAAAGAATCTTTGTACATCTATGGGCATCAAACATGTTAACAGGCTAATAACATCCAGTGGTACAGATCTGTTCATTTAATCAAATCTTGTTTTATAGACACTCAGCATGTGACATCAGGTATATGCAAAAGTTACCAAGACTGGTGAAAAGTGAACAATAGTGGTTTAGGGAAAAAATTACCTGAAAATCATTACAAAACTAGCATTTGAGAATCTTGTAATTCAACTTCAGATGCCTATTTGATCCAAGATTAGCAGAACTGTCTGTTGTTTCCCAAATCTTTTAATTGACAGATAAAAAAGTGCTTTTTCTTTAGGATACAGCAGGCATCTGTGGATTCCCTGTCTGTGTTTAATTCTGCCAAATCATATTTAGCAATAATAATAGATTATTTGAAAATACCCAAATCCAAACCATTAAGCATGAACTCCTCTTCCTCCCTCTATGGAATTGGAATATTTTTCTGTATACTAAATCTGAGCCCTTAAAAACTTGCATTCATATTGACATTCAAGTATTCTGTAGTAATCTGATAATACAATGCCTGGTTTTCCTTCTGCACTAAGAAGAGTATTGGCACTGCAGCTGCTGGTGACTTCAAAATGTTACAGTTGTGGTCTGTGGTACAGGAAAGCTGGCAAAATGAGAATGCTTTATGTATAGTGGGCTGAAAAATTTTGCAGTAGATTATTTGTCTAAGCATATATTCACTGTCAGTTCTGTATAAAAAGAGGTGTCTACTCTTCTGTTTACAGGGGAAGTAGAGCCCTTTTTCTGTGCCCTCACACATCATCATAATTAGCACAATTAATACAACTCACTGAAATCTATTAGTAGCATAAGCAGTGGCATTTTATTGAATTATGTGTTCATGTCACAGTAGAGTTGGGCACGCCTGAATATTTCTAAAGTTGTTTGTAAGCAATGGAGCAAAACTTATGCCATGCTCTTATAAAAAAATACAGTGCTAGAGACTGTATGGAAACAGAGTGAGTTTCAATGGCGACAAGACCTAAGAATTTGAGTGCCTTGATAAACACAATATACAATAGCAGTACAGTAGGAATTGAAATTGAGAGATAAGTCTGCATTGGAGGGGTTAGAATTGGTCTTCTATGGAGAACTTACAGGTGCATAGAGCCATGAACCTGTGTCTTCTGGATTTGCAGAGAGACAACTTGAAGGACATCTCTGGGTTCTGAAAGTGCTCATATGTGGATGAATTCCTCCATTTATTCAGGGCTTTATGATTTTGCCTATGGAAATTTTTATATCAGCTGACAAAACCCCCTCAGTCTGTCTTTGTCAATCTGAATCTTAATGTAGCCAACTGTTCTGTTCTGATCTCACACTACATTTGTGGTGTAAGAGTCTAAGAGCATGCTGTGTCAGCTATGGGATTATTGGTCCTAGATTTTGCAAAATTTCCCATACACATTTTTGAAACAACAGCAGATAATTATGAGAATTGGCAGATGCCACAGACATAATTGTTTTCAGCAGCTACAATAGATGTTTTAAAAACATTTCCATATTCAAACCTTTAGTTGGTTCAGGGCTAGTGAAATACAGTTCTTCCTATTGTCTCCTGCCCTCAGGACATCCTCTAGGGACAGCAACCAGCAGGACCTCTGGTCCCTCTTTCCAGCTGCTTTTCACCTGCCTGGCTCACCCTTTAGGTCACTGCTCCAGGTAATTTGCTGGGCTGCCTCTCTCATCTGCTTGTTCTACAGCTGTCTGGATTTTGCAAAGGCTTCAGAAAAATCATGCCTCAAAAGAAGTATTCCATCAAAATGAAATCATGTCTGGAAAGAGAGTTGAACTCATCAGCATTTTATTTCAGAAAGTTCTATCAATAAAAAGTTCCATTGGCACCAAAACATTATATGTTAATATTTAAGGCATGATAATGATGTAACTGTCGCTTTCCTTTTCTCCTGTCCTTCTTTCAAACTTAACCTGACCTGACCTGGGATTAAACAATCAGAAGTGTTGTCACCATAACATGTTTGTCTTGCTCAAAGATCACAAGTAGGCTGACCTCAGCACAGAGCAGAAATGGATGGAGTGGCAGAAGGTGAGTGATGGTACACACGTGATCTTGACCTATGCATTTATACCCATGCCCTGCCTGCAGCACATGTGGTCACACATTAGTGAGATGACAAAGTTTTCCTTTTTCCTGTATTCTTTCCCTTCCCTACTCTGTTTACCTAAGCAGCAGGAGTCATCCTAACAGTTGTTAGTGGGAAAAGATACAGAATGTAATATATCTTCTTGTCCCTAAGGAAAGACATTTGGTAAATTTGGAATGAGCATCTAATTCTCTCCAGGATGCTCTGAATGTAAATTTGGAAAGAGGAATTTCTCCAAATAATTATAGTTTAAATGCCGAATTCCAAATATATTTATTTTCTTTGCTTTTATGTTGGCGCGTGTTGCACACATGCTGGAAGAGATTTCTTTTTTGTGGTTGCTATGGTAAAAAGCAGTCCCCAGTCCTTTTACTTAAAACCCATGAACTGCAATTAACTGTTTAATGTTGTAACAGACAACAGCTCTAGTAACACCTTAACAGCTTTGAGCATGATACTCCCATCATCTCAGCAGATGGTGATTTTTGGCATTCTGTGTTTTCAGTTTATTCTTCTCCTTTATAGTCCTTGCCATTATATCTTCTAACAAATGCTTCTGGACTAACTTAATTGCAATTTGATTATACTGAGACAGCCCTCAGATCTCAGATATTTCTGGATTTCTGTTAAAGGTGACCAGTATATGAAAAAGAATTTATGTGTGTATCCCCGTCATCAATTATAACACCACATTTTAAAGTAAGAATCTGTTTCTTCTGATCTGTAACCATAAAAATACAGTCTTGAAACATGCTTAGTCTGCATGGGAACCCTACATCTGAACAGAAAAGGAGAAATAAATTATTCTTTTGTGAAGGAGTAACTCTGAATGTTTGTCAAGAGTCTGAATTAAATAAGAATGACCACTTTCAACTAGTTTTACTACAGGGTGTTGCCCTTCATTATTATTTCTATAGAGATGGAGACTGAATTCCTCATGAATTTTTCTCATTGTTTTAAAGATATATGACTAATATAAATGTTTTCAAATAGGGACCTTCAATTAAATTTAGAAAAAAATTCAACTTTGCCAAGACATTACCAAAAGCAATATTGCCTTGTGAAACTGTCTTTCAGCTACTCTTCCTTTTTCTCCCATATAATCACTGTTGTATTCTAGTTTGTAGTTGCAGTTGTATTCCATCTCTAATTTTGTTTTTCACTTGGAAATAAATTCTTTGGAATTAAAATCAGCACTGTTCTCAATGTTGCTCGTTATGTATTTATCAGGCAGAACACTTTAGATGTTTTATTCTGTAATACAGGGCCAAATAAAGTTTTTTTAGTACCTTTACCAGCAGTATTAGCATTTCTTCTTTTTTAGGGAAAAAAACCCAAACCAAAAAACAAGAGGGGAAAAGGAAAAGAATCATTTTCCCAGAGTCATAACAAGATAATATTGCAGCTTCAGGTTTTAAAATATGAATGTCTCAGTCACAGCTATTTCCTGGCTGACTCCAGGTTTCTATGATTATTATTTATTCAGGGCTGATAGTGTGCTTGACATTGTGCAAATATAGAAAGAGATATTCATGTGGACTATCTGCCAGGATTTCCTAGTTGTTAGTGGCAGTGTTAGCCTCTTTAAGCACGAGCTTGAGGCTGTCTCTAAAGCAGAGATGCTTATCCCTCCTGCCAACAGGCAGCTTCCTACATATGACCGTGGGAAACACTGCTCAAATGCACGAGGCTCTGGAAGGATGGACCCAGTGGAGTTTAATTCAATTAGTACAGCAGCAGTGTGTGGTAGCTCTAACTAATCAAACCTTTAAGACCAGGCATGGTAATTTTAAAAGCAGGAAATCTTGGGGAGAAGTAACTGGGAAGAATCAATCCTTCTGATTTGATACCTAAAGAGTCACAGAAAGACTGTTTGCCTGAATACTGCATGGTGTAATGTCATGGTTTGAGCCAATCCTGTGTCTTCTGTGAAATCCATGAACTGTTTTGTAATTTATTTGTAGGACTTACTGATGGCCTGTGTACTTAATTAACCTGGATAGTGCTGGTGTCCCTCGAGTTGTTGCTGCCTTTGCAGACTCTCCTTTGCCAGGCTGACATCTGCCCCTGGCTTTGTCAGAAACAATATATTCCAAATTGTAGCACTGAAGGCTTTTGTCCAGGACTAATTTCTTAGGTTAGGGACATTAGGGCCAGGGGAAAAAACAAAAAGTGAAAAATCTAAGTCTAAATGGGAGGAATGTTTGTCTTTTGCTCAAAATCTATCTTTGGATTTCCTTTCCAAAGGAGTCACTGAAAAATCATTCTAAGGATCTTTAGCAACACTTCTTGACTTTATCCATGAAAGAGTAGAAGTGCTGTCTGGTGTTTCACAGATGAAGAATATTTTTGTTATAATCACTTATAAAAGCTGTAAAACACCCAAAATCCCACCAGTAAAACCAGCTTGCAGTGAATGAAAAGGTGGAATGCAAACACTTGTCCTTGTTTTCTTCCTGGATATGCATTTCATGATCTGATTCTTTCTCTCACCCTAGCAGAATGAATGGATGATGACAATAAGCTTATCTCTTTGTCTGAGGTGGTGATACCACCCAAGCTAACACTGAAAGGCCTTCTTAGAGCCACACAAATCATATATAAGAGCCAGTATCTAAAGCTCCACATCCAGAAATGAGCACTTCTGCCACGTCTCATTCAGAGGCAGACAAACCAAAAGGATTTGTAGAAAAATAAACAAATCTCTGAGGAGCTTGAAAGCTGAAGTGAAATGTCTTGAGGTCAATTCAGAACTGCAAAGAAAGTTAAAAATGGATATATCAAATCTGATATATAAATTACAATTCCTGTATTAGTCATATTTGTTATATCCCACATTTTGTTTGTAAAAGAGAAGACAGTGCTCAAATTTCTTTGCCTCTCCACCCACCTCCTTCAAAGTCTTCCCTTTAGCTTTCAAGCAATTTATTTACACTGAGCAAAATGTCTGGTTTGCACTCACAGGAAAAGTTTTAATTAATTCTCATTTTACAAATCCTCCACAATATTTATTCAAAAGATTGGCAAATGCCAGGAAGTTCACCCATCCCTGAAAAAATAAGTTTTGTAAACAAATCTGGCAACAAATTAATTTTAACAGCAGCAATCCTGTTAATCTGTCAAGATGTAGCTTATTTCTGACACTTGATTAAATTCTTTTTCCTTAAGAATAGAAAATAATTTGCTACAAACAAACCATTTAGCTGGGACATGGTGACTGTCCCTCTGCTATTTCACAGAAAATTTAATTGAACAGAAAAAAGCTAGCAGTATAATGTTTAGCACCTTTTTTTAAACAGAAACAAGGCTAAATTTCTGTAGTCACAACAACAACATTAGGGGCTTCAGGGCCCTTAAAACACATCCTTGGTGTATCCCACAAACTGCACCAGCATTACTGCATTACTGCACCCCTTAAACAAAGGGTGTGTTTCAGGCCGCATTCCACAGGAATTTTTTTGCCCAGACCCCTATTTCCTGGCCATTTTTTCCTGTCCATATCCTCCACTTGCTCAGTTCTCATCCAGCCTCAATTCATGGATCCAGTTCCCTGTGCATCAACACCAGCACTTGTGCAGGTGCATTGGCCTGAGACAGCCCAGGCTGATGTGACACAACTGAGTGGACAGTGCAGCTTGGTCTGGCTTCATCAAGAAAAATGTCCATGCCCAGAAAAATGTTTTGTGCAAGGAAACAGTCTCAGATGTTGGCAAATATCAGCAAAGCAAAATAGGCAAGCCCAGCCACTTGCCATTAATGTTGATGGAAACAAAAGATCCATTGGTGCTGATGTTCAACTTAAGTGGACATCACCCTACTCTGTGTTGACTTCATCCAACTAGACTGCTGGGTGAGTGGACATTTTGGGGTGTTCACCTCTTGGTTCATGAAGAGATTTGGCATGTCATCCCACTGCTGCTCCTTAGCACAGGAAAACAATTTGTGACTCCATTTGAAAACAATTTGTGACTCTATTTTACGTGACAGCTTCGTAACGCTGCATGTCCTGGTGTAAAGGCTCAGCTGGTGCAAATGTCAGTATAGTCCTGGCAGTTTGTACCAGCAGGTAAAATCTGCCATCCATCTTTCCTGACACTTCCCCAGCTCCTTCAGACTTTAAAAGACTGATCCAGATCCCAGTGAAGTCACTGACAGCTTTGTGCTGGATCCAGCAGTATGCAGCCTCTTAAATACAGCAATTAGGATATAGCTAATGTTAGTAATCCTTCCCTGCCTGCCTGGAACATCCAAACTGTCTGAGTCAGGCAAAAGCCTGAGGAAATCAGCTGGATTTGGGCTGCATCTGAAAGGTCAGTCTGTGTCCCCACGGACTGAGAGGTATGGGGGAGTTCCAGAATTTGCTGCCAGTTTGTTGCTATTTATTTCTGGAAGCTCTTAGCTTAGATTTTTTTAGCTAAACTTACTTATGGGGAACTGAGAGGATAAGAGTAAGGGCTTTGGAAAGTCACATTCCTAGATGCTTTAACATGTGTTTGTAAATCTACAACCCCTGCTTTTCAGGTTCCTTTTTAGATGGAATTTTAATTCACATTATGGACACTCAGGAGAGCACACATATTCTATTTCTTTTCAAATACCATATTTAAGGACTTTGCCAAATCACCAAACGCAAAGAAAATAACCCTAAATATCCTGGCAGAGTCTGACATCAGTAACTTTATACAGTACTATTATTGGGAGACAATTTATTATCTAAACAAGTCCTCATTTGGAGGAACTTCAGATACACATTTTTTGCAGTGTATTTAAAATCAGTGTAGAAAAGGAAAGAATTTATAGTTGATGTAGGGATTTATATCTGATGATGTGAAATAATGGATTTTTAAAATATAAGCACATATACTTATATATATATAAAATTAACTTAGCAGCAGCCTCTTGCTTAATTGGCACTCATGTTAAATAAAAGTAGTGGGTGTCTAAAACATTCTCAGGTTGAAAAACAATATTCTTTTACGTTATTGACTCTGATTCTCTTTGTGATTTAATCCTTTCCTTTACATGGCTAGAGGGCAGAAATAGTGGGAAAGTCACAGTCACAAGCAATAACATGGCAATTAACTCAGAGGTACTGGTGGGACATTTAAGTAATTTTAAGTCAACATTTATAAACATGATGCTGCTGGCTTGAAAATCTGGACATTATTTGCAGCTTTGGAAGATTTGATTACTTAACTGATTTTGATTTTCAAATTGCTTTTGAAATCAACCACTGGTTTGAATCTGCTCCAGATGGGCAATGACTGAAAATTGTTATAATCTGGCATGTATTTGGTGGCGTAGATAAGCGAGTTGATGGCCTCGTTAAAAGTATCTCAAGCATATGTGCTGATTAAAAAACGCCTCATCTCAGGCCCAGCAGGGTTTTGGCTGAAGGGAACTGAGCTGCTCTGTCACCCCTTTCTGGCATGACAACAGGAGGAACTTCCTAAAGCTGCTGCACACAGAGGAGAATGGGAAATGTGTCCCAGTGCGCCTGCCCAGCAGCGAGTGCACCCTGGCACAGGCCAGCAGGAGCTCCTCAAGTGTCCTCACCACCTGAATGAGCATCACACAGCTGAGAGTGTGGGCTTTGGAAGGCTAAAAGTGGTATTTATTTTTCCATCAACAGGTCCTCAAAATCATTGCCTATCTGGTTAAAAAATGGTCCAGAGAAACAAGCACTGAAGGTTCAAAGGCTCTGAACATCAGAACCAGACATCCCAAACCCCCCTTGTTGTCTCTGCAGAGAAACAGATGTTTCAAAAGTACATCACTTCCCATCCTAAATGCAACTGCTAAAATTGGTCACATTAGTTGTGCCCTAGCAGTGCCTCTTTGTTTCCAAAAGAGTTTTTCTAAGTTGACCATAGAACAATAACATATACAGGTCTGTGTTTTAGGCAGACAAGAAAAATCCCATTCTCATCAGCATCTCATAATTCTGGCAGCTACTTGCTAAACTGCTATGAGAATATTTTGCACTTTTTTCACAACCTCAGAACAACTGAATAAGGTCCTTCCCCCAAAGTGTTATGACTCAGCTCCAACAACACAGTATGTTTTTTAAAGGAGAAAATGTACCATTTCTAATAACAAGCCTGGCAAAGACACTGACCAAAATGGTGTCCTGGGTACATATATCCCATAATATCCTTTTAGGATGCTTTGTAACTATTGCCTGCATGAATTAAATGGCTCTTTTCTGTTTAGACAGCTGGATTTCTGTGTGGCACTAGATGGCAATATTCCCTCAGCTCCTGCAATGGTCAGGGAAGCCACACACAGCAAAGGACACATCCTGACCTTGTTTCCTTGTTGTCACCCATGCAGCTCATATTGTAACAGCCAGGTTTTATGTGATTAAACTCAATATGGGCTGCAGGCTTTTTAAAATCTCTGTGCATTCATCCACCTACCTTTACAGCTTCATAGCTCTCTGTCAAAACATTTATTGGACACTAGGTTTACTGTGTGGGATCTTCTGTTTCATTAAGAAAGCTCTTATGGTCTCAGGCTGTTTTATGATGTCGATGCTAAAATCCACAGGCAAGAAATATATACATCTGGAATATTGCACTGGTTTCCTGCTGCCTTTTGTGTATTAATGTGGTGTCAGATCCAGTCAAGTCATTACTCAGATATAATGTTGCCTCATGTCAATTGTAAGTGGATTATTTTTTTCCATTCATATTTGTTCTCATATAAAATCAGCATAATCTAAACTCAGCAACTGTAAAAAAAGTAATTCTGTGTCTGTACCCAGATGAATTTAACCCTATCTCTGTGTGATATTTCTAAAGGTTTTCTCTAGTCAGCAGAGAACAACAAGGAAAAGGGCCAGCAATGAATAATTCTATCTCCTTTGGGTGATGAAGATTTTTTTTTGCCTTTGTACCACTTTATCAAGGTCCAGGTCTACTGAAATTGCTCCTTTCAAAACCAGGCTTGTCGTTGATTTTTGTGAGACCACGATCTAATGATTTTCCAATGATTAAGTTCTCTGAAACAAAAGTGGAGAGTGAAACTTCCCTCCTTACATACCATGTCCCTCTTCTGGTCCCATGCAGAGCCACAGAGCCCAGCTGAAGATCTCAAAGCTCTTGAAACCATAAACAAACAAAATTTCACACTGTTAGGGAGTAGTGAATTATTCTCAATCCTCTTGTTCAAAGGATGGAGGAACTTACGTGTAAAAAATCCATCTATCTCCATGTGAAACTCTCCCACCTGAGCCCTCACCCTGTGCCCTTTTCTGTTAGTTGCACACTTTTCTGTGGGTTGTTTTTTCAAAGTCAATAGAAAATATTTTATGTGTGCTAAAATGCAAAGTTGCTTTTGCAAAAATAATCAAATGCCTTTTGCTGATAAAACAGGGAAGATTTTTCATGTTTCATAATGCAAAGGTTTTTCATGTTTCATGGTGTTTAAGTAATTCTTGATGATATAATAAAATACTTGACTAAATGAAGTGCATCACACTGTGTACATAGAAACCTTAGAGTCTGTGTACGCATATTTTCCCAGATCATTCTTTCTTGTTGCACTTGCATCTTTTGCTATTCACAGCCTGGTTTATATATTTACCAAACAGCTCAGGTGGCCAAGCAATTACAATAACAAATGTGTAATAGGGAGTAAATGCTGTGTCATCAGGTACAAAGTATTGCTGCAGGGGTTCAGGCCCTCATCCAATAACCAGTAAATGCAAAAAGAAGACTTCATTGGCAGCAACATTTTTCACTGTATCTTTAATGGCACTAGAACTTAGTTTGGAAGATATTATTAAAATTCAAGGGTTAAACGTATTTGGTATGGACAAGTGACACAATTTTTTGTAGACACCAAATGTTCTATTACACATTATTCATCTCAAATCACAAAACACAGAATACTTGCTGGTAACCTCTACCTTTGCTTGGGTGAATGAATATTAAAACTTGTTATCACTGATTTCCATGTTTTGTTAAGGCAGAAGAAAATGTAGTATTTTTAAGCAGCACAAGAACTTCTTAAAGGGAAAAATATTTAGCAGCAATGTGGTTTTTGCAGTCATGGTGTCTCACAGTTGTCATGATTGAGCTTGGGAGTTGGACTAGGACCTCTGTCTTTTCTGGAGTTTCTGTGTGGCTTTGCTGTTGTCACTCGATCTTTACATTGCAGCATTCAAGTACTTCTGGAGCTTTCTTTAATTCGTGTCCTGGTAATCATCTGTCTGCCTCAGACCACACTTTCTAGATGAAGCAGAGGGAATGGGAAGGATCAGAAAAATCTCTGCTACCTTAATGCCTTCCATGTTCCCAGTGGTCCTAAAATAAGTGCTCAAATTCTTGGTTGCAAAAGGCAGACTCTCAGGATTCCTTCTTCTCTGGCAAATGCTTTCATCTCTTGAGTGTATAACTGGTGGAGCAATGGGAGGACTCGTTTTCATCACAGACCAGTGCATTCTATCATACTCCCATCTGTTGATCTTTTCCTTGGAACCAGGATTCTTTAATCTCTTGAAAGATGTTGCATCTTCCTCATATTCTCCACTTTACCTGATTGTCCAGAAGACTTTTTTTCAGAAGTGATTTTATTTTACTCCAAAGCACCCAAATAAAGTTGCAAATCATCTTGAAGACCAGAGAATTACAAAACCTTTTTCTTTTGTCCTCTTCATTTGCTCCAAAATTAATCTTCTCTCTATTTTGCCTGAAAACTCCCTAGTTGTATTCTTCCTTGTGTTGCTTTGACATCTCTTCATCTAGTTGCTTTATATTCCCAGGAAGCTCATTCCTGATCTCCTTAGAGGGTAAATGCTGCTGTTTCTAGACTTGCCAGTGAATTTCTGCCTTGCTCACCTTTTCCTAATTCACCTGTTCCTAACCAGCTCACATGCTTTTCTCTACTTGATTTTCAACCTCTTCTAGGCTCTCTTTTAATTCTGGCTGCCCTTTCACTTCATGTCTCACAGCCTGGCTGGTGGAATCTGAGAACCACAGAAATCCACTTGGAGGAATATAAGAACTGAGGGATCTGAGGGAAGTAATGGGACACACTGGAAGTGACTCAAGGAAGAAGAAGGAGCCAGAGCCCTTTCTGCTCTCCTTTACTCCACCCACATGAGCTGCTCTCCACACTGCCCCTCCTGCAGGCTTGCTTGGCTCTCCCCTCATCTCCATGGTCACCTTTAGTCTCCTCACAACAGGCTTGAACCAGGAGGCTTAACAGGAACTACCTGAAAGCCCTGGAGACATATTTAGAGGGAAAGCAGAAATTAACTGCTCTATGGGTATTTACTTGGTACCTGAAACAATTACCCATTGCATTTCCAGGTGAAGTTGGGGACAGGATAGCATTGCAAGCACATGTGCATTCCTGATGCCTTTCCCATACATGTCTCCTGTAGCTCTCTATAGTGTTTATATCATAAATAATGTCTGGTTTATGTTTATGGACTTTGAATCCTTGCTGAAATTAGATCTGTGTACATTGTCAGAAAGAGGATCAAAACAAAGAAGCTGAGAAATATATTTATAAATAAAAATACATAAAGATATATATATAACACATATATTTAAAATATATTTATATTTATTTAGGAACAAAAAAAGCCACACCAAAACCAAATTCCCCCTTCTCCCCACCAAAACCCAGCCTAAGAAGAAAAGAAAGAAAATAAAGGATGAAATTGTGACCTATGAGTTCTGGAGAAGTCTTGTCTATCCAGAGCATAGGATGGAATCAGTCCTATCCCTCAAAGCAGATCCTAAACAAATTTAGAAATCCTGAAATACTTTGAAACTTATCCCAGATGTTTCTGTAGTTTTTTCAAGACCAGAAAAAACTACAGAAACAGGCTTATAATGGGATAGGTTACACGTTACAACTAAAAGGAGGAAATAAAGCTAGCAGCAGTTTAACAGTGTTCTGGTAATTAGTAGAAGATCACTGTACAAGACATTACATTGTACAAGCCTGATTCATGCCTGTGCACACAGACCTCATCTTTGTGAGGCATCCTGTCACATCAAAAGCTTCATTGTGAACTCAGGAAATGCATTTGAAGGGATGGGCAAAGACCTGGTAGGTAAAGGGACATGTTAGAATTTTTTGACACTATAAATATATTTACATTTTATTAGCATAACTCGGTCATTTGAGAGTGAGATTTTCCATACGCTTTCTTTACTAATGTGAAGTCTAGACACACATTTCCTGGGACGAAGGAAGATCAGCTTCCTTGGTACTACAGGCTGTGCTCCAAAATGATATTGTGTGGCCACATCCACTTTAAACCATTACAAGGTCCTAGAAGCACTTTAAAATAGATGCAGATTAGCCATAAAATGGGTACTTCTCATGATTCCTCATGAGAATCTGTAAACTAAGAAATCAGTATATGATACGTAGGTATGGTTCAGTTCCAATCAGCAGGCTTTATTGATGCAGCTTTTCCAGGTCATGGTGTCAGCAGAATTCTCCAGGATACGCAGGTACCATAGCCTGAGGTGTGAGTGCAACAGGCACTGGCAGTGCCTGCCCTGGTGTTAAACTGGCTGCTCATGCTCAGCATGTTCAATTAACAGGCTCATGCTACACAAGACACAGAAGCAAGGGACAGAACTTTCTGAGCTACTGTCAGCCTTCAGTGGGACAGCCACAGAGGGTCGTGCAGAAACATGCAGAGGTGCCAGCTGAGATCACAATTCAGTCAGGTTTCTCCACAGCTGTGTTAAATCTGAATCTCAAAATTCTGCCTCTTAGCAGAGCTGCTAAGTTTGTGTGGAGGTGTTGAGAATCAACTTGATGAATCCCTGAGCAACCTGATTCAATTAAGCCTGCTTTGAGCAGGATATTTGACTAGGTGACGTCCAGAGGTGCCTTCCAGGCTAAATTATTCTATGAGTGAATTCTAATGCACCTAGTTCCACTGGACTCAGTTCCAGTGTTAGCGTCACTTCTCTCCTATGCTCCATGAAATAGCACTGGGACTGTCCCTAGTTAAAAAGAAAAAAAAAAAAAAAGTTGGCTGTATTGTGAGCTAGCAAGTTAAATGCCTAATCTAAGGGAACCAGTGCACTTCTGTGGGGATCCACGGTGTTCCTGAGACAGCTACAGCAAAGCTGCATCATGTACAAACTTCATCATGTACTCATGCCTCACCTCCAAGAATGTAGTATGTGTGTTCTGAGAAATTCTCTGGTACTCTTCAAAACTTCAGGTTCCTGGTTTGGGTAAAAACCATGTGTATTTGATTCTGGTGAATGAAGAGAGCACCTCATTGCTGGAGTGGTGAAAGCAACATGGTATTTCCAGATTTAAAACATACTAGAGTCTCTGCATAATGCTTCATTGAATAAGATGATTATAGTGGAAGGACAATTAATGACTGTTTTCCCAAGAGCAGACCAGGGCTGTGAATGAAGTGTCAGCAAGGAGCAGCTCCCTGACGAGCAAACAAGCTGATGGTGTTTGGAAACTCCCTTGGAGACACAGGTCCTTTGTTTCATTTCTCACTGCACAACATGAAAAAGAGGAAGAATTTAGATGGAGCTGATGTAAACTGGGGAAAACATACTGTGATCTTCCTTCAGTTTGCATGCTGGGAACATGAAGGACAGGGTCATAAAGACAATGAAGAGCATGCTCCTTTTCCTAATTTTGCTGGGAGTAGTATCTGGTAAGAACATGATTTCATTATGCTGCTAAAATTAGAACACTGTTGGCTGTTATACTTTCTCTAGGGAACTTTATAATACATATTTAGGGATCAGACACAGATGGGAGAAATCAAGCAACAATTATTTTCTGACTGAAATAGACTGGGCTCTGTGGTTACAGCAGAATAATGAAGAGAATATGACTCTTTGCTAAAACTTTTTTTTGGATGAGGCACTTCATTTCTAATAGCCACTGCCCAGTGGGTCAGCACTGGAGTGGGAAAGGAGGTCAGCTCTCCAAGAAACAATAACTAGTAGTTACACTCCAGTATCCTCCTTTCAGATATTGATAGCATTTCTCTTTGATAAAGTAAAACAAGCAATCTAACAGGGCCAAACAGAGAGAAAGTTGTGGACAATATTCATAGTATAACATGACTAACTTTGATCAGTGTAAATACATGGGAGATTTGCCAATACGAGTATTTGCACATTAGCAACTTAGTAGATCTTAAAACTGTCTGAAATCTGCATGGCACATGAAGAACTGGTGTTGCTGTAGGCACCTGCTCAGGTAGGGTCATTTTGCTCTCAAGGAGCTGTAAAAGCTCTGCCATCCCTCAGGAGCCTCTCAGCATTCAGTGGTTTTCCTGACGTTCCCAAAACTGTGATTAGGACCCTGCCTGCCACTTTCAGCTTTCTTTGAAAAATAGCATTTTTCTAACCTGCGTGGTTGTGGATAGAGAAAATCTTGAGGGTGTTACTCAAGCACACTCTAAAGACTGGAACATCACAGATAAATAAGTCTTAAATATACATAAACTTCTCCAAAACAATCTCATTATTGCTTTGTCTTGGACTCATAATTTGTCAATTATTGTCATTGATAATTCTGATAAATAATGTGTTAAATTGCTACAGAAATATTTTGGTGTGCAAAGTAAAGAGGTAAGCAAAGATTTGTGAATATGGAAGGAGAAGTTTTGTAAAATTTGTTGGAAAAGGAAGAAGCCATTCAGATGCAGCTCCTAAAATTTCAGTTAAAATGAAGAGCAAGAAGTTAGAACTTTTGATTTAGAAAGACAAATTCTGAATAAACAGCCAATGCAATCTTTGGACATAACACAAAAATAGCAACTCCTTTCTACATTTCTAAATACTGTAAATTATTTCATTGCTTGTATAAATGGTTTCCATTAATGAACTGTGGCTTGATAAGTGAACTGAATTCATCAAGTACTGTCCACAGGAGATTACATTTGAAGTTCAGCTCCACTTATGGAAATGTATCTCCAGAAGCCCCTCTCAGCCCAGCCTCATTTGCATGGGTGATTTTTGTTGATGATGTTTTCCAGAATTTGTAATAACAGTAATAAAAACTTAGTCCTTCACTGTATCATGCTCCTGCTGACATAAATCAGTAACAGCTCAGCTGAACTCAGTCCTACCAGGGTGTCAGACTGACCTGTTTCAGTCAGGTCAGAGATTAAGTCTTTCAGGCAGTTCCCACCTCACAGTGTCCCACATCCCACCCTGTACCTGTGGAGTATCTCCAGTGTAATTTTTTCCATAAATGCCCAAGTAATCCCAGCTGGATCAGTGACCCAGGAACCTGCTGTATCTGCGGTGTGGGAGCATGAGAATCTCCATGCAGCTCTAGTGGTCTCAGATTCTGTAGCAGCTTTTCACCTTGCAACTCTGCAGCAAAAAAAAAAAGACTTCATGAAGCTTTTGCCACAGTAATTGCTGGTATATGAAGAGCCTGTCCAGACCCTTGAGTGGGCACTATCTGTCTCCCTCTTGGCACAGAGTGTGCAGGAAGTTTGGCTGATCACAGTGGGCAGTATCTGTCTCCCTATTGGCACAATGTGTAGAAATTTGGCTGAACACAGCCAGCTTTCTTGGAGAGTGTTTTGGATGAGCCAGTGAAGCATCCATCCCCAAGCAAGAGTCGCCCCTGCCATAGTCTCGTGTTGAGGTACATTGCTGGTTCAGGGATATGAAATTACTGAAGTGTTGTTTCAGGGCATCAAAAGCAGCCCTGATTTAAGTTGTCTAGACACCTTTCATAAGATGAAGCACAACAGGCCTTTGTCAAAAATACCAAAAACTAGAAACTAAATGACAGAGAAAGCAAAAGGTTTGGTTTGGGGAATCCAGAGGTCTGGACGAATGAGGAGCTTGTGCAAATCTGTGGATGCCTCACCAGCATGTGCAGCTCCCGTGCAGTTTTGAACCATAGGGTGCTTTTGTGGGCCTGCATCTTCTCCAAACACTCCAGGTTGCTCTTCCTCACTCAAAGCAGGAGACATGACAGTACACCCCTGAAATTGTTATGAAATCACACTACTCAAGAGCCAGGCTTGCACACAGCTGCTGTAGAAAGAATTAGAAGAGGGAAAATGGAGGAAATAGGTGCTGCAGATAGCATAGTCCACAAAAAAACATTGCTTCTTTAGTGTCTGGGTCTGTGTGATCCAAGGTACTTCATGTAACAGTGAGCAGAGGCAAGAATTAGTACAAGGAGCAAAATGAAAAATTGAAGCGTTTTGGGCTTCTTTGCTTCTGTACAAAGACATATATGAAGGCAAATGATGCAGCAAAATAATACTTTGACAATGACCACTCTAGATGACAATACTATAGGACTGAATTACAGAAAAGATGGATTCTTTTGCCATTAATTCTGGATTTACTACCACATGTGCCCATTCATAGGTAAAAAGAGAGTCAAGGCTTTTTGTGTTCCTTAATGGCAGCTCTTGACAAAAGCTGTGTATTTGTTAGCTCATGTAATTTTGCATTCATTTTCCTCTGCAGGAAGAAGATCCCAGTTGCTTCAGGGCTTACCTGCAACAAGCACTGTTGAAGAAAACTCTGCAGCTGGTATTGCAGTCTATGACTTTAATGTGACTCTTTCTCCATTGGCTTCTGAAGGTGTTGCAATTCGTCCTACCATAGTAAATTCAAATCCACTCACAGAAGCTTTTGACATTGTACCAAAAGGAGGTCTTGAATTCAGGGTGAGTTTTCAGTTTAACTTGAGTAATTTTCAGTTGTAGGCTGATGTTTCCTGGATTACTGAGCACTGACAGTGCACAATGTCTCATCCTTTAATCAGAAAAGAATTTTAAATGCAGACTGTGGTGGTATTCAAAAATGCTGCAATAGATATGACAGATGAATAGCAATAGTAATTATGATTTTTAATTGCATCTAGGAAAAATCACTCATCACAATAATTCCATTAGTTCTGTGACAGAAAAAATATGATTTTTAGAAAATAAGAGGTGAAGAAGAATGAGGAGGATCTGCTTCTGTTTTGAGATTTTATCCAAAGTTTTTCAGCTTAATATGTATGAAGTCACTGTGAAATGAAAGCGCCTTAGTTAAACCACATTCAGCTTCTGTTTGGCCACTCTCACCAAGAATGAAAATTAATTTGTTTTACTCCCAAAATAAATGAAACTGAATTAGATCAAAGTAATTTTTAATTCTGAACAAAGGCTGTGACATATGAGGAAGTTATCTTGACGTAGGAGCTATCACCCTTCCACACATCTGTGACCTGTCTCTATCCATTCCATGCTCTTGTCCTGTGGCAAATGCAGAGTAATCTCCATTACTTCAGGCTGATTTTCATTGTTGAATAAATCAGCAAATATTAGCTCACATTTGTCACAGGCAATGAGTGTTCAGATGCATGATAACTTGTCATCCCACTGCAACTTGCTTGTGTGTCTGAGCCTGAACAGTGACACTGAAGGGTGGCTTTAATAGATACAGATGGAAATGGTGCAGAGTCTTAAAAAGGTGGTTTGAATATCCTTTTCTGGGTGTTTCCAAGGAAATTCAGGTTTTCACAGAACTGATACAACAGCTTTTTTTCTAGTTCTCTTTGCTGGTGTTTCTGGGAGAAAATTTGGAAAAAGTAAGGCTATGATATTGGCTCATGGATTTGATGAGCCTGCAGGGAGCTGCTGTGTCTCCCATGCTCCAGCCTCCCAGCAGAGCACAAAGATCACCTGTGCCGGCTCTGATGGCTCTTTACTGCTCCCCAGCCAGGTCAGTGAACCGGTTAAAAAACCTCTCACAAAAGCCATCTTTACCTGTGAAGCACAGGGTGGGACTGTACAAAAACCTGGACTGGGTCAGCTGAAGGGACCATATAATCATAGCATTATAGAATATAATGTTGGGAGGGTTCCTTCAGGATTATGAAATCCAGCTCCTGGATCACCCCAAGAATCACTCCATGTGCCTGAGAGCATTGTCCAATTGCTTCTTTAACTCTGCCAGGCTTGGTGCTGGGACCACTGCCCTGGGGAGCTGTTCCAGTGTCCAGCCACTTTCTGGGTGGAAAACCTTTGCCTGATGTGTAACCTAAACCTCCCCGAGCTCTGCTTCATGCTCTTCCCTCAACTCTTGTGTAACAATCAGAAGGAAAAGGATACCTCCCTTAAACTGGCTGTGCTGACAGATATTCCATAATGTAGGACTCCCTTCCTAAGCTTTATTTTGGCACTTTGAATTAAAGTGATCCCTTCTGCTGCAAAAAAAAACCTTAGTCCTTTTATATACCTGCTTGGTCCCATCCCACATCATCTTTATGTTGTGACACACAAGAATTTATATTGCTGCATGTTGAGTGGGACTGAGAAGTTAATATGGAGGAAAAATAACAGAAAAAAAGTCCCTCTTGGATTTTTTCATGGCAAGGATGATGGAGAAATTATTGTTCTAGAACAGCGGAGGGTGACACAAGGATGAAAATGAAGGCCAAAAAAGCTGGAAACTGGAGACAGCTTCTTCCAAAGTGCCAGTTTGTATCCATTTCATATCACAGCCACATTAACAGAATGGCCTGTGAGCCTGTTTGTGTTCTGCTTGAGCTGTTGCTTTTTTAAACATTCCCTAAGTCACTTGGAGGACTAGAACAAAGAGTTTGAGCCAGTGAATACCAGCCATGAAAAAATCATAAAGCAATCTACATCCAAATTCTGCAAATTAGCAGAGGAGTGCTAATTACAACTTATAAAGCAAGGATAAATACATGGGTGGTTTTAGTTAATTTATTTGATGAGGGTTGCTACTTTTAATTACTTATGCCATGTTGTAGCAGATCTGAACAATATTTCACAAAAAGTGATGTGTTCCAAAACCAGATACCTCAGCTCTACCTGTTGCCATGAAATCTTTGTTAAGATATAGAAGAAGGCAGTATTTCATGAATGAATTATGAGATTACTAAGTACCTGCTAGAATAGGCTCTTCAGTATTTATGAAACACATTTAGTCCTGTTGCAGCAGCAGAAAGCAATATCAAGTTTCTTGATACATTTTGAGACTTCTGAACAAGTAACAATTTCTGAGATCTCAGTTCTGTCCCTTACTCCTCACCTTACTCCTGTTTGAAGGTTCTCAGGAGCAGAAGATGTGTGGAATGCATAAAAACCGCCTGGGTGCTCTTAGTGGTGCTCTCTGACTATATCGAATATATCAGTGGTGGAGCAGTGAGCAGTGAAATTCTCATGTGGAATGAGTGACAGACATTAGATAGTTTAGGGGTGACTCTAGATCCCCCTTCATGAAGCCTGCAGCTGCTACAAGTGTGTGCAGTCCTGCCTTTATCGGTAAGGTTTGCTCCTACCCGAAGGAAAGGTGAATTCTGGCTCACAGCCTACACCAGTGGCATGCTGTTCCCAAAAAGGTTCAAAGCAACCTAGAAAGAGGCAATTTAGATTCACATCTTCATTTCCAAGGCCTTTATAAAGAAGGGTGGAAGATGTGTATTTAGACACATTTAGTCTGGCTGTAGTTACATCACCAATGAAAATATTTGGCTGTGAATTGGAGGGATAATCTGCAGAACACATAACTTCTGATTAGAACCGGACACTTTAAAATGTTGAATTCATTGTATGTGTTTATGGTATTTAGATCTCCATCAAACATTCATTTTGAACATCAAGCTTTCCACTGTTGTGACAAGCTTTTTAGAATGTTTCTTCTGTGTTAGCCTCACTTTTATGGGAAACTTGTATCTGTACAGTAGGAGGAGAGGAGACCATCCAGGACACAGTTATTTTCTCCTGCAGTATTTTAACAAAAAAGATCCATGAGGTTCCAGACAGAAGCTGTTTTATGTACCAGAAGGCACAAAACATTTGTGCTTCTCTTCACTCCCCTCAGATTCTTTGTTATTTGTCTCTATTTTGACTTCTGTCTTCTAACTGTGCTGGCATCACTTTTGTGTTTGTCCTCTGGCCCACAGCATTTCATCTAAACCCAAGGATTTCTTTCATTGCTTTCTTTCTGGAAGCTCTTCAGCCTCCTTTATTCTGCAGTATTGTAAATACACTGACATGCTACTTGTCACATACACTCATGAGCCCCATCAGTTTTCCTTTCTCCAGTTTCACAGCACCCTGCTACTGTGTTCAAGTTTCACAGTTTGTTAGCCACACTAAAAACTGAACTGTCACCTTTTCCTTTCTTGTCCAAGAAAGGGAAAATCTATTGGTTTCAGCAGTGAAGATTGAGGCATACAACTTTAAGCATCCTGCTGTTCCTCTGGACTCATCCTAAATCCAGAATGATTGCACTTTACTTCTTTTCATAGAGTCAGTCTTGTGCTAGTACATATTCTTTGTTAAAAGGCAATATGCAGAGCTGGAAGCCTTTGAAATAAAATCCCCAAAACAAAATAATTTTGCCTTATCAATCTTGCAAAACTCAAGGTTATTTTTTCAATTAGTTCATCATTTTCCCCAAACAATTCTGGTGCCTCTCTCCGACTATGTACCCATGAAGTTTCCTTCTTCTGTGATTTTCCTGCAAGTCTTCTCCCAGATACAGGTTACACAAGGAAGGTTCTGGTAGCTTTTAGACTACATGGTCTCCTGCCTCCACACTCATTATTTCAAGTAAAAGTTCTTCCTCCTTATGCTCCTAATACATAGAAACAGTGAAGCTGACCTTGTGTCTTGCAAGGCTTCCTCTGAATTCTCAGTCTCATCACACATTGAACACTCCTGGAGCTTGATGTGGAAAGGAAAACACTTGAAACAGACACGTACCTGCAAGATACAGTCCTGAACTTGAAGACAAAGCTGTGAGGCAGGGCAGCTTCTTCTGGACTACCTCCTCCTCAAACTGCTCCTAACACAAAAAACCTTTGAGTTACTCCATGAAGCCACACAACATTTTGGTCTCTTTATTCTGTTTCTGTCTCATTTTTGCCACTGTTGAGAAATGTGCCAACAAGTACAAGATTATCTTAAACACTCACTCTTTACTGATTAAAATGTTCCTTTATTTGTATTCTCTCATTTGGACTAAAAGTTTCATCTCTTACATCATATGCTAATAATAATCTCTTATTTTCAGGTTATTACCTCTGGAAAGCCCATCCTAGATTATGAAACTATGCCAAAGAGCTTTGATTTGCAGATTTTTGTGGATGATACAACTGGAAGAACTGACCTTAACATATTGACTATTCATGTAACAGATAAAAATGAACATCCTGTATTTCGAGGAAATATGGCAATTCAAAGTAAGATGATGATAGAATTTGAAAAGAACAATACTTGAAAAGATGACATAAGCTTAAAAAAATTGATCTCATACAGTGCCTGTAGGTATGGTAGTCTAGGCATTTTCCTTTAGGAAAACAAGGGAGGAACAGAGCCTTGTTTTACACAAAGTGTTGGTATGCTTTATCTTTGGAAATGCCCTTTTATTTTTTCTTGAAGTTTAAAAAAAAAAAATTTAACCATTTTGAGGCAGCTGAAGAATTAAAAGAAAAAATTATACCAATAAATGCATATTTTTTTAAATTAGAAATGTGGAGTTTTCTGGGATTATGACCATTGAGTATGTAGTTTGTTGGAAACTGGACAAGCAAGATATTTTTAACAAGTGCATATTGGATGTGCAAGAATTTCTGTGAGAAAACATAAAAACCTTCCTTTGCAGATTTTTTATATCAGCATATTGCATTTACACCTTCACATGAGAAATTAAGCTGGAAATCAGTCTTAAGAGTGAGACCTCAGAGCCTGTGATCTATGGTGGCACAAATGGAGTGAGGCAGAGAGTTCTGTCTCCTACATGGGGCAGTTGATGTTAACCAAGTTTACTTTTAGACCAGGGGCAAAGATGCCAGAGGAGGAATGTGCAGCAGCCTTGGGAATGGGGCTGGAGAGCCTGGGCTGCAGCTGTGGCCAGGGCAGGCTTTGCAAGTCGTGCTGGACCTGGTGTGAGTGACACTGCCATTGATAGAAAGGGCGGGGAATAACTCTCTTACTCTCTGAGATCTTACCTTGCTTATTTACTAATGCAGAAGACCTGCAAAAATTGTACCAGATGCATCAGAATACAATAATTTATTATGTGTTCATGTGCAGACAGAAAAGTTCAGTTCACTACATAAAATACTGAGAGCCTGTTTGAACACTTTTGCTGTTCTAACAGCACTGTATGGCCAAGCATACTTCATATATTCAGTTTAAAAAAAATCTGAAAATGCTAAACTATGATCCCTTTGTGGCAGGTACTCAGAGTTGGCTGCTGACCCCTCAGGTCTGCACTGTCCAAGCTGGTTGCACTTTTGCCTGTTGCTCAGGGATGTGTTCAGAGCAGCCTGCTCACTTTCAGCTCTCCTCACTGGTGCCTCCTGAGCACAGTGACATCCCTGATTCCATACAATACTTAGTTTGTAAAGCAAATTAGCTTCCCCCAGGGAAGAGGCTGTGTCATCTTCTCGGTATAGCTGATGTCTTGCATATCATGGGTGCCACTGGAATCTAATAATAATTAAATCTGACACTTGGAGGGATCGACACAGCATGAAACACACTACGTGGGAGCTTGTTACAAATAAAGGCATCAGCTTAACTCTCAGCTAGAGCTGCCATAAATTGGTGAGCACAGATGTCTGATCTGTCTGACTGTGTGGCTTTAGTTAACAGTACCAGCCACAATTAGACACTAATTGCACATTTGCTGTTTATGAAAAAGCATCTCCCTCTCATTAAACTTTGTATTCATGTTGTTGTCCTCTGGGAACAGCTCATTACGCTGCTCTGGGATTCCCACTGCTCTGATGAGGAGCAGCAGTCAGTAGGGGTCACAGTGGAAATTAATAGTCCAGAAAGAGCAGATCCAGCAGACACAAAAGGGCATAAAGCAAATTATGTGATCTGAAGATCTGTTGTCCTGTTAATTGCTCTGCCCAAGGAGAGATGAGCCTGTTGCCAGTGGTCCAGTGTGGGATAGCCCAGCTGTGAGAATCCCTGGCATGGAAAGGAATGTACCTTGCACTGAATTATCAGCCTTAGCAAAGCAAGCATTTAAGTCAGTGCAGACCATTTGCTAATTATCTGCCTCACAGGTGTAAGGGAAAAGCAGAAATGAAGAGGAAAGGCTCTGAGCTCTCCTGGCAGGGCACTGGGTGTGGACAGGAAGGGGATGATGGTGAGGACCTAGCACAGAGCTGTATTCTTCCCATCTGCATGGTAAAAACCCCCACAGATGTAGCCCAAATGCACAATTTACTCCATGACCTGTGAACAACTCAAGATAGGCCATCAGGGAAGATCAGTTTTTGCCTTGGAGGGACGATTCATATTGCAGTGGTGGTTGCCTGTTTGCAGATATGTAATTGGTTTCTTTTTATCCTTTGAGTATCTGTGATCTTTGTGATGATTTTGGAATTACACTTGTGAAGAGAGAAGATGCAGCAGGCAGTAATACATCCTGACAGTGCATCAGTGTCTTTGCTGCTGTGCCCTTTGCTTTATTCAGATAACACTTTGTCTTACATCCGTGCAGCTGTGATGATCTATGTGCTGGAAGGGACACCTCCAGAACGCATTTACCGAGTTGATGCAGCTGATCCTGAAAATGCAAAACTCCAAGTAAGTTGTATTAAACAAAAAACTCCAGAGACTGTATAATCTGCTGCGTCTGAAATGTGAATTACCATCATCTTTCAACAACTTCCTTCCTTATCAGAAACACAGAAAAAGTTTTAATCTGGAAAAAAAGAAGCATTCTCAGTACTAAACTAAGAAAAAGTAGCCTTAATGCTTGGACATAAACTGTGTTTTAAATTCTCAGCCTTCCAAAATTAAGGGATATTGAAGGCAGAATTTGATATAGTTAATCAGAGACACAGTAAAAACTGTGAATTTAAAATTTACAAAAGGCTTACAAAATGTTTCTTGTAGATAAGAGTGACTAAAAGTAAGTAAAAATTTTAACCTTCTGTATCACAATTTAAATTCTCTTAAATGAGACAGTAGGGAAATCACAAGGCAAATGAATATCAGCTTTTAGACAATCCCAGGACAAACTGTCACCTACCTTATGAATATATGTTGGCTGATCTGAAAATACTCTTGGTATTCAGAAAAACTTGTGGGGAAAGATACATTGGTAGCTGGGGAAAGTAACTGCATTTAGCTAAGAATTATGTTGCATCTTTGCTTTATTTATTTAGGCTTTATAAAATACAGTACATTCAAGAACTGAACCTGAAGATGCTGCTTCAATGTTTAGTGCTATTCATTAAAGCAATTAGCTTGAAGCCTGTGCTCAGCTTTTGCCCAGGGAAGCTGAGCTGGTGAGGAGGGAGGCAGAGCTGTGGGGGTTTAGCTCTGCTTTGTGTGTGAAAGCAATGGCAGTGAGTTCCATGTGCCCTCTAACCCCTGACACATCTGAGGCATAGGAAGCTGCAAATAAACAAATGTTGTTACACCCTTGGGCAGATCTGCTCAGAGGCTTTTGCAGGTTATTTTTCTGGTGTGCGACCCTCCATAACTTTCCCTGTTCTACAATGCAAGGAATGAATGGAGAGATGTTTAAAGGTAAAAAGACTAATTTCTTGTTCTCTCCATTTCAGTATTCACTGCTCCCTGCAACAGCACCATTCTCAATCAGTGAAAGTGGAGCCATTTTTTCCACAAAAGAATTTGATTATGAGAAAGATCCACATAGGTGAGAATGTATTTTATTCCCACTGCCTATTAACTTATAGTATCCAGAGAAATGTTTTCTGACATACACAGAATGATTCTTGTTCTGTTTTTCTTGTTTAACAGTTACTTCTTAAATATAACAGTGACAGATCCAGATGGACTCAACTCAACTAGAACAGTGAATATAAATATAATTAACATCAATGATGAAAGGCCTTACTTTACCACGTGAGTAAAAATTTTCCCTTGCTCTCAAAATGTAGGGGTTTTCTCAGGTTTACTGCTTTGGCACCAGTGGGAGGGTTTAACATATGACAACAAAATATGACTGAAAAAAGTATTTTAGTTTTGCTATAATTCCTATTCTTATACTGGAAAGCTTTGTCCTGATGTCACTCATTTATTCTTATTTGTATTCTTAATAGTTGAAAGTTTTCCAGGCTCTGTCTTTACACTAAGAACAGCCAAACAAGCTTGTTTTACTTGTTAGCATTTACAGAGGTTAAAGCTATACAAAGATTCATGGACAAGTTCAGACGAGGAGGTTGATTTCACCCGGTGTGAATACAATCATATAGGGTTCTCTCCTTATGCAGGTGTGCATTTCACCATAATTGTGTTATTCATGCAGAAATGTCTAGACATAAAAAGGTCTCCCTTTTGATCAGTCTTCTCTTCCCAGACACACTTGTAAACAATCCTGGTGATCTTTGAAACGTTGTTGTCTCTTACTGTGTCATAAGCAGGAAATTGTGTCATAACACACAAGTCAGAAATAGCTTTTGAAGGCTAATGGAGTCAGGATAAATTAAGAATTTAGAAAAATGGGAACAAATATGCATGTGCTACAAGCAGGCTGTTTTGCTCTGGAAAGCACAATGGATGGTTGTTCCTGAAGCAGGAGCTTGACAATTACTACAGTTGATCTGACTAACAGTTGTTGATTTATCTATGTCACTGATGAGACACTGATGGGATTTAAGGCACTGTCGTTGTGTCTCCTGATTGTGAGATTCCACAAAGTCCCTGGTGAGAATATTTATGATGGCTCTTCTCCTGCCATCTCTGCAAAAGTGGAGACAGGATAGCACCTGGGGCCATCATGCCAGGAGGTTCCACCACTTGTTTGGAACAATCTTCTGGGTGTTGTCTCGACTCAGAGCAATGCATGGTTCCTGGGCTGAGACCAATGATCTGGACCTTGGTGGATAAAGGGGTGAAGAATCTGAAGAAACAAAAGAATTAAATGTTAGAAATAGGCATGAAGTGTTGTTGCTGTTGATGTAGATTTTTTTTTTTGCTACCTACTTAATACTTGAATCTCATGTCTGCAATAAACAAGAACATGAATAACTCATTCCATGTTACTGTACTTCTGCAAGCAGGAGTGATGCCTTGGGAGGCTGCCTAGAACAGAGACTAGGCCAAGTTAAAGGAATAAAGTGGGTATTCATTAAAAAGCCTTCAGAGGATACACCTTGGGCAGTACAAGAGCTCAGCCAAGGCTACACCCAAGATGGACAACCAGTCATGACTTTTCACACTTTTAGAGGTTTCATTCCATTTACATATTGGGGTTCATTGTCCAATTACACCTTCAGGTTATGAAGTCCCATCCTCCCAGATTGCTTTCCCCAGTTCCCTGTTTTTTATCCTTTTGGGGCATGAAGCTGCAATGGTGTCCTTAGTTCTCAAGCTGAAGAAGGATTGTTTTGTCTAATTGAACTGTAAAGAGAACTTGCTAACACTTTATATGAAGTTCAGAGTTATATACTAATGCAGTATCTGGAAAATATGAAAGCTGAAACTTAAGGCATCATAAAGAATCTTCTTCCCAGTGCCCATGTCTGCACATTGTGTTCTAGACTGATTATTCCCTCCTAATGTTGCCATTTTTGTGTATTTATCCTTGTGTCTGGAATGCTAAAAGAGCTCTTTTAAATATTTTTCTACTTGCTTGAATTAGCGAAAACTGCAGTGACTTGAGAATCTGTAACACCTAAGACTCATGTAGCACAAAAAGAGTCTGGTATTGGTTTAAATCTTCTCCCTTCTATATTGGCACTACAGATCAAAAAGAGCAGCTCAGTTTGTAAAGAACTTTAGATTAAATTGCACTTGATGATCTGTCCTTATTATGCACATGTATGGCCTGTCCCCTGCTACAATGAGAGCTGCATGCTGGGGCTGAGTACTGCCTGACATTGTAATAATCAGTGCTGGGTAAGAGCTGGGGAAACTCGAGGAGTTAGCAAACCTTCTTTATTTTACCCCAATTGTAGCTGTCAATAACAGAGTTTCAAAGAGTCTTTTTAATTGTTCCCATAGTATTTGCACGCACATCTGGTTTTGGTGTTCACAAGACTACATTGGCATTCATCCTTTTGAAATTGTTGCTGTTAAAATCAGTGGAAAACTTGTGGAGTCAGGAAAACAAAGGAGAAGACAAGAAAACAAGCATATGCTTCCTTTGCAATTACATGGCAGTGACTAAAAGGTCTGCTAGAGCCATCCTGTACAAAGTCACTGGCAGGTGGCAGACAGATGGACAGCAGGACACATCCCAGACACAGCTGTGTAGGAAGTGGCCCCAGCTCCTCCCCAGCTGTACTGGTGCTTTGTGCTATGGGGGTGTGCCCAATAATGCCCCATTTCTTCCCAAAATATCTAGTGGGGATGGGATAACAACCAGGGTGCAGAAGGGTTGGTAGGGCTGCGAGGGTGGAGCTGGGGTGAGTTTGCTGTTCACAGAGAGGTTGGAGTTGGGATCCCAGGGGGCCTGGGGAGTTTCCTACCTTGGGCCAAAACCACTTAGAGCTGTGGGAGTGAGTGGGATCTGTTTCCTTCTGCGTGACTCTGGAAGCAGCAGGACAATAAGGAAGGAAGGGACTCAATGCCAAGACTAGAAACTTCATGAATAACTGACACAGCAGGCTTCATAACCTCCTTGTTTTCTTCTGGCTTCTGGTAAGTTAGGTGTTTTTACTGGGAAAATCCTCTGTGATTTCTCTCCTGTATGCTTGTCTCTTTTCATATGAACTGACAGAACAGTTGAAGACAGTGTGTCTCCATAACCATTTTTAAAATTGCAAGTGGAGATCTTGAGACAGGGGATCTTCTGTTCTGTCTCTGCAATTCTCTGCTCCAATTGCTGCGTGCTCCATGATGTGTGTCTTCAGAGAACAGCAAAGGACTCGTGTCTTCCTTTTCTGGGAACTACAGAGCAGGCAATTACCTAAGTGGTAGCATAGCATGTTTTAAAAGTGAAAAAAGTATTTAGTCTTGAAACACACTTCTAATGTTTTTTTTTGAACTCTTGAGGACCTTCAGCTCCCTTTGAGTTCTAGAATTAGGAGATGCGTGTGAGTTCGTGTGTGTTTCAGTAATATCAATCAGTCTTCTGAAATTCCTTGCACCATTTTTGTCCTGGCCCATGCCTATTTTCACATGTGGTACAAGTACTGAAATTGTCCACCTGAGTACCTGTGTGAACATCAAACTGCAACCACTGTAAGCAATCCTGCACAATTGCCTGCCAGGCCATATTTGACCAATAAAACTCAATTCATGGGAAATTTAGGAGCACTGGCATACCAACCAGCACCAGTAGAGAACCATTTTCCCAATGCAACATGCATCAAATGGACAGATGCTGCTGGGCATGTGTGAGGCATGTTCATCTGTTAGGCACCCAGAAGAGTGCTCCTTCCTGCCTTGGCCTACTGCAGCAACAATTCAGTTTTTCTGTAATACTGTTGCCCTCCAGAAGGCTCCAGCACTCATTCCAAAAGATGATTAACTACACAACTTATTGTAATTTTTGCTTTTCTCTTGCAAAATGAGGGAATTAAAGGAAATGGCTCTATGAGCTGGTGGCTCTTTAGGGAGATGGATGACATGACTTAATGGCCTCCTACCTGTGCAGCTTCCATCATCCTGTGAAAGTCAAATTGCTTTTACTGTGGAAAAGTTGCAGAGGAAGAATAATTACTTGTGTGGCTGTGCTATGACCACATGCCAATTCAGCTACTGCTGCATGTCCATCTGGCAGAACCCATGGATGGGATATTTATCCAGACATGCAAATAGCCATCTCTGAGCCCAGCAGCCCAGCCATGGCTCTGCTGCTGCAGTTGGCTTCTCAGCTAAGTCTGTAATCAGCTGCCCTTACAAACAAGATGCATTCTTTGCTGAATTTTATCTTGTAGAAAACAAAGAATATACTGGATTCCAGAGGAGCAAAGCCCAGGCACCAGTGTTGCCAATATAACAGCTAGAGATCCTGATGATGGAGATTCTCCCAGCAGACTTTTCTACAGCATCCAGTCATCTGACAGACGTTTTTCCATAAATCCAGGTCAGACAAACAAAAATGTGACTTCTGACATCTGAAAAATAAAATAAAAAAAGACTGTCTATCAGAGAAATTATCTTTACCTTAGTTTTAAATAGACTTATTTTATTTAGTGGCTCCCTATAGCAATAAGGAATGCTCAGTCCCTTATAAGAAAGTGCAATTCTTTGGTCAGCTGGCCAAGACTTGATAATCTATCTTGAAGAAAGTAGACCAAAGGTGACTTCTTGACAAATACTGACTTGTGGCTGGAGGATGATGGTTCCTTGAGCGGAAGTAAGATTGCTGACTTATTTTTAATCTGAGGGCTGCAGTGACCCTTCTGGGGCTCCTGAAATGTCTGCAGGTAGTTAGACGGTGATGCCCTCCCTCCTGTCTGAAATCCTCTCTAGCACTGAGGCGCACAGCAAATCTACACCTCAAGTTCATTGTTCCATTCATGAGCCTCCTCAAAGGAGTCTCTTTCTCATGGTGATTCCATCTTCTTCATGCTCTCTGGGGTCTGTACATCCATTCCCCAGGGGTTTTTCCTCCAGGGCTGGCATTCAGTGACAGCTTTGCTCCTTGTCTGCTATTGCTTTGGATCTGTTTATCACAGTTGTAAGAAGTGCCACACAACACAGTGCTGTGGGGGATCAGGATGATCCATAAATGCTTTGGATTCCCTATGCCCTTTGGCCTTGTGTTGCCACCTTCCTCCTCATTACACTCCAAAATGCAGAGGATGTGTGCACTGTTTTTTAACTCCTTTGTACTCTGGGAATAGTACTGTACCATAAAAATCTCCTATTTCTGACAGAGGCTAACAGAAGTGAAAAAAAGTATTAAGTGAGTGGCTGACCAGGGCACTTGCACAGTCTGTCACAGCTCTGTTGGTCTGTGAGTAGATTTGGACGTGCTGACAGATGCTTGAATGATACCAGTGGAAAGAGAAGCTGTTTCACTAGCTAGGGAGCCAGGACAGCACAGGCATCAGCAGCTTGTTGTCCTTGATACTCTGTGAATGCACCCCACTCTGGCTTGCACTAGAAGCTTGAGAGCAAGGGAGACCTAAATGCTTTACAAACCCTCTGTTGAGGCCCCCTAGGTGTATTTTTCAGCAATGGTATCTAGCCATTAATCTTACCCAGAATGTTCAGAACCATTTTGCATCACTTAAAAAAGTAACTAAACCCGCCAGGATTTGCACAGAACAGAAGGCTTGTTTTCATTCTGCTACCTTTCTGTTGATCTGTCCTGCTCTCCTGCACATACACCATGACTGTTTGTTGCTTCCCCCCATGGTGAATGTCTGACTCCTGGCTGCTCTGGCAGTGACTGGAGAGCTGCAGGTGGCCGGGAGGATCGACCGGGATGCGCTTCCGCTGCGGCTCCATCCCAACATCTCGCTGGTGGTGCGGGCGGAGGACAGCCCCAGCAGCGGCCATGCCAGAGAGACGGAGATCACCATTGTTATTGAGGATGTCAATGACAACCCCCCAGAATGCAATCCTTCTGCCTTCAGGTATGGAGTCTGTTCCTTGCCTTGGTGCTGCCTTGCTGCCCCAGGCCTGTGTGCAGACGAGGGCACAGCCCCAGACCTACTGGAGGCTCCAGTGGACATTTGTCACCAGCCTGCCCATCCTACAGGGCTGCTGTCCGTCACAATGTATGGGTCACTGTCTGGGCTGCTTCCTCCATGGTTGCATATTTAGATCTAGGATTCAATTTAAAAAGTAAATCAATGTTTTGGCCTGTGATATATGAAGAGTTCAAAAGCAGAAACATGAGTTGCTTTGACGGGAAATGTGTTTGTTTTAAACAGGAAAGAAGTAAATGAAAATACCGCTCCTGGGACATTTCATGTTGATCTTAGAAATTACTGTAAAGATATTGATGCTGATCCATCAAACAACCAATTTATTTTCACTGGATTATCTGGTTTTGGAAGCAATAACTTTACTCTGGATTCCACTGGAAGACTTGTGGTCAGTCATTTGTGTCTTTATGTTAGATTACCCCATTAGAGAAGTCAACTTATGAAATATTAAAAGGGACTTTTTAAATTTATTGTACAAGAAAAAAAAATTACTGTAATCCATTTCACAGTAGGTGTGATGTGGAGAATGACTGTTTTGACTGGTTGTGAACTATATACCCATAGATAGGATGCTTTCTAAGGATTCTACAGAATTTAGTGAACAGAGTGTTTTCTTCAGTTTTAAATAAATGTGCTAGATATGATTAAAAAAAATTCTTTTTTAAGGAGTGTGAAGCACCAACTTTGATATGGATAAACAGAGAAATTTGATGCCATTTCATACCCATTAACTCATGACAGACTGTGGAAGATCCTTGCTATTCAGCATGAAGAATTTAAATACTTGAGAAATCTCACACTCAGTAACTGGTCAGAATTGTAAAATCACTTTGAGTGGCAAATTTTCACAAAAGTGTGGTGGGATTTGCACTTCTATGATTTTGCATGTCAAAATATGGATTCCTTATGCTGATAGCTGCTGGCAAACTGGCATTGGCCAGAACCCCACCAGTTCCTGGACATGTGCAATGGTGGTTGTTTTTTTGCTTTAAAAAACCCCCGCGGGCAATGCAGAATAAAGGAAACAACAGAAAATAGGCATTCTGTCTAAAAGTCAAGAGTGCTACAGGAGCAGTAAAGTGATTTTGTATGGTTTACTTTAATTTTAGAACTGAGGTTTCCTTGTCAATAAGAACGCTCTTAGCTGCTTCATCTGCCAACATAAAAAGCATTTTCCTTCCTGCACAGGATAAGATTGTTGTCAAGCCTTTGATCCCTGTGTATGTGCAATGTAACAGACTACACCAAGCAACCTGTTCCTCCAGGAACCTCCCTGAAGAGACAGCCAGCAGGGGATGCCTCTGTGCTAGACCCACTGCCCCAAAGTTCTTCCACAGCAAGACAGAGAGCTCAGAAGATTAGGATTTAAATCTCTGTGAGCCACCATTTAATAACAACTTGGTTCCTGAGAAAACACTCGTGGCTGGACCTGATACCTTTTTTTAGTGTCTGCAGGCATGAGCTCAGGTGATAGCTCAAGCTATCACTGTTAGCAGTTGCAGATCCTTGTTGAGCCAAGGAAGGGCAGCACAAACAGCCAGCTCATTACACAAGCTTTGCATTGACTAGGTAAAAGGCCAAGACCTTATCATCCAAATGATTAAACTTCCTGCTCTAAAGGGGAAGAAAATTTGTGGGCAGAAGTGTAAGCATGTAGAAAAAGCCTGGAATTCCATCCTGGAATTGACTATTAGTCTTTGTTATTCCTATAGAAGAGTTCTATATACCTAAGGGGCAAACCATACTTACAGAATGTTGAAAAGATTAATTGTCATCATGTGTACTGTGATTTAATGTATGGAGGTACAAATATGATTATGTTCCTTTCTATTTAGATGACTGGAACTATTGATCTAGACAACCCAGCTAATCCAGGAGTTGAAGTTTATACTTTGACTGTCAGGGTGCAAGATATTGCCCACCCTAACTACTCAAGCAAGTATCCCTTTTACATTTCTTTTGATAGTTTTCTATGCTGTAACATCATGGAGAGAGGAATACCATATGTATTTTGAATATATGCATGAGAAAATTTCACAGCCATACTTAAATATGATTTAATCTTATGATTTAATCTTCTCTTATATTTCCAGATATCATCTACATTTACATCAGGATAAAGCCAGTGAATGAATTTTTTCCAGAGTTCCGTAATCTATCTTATGTATTTAGTGTTTCAGAAATTACTAAAGGTACAGTAAGTAGCACCTAAATGATAGAAACAATGTTTCCATGTTGTTAAATGCTTTTTTGCTCCAAATGAATTTTCATATATGTAGATGAGGCAAATGGCTCAAAGTTCCAGTTCAAATAGGGTCTCCACCATGCAACCACCTACTACCCTTAAATAGACTAAACTGGCAAAAACTCCAATTGTACAGATGGGAGCTGAGACAGAGACAAATTCAGCAATTTCACAAGAAATCTGTGGCAGTGCCAGGAACTGAACTCGGATGTCTTGTTTTAGACTGTCTTTCTGCTCGTGCTAAATTAGCCTTTTGGAGGGACTGTGGTGGTGCACAGAAACCTTTACAGACTGACACAGATGAGTGAGGACTCCCTTGGCCCAGCCATGGAGCACTTCTGCTGAGGCCCTATACATTCCTGTGTTTTGGCATTTGTTGTTAGCAGCCTGTGTACAGGGCAGCCATATCACACCAAGGGAAATAGTGCTTATCATACCATTGCTTTATTTTTCTTGGGCGAAAAACTCTAACCAAATCTTTAGTTCAGGTTCATCTGTGCCTTGTATTACTTTAAATGTTAATGAAATATGGATTTTTTGTCTCTAAGTTGGATCCAGCATTGGAAGAGTGCATGCCACAGATGAGGACTGGCCACCCAGTGTCATCACTTACTCCATTGTAGCTGGAGCTGGCACCAGGGATTACACAAATATCTTCTGGATCAGCCCAATGAAAGGAGATGTGAGGATTTTAGCTAGGTTAGACTATGAAACAACTCAGAAACATATTTTCACAGTACAGGCCTCAGACCAACAGAAGTCTACAACAGCATCAGTGAGTAAATCCACTCTACTACTTCACCTTTACCTACATCTTTCTCTCTTCTTCCTAGCAAGAACAGTAAGACACTGGGCAAAGCACTTTCTGTAAAAGCCAAGTGTAATCCTGCCCAATTATATATTACTCAGATGAAAGAGGTGTTGTTTACTCAGTCTTGGTTTATTTCTCACAAAAAGGATAAAATAATATTTCAATATTTTTGACTCTGTTGTTCACTTCTCAGACTTTTTTTTCTTATTTTACCTGGACAGTGAAGTTGTTTTCTGTGCCCTAGACAATTTAAGTTATTCTTTATGGCTACAGAGGTACTAGAAAATAGAAAAAGGACAGGGTCTTGAGGCCAGGTAGCACAATTTAATTGTAGCCATGCTTAGTAGTAAACTCTTTTTGGAGTCTCTGTAGTGTCCCTTGGCCCTCAAACATACTTCTGATTTTGTTTGTCATTTTTTTCCTTGCAAAGTGTCCAAAGTAACGTGAGAATTGTGTTGCAGAGCTGTGTTTTTATGGAGTGGTACAGAGAGGATGTGGCTTTAATAGCAGGGTTGCACTTAGGTTTTCTGCCCAGACCTATTTTATTCATAAGAAAAAGCACAGATGCTATATCCACAAAAGTATTTTATCGTAACTTTTTTCAAGGAATCCCAGTGTCCCTCACAGACAGGCTCCTTTTGACTTCTTTTCACAGTTTCTCCCTCATGACTGCTTTACATTTGATTTTTACACATCTCTTGGGGGTGACACAGGTAGTAGGCTTGCTCTTCATTCCAGCCAAGCACCACCCATAGAGTTGCTATCGAGGAGGTATTTAATCTCTTTGTCATCTATAATGTTGTAAGGTGACAATTAATGAAAACAGCCTCAGAAACTTTTGCCAATGTCAAGCTTATCTGTTGCCTGACAAACAGACATTACAAGAAAGAACTTTGGTAAGGGTAACCTTTTTCTTTTAGCTAACTAATCCCAGGTGACATCAAACACACCTGGTTCTACTCAGGGTGCTCCTACCCATGAAGGAGGCCATTACCAGCATTTCTCTCTCACTGGGAACAGTCTATAAACACTTTTCCTTCCATGGATCATACTCTAAATGGTTATTAAATATGCTAAGAAGCATAACTAATGATTGTGAGGTAAACTGAGAGTTTTGGAAGGGAGTTTAATGATTCTGTGGTACTATTATTATTTCTCATTTTCACTATAACACAATTCAGATTGCTCAAAGAGACATATCAGCTTGAAAAGCCTTCACTTTTGGAAGATGGCTCAGGTTACAGAACTTGTTCCAGAAGAAATGCTGATCACAAGAAGAATTGAAGGACAAATGATCACAGACATTTTCTGGCAGGAGCTAGGCTGGAAGGGGACTTCAGTGCTTTTCAACTGTTGTTGATCAAAAGAACAAAATGGGCAAAAGCAAATAGTTTCTGAAATTAGCAAAATTCTGTCCTGGCACACTGAAGCAGCTTCAGCTTGCTATTGCTCTTTTCTTCCAGGTAACTGTGAATGTCTTGGAAGTAAATGATGAAGAACCAGTTTGTTCACCCAATTTCTTCTCACTTCAAATCCCAGTCGATTTAGCTGTTGGGACCAATATTAATGGCTTCAGGATTGAATGTCAAGATCGTGATTCTGATCCCAGGTCTTTCCGTTACTTCGTTAATGAAGGTACTGTGTCACAGTGGGCGAGCTGGGAACACTGGGAAAAAATACCAAATGCTGACAGCTCACTTGTATTTATAAACAAATACCTAATATAGTTTGTGTGCTAATTTCATGGTGAACTAGCTATGATCTGCACATCATTACACTGGCACTACAGGTGCTAGCAGCTAGAACCACTCCCTTGCAAGGCTGGATTGCCTGCCATATTAATTAATAGGCTATTAATTATAGTTGACAAGAACTTCAGAAGGATGAACTGGAATGGTGTGCAGTGTCAAATTTCCCTTCCAATTACAGCTGAGTAAATATTGAGAAACAATGGAAAGTTCTGTATTTCTGCATATCTCACCATCACATAGATGCTGGTGCACTGTTCAAAACAACTGCTCCAACCTGCATGTCATAGGTCCCTGCTGTATGCAATAAATTATTCTTTTAAAAATCCTTCTTTGAACCTCATGATCAGCTGCATCCACTTGGAGAACTGCAGTGGTGTGGGATGACACTCAGCTTCACAAAAATGGAAACACTCTCTTGCGGCAATTCCTTCTTTTGTGTCTGAGGTGACTGCTGTGAGTGAGGCAGCAGATTGTCCAGGGGCCAGTAAAAAAGCTGTGAACATCAAAAGAGGGAATCTCTGCCTTACTGCAGTCCCTTGATGCCAAGGAGGGGCTCTACAGACGTGGTATTGACACACAATTCCATACAACTGGCATGGCTGTGTTAATAAATCAGTGTCTGACCATGGGCCCAGTCCTGGTGGTACAGACCTGAGCTGTGTCATGCATTGGCCTCTGAGTCACAGAGCAGCTCATGGCACTTTTTGTGCTATAAAACAGGCATGGCCTTCAAGGACATGTCAACTCTTCTTCTCTGTGGGGCCACAAGAGCAAAACCAAAGCACATTAGGTGCCTTTTCAAGGCTCTGATTTCCTGTATATGTGGCCTGTCCATATCTCACCAGCTGGAGCTGCTCTGCCTGCAGCCTGGGCCATGAGCAGCTCTCCAGCTACAATGGACAGAAAACAAGGGGTAGAGAGCCAGCATTTCTGAACTCTCCTCCCTGCCCCACAGTGCTGACAAAGCTCTGCAGGGAATTAGTGTCACTGAGCCATTAACTCTCTTCAAAGGCCACTGCCTCTGGGCAGAGGGAGAATCCTTGCAGAGGGGCTGGAGCAGCACTCCAGGGGCACCCAGTATTGGAATGAGACCTGCCACAGGGCAGGGTCCTTACCCCAGCTGGATGTTGTTGGGTGCTCCCATGGTTGTAGGTTCAGGTCATTCAGGTGACCTCTTGTGTGCCCTGTGGCTCTGAAGTGTTTCCACAGCCTCCTCTCTGCTATGTCCCCATAGAAGGTCTTATTCTAAATTGTAATGCTTTTGTGACTGTGGTGGTTTAAATTATTTTATGTGGTACAAGGAAGATCAAGGAGCCCTTCCTTGTCATTGACATTTCACCACACTTCACCACTTGTTACACACATTTGCTTTAATGTGGGGTTAAAGTGATTTTTTTTTTGCATTTTGGTGTTACCTTTTTGCAGGCAATGAGAACAGTCATTTTACCTTTTCACCAAGTGCTGGGTCCAACACATCTCGTCTGATTCTTGCATCAAGGTTTGACTATGAGAGTGGACTTGATACAAAATGGATTTACAGTCTGCGTATCCACATAACAGATGACAATTTAGTATCTGCCAGGGACAAAACTACACAGTTAACTAAAACTGGAACAGTGACCTTAAGCATTAGAGTTATCCCAAACCCAACTACTGCCACAACCACTACGGTAAGTTCACTAAAGCTTCTGTCCAGTTCTGCATTTCTTTTAGGGTGTAATCTCCACAGGAGTAAGGAGAAGAGGGTAGATGTATGAAAAAGGAAAGCAAAACCCTAGAGTACATCTAGTCCTGGGAGGTTCTAAGCCTTTTGCTCTTATGATGCAGCCAGAGGTGGTTCATGTGCTTAGTGTCATGAAGGATTAGTCCCAGGTACGGAGTCATAACATGTGTTTTGTATTTCAGTTTCTAAAACAAAAAGGGCAGGAAGCCAAAGGACCGGGCATGCTGCCATTACCATACAACTTGAAAGTTAAAGATTTTGGCAGCTTTATTAATAAGAAAAGAGCAGGGATTAACCTTTGCCTGGAACCTTAAAATTACCTCATGTATTTTGCACTACCTCTTTTTTTATTCATAACTTCACTCCCCCATGTGCCTTGAGTTTTGTATGCTTTTTTATCATTGGAGCACATTAATCTGTGCCTATCAGAGTTGAAACAGACAACAACAACAACAACAACAAATCCTCATAATTTAAAAGCATGCCTTTTCCAGACCTGAGATCACTGTCGTGTAAAACTTGGAGCAGCATGTCAGGAAATGAAGCAGTTTTGCACAGCTCAGTGTGTTGCTGCAGTTTCAGCAGATTTCAGACAGCAAATCCAGAGGGGTGGATTTGACCTATTCACCCTGTGATGGGTCTTTCCTGAACTCCATGCCCATGTGATGGTCTATGGCTGAGCTGAGTAAGCCTGCACAGCTTTTGGCAGCCCGGGTGGGATCTAACCTTGCACATCCTGTGGAGATGTGGGCCTGTGTCCCAGCAATCCTGTTCACCCCTCTGCACAGCCATCCCAGCTGAGCTCTGTCTTACCAGTTCAATTTTTGATTTCCACCAGGCTGGTGCAGGATGTGCAGAGAGCTTGCTCTTGTCTTGCCTGTAGATGTGACACAGGCTGTGGGTACAGACCACCCTGTCTCTATCCTTGTACCAGTCATGTCTTGCTGCACCACCCTCCATCATCCACAGTCCATCCATTCCCTGTCTGCCTGCAGATGGCATTGTCCTTTTCTCTCTTGCATGCAGGAATGAAAATATGAGTATCCAAGTGAAGTGGTAAAAGAGGGCTTTACTGTAAAATGGTCTAGATCTTCTAGAATCTTCTAGTAATTGAGCCAGAACCAAAGGGTCCTGCTAACAGCAGGATCATACCACACAGATCAGACCATACAAATCTGGTTGCTTTGCTCTGAACATGCTTAGCTCCAAATTTTCAGACTGATTAATAACCCTGTTCTTATCTAATGATCTTTTGGGAAGGAATAAATGATTTTTTCACTGCCTTCTACTCCCCCAACTTGATGTGGAAATGAAAAGTTAAGCTGAAAAAACTTATTCTGTATTTCTTTCCCATGCTTCACCACAACTACAAACAGCCTCAACCACATACCACAGCATTAAATCTGTCTCCCCAGAGATATCGGCCTTCCACTTGCAGGCTATTTTCCAGAAAAGCACTTCCAATACAGCAAATTCTCCCATCACTACTCTTTACATGTGTTCAGTGCAGCAGCTCAATGAGTCAGAAACTGGAAAGCTGCTTAGGTAGTGTAGAAAAGAAGCCCCATTACAAAATGTCACTTGTGACTTCAGTCCAGGTGAGGAGAAAGTGGTGGTGGTGATATTGAGATTATTTGAGCATTTCTCTAAGGATTGGATGTATCTTTTTTTGACAAGACTAAATAGATTATTTTAAAATTATCCTTAAACTGGAAAGAAATAGATACCCTGCTCAATTTCATACTCAGCGTGATTACAAATGTCTTGCAGAAAATTAAATAAAAACTTCAGTAGGTGATCAAAACTAATAGTACCACACTAGGTAATGAACTAGGTAGAGTGAATGAGTAATTTTTGAAATGTGTGAGAATAGTTTCATGATGGGACCTTAATGAATGAGCTGTTAACACCAAGTGATGTGCCAGCTCCTAGATGTGTCTCCTGACACGCAGGAAGATGTGGGAGATTGCAACTGCTCAGGAAGTGTGGTTTTTCCTTCTGGAACGAGTCACTGGGTAAAAAAGAAGGAGTTCCATTTCTTTTTATACAATAACCCAGTTTCTTAGGGTTCAACTCCTCTTACAAAGCAGTCTGAATGATTACTGCAGTGAAGATGACCTACTTCCAGTTTTGCCTTAGGTAAAAAGAAAACAGTATCTCAGTAATGGCAGTATTCCCTGAACTTGCCCACCCTCCACCAGTGTGCTTACAGCCTCTCAGGCAACCTGAGACTCTTAAACCTCACCACTCTCAGAATCTCTGCTGGTCAGAGTGACCCCGAGATACATTAGAAAGTCTCTTTTCCCAGCCCAGCACTTGGAGAAGGAGTCAGAGCTCTTCAGTTCTTGGTCCTAAGGCTGTTTATTGTATCTTAGCTATAAAATTCTTTCTCCTGTCCAGCTGAGGGCTGCTCAGCAAGACAGTCAGAGGCACTCTGCCCGCCTCCCGGGCAGTGTTATCTTTATATAATAAAAACTACAGGTACAATATTTACAATTCCTTACCAATACCTATCACCTATGTTAGACAGTGAGCTTCTACTCTAAACCAATCTAAAAGTGCCAACATCACAGCAGAAGATGGAGGCGAAGAAGAAGAAGGAGAAAGGCTGGACATGCCCAGATTCCTCCATCTTGCCCCCTGTACCCCCATTCTAAAAACCTCAAAAAGCCTCTTCACCCTGTGATAAATTCACTGTCATTCTACTTAAACTTTTGTGGCTTGTAATTCTTCATATAAAGGTTGGTAATTGTTTTTTCCAAGGGCTAAATCAAAGGCACAGGGGTCTTGGGCTCTGTGCCAAGGTCTCTGACCCCCGCAGACAGGGGTTCAAGGAGCTGCCAGGCCAGTCAGCAGGCAGGAGCATGGCACGAGTCCCTGTCTCCCTTCACCTCCCCGTGCCCATCACCTGCTGAGCCCTGGGCCAAGCTGGGCTGCCTCAGCCAGATAAAAGGTGATCTGGTGTCAGCATGCAGCCCTGAGGAACTCTTCTGTCTTGTTTTAAAAGCCTGGCGTCACTGTTGTGACCAGAAGAGAGAACATCTACTCTCCATCGGCGTGGTACGTGCCATTCGTGGTCACCCTCGGCGCGCTGCTGCTCCTGGGGCTGCTGGGCCACCTGGGGCTCCTGCTGCTGACACGGCTCCGTAGCTGCTGCCCCCCGGCAGGGAAAGCACACAGCACCTCTCTGTGAGTCCCCACATGGCACTCTGGGCAAGCCCCAGCACCCCCTGGCAGTGACAGAGAGGGCTCAAGCCTTTCTGCCATGATGGTATCACTGCTTTGAATCTTCTCTAGCAGTATGGCCTGTACCTGGAGCTCCTGCTGCTGACATGGTTCTGCTGCTCCCTGGCAGGGAAGGCACACAGCAACTCGCTGTGAGTCCCCAAAGGGCACTCTGGGCAAGCCCCAGCACTCCCTGGCAGTGACAGAGGTAGCCTTTCTGCCATGATAATGTTGCTGCTTTGAATCTTTTCTAGCAGCATGGCTGCACTGCAGTAAATGCTAACACAGCGATATTAATGGGTGGTAATGATATGAACTCAAGGAAATGTGTCCCTGGCATCTTTTTTCATTAGTTTAGTAACATTAACATTAGGAAAGGGAAGGAGTGGAATTAGCAATTGTAACCTCTAAAGGCAGCTATGCTCATGAGGCTCAGTTGGAGCCTGTGCCAGACTGTGCTGACCACAAATATTCTGGTTTGCATTTGACCCCCTCTCCGAGGGAGCTCCCATCAAGGTAGTTACGGGATGCATTTTCCTCTCTCTTAGCTACAGATCCCAGTGTCCTTTGCAAATATTGGTGTTCATGCCAAATTCATTGTTCTGGCAAAACTTCTGCAGATTTCCTGGAGTTTTACCAAGCCAGTTACAAGGCTCTGGCCCATAAAGCTTACCTCTAAGTGTTCATGCTTGGCAAAAGGCATGGAAGCACCTGGGAGCAGCTCTGAGTCACTGTGGGAAGTGGAGAGTTCCCTGCTGGCTCCTTTCTCAGTGGGCTGGAGCCAGACTGCCTCTAAATTGACTTTGTACTTCACAAAACAAAGATAAGCAGTCCTTTAAGTGGCTGGGATTTAAAAAAAAAAGGATTTCTACAAGTATTCTCAGGATTTGGACATCAATTTGGAAGTTACATTAAATGTAAAGAGCTACTAAATGACTGTGACTATATGCTCAGATCATGTGTGCAAAGCATTAAATGGTTGTGATAAAAATGACAAATGAATCTAAGATACTGCTATTATTTATTAATTGGGCAAATGATTTATTGGGGACTGGGGTCTCAGATCAAAAAGTAATTTCTATATTTTCAAAAACATTTATAACCTTTCAAATATTTCAAAAGGCATTCTCTGAGCACATCAGACCCAAAAAATTGACCTTCCTCCCAGGATGGAACAAAATGGCAATATCTGAAAAGATATTTTTCCAGATTATATAAATCCATTATGCTATCATCAACAAAACTTTATTATTTTAAGAGAATTCCTTCTTAAAGAGGTGTTAGAGCAATGCTCAGGACTGTTTTCCTGTTTGAGAGCAGCATTAAATGATGCAGGCTTTCTGTGAAAGCAAAATCAGAAACCAAATAAACCAAGCCAATCTCAGAACTCAAGGAAACACATCCTTCTTGCCAAGTGAAAGGGAATAATTTTTTTTTTTTTTGGTAGAGAAAACCATGACACTTGTTAACTACATTCTTAATCTTCTTTTCATTACAGGATAAATGCTCCAGGTGTGTACCTCTTTTCTATATCTTAATGTTTAAAAATAAGACCTTGTTTATGATTCTGTGTAAAATCTGTAAATTAATTTCTAGATAGAAATTTGACACAGTAGAAAGTTACTGAGATTAGATAATCCTGGCCAATTATGGGAGGCCCGATTTCATGGCCTTTTTAATCTTCAAATTAACTATTAGGCAAAACCCAAATTCAGAGTAGTCTGATACTCTGTCATAGATGCTAAAGAATGAGTGTATTTTTCACACACAATTTATATGCTATCTGTTAAAAAATAATCCCAGCCATCTATAGCGCCTTCAAGAGTCCTCTCCACTCTAATTCCCCGTTCTCTGATCATTTGCTCCCTTGGCACAATTACTTCACTTATATAAAGATTGTTTTGAAGTATTGGTGCTTTCTAAAATGTTTGCATAACCTAGCAGGGAGATAAATCACACATGGAAAAGCATGGTTTTTTAAGCAGTCTTGTTCTTTTTAGTCCCATTGCATTTCTGCTAGAAAACACTGCCCATATGGGCTGAGTAGGACTTTGCTTTTGTAATTCCCCTTTCCTCAGTCAGTATCTCCCAACTGGAAAAAACGCAGGACTAACAAACCCCACAAAATTAGCTGTTCTCTTGGTTGCCCAATTTGAGACATTTCAGTGTTGGCTGATTTCCAAAAAGTGAGCGCTTTTTGCTTTCTGAAAAACTGGTTCCCAAATGCTGGGCAGAAAGGGCCAGACAGAACAGGTTTCCCATCAGCGCTCAGGCTGAGATCCACCTGCAGCACTTCAGAGTTTTGCACACCTGGCTGGGAAGCACATTTGTGGCCAGGCACAGCTCTCCACTGAAAGGCCATTAAACAAATTGGCAAGGAATGAGTGAGAAGAAATCATAGCAACTGGTTGGGTGTCATCCACAAAATCCGTGCTGCTGAGATGCCCATGGCACTGCTGCTGTATTTGTTTGCATGTGGGATGAGCTAATAGTGTGGTGAATTCACACACAACCAAACTGTTCTTCAATCTGAATTTTACTTGACTGAAAATGCAGCTCTTCCATGTTTTGTCTCCAAACCAATATTTGACACAAGCTTTGCAACCACAAACATTTGTGTAAAACAATAATCTGCATTTCTAGTTCAGATATTCCCAAAGGTGAATTTCTGTATTCGTTCATATTATTTAGAAAGGGAAATTTGTTTAATAAAATTACTATTAATTCATTACTGACTTTTCAAGGCTAGTCTTTTGATTAGTCACTGGCAACTGTGGATTCTCACTCAGCATTTGAAAGTAAATAAGATTCATTTAAGATGTCTCAGCATTTGAGTAGAAAGAATGTCTATTTCTTTGAGGAAATCTTGACTTTAGTGTCTAGAGTCACCATCAGAAAATTCTGATTATTAACAATGTGCATTTTCCTTTCTGTAGCAAAGAAGAAGCCTAAGAAAGAAGTAACTGTGGTGAGTACTGCTGGCCTCAAAGGAAGCCCCAGTTTTGCCAGCTCCATCATGCAATATGACCATAGGACCCTTTCTATGAATGGTGTCTGTTTTCCAAAGAGAGCATAAAAATGATAGGCAAGGAAATAATTGCTCTCAAGTGCAAACACTTCATTGTCCCAGCTGGCCTCTGTGTTTGGAAGCAACAAGGGTGTGAGGGATGTTCACCTGCGCTGGGGCTCCTTTGCTGCCCAAATGCTGTACGTGGGAAGTCAGACAGGCTGTGCCCACAACAATGACAGGGACACTCACTGCAGAGGTGGGACAAGTGCCCCAGCTTCACTGATGGCAGCAGTGCCCTGCTGAGACTCCACTGACCTGTGGAGCCAACTCTGATCCACCTGAGTGCAACCATCAAGGTGTGCCAGCACACCCAAGCTGTGAAGAGTTTGGCTTTGATAAGCTGTTTGCAGCAAAATGTCATGAATGTTTCCACTGCTGGAGATGTTTCTTTGCTCCTGGGTCTCAGGGCTCCTTCCTTTTCACAGACATAATTGCATAAAGGCTGCAAAACTGCATAAATAGACAGAATGCTCTCAGGCACATGGTGTGGCTCCTGGAGTGATCCTTTGCAGGTCCAGGAGCTGGACTGGGTCCTTGTGGGTCCCTTCTAACTCAGGATATTCTGTGAATCCGTGCAAGGCACTTTGATTAGTGAACTCCCTCTCCCCACATTTTTCAGAGGGGATTCCCAAGCCTACTCTGGGTGGAGGGGATCGTCTTGTGGTAACACACATGGAGGCATTTAGCATGTCAGAACTTATTAATTCTCCTTTAAATATCTAGTGAGGAAGCCCTACACCACAAATGGCTCTTGTTGCCATTGGACTATGGTCCAATGTATTGCCATTGGACTGGTTTAAAAAAAAACAGCCTAAAGGAATGCAATATACAAGCCACATAGATCCACCTCCATCCATGTAAATCACAATTTTCAAGTTACTGCTCCTCTTTCTGATTTAATTCACAGTTTTCATTTTTCATTTTGTGTTTCTTCACAGACAATGACAAAGCTAAACACTATCTTTGATGGAGAAGCCAGGGACCCAGGTAATAAAAAGCAATTAACAGAGGATATGAATATTAGGCTGGAAACAAACTGGATTAGTTGATTTAAATATGGCTTGACATTGGTTTTTCATATTTTTAGAATATACTCATAGCCCTTGAAAGCACACATCTGAGGGTCAGACTGTTCACAATTCCTCTCCTAAACTGGAAATGTATGGATGTGGTATAGGAAGGTGGGAGAGGAGAAGGAATATGTTGCAAGTCTCCTGCTCTGGTGCTGTCATAGCTACATGGTCTCACCCACCTTGTGTCTGGAGAATGGCCAGGAGGTAAATGTCACTGCAGAAGTGTTGCCTTCACCTCCTGAACTTCTCCCTGGAGAAGTAGGTGGGTGAGTTATTGGCTCCTGCACAAACCTCCTCCCTTACAGGAACAGTGTGCTGCTGCTGTTTATCCAAGGCTCAGGCATTGCTTGTTGGGGAGAAAAGGGAAGGCCATCAGCTGGCAACAGCTCCTGTGTCACCAGGCTCCTGGTGACATTACGTTAATTATGTGAACTCTGGGCATATCTGATTAACCAGCTGGGAAAAGCAAAAATAAGGTGAAAGCTACAAACCTCAGGATGAGCTTCTGGGGAGCTCATCCAGCTCCCCGAGTGACAGCCACTGCTCTGCAGCAGGGCTCATTCCAGGAAAAATATTTTTGCTTTACTGAGGATTGATCTGGCTTACCTCATTCCCCTGAAACACAGCCCCTGCCTGAGCCCCTTACTTTGATTCTTGGCCTGGAATTAGGGTGCCCAGCCCTGTGCCTAATGGCTAGGAGCCCCAGCGTGTAGATGAGGGGCTGGTAAAACATGACAATCAGACAAAATAAGTTTTTATAAAATAGATCTGAAAATAAGCCTGAAACAATAGGTCTAGAAATCATCCAGAAGAAGGCAGGCTTGTTTCAAGGCTTGGATTCATCTGGCCAATTTCCACCAAAGTGCCTGTAACTTGTGTTTCTTATTAGCTGGCTCAGAGCTGTTGGATGTGTTGAGCTAATGGGAAACACCAGGCATGGAGACTTCAGTACAATTTGGGCAAACAAGTGGGACCCTACTGTGCAATTAAGTCCATCCACAAGGCTGCTCAAGGCTGGTTTGATCCAGGTCCAAGCTCACCTGCTATTTATAAAGAGATCTGGAGGAATGGGCTCCGAAATCCCTGGTTTTCCCCTGTGTAACTGCATTTGTAATATATTAAACATGGGTAGTCTCTAGGCTGCTGCAAGAGCTGCTTTCTGGTCTTCTTGCAGGACAGCTGGGGCTCCCTTTCTCAACAAACCTGACCATACTGGACTCCAGGATATCTGAGCCCATCCAAACATTCATCCAGAGCCACAGCATTTGTGTCATGCCTGACACAAACATTAAACTCTAACACAGCTCTGTGGTGACAACAGGGAAACGTGTGCCCCCCACTCCTCCCCTCTCTTCTCCACAACTCATTGCAAACCCTAAAGGATCAAGGGCTGCTGCTTTGGAAATGAGATTTAATAATCCCCAGGACATCATCTGTTGAATATGATTAAGAGGGATGTTCAGAAGCTGTTCCCTGATCTAGGCTGCTTTAGCATGTCTGACTTGTAAGCAGACAGAAAAAATAACATATAAAGAGGTCCAGTTTCATCTTGAGTTGCTCAAATTGTGTTAATGTGTCACAAACCATTAATTCTGATACAAACTGCAACATTTAGAAACACGTAACCACTGTTTCTTTCCAAGCCTTAATGGTCTTTTGTTTGTCTTGTATTGTTTAATTACAGAAAGTGCCATTATAGCTTCTGATTCTCTTTGTAGCAAGATACAGTGAGTTAGACTGTGAGGGGGTCACACTGGACACACAGCAATTTTTTCACTTATCTCTAGGTAGCAATGAACTGAAGGAGAAAATATTTTGCTTTTAATGTTCAAGTAGAAATTACCCATAAAACCGAATAGAGACAGAAGTCTTTCTGACAATGAGAGATAGCCATGCGTGCTAAACAACACAAATTTAACCATATTTTATCTATATGAGAAAATCATGAAACACACAGTACTTTCACTCTACTAATGGCAAAATGGACAGCAAGCCTGGAAGAAAGCATTTTGTGTAAATGGAGAAGGAATGTGTGCAGCCAAGACTCTCTGGATCTCCAAATCCTGGGTCAGTACAGATGAGCTGACATGGTCTGGAAGATGTATGTGGCATGCTGTGTTCCTAAGCAGGGTTTGCTACCTCTGGTAGGCAACTCTACATGACAAAATAGGCACAGACATATACAATGGTCTTGCTCAGTATGGCTGAAGATAGAAGTTTTGTCCTTACAGATATGGATGTGTTTGTTACACTGGCCATGTTAACCCCTGGTATCTGGAACTTGGATAAATTTGTAGGGTGATAAGAAATTGATTTCTTTTGGAGTAGGAATATTTAAATATCCCTGCTCTCCCTGGCAGCACAGCCAGCATCTCCTCTGAGCAGCCACTCTGATGCCCAGCTCCCCACAGAAAGGAGGATTTCCCTCTCAGGGCTGCCTCCCCAGCTCAGCTGAATTCCAAGGGCTTCACGTTTCCCATTTCAGTTCCATGCTGAGAACTGTCATGTCTTAATCTGATAAGGCAAACATTATTTTAATCTTTTGTCTTTTTGTTCTTTCAAGTTACTGGCAGAGTGTATGAGTTCAATACACGGTCGGGGGCCCGGAGGTGGAAGAAGAGCAATGAGCCCCTTCAGCCAGTGCTGGCTATGCAGGAAATGTCCAGTGCCACAGAAAACAGTGGCCAAGGGGTGGATGGAGCAGAGGCACCAAGCAAAAAAGAGCCTTCAGAGAAGAGGAAAGAGCTGACTGCAGCAACAAAACCAGCTGCCAAGCCCTCAGCAGGGCAATGAGAAACACCAGGCCAAGCTGGGCTGAGATTGCAGAAGAAAGAGGAGTCTGAGGATGGGGGCTTATCCTCACCAGCCCCTTAAGGCAGGAACTGACCTCCTCTCCCAAAATGAACTCTCCTTTTCTATTAGGCCAGAGTGCATGAGGCTCCAAGGCACCTCCCCACTGACACCTGATCTGAACAGCCAAAGAATCAGATGTGACTTTTCTCTCTCTCTCAGCTCTAAAACAAAAGGTGGCCATAAGGTCTGTAAACCAGACCCAAAGGCAGGATGAATCTGGATGCACCTTTGGCAGGTGCATGTAAAGCAGAGCCATGGACAGAAGCATTCAGTGCCCACTGCCTCCTACAAACACTGGTAGCTTCCCCCTAGAAAAGTCTGCACCTCTGGCAGGCATGGCCCCATCCTCTGCCTGCCTTTGGGAATGGCGGCACACACAGATGGGAATGGGGTCTCCTGTCCCTGCTGAGCAACCAGGTGAGTGAAAAGCACACCAGGGTAGAAATGTTTGCTGGTAGAAGATAAAAATATTTTCTCTTCATTCAGTATTTTATTTCAGCCCTTCCTTGCCCTCCCATCTTGCAGTAGAAAAGTCCTTGGCTTGAAAGCAGTTCTGGAGTAGAGAAAACTCAAAGCTTCTTCTGGCATCTCAGGCTGTCAACACTTTCAGCTTATTTATCTTTTGTAACACTAAGAGCATTCAATATCTTCACCTTTGGTATTTCCTCTGGCACATTTAATATTTTACAGGATCAAGTGGAATATACTCAAAAGAATAATGACAGTAAACACATGGGGTGAAATAATCTTTTCTGAGTGTGAGCATGTATAATGTAAGTGCTGTCTGAAAACCTGATATAAAACAAACAAACCTGACAAGATTTTACAAAATTATTTTAATCTGAAGAAAAGTAATTATAAATGATGAGTTAATACTCCATGGCTTGTCTTGGCTTGTTTTCTTTACTGATTGCAAAAAGGTTTTTTGACAGCAAGGGACTGATATCAGGTGGTAAAAGAAAATTTTGGTTTAAGTTGAGCAGTGGCAGTCAATGAAGATTACATTCAGTCTCTCACATACATTGTTTTTGTCATGCAATGAAGGACCTGGATGGAGAAATCCACAGTGAAATCACTCCTACACTTCACAAAATCACCTGTCATGGTGCTGTAACTCTTTGCTGTGCTCCAAAGGAGTGGCTTGGCTCAGGAACAACTTCCCTAACAAACACAAATCATCTTCAGTCAAATGTTGTTGCATTTCACAATCAGAAACCCAGTGTGTAATGAACACCACAATGATACAGATAGGAAAGACTGATTTATACTCCCTGAGCACATTATCACTTCACTGTGTCCATGGCAGTTGTCATAACATTGTTTGACCCTACAGCACCAACAAGGGCAGCCACACATTCAGGGCTCCAACCCATTATTATTTGCATTTTTTAGCTGGAAATGCAGCACATTCAGTTTCTATTCAGGTGGTTTTCCAGTGACATAAACTGCAGCAACTGGTAGTGCTGCTGTAACTCTGATCTTCCTAGCACTCTGACACCAACCTATCCATATGCACACCTGGCACCTCCAGACATTAGATTTTATTACCTGAAGAAGTTAACTGCATTATTTCCATGATAGGAAGACACACGGGGTTTTGTATTTACTTTCCCGAACATTTCTCTAGGGCAACTGCTTTTCTTCCTTGATTATTCTAGCTCTACTTCAGTGATTAAGAGATAAATACCTTTTTTTAAGGTGAGGGAGAGACAGGCTGTAGTTTCAGCCAGGAAACTGGCAAAGAGGCAGATGAATACTCATCTTTCTTTACTACTGCTCCTGCTGCTGAACTGCACAAACTTATTTCCTTTCTTCTTAGGGAAAAACCCCAACAGCAGCATAACCTGGCATCACAGCAGGCTCTGACTCCATGTATGCAAACACAATGTCATGGCCAACACTGCTGGTGCCATGGTCTCCCACAGCTGGGAAACAGCTGGGTGAAAAGCAACAGCTCTTGGAGTGGTGCTCTCATCTCTGGTCTCAGAACAGCTGACAGCTGAACTAAGAGCAGCCATGGATAGAAGAGATGTCAGATCCAAGCACTAACACTGCCCAGAATGCCTGCACCCAGTTGAGGTGGGTTTAGCTGGTGTGCTCAGCATTGCAGGGGCAGGGTTAAGCAAGGTAAAGCATCCTGTGAGTCCCATGCTGCTCCTGCAGGAGGAAACAAGAGTGCCGACCACAAAGCACAGCTTCACCCTTCCTGGTGGGAAATGCTGATCTCCAGCTCCAAATCATTCTTCATCTTGGTCTTTCCTATAAAACCTTATTTTGGACATGCATAGGACTACTTCCCTTGCTTAGGATCTACAAACAAGATTTTACATGAGCAGTAGCTTAATGCTAAAGCAGCTGCCCCTACTACTGTAAGTGCTCCTTCCTGTGAAGGAATCAAGAATGAATTCCTGGTCTCACCAAGCCAAAGCACATCCATTCATGTCTCTGGCTTGTCTTTGGTAGGACAAAGCAGAGAAGGTAGAACTGGCTGACCGAGGTGTATGCTTGTTACTTATTGTATCAAACAATATGTGATAAGATACTTTGAATATAAAAGAAACATATATTTTTTTATAAAATAGAGATTGTGATACACTGTGCAGTACAGCTTTAAATGTTAGAAACCTCTTCTAATTGTCAGAGGAGCTTTTGTAGGTTTTTTTTATTCAGAAGTCTTTTGAGAACACAGAGTCAGTGTCTAGAGCTGCCACTAGATGGACTGAGAGCAAAGATTAAGTGCAGCTCTACACAATAAAAGCATTTGATTATTGGAACAATTAGCCAAGACCATGGGCCCTTTCCATCATTTGAAGCCTTCAGAGGTCAAGAACAGCTGCGGTGTGCTGTGGAGGGTCAGACTAGATGATGAGAACAGCCTCTCTAGTCTTCAACAGCTCTGTTAGTCCCTGTGAACACAAAGTGTGAACTTTAGTGTCATTTATTTTAGAGTGATGACATTGATAAGCTGAGACTAGAAGAGGAGGAAAGGCACCTGGTGGTTCAGGCAGACTGGCTGGGGGCAACAGTTCCTGACCTACAGCTGCCTATTACATGTTATGCAATAATTTTATCTGAAGTCTACAAAAATCAGTGTGAGTTCTGGCACAGCTTTTAATTGCTATGTCCCCACCTATGACACATCTCTGAAGTGCTTCCAGATCTGTGGATTGACATTGCTCTGAAAGTTTCAAGAGTGATTAGGAAAGAGCACAGGTCACTTTTCCTGGTGGGGTCTAATTCCCCCAGGCAGTTTATGTGTGATCATATTACTGGGGTTTTTGTGCTTTTCTCCAAAGGCTCTGCTTTCATGCTGATGTTATAAATACCACTTGTAACAAACATCAGAAGTCTCAGCTTCTGGCACTGTAACTTCATTTATATCAAGGAACATAAAAATGCTGATACTATATTTCTTCATGATCTGGAAGAGACCTACCACATGAGGACTACTTCAGCTGCAGAGACGGAGAAGTCTGCCCAGGAGGCTGCCACTTTGTGACAGCTCATAGGAGCAGGAGAGGGTGTTTGGATCCCCTCAGAGACAGGGGGTCAGACAAGGGAAGCAATCCTTCTCCTCCTGAGCAAAGAATCTGGCTGCTAGCTTATGTTATGAGAGCCAGATTGCAACACCATCATGTAACTAACATTTTTACAGCAAGCAGCCACAACTGCACACTGCACATGCCAGCTGGTTGGGTGTCTGACACCCCCAGCCACAGCAGGAACTTTGCAAAGCTCCAGCTGAAAGGCTGAGCACAGGCTGGGCCCCACTGGGCTCCATCTGCACAGGCCTTGTCTGAACTAGTCCCTGCCAGCTCCCTGTGTTGTCACAGAGGGGAAAGAGACTCTGGGGGTGACTTATTAAAAAGCAGACATCTAGAATAGATCAGATGAGCTGTGCCCTGAAAGCAGCTCTTTCTGCATGCCTAGATCAGATATCAATGCCTACAGAGTGCACACAGAGGTAAATCAGCTGAGTCTCAGCCCAGGCTGTTCAGGTGAGGGCAGGTCTGTGCCACTGCACCAGTGCCTGAGGAGGCTGAAAGCGAGGGAAAAACTGAGCAGGGAGGTCAGCCAGGCTCTGCTGCTGCCTGCTCAGGTCCCAGGGGGAGATAGGGCACCAGCCACGCTTTGTCAGTGCTCCAAGGTCTGCTTTCAGGGACCTGTCTTGGGGCAATTCTGCATCTGGAAGCAGATGACATGAGATGTGCATCACAGCAGCCCAGAAGAGAAGCATGGGCCTGGCCAGGAGATAAAAGAAGTCAAATACAAGCTTCAGTAAGTTTCTGCAGCAGGCTCTTTATTGAGTGAGAGACACATTTGCAAACAAAACAGATGAATGCCTCTGACCCTGAATTGTATTCAAGAACTGCAATTCTTTGGTACCAAACTGTGGGTCAATAGATGCCTGGGATTTCAGCATGTGAATTACATGGGCAAGGCACAGCTTGGTCTGGCCATGCAGTTGTGCTTCATTTTTGATTCCTGCTTGTGTGCACCAGCTGGGGCCATGCAGACTGGAGCAGCAGCTCTGTGTTTGCACAGGACTGGCCCCTCTGTGCCACCACTGCCTGCTGGGCAGCTGTGATAGCTTCCAGAGGGGCTGTGTGTATCCCATGCACATGAACCTCACTCAGGGAGGGTTTGCAGCCTGGTCCTGTGGGCAGCAGGGCTGGTGGACCCACAAGCTGGTGTGTCTGCACAGTCAGCACAGCTCTGGGCACAGCCCCCTGAGAGGGGGCAGGGTGGAAGGACAAAGAGCTGCTGGAGAGAGTGCAGCAAAGATCAAAGACAGTGAGGGGTCTGGAGCATCTCTCTTATGAGAAGAGACGGCAGGCACTGGGCCTGCTTAACCTAGAGAAGACTGAGAGGGGATGTCAACATAAGCATCTCAATGATGCCAAGAGGCTGTGCCAGACACTTTTCAGTGGTGCCAGTGACAGGATGAGGAGCAATGGCCATAAAAGTGAAACACAAGAAGAACCACAAGGAAGAACTTTATTATGTTGGGGGTGGGAACACTGGAACAGCTGCCCAGGGCTGTCATGGAGTCTCCCTCTCCAGAGATATTCAAGACCCACCTGGACATGTTCCTGTGTAACCTGATTTTGGTGATCCTGCCTTGGCAAGGGGGTTGGACTAGATGTTCTCCAACAGTCCCTTCCAACGCTATTTTTGCTGTAAAAACAGGAGCATCCCGGCCCTATCAGCCCCAGACAGAGGAGAATCCCCAGCACCCCCTTCTCTGGCCTGGTCCCAGCTCCCTCCAGCCACTTCTTTCCTGCAGGTACGGAAAGCGATGCAGAGAAAGGCTCTGTGCCAGCCGGTCAGCGGCTGCTCAGCTCAAACTCTCTTCAGGCGCTGCTGGCAGAGAGGGAGGCAGGGCATGGGCCGGCTTGAGGCGGGGAAGCGGGGGCGCGGCCTTGCCCCGGGGCAGCCCGGCTGTGCGGAGCCCGCAGCCCCGCTTCTGCTGCCTGGGTTCCCCTCTCCTGCTGCCTGGGCTCCCTCACCCTCCCCGGACTCCCTCAGCCCCTCCAGGCCCGGACTCCCCCTGACGGGAGCAGCCCCAGCGCTGCCCGGCCCCGCGGTGGCACCGCGCGCAGCGCCCGGCCGGGAGCGGCGGCACAGACCCCCGGCTCCTTCGGGCTCTGCCCGCACTCCCCCAGCTCCGCACGGGGCCCGAGCCCCGCAGGGTCGGCGGCTCAGAGGGTCAAGCAGAAAGAAAAGTGAATTGGAGAAAAACGAGCCCGACCGCCAGGCACCATAGCGATGCAGGCGTATCCGGAAAGAGATGATCCCCTTACAGGATTTATCCGCTGCAGAGGCTCTGGGTGACTCCAGGAACGATCAAATGACCTATTTTCTGTTTGCTTTCAGCTCTTCCCTTTGCCACACTGAACTGAGCCCGTTCCTCGCTGTTTTAGCTGAGACAGGATGGGTACTCCTGTACTTCACCACCTACTCTTTTGGAGGCAGGGAAGGATGCTCCGGCAGTTCTCTGCACAGCCATGGGCTCCAAAGCAAGGAGGAACCATATTCAATCCATTTTCACACTGAATTTCTAAATGCTCCTCCCTGCAACATCCAGCCTGATCACATCATCCCACTTCATGCAAGCAGTATAACCACACTGACACCTAGAGAGGAGGCTGAGGTTTCTCTGTTAACTACCAGCACCAGGGCTAGCTGTCTAATATGCTTTGAAATGCCCTTAGAGATGTGAAAGCTTGCAGCCTGTGGCAGAAACATCTATGAGATCAGACACCCCCAACATTTCAGGGGAAAAAAAAAAAAAGCAGTTTAGAAATGGGACAGCATTCAAAAACTTCAAAATGGACACTAATTTCTGCCCGTGACTTTCTGCCGAAGGGTATTTCCGAGTCACTATAGCAAAACACAACAGTATTTGCTTGTTATGAAGTATTAAAAAGCAAGGACTAAAATCCATAAATGAAATCTCACCTATTCAGATGCTATCCAGCTATGAAAGTGGCCTTGTTCTGCCAATCACTACCCCAAAAGCCTCCCCAGATATGTGAGCACCCCACTTCAGCCTGACCAGGGAGATCTGAGTCCCACCAATGTCTAACAGCAGCAAATCCAGCTCAGTGATACATAAACCTCAGTGAAGAATTTCCCAAACTACTTTGCCTGATGCCAGGATGTGTTTTGGCACCCCCCCAACCCCACTGGTGCTGGAGGGGATGAGAGAGAAGGGGGAAGTGGGGAGAGCATTGGTGTCTGTCTGCACAGGGAGGGTGGTGTCCCTGGGACAGCTCACCGACTGCAGGGCACCCTCCAGGACCAGCACAGCTGCAGCTTACCTCACACCCTTTTGTCCCCTCCCCACCCTGGTGCAGTGTGGGAGCCAGCTTGGATGATCAACAAAGAACTAGAATAATAAACATTTCAGGACAGCATTTTAGTGTAGCTCTGTAAGTCAGGACAGGGATTTCCTCATGCACAGCCAGTGCTGAATCACTACCATGCTCTTACATGCTCCTGAGGAGATCCTGCCCCATCACTGAACCAGAAGCTTTTTCCACAGAGTTAAAAGGGCATGAACTTACCCTCTTAACACAATAAAGCAGCAGCCAGCCCCAGGGTGCCTCCAGCCAGAACTTGGCTGCAATCACTCTGCTGGCTCTCCTTGCATGAAAGAATCACTGTCCTTTCAGCTCTGTTAGCTGTAGGTCACGACAGGTGGTGGCAACTGAGTGGTAGCTCAAGAGATTAATCCAGAAGGGACTGATCCTTTCTGCCCATTTTGGGGCACCAGCACATATGCATGGCCAGTAAAACTCCTTCTCTCCAGCCTGGAGGCTTATTGCACTTGCTGTAAATCCATACAAGTAACTGCCCAGCTCAGGGAAAAATAAGTTCATGGTCTCTTGAAGAAGAAAACAGAGATCTTCCAAGTTTGCAGCAGTCCTGCTCTACTTCCAGCAAGGAAATGTTGAAAGCTCTGAAGGGCCCACATTTGCCGCGTAATAAACCAGACAGTCAGTAAAGTTCAAAATTAAATTACTTCCTTAATTAAGAGCTTTCAGGGCATCAGGACAAAAAGGAAATACAGGCCCTTTGGCTTTTCATTTTAGCAAAGCATTTCTCAAATTCATTTCTTGGTCTGTCTTCATTCTCGAGATGCTCTTCAAGGAGCTGAATGCAAAAGCCTCCTGTGCCTGCCAGTCCTTTCTCATTACTTTTGATGCACAGTCTCTGTGGAAACTAAAGCTAAAAATAATCATCCTTGTCTCCTCTTCTAACACATACTATTTTATTCTCTAACCATGACTGCTTGATCTACCTGCATTCATGATCTGCTAGGAAGAGACCTTCCCAGTACCATGCCAATTTCTGTATGAGCCCTCTCCAGGGGTACTCCTGCTGTTGTGCCTGGGATCATTGCCTGCACACTGTCATAAAGATGCCTTGCATGCACAGTCACTACTGGGAACCTCTGAAAACCCCAAATTCAGCTCTGGGCTGCTGCAGCTTCAAGGACTCTATCCCCATTTTTCTCCTTTCCACTCATTATGAGAATATTGTGTCCTCTCTTCTTCTGCTGCTGACCAGGGATCTTTGCTGGTCAGCTCACAGTGAAACGTCCAGTTGAATTTCAGGCTGTTTCTGTGGTGTAAACAGGACCTGTTCTGGGGCAGTAGAAGCACATCATGTCAGTAAAGGGCCCAGAGCCAACAGTGGCCCTTCTGAAGAGAGGGAAAACTCTCAGTGCAAAACTCCTTGTGTAAGAGTAGGTCAAATTCAGTCTCAAGGCATCATAACTTCCTTTTGCTGCGTTGCAGACTAGGCTGTTGCATGGTACCAGAAAAAGATTTATTAGATAGCCAACATCTGTCCTTTATGGTTTGCCCAGTCTTTCTTTGCTGGACAGCAATCTTTATGCCACTGCAGGCAGAGACCTCAAGAAGCCACTAAAGCCACCCAAATGCCAACTGAAAATCTGAGCAATATAAGAGAATCTACAGAAAAACCACCCCTGAGATCTTCCATGCTGCAGCCACCTCTCTGTGGAAGAAGAGATGTGCCATTCCAGTTCATAGATCAGGCACAATATAGAAATAAGTGTTCTCTAGCCATTTTAGAGTGATTATGAAATGAAACCTGAGAATACAATTCCTGTATTAATGTGGCTGTTGGGGGAGCAGCTAAAACATTTTGTTCCACTAGAGCCAGTGTAAAAGCAGAAAATAATTTCTCTGATCTGAAAGCTGTTTAAAAAGAAAATACTACAAAGCTTGAAAAGGAGTAGAGTCTAGTGGCTCATAAAGGTAATAGTGAAATATAGCATTTTCAATTCAGAAAAAGGCAAAGAAAAGCCACAGAAGCATAAAGCAGGAGAATCCAGCAGAAGGATTAGCATGCACAGTGCAGCCATTCACCCCAGAGCAAAGGAGACCTCCAAGGGAACCTGATCATATTAAATGTGAAGCCAAAATTAGATGCTTGCAAAAGCAGATTGGGATGCAAAAATTAAAAATAGCTGCTGTATCTGCAGAAAGTAGTGGAGAATTGGATTTGAAGTCACCAGAGGAAGATGATTTAGGGGATGTCAAATATAAATGAGAAAATAAAAAGGAGCTAGGAAGATCAACATGTATAACAACAGACAGAATACCATCCCAAGGCAGGGCAGGTGCAGCATGTGAAATGACGGCTGCTTTACATGACAAGAAATAACCCAGGGGATTCAGCTACTGATCTTAGGCCACAGAAAGCAACAACTTTGGCTCTGAGTGCAGGCTACTTCAAACTTCAAGTTAAATGGAAACCAAACAGGTGAATTGATTAAAGCTCATGCTAATACCAGTTTTTGCTCAGATTGTGAGTTAAATATCAGCATAGAGCCTCCTCCATGACTGCATTAAGTCAAAAGGCTGCACAGACAATTAAGGAAGAAACACAGCTGGCAGCAGTAACATGAAGTCAACAAGCCAAGAAAAGACAGAGCAAGATTTATGAATTAATGAGGAGTTGCTCAATTGCTGACAGGATGTAATGGCAAGCACAAACCACTTTGCTGATAGGGCACAGGTACCTGCAAGCAGCAGGCACAATCTCCTGGCAGCAGCAGCAATCAATCAGATTCCATGGGCCTGATGGATTATGAGAGCCAGCTGTCCAAATACACCCCCACTGTTTGCAACAATCACTGATGTAGCAGAATGAGAGGGAACCTACTCAGAGAGCTAGATAGAAGAACACTCTTATAGAAGAATAAGAAGGATATTCTACTGAGTATTATGGGTTTTGTCCAGGAGGTAAGGGAAAAAAAAAAAAGCCTGAGGAAGCATTCCTGTATCAGCCAAGCAGAACCCACAGTGAAACATTAACTGAAAACACGGATAACTGAGAATAAGATTTCCTCAAAGAAAGACTGAAAGAAAAACACAGTCAGGGTTGGTGCATATTTCCCTAGCCCCTAGGGTGCTTCTCCTGAAAAAACGAGCAAACCTCTGACTGTATCCATGTGGCCACAAATTTTAAGGATGGCACAACACAGCTTTATCTTGCTGCCTTCCCCTAACTCAGAATGAAAGATCCAGGCAGGAAGAGTGTTTTTGTGCAGGCAAAATTTTGGAGGTTAAAAATAAAAATTTGTAAAAACACAAGGCTAAAATTTTAATTTCTTCTTCCTGCTCTAAATAGTGTCTGTAGCAAAGAAGTGTTTAGAAGGGTACACCTGGATTCACTTGACATGACAGAAAGGAATTGCACATTTGAATCAGTCTCTAAAATGCAACTAATATACAGAGACTAGATCTTAAACTTGAAGAGAATGCCCTCATTCCCTAATATTTAATGGATGGGGATGCACTCCAATCCTGTACCCCTCTTTTAACTAATTATTCAGCTTATTATTTCAAGGTGATTAAGCAGCAAATTCTTCCTTCTGACTCTGGTCTCTGTGACAACAGTTTTGCTTTAGGCAATACAGCAAATCTGTTAGGAATGAACACACACTGAGTCCTCCCACAAGAATAGATGATCCATGATGATCCAGAATATTTGATGTGCTGTCATGACTTGCTCAGGAGTGGGGCCTTTTTGGAAGCACGAGGGACTGTCTTCAGGCAGTTTCCAGGAGTGAGGTTCCCTACAGCTCCCAAGGAGTTTGCAGTAGGGCAGGCAGCCAAATCAGCACAGCATGGCCCCAGCTTTGTGTGCTGCTCAGTTCTGGGCAATGGGGAAAATAAACAGGCTGCAGGTGCCCTATGTCTGTGAGGAGGTGATGAACCCACAGTCTCACAGCCCTTCACATCAAGGTGGCATCTGTCTCCTTTCTCACCTTCAGTGGCAGCTCCACACCCATGCCTTCCACTGCCAGCCAAGTGTGCAGCAGAGCCAGAGCCTTGAGGAATTCACCACCCATTCACTGTTTGGCTCCAGTGCAATCCATTCTAGCAGTAGTGCTGGCCTGTCAGCCTGTGTTCCAGTGTCCCAGCCCTGTGCTGCAGATGGGTTTGCTGCTGAGGTGACAGGGCCAAAGTGGTACAGACCCCAGAGTGACTCCATTCTGCACTATTGGCACTGGCTCTTGGGGATTTAGCATTGCCAGGCCTCTCTTGGATTTAGTTTCCTACTGCTTCTCCTGCAGGCTGGTGGCAAAGCTCTCAGCCAGCACTGTCACCATGCCAGCTCCCACAGCAGGGATGCTCCCAGGAGTCAGTACATGCAGAATATACACAATATACAGCATTGGCACAGAGGCCTAAGCCCCAGATCGCTGGTCACAGCAGCCTAAATCAATGTATTTGCTTCCTTAAACACCTCCTAATGCTAATGGATTCTATTCTTCACTAAGGAGTTCTCTGTTGTTACCCCATGCTGACCCCTCAGCTTTATTTCCCTCCACCATCACCTTACAGCCTTCCTCCCCACTGTGGGTTTCTGATCAAAATCCCCTCTCCAGCATCACACCAGGGCTCATACAGCACTTGATTTGCTAGGGCTGCTACCAGGATAATTCCTGCAGTATGAGAGGATTTTTATGAGCTTGCTCCACTGATGGCTGCAAGTAAAATTGCTGCCAGCTGAGGATTACAAACCTGTGGAGAGCTGGCAGAGATCCAGGCCCTTTGTTGCCTCAGTACAGAGGGATCAAGCACACTGCATCCCCTGATAGCAATGGTGACTCTTGTGCACTCAAGATAAAGCTGGGAAATCAGACAGCCATCCCCTCCCCCGCCATGAGTAAATAAGACACTGAGTGCTTTGGGGCTGCCAGCACAAATATGATGTTAATTCAAAGGCAGGGACTGCTCAGCCCTTTGTGGGGGTCCAGGACAAATGAGAGCAGCTGCTTTCCCCTGCTGCAGGATGCTTCCCATGCCATCCCAGCTGCAGGGCCAAGCAGCCATCAAAGCCTGCAGGATTCTGTCAGTCCCTCCCCTCGCAGAGGGGAGCCAGCTTTATCCTAACAAGCCAGAACTGCACATGGGGTTACCTTTCCTTTCTTAAAATCTTGCTTACTGTGGACTACCTATCACACTTACCTTGGCCTGTTAACAGCAGCCTGGCTCTGCATTTAGCTCTGTGGAACAGACACACATGCAGCCTGAATTTGTACAAAACACAACCTCTTATTTGTGAATCGCTATTTTACCACCTATAGCCCTGCCTCTTCCATCACCTCATTTTTTGAAGGACAGCACTCTGGGGATGGGACACACTTGTTTCTTCTACAAAAAGTCTAAGGGTAAATTTTCAGCCTTAAGGAAACAAAGGATGTCTTTTTGAGTATGAAATTTATTTTTTGAAAAAATCAGTGTGCTAAGCTTTCCAGCTCTGTTTCACTTGTTGACTAGAACTCAGCCATCAATAAGGTATATACCGATCTAATCCATTACAGCTCTGATGTGTGCAAAAATACTCACTGTTATCATTTTACAGGTAGGCCACACCATTAACTAACAGTCTATGTGTGACAAAATAGATAAGCATGTAAGAAATAGACAGTAACATAGTTCTGTTGAAAATATTAAAGGTAATAAAGTTAAAATTTTTAGCCCTATTATCTATAAGTCCCAAAGATTGAAAAGTTTAATGTATAATTACCATCTTTTTTCTTAGACAACATGAAAACAAGAGTTTCAGATTTTAGGATGAAATATGTATTTTTAAATAAATAAACCTGCACAGTGATGCCAACAAGTGAAAATTGCCTGTATTACCTCTTCCAAAGGGCAATTCAAATGAAAATCTGGATAACTATAAGTTACAAAAGTCTCTGTTCTGAACAGACAGAAAGAAGTGCTGAGCAGCAGAAGCCTGCAGGAGTGATACATAACCCTCTTTACCAAAAAGCCCACAGGGCCCCAGTGTAAGAGCCCCTCCTGCGGCACAGGTAACTCCTCCAGCCACAGCTAAAGCCCTGCCTCAGAGGCTGCAAAGCCAGGGAATGCATCTGCATGCACTGCTGCAGCAGCAAGGATTTCTCAAGGCACATTCCTTCAGCAGTACTCACAGTGACTTTATTGGACTCTTTGCCAGTACAGTTTACTATCAGAAGGTCAATAGCTCTGGCACACCAAACAATTCCAATTTGCATTATATACACACTACTATGTCTATGTTCATCACAAACAGTTTAAGCAAACCAAAAAGAACTGAACAGCCTTCGTATTAAGTTTGTTGAAGCATTCTCTCTGGGCAATTCACAGAGAGTCAGACACCTTAACAAAGAAGTCCACATGAGAAGACCCAAATACCATTCCCAATGAATGAGCTGAACATCAATGAAGAATTTGTTTTATTCAGACATCTCCCCTTCCATCCTTTCACGTACAAACTCTGTTCATACATCTCAAAAGTAAAAAAAGCCTAAGCAGTAGGAGACTATATCAACTTTGATTTGTACAGTATTTGTGAGTGTTTTGGGCCATAGTTTATTTTTCCTCCCACCCCCACCTCCATCATCTATTGCTTCCATATACAAACTCTCATATTAGTGAGACTAGAAGCTATGAACTCATTCAACAAATTGCCTTGTTCAGAGATTGTCCCCAAGCCATTAAACAGTAACAGCATATTAAACATAGGAGTAATGTCCTTCCTGACAGGCTCAGCAGCAGATCTGATACAATGATCTGAAAGGACTGTCTGGGAACCTACACATCTTGGCTGCAACTTTGACAGAGCTATGAATTCTACTCAGGTGACTTTTGCTAGTTATCAGTGGCCAGAAGAAACTAAACTGCATTTTCACCTGCCCTGGATGAATTTATTTTCCATTTTTCAGAGGAAAACATGGTGCAGTAATAACCCAGATAGAGTTGCTTCTCAGCCATGCCTCCTATAAGGCTAATTTAAGAACCAGAAAGGGCCAGCATCCAGATAACCTCTTCATTTTGCTCTTCAAAAACTGCAATACAATGCTGCACAGCCTTGAAAGACACAATGTATTTCATGATAATTAAACACTTCAGTTGGAGTACCCAAGACCTTCCATCAAACCATAGTACAAAATAGAAGTTTGTATGAATTATCAGTCATTGCTGAAATGAATCCTAATGGCTCATATCACACTACCAAGAGCATGGAAAGTGGAAGCACTTGAAAATATCAACTTGTTTTTATACCCTTTCAGTTGGACTTTCAGAAATTCTGTTCCATTGGCTGTGCAAGTTGGTGTCCTTGTATATAAGCCAAATATTTCCTGCCCATAAAATCATATTAAGCAAGCCAAATACCTGTAGAGAAAGAAAAAGGGGGGAAATATAATATTAAGTTTGTTGTGTTTGATTGGGTTTTGTTTTCCTTTTTTTAAAACAAGCCAGAAAGTCTCTTCAAGACAAACCAGTAACAAGCACTATTTTTAGCACCCCTTCCATTTGAACAAGACATTTCCAAACTCCTCAGAGAAATATAAGCTATTTTAGCTATTTAACAGAGCTCTTGGTAGACCAGATAGTCAAACTTACTCCATACTTTGCACAGAATTAGACAAATTCTTTTCACTAAGCACCCCCACACATGCACTCTCATACCAAATGACTGATTATTAGGCCAATGAATAACAGCCTGAGTTTTGAAAGGTAGGATTCACTAGGAAGATCACACAATAAGCCAAATTTGCTCTAATATGAAGTGTTCTTTGTACGAACATGAGCTTCATACCATTATGTTTCAAGGAACCTCAATTTGATGTGTAAAAATCCTCACAGTTGAGTAAGAAGTTAGGTTCAGCATCAGCACAGCATTTCCTCTTTACTTATATCAGTCATCAAACCACTTGGGTGGCTCAGTAAGATATTTTAAGTTGCTCTTGGCTAAAAGCATAAATAGACACTCAAATGTGTCTAGAAATGCTGCATGTAACAGCTCTAGAGGCAGATCCTGCAAGATGTTTCTCTTAATTTCCTTCTGAAAAAAACTTGTTTCTTCCAAGAAAATATTAGCTCAGAGTTTTATCACAGAAATCATAGACTTGAATGACAAATAACCCATAAAGAAATCTTAACACAGAGCAACACATGCAGTCAGTAGAACAGGGCTCTCAGGTGCCATTTGTTGTTTCCCAGCACATTTATTGTACTCATATGGTGGAAGGCATACATACCACTGACACATTCAGGATTCCCATGCGGGTCACAGAAAGAAAATGGCAAGTTGTTCCTGGTGCTTTGCAAGACTCAATTCCCGGAACAATGCTGGCTCCTGTGGACACCTTGATGTCAGCAAGGGCATTTGCCCAAACAAAAGTACTGACCAGCCACAGAAAGGCTATCAAGACACTGATTGCCAAGTCCTACACAAGAGAAATACTCATTAATAGGTTAAAAAAAATTTCAGGAATAAGGAATACACATGAGAGCAAGGCAGGGACAGAATCAGTTATATCACCAAGATAACTGCATCAGTGATAACAGTCACAAGAAAATTTAGTCATTAACAATGTTATAGTTACAACTCAGTGTTGATAATCTGCTACAAAACAATGTGTTTGTGCATGATAGATGCAAAAGACAATCTTAACCTAAGAAATCTGTTTCTAAAATCAGATGCCTAGCACCTATTTTATGAGAATTTAAACCAAAGTTAAGTAAAGTGAGGGTGATGGGATAGAGGCAGAGGATTTAAATCTGGGTGGCTGATAGGCTAAAATTTGGTTTGAAAAGTCATTAAGTCAATTTTCAAGCACGTTATGAAATTTCTTATTCAGAGTTTCAATACTGAAGGTGACTGAAATTCACAATGTAACTATTTTCCTCTGCCAATTGCAGCAGGTGCTCTGTACAGAGAAAAATGTCAGAATAACAGAGGAGATTCCACTTATGGAACAATTATATACTCAATTGCATGATACAAAAGAAAAGTTGTGGTGAAGATACTGTTCACCTGGAAAAGTGAAAGTTCATTCCACTGCTTCAATAACTGCATAAGGTGTGATGCCATGGATGGCCAAGGGCTTTGGGCCCCTTTTCTGCTAAAGTGCTGTAGGGACCACTCTGAGAAACTTGTGTTCACACTGCATTTAACTTTTGTAACTACTGGATATTCACCAATTATTCTCGCATTAGCAATATTTCTCATCCCTTTGCAGCTTCAAAGCCAAGCCATTAAAACACCTCAGTATTACTTACAGTTAGTGGGAATTTGTTATTGTGCTGATACACATGGTTATATCCAATATATACCACAAGGGCAGTAACACAGTAGACAAACACCAATGCTGCCAGTGCAACAAAGAACTGTGCAGAAGAGGAGAAGTCACCCGCGAGGCAGACATCAGTCCAGGTGCCACCACAGCCTTTTGGGTCTGGTGCACTAAATACAGCAGTATTCAACCTGTGAAGATTATATCCATGTAGTCAGGGTTTGCTACACAGTGGGAGCTTCATTTGCTTCATTGTTTATACTTCATTATTATTGTACTTCATTAATTACACTCCATGCTTCAGCATTCTGATTGTATAAGTTTACTCCGAAAGATACACTACAGATATGTAAATAATCAGTTATGAAACACAAAGATTTGTCAAGCTCTCTAAAGATCGTATCTAGTCCTGCACTAAGATATACAACAGTACCTTCAGGAGAAGACCCTTAATTGCATTTTTAGAGCAGTTGAACAAATTTTCCTGATTTGGAAGCAGACTCAGCAACATTACTTGGCAGTTAGCTACAAAACCCACAAGCACTGAAGCTGAATAAAAAAAGCTGTGTGACTACCATTGATCACCATGTGACCAGCACAGAATTATTTCAGATCCTCTCTCCCCTCCAAATGCTGGGTTACAATGCTGGGTTTTGTGACCAAATTCTGTACTGTTACTGGCTGTCCATTGAATCAATTTCCATATTTATTTATGTTATTACATTTATTGAACACATATGGAACATCAACCCTGCACTCCCTGTAGTTGTGCAGCTGCAAGAACTGAGAGGAATCCTCCTTCCTCCTGCTCCAGGAAAGGAGCTTGTCTCTACAAGAGCACCACAATGACACTGAAGTATTTAGGTTTTTTGTGCCCAACAGCCTCACCAAGATAATGCTGGAATAAACTGAAAAGAGTTTTCCATGCAGCCTCTGAACAAAAATAGGATAATGGCACATTCAAAATAATCTTATCTGGACCTCCAAAGCAGCTACAAATTGATGAAGAATTAGGCTGTTAAAATGGATTGTGGTTTTTGTCTTTCTAATTACTTTCTGTAGGATTCATGCACTGCTAGACTGGAGCTTAAGATAGAATAATACAGAGCATAACAGCCTACTGCCATTTCTAACTACTTCTTTCTATAAGGCACTAACAAATACAGTGCTTTGAATGACTTCAACTAAATATTTTATTGCTGCTACAGAGCAAGCCAGAAGTTTCACATCTTCACTTTACAGTAAGAACACGTTCATAAGGAGGCAGATAGGGAAAAGGGGAATAAAAAGCAATTATCAAGTAATAACTGAAGAGCTAATGCTCACCTGAATGGATAAGAAAAAGCAGCTGTAACTGTTTTGTTTACCACACCCTCACAGGAAACTAGAAGAGCAGTTTCACCTCGAAAGCCTCCACATGTGGCAAAAACAAAGATGGCAAAAACCTGTAGGAATTGATACATAGACACATTAGTGCACACCACTAGAGCTCAAAGGAAGCAAACTCAACATTTAGCTGAAATAGCTAGAGACAAGAAATAGCAACAAAGTTAGCAAAGCTGAAGTATGAAGTGATGTCAGGAAGAAAATGTCAAGTTTCTAAAATCCAAAAGCATAAGCAACACTGCTAACCAAAGCCCATTTAAAAGTGCCTTCTGAATAATTTATTTTCAGTTGCACAGAACATTTTTTGGGGGTTGTATTTGGTTGGGGTTTTTCTGTATGCTAACAGCCAGCATAGTATTTCTTGCAGGTGATACAGAAAACATTTTTACAAGTCTTGCATATCCACAACTATGAATTCAAACAGAAAGTACATGCTCAGAGTATCACATATTAACTTAACTCTCTGAATAGCTTTTGTCACTTTTTACCACACTCTTTTCTCACAATCCAGACCTTAAATCAACAATCATGTAATTACCACACCAATTTTATGTATCTGCAGTCCAAGGGCACGGCTGAGGAGCAGCCCAGTGCCGGACACCCAGCAGCAGCAACCTGGGGCAGGGTCTGTCAGGCCAGGGGCTCACACCCGCCCAGGGGTACCCACACCAGGGACAGCAGAGGAAACAGCCCCCCAAGCTCTACTCACCCATTCAAGGACCTTAACAAAGCCCAGAGGCTCCAGGAGCATGGTGATGTCTATCCTCAAACCCACCATCCTGGGAGAGACCAAGGCAGCCAGCAGGAACCAACACCAGCCAACTGCTGCAGTATCCCTGGCACGTCCCTATAAGGGCAGCTCTTGCCACACCCCTCACCTGGAGGTGGGCATGGACCCACCCCCAGGTACCCAGCTGGGGCTCTTCAGCCCCATGGACCCACCCCCAGGTACCCAGCTGGGGCTCTTCAGCTTGGGGAGATGGTGCAGGGGCTGTCACCAGGGGGAACAGCACTGCCCATTTTGTGCAATGAGGCAACAGTTCCTCAGCTCCTACCTCTTCCTCTCTCCCACCCAGCACGCTTTGGACAGTTACATGTGCTGTACCTTGAGCTTGATGGTTTGATGGCAAACGAGGCTCAGGCACCTGACAGTCTATGTGCTTGCCAAAATCTCATTGACTGCCTTTGGCTATTTAAGCTTTAATTGTCCATGTGCTTGCCAGAATCTAATTTACTGTCTTTCACTATTTAAGCTTTAGTTCTGTTTGTTTTCTGTGACTGCACTTTGTTGCTGATATGTTAACCATCAGTAAAAGTGAAGAGCTAAAGCTCCTGGTGAAGAAGGTTTGAGGACTCTCAGAGGGGCTGCCCCCTTCCCTGTTCCCTGGCCAGAGACCATGGATAGCCAAGGTGGCCATGGGCACAGCACTCACTGCCAGTTTCCTGGCTCTGACTCAAGATCCTGTAGGAATTTCTTCTGAGATTGCTGGGGGCCTTTGAGGAGCCCAGAATGTCAGGTGCTGCTCTTGGGAAGGGGTGACTACAGGAGGCTGAGGCTGCTTCTAGCAGGATCCAGCTGATCTGGCAGTTTATAGCAAGATCTGCAAGCAGATCCTGGCCAAAGGCCCTGGCTCCCAGCTGAGTGCCATTATTGCTGCCAGGCAGCCTTGAGGAAGGGGCTGAGGAGATGCCAAGGGAAGAGATGGCTTTGGGTCCAGCTCCTGGCTGTAGTTAGAGGCTGCAGCAGCTTGTGCCAAAGGGGGCCTGCAGCCTCCACAGGGCAGCAGAGGCGTGCTCAGCTGTGGGGCTGGTGGAGGTGGTGGAGGTGTGCTGAGGGTCTCAGTCCCAGCACTGCCAGGATCAGCTCTCCTTTGGCTCAGATGGAGCTGCTGAGGGGTTGCAACTCTCCAGTCCTGGGGCTGACAAGCTGAGGTGCTGCCACAGACATGCTTTATGAAAAATCCTTTTCTTAGGATTTTTTTTCTCCTGAGAAGCTGAAAGGCCTCAGGAACAAAATGTAAACAATGATTATCTGCTGCTGTGGAATGCAACAGGTGCATCTGTGATTGGTCTCATGTTGTTTCTAATTAATGGCCAATCACAGTCCAGCTGTCTCAGACTGTCTGTCAGTCGCTGGATTTTGTTATCATTCCATTCTTCTTTTTCTTGCTTGCTAGCCTTCTGATGAAATACTTTATTCTACTTTTTTAATATAGTTTTAATATAATATATATAATAAAATAATAAATCAAGCCTTCTGAAACATGGAGTCAAGATTCTCATCTTGGGACCCCTGTGAGCACCAGCACAAGGTGCTCTGTGGGGCTGCAACCAGCAGGTGAGGAAGGACTGCTCAGGTTGGGGAGTCTGGGGGCTTGGCTGAGTTTTGCTGTGTAACACATGCTCCTGCTGTGGATAAGCCATGGGAGGCCAGCCAAGGGTGGGAATACAGGAGAAGTTTCCAGGCTGGGAACTACCTGTGGGAATGGAAACAAAGGCAGTGCTCAGCTGGCCTGGGGCTGCACTGCTGCACTGCCTGAGTGGCTGCAGGCTCTGCCATGCTCACTCAATTCAAGGAGATTTTTTTTGTGCAATGACCAGAGAGGTGCTGACATCTGCCTGCTGCTGCAAATCCTGAGGCAGTACAAGCTAAAGCTGTGGAAAGGATGGCTCTTTCATTTCTTTAGCTGCTTTGGTAAATAGCACGTGAATCTCCCAGAAAACCCAGACCAGCAGTGCTGAGAGTTCAAGCCACCTTGGTTAGCTTCTCTGCCTGCACAGCCAGTGCCTTTAAGGAGTAAAACAGGACTATAAAACTAGGGATAAACCAAGGTGAAATGTCTATTTGTTCATCTTCTTGGCATCCTCCATGCCAATAAAATCTGTTCCATAAAGAAGTGGCATATACAGTCTTAGTTCAGCCTAAATGAACCAAGTAACTCTGTCCTCTCATACAATGTGCCTCTGTAATTTTTTGTCTTCCTTCTTCTGCATTAAGCAATGTATCTTCCTAAAATTTTTATAGATATTGGTTTGATTACTCTGCTTTTCCACTTGTCAGTTAATTAAAACTATTTCATTATTTAAAACATTTTCCAAAAAGGCTCTCAGTCCTGATTTCTATGCTTTTTTTTTATCCTCAAGCCTTCTCAGATGTCAGATGTCCAGTATGGATGTACTCTGAACTACATACAGTGTTCTAACTGTGGGCTCGCTAATTCAAAATTGGAAAGGCTCTTAATTTTTCACTCCATATAACTTATCCTTCCCCTGAGTTTAAAAGTATTTTGGAACATTTCTGCTTGTGGATTTTATTACAAAGTGACACCAAACATTTTAAATGCAGGTGGTCCTTCCAAATGGCTAATTTCATAACCTGAAAGCAACTCTGGATCAAGTCTCTGCAGGGAAAGGTTTAGCCAAAAAGACTCTGTATTTGCAAGGAGCACTAAAAAAGGTCACTATAAAAAAAAAAAAAAAAAGAAAAGAAAAAAAAGTTATTTTGATTGCAAAATCAGCTTGACTTAGAGAAAAAGTGACCAAAATATAAAAAAAAAAGAGAGGGGAAAAAAAGGATTGAGCAGCAACAGCCAGTATTGCATTCTGTATTTGGGAAAAAGCAGGACAGTATTAATATGCTAATCATGTAATAAATCCTTTCCACTCCAGCAGGGCTCAGGGGAGTGCTGAGTAACATCTGCTAAAGCTTCTATATCAGTTGTCAATACCCAGCACCCCCAGTTTGGCCAGGGCTGATAAAGGAGTTCAGTTAATATGGACAATGATTGAGGGTCATCTCTGAAACCTTGGGATCCACATGTCTGACTGCTATGGCAGCACAGGCCCATCCATTTATCTCTGTTCCTAGGAAAAAAGGTAGGGGGACTGGTGCAGAGCCCTCTTGACAGAGAATTAAATCAGAACAATGCAGTTAATGTCAAGCTGCATGGTCATTTGGGAGTCAGGTTTTGCTGATTAGCCAATGCTTAAGCTGATCAAAAGACTGGGCTGATTGATAATATTTGACTCTGTAATGTAGTTTCAGGTTCTATGGGGTATTTGGCCTGTTATTTGATGACTCTAGAAGGATATAAAACTCATGTAATCACTGATTTAATTAGAAAACAGGTATCTAAATTAGCTTTAACTGAAAATCAATATTATTAGTGAAAAAAAATTTGTTTCTCAGAATACTGAGTCCCATCCCTTGGGGGTTAAAAAAAGGACAAAACCTGTGGCATCTATATGTCTGTTCTCATGGTGTCTGACAAAGCTGTGGGAGAAGCCAGTGGGATTCCTGGATTCCTGGCTGTCCCAGATGTGTGTGCAACAGAGGCAGCAAAGTGAGGAGAGAGGGGCTTCCCCTGAAGTATTGTGCAACTCTCGTTTAATAATGCCATGGAAGATAATTTCAAACTACCTGGATGATTAGGAGTCACAGAGAGCTCATTTTCTAAGACTGAAAGAACTTGAGTGGCTTAGCAAAATGAAGATAACTAACAGGTATTACTCCTGGCCTTCAAGGGAGTACACACAGGGAAGGCAGAGATTTATACAGAGACAGGTTTATCAAAAGGATCCTGCATGTAATCAAAGAATATAATTTATATTGAACATAAAGTGTGAGATTCTGACAAGATCTTCCAACAGAAGACAAACACTGAAAGTTGTTTTATAGGAAATTCAGAATATTTGCAATATTGTTGTTTGTGATAGCAGTGTTAAAAACCCATCAAGTGGAACTTGATGGCTCATTGTGTTCTTTGCCCATCCAATCCCCTACACACTCCAAACAAGGATTAATTCAGGGAAGTCCTGAGCTCTGTGTTTGCAGATAAAGCAAAGTGGGTGATTAAATTAATACTTATCTGTCAGGGGAGGAACCATTGCCCAGGACTGCTCTGTCCCCAGCACTGTCTATTCAGCAGGGCTGGAAACACCAGGTGAAGAAAGGGCTTTTCTTTCTCCCATAGTAAATAAAACTTGCCACGTAACTGTCTGCAGATAGTTCCTTGTCATGTAATAATCTGCATTTTGTTAGTTATCTGTATGTTTTCAAGTACCTGCATGATTCTATTTGCTTATACACTCTGATTCTTTAAATCTTTCCTCTTTAGACCTGTAAATATATTTATTATTCAGTTTATTTCTCATTGGCTCTCTAACAACAACATTAAGTTAGATTGTTCCTTTTCCCTGACTTCTGTAGCACAGCTCTGTCTTTACTCCAAAACTTTGGAAATCACTGTTTAATGTGTGTAATCTTTGCTGAAAGTCCTGGAGACATATTTCACCCCATGTGCCAGTCATCTTTCACATCCAAGCAGGTTTTAAGTTCTGTGGCTAATACAAGTTGGATTTCACAAGATATTGTACCATTAAAAAAAAATCTAGTAATTTTACACTGTCTCTTTTTCATTTACTCATATCAGCTTAGTTATTTCTGAACTATTATTGGTATCCTTATTGCCTTGAATTTAAATTTTCTACTACTGGAAAAATTCTTGTTATTCTCCTGGATACCTGTAGAAGAGCAAGTGGTTGTGTCCCCTACTCCCCACATTTCTGTGCCCATTTCCAAAGGGCAGGAGGGCACACAGTCCTGCCCAGAGAGGCAGTGGCTCCTCTGGAAGGTGATTCTGAGCAGAAGTTTCTTACGGCTGCCCTTGCCTCCCAGGCAGTGTGATTTACACTGGGGATCACAATTTACAATCCTGTGGTATAATTTCCATAGTTTATCACTCCATAGGTGTTGGTTGGGTGCCATGCGACTCCCCTGGGCAGTGTGCTGGGGTGTGCCTTGCTCTCCAAGCACTCCTCAGAAAACTGTCACTGAAGAGAAACATAAATTAGCTACAAAGGACAAAGAATATGATGTAGGCAGCTGGAATATCAATTCTAAGCTGTACTGTGGAGCTGTGAATCTTCAGGCAGGATTGATACGGCTGCTTTTTGGAAGGGTTTGTCTGGGAATTTGGAAGGGTTTCTGTGGTTTGTAAGGGTTTGTCGGGGCGGCTGCGGGGCCGTGCAGAGTCCTGTTCTACCATCTAGTGGCGCCTTGAGACAGTGCACACGGTGGAAATGGCTCATTTTCAGGATAAATCTTGATTAATTTAATAAATTATTACCAATTTATGTTTGTCATCTCTGAAAGACAACAGCATTTCCTGGATGAAGGCAAGCCATTAAGAATGCCAGGGATGCTGATTCCCACACGGTGGAAAGGGGGTAGAAAACATTCTCTGCTGCAGCCAGACCTCTTAAATTCAGTGTGGTTCACCAGCAACATCTCTGAATATACACTGGTCTCACTGTGTTTAGTACTGCTCGTGATCTGTACCTCACAGCAAAGCACAACTCTGTATGCCACTATTAATATACTTTTTGATCAATCTAGAAATCTTCATTTCCTTCTTTTCCTTCTCTTCATTTCTTGACAGTAATCTCTGAGAACTAATCTAGTAAATTAAGTTTTGACCATATCATGCCACTTTAGGCAATATCTGCCTCTAATGCTTCAGCCAGCCTCTGGGTTTTGTGGTGTTTTATGTTTTACTTGGTTGGCACTGACAGCTAAATAAACATGCTCCACCCATGGCTGCACTCTTTTCTGCACAAGGTTATACTGTCATGCATTTGAACTGCTCAGGACAAAAAATAAACCCATAAATAGTATTTTTTTGTACTAAATGGGTGTAAAAAGCTTGTGAATGCACAAAGCAGAAGGTGCTTTGAGGGAACGTCCCAGGAACATCTGAACACAAAGAGTAGAATTCTGCTCCCAGCAGAAAACCCAGGGCAGGACCAAATGCCTTTGGAGCTCCCAAAGTATCAAACTGGGCTCCTGAACTGCACTCAGGATCAGCTCAGGGCCTGCTGCAGCACACTGACCCTCAGCACTACAGAAACTTTAAAATGTGCCCACTTATTTGATGGATGGGTAAAGCACAGCATCCACTCCGATTGCTGACCTAATGCTGCCATGCTGCTGTGAAGCAAATGCTGCTAGAAAATTGTTTGCATTTTTAACCAAACCTCATTAAAACTTTATGTATAATTAATTATACAGCTGAGCTGAATGCATTACTTTTTTTTCCTTCTTTATTTTCCTTGAAGTTTCCAGATTTTCCAAGTGTTGACAAAGTATGTGCTAATGACATCATTATGAAGTTCTGTTGTTTACTGTTTTCTTCAACAAGTAGTAATTTTATTGACTTTGGCAGAGAGAGTGGTGTTTTGCATGATTTCAATAGATTTTGTTACACAGAGGCATAATATAAACCAAGATGTTCCAGAATAAACAAGACTATTACTACCAGATGGAAATAGTTGTGAAGCATTATTGGACTTGAAAAAACAAAAACATTTTAGGAAAAACATTCTAGGAGTCAGCTTAATCATTTTGAAAACAATATCTAAGTCTAAAGTGCTGTTTTTGGAGGAAACAACGGAAGGATATAAATAGTAATTATTTCAGATCTTGCTACTTTATCATCTATGCACATATTTAGAATATGAGAGTCTTTAAAAGACTTGCCAACACACTTGAGCTAATGTTGTAATTTGAATCTGAAATGAGATTTTTCTCATTATAACACAAATCAAGGCAGCTAAAACTCAAAAGTCAGTCTGGCAGCAAACTTACTGAACTTAGGGACAGGAGATGTTGGCTGACCTTATTTGTAGAGCTGGTCAATTGGTTAATTGTGATTTTCAGATGAATTTGAAATTTATCCTGGTAACAACAGCTTATGCAATCAGGGGGTAATGACCCCTGGCAAATGACAGGTTTATAACTCAAATCCAGGTCATGGACATCAGGCCACAATATAAAAATTAATCTGTTTAACAGTACAAGTACTTCTTATTCTAAATGATGAGAAAGGAAGTCTGTGGAGTTGGGTGGAATAACTATACAGGAATGCAGATGGTCAAACAGGTAATATTTGTCTGCCAAATGAGACACAATAGATATTGTTACAGAGTCTGTTTGGAAATTGAAAGCAATGAAATGAAATTGAAAGCAATGAAATCAGTACTCCAGCACTGAGTAGATAATATATTTTAGATCATAAATTGCAAAAATACATAAAGGTTAAATAAAATGCAAACAGCTATGAGAAGTAAAGTGAAAACTGAAACAGAGGATGCAAGAAAACTAAAATGTCACTTTGTAGTTAATTCAGTTATTATCTGACTGGACTAAATTCTCTATAAAATCAAACACAAACTAAATAAGTCTCAAGCAGCCCATGTAAATGAAAAAGCCTTTCTTAATGTCATTAAATGCAAATGCTACTCAGTTCATAAATCCTTATTCTAAAAGTTCATGGTCCTTCAAATGCAAGGGTGAGCTGTCTTTTGGTGCAAGCCAAGAATTTGGCCAAGATCATGCTCAGGTAGAAAAAGCAAACTGCACTTTTGGCAATGCAATTTGGCAGCTGCATGTTTATCATCTTTTTTTCTAAAGACTGCTTCAGCACCCGACATTTAGCAGAAACAAATCAAGCAGGCACACAGTGATCCCGGCCTTTTCTTGCTGCTCTGAGTCAGGGAATAAATTGGGCCACTACTGGTACCTGCCTGTCACACTGCAGGGTTCAATAGGAGCATGACCTCTGGCAGGAAAACTGAGCAAAGGGATATTGCAATGTTGGCAAATTATCCTAGGAAAGCAATATCACAGGGAAAACAAAAGGAAAAAGAATCTCCTTTATGTGACCTGACAAGTCCAGATTTTCAAGTACGTGGGCTGTAAAAAGTTGAGCCTTATAGAAAGAATTTAAAAGTCATGTATAAGAGTTGCTTTAAGACTTTTCAATTTTCAAAAAAGTTTTCTTAACTTTCTAGACCTTATTAATGCTGCATGTACCAGTATGAATGCAGAGTAAAATGTAACAGAAAACACAGCAGAAAACCTTCATTTCCTAAGATGTTTCAGCTGCAGCAACTGAAATGTGGCCAGGGGCCTTCCTGAGCTCTGGGCCAGCTGCCATGGTGTTCTGTGACTTTCTGCTCATAAAGCCCCAGCCTCCAAACCATGATGGCTCTGTGTGCTGGTTGTAACCATCCCTGGACCACTGTCACTCCTGAAATGTGCCTGGGAATTATTTGGCAGCATGTCTGCATGGCCAGTTCCTGCCCTGGAGTCCCTCACCAGTTTGCTGACTGACAGCAGCCGAGGGCAGGTGCTCCCCTTGCCACTCTTGAATTTTCCTCATACCAAAGCAGCATTTTTGTGGGAGGGCTGGAGAACCCATAGAGGAAGGAGTTGCCTGGGATTTTCTTCTCATTCCCTCTTGCAGACTCTCATTGCTCTCCCACCTCTCCAGGCACTTGAGTGCTTGTGTCAGTGCTTGCAAGCCTGGTTTCTCCCTCCAGCCCTCACCTCCCTCCTTCACACCGCCTCCGTTTCTCACAGGGCTCTCTCGTGCTAATCAGTTCTGGCGGATCCTCCCGGGATGGGAGATGGAAGGCAGCAGGAGGCTGGCAAGAAGCCAGCCAGGCAGAGGAATTATAATAACACTGCCTTTTATGCTCCAAATCCATTTTATTGTAAGCATCCTGCTGTAGAAGAGATTCACGAGCCATTCATCATGCTCATCAACGAGCCCTTTGCTCAGAGAAAATCTTGAAGAACAGAAAGCTGAGCAGGAAGATCTGTGTTTCTCAATTATGTGGTTACTCTGGGGTCATACATACCTGCTGGTGCCACTGCAATGTGTCTTTAGGCCTGTCAGCAGTGCCCGGCTGTGCTGGGGGAGGCACCTGAGCGCTGCCGCCTCCCTGAGTGACCGGGAAACTCAAACAGGAACCCAGGAGGGGGTTCCAGGCTCTACCACAGCTCGTGTTTCAGTGTGGAGACGCTGTGTTTTGACAAGCTTCCCAGGGGTTTTCCAGGAGCTGGTTTCATCGGTCCTGTGGTAGTCTGTCACCCCAGGCAGCGTTTGGGAACATGAAGGTGCAACAACCTCTGAGGGGCAGGGGCAGCAAACTGAGAGGCTGTCCCAGCTGGGCTGGCTCTGCAAAGCCATAAATCCACTTGTATTTCCTCTCTTCATCCCTTCTGCTCTGAGCATGCACCAAATTCTTGGCTGTTCATAGTGCTTAAAACTTCTACCTTCTCCATGCTCTGCTGTTAACATCCAAAACAGACAGTGTGGGTTTTTTAGGATCTTCCTCAAACAGGTATATATATATGTATATGCTTTGCATGAAATGTATGTGCACATAATCTACATTAAGATATGAACTTCAAGCACCTGTTTAAAATGAATATTGTTCATAGAAGGCAGAATTTAGGCCCTAAAAGTTTTGACAAAACCTTCTATAAGATAGATTTGATTTTTTTTTCATTAAGTTGCTACAAATTCATTAAGTTGCTATAAAAATAAAAAATGGAATAGCAAATGGACTGCCTCACCAAATCATGTGTGTCACATCTCATTTAAGGCTGGGACAAAAACTTCCATACTTTTAGATACCTTTCCCCCAGTTTTGAGCACTGCCAGATGGTGTGGGCATACACAGGCAATATAAATTTTAAATTTCCCATACCACACTTCTTCTTGCACTCATGGTACATAACTGACGAGGTGTTGAGATGACCCCGAGGTGTTAGAAAGTCTCTTTTTCCCAGCCCTGAGACCAAAGAAGAAGACAGGATTCTTTGGCTCTGGTTCTCAAGGTTGTTTATTTGCTCTTATCTAATACATTGTCTTTCTGACCCACTGAGGTCTGTCTGGCAAGTTGGTTTGTGGCACACTGACCCCCCCTCAGGGTGGTGTTATCTTTTTATACTAAAAACTATGTGTACATTATTTACTATTACTTTCCAATACCTATCCCCTATGTTAGACAGTCTGTCTCTACTCCAAACCAATCCATAAGTGCCACCATCACAGCAGAAGATGGAGGACAAGAAGAAGCAGGAGGAAGGACAGGAAATGCCCAAATTCCTCCTCTTGGACCCCCATTCTAAAACCCCAAAATTCTACATTTTCACCCAGTGATAAATTCACTATTATTCAATTCAAACTCTTGTGGCTTGTAACTCTTCACACAAAGTTGGTAATTGTTTCCATGGGTTAAAATCCAAGACACAGGTGTTTTTGACTCCGTGCCAAGGTGTCTGAGCCCCTTGCCAGGGTCTCAAGTCCTCCAGGGCAGCCAGAGGAATTTCCTGGGTTCTGACACACAATTACTCTGTAACCTCCTTTTTAGCCTCCTTTTGCAAACGCCCATTGCCACATGAGAGGGTTGAATGGCTTGGCACAAGATTCAAGGGGTGCTGGGAATGTCCATGCTGAACTGTGATTGAATGTCAGCAAGCTGTGGGAACCCAGGAATTCCTCTGGCTGCCCTGGAAGACGCGAGCCCCTGCCCAGGGGGCTCAGAAACCTTGGCACAGAGCCCCAAGACCCCTGTGCCTTTGATTTAGCCCTTGGAAAAAACAATTACCAACCTTTATATGAAGGATTACAAACCACAAAAGTTTAAGTAGAATGATAGTGAATTTATCACAGGGCGAAAAATAGACTTTTGGGGTTTTTAGAATGGGGCTTCAGGGGGCAAGATGGAGCAATTGGGGTGTGTCCAGCCCTTCTCCTTCTTCTTCTTGGCCTCCATCTTCTGCTGTGATGGTGGCACTTTCAGATTGGTTTAGAGTAGAAGCTCACTGTCTAACATAGGTGATAGGTGTTGGAAAGTCACTGTAAATGTTGTACAGATAGTTTTTAGTATAGAAAGATAACACTGCCCCGGGGGCAGGCAGAGTGCCTTGGACTGTCTTGCTGAGCGGACCTCAGCAGGACAGGAGAAAGAATTTTATAGGTAAGATACAATAAACAAACTTGAGACTGAGAAATGAAGAGCTCTGACTCCTTCTTTTAGCACCGGGCTGGAAAAAGAGACTTTCTAATGTATCTTGGGGTCACTCTGACCAGTAGGTTGGTTCATGGCACCCTGACTGCCTTCAGGGTAGTGTTATCTTTTTATACTAAAAACTACGTGCACATTATTTACAATAATTTTCCAATACCTATCCCCTATGTTAGACAGTCTGTCTCTACTCTAAACCAATCCATAAGTGCCACCATCACAGCAGAAGATGGAGGACAAGAAGAAGCAGGAGGAAGGACAGGACACACCCAAATCCCTCCATCTCGCCTCTTGAACCACTATTCTAAAACCCCAAAATTCTACATTTTCACCCGGTGATGAATTCACCGAGTGCAAGCCATTTGCTGAGGCTGTTTATTCCCTGCGGAGCGCTTTAATTGCAGTTAAGCTGTTTGAATACAGGCGCAGGCTCCCTCCCGAGGGCAGGCCGCGCTCCCGCAGCCGCGCCCGGGCCCTCAGCGCCGCTCGGTCCCTGCCCCGCGTCCCCCTCACCCACAGCACCCGGGTGCCCCGCTCCGAAGAGCCCGGCACCCCTGGCAGCCAGCCCGCCTGTGATTTTCCAGCCGCACGTGTTCAGCGACGGCCGCCGTCGGCTTTGGCAGATGCAAGCAAAACATTTTGTAAACCTGGAAAATTCCCAGTGCTCACACTCTGTCTGACTGGTATCCACCGGCAGCTCCAGGCTGAGCAGCCAAGGAGCATAAGCCACAGGATGGAGCCCTAGAAAGGAAGGAAGAAGTGCAAGGAGGGAAGAATAAAAAAAACAAGAAGAAATTTTTCCCTTCTTCACAAAACTATTCAAGATTTAACAGTACTCTTCAAAATGATGGTGTTTTTAAGCTATGCATTTAAAATTCAGGCGCTTAATATAGCTGAGATCCCTTTGATTTGTTTTTTGATCCATGACCTTTTGGAGGTCACATTTGCCAGCTTTTCTCCACAGTCTCAATGACTAAACCCCTGCTTTTCATTGTTGTGAAAGCTGAGATCCTCACATAATCATATGACTCCTGAAGCTGGAGATAGCAGTACACCGAGTTCCAGGGGACCAGCCATCAGAATGCTGGCAACGCTGCAAAATTTCCCTGGAGGACTCATCCTGCTGTGCTTAATGTCCCAAAAATAATGTACAAAGTCTCAGATGAGATGAAGGAGCAATCTAAAGGGCACATTCAGCCCTTTGCTATTAACCAGCAAAGTCCATAGATCATGCTTCTCTCAAGCAGGACCTGTCCATCTAGGTAATGCTGACATTCATGTTGACCTCAGGGCTGGATTGAATTTCCCTCAAGGTGCACTCAGAAGAGCCAACAGCTCTCTTGGGGACTGCAGAAGTGAATGGAAACAAAATCTCAGATCTAGAAAAGGTTTTGGGGTTTGTGTTTTCCTTTTATCTCTTTTTTTCCCCCTTTTCTTTCTTACAGATCACTTACTCACCCAAGACCTCTCAGGTGTTGACCAAAACCTATATCTAATTTAGGAAGCATCTTTTGGATTAAGGAAATGGTATGATATATACAGAGAATAAAAAGGTATGAAATATTTTTATTTAGAGACAAGACTCCACTTTTACATGTTTTCTGTTCAAATGCTCTAGTTTTTCCACTGTGGAAGCACGTTTTATTCTGAAATGTTCCTTATTTAATATGGAGAATAAATTCTTACCTGATCAGACACAAAACATATCATTTTGGATCTGACAGAACCTTTCAGCTGTGTGTGATAAAAATGAGGTTTATTTCAACTGCCATATTAAGAAAATCAATCCTTGGCACATGTCTCAAACACTCTGACAACGCTAAAAATTGCCCAGAAGCCTGTGGGGAGCCAGGGTGGGAGCAGAACCCCCGGACACATGGAGCCATTAAATGGATTTGCTTTGGGCAGAGGAGGTGACAGTGAACCCAGCTCTGCCTCCTGCCCCAGGGACACCTCGCTGAGAGCTGGGATTGTGCAAGAGCTTGGGGGGAGCAGGGGCTGCCCATGGATTGTGCAAGCAGCTGGCAGAGCGTTTTTCTGTATTTCTGTATTTTTCTGTATTTTTCTGTATTTTTCTGTATTTTTCTGTATTTTTCTGTATTTTTCTGTATTTTTCTGTGTTAGTGTGAAACACCCAAATGCACTTGCCCATAGCCCTCTCACGGACATCAGAGGCACTGCACCCAAGAGGGATGATTTTAGGATGCTGGTTAACCCTTTTGTCTTATTATAAGAATTATTACTGCTGAAAGAAAAACAAAAAAATAAGAGCAGACAATATCTGGGTTTTTTTCCTCCGTTATTTGCACAGCCAGACAGAAGGTTTCATTCTCTCCTGGGTTCTGGAGCAAGTTTGGGCTGGAAGATGTGCCAAGGTGTCATGGTTTAACCTCTGGCAGCAATTCAGCCCCACGTGGCCATTTGCTCACCTCCCACTCTTTCATTAGGATGAAGAAGAGAATCTGAAAAAAAGTAGAGCCTGTGAGTTAAAAACACTTTAATAATTGAAATAAAGTAAATTATAATAAATATATTAGCAGAACCAAATGTAGCAGAAAAGAGAGATAGAGGGAAAGGAATAAAATCCAAGGGAAAATCCATGTGATGCCCAGTGCAATTCTCACCTCCTGCTGACCAATGTCTCTCCCATCCCTGAGCAGTGATTGGCTCCTCCCAGCCAAGTCCCCCCGTTTATAGACTGCCCATGGCATCCCATGGCATGGAATATCCCTGTGTCATTTGGGTCAGCTGTCCTGGCCATGCTCCTCCTGGTTTCTGGTGCACCTGCTCATGGCACAGCACGAGACACTGAGAGTCCTTGAGTTAGGGGTCAGCACTACTGAGCAACAACTGAAAAATCAGTGTGATACCAACATTATTCCCAGACTAAATCCCAAACACAGCACTGTACCAGCTACTAAGTAAAAAAATGAACTCTATCCTAGCCAAAAGCAGGACCAGGTTGACAGCTCTGGGAGAAGGGGGTATATGCTGGGAGAATAGTCTTTGGCTATTCCAAAAGTAAAAAAAAAAAAAAAAACTCTGTCTTGGCTACACACTTGTGGAGAAGGCTTTGGCACAGGTACTGAGGGAGCTCCTTGTGCCAGGCTTTACCCCTGTGATGTTTTCCCAGTGCCTTTCCAGTGGCAGGGGATGGGGAAGAGTCCCAGCTCAGGGTGGGGTGACATGCCTGGCTTTGGTTCAGCACAAAAATAAAATGCTGAGTGATGGAACACGCTCAGACAGGAAATCACTTATTTCCCTGTGCAACTGCTATGGCAGCAATGTTGATATTGGATATTCCCTAGCAGAAAGAAAAAATAGGGCCTGATTTCAGTACAGATGAGTCAATGCCTCACTCTGCCAGTTGGTTTTCTACAGCCCCTGTGCACAGAGTATCAACCACACAAGCTGCCAGAGGTGGATGGTTGTACATTTATCTTCCTTTATCTACAAGATGCATAGCCCTGAGTAAGGAAAAAAACAGACATTTAATTTTGTTTGGTTGTACCCAGTAAGAAACAATGAAAGATTTTCCAATTGCACTTGAGGTACTTTCATTTCTATTGCCCTTGAGACAAAGATTTATATCCTGTCACTTGAGAAAATCTGCTTGCACTTTTAAATCCTGTGATGTCTTTGGGGAAGAGGCTAATAGTCTTTAGTGACAAAAAATCTCCTTTGGTCATTTCATGTGGGAAAGCTTTGAATTTCCTGACACCTGTGTTGTAATTTTCACTGCAGTCATGATTCCTCTGAAGAAGATGCTATGAGCTCTGCTCAGCCCACTGGCCAAAAGAGCAAATCTTATCTTGGCAGATATGGATTTGTTTCTTTTTTTTCCCCCTCACAATTTTCTCTTCCTGTGTTGCCAAGAACAGAAAAGACAGAAAGAGCAATTGTTTCATCTATCTTTTCCCCAGTGCTGCAGGTGGTTCTCAGCTTTGGAACAAAGTGGGAACATGGAGTATTTGAGAAGTCATGTGGCAGCAATTGACTGTAGGGCAAAATCAGTGCTCCCCATCAAACCAGCTCAGCCTCATGTGCATACCCAGATGTTCTGTTTCCAAATGTTACATTTTGCTCTAGCTCCATTTATAGCTGTCAGTGTCAACCTGAGCTCTGTGTTCTACCAGCAAATATTTCAACTTGATTTACACATTAACAGGCTTGGGTTAATTAACTTCCTTTAAAATGTGTGGAAAAGGAGACTTGCACCGAGAAGTTAGGGAATCCCTGTGAAATGGCATATGAGAGTCTGAGAATGAGGTACAGATGGCACTAATGTCACTCTGTGTCTGATTTGTAGTGATTTATATGAGAGCAGCGTCAGGGACAGCCACCCTATGGGTTCTCAGTCCCAGGAGAACAAAGCCTGGGGGCTGAGTTGGTGCCAGCCGTGGTTGCCACGTGCCTTGGACTCACTCCCTGGGTTTGTTTGGCAGCTGCTTTCCAGATCCCTGCCTTGCTCACAGAAGCAAAGGATGGCAGAGCTGCAGCACCCCAGCTCCTCCAGGGTTTCTTATTTTTGTTTTAAAGAAAAAAATTTCATATTTGTTCCTCTTTGTCTACATGGTATCTCCTTCTTTTCTTGAACCCCTCCCAGCCATACCTGCACGCACACATTAAGCCCATACATGCCACAGTGGCCTCACCAGGCTGATGGTCAGTGGCCAAGCTGTGCTGGCTTGTTTTCCAGGGGTTCTTGTCCTGGTAGCTCCCTGCCAGCACTGGGAGCCTCATGGAATCCCTCCCTAGGACTGTGCCCAACACAGGTGTGCATCCCACCACTAAGGCAAGCCATGGAAAAATTGTTTGTGTGATGCTGTTCGCAGGGGTCTTAGGATGAGGGAAGAGATGAGGATCTGACTCCAGGTTTCAGAAGGCTTGATTTATTATTTTATGACATAGATTATATTAAAACTATACTAAAAGAATAGAAGAAAGGATTTCATCAGAAGGCTAGCTAAGAATAGAAAAAGAATGAATGAATAACAAAGGCTTGTGTCTTGGACAGAGGGTCCGAGCCAGCTGACTGTGATTGGCCATTAATTAGAAACAACCACATGAGACCAATCACAGATGCACCTGTTGCATTCCACAGCAGCAGATAATCAATGTTTACATTTTGTTCCAGAGGCCTCTCAGCTTCTCAGGAGAAAAAAATCCTAAGGAAAGGATTTTTCAGAAAATATCATGGCTACAGTTGGTATCCCCATAGAGCTGGGGAGGTCACAGCAGCCAGGGGCTGCCTGGGTTGCAGGATGGGTGTCTCCTGGAGCAGAGGCACAGCCACACATTCCTCACCCACCACCAGCTCATTCTTCTTAGCCTGAGCACACAAAGTTCCTCAGCAAGACTGAACCATGCATCGACCTTCCCCTGCCTGAAATCACTCCTTTGCAGGTTTAAAGTCATCTGCTCTCATTAAAAAGAGTTACAATCAGTGAGAGATCAGCAGTCACTCTGCAGCAGGGTGACAAGTGACATGGTGTGTGACGTGTGTGACGCACGGACTGTCCCGTGCACTGTGCAGTCCCTGGTGCTGCCACATTCCCTTCAGGGAGCCCCATGGTGAGGATGAGGGGGGCAGTGTCCCTGCCAGCTGGGGGGCAGCTGCTCAGCGTGGGAGCACAGAGGGAGACAGACATTATCCCCAACCCTCCCAACAAGTGCCCCAGCACAGCAGTGAGGAGGCAGCTAAGAAATTTCCTTGGACCATAGTGGGATGTGGGGAAAGTGCTCACAGAATCAGATGGCTCTTCCTAACAGAGGCTGGTGCTGAAGATGCTGAGATAGATTGATACTGGCTTCTCCCAAAGCTCACAATCCCATCACACAGTGGCAAGCTTGACCAGCAGCCTTGCTCCAACACACTGCTGTGAAGGCATTCTGGTGTCACCCTTAAGTCAAAACACACAAATGTGCTCTTGTGCCCATGGGATTGCTCCAGCAGGTCCCAGCCTCCCAGAAACAGCACCAGCCTGAGAGTGAACCCACCACTGGGCATGAAGGCTTTGCACCTTTGAAGAGGTGCAGGATGGATATACCTGTCCATCTGTTCACAGGGGTGGGGACATACTCCTATTTTCTTGTCCTTTGTGGAGGGCAAATGCAATCTTTCACTCCAGGAGATGCCAGCTCTGTCTTTTGGCAAAATGCAGTTCTAGATCCTAACTAGAGTGTTCCTATGTGGGTTTCTACCTAATTTCTTTTATGATAGTAGAGGTTATGAATAATTTCCCTGTACAAGACCTTGTAGTCCTGTTGAGAGAAAAGAGGCAAGGGGCGAAGCTGGGTGTGATACATCCTGCCACTGAGCACCCTCAGCAAGCCCAGCACTGGTTTCTTCTGTCTGAAATCTAAAGCAGCTCAGCCCAAAGCTGTTACCCCGGGGCTGGATTAAAATCAGCATTTTTAATGCTAGTTAGATTGTCAAAATAAATCTACTAAATAAATGGTTAAAGTAAAAATGGTCCTTGAAAGAAACCTGTTCCTTCTAACAACAGAGGAGTTCAGAAATATAGACAGGAATAGGAGGAGGACACTGGGCTGTGGTGTGAGATCAGTGCACAGATAAAATAATTAACAGGTAAAATGTCTGCTAGAAGGGAACTAGGAGTTGCATGATCCAATGATTGATTACTTAAATATCTATTAAAGGCATCCCTGACTGATGATCTTTGAGCTTGTACTTGATTTACTCCAAAAGCTCCAGGCACTTTTATTTTTTATGGCAATGAATGTTTTATGACGCTTGAATCACCTGTTTCATTGAGCAAGGTTCCAGTTTTCCCTAGAGAACAGGCATGAAACTTCAACCACAGCCTGGTCTACACCTGCCTGAAGCTTTCCAGGGCAGCTTTACCTGGGGGGGAGTGAACTTTCCACTCCCCAGAAAGGCACAACTCAAAGCTGTTGTGATGATCACAATGTGTTTTGGAATAGGTAAATTTAAACATTTTGGATTTAAATAATGCAAAAATATTTAAATTTAAATTGTATTTATTTTTTTCTACTTTTTAAGTTCTACTTTTTAAAATTCTACCTGTAGATTAATTTCATATTTGAAGAATTATGCTGACAAATTCAGCCTTTGAGCAGTTCAAAAATTTTGAAGTAGCAATCAAACAGGCAGATTCACTTAAACCAAGCCTTTCTGCAGTTCTGGTTTAGCAAACTGGCATTTTTTAAGGAAAAATATGTTTCACAGAAGAAATTCCAGTCCTCTTCAGCCAAATTCTTGTATAAAGGCTTTTATAACACTCAAAGGTCAGTTTGTTTTCTTGGAGGAAGCAAGTTCATATTTTCTTTCACTCTCCTCTTCTAACACAAAAGGAAACAAAAATAGATAAACAGCCTCCTTTTGGTACTGAAAGTGCCAATTTGTACTCTTATAATCTCTATAAAAATGTAGTAAAGGAGCTTAAAACTCCTGTGGCTGAGCTGGTGACCGTGGAGCTGTGGAAACACCAAACTGCCAAGGCTGAGCTGTTTCTCACTGAAAGCCAGAGGTGGCCGTGAGGCTGCTTGGGAGCTCCTCCCCTGCCCTGTGGCTCCATGTGGGGGTTTTGGGTCATTGTTCAGACATCACTCATGGAAGTCCTGCCAAAGGTCTCAACATGCAAAAATGAGCTGGAACTTGAGGGTGTGCTGAAATGAAATTCAGCTTTTGTGGCCCCAGGTTTGCCCTTGGGTTTCCAGAGCCAGAGTTTCATGCTGGCTGGAAACCCTGCTGCTCTGCCAAGGTCTGAAGGTCATCAGGAGTGGGGTGTGAGCCAAGTCCACATGTTCTGCTGTGGGGCAGTCCCTGTGAGGACAGACAGACACTGTGAGTGAGTGTCCCCACACTGGGCAGAGGGGATGGTGGTGCTGGTGGTGCTGCTGCAGGGACTGGTGGAGGGTGGCTGATGTGGTTCATGTTTGCTGGGGAAGGAGAACAAGCTGCTTTTTATAAGGCTTGTTGCAGTGGGAGATTATTTATGCCATGAGAGAGGTGGGTGATGTCCATACCTTGCCCATGGGGGAGAAAAGGGAGAACTCAGGCTGCTACCAGGAAATCACATCTACAATGAGAAACAATTGCTGGGTGGAGCAAGGGGCTAAGGCTGAGAGCAAGGTGCCAGGAGGAGGGCCTGGAGCTGTGGCTGGCAGCCCCTCATTCCAACCCCTGCCCTGCCAGGGCTGTGCCATGTGCAGGCAGCCCCAGTACATCACCTCCTCTGAGCCTGGCTCTGGGGCAAAAGGATGACTCTGTTTAATACATGTTAAAATTCTGCCATCAGTGCAGAAATCAACAGTTTTAGCACAGTGTGGGTGGTGTTGAGGGAATCCTGCAGGCTTGATGTACAATTAAATCTCTGGTTTATCTCTCAGTCAATTAATTATTGCATCCTTACTCAATGAATGAACAGCAGCACTCAGGGTCACAGCCTGTGCTCTGAGATAAGAGATGCAGTAAAGGCTCACTGCAGAGCCCCAGGGCAGCAGGAGATGCTCAAGCTGCCCCTTTGGAGCCCAGGCTGCTCATGGTGCCCAGCTGGCAGACACATGTGCCTGTAGCCAGCGCTGTGTGGACACTGGGAATGGTGCAGGACCTGCAGGACATGGAAATGTGCTGTGAGACCCCTTGCGCTGAATCCACTGAGTCACCAAAGGGCACATGCAGGAGTTGTATTTGTGCCTTTAAGCAAGAGGCTGTTTGCTTGTGAATGGGGCTGGGAGAGCCCAGCCAGGCCCACAGGCAGACTGCCTGCTTCCATGGAAGCTATTGGAGACTGTCTGGACTTTTCCTGGCTGTGTGCTCATTCTCCTGCATCCTGGTAGAACACTAGAGGGCATTTCTCAGACTGCAGCAGATGCCCTGCACTGATGATGTTCCAGGAGGTAAGCTGTTCAGAAAATGAGTATTAATTACTGGGTACACAGGGTCTGCTCAGGCCCTCACTGGAAGCTGAGGGTATGTGCTCCTCCCACTCACTCTGTTCCTAGCAGAAAAATCCCAAGTCACAAACAACTGAAAATAGCAAAATGATCTCATAGATCAGTTGCTAAAAATACAGAGAGTCTACTTACAAACACTGTGGCTGTGTGGTGTTTTATTCATGCAGCAGAGAAAGACATCAGGGAATCCCGGATTCTTCCACGTTTGAAATTATTTTTCCTTCCGGGTGTTGCTGCTGCCCATTTCTGACCAGCACCAAGCTGACACTGAGAGGATCCTATCTGGAAGGAAGTGCCAATGAATGAGGCAGGAGTACAGAGTGCCTTCCATGGGCCATGGGCTGTGCCACACCTGCCCATCAGCCAGGGCTGTGCTCTCCTTTTGGAGCCTGAGCCAACCTTTGGATTGTGCTGATCTGGGAGTGGAGTCACCCCAGGGGCTGCTGGGACAGAGGCCCCTCCTGAGAGCAGCATCTGGGTGGCAGCTGCTGATGGAAAGGATGTGCTGCAGCTTCCTTCCCTTCCCTTCCCTTCCCTTCCCTTCCCTTCCCTTCCCTTCCCTTCCCTTCCCTTCCCTTCCCTTCCCTTCCCTTCCCTTCCCTTCCCTTCCCTTCCCTTCCCTTCCCTTCCCTTCCCTTCCCTTCCCTTCCCTTCCCTTCCCTTCCTTCCTTCCCTTCCCTTCCCTTCCCTTCCCTTCCCTTCCCTTCCCTTCCCTTCCCTTCCCTTCCCTTCCCTTCCCTTCCCTTCCCTCCCTCCTTCCCTCCCTTCAACAGGTGTGATAGTAAAGGCAAAGTATTTCAGTAACTTATAGCCAAGACTTTAGGAGCTGATAGGTCACCAGTGAAAGCTATGCAGGAAAGCTGAACAGGGTACACAAAGCTGTGCTCATGCCTCTCTGGCTTTTCTTATTGCAGACAGAAGGATCTGGCATTCCCAGAGCTGGCTCCCTGGGAATGCCTAGACTCCTTTGCTCTGCACAACCTTGCTTTGCTTTGTGTCTGTCCTGCACAGGTGGACACCATCCCAGACAGAGCTCTCTGTTACCCCATGGATCCCATAGGCCCCAGGAGGCTGCTCATGGAGGCTGCAGTGGGTATCTGGGTATTTCTGCAGAAAATGAACACTCCTGACTCTGAGCAAGCAAGCAGGGCTGGAGGAACCAGGCAGACACCCAGGGCAGGCCCTGGGAGGTGTATTGTGGTGCATTGCTCTCATGCACTGCAGGCAATCCCTAAACTCAGCACACACTTGCGCTTGAGCTGCTCTAAAGCTGCACAGGCTCCTCTCCCAGAGAGGTTTGTTGAGCCACCATGGGCTGTCAGGTCCTGCCTGGAGCAGCTCAGTGTCCTGGGATGGCTGACAAAACAGGCCTGGAGCTGGTCACCCTGCTCCTCCTGTGGCTTTACCCAGCTAATGCACAGATCCCACTTCTCTGGGGCTGTGTTTTCTGCAGCCAAATATTGCCAACACATTCTCTACCTAATGACATTACTTTTTATCATTAGGTATTGCAGTAGAAACTAGGATTTGGCCAGCAGCAGATCCTGTTTAAAGCTAAAAGGAGGAGATCCCAAGTGGAGAAAGAAGATTATAACATTGCAATTCAGAGCATTTTGCTAGCTGGTAGTAAAAAGGGAATGAAATTGGACTGGTGTTTTTTCTTTTGTTATTTTATTTTTCCAGGTCTGTTGAATAAAGAAAACCGTCATAATGCAATGTTAATTCCTCCAGGGCATTAGTACAACACTGCATTTGGTTTTGAAAACTCAAATAATATGTAACTACCAGGTAATTAACTATGTGGATTAAAAACTGGTTCTTTCATTGATCTCAAAATATTGATCATTGCAGGTCACCAATGAGCAAGACCACATGTAGCAGTGATGCCACAGGACTGGGATCTCTTTGCCACAATTCTTTTGCTCAGTGGTGACCTAGACAATGACATAAACCTTCCATTGATAAAGTCAGGGCTAATAAAGAGGGGCAAAGACAGGTTATTGTTATGCAAACCTGACTTGCCTGATCACAGTCCCATGAGATCCACTGGCAGGTAGCCAAATACCAACTTACACAACTCCAGAGACAGACATGCAGTGTCTTGGCAAGGAGCAATTCAGAGCCAGGGTTGGGAGTAACCACAGATTACAATTTCAGCTTAAGCTGCCAGTCAGCTGGTGGCTGAAAAGGCTGCTTACACAACCCTTTGATGTATGAAATGAAGTTATCAGAAAGAAGCAGAGCAAGCATGATCCAGGTACACAGTGTTTATGAAAGATCATAGTCCATGAACAACCACTAACAGAATGTCCTTAGTATTTATGGGTGTTTCCTTCTATAGTTAGAATATATACACACCTGTAAACATCTGTCTATTCATATATAGCTAGATTTGCACCCTAGTGTGTAGAAACTGTACATATGTGTATGTGATCCCTATACAATGAGTATCATATAAAATATCAACTGCCAGGGCTCACTTGATGCTCAACAAACAGGACAGAGGCACCCACATTGGAACTACTGCTTCCAATAAATCCTTGTTTCAAGTATAGAGGTGACCAGGTTTATACATCTATCTTTTTGGGACATGAAGATGATGCCTGTGGTTTTCAAACAAATGGCTCTTCACTCAAAAATGTTCTGGAATCTGGTTTAATCCTGAGTCCCTTGCTGAACAGAATTCTTTTTAGAGTCCAAGGATGAGCACTGTGCAAACTAGGCTATCTCTGCCTCTAGCCCACAGTGCTTGGAGGGGCTGTCTCTGTTTTTATGTCCAGCTTTCCTGCTCATGCAAGTCCCTGAGAGGCCTCATCAGGTGAAGCCTCCCATAAGTTGGTCTGTCCCTTGATAATTGTCCCTTTTTTAATTCAAACCTGAAGAACAGATTTGTCCCAATGGCTGAGTGCTTTTCTTATCCCAAGGTCCCCCACTGCAGAATCCTGTGCCATTCACCATCAAGCACTGCACTGCAAAAGGACAAAGACAGCATGAGAACAAGAATCCATTTCACAAAATTCCCTGAGCTGCCTGGAGTTGGATTTTCCAATTTTTCAAAAGACTTTTGATCTTGTGGACAAAGGCACAGTAAGACTAAGGAGAAATTACAGTAGAAAGAATGAATTTAAGCTCCTGGGGGAGATTCTGATTGATAAATGCAAGAGAAAGTTACCTTCTTTGAAGTCCTTTGAAGGAGTCAATAGGTGTGTGGATATAACCTTCTTTAATTTAAAAAAGGCATCCAACAAGATTTATTATAAAGTTTTCAAGGAAGCTAAGAAGTTTTGAGACACGAGGAGAGGTCCTTACATGTTCACAACATTGATCAAAGAAAATAATAGGAAGTTACTCAGCTTTCTCAGAGAGTGAAGCTCCACTTGGTGATCTGTGCTGGAGCTCCTGCTGCTTCTCATGTTAAACAATGTAGAGAAGGGTGGGTAAGGAGGTGACAGCTTGCTGGAGGTGCTGAGTCATGCACAGCAATAAAGGTGGGAGCTGATTGAGAAGAATTGCAAAAGGACTTTATGAAACACTGTGAATGCAAATTATAATAGGACATGAAGTTTGGCATAAACCAATGTGCACAGGAGAAAATAATCCTAACCTTGCAAAAAGTGACATGCTATGATTCATCTACTACCTCTTAAATAGAAAGTCCTGGTGTTATAAAAATAGCTTAATAAAAATGTCAGTACAGAGTGCAGAAGCACTAATACCAAAGCAAACCAAACCAAACCCTGGCAAGTCAAATGCCAGGCAAGAAAACAGTGTGACACAGAGATTTATGCCATTGCAGGAAAATTACACATGGATGATTGATGCTAGTGGTACTTCCCAAATTCCATGTGTGTTAAGAGAGTAGTGGATAGAGAAAGCCTTTGAGAAAGAACCAGAGGTGTTAGCTGACTTGCCTCAATAGCCTTGTCTCAGCTGTGATTTTATGACAACAATCCCAGTGACAGCACTTGTGTCTAATCAATTGATTTGGGTAGGAATTATTATTTACAATCATACCACAAGCCCCAAAGTCACTCCCTCCTCTTGTGCTGGGTTATTTACAGCACACCACATATTCAATAACCATATGGGTTCTTGTCTCAAAATGCCTTTGGGCAGGACTCTGTCGTAACAGAGAAGAAACGACTGAAACTCTTCCCAGGCCTTGCCTAATCCACAATGGGCTGTGAAAGACAGACCAGGAATTAACCATGTGTGCTCTCTCCAAAGATAAGAGCCATGGGAAGTCTGCACAGCTACAACCAGAGCTGGAGCTGAATTAGGCTCAGCAAACCCACCTTTGGTGGTCGGTATGGCAGTGGGACAGGTTATTTCATGTAGTGTTGGACTTTCCCAGCAGACACAAGACCCAGGATTGTGGTCTCCATGAACTCAAGAACTTTATCTTGCTACTCCATGTGCCAGTGCAGCCCCTGTCTGATGGGATAAGCTGTGGGTAACCCACATGGGACATGGGTGAGACTGGACTGTCAAGAAGCAGCTGCAGAAACCAAGCTAATGTGCTTGAGTATCCAGCAGTGATTCATTAATGACTATAAAAGTTCTAAATATATGTTTTCATGTAAAAGTATAGGGCTTTTACATGGAAACCAATTTTCAGGAGAACATATCCTTATTTTTGCCGGATTCATGTCTGTTAACATTTCATGATCACAACTTGGACGCAAAAGGTAACAAAGGGTCACCTCTCCCTGATCTTAATGCATGAATCTACTTGCTTTTATTTGAAGATGTAATGATTGCAAAACCTTGTACAGAGGTGAAATAATTCTTGTTATCTTCTGGAGATTTACAGTAGCAATAAAAACAAATAATGGTCTTCAAGCAGCAGTGCTGGAGGTGAGGCTGCAAAACCCTCAGCGTGGGGGAGGAACAGGAGCTTTGTGAAGTTTGTCACTGGCATTTGGTCCAAGAAGTAGATGCAAGATACAAGGCTTGAAAAATGGATTAAGGTTAGACTGGGGCACATGAACAGACCACTGCTTTGTAATCACAGGGGCCTGGCAACACTTTGTTTTGGTTGAACAGACTCAATGTTTTCACAGCAGATTACAGGACAGACTTGAACCTGCTCAGCTGAGGCAGAAAGGGCAGGGAGGCTCCCCCAACAGAGGGAGATTTGTTGTCATGCTCTGAGTGACCTTTCTGTGACTTACAGACATACCTCTCCCCAAAGCCATCTCACACACATTATCCTCTTAAATTGCTGGGCTATGTCATCCTTCGGACACATCCAACAACGAGCTGCAATTCCTCATGCTTCAAATAGGGTGGCATCTTTTGGAATGGGGAAAACTTCCTTGAAAGGGAAGAGCACACCAGCCTTGTTCTTTACCAGGAAGCTGAGGAAAGCATGTCCCAAAGGCTGAAGAACAGCTCATCTCTTCTCCTGTTTGCAAGAAAGGGAATTAAGCTTGAGGCTGAAGTTCTCCCCTTTACCTTACAAGAGATGAGATTCAGAGTCCATGAAGTTTGTTTGACATGTGTACTACTTATAGAAATATTTTGATGATGAGTACTCAGGCATTATAAAACAAGTTTCCTAGCAGAGATGATGTGGAAGCTTTAAATAGCTACATTAATAACCAAAATTAATGACAAAGAAGTAAAAATGTCTGGCCCTCAGAACCTTCCCTGCATCCATTATCTACCCACTTGAATTTCTTAAGCACTGTAATTATATGAAGATGCTGAAGCCATTTTCAGCAATTTATAATTACCTGGCTCTATGCAGTATGATTACTTGACATGAGCATTGGATCAACTACCAAGAATCAGATCCTCAGATCTAACAAGTTATCAATGAAGCATAAATACATACACTAAAAATTAGAGTATGCTCATGTAAATTTATCTAGTGATGCTGTGAAATATCTTGGATTGATTTCTATACAAACTGAACTGTTGGGAAAAAAAGGAATTATACAACCCAAATTTACTGATTTTTTTTTTTTCTCAGTGGTAAACAAACAATAAATCTGCCCTTGAACTGAGAAGAGTTGTGTAAGAGGGAAGTAAAAACCTTGCTAGGGGCACAGTGGCTCCTTATCTGTCCTTAAAAGACCTCTGCTCCAGCCAGAAGCAGAAAACTGCCATTCTGATGCCAGGAAACCTCACCATAACTTGAAAATTCTAGAAGTTCTGTTCAAAAAGCAATTAGGAGTACTCATGCACAGATTAGCAAGGAAATATGGAACAAAATATATTACTTGAGAAGAATCCTGCTGACTTCACTCCTGTATCTTCTGGACTGCTCTGGATTGTATTACACCAAACATCAGAGTATCTTTCAACAAAATATGGTGCCACAGTAAAATGCTTTTTGGAAATACTCTATTGCTAAGTGCTTCTCAGACCTTTGGATTAATTAAAACCAACTGTCTTTCTGTGAAGGGGGTTTTAAAATCATTCCCAAGATCAGCTGTGCTGCTAGTAAAACAGGAAACCCCCCAAGAACATAACATCCATGGTTAGCAACTGGGATTTAGTAGGCATGACTTTACAAAGCATCTCTAATCTCATTATTTCCTTATCACCTGGTAATTTAGAAGGCATGTGGTTCTCCACATAAGGCCACATTCATCAGGTTTAAGAGGATGATCTCTCACTCAGGTGTTTACAAATCTGATGGAGATGTGCACCTACAGGAGCCTGATGGGACCCTCATGCAGAGATGCAATTACCATCACACCAGCGCAGCCTCACAGCCCCTGCCTCAAGCAGCTCAGCTCAGTTATCATTTTAATTGTTATAGTAGGATTATATATAGGAGGACATAAATAATGCAGCTCTTCCTGTGAATCCCTTGCCTTCTGCACAGGCCAAGGCCTGGAATTTCCCTGCAGCTGACCTGGGAGCCACCACCACCCGCTCAGGGCTGACTTGCACAGAGGCTGACAGGAGTGAGGAACTGGCAGTGCTGGAGCTCCTGGGTTTTAACTCCATGCAAAGGAGGCAGAGGAGCCCTGGCACTTGGGCTGTGTGTGCTCTCTGTAAATCATGGAACAGAACCTTTAAATTCAAGCATTATTGTGGGCTGTAAGAGCCCCTTTCTGCAGCACAGCAAGAGCTGCAGGGAGCAGCAACAAATGGTGATGGCATCACAGGAGGTGCCTTATCTGCCCTTACTGACACATCCCTGCTGGCACCTTACCTGCTGCAACCTGAAGTCATGCAGGAGTTAAAGTGTAACTTCTAGTTACAGAAATCCCATCCAAAGGACTCTCACTGCTACAGAGCTGAGGTTATTTTTGACAGTACTGCAGCAAACTGAAGGATGCAACACTGATGGTTAATTTGCCTTTAGACAAGCATTCTAGTGATTTTAAAGTTGAAATAATGAAACTTTATTTGAGAAAGGATTATGTCAAATATAGAGGATTATCTCTTATATCAAATTCAAAGCCAAGTGCTTCACTTTTCAACACAGACAAAATGAAGCATGGATGTACTTACACACACACCAAAAAAAAAAAAAAAGGAAGGGAAAAAACCCAGAAACCAAATCCCCAAAACCACACACACACATACCCACACCCCAAACAAGAAAAAAAGAGCTCAGTGAGGAGCTGAGCATCTCTCCTTAAAGGAATGCAGCGCTGCACAGCCCTGCTCTGGCCTGGCTTTGGCAGCAAAGAGCACAGGATGACAGCTCTGGTGCCCAACATCAGTTAACTTTAAGACACAGTCAGATGGCTCTGATTTTCACTGCCAGAACTAAACTTTATTTCCATGTGTATTACATACTGGTATTTGATGCCAAGTACATTAAAATTACTTTAACAGAGGATTTAAGTGAGGAATACTTATTCTTCACTAAACAAGAAGGAATGTAAAAACCTATAAGAAAAGAACTGTTTAAGCTTTGTTTTGATTTTGGCAAACCAAACAGTTTAAGTACTTTTCTGTTCTCTCCTCAGATCTTTCAAAGTACCAAAAAAGTATCTTTTTTTTTATAATCATGCAGCTGAAGAAAAAAAATAGTTTTACAAAATCCATTTCTTACGCTAAATATGGTTACAAATCAGAGTATTAAACACAAAATTCCCAATTCCTATTTTTAAATACAAATACTGTATTATATTATGAAATGGGGATAATTAAAATATATCAATGACTACAAATCTAGTAATTTAAAGCAAACAAACATGCTGTTTGCTTTCATGTGGAAGAATTAGGATATTGTATGGTTCAAGCACTGCAGTAATTTCTGTCAACTCCTTGATGCCCAGAATGTCAAACTGCCAAACACAAAGAGACAAGTGTTCAGGTCTGAATAGCACCAGGTGTTTTTCTTCCCCCCCCCCCTTTTAAAGTTATTAACATTTAATAAAATGAGTGACATTACAACTTTCTGAAAGTGACATGCACAACTAGAGAATTTGCTTTGAGTTTCCAACTAATAAGCTGAAAAGTTTTAGACAATACTGAACAATTATAATGTATTTCATGGAACACATGAAGACAGTGCTTCCACAGTATATCCTCAGTTCTCAAGTACAAAAATATCAGTTATGGGTAGTCAATAGTTATCAAAATTTTTATTGGTACAGAATGAAAGCAGCATTTACTTTATTGTTTTTTAAACCATACATCATAAAGTTCCCTAGTACACATGTGGAGGAGTGAAATAGGCTCTGTACTATTTACCTGCTACTGATCCTAAGGCCAGATTCAAAATCTTTCTGGGCCAAAACCAAACAATATAATTAATAGCTAAGGGAAGGCAGTTCCTCAGTGTGAAAGGTCAGCATTTAGAGTTTTACTAAAACACTATTCTTGAAACAATACATCACTTAAATGTATAATTACATACACTACAAGTGAAAAACAGGTTTTTATTAACAAGAACTATTGAGACTGGGCATAAACATCTTAACCACAAACCCTGGAAATATTATGGATGCCTTGATGTGGCCCTTTTTGGTGAGAGAGTAAGAACAATGAAGTATGGCTTTTCAATCTTCCTTTAAAAGCATGTTTTATAAAATTTTGTAGGCTTAAATTATCTTAGGCCTTAACATTTTCCAGTAACATCTACTAATTAGAAGCATTAATTACATCAGTATATTAAGCAATTGGCTGATAGCTGATCACCAGCAGAACAGGAACTGTTTGCTTTTGCTGTTGTATTTTTGTCTTTAAGGGAGGTACTTTTCTAGTGAGAGCCATCCTACAGTACTATCAAATATTTCAGAGGTTACTACATAGCTTCTCAAATAAAATCCTCAACAGTTTCATTTTCCAGCAGATACTTATATCAAGCATATGCAGAGAGCAAATACAATCAAGTGCAGACAGTTCAAAAGGATCTCTCAAACACATTGTTTTACAGTTACCCTCTGCAAAATAAAAGCCCCTCCTCACCCCAAACAGATGGGTGAGAAGGGGAAACAGGTCTGCCATTCATGTAGGAGTTTGGCTAGCATAGTTTTATTAAAGTTGTTAACAAAAATAGTTAAACATTTTTACAATTTAACATCCAGTCTGACAAAAGGCAAATCAATGAAAAAAATACAAAAAAGTAAAAAAGTGCACTACCCAGTCCAGTATTTTGCTTTAAATTCATGTCACTTACAGTATATGAAAAATAAACCCAGAAGTGTAATTACTTTAAAATACACCGCTTCCGTATCTCAGTATTTTACACATATATTCTATAATGGAAGAGGAGATCTCTTAAAAACTTTACTCTTAAAATATTGAGGTGCATATACCAAGTGGGATAGACTTGGCAAGTTAAGTTGCAGTAGAGAATCCTTTCAAATTTGGCATTTCACTTACACACCTTACTGTGCCAGCAAGGTCAGTAATACCTAAACCTTCTAGAAAGAACAGTAATTTTGTTTAATGCAGATTTACTAATACAGACAACTACAAGAAATGGTGAGGTCAGCAACTCTATGGGATCTTAAGGAGATACGAGTCCTGATTTAGTTGTCAAATGGAACAATGTCACAACAAACTTTTAAGGCCATGTTTTATTTGCTGATTAATGGACAAAAGGCAATGGATTCCCCCCCCACTGAATATTTTCTTGAAAGTCTGTGCTCATAAAAATTATGAAAAGTTGGAAAGACTTAATTATTGAAACTTTAAATATATTTTACACAATCTTGTTTGTACAAAAATACAAGTTAAATATAAACATAAAGCAATCATGATAATTTTATGTAAATCCATTTTGTGATATTCTGTTATATATAAAAAAGTTTCGCAGCTCTGTCTCATTTGTGAAAAGATCAATACCAGATTGAATCACTACTGGCAAAGGGCCCTAAAAAGCACACTTCAGCATTAAATATGTTTTACAAGGTAAGTACCATTTCCTGATTTCATCTTCTAAAGACTGGCAAAAGATAGGGCAGTATGTCCATAAACCAACAAATAATTTGGCTACAATGTCATAAAACACAAACACACAAATCTGTACAATAAACCAGTAGCTATGCAGTACGAACTAGTTACACACACATACACAGACATGGAATGGAACTCAGTGAGATGCTGATTGTAATTCACTGTTCTTCAGCCTGGCATTCTGTCTGACTTCATCAAATGAATATGACTTCGTTACCTTTCCATTCTTAAATACAGTGTGAAGCAGGTCCTGCAAGAAACACCGCTGTTTTAGCAAGAGGGATTTGGCAAACACAGGTTACACAAACTCCAAAGCAAGCACACAAACCCAGCCTGATAAGGCTGGAACTTTAGACTGTCAAGGTACTAAATCTTTACAGCTTTTTCTGACACCTTTCACTAATGGTTACACAGAAGAAAGGGCAAGGGCTGTTCACAGACAGCAGCTTTGTGCTCCTTGGTCCCTTGAGTGTGGTATCTGTACCTGGCCAAAGCAAAATACACCTTGCTAGGGCAGTTTGTAAGAAAGGTGACACACAACCAAATACAAGCCAATTATAGAGGTTTAAATGCAGTATTTTTTAACTCTAGGAAAAAATTAAATCTTTCTTCACGGTGCCTTTTATTCCTATATTTTGTAAAACAGCATATCAGGACAGGCTGGCACACAGCACACACTGGAAGGGCAACAAGCACAGCTGGCAACAAAAGTCAGCACAGCAGCAACACTGAGCAGTCCCTGCATTGGGTGACCTGTGCAAGGACCTGTGGCTTCAGAGAAATGGGCCCACAGAAGGGGACATTTCCCTGTCATTTCCAGGGAGCCCCAGAGCTGGCACCACACCAATGACCCTCTCTAATTTCCTGGGACCAAAACATTTTAATGAATCATTTCACCTGACAAAAATGAAGGGACAACATATTGCCTAATTTCAGAGACCAAGTCTTGCAGTTTGTGTTGAAGAGATTTCTCACCATTAGGTCCTTCCCTCTCTACATATACATCAATGTTCATAATTAACATATGTAAAGGAATATGTGCATAGAAAAAAGTTACAAATTTATATAAGATCTTTGTGACCAGAGCATATCTTCAGTGTGTGTAAGTCAGGTTTTCTTCATCTTGAGATTTTTCAGAGATCCAAGTTTTAGGCTTACAGTTATGTAAAGCAGTGTGCCTGGTAAGTACCCTCTGCCTAGCAGTACAAAAACAGCTTCTGTATACCAGAAAACTTTCAACTTCTAAAAGCAGAAGTGCAATTTGACAACTTATTTTCAGTCCTCTTAACTTGGGAAGAGACTCAACATGCAATTTAGTGATTCACTGTTGGACACTGAAACACAAGACATATCAAACTGAAAGCCTGAGATTGGCATAAAGTTTGTACTTATTTCATGGAAACAGCATTCCATTTTACAATTGTAAAGAATTCACAGGGAAACTGAATTCCTGAATCTTTAAAAACTGTGGAATTACTCTGCGTACAGAGCATTAATTCTTGAAGGAACTATTTTAAAAAAATCTCAGTGGGGAAGTAGAAACACATTTTAATTACAGCTGTAACTAAAGTTACACTCTTGCTAAAGCAGTTACAGCCGTTCCACCTTCACCAAGGGTCACTACTCAAATTGTGCAATATTGGCCAAACAAAACTACCTGGCCAGTATATATTAGGCAACACAGACTTTAGTTTTGAGGAGAAGTGGTAATGTTCTCGTGTTTCTGAAGACAAAAAAAAGCCAAAGATCTGTAATTATAAAGCCTGCATTCTACTGTCATTCTAACATTCTGCTGTTACCAAATTTGGTACTGAGGTCATTTTAAGGTAATAAAATGGGAATTGAACAAAATGACAGATCAGAAATAAATTCTGAAATTAAGTTATAACCTGCTTTATCTCAGTGTATTTTTGCATGAAGATGTTGAAAATTCCTACCTGTCCATACTCTTCAAGATCCCCCTTGCCTTCCTCCAGTGTCACATACTCCCCAGCTGGTGTCCTATGCAACGACAGCCGTCCTTTCTTTGACCTTTTGTTGGGATCGGCTACAGGATCTTTGAAGACATTTATCTAAAATGAAGAGGATTTTTTTAGGAGGAAAGGGCTTTGTGGGACCGAATGCAGATGCTGGTAATGTAACAGGAAATGTCAAACAGGTTTTCAAATGGGGAGGCCTCTCCAGAAAGCAGAGGGGTAGGAGCTGTGCACAGACATACCCCAAGGCCGTTGGTCACCACGTAACTACATTTGAAGGAACAGTTTAAGAGGTCTCTGGTTAGTTTCTGCAACAAAGCTCCACCAGATCCAAAGGCAATATTCTCAATACTCCATTTATTCTTCTTCATTCCCTCCACAATCTAATAAAAAAAAAAGAAAATTATGATGTAGTATACTTTTAGGCCATGCCATTTTCCCATAAAAATATACTACTTAAGCAAGATGCTTTTACAGACAATTAAGCCAACTAACATTCAGTTTCCAGAAGATGTATGCAATAATTTGGTCAATACTTGGGACACTGTCTGCATTTTTATTTACAGCTCCAGTGTGGAACTGGAAAGCTTTTGCTGTAGCACAATTACCAGGCCAGCACATATTCTTCCCAAACTAAGGTGGCACAGTGATGCAATGCCCAGGAAAACAGAGCTCTAAAGAAAATAAACTTCATGAGAGTATTTCAGAGCCTTCCAATTTCTCAGAATTATGGAAAGACCTGGAAGCAGAGCCTGTATCCTGAGAGAATGCAGGCATCCTGCTCTACTCCATAAAGTTATTCCCCTCTCTGAGCGATGACTTAAACAGGGCAATTCTCTGAAAATCTCATTGCACTTGCTGATTTTACTCTAGACAAAGATGGGAAATGAAAATACATGAAACTGCCCACAAGAGTTTGCTTTGCCACCTTCTCCAGCAGGTACAGATCAATGTGATCTGCACTCTATCAACAGTGGGGGTAAAAGTCACTGTACATTCCCCTCCACCCTGAATCTACCCTGACAAATGTGACATCATCTAGCCTGGAGTAATGGGCGCTCATTTAGTCATGCTCATAAAGGGCCAAGATTTGTTTCCCTGACCTGTTACTCTTATGACAGCCTGAAATGATGTTTATAGCCCCAGAACAGGAGTTCAAACTCTCTTCTTCTAACATTTTACTATCAAAAGCAGGTGAGAAAACCAGAGTGGGTGAGACAGCAAAGTACCATTCATCTAGGAACACAGGAAGGAGAGAAGCAGAATGGAAGAACAATCTATGGGGAAAATGCAGAGTTTCAAAATTCAGCATAGTCAGAAATCTGGTAATATTTTGGGCAATCTTAGAGTCCTGCATCAAGAAGAAATGCCAGAGTAACACTGAACAGGACTGCTTCAGGAGCTACTGATGTCAAGCTGCTTTTTTAAAAGACAGCAAAAGGCTCATCAGAGGGGAGAAAAAATGGAAAACACAATTCCAATATCAGACTGTAACAAACTGGTATTGTAAACAAAAGAGCACACCAGTATTTTGTTTATGCACTTAGTCACATGCAGACTCTTCACAGACACTCTCAGTATGAATGCCAACAGGACACGTGGACAGCAGAGCCATCACCTTCCCAGGACATGCTGGGAACACCTTCCCACTACACTCCTGTCACAGATTTCCCCAGGAGAAATCTTATCAGCGAGTTTCCACCATTCCAATGGTACCAACTCACTCAGCCTCACTGGGCAAGTCAAGCAAAATTCATCTCAAGCTCTACCTCCATGACTTCTAAGAGAAGTTCTCTTCTTAAGAGAGCCCTTTGAAAGCTTTGCATCCTGAACAAATGCCCTCTTAAATACATGACAGTCCTGTGGATTTTAGTAGTAGACATCATACACTCTCAGTGACCAAGAGCAAAAGGAATCTTTATTTTCAGGTAATTAGACTCTCCTGGAAACAGTTAAAAGAGGCACTCAGGGAACATAAACAATTGCAATTAATTAAATTCTCCTTTAAGTACCTCAAAGTAACTAAAGCTGACACAGGAAGGGTAAGAAATGATATTTTGTATACCTTCTACTTGAGAACAATGCCCAGTGGTGCCATAAGAAATGAGATTTAACTGGGCCTGGATATGGACTCTACTTATCTGTGCTGCCTTTTAAAGAGTAAATACAGGTGAACTCCCCATGGTTCTGCCCAGACCCTGAGCAAGCCTGAAGCCACGTGAGCTGCTGGCCAAGCCTGAGCCAGTGTGCCCTGGCCACCTCACTGTGCAGTTCCAAAGGCAGGAATGACACTGAGCTCACCTGAACACACCTGCAAGATAACAACTACCTGTACAAACAACATCCTACACCAAGGCCCGTGGTGCTGAGGCTCCATGCTAATTGATACCTGCAGGTTAACAGATGTTAGTGCAACAACAGCAGAGCTGGGCCGTGGCTGCTTAACCCTCGTGCCTGGGTGAGAAGAAATGTGAATCCCCTTGCAGCTCCTGTTCCTGCTCTCATTTACAGATGGTTTGTTCATCTCATGCTACCGGCACAACTCCTCACTTACTCTGGGTGAAGAACTGGCTTCGAGCTTTCTACTCCCTCCAGGGACTTCCTTAGTCTGGACTTCCCTTCCCCTCCTCACCAGACAAAGACCAATCTAAGCTGAAAGCCAGCTCTGACTGTACCAGTGACCCACAGCCAAGGCCCAAATATTATTATTACTTCCTTAGTTATGGAGAAGAGATGGCAAACAGCAGTGGTAGTAGGGAAGAAGAAAAGGGACAGATCTGAAAGAACTGAAGCCTCCCCCAAAGGAAAACACAAAAGAATTTTTTGCTTCACACTTTCAAACCTACACAGGGAGAACAATTCACGTGTCAAGGTTTTCACCAGCTTCCTCTGACCATTATGAGCATGACTAATACATGAACTGTGACTCCAGATTAGAGGATTAATTTTGTATAAAAATTTAAAGACATCTGGAAATTGAATGTTCAAAGAAAATCCTTTGAAAGTGTGGAGTTAGATTTGAATGATTTTAAAAAGTGAAAATGCAAAGAAAGCCAAAAAAGTTTCCTTACCTGTTCTACCAGCATCCCCTATTAAAACAAAGAATTTTAAAATCCAGTTTATACTCTGAGTTGTTTTCTATATTGTTGTTTCAGCTACTTTGGATAGCTAAATCAGACTATTGGTCATTACCCATTTTAGACTTCCCTACTGTACCCATTACCTTTCATCTGATCTGTAACAATAAATCATGCCTAGAATTGAAAGCTGATACAGAATACTTGGAATAAAAATCTTGCACGGGCTACAGGAGGGGGGGAAAAAAGATGGCCACAGTGATACATTTGTATTTGCTCATGTAAACTCCTTTTGGAAAAGAATCAATTATACTTCAGTGTTGGTTTGGTTTTGGTGGGTTGTTTTATTTTGGGTTTTGGTTGTTGTTTTAGAGATGTTTTAAAATGTTATGCTATTATACAATCTTCTAAAAGTCAGCATGGTAAAACCTGGGGTTTGCTGACATAAAAGGATGAAGACATTCACAATATTCAAATAGAACCAAAATTAGGTTGCAATATCATGGTCATTTTGCTCCAACCTAATTTGCTACTGTCAAATGAAAAAATGTCACTTTCCTTCCTGCCCACTTCTCCCAGCTCAAAACAAGGTTGTTTTCTTCTGTATAGTGCTGGCAAGTATTAGCCCCTTTCTGGGGTACAATTTAATTCACTCAACCACAAAAGTGATCCCCTTTTGGCTGAGCTGGTTTGCTGCTACACGTGGGGTCTAAATTGCTTTAATGACTAGTGGTTCAATGACACGAGGCACAGCAAGATTTGAGTCAGGAAGAAATGAGAAAATGCCACTGGGCAGCAGTGACCTGTGTGCTCTGTATGTCTTGGGGAACTGGATCTTCTGCTCTCTTATTGCATGTTACAGGTAGGTGTTTCATAATCAATTATAGCTTCATAAAGAAAATATATCAACAGGCAGATCACCTGAACAAAGGATTTCTTATTCTCCTCCCATTCTCTCCCATTAGCTGTTGCAATTGTTTTATTGCTGTATTTAGAACTTGGAGAGCAGAGCATTTTTCACTCTAGTGCAAACATTTAAAAATACTTGCTTTAATATTTAATTAGAATTGATGCCGTATGACATCCTTGAATTTGGTCCAGTATAACTTAGAAAAAGCAACCAGGGTTCCTTACAAAAAAGAACAGTCCAGTTTCTTTCCTCTCTCAACTCATGAAAATCTCAGCCATAACATACTTGCCTAACACAGCCATGAGCCCTGTTAGTTTGTTGTTCAGAACAAGCAGAAATGTTTTTCTTCTGTGTGGGTTTTGCTCTCTTTGACAGAGTGTCTTCCCCTGCTATCTAATGATTACACTCTGTTTCCAGCTATTAACCCCTCATGATTGTGTTATGTCAAGCATATTAGCATAGTTGTACATTCTCAAAAAGCCACATGGGACAAGAAAATAGAATAGAATTTACTTTAAAGGCCATTGGAGGGGGAAGAAAACCTGCAGAGCATGACTGCACTCCAGTTGGTCTATCAGATTACAATCTCAGTATTAACTGCTCTCTAGGGATCCGAGTGACAAATCTCAGTTCTGTCGTTGAGGTTCACATTATGTGCCCACATTAGACATGCAGATGGCTTCAGACTAACTAAAACCCAAAACTGAACTCTTGCTCATAATTTTGAGAAGCAGCAAAAGTCAGCTTTGTTGAGAAGAACCTAAAGATGTGTCAGTCTAGAAAGCTAAGACAAATGTCAATAAATTCAAGTAAAATTAATCTTAATTCCACTTATTTCTGGTTTTGAACTCTAATACAGCTGAAGATGAAAGACTCATGACAAACCAGACAAAGTCAAATCCTCTTCATCTTACATGCCCTTTGTCATCTGTAGTTACTGCAGTCTACACCTTTATAGCCATATTGTATTGCCTGGTATCTACCTCTAGTCAATAGTGGTGAATTTATTACTTATTTCAAGCATGCAGAATTTACTAAGTAACTTCTGTCTCAGTAAAATTGCAATTTTGACTCAGACTATAGCCTAACCTTTTACACATATTTCCAGGCTTCTCAACTCATCCTTAGTCCACTAGTTGCTCAATCAAGGAACTTGCTTTCCTTACCCTAGGTTTTAAAAAGTTTCCTTCAAAACTACACCTTCAATATGTGAGGACAAGCAGACTTCAGATACATAACTAACAAGCCAAAGCAGTTAATTACTGCTGCAGCACAGTGATCATGCAGTGTGCCTTAGACATCAATGAAATGACCAAACACTGCCACATTCTGATCTCAATGAGACTTGACAAGCATGATGAAAGCAAACAAAAGGAGAGACAGCGGAAAGGGAAGGCTTACAACAGGGGGATTAGAAAACGCCTTTTAGGTTTTTTTAATGCATCTTAATAATTTCCTGTGGAGTATTAATAAATTTGTTTTATGCATTATATCACTGCCAGTGTCTGGATGAAGGGCAGGGGTGGGGTCAGCAGTCTCTGCTGCAACCTCTGACTAGTTGTAACAGAGTCCAGATTAAATATCAACCTTATCAGTGTCACCCTGACACATGAATAGGATCTCCTACCTCTTGCAATGTGTTGATATCCACACCATCTCCTTGAATAACTCTGAGATATGGTGGCAACAACTTATAGCCTTTTGAATTCTCTGTAATGGGAAACCTCTTCCCCAAGATCTCCAACACCTATTGAAAAGTGGAAAGAAGATAGTTCAAAATGAAAATAAAAATCTGCCATTCCGATAAAGAAAGAAATTTCCACACTTGAGTAATGCTTTTTCTAAAAAATTAATATAAGTCCATCAATATACCCACATAAACATGCTCTAAATCTATCCACACACACAAAAAAAGCATGCCAGCCATTGTGGTGGATGCCCTTAAAGCAGTCACAGACAATATGGTCTTTAAGAAGTGGCACCCAAGAGCTAATCAGAACCATGCTTCCACCCTTTCTCCCTTTGCTTGTCGTGACTTTTTGTTATTAAATGTGTCAGCTGAAGATCCTGCTCTTCTTTTGCCCTCCTTTGAGATGGTGGATGAGCGTTTCAGTTTTTTATGATTTTGTAAGCCACAAATGGTTAAAATGAAACACTTCAGCTAGGAGATTTTCTTATCAGCTCTGATAAAGATCATTCAGAGTTCCTATTTGTGATACGCCACTTACCCCAAAGGGAAAAAAAAAAAGTGTTAAATCTGCATAGATCTAATTTGATAGAGTAACATTGCCTCAACCTTCTTACTTGGACAGTGGTGACAGTTACTCAAATTCAGAGGTATCAACAGCTTTTATTATGAAACTGAAACAATCATTATGCTTTCTAAAGAGCAATAAGGCAAGAAACATTTTTCTGTGTGGACTCTGCCACTGACTTAAATGCACATATTATTAAAGAGAGAAGAGGGCTATACATGTATTTATAGCACAAAAATAGTGAATTACATTAACATGGGATGCCAAGATACCTAAACTTAGCAGTAAGAATTGTTATTGGCCTGGCATTTACTAGCACTGAAGTGGTTTCCCATTGCATTTCAGTGATAAAAGTTTCTCTTTATAAAAGCATTCCAACATCACTACATCAGCAAAACTGGTAACTTGCAAAAAGCTTCAAGAACCATATGCAAGAATGGGATTGATGAAAAACAGGAAACTATTTGGACTGCAAAAGAGTTTCCATATATATACACTGAGGTGAAGTAAACATTTACATATTTCATAGGTCCCAATCAGCCAGCATCAAATACATGCAATGAATACCAAGTTAGAGCCTTATACATTTGCTAGCCAGTCATTACAAAAACCCAAACAATTGCCCTCCCAATCTTGTACAGAAATGGCTTCAAGAAAGGATTACCTTTAGAACAGTGTCAAGGGGATTCCCAGAATCTGGTCTAATAATAAGTGGTGCCTCTGGACTTCGGGCTTCAATTATATGCCTTAGGTCATCACCCCATATTTTTTCACAAGCATTGTAAATGTCATAGCTGTCACTAACCACAGATACAGGCACTGAAGAAAACTGTGTTACTATGTGTTCAAAAGCATCTTTTTCATGATCTTTTCCCCAAGCTGTTATGGTACTGCAAAGGTAATTGAAAAACTCACATTAGAATTGCATTTACATGTCATTCTGTATTTCCTACCAGCAACAGCTCAGGGCAATGATAAGCAGTATGATTACATGACAGCAGAAACTATGTGCTTATCAGCTCTGTGTTGCATGGATTATAAATACACCATATACTAAATCAACAGACTTCATTCAGACAGTTAGGGAACTACAGAGGCAAGAACAGAACATCTGCTCTGACAACTTCATGCTACAAAATGGAAAGTCGAGAACGAAGCACCTCACCATGTGTTAGAAAAATCTAAAGAAGGAAACAGAATTTATTGTCTTTTTTAACAATGATATAAAACAAATATTCTCACTTATACAAACAGTCCTCCAGAGGAATCTGAGAGCATTACCCTTGGTACAAGGCCACAGGAGAGCACATAAACCAGAGCTGCTGAGAGGAGTAGTAAATTACTGAATGCAGTTGATCTGCAGTAGCTGCTCAGACCAGCTGACATAATTGACTTTAGTAACTTGTGCGCAAAGACCTAAAAATGCTCTCATGCACAACATAAGAGTCAGTGGGCATTGAATTTTTACCTTAAAATTCCAGCATTATCTGCTGTGTGGCCAAGTCTCAGATCATGACAGCAGGGAGACAAACAAACTTTATTTCACAGAGGTTGGTGCAGTCTCAGAAGAGCCCTATGACATGCCAGGGCAAGCACCATGCTCACAACACCACCCTGTATTGGAGGTTGTGGAACAGTAAAACAATTCTGTAAAAATTTGGGCCTCTTGCATGAGACCCTTTTTGTATTAACATGGAGAGGGTGACTGCAGTCACATTTGGTGGTGCAAACTTTAGGCAGGGCAGTTTAAGCTCTCTGCTCTAATGCCACCACTTTAATATCCTGGGCAAAAGACACTTGATCTTGACTCCACGTGTCTCTTGTTTCATTACACAAAATGTTATAGTAGTTCTGCTCTTCAGAAATTTTAGACAAAAACTGTCACATCAATTGGTCAGGCAGGAGTTCTAGAGCAGCACTACAACAACGGTATAAAAATTTCTATGTAGAAGTGCTGCTTTAAAGGTGATCACTACCCTACAAGGGCTATTCATGTAAGCCTTTCTTGCAACCCTAAGTGAATAACAACTATTTAAAAGCAACAGTAAATATTTAACTGGGTTTTGTGCTCACTGTGAAACACACTAACAACCTTGTTTTATATTCTCATTTCAGTGCGTAGACATGCAACTGAAATTCAAGGATTTGCATTCACTGCCAACCTTGTACAGGACATGGATTTGAAAAAAAGTAAGAGCTCTCTCTCTCAAATGTTTGAGATCAGTTTCCTTACACTTGAAAACTCATTCACCATTCTTAGTGATACAGCAAGGATTTACCATTACAGGTTACACTGATGGGAAGCTTGAGAGCAACTGCCTCTTCTGGAGGGAGAACATGGACAGTGAGAGTCCAGAACTGCAACTCAGAGTTTGTCAATTTATGATTTTATATTTACAATAAAATTTGAAGTTCATAACTTGAATCCTCAATATCTATAGACTATAAACCTTCAAGCTTATTCTAAAAAGACATTGATAAGAAAGAGTTAAAAACATTTAAAATATATTTATAGCTAAGAGCAACCATGCTACTTATGTGCCCCTAGAACATAGAGAGGCACCAGTACAGAACTGCAGCTTCAACAGCTGGATCAGTCATGGCTAATACTGTATGTCAGGATACACAGAGGGGTAAGAAAATAATTACATTTTGTTAAGCTATTCTTAGAAAGGCTTAGACTAGTATCTTACCTGTGTTCAGCAGCTGGAACAGAATATCCTGGAACTGGATCTTTTGTACCATAGTACTTTTTAATTAATGCAATTCCTGCTACAGTGTCTGTTCCTTTGAAGTTCACCAAGTGAGCTGAAGCTCCTATTCCTGCAGTCTGAAGAGGATGCAACTGTCAGTTTCCATGCCAGATACAGAAGCCTCCAGTCACCACCCAGCACTAGTTTGTAACAGCAAGACTGACTCAATTCCCACTTCACCAATATTCCCTTCATTCACTTACACTGGGAAGACAGAGAAAACCTCTCCCAGTCCAGTGCTCAGAGTTCAGACATTGTATCCAAGCCCTCCACACTTAGCCCAAACGCAGTGCTCTGTGCATTCACAACTTCAGGGCAGAACAGGGCCACAGAGGTTAACAGGCATCTACAACTCCTCATAGCTAGGAACAATCAGACTTTTCCAATTGTCAGACAAGCAGTTTTACCTCTTGTGAAGAAACTCCTCTGTAGCCAAAGTCATGCAGTTTATATTCCAGTCCTTCCAAGCTGCCTGAAGTCTCCAGCAAATATTTGGCCAAAATCTTTTTCTGCTCTCTAGAGTTTGTAGCCACTGTGATTGGGTACCATGACTGCACAAGAATTGTCTAAAACAAAATCCATCATATTAGTTGCATATTTGTTTAGAGCATGACGATGCCCAGCTGGCGTTTATTCAGACACAAAAAGGTCTATTTATTTTCATTCCCTGTTCAGAAAGTACTGATGCCTCTAACAGTTTGCTTTAGGGCTTAAGTAATTAGCCTTTATAAGGTAGGCAAGGCATTGACCTTCTCAGGAGTTATCACTAGCAAGCCACAGACACACAGTTCCCCCATCCTCCTTTTTTATGGATAAAAGTACTGCTGTGAACTTCCTGTACAATTATTATGATCCCTTGCCAGGTGGGGGAAAAAGGTCTATGTAAGATGACTACAGAAAAGAATTAAAATAGAAAATGAAAGTTGCCAGAGATTTCCCATAAAGCAATACAGGATTCAACATTGAATTTAAGTGCATTAATATTTACTTAGAAAAAAGGTGTTAAATTTCCAAAACTTACCTCAATCCAATTTGTGAGCCAGTAGCACTCTGGATCTGTGTTTTCTACTGTGAAAAGAACATTTCCTCTGGGAATTACAGAGCCTTCAGGAACAGCCTTTATTTCTATGGGAAGATGGCCATCATATTTCTGTGTAAGGAACAGTAATGTTGTTAGACAACAGGAAAGATTAGGGCTTACAGCTCTTTTATTTAACTGCAATGGGTAAAAGGCTATGAATGAATAAAAGCTTTCTTCTTAATTTCTTTCAACTCTAAAAATAAACCCACCACTCCAAATAAATTTAAAAATCTATATTTATGAAAAAAGGACAAAAATACTATAACTTAAAAACCAGTCTCTATCAAAACAAATGATGGTTATCAGTTGTATTCCTTGAGCAAATTGTGCCAGAAAAGCCTAAGCATTCTTTAAAAATACCTAAGTTCTACCCACAGATTGAGAAATAGTTACTACTCATTTTCTTCAATGCTTTGACATGTAGTAAGCTAAAAAGAGTTTAGCTACTATTAGTACTTTTTTAAAATTCACTAGTTTTGCTTAGTATGAATGTGTGCTTTGTTCATTTATTACAGCAGGATCCATTTAATAACTATTTTAGAGAATATTTTCATCTTAATTACTTAAACTTCTTAAACATGAAGTCTTACACTGGAGTGTCACTCCTTTGTCAGTCTTTTATCCCCAAAGGACTAAACATTGTGTAAAATATGTCTTTTGAAAAAGAGTAACCCGCAAATAGCAACTCTAGAAGACTAATTGTAACTTTCTGAAAGAGCTCTGCAAGCTGTACTGGCAATACTGAAAATGTTTTGGATGGTAATATATTTTGACAGAAAGCTTCCCATGAGATATCCTGTTAAAGGCAACAAAAATTGCACCAGTTCAGAGAAATTACAGATTCATAAGTAGCACCAAAACATATTCTCCAGTACTCAACAGACATCAGAAATCTCTTCTATCTTACAGTTAAAAAGTTTATTCAAAAATGTGATAACCTGAAGCAAACTGTGTTTATATACCACACAGGGTCTAGTACCCAGATTTGAAGATAATAGATTAATGAAAGATAACAAAGCCTTCAAAAAGGTTCAAAATAATTTATTCATGATTCAGTAAAGGCAAAAGTATAGTTTAACGAAAAAAAAGAATGAAAAGATTTCAAGGTTGCTGTAGCTGTTGATTTTGCCCATGGAAAAAAACTATATGATCATACCATAGCTCTGTATTATTGCTCTTTGCAAAAACTTCGGATTGACTTGACTTGTACAACTCAGGACTTCCATCTCTATCACTCATCACTGATTCCTGCCAACTTCCAGCCTTCACACCTGCCCATTATTCTCCAGGAAATCCTTTTCTTTCTTCCAGCCCTTCACCCTATCAGTATTTACCCATTCATTTACTCCCAAGTACAAACCGATAGGTGAACATTTCAAACCCATCCTGGCACTTCACTCCCACAGCCACTGCACCCTCCACTTTCCCCACCTCACCTGAGGCACTGAGCTAGGAAGGAACAGTGGCACTGTGTGAACAAACACTGGAGCTCAGGGAGCAGGAATTCTGTGCACAAAGGGCACACCACACAGACTCAAAGAGTACCTACACTTCCACTTTGAGAGCCACCAGCACATGAGATCCAGACAAGAAAATCATGTTTGGGTTTTTATATATATAAATACAAACACACACACTTTTAATAAGAAAACCTGACAAAGGAATAAACATACACAGAAGGTATGCAAGAATGTTTGTTTTGACTAGAACAAAAGTTGAATGGACTCAGTCAAGCCACATTACAACTCAGTGAGGACAGACATGCAAAATTAAAAGGGTATTAATTCTGTTTATCCAAAGAGGGATCAAGCTTACTTTAACACAGATGAAAGCAGTTCACAACGTACAATGTAGCTTAAACACGAATATGGATTGAATTGAAATTTGTAGTTATTTGAACTGGATGCAAGTCCTCTACAAACTTCTCCATAACCCTCTCTTAGAAAACTTAGGCTTATTTGCCTTGTTGCCATTTGCAACACTTAGTTGAAAGTCACTCTTCTCTTGCACACCTATGGTCCACCCCAGTGGCAGGATGACATCAGATACATTAACAAAGAGATGCCACCATAAAAGTACATACAATTAGGGTATCCAGGGAAATATAAATGCAGAAGACTAAAAAAGGGGCTTTCAAATGCCAAAAATATGCACTCACCAAAACCCACAATGAAACTAAGCATTTAATTACTCTGCAGAGATTAGTACAGCTCTGATGAATGCTATTAGTCTGAATTTGCTGCTTTTACAGAGAATAGATGTTTGCGATTACTCGAAGTCTAACACTTTTTAAACAAAAGGGGAAAAGGATAATTGTGAAAAGACTAAAGTTGAAAGGTTTTGTGTGTCAGAAATGCTCAAGCCTTGTATTTTATAATAAAATTCAATATTCATATCTCTGAAAAATTTACAAAACAACTGAACAAAACGTGTATTTTCTTGAACTATTTATACACCCAAGAAGTGGCAATGCTTTCTGCATTAGAGCAAACACTGTAATGACTAGTTAGAGAGAGAAATGTAAATGATGCAGGCAAGCACTGAGTGCTGTATCACTCATGGAGAGCTGCCAACAAGCCCCCACTCACTCACAGGAGCTGGCTGGCAGCAGCCACAAATCCTTATTACCTGCAAAGCTGTATTTGGCATCTGAAAGCATGGAAATTACTTTTCTCTAAGGAATTACAATTATATGATTATTCTTTGACAGCTGCTACTCCCTGTACACTAAACATGAAAAGCTAAATTTATCCAGTCTTCACTATTAAGATTAAAAGGAGAGACTGCCATATTTATTCTACTGTTGATTCAGAAATCCTTCACAATGATCTCCAACTATTTTTGCGATTTTTTTTACCTCTAGAATATAGTTCCATCCCTTTTCATTGAAGACATCATCTTGAAAATGCTCCCTATATACTTCTTTGGCTTCCTTGATTTTCTCTTTGGTCACCACTTTACCTGGAGTTTCAGAAAGAGATTAAAGCTTAGAAACTTGAAATATTCATCAACTGATAAAATAAATAACAAAAGGTTCAGGCACAGCAAAGTTACTTTGCCTTCAACAGAGATATGAAGGAAACGTCAAATGCAGAATGCTTACATCATATTTTAATTTATTATACAGATTAGAAAGCTCAAGAAACCATGAGGGTAAAATACACTTGTGGTTTGCAGCTGACTCAGGAAAATTTTGAGATTGTTACTCTTTTATGACGGTCAAAAACCAGTCAAGAAGTTGAACAGCAGTGCTTTTCACAGAGGAATGTGTTGATTGTGCAAGCTGGTACATGCAGCAAGGACATATCCAGCACAAGGGTTAAGCTGTGCCATTGCAGAGGGAATCCCCATGGAGGGACTTTGCAACCAACCTTTGACTGACCACTTGTGCTTGGAACCAGCAGAATAACCACATTACATGAATAAGCATGCTGCTGGTGTAGGGCCAGTCATCTACCTTAGAGAACAACCCTCAGATTGCTAAGGACAAAAGAAATAAAAATATCCAGTGTTTTGATTATAATGACATTTCAGTCTTTGGTGGAATTGGCAGAGATGTTTATTAGATCAAGACAAAACCACACGATGTATGACTAAAGTTTTCCTTTACAGCTTGGCAGAAGGCAACAAGCACTCAGGTCAGAACAGGTGATATTTGTACATAAGGCAAAAAAAATCTTGAACAGCACCAAGGAATTTTCAGCTGTTACTCCTAAAATTATCAGTATAAAAATCACTTTCATATGTCGCTGCCATACTCAACGATCTAAGCTGAGGGCCATTCAAAATTTAAGGAAAATTAAAATTTAAGGAATTTTGAAACCATTATTGGTTTACACAGTAAACAAACCAGCAAATACAAAACTGAAGTTAATGCTCAAAATGCAAAATGTATTTTCCATCAAATCTTCTCTCTGCTTGTGACTATGCACAGCTTTGGTCTCTCCATTCATTCCAATTTTGCCCACTGTTGCAAAATGAATACCTTCTCATTTTTAATACACCACTGGCATAAATAAAGGCAGTAGAGAGATGTCTGAATTAAGAAGTTAATACCAATTTATGAGGGTGGATAACTTTTTTCACAATCACGTAAATAAGGTATTATGCATGTCACTACTTATGGTGTATCAGGATAACCTGGAACTGTTTCAACTGTAAGGTTACAAGCTTGAGAAGAAGTTAGACATTTAATTAGAGAAAAAGTTTTACTGGAATTTAAGACAGTTACCTTTTAAATATTTATTCAGAATGTACTGTAAGCCATAAAAAACTGTTTCTTCATATTTCAGTTTCTTTAATTTGGAATTTTCAGTCTTCTTTTCACGACATTCAAAGTAGGAATATACCTTGCTTGTGTTAGGTGGATATTGCTTGTAGTGTGTAACCTACATCAAGAAAAAATTCAGTAAGAACTCAAAACATCACTACAAAGCACAAGAGAAATCATATTTGTACATTAAAGCTTAAAAGTAACTCGCAGCTCTTCTGAACTGTGGTTATTTATCCATTCACATTCTACACAAGTATTTACAGAATTTCCAGGTTTTTAAACACACTCAATTTTCAGTTCCAAGGACTGTCTTCCCTCTGTTATTCCTTGCTTCTTTATCAAGTCTTCTTTTCCTGAGGTTAACCTCCCCCTCCCCTGGTGACCTGGCTTTGATTGACTGGGAAAGGCACTGGCTGGGATTTTAGGAGCAGCACAGAACACCAATGTGCCAGGGCAGGTTTTGATCCACCACACCATGTCTAATAGCTACAGGAAGCACAAAATTCCATGCCACTACCAACACCTGCTTGAATCTGACTTCAGTTTTGCAGGCCACCGTCCCACAGCTCAGATAAACCCACCCAGAATGAAGAAGGCAGTGGCAATGGCCTTTACCCAAATGTGCCATTCCCCATGAGCAGAGTGGGTCTCTCAAACTCTGGTTACACCAAAGCCAGTTCACAAACCTGTTGCTGTCAGTAAAGCTGCTAAAATCTACCTGAGGTTTGTGCTTCCCTACAAAGTTTGCTAAATGGGCTTTTTTTCAAAATTTGAAAAAGTTCACATAAAGGAAGCATGAGAAGTTGCTGCCTGTGTGTATTACATGAAAACTGGCCACAAAACACACAATGTTATGCTGAATTCAACTATTACAGCTTTTCAGAGCTCCTGATAATAAATTTAGCCAGAAATTTACTTTGATTAATAACAGCATTTGAAACAAGTACGCTCTAAACACCTAAAACCTTAAGCCTGCAAAATTTCATCTCCTAATGTGTAAAAAGCAAAGTCCATGCAAAATCCTTAATTCCATACTGAACAAAAAGAATACACAATGACAGAAACTTGGCACTATCAATGTTTAAATTACAGAATACACAAATCAAGGTAAAGTACCCCCAAAGTTGAAGGTATCAAGAGTTTTCTTAAATTATGATGGGAAGTCTGTGAACAAGTCTATACATTCCATAAGGAAAAACCGTTCCTACAACTGAGAAAGCAGCACTGTACATCAGAACAAAATTCAAACGGTTGGGAAATCCTGTGTGAATTTTTTTCAAACTCCATATTTACAAGTTAGAGTGTCAATCCATGATATGTTTCCTGCTGTTACTTACTCAAAATGACCTTAAAAATTTGTTTCTAATACCACAAGGAATTGGAAAAGTGATAGTTTTACTGTTTCTTCCTTCTCGTCCTGATATTTTTTAAACATATCCCTGACATTCTCAAATAAAAATATTTGAAGGATGCTTTACCTGTATTCCTCAAACTGTACATTAAAGGATTTTAAAATTACAGTTTCCCTTCTCCTCTCAAATGTCATTTAAATTGAGTATTTGACTCAGATTGGACAATGAACTACTCAACTGAATTTCTGGTTCTCCTATACCAGCACAAGGCTGTTATCGTTGTGTTTCCAATGCTGCAAGGAAACATTCAAGGAAGGTCAATTTAAAGATCATTCCATTGTCTTTGCTTGTATGAGGTTTACAAGGCCAATCAAATAAAACCCAAGCTTGTCATTGCACGTTTTATGCCCGGCCTTCAAACAAAGCATGGCACCACAGGCATTTAATGGAGCACAAACCTCTTCTGTTACAATTCCACAGCCACTCAAAAGCAGAATGCCTAAGAGTAGCAATGCTAGACCCAAAGACAAAACCTGGCTTTTAGATTTAGTTCTAGCTATTAATAAATGTCTCGCTTCACAAATTATAACATGCCCTTTCTAGCTCTGTGCAGAACTTCCAAGAAGTAATCACACTGCCAGCTCAAAGAAAACTCTCTGCATATCATCACATTTAAAGGAAAATAAAATCCCTGCACAAAACAAAACACACACACCCACCATCCTTTCTTCTTTACTATGGAGCAGACAAAAATAGGCTCCATTTCACTCCATGTCTTTCTATTGAGTGGGTATATGAACACACACATATTGTGTATGAAATTGTATTGAATGCACTCTAAGAAAAAGATCCTGTAACAAATCCTTAGAATGTTCATGCACTGTAAAGACGCAGTGTGGAAACTCCTCCCCTCCCACTGGTGCCACCAAGATAAGTTACAGCAACCTCATGAAAAATTCTGCTCAATTTTACAACTGGTACTGGACTTTTGAGTTTGTGATTTCAGAGCAAAGGCTCAACACAGAGCTCAGCAGCTGCAAGTGTGCACAGCAAATGTCCCAGGACCAATTCTCCACATGAATATCTCAGTTCCTTGTGGCAAGCTCCAGAGCAAAGCAAAGCAATGCTGCTGTACTCATCATAACAGTTCGAACAATGAAAACTATACCTGCATGAGATGGGATACTCAGGTTTCCTTAAAAAGTTTATACAACTTACCAATATGGGGAAGTTACTGAAGCCAACACCTACATTGTAATGAAAATCTGAATAAAACTCACATCTTTAAAATATATTAGACTTTGACAGTGTCATGGTTTGAGCCTGGCACAGAGCCAGTGCCCCCCCATGAAAATGCCTCACCCTGGTGTCTGCTGTGAGATGTGACCAGGAATAAGCAAAACAGGCTCTAACTTAAACATAAAGAACACTTTATTACTTAAACTACAGGAAAATAGGGAAAGACTATAAGGAAAAGAAAAAAAAAGAAATTGAAAACCTTACAAAAAAAAACTTTCCTCCTCCCCACTCCCTGACTTTCCCAATCCGATACATTCTCCCAAATCAACTGCCCAGCCTTGGCCCCACACTTTAGTATACTCAAACTGCAGTTCATGAAGAGGAAAGGAGTCCTTCTTGTTCCATAGGCTTCTCCTGGAAACACACTGAAACCTCGTGTGCTTCCTTGTCACTTCGGCACCGCCCGGAAAAAAAGTCCTTTGCCGCTTGTGACATCTTCCTTCCATGCCCAGTGCTCTCACCACTGACGGCATGGACCAGAGCTGCTTTTAGGGTTGTCTTTCAAGGATGCCTTGTCTCACTCCAAAAAGGCACAGTCTCTGCTTTGGGACATCTGTCCCCCCCATATTTTTCCAACCCCCTGGGGCCGGGGGGTCCTCACGAATGAACCCTCCTGGTTTTGAGGCACTGCCTCCCCCTAAATGCAGTCTGTGTCACAGGAACAACTGAGTCCATGGCCACAAGAAAAGTCCAGCCAAAAGGCCACTCCAAATCATCTCTCCCCATCCAATCATCTCCACGTTCTTCGGGCCAGGTCCTTGTCTCATCTCATCTCTTATCTCCCTTCTTATTCAGCTTCGAGGAGGATTAGCATTTTTGCAAGGCCCCAATCATGAAAGAAAGGGTTAAAAGTTTTCAGTCTCTGTCTATCTCAGAATGCTGGTAGAATGCTGGTACTCCACAGGTGCTGCTGCTCCACCGGCCAGGCTGCCCTCTTCCCTCCCCTTTCTCCTCCTGGGCGGCTGCTATCACATTCAGACGCCGGCTCTCCTCTCTCTCCCTCCTGGGGGGGGGGAATGGCTGCCCGATGTCTCTTGGGGCTCCCCCACCCTTCCATCCTTGAGAGCTTTCTCACCCCCATCTCTGTCCAGGCCCCGGGCCTACCGCATGGCTGCCCTCCCCCGCCCAGCAGCAGCGGCTGGGCTGGACGGGGGAGAGATCTGACCTCTTCGCCGCGACGTCCCAAGAGACCGTGCCAAGGGCAGTGCCCTGCTTTTAACCCCTGTGTATTCTCGGAGGTGTGTCCAAACCCCACTGGCTACACCGGGTGCCAGTCTCAAACCCAAAACCTTCATTGGTTTGACCACAGCTTCCCAGAATTCCCACTCCTTCCTGGTCAAACCACCACAGACAGTTCAAAGGCATCTCCTCCTGCTATATGTTTCTCTCTGTCACAATGGTTACAGGCCCAAATTAACTTAGGGTGCACAGTGCACCCACTGAGCTGGTGCCACCTTTTCTCATTGCATTTAAGTACATTCTTTTAGGGACTTTATTCTAGCTCTGCTTTAAAGCATGATCACAAAACACTGTGCTCTGGCTGCAAAGCAGAACTTGAGAGCTGCAATCAGGATGAAATGCCAACAGATTTATCCTCTATATTGCATACCTGGGGACACAGCTCCTCCTGACTACCTTGCTGACAGCTTCAACCTAAAAAAAAACTCCACTCAAGTTTCTCAAGCATTGCATCACAGGTTTAGCTATCTTTTCTGACATAAGATTAGATCCTAACCTGAAAATACATACTAGCTAGTGTCCAGAAGATAGTTACTCCTAGGGATTAAAACATATATGAAAGTTTAGTGTTTGACAGAAATATAATTTTATTGATTAAGTTGCTGTAAGTACTTGAAGGAGATAAGGAACTAATTTTGCAAGTCACATGTGTAGTATTCAATTATATTCTTCACACATTAAAATCTATTTAAACAGTGAAAATACACATCCCTAGCAATTAAAATATTTACATCTGAGCAAACCTAACAGCTATAATTTTAAAGATGCTTCTTTTGACATTCCACAAAGTTGTTACTTTTACCCACAAATCTGAGACACCCTTTTAAATATTACTCAATATTTAAAGGCACAATCACAATCTTAAAAGTACCACACTTCCCAACCACTGGCTACTTGAAGGGGGCTTATAAAAAAGATGTGGACACACTTTTTAGCAAGGCCTGCAGCAACAGGGCAAGGACTGATGGTTTTAAACTAAAGGAGGGTAGATTCAGACTATATATAATAATTGTTTTGCGATGGAGTTAGTGAAACACTGGAGCAGGTTGCCCAGAGAGCTGACAGATGACCCATCCCTGGAAACACTCAAGGTCAGGCTGGATGAGGCTTTGAGCAAACTGGTCTAGTTGGAGATGTCCCTGCTCACTGCAAAGGGGCTCGACTAGATGCCTTTGAAGGTCCCTTTCAACCCAAAGCATTCTTTGATTTTGTTATATAGGTGTGTAAGAAGTTAAGCACAAGACCCACAACCCCTGCTGAGTTATCTGGCCATCTTTTTGCTCCCAAGCCCTCAGACAGGGCACCATACTGATCAGGAATATCTGCCCACAAGATGTCACAGCAGCTGACTGTATTAGCTGTCATTTCTAGGCTTCTACATGGGGGAATAATGCCCATCTGCCACAGTGGTGGCCAGGAGGCTTGGCATGTAGTGAAATGCCTGGTGGTGCAAAAAGAAGTGTGGAAAAAAGGTCAAGGTCCAGGAGTGGGAATAGTTCACAGAAGACACAAAGAATGCAATTGAAAACAAAACAAATCAACAAGAAAAAACCTGACACAACACTAAAAGGCACTTGGACAATGAAAACTATGCTTCAAAAAATGCCTGATCTTTGCTGTCTGATGAAGACTTGCATCTTTCTGTATCCTACAGGAGAGTAGAAAGAACAACCAGAGGCAATGTACAATATTTGATATTAAATTTTATGTGACTTGAGAGATTAAGGCAGTATTGATAACTCTATGCTTTCAGTTAGGGGATGACAGAAACAGGACTTGTACAGATAAGTAGCAGTGACTATAAAGTCAGTAGGAAATCCCTTCTCTTCAGGAAGAAAAAAATCCCTAACCAACAAACAGAAAAGCAAACAAAAGCCTCTACTGTGATTAAGAGACCCTTACAAGAAAACAACTCTCCAAAGTATCTTCAAAGGCCTTTTGATGTTTAGTTCAAAGGCTGTGGTTTAGGTTTTGTCTATAAAACATATGACAAACAGCTTTGGCACTACTACCTACAAGATTATGTACTATGACTGAAATAGAGCACTTTTATTCCAGTTGTGATAGCTCCTTGTTTAATTTAATGCAAATAAAGGTATATTCTGCACAAAGAATATTTTCAACAAGGACTACATCTATTTAATTAAATCAAGGGTTTTTTTGAGGAAAAAAAGCATGAACCACAAATTGCATTTAGATCATAAAAAAACTACCCCAAACATTAAGAGTTAAATTTTAAGAAAAGGGAGTTAATGGGTATTCAACATAAAATAGAGATGACTGAAGTAAACACTGCATTTTTCTAAGCCAGATAAAAAGATATTTGGCATAAAAATATAAATATTCTTACAATCTACAAGCTTTGTTGTACAGGATATTGTGACAAATTTACTTTAAAAGGTTATTTAAGCCCATGTAATTCAACCATTTGAAAATATGGGAAAAACAGATAAGACATGAGAAGTCAGGTGTGGCAAAAATCTCCACTGGTGGTAATTCCTGATGCTCCCCTAGGCCAGATGCCAACATGAACCATCAGAAAGATGCTTCCAAGCCCTGTCTACAGTGGAGAAAGCAAACCCCCAAACATTTACCCAGCATCATCTTGCCTGCACTGTAACTCTCATGTGACAAGATGATACCAGTTCAAGTGAGACAGTATTTGAACTTTCTGGAGCTATTTTGGAAAATCCTTAGTGCTGAATGAGTACAGAACAACCTGGCCACTGCACCCATGGTGCCACAGAGCCACAATGAAGACTCAGAGGGACAGGAGGCAGGTTAAGCAGGAGTAGCATGGCCTGGGCTCGAGGCCACTTGGCCAGGACACTGCAGGCTCCCTGTCACAGGGGCCAAAGCACAGGCTGGGCACTGCACTGCAAGAGACATCTGGGGGGTCCTCACCCCCAGGATGCCTTACTCACTCCCAATGCCTTACCCAGCTTCTGTGCAGTGGTACTGCTGGTATTCACACCAGGGAGACTTCTGCAAAGACCCCAAGACTTCCATGAGTTGTGGTATTACATGTTATTTACAAACATCATGGAAAAAGGCCATGGATGCAATACTGTTTTACCTACACCTTTAGGAGATTTAGCCAACAGAGCAGCTAAAAGCAAAGTCTGCCAACAACCTACAGGGAAAACAGCATTATTAGCAACAATAAGGAGATGAAACAGGACTTAGAGCAGTCTCTTTCCCCCTATGAGATATACCTCACTGAGATGAGGTAATTAACAGCAGTGATAAGGCATTGTGACCCTCTTCAGGAAAAAACCCAACACAACTGTGACTAACAGTTACATTCAACAGGGATGCTTTGGCAGCATTCAAGCAATCATAGAAGGAATCCACACCACGACAGTGGAAATGAAAACCAAACCAAAAGCCAGTATGGTTAAATGATAAATTTATTTGAACAAGAGAGGAAATGCCAGAAGAATCAATCTTTAATAATTCAAGAGAAAGGGCATCCAACAGCAGCAAGTAAAGTGCAAGGCATTCTTAAGTGAGTTAAAAAAAAAAAATCTAAGTCAAGTAGAATCTTACTATTTTGATTACACAAGCTTCAGATTACCATACGGGGGAAAAAAAAGCTTTAGAGAGACTCCAGGCCCTTTATTAGAATGCACAGGATTGAGACAATGTGCAAGAACCAAAGTGAGAACATTGGGAGATATCAGCTCTTCGGAGATGAGAGATAAGCTAACAGAGGTTATGGCTGAATGATGACCTTCTACCACTTCTAATGTCTCCATATTTGAGTTCATCCATCATTTCTTATGTGCGTATTGAAAAATAAGAGGACAAGAGGTGAGGAAAAAAGTTAAGAGACCAGTCAGTACTATGAAAAATAAGGAAAGCACATGCAAGCAACTGAATTCCTATGGAAGCTGCACATTACAGCAGAGATGCTGTACATGACCAGGTCCACATTCATTTAAAGCACAAGGTTAATTGTAAGCACTAGAACTAAATGTGTTCTAAATTTCTCAGACAAAACACAGAGCTTAAAACCAGCCACACTTTGCAGCTGATTGCTTTACCACTAAAGACTTTCATGGTTTTTGCTGTGGTTTAACCCCAACTGGCAACCAAGCCCCAAATGCCACTCATTCACTCCTCCTAGTGAGACGGGGAGAGAATCCAAAGGGTAGAAGTGGAAAACTCATGGGTTGGGATAAAGACAGTTTAACAGGGAAAGCAAAACTTCTCTGCATGTAGGCAAAGCAGAACAGGGAATTCACTCATCACTTCCCACGGGCAGGCAGGTGTTCAGGCATTCCCAGAAAAGCCGGGCTCCAGCCTGTGTAGCATTTAGTGGGGAAGACAAATGCCACTACTCCAAACGTTCCCCCCTTTACTCCTTCTTCCCCCAGCTTTATTCACTAAGCCTGATGTCATGTGGTATGGAATATCCCTTGGGTCAGCTGGGGTCAGCTGTCCTGGGGTCCCCTCCCAGCTTCCTCCTTGCTGGTGGGATGGTGTATGGGGCAGAAAAGGCCTTGACTCTGTGCAGGCACTACTCAGCAAAATCAGAAATATCCCTGAATTATCAGCATTGTTTTCAGCACAAAACCAAACCATAGCCTCATACCAGCTACTAGGAAGAAAATTAACTCTATCTCAGTCAAGCCAGCAGTTTTACATCCAAGACTATCACAAAAGAGATGACAAAATGTATTATGTTTACTGTCTACATCTGTCACTAGTCTGCTGTACTACTGCACACGCTGTGGTAAGTTTCCCGCTCCTTAATGAAAAAGGAAAAACATTTACTTTTCAACAATGAAAGTTGCAGTGGTTCTAGAAGGGCTGCTTCCCACTAATTTAAAAATTATCTGAATACTGTACAGTTGCAGTGCTCCTTTTGAGCAATGGTGTCTTGGGGTTTGTAACAGGACCATGTGACTGCAAATGAAAACTTGGAAAATTACGAAGCTAGACAGTGTGAAGACTGTGTCTTACAAGAGTGCTGAGCCAGATGCTTCCGATGCTTTGCACTGGCAGAATTACAGGAGATAACACTCACACTCCCACCACAAGATTTTAATTAAGAAAAAAACAGATATATGGGCTGTTGCACAGAGTATTTTGCAGTCATTACGTACTAGTCAAATCCAGTAGGCTAAAGAGTACTCATGTTTCTTCCTCACATACCTCTAGTCTTCTAAATAAAGAATACACAGGCTGTCAGAGCCTAGAATAAACACACACTCACGTGAAGGGCTTCAGAACTCAGTGCTCTCCTACATCCACACAGAGTAAAAAGTCATCTGAAGTGACAAATACTTAAAATTCAACATGTAAGGCATACAGAATTAAAACATACATTTTGGGTTTCCTTGAAGCATCCAGAAAGAAATTAATTCTGAAACAGATCTCATTTACAGTCCAGATAGCAAGTCAGCTCCTCCTAAGAGGTAACTGCATGGCAGCTTATTATAACTATCAGCTTAATTATGAAACATGCCAAGCAACAGTAACAGATCTAATTGGCAAAAGCAAAATAAGCTATTATTACTGCAGCAAACAAGGGTCAGTCAATAGCAGCTCATGGCCCATCCAACCCAGGCCTGGTCCGTGCCAGTCACGGCTGTCCTCCCACTGAACAGCACGGCTCTGCCAAGCTGATCCTCTCAACACAGTTTCAGACTACCTATACTCTGCAATATTTCTTGCCTGTGCAGAAATAAACAAATATAGGCTAAACAGAGCACTGGGAATCACAGAGAAAGAAAATGCAGAGGAGGTGTGTCAGCAATGTCAGACGAATGAGGCACTGAGGGCAAGGACCCTTTCACTGGGGAAGGGCAGAGAGTGAACAGAACCCCACTGTCTCAGAGGGACAAGACTGCTACAGAATACTGTATAATGTATATACAGCTAGCTGTATAGATGGAGCTGTATAAATTGTACCTTGCTGCAGACACAAGACTAAGACATCAGGCAACAGAAACAGCGATTTTCAAGGAGCCAGGTGATAGCCCCTCACTTGCAGTTTTCTATCAACAAGGATTTTAACTTCAAATAATTCCCCTTTTCAGTAATACCAAATCACCAGTAGAAAACTTCACTAATAGAAATGCCATTGCTCTAGTGCACATAAAGACATTGAGGTTCCCCAGATAACACTGCACTGATGAATCTCTTGAGAGTCTCATGATCAGAAGAATTAAAAGGACTGCTGTTACTTATCAGCATGTTGCACACACACTATACCAAATGCCCATGCCCAGACTCTGAGGGGATGGCATATAATTCCCAGCATACAGGAGGAATTATACTTTTGGGGTATTTGTAAAAGCTTAAAAATACAGAATAAAGTACACAGGAAGAAGAATCTAAGTGATGTAAAAAGATTTATCCTGTTATTGGGCTTAGAGATAAACTGTATAATTTGAAGCCCAGCCTCAAAATCCTGGAGCACTTGTACAATTGAGTAAGCTCCAGTCTATAAGAGAAGCTCAGTTCTGGAACCAGTGGATATTCACCTACTGGGAACTACTCCTGTCTAGGAATTCACTTTACTACTAGCAATCAGCATGATACTCAGCATTTTTCAAAAACACTTGAAAGATTTTGAAACTGAGTATTTAATAATCTCCATTGTTTAAGAGGAAATGTCCTATGATGCACATGCAGACAGGAAAATAGTGCAGGAGGAGGGGAGGCTGGATAGGCTCTCAACAGACAAATCTCTGCCTACTGAATTACTTTGTTTCTGAAACTGTATAGGCACTAAATCAGTAATGAGTTGTTTTTTTCATCCCAAATTTCCAAATGCAGCAACACAGCACTGGGACACTGGAGCTAGTAATCAAACTAACAAGTTGTGACAGACACGACCCTGAGACGCCACAACTTTTTTATTGATGGACAACTGCCTAAGCTGGGGTTGTACCACTCACTATGGTCTGCATACCATATGGTGTTTATGGCATTTAAACCTGTATGGCTTAAGTACCATACAGGTGTTTATTTCTACGTGATTTTTGTCATCAACATTAGCTTGTATGGACTGGCATCTACAGCTATTAGATCACCATGTAAACTTGTGATCCATGTTTTTTATCAGTCTAAATGTTATGTACAGACAGTTCTGCATACACAAACAGATGCTACAGCTGTGGATACAGCAGAACTATCTAAACAAAATAAAAAGAAAAGCAAAAATTCCCCAATCAACCATCACTGTTGTTTAATCGCTAATAGGAGTGTTTGGTAACTCCTGTAAAAAGCTTGACATTGCAAACTACGAGATATTTTAGTGCAGTTTTACTGAAAGTGCTCTCACTAAGTGAGTTTCATTGATTGGGAAACGCCAGTATCATCCAGGGAGCAGATAAGTGATGTTTGCTCATATTACCTAACAAGATAAAAGCAGCTACTTGTTTAAGCATTGTTCAGAGACACTGCATTTCCTAAGATTTGGAAAAAAGCATATGGAAAGACAGACAATTTGAATAGCCCTAACAAAGCAACTGAGGGGGGCAACTGTTCTAAATATAATATAAAATGCTCCTAAGCTGCCACAGAAAACCTCATCCAAATTCGGTTTTAAACTGGGAAAAAAACCCTAAAAAACACCTCAGGCCTTTATTTGACCTCTTTAAGACGTCTACCACTCCTAGAATGTTACCATGTCATACTATGAAACAGCAAACAAAACAGAAGCAAACTGGTTTTATGTCAATCCAGTGTGCTGAACTGCCACCAATCCTTGAGCACACCCAGAGAAATTAGAAAAAGTAGTGTAGATACTCTTTTAACCCAGGCCTGCAGTGTTTAATGTGATTAGTCTCAGACATGGAAAAAAAGTGCATCTTCCATATTTGAATAAGTTAGACAACAAACACTTAAACCTGGTTCATAAAGAGCACTGTAGTCAGATTACACCCGGAATGGAAGCAGCTTTGCAAGCCCTCAGTTGCAGCGACAGGATGCCCTGACTGAGCTGCTCCAAGATTTATCAGCATCTCCCAAAACACCTTCCCACAAACACCAACAACAGCTGTTAACTTTCTTTATGTCTTGATGCAACTTATAGTATTGATAATAATAACGAAAATAATAGTAATAGCAATAATAATATCACAAGTCAGCAACTACTGAGGTTTGTACCTTAGTAGTTACTCAGTAACAAGACCTGGTCACAACATAGCTTGTTGTGATCTTGTTGTTTGCTTTCTCAATTCCTCCATCCAGAAGTACCCTCATGCCTGAAAACTCATCCCAGCATCCCAACGCTTAAAGAGCTAAAACACAATAAATGCTTTACAACGACAACCAGGACTGTTACTTGTAGATTTGTTTACAACAACCTCGTGGACACTGCAACGCAGCTGCTGAAGGAAATAAGCGATCCCTGCAGCCTCGGAGAGGACGGCCACACGTGTCCAGCCCGGCGGGGGAGTCACAGGGGGGCTGTGCCCAGAGCCTGGATGCTGAGCGCTCCCATGAGCGCGGCACAGGGGCAGCTCCGGCCCGGGCACACGGGCTGCGAGGCACGGCCGGGGCAGGGAGCTCCGGCCCGGGCACACGGGCTGCGAGGCACGGCCGGGGCAGGGAGCTCCGGCCCGGGCACATGGGCTGCGAGGCACGGCAGGCGCTGCCGGGGCACAGAGCACCGGCGCGGGGCGCGGACAGGGCGCCTGCACTTTGTCACCGCTGTCAGCCCCGCTATTTCCAGGAAACGAAGGGAGGGCCGTGCGTGCGCCTCTCCGCTCTAACCTCCACCTTGCCGAGCCAATGTGACACCGCAGTGCCCAGAGCTAAGCACGGGGCTGGCGAACACGGATTTTGCGCCAGCCGGCTCCCGGGGCGCGCTGCATCGCCGCCAGGCGCACGGCCGCGGGCAGGAGCGGAGCACAGCGGGAGGGACGCGGCGCGGGAGAGGGAAGGAGCGGCTGCCCCGCGGCAGCGCCGTGCGTGCCCTCCGCGACCCCGGCCGGGGTGGGGGCGGGCAGCCCGGCGGGGCCGGACGATGCTCGGGGCCGGGCGGCCCCCGCCTCCCGCGTGCCCGCCATGGCCGCCCCCCGCGCCCAGAGGCGGCGGGATGGCGGCGCTTTCACTTTCTTTTCTGGCCCCGCCGCCGCCCCCAGGCTGCGCGGACCCCGGCACCCCGCGGGCAGCGACTCGGGGCTGCCGGAGGCGAGAGGGGCACCCCCGGCCGGGCCTGCGCCGTCCCCCCCGCACCGCCCGGGTGAGGCCGGGCACCCTCACCGGCGCCCTGGGGGATCTCCCGGCCTCGGCCAGGCAGGCAGAGGCCGGTGGCGGCGGGACCGGCCTGGCTCGGCGCCTCGCGGACGGCGCGCACCGGCGGGTCCGGTGTCCGCAGAGGTGACCCCCTCTCTCCCGCCCGGCTGTCCGTGCCCACCTTGTAGGAGTCGGTGGCGAGGAGGATGTTGAACTCGGCTCCCGCCGCAGCGCACTCCATGTCGCCGAGCCCCGGGAGGCGCCGCCGCCCGCACGGACAGAACCGGGCTCCGCCGCCACCGCTGGCGTTTTGAGCGGGGGGAGCACGGGGAGAGGGGGCGGGGCGGAAACAGGGGATCGCGGCCTGGGCGGGCGCGCGCGGGGACGCTGATTGGTTGGACCGCTCGGCCACCGAGGGCGGTTCCCAGACGTCACGGCGAGGGGGGCGGGGCCGGGGCGCCGCGGGGGCTCCTATTGGTCCTGCCGCTGGCCGGTGCAGGGGGAGGGGCGGGCGGGGAGCGTCCCGCGCCGCACGTTCTCTTTCATTGGGTTTGGGCGGGGCCGGCCCGGTGACGTCACCGCGCGGCCGGCGGGCGCCCTCTGGCTGTAGCAAGCGGCGCGCGCTCGGCTGAACGGGCGGTGGGGCTGAGGCGGGCGGGGGCGGTGCGCATGCGCAGTGGGGTCCCGGTTTCGGTTCTCGGCAGCCGCGGTTTCGGGGAAGGGGAGGCGGCACCGGCACCGGCACCAGCCCGGGCTCGGGGGGAGCCCCGCCCGCACCAGCACCCGCACCCGCTCCCGGCCGGGCCGAGTTCCTGGGCAGCCGCTGCGCTCTGCGGTCCCTTTTACCAGCGCCTGGGGCTGGTGCCGTGTGGGGAAGGACCTGCCGGCCTTCCCGAGCACCCCCATCTCCATCCACCCCCACTGCCCACGCTCTGCACCGGCTGCCTCCGTGGAAGAACGTGACACTTTTTGACAGAAATACTTCCGAGCATTCTTTACAGTTGCTGTCGATCGGGGATTACATATAAAATTACACCTGCTTTCCAAACAACTTACGTTGTTGTTCAATCATAAACAAATCCAAAAATTGTATGTTGTATCCATAACATCCCTGTGAGCTACATTAATTTGATTACCCTTGTGAGTCCCGGTTGACCTCAGCATGCTCTTGTTCTATGTCATTCCATGAGAGAAAAGCAGTTTTATAAACCAGTTTTATATATATAAATACATAAAAATACATATACCTTGCCCAGAGAGGCTGTGGGGTTGCCCTTGCAGGAGATGTCCAGGAACCATCCAGTCACAATCCTGTGCCATGTGCCAGCTCCAGGCTGACCCTGCCTCTCAGGGAGCTTGGACCAGACACCCACTGTGCTCCCTTCCTGCTGTACCCATTCTGTGATCCTGGAAACTACTTTGCCTTCTCTGGAGGGAAAGGGTTTCCCTACAACAGGGAAAGGTCTGTGAAGAAGTTAGAAACATTAAGAGACTCCATATATCAGGAGTTTCATGTACACTTCCCTCTGCCATCTTGTTTGAGTGCTGTTTTTCACCAAAATATAAAATTAGCAGTGGTAATTGCTGTTATTGCTATTAGCACCATGAACTTGCAACTAATTCTTGTCTTGGATGTTCCACTTGCTTTTGTTCAGTCTCATGGACACAGAACTATCTTCTTACCATAACTTCCCCATCAGAGCAAAAAAAATTGAAATGTCCATTTTCTTTCTAAGGTTTCTCTGTGGCTCTTCCCCTTTTATCTCTGCTTGTTTGTTGCTGCATAGACAACCCAGTCTGCTCTCTTCCACTGGCAAGACTGATCTAAAAGTGCTAGCTAGTTTAGAAAGCTGCTGTACCTTTTCCACATCCTCCTTAAATAAAAAAAATATTTTTCTGAAATTGTCCAGACTTAACCCTTCCTTAGTTCCTTCTGACGATTCCTTTTGTGGAGTGTCCCATCAATGTGGCAACACAGTCATGTGATAATTTGAAATTATCTTTATATGCAAATCTCCCATGTTTTGTCACAAAATTTTCTTCTGTGGTGTCACATCAGGACTTTGTCTGTGTTATTGGTCCATATAATTTTTAAGGTGAAATCTCTCTGCATGCAAGGGACAAAGCCTATTTTTTTTAAATTCTGCTTTAATATAAAGCTGATTAGTAAAAAGCAAAAGTTATTTTATCAGATCAATCTTTTATCTAAACCTTAGCAAGAAATTGGAAAAGTCAGAAAAATACTGCAGGTTTTTTGTTTTGTTTTTAATTGGCATTTCTCACTACAGAATTCTGCTGATATATCTTCAAGCCTTCAATAGAATAATTAATGATGATTTGCTCAGACAGAATTTTTGTCAGCATCTTGTTCTCCCTCCTGCTGGCTCTTTCTGGTGCCTTACGTTGTGCCAGATCTTGAATAATGGTTTAATTTAGCTCATATGAGCACATCTTAAGCTGTATCTATAATGAAATTTTGTAAAGTTAGAGCATTTCAGAATATTAATAGAAAATGGTACTATGCTAAACAGAACTATGTTAAATCACTATTGGCTGGTGAGGAGAACATATTTTAAGTTTGGAAAAAAATAAATAAAACTCTTGCGGCTGTAGATGGTGGGAGTACTGTCACAATGCTGAAAGGGAAATAATCCTGGAAAACTCAAATACTTGATTTCTGTGCTGTATCTGTCCTGTATTATCTGTAAAACTGGCTTTGGAGTGTTCAACTGGCTTGTTGAAATCAGGATTTGCAACATATATGGGGCTTAACTTCTCCCTCCAGAAGGAACCACACCAAGAAATAATGTTCTTCAATTTAAGTGTGAGCTCAGCTAAATTGTTTCTGATACCATTTGCCTACAGACAGAGGTGAGGTTGTTCAACAGTTATCCTCCAACATTTTCCTTTGGCATGTGAGAGATTTTTAGAGGCACTTGTTGAGATATTTTTAATAAATGGTCGCTTTAATAAAGTCATATTAATCCAGGGATGTATTTTGTTCCTCAGGGATTTCTGATAATAAATGATGCTCTGTGTAGCAGAATTGTGCACTCAGCATTTTATGTATATAAAGTCCATAATGTGGTGCTGTATCTGGAGGAGAGCTATCCTGTAAATGTGTCCTCAGGCTGATGTCTTAGGAAGTATGCAAGGACAGTCAGATTAAGATGGATATGACACCATATCCTTTCTTCACTCACTACTGCAAAACTTGATATTTGTTTAATCTATCAGTGAGAGTCCTGTCACCACTGCATAGAGGATTGCTGTGACTGGAATTTCTGCACACACCATGATTATGTTCAGGGCATGAATTTTCCTCTCTAGTGTTTCTGGTTTTTTTTCGTTGTTACTTCTGAGCCTGAGCAAATCCCCTGTGCTCCCTTTATTTGGGTGATAATTCCAAGGCATATTGACAGATTGAATGTCAACATTGTTTCTTAATGCTGTTGTTTTTCTTTTCAGATATGCTGGCAAAAGGGCAGAATTTTAAATGTGCTTCTTTGTGCTTTATTTACTTGTGGTAGTGTTTAGACTTACAATTTTTGCAGCAGGTCCCTTGGTGCCTGATGGCCAGGTGCTGCCTGGTGCAGCTGGAGTTTATCAGGTATCTGTCACTTGCCACCTTGCTGCATTCATTCTTTGCTGTGAAGCTGTAAGGAAAACAGAGTGGAACCTGTGGACTCTTTCTTCCTCCAAGGCTATACTCCTTTTATCCTTTCTAAAGCTTCCCATCCTACACCATTCTGCAACATCTAGTTGTGTTCTTGTAGTGTTCTTTCACCTTGGATACTTGGCTGAGACTCCAGAATAAATCAGTGCAAAATTGGTTAAAATCATTTAAGCAGATTTTAATGTGCTCGAGAATTTAATTCTCTTTGCTAAACCATGTCCATCAATAGCCCTGTTAAACAGTATCCCAATCACAAGGAATCACAGAGAAGTATTTTATTTTCCATAGAAGTGAATAAATATTTCTGGCCTTCACATATTTGTCCATTTTTTGTGCTTCTGAGCGTGACTCACTGCAAGTCAGCTTTTCTCTTTTCTTTATAACTTCTTAAGAACTACATCTGGCCCCCAGGTCAGTTCTCTGGAAGCCAATGCCAGTGTTTCTGCTGGCACTTGGATTGGTAGACTTCCAGACATGCTGTGAGCCTTCTTGCCTTGACTTTTGGAAGAGGCAGATTTTAGATTATGGGGATGGCTTTGTATCACACCACATAAATTGTTATTTCTTATGCATTGCATAACCAGTACTGGGGTGTTTGTATGTTCTGCAAAGAGTAACTGAAGTTCAGTCCCTTCTTTGCTCAGAGTATTGTAAAGTTGAGATAGCTTGAAATTGCTGTCACACAGGTGGGTGAAATGCCACAGGACATGCTGAAAATGATTGTTACAAATATGCATTACTGGTTCTGAATTGGCACTGTGAATCCAGCACAATTTACCAGTTTTGGGTGTACTGAGGTGCCCTCTACCAGGAGACACTCAGGTGGACCTGCTATTTCTTTAGTCCATGCTGGGGTCTCCTCAGGAGCTGGGTGTCACAGAGATATTTTTCACTAAAAATCCTTTCTTTAGGATTTTCCCTTCTGGGAAGCTGAGGCCCCAGAAAAAGAATGTAAACAATGGTTATCTGCTGCTGTGGAATGCAACAGGTGGATTTTTCATTGGGCCATCTTGAACCTTTATAATTATTGGCCAATCAAGGACCAAGCTATCTCAGACAGAGTCCGAGAGAGCTGGCTTTGTTATCATTCTTTTCTATTCTATTCTTAGCTTAGCTAGCTTCTGAGGAAACCTTTCCCTTCTATTTATGTTTAGTATAGTTATAATGTAATATATATATATATCATAAAATAATAAATCAAGCCTTCTGAACATGGAGTCAACATTCTCGTCTCTTCCCTTCACCTGAAAACCCCTGTGACCATGGTCACACTGGGTGACAGGTGAATGTTGCTCATGGGTGTTTGAGTGCATCTGTCCAGCATCAGCTTGCATCAAGAAGCATCCTCCTGAGCAGGAGCTTGCTGATTCCAATGGGGATTTATAAAGTTAACAGTGCGAGTCTTGCATTTCTGGATTTTCTTGGTTTTGTGCTGTGGCTCAGATATCCAGTTGCATGGAGCTGGCTTGGGTTAATAAAGCTGGTTCTTTATGTCCCAGGACATATAAAAGTGGCAAAACCACTTCCTGAACTGATACCAAGCACTGTGTAATGTGGTTAGTGCAGTGCTGTACCTGAGCCAATAAACTTTGTAATTGAAACCTCTGAGCTGGACTGAGTGTGTCCCTGACACAATGTGCAACTAAAATAAGCCTCTGCAGCTGGTCAAATGATGGCTGTGGAGTGTGGGATGCAGTGCAGGAAGGGAGCTGACAGGAATATTAGATTCAATCACCTGTACTTTGTCCACACACCGACATTCCCAAACATCCAAACAGCTGAGTTTCTTTTCATTTTGACGTTTCTTTTCCTTTTGAATCAAATCAGCACAAAGTATTTTCTCTGCCTCCCAAACCAACTACCCTCCACTTCATAAGAGTGTTGAGTATCAGCTTGGTCAAATAAAGTAGAGTTCATAAGAATGAATGCCTTTAGCTTTTACAGGAAAAATAATGAAATATTTCCAATACATTTATTTCTGAATTCAGATATACTTCTAAATTGTTTCTTCAGCAGTGTTTGGCCAATGCAGAATTTGTGATGTTCTGTCACAGTGTGAAGATTTTATTGCTGTTTATCTAGAGTTAAGTTTATAATTTAATCAATGTTTACTGCTCTGGAGTAAATACTGAATCCTCTGGAGCTGAGACCATTTCTAGTTATGTATCTGTTTATCACCTGATGTGTGAGAGCCCCTGCACTAACACAGCTACAGCAGCAACCACAGTGTCTGCAGGGCATAATTGAGCTTTATGTGATGGAGGGATCAGAGGCCTGGAGCTAAACTGATTGACTTTTGTTTTGTATTTCACAATACACAGTGTGTATTGGACTGTGGGACAGACACACACTTGTGTGTCCAGGTGAAAATACAAGGTTTCAACACTTCTGCAGCACATGTGAAGTTCAACCGAGCTGCCGCAGTTATGTCTGAGGATCAAATGCCACCTGTCCAGTTTATAAATACAGAAGATGACTTTCTAATGATTCAGGTCTCCATTTTCATTCTAGCAAGCTGAAGGATCGATTTTCTTCATTTGATTCATGCCTTCTGTGAAGGAGAAAAAAAACCAAAACCAAAACCAAAAACCAAAAAACGGAGCTCCCAGAAACACCAATTTTCCAAAGTTTCTTTTTCTGAGGAGTAGACAGCATGGAAGATTATACATATTTACTGATTGCCCAGTTTTGTAATATTCATGCTGGCTTTGTAGAAGAACACCTGAAGCAAAACAAGATAAATCAACACATTTGTAAAAAGCAGTAGAGGGACAGACAGTGGGCATTTTGCTACAACCCATCAGTTAGAGGAGTTACGGTTTCACAGTTTGTGACATCAGCCACTGTCCTCACATGAACTTCTGCCTTGAACTGTGTTTTTCTCTGCTCAAACACTTTCTAGTTCACCCTGATCCTGTAAAATGCAGTGGCATTCTAGTGAGCTGCTACTGACTTTAGTATACTCAGGATCTTGTGCACTGTGTCTTTAAAAAGAAGGGGAGAAAGAAATTGAATAATTTATTTATGCTCACTAAAAGAATTTTATGGAGGGCAAGCTGTACTATACAGACAGTGTTCTGACCAAAAAAATATCACAAGGTTACAAAATTTGTTGCACTACAGTTTTAAAGAAATGTGATTTTTTCCCCCCTGGTGTCCTTTTTCAAAAGGAACTGTGAGGTTTATCAGGGAAATACCTTGCTCCTGTTGTTCCTGGGGAGAGTGAATATAAAATGATAGGGATTGGACAGAGCCCCAGGCATTGTCCATTCTCATAACAGTGCATGACAGATTACAGTTTGACTGGGAGACAAATCAAGACCATTTCAGTGAGCAAGGGTGTTTGTAGCGTGGCTGGGGCTGTGGTGCTGCATAAGGATGCAGTGCTGTTCTGCTAAGTCATCCCAGCTGCAGGTGAGGAATCCCAGCACACAGATGCAGGATCATTTCTGCTCCTTCAGAGCTGCTGCACGGAAATTGCTGCTGGACTGAGCCATTCCTTGGGCTCCTTCTGTGCAGAGGGGGAAATACAATTGTCTAGGAGAATACCTTTAAAAACAGGGACATCCTCCTGGAAATTTATAGGTTTGTATTTTATTGCTTCTTAAAGTAAAAATGAAGGGAAAAGATTTGTCTTTAGAATATTAGCCTGAGCTGATAACAGGCAAAACCTGCCTTGGGTGCTTAAATTTAGGATGTTAGCAATCTGTTGAATTGAGCAGGATTAAAATTGGTGTGTTTGGTGAGTAAGTGCAAAAATGATGAAGTTATGTCTAAGTAATTTTCAGAGCTGGAGGTCTTTCTCTTTGATGTCTCAAATATAAATAATCTCTGAAAACAAGTTGCTGGGCTTTTGTGAAGTGGTCTTACACAATATTTGCACTGCGCAGGTCACTGTGGCTCCCAAGATCTCAGTGGGCTGATTTACAGGAAATGCAGAGTCACTGGAGCAGTGGACACTCTCCTAGAGCACCGCCCTGCAGTCCTTACAATGTAGATGAGGTGTAGGTTTATTCTTGGCCTTTTTGCAGAGCCAGTGCACCTTTAATGTTCCCCACAGAGCCCAGCCTGGCTGGCAGCAGGCACAGGGGCTGGGGCGCAGAGTGGGAGCCCTTGCACCGCCCTCTGCTCTGGGGCTGCTGCTTGAACACGTGGGCAATCTTCTGCTCCTGCTGTCCACATGGGGAAAGATTGCAGCTGCATTTTGTGAAGAGCTTAATCCCATTAGTGTGCAAGGAGCATGGCCTAGAAATGTGCTGAGGATGTAAGCAGAGGAAGGAAGGGGCTGAGGAGAGGCAGGCGCTGGAGCAGTCGAGCACACACAGAGGCACCAACAGGCGTCGAGGGCTCCCTGGGCTAAACAAGGCACCTGCTCTGCTGCACAGTTTTCTGTGAATGCTGCATTTGGATTTAGCTCTTTTTCTTTCTATTAAATTCTACTCTGTGTTGGAATGCATGAAATAGAAACCTCTCCAAGTCCCTCAGAGAGAGAAGGGAATGCAGGGCTTGAATTAGAACCTCTAGAGAAGCTGAAATATATAAAGCTACACAGATATGAAATAGAAATGTAAGTTTTAGTTTCAAGTAAAGAGAACTATATCTTAAATGCCTTAAGAGACTCTGTTAGCTAGTAAAAGGCCCTAAAGGTCAGTAGTGTTATAGATACAGATTATAACACTGGCTTTTTGCAAATATTAAAATGGATTTTATATGTGTAATGTAAAGTAACTTGATTGTAAAGATATTGTTTTTATTTCTCTTGTTAATTAAGCTTAGACATAGTAGTGAAATAGCTGATATAAGTATGCTTGTGCTAAATGCCCGCTTGGATGGGATAACATCCAATGAACATGTGAAGAGGATATCTGCTGATATGTGAACTATCAGCACTCACTGTCTGAAGACCAAGGCCCAAAAATTGGAGGTGATAAGAATGGACTAAAACCACAACCAAAGAATACACATGCTCTAAAAAGGCAGATCCAAGGAGGAGCCATGCTAAACAATTCTAGGAACATGTAAACTAGTTTGGGAAGGAAGTTTACTATGCATGAGGATCTATGAATGTGCAATAGGCTGATGTAATGAAAAGGTATTTAAGGGGTATCCCCAAAGATAACAGTGTGCTCTTGGCTGAGTGCCCAGATGCACCCAGCTGTAATAACCTTTGCTCTATGCTCTTTGTTTCCTACTGTCATTTATTAAACATTTTACATTTTCACAGGAGAGTGAATGTGTTTTTCACAGTAGAGTTACCTTTCACAAAATTAGTTCCAGACATAATGAAATCTAGCAGAACATTTGCATTTCTAGATAGAGCAGCTAGAACTATTTGTGTAAATAGATAAAATTATATGTGTAGATCTTGTGTAAGAACTGACACTACTTTCACACATTAGAACCAAGCCAGGGTAGGTTTAGGAAGAATGTTTTAGAATCTTGCTTTTAGCTGATTGGATAATTTAGGAATAAAATCCCTGTATTTTTCTAGGGCAGTGCTCTAGGAGAGTGTCCACTGCTCCAGAGACTCTGCATTTCCTGTAGATCAATCCACAGAGATCTTGGGAAAAGAAGAAGTGGAAGGAAGAAGAAAAAGGTGTGGGAGCTCAGGACTTTGTGCCCGAAAGCTTTTGGCATGGACTTTAATACTCTGAACTCCTTGCCTTCAAGACTGATGTATGCATGCAATAAACAACTTTACTACAACCAACAGCTGCTCTTGTCTCTATGAAGACCCAAGGCCCATGAAAAACTCTACAACTTTACTCACAGTTGTCCTAATTTTTATTTAGTTCTTTGTAATTAAACATGAAATGGAAACTGTAGATTGGAGTCTACTACAGTCTACAATCTGTAGATTGGAGTGGCAGGATGAGACAGGAAAGAACTTTATACTTCAATTTCAGTACAGATCAGAATGATGCATAAATTTTAAAAAAAACCACATTATCTTAAATTATGAGGCTGAGGAGTAGAAGGAAGAGCTGCCTGTGCCCATTAGGGAGAGAGAGGGCAGGCATTCTGTGTGACAGCTTGTGCTGCATCAGGAATCAACGTGGGCTCCCAGTTTGAGCTATTTGATTTGGATTGCACCTACCTAACAGATATCTGTAGGGTCTGGTTTTGCCCTTTCCCTGGGGTGACATTTGGAGAGTTTGCCAGTGTGATAAGTTGCAATGAACTGAATTGCAGCATGGCCCCTGCACACAGTGTTTCATCTTTTCCCCCAAGATTTGCCAAGTTCTCTGACTTCAGTTCCTGACTGTAGTCTAATTTCTTTCTCAGATTTCTCAAGAAATGAACCAAGTATTGGAACACACCCATGAAATTCACAGTTGTTTTTAGATTGTCATTTCTCTGGACTGTTAGCAAGGTATCTTTTATATTTCTCTCTCTGAAATCTGATCCTGAAATCTCAAATATAGTGGAAACAGAAGTGAGATTTTAGATGGCTTATTTTTAGAGGTATGATTTTTGTGTCAAAACTGTACTGAAATTGGGATAAAACAATAGTCATATCTAAGTATTACTTCTTAAACAAGAATATGAGATAATCTTCAAGGGAAAAAAAAAAGCTGGCATTTATCTTATCACATAGCAGTTAATAATCATTCCACAAATATTTGAGGAAATATGTGGGCCAGTGAACTCACTGAGATAGGTAGGTTGTGTCAAATCCTTGGTGTCAGATAAAATGTGAACTTTTCCACAGCCCTTGTTAATTTTACAATATTGAACCACTGCCTTCCTTATGTTTTCATTTTCCATTCAGTTTGTCTTTCTGTTTACTGGATCTATTTTACTGCTGCTGGCAGGAGTTTCTTTCTTCTTGCAGGGGAAACAGAAGTTATCTGATTTATTTTTCCTGTACAGATACCTCCTCCAATGTTTTACATAGTAATGTGTCCTCTCTCTATAAACTGATCATAGTAGTGAAAATTAATGCATATTTCTGTTAAGAGGATTTATTTGTGTCCCTTTATTAGTGTCTATGTATTATTCAGTCACCTAAACTATGTTGTTACGAAGATCTGCTCTTTTATTCCAATTAAAAGATTTAACTTTAGAAGAATTTTGAGATTTAAAGAACAACTAACTGATAAATGTTGTGCAATATTTACTAATCCCAAAGGTCTTCTTTACAGAGAGAATGGAAATCCAACACTGGAAATTTGAGGAGGAAATGTCTGACTGTGTAGTTAAAGCAACAGTGTTCTGTTTGATGCTGAAATACTAAAGAGCCAAAACTTTTCCTCACAAAGGGAAATATTCAGAGGACAGTGAGGGTCAACTAACTAGTGTCATTGCCACTGTCATATTTTATGAAAAATCCCTTTGCCAGGATTTTTCTCCTGAGAAGCCTCAGAAAAGAAATGCAAACAATAATTATCTGATTGCCTGGAATGTGCTTTGGATGTTGCTTACCAACATGAGCATCTTTGATTGGTTCCATGTGATTTGTTTTTACTTAATGACCAATCCCAGTGCAGCTGTGTTGGACTTTCTGAGTCTGTCACAGGTTTTTTTATAATCATTCTTGTCTAACCTTCTGATGTATTCTTTCTCTTTCTTTAGTATAGTTTTAGAATATGATTATAATATAATATAAAATAACATAATATCAGCCTTCTGAGAACTTGGAGTCAATTCTCATCTCTGACCTCATCTTGGGGATCCTCACAACTCTGCAACAATTGGTGACCACAAACCAGCATGAAGCAATGAAGAAGAGTGGAAGTGAAATTAAAGACTGAAAATGTCCAGAAGACAACAGCAGGGAATGTACATGTAGAAGAAATAGTCAGACATCCTTCTTTGTGCAAATGGTGCTGGAATCATCTTCTGTACTTCCTGTGAGTCATGGCTACAGACAGGTTTTATGGGTTTCCACTAGATCAGGAAATCCACAGAGGAATTGTGTCCCAATTCTTGTGTTAAGTCACACCATGGCCCAGTGGTGTTCTGGCTGTGTAACCCATTCAGCATTTCTTCTGTCACATCAGCTTCCCTGGAGCTGGGGTTATTTAATGTGACATGCAAGGCACGGTTAGGGCAAGGAGGGCAGCTGTGAACTTCCATACATCCACATATCTCTGAGAGCTCCAGATCAGTCTGGAGGTGGTATGGCTCCAGATTCAGACCTGGAGTCAGAGGGTATTCCTTGATAGAATGGTAGTCTCTAAAAACATAATGTTATTTTTAGCTAGTAAGAGAAGAGATGCACCAAGGGAAAAAGGTGAGCTGAAATCTTGGCAAATCCTGATTTGATTTCTTTTTCAACCATTTCCTGTTGAATCTTAAGCTACTTAAACCATGTGATAATTCATAGAGCAGTCCAGGTTGGAACAGCCCTTGAAAGAGCTCTAGCTTGAGTCTGGCCTGCTGCTCAAAGCAGGTCAGTGAAGATTTCAGACAGTATTTTTCAGGACTTTGTTGTGTCAGGTCTTGAAAATTTCCAAGAACACAGGTTCTCCAGTGTCTCTAGAGAATTTGTTCCTGTGATTAGTTATCCTCCTAGTGGTTTCTCCCCACGCTTATATTCAGCTGCATCCTTCCTCAGACACTGGATGGCTGCTATGAGGTGCTCCCTAAACTCTTCAGGTACACAGGGCATGTGTGATCTGATCATACTGGATGAGTCCAGATTTGTCAGGAGACACTTGCCTCAATCCTCTTCCAAGGAGAAGACAGTTCTCCTTTGCTCCCTCTCGAGGCACAGCAGCCCAGGGAACCTCGCTGGTAAAGAATGAGGCAGAGGAGTGTGTTTGAAAAGCCATGGTGGTCAGCCAAACTCCCTGGTGACTGGGAAAAGGGGAACATTGCTCTTGATTTTTAAAAAGGGAAGAAAACAAGACCCAGGAGCTACAGTGAGCTCATCTTTGTGCCCGGGAAGGTCCTGGAGCAGATCCTCAGGGAAGCAATATTCAGGCACACACCAGGCAAGGAGGTGATCTGAGACAGCCAGCACAGCTTCACTAAGGGCAAATCCTGCCTGAGCCATCTGGTGAATCTGGAATCTTTGGAGACAATGGTTGCAGGGCTTTAGTGCCAGAGCACTAAATAAAGCTGGGTCATCCATACTTTTGGGGTTATCTGGAATCCTGAGCATGCAATTTCAGAATCAAAAAAAAAAAAAAAGAGTTGGAAACAATCAAGTTGAGGTTTTATTTTAGCTTCTCTTTCCAATAAGAAACTCTTTATAGTCTGTATGTATTCATGAGATGTGTTATTTTTAGCTTCTCACTCTTTCCTACTTGCTAAGTCAGAAAATTCCCCAAACACTTGCTCAGATGATGCAGCATTTTTGCTCAGACTATGCAGGTGTTGGGAAGCCAGGCACCAATGGTCCCTGCCATCACAAATGAGATTGTGGAAGATCCTGCGGGCAATGCCAACAGTGAAGAAAGGTATCTAGAGTGTGGTACATGAATCCCTTGTTCCCCTTTTACTGTGCACAGGCAGAACCTCTTCATGGCTCTTATTTATGACTCTCCAAGTGAGCTGATTGAAGGACCCATCAGAGGAGCAAATGCAGATTGCAACTGCAGGTGTCCCCCTTGAAGGACACTGCAAGCCAGGTAAATTCCTTTCAGCAATTTCTGCAGTCACTATTTCCTCTCATTGTTGAGTTCAGGTAAAAGCAATTCAGAGCAGTTCTGGTTCATGGGGTGAGCTCCTGATGGTGGGACAAGTCTGAACAAGCAACACATGGTGAAGCCCCTCTCTACACAGATATTCCTGTGCACTTTTTGAGTCTGTACATTTGTCATAAGGAGGCAAGATGTACCAATACTCTTGTGAATATTTCTGCAAATGCTGCTGTGATTTATTAATGTATAGAAGACTTTTGAGAAATTTCTGGTCTTCAGCTGAGTTATTTAGAAAAACACAGTGAATTGCTGCTTAGATTTAATACGTTTAATTATGAGTGCCTAGGGGAAACCTGGACTTCATTTAGCATTTTCTATCAGTTAACCTGATAGAAAATTATCAGTTAACACAGAAGCAGCACAATTGAAGTGCTTTAATCTTCTGCTGCTCCAGTCTGCATGGCTCTGCCTGGCAGTCAGTGGCAATGATGTAAGTAAAGATGCCCTAATTTTTATGCTGGAGTATAAGCTTTTACCCACGTCATACATGTTGAATATTTACAACTTAGCTCTGTGAATTAAGAAGAGTCAAATCACGTGGGCCTTGTTTCACTCCCTGTTATGTTGATATAAAATGGACATACACACACCAAAATCAACAGTGGCTACTGTAATGTAAAACAGGTGTAATGCTTACAGAAATGGGCAAATTTAAGCTGAAATGTTCTTCTCTTCTGGTTTAAGTAAAATAGATAATCAGGTGTGAGCTCTGATTCAGCAGAAGCAAGAGACTTCATTAGCACAACTTCCAAATGCCTTTTTTTTCTGATCCTTGTCCAGTTTAGTTAAAACATAACAATTAAATCCTTCAAAGACCAATAAAGATCTGTATCATTAATAAAATTATTTTAAAACATTTGATAAAATCAGATTTTCGAATAATGAATAAAATTGCTGTATGTTATATTATTGTGACTGAATATCAAACCAATATCAAGGCTGTCATATTTAATCTGATAAAACTCACCAGGACTGGGTCTCTCAGTATTAAAACCGCTATCAGAAGGTGCAGTATAATCTTATCTTCTATGGACTAGACAGTGGACAAGATGAAATGTATTTGTTGAAATGTTGTGGGGGCCTGAATATATGTTGTATTGTAAGACCTGTGTGGGTCTGAGTTGCTCCAAACGAGCTGCAGCGTTGTTCTCGCCTCTCTGCTGGGGCTCTTCTCCATTCTCTGCCACACACTCCTTCCTTTCTTCTCAGGGGCTCCTCCTGGGTTCTTGACCCACCCCTATTTATTTCAGTTACCTTCACGAGCTACAGCTGCTGCCCAACTAAGGACCCTGCAGCTGCAGCTCGTTTGGAGCAACTCAGACCCACACAGGTCTTACAATACAACATATATTCAGGCCCCCACAAAATGTTATTCAGTTGATTGTATTTTTACTTTACAAGTATCGATCACTGATTATTTATGTCATTATCAGAAGGTCTTGCATTACAAAATGAAAAGCACCATGTTACTGTCAGTGTTATTGCCACTGCATTTATTCTCTGTGCATGGGGAAAACAATACAGCACTGTCTTCCACATGCCCCCCTTCTTCATTTTCCAGAACCTTCTGGGGTATAGTGTCCCTCCTCTGTCCTCCACTAACCTTGCCAGGCCACACTGGCATGCTCAAGAGTCCAAGCAATCAGCAGCAGCACCTTTCTAATGCTATGCTGAAAGAAGGGAGAAAGGCTGAAGGAATAGGTAAAACAAAGCAAGACAGAAGCCTCTTAATTCTCCACATGAATGAGTTATGGCATGCACAGACAATTGTGAGTCAGCATGACAACAGTGTATGCTGGAGATAACTTCCACTAAAAGCCATGAGAACTTACCCTTCCTGTCCCTACCTAAACACAGAATCCATGCTGTGGCACCAGGCCCACTGGGAATGGGGCACAAACTGCAACAGCAATGAGAACTCCACAACACTTTTGTAATTATAGCATAATTCAGGTTAGAAGGGACCTCAGGGGGCCTCAGAGTCATCTATGGGATCAGACTGTGTCCCTCAGGGCTGTATCCAGTTGAGTCTTGAAATCCTCAGAGGATGGAGGCTCCACAACTTCTCTGGACAATCTGCTCTAATGCGTGATTGTTGGGAATTTCTTCATCGTGAAGAAACTTTTATCAATGTCCAGACTGGTACACCTTTTTAAATTTCTATTTGAGCCCATTATCTTTTGCTCTTCTGCCATGGCTCATTTAGACCCTTCTCTCCTCCAGGGTATAGAATCCCAGCCTCTCTAAATGGACCATGTGCAGCAGATCCTTGATCCTCCTGAACCTCTTCCTTATTAGACATTAAGTAAAATCTGCACCAGACCTTGTTCAGCACCTGCCTTGTAACAGGAGTGCAATCAATCTGGACTCCTATACTCCTCAGGTACTAAACAGAGAAGTATTTACATAAGGTTGGGCACTCAGTCTCTTACAGATTTGTTGGAGATGATGGAGATAAGGACTCCATCTGCATTAGTGTTAATTATTCTTTTATAGCAGGATATTTCTTGAAAATGCTTTGTTTCCTCTGTGAATGCAGAGGTTCAGACCCCTTGAAGCTGTGGTGTGACAGCCTTGTCAGCTGGCAGCCCACAGCTCACAGCTGCTTAACTCACTCTGGAAAAGTGCAGTCTCAGACTAATTAAACAGACAGCTGCAGCCCCTCACAGGCTGCACTCACACATTGCCCTTTGCTGCTTCCGAGGCTGTCCAGAGGAATACAGTAACTCACATGGACTTTAGCCTAGTCTGTAGGCTTACACTGAAATTAAACAACCCTTCAGTTTCCAGGTTTTACACACATAATGATGTGCAATGAAAATGTGATTGGGGACTTTAATGCCAAAAGAAGGTTTAAGGAAAATAGGAGAAAAAAGGGAGTGCACAGGAAATGAAGAAGACACTCTCTATTTAAAATTATCTTATGCCATTTTATCTATCAACATTTGCACAGGAATGCTGAATCAGATTAGATTTTATACAACTACTCCCAAAATAGTTGGATATATTCCAGGTATTTATTATGTGCTGAAACTCCTGCCAGCCAAGAATGTGTTGTCAGAGATCACCTTCATACATCCTCAAGGAATCTCCATTACCCTGGCCTTGGGACAAGTCGTGCAGCAAAACTTAGTTTGTTAAATGTCTGAGTGCTGCTTTCATCTGGTGTCTGAGAGGGACAGTTAAAAGCTGAGCATCTTTAAAGGAATTTGAGAAAACAGCCATTCCTCACTTGGCAGAGTGTATCTCAATTTAATGTATCTAACAGACAAAAGGTACATATGGTGTGACAGTAGTTACTCTGGGGTAAACATCAGAAATCTGTGAGTCCCTCTGAGAAATCTTTGTGGTGTGATTGTAGAAGTTTGTAACTATCTGGAGTAGTGGGATCCATATACTATATGTATAAAATATATTTTAAATGCAGACATTTAAAAATAAACATATATTGATTCACCTATCTGTACCTGAAATAAATTACACATGGGAATTCAGTGGAGCTACTACTGCCATAATAGTAAAAAAGAGTGCAGCAAGTGGCAGGTTAACTGACCTCTGTGTTTTATTTCTGCCTGATAAGGGGGCACAACTTGTGCTAATGATGACATTTTCACAGTCTGCAGCATCTGATATTACAGTGAAATCTATCTATGACTCAAACCCTCTGGCACAGTACATCACTTCAGCTTTACATGTAATGTTTCCAATGTTTCACTTTCACATTGATATTTATTCTTTTGTCCAGGATGTATCACTCAGACATCCTGTGTGTGTGATTAAGGGGATCTTTGGCCGTCACATCTGCTGATAGCAGAACTGACTGCCTTAGCAATTGTGTAATACTACAATTTTATTTCCACTTTTGATTTACTCAAAGTAGGATTAGGGATCAGCATTAAAACTAAGTGCCTGGCTACTGCAAACAGTATTCCCTGAGAAGCTGCCATGGTTTTCTTCATTTAAAAGCATATTCTGAAAAAAATGTTTAGATTGCACAGTGCACTTATTCTGGACAGCAATATCTGAGGGTATTTGAGGGCTTTATAACTGCTACCACACTTGTCATCATTCTTTATAAATTTAGATAAATACAAAAATAGCTGTAAGAAATTATTTAGATCAATGAAATGATTTAATTATAGCAATCATTGTACCTTCATATGCAACAGCATTGGTTTGAAAAATGATCAGGTGTGAGAACTCCAAATCAGCCAGCAGAAGGAAAAAGGATGGAATCCCCTCAAATGTCCCAGCTTTGCAGGCTGCCCCTACTCACTTAAACCTCTCTTAATCCTTACCCAAAATGGACACAGCTGGAGCAGGCCCCAACAGCTCTTACATGACACAAGGAGACTGTTTTCCCAGCTCAGACTGTAACTACACAGAGAAGTTGCTTGAGACACTTTATGTACGCTTCAGTGGTCCCAGATTTCTGTTTAAAGAGGGTGGCAGCTACATCAGTCTGACTGTGGGCAGGGCTTTGATATCCATTCTGAAATTTTGGCAGATTCCCTGTTATACACACACAGGCACACATGGCAACACCAGCACTGAAACTCATCCTGAAGTGAGAATGCTCCTCCACAGGCATCAGGATGGCAGGTTTTCTCTCTTACAGTGCTCTCTGAGACATGGACAGACACACAGCCTCTTTTCAGATCCCCTTCATTTTTCAGCATAAACAAGAAAATTATCTGTGATAATATTTGCCTCTACTTCTAAGATGGTTACTGTGGTTTTTAATTGAAATGAGTCTGCTGCTGCTAGGCAGGTAGCCCTCATGTCCATGCTCTTAGGGATGTTCTGGGCTGCTGAGCTGCTGCACTAAAATGCATCTTTCCCATGGAGTGCTAGAGAGGCATTACAGTAACCTTTCCTCACACAGGCCAATGTTGCAGCGATACTCACTGAGAGAATGTTTGTTCAAAGTAAATTTTGCTGTCCTGTGCCAACAGGAGTCTCCCCACTGAAGTGGCTGTACGAGTGCTTGGCTGCAAGCCATGGTGACCGTCCTGGTGACCATCCATCCTTGTCACCATATTGCTGCACTGGGCAGGTGTTACCAGGCTTCATGTGTCACTGGTTTGCAGTGCTGGCCTCTCTGGGGTGAGCCCATGCCTTGCTGCCTGCCAAAAATTATTCCAGCCTGCCCTGAAATGAGTGGAAACCATCTGGTGAAAAAACACATCCATGAGAGAGCTGTGCCAGAGCAGGGACAGCAACAGGGACAGGGGGAGAGCAGCACAGGCCATGGTGTGCAGGGTGGTGGAAGCCACTGCTCAGGGTGTCACAAAGGGCAGCACAGCAGAAACAGCTGCAGGGGCAGCAGAAGCGTCACATGCTCTGCTTCCACCCATCCCATTGCCAGGGAGCTGTGATGGAACAATTGTGACTGCAGAAAAAATAAAGAAGTTGAAACTGGGAAGGAGGAAGGGTGGAGTTTCATATTAAGTGTCTAGCTGTTTATGCTCCTTTTTCTCTTAATATCCAAATTGGGTATCAGAAGCTTGTGTGGTCTGGGAATAAATGAAGCAAAAAAACCTAATTCTGAACTGTTTTGTCTGTGACAACTACATACAAAACTGGTTTAAATATCCTAACTGTGTACAAAACACTGTCCTACATGAGTATTTTTTTGCATCTGCAGGAACAGTTTGTACTGACAATTTGCAAATGTCATATCTGTGTACAACTTGATCGCTTCTGCAACTGCTACAGCAACAGAATCTCATGAGAATGCCAGGGACAATGCACCCACAATGTTAATCAGCACATAAACATTTAGGTGGAAACCCAGGGTACTGGGAATATTTCTGTCTGCTCTGGGGTGCCCTGACCCCCAGGGGAGCACTGACTTTGACCCTCAACCATGGAGAAAGTTTCCTAAACTTCAATATAGACTAGAATCCATTAAAGTGTGAAGTAGATTATAGAGAGTAGTCTAGGTCTATCACTTAGGTAAGAAATTTAGGTTTTGGGATTTTTTGTATGTTGTGGAAGGAAGCAAGATAGAAGGCACAAGGTGTCATCCTGAGTTTCTTCTTCATGCTTCTTCTTCCTCCTTCTTCATGAGTTTGAGTAGCACTTTGTAATTGGGTGGGAAAATCTGCATTGTGGGCTCTTTGGGATCAGTTATTAAGTTAAAAGGGGAAATAATCTAGGTGTCAGTTCTTAATGGATATTTAGCTTTAAAAGACCTTGTAACAACAAATTGTTAGCCATTTTTGAGGTGCTCTTCCGCTGCACTGAGCCTAGTGTGAACAATGTACAAAACTTTCTTTAAATAAAATAGTAATAAACAAAAACCTAAAGACCAAAACAATCAATGCATCTCTCTTTCCTAACACAAAACCGCTCCAAGAGGGTCTCCCCTGACAGGGAGCCCCCTAAAAAAGCCCAGCCTAAGTCCCAGAAGTTGAGGAATCAGCAAGTACCCCAAGACATTTAGATATACAAAGGAGATGAGCTGCAGCAGGAGCTACCTGGGAGAATATGTTGAACTGTCAAAAACTCCCACCTCGAGAAGTCCTAAGAGTCAATTATTTAATCATGGATGTTCAGACCTATTTCAGAGGAGTTCAGACCTATTTCCAAGGCAATCTCTTGTCTCAAAGCAGCTTTGCTATCTCATCTATGCTGATGACAAGCTGGGATGCTCCTGGAGCACCCAGGGAATTCACTGATTCAGTGCACAGGGTGTGCAGAGGGGCACAGCCCTGATAGCCACCTTGCCACACATATAGCTATGGGACAGACTTGAGTTTCATACTGAGAACTTACTCTGACAGCTCCTGCCATTGCAAGATGTTGTCCTGGTTCTGGGATTTGGAAATCTCTTTTCTTGAATTACTAATCTAAAGAATTTATTCAAATTGAACACATTTCCAATTCATTCTGTATCATACAACTTCCCCTGAAAAATTGTAATATTTTCCCAAGCAATAAATCAGTGTTTGCTGTTAAGCTTTTATTTAGCCAAACCTATGAATCAGTTATACTATTTTAAGGGAATCACTGGCCTCTGTCACATTTGTAGCAAGACAGCCTTGATGAGTTGTAATTAGGTGTGCATTATTATGGCAATCATTACATCAACTTTAGGCTTTTCTTCATCTAAGAATTAGTAGATTTCACTGTTTGTATGTTTTTGTGCATTGGAGCAAAATCAGCCAAAGCTGAAAGGGAAAACAAAGTGGCCTTACAAAGCCTCTGGATATCACAATCTGTTGAATTCTTTTGCAGAGGTAAATGGGTATTGCCTCATGGCTCTGTTTGTTCTGCTCTCCATGTTCCTAGAGACACTTTGTCTTTCCAAATGCTGTTTTGCCCCAATCCCAAGAATTGTGCAGGCCTGGCCCAGACCTGCCACATGGGACACTGAGCTGCTGAGGTCCTCCAAGCTCTGCTAGACTGTGGTGTCCAGAATCAGTAGTTTTAATACAGGCTTTGAGAAAGACAATGAATTTGTCAATAGTTGCTTCAGGGAAACATTTCTGTTATCACAGTACCTTGTGCAATCTCCCTTTCCCATGATAAGGAGGAAAAGGCTGCCCAAGGGAAGCATCTCTGTGATGGTGTCCACAGCAGGTTTAGCCTATGTTTTACCAAATAAACAGCTCTCAAATAGATGCAGGAGTGCTGAATTGGATGATAATGTGACAGGGCATGTTTCAATACAGAAAAGAGAAACACAGCCACTCCCAGCAACCCCAACATTAGAGCTGCAGCAGCTCAGAGGTGCCTTGAAGGGGTGTCCTGCTAGCCAGCGGGTCAGCAGCTGCTGCAACACCACATCTGGTCTCCTCAAGCTAGGGAGGGAGAAAGAGGAAACAATATTACTGAGAAAAGAGGTTTGAAACAGTAAGAGAAGTGTTTGGTAATAGCCTGAGGTCAGGGCATCTGGGGTTTTCACTTCTGGTTTGGGTTTTTAGGAATGAAGAACTGTAACACCCTCTATGTGTGAGTGAATAGTGCCCAGCTGAGTGTGGCTTCACTCCCAGCTGAACTCCTGTGAAATTCTGATGGATAAATGATATCCAATTTAATAGCTCATTGGGAGAATGGAGTGCTGCACTGTTTAGTTTAGACCAGCAATAACCCTGAGCAAATCAGTACCATCTGCTCTCAGCTCAGAGATCTCCTGATCAGCATAAAATAAAATAAATGCTAAAGTTTTCAGAAAATAACAGCTACCCCCAGAGTTGTCAGGCTAGCACCATATGTCAGTCTTCCCTTCTTGCAATGGCCCCAGAGCTGTGCCCATCATTACTCAGAAGTGACAAGGTCTGGGTCTCAGGCCTGAAATGTTCTCACCCACAGCTTTGGTGTTCCAGCAAAAACAGAACAAGAATTTTGCCATGCTATTAAATTATGTTCGGCCTTGCTAACCCCTGGTGACAAATGGCTCCATCTGAATATAATGCTGCCAGCCTCTTTGCATCTATATGAAAAATAGTTATAACATGTGTTAAGGACCTGTCAGGAAAAGAGCTACAGCATTTTTATGCAGGATAACTCCCTGAGGAAGCAGGGTGAAATGGAACCACCTCAAAGCTTAGAGCAGGAAAAAGCATTAGAGACAGTCCAGTGGGAGATGGGCCCCAGAAGGGCCCAGGGACCACAGCAAACAAAGAGACTTTGTTTCTGTCACACAGCCATGCCTGCTGATGGGTGACAAGCCTGTGGAACTGAATCAGGAGCAGGAACAATGAAATGGCATGGAAGAAACTAATTTCTTATTTTTCGAATGTAGTTACACCCTCTCACTTACAAGTAAACAGGAGCTGGAGCCAGCCCATGCTGCAGGACACAGAAACTGTGGTGGCAGTGCTGTGTTGAGATGTGGGCTGGTGGTCAGTGGGAATGGGCAGCCTGGAGCTCAGTATGGGCTGACCTGCCCTGACAGGAGGCAGGAACATGGAAGCAGCTGGGCACCACAGGAACTGAGAGGTATTTTCATTAACTCAGTGGTATTTTGTGTCTGCAGGTTACACTGACCATGAGCTGTGTCCTCTCCTAGAGCCCTGGGAAATCACAGTCAGGGTTAGGAGTCTATAAGGGTTACATGCAAGTTTTTGGGCCTTTGGGCCCAAAGATAGAAATAAATTTAATATTGTTTTAATTCATCAAGCTAGAGACACTTCATACTTTTCCTTTACAACAACTCATAGTTTCTCAACACCCTGTTGAGGTTCATGCTCCACCTGCTCACTTAGGTAGCTTGAACATAAAATGAGGCATCTCTACTAAATACACGTCCTTGCACAAAAGCAAGCTCAAGGCTTGTTCCCTGACTCTCCCAGAATCTGCCTGCAGGCTGACACTGCTCCTGGCACCAGCTGGGAAACAGAGGGATGTGAGCTGCCATCTCCAGATGTGCTTCTGGCTGGCTGGAGCCTGCCCTGGCTGCGTGGACCACGTGCCCACAGATCTCCCAGCCAGCACAGCCTTTCTCACATTGTCATTCCTGGTATCCTTCACCAAGCCAAGATGAAATGGTGAGGATGATGCATGTTCCAACTGGAAAGGGAGGAGGAATCTGGAAATAAAAGGATGTTTTTTAATGTGCAATCCTGCTCAGACACAGCAAGCTGTGTTCAAAGAGGGTATGACATGCTTGTTATTTCAGAATAAATATAATGCAAAGAGGGGTTTTCCCACCAGTAGTCCAATTTTAGATTTTTTTCCTGCACTGTAGGCAGACAGCTTTTAAGTGAGAATGAATATTTGTCTCCATGTGATATGGGAAAAAAAGTTGATTTAATCTTAATATAATCCCAGTTCCTTGTCAGGGATCAGTTTCAAGCACAGGCACTGGGTTTAGCTGCATGGAGTTCCTGAGTGCCTCCTGATAGTCAATAAATCCCTCCATACTGAGCTCAGCACATCAGCAGGGATCCAGTTGGGTTTTACTTCACATCCCAAGAGATGCCCTTTCAAAGTACACCTTCCTAAAGATTAACTTCTCATTCAGCATTCTGCTGTTTCGGTGATCTGAACCCTAAAGTTCCACGCAACCTTGACATGTCTGACACTCAGAATCTATCACAATCTGCCAGAGTCTGCCAGTCAGATCTGGGGTTGTGTGATGGATGGGAAAGGTGCAGAGGCAGAGATGGTGGAGGGAGGAGCAGCAGCAGTGGTTTGACAGATGATGTGAGGAAAATCACTGCCCTGCAGTTATGCAGGATTCTCTTCTGTGGGAATGAAGGTGCTTATCCCAAAGCAATCCTGACTGTAAAACCTGGGTATGGAACATTACTCATTGAGTTTTTGGGAGAGTACTTTGACTCAATCCCACAATTAAGTTAAAAAGAATAAAGTCATACAATATCCACTGCACTTTACTGAAGATACTCTTGTTTCTTGTTTCTGAGAGTTTGTAGACAACACTTAACACTTCCCTGAAGTTAAGGCTACATTTATACAAGTAGAAAACCCCCTCTTCTCTGGCCTGGATCCCTCCTGGCATGGTTCTGCCTGTCCATACAGCCAAACTCTCCTCTTGCCAAATCACATCCAAACAGCCTGCAAGGACCCAGGCTCCTGCCAGCCCATGCTTTACAGCCTGCCCAGACCTCACCCATGCAGGGATCTTCCTGATGATTTAGTTACTGATCATGAGCTGATGCTCAGGCCTCTGTTCTGGCTCCATTTTGCTCTGGGCTCCAGACTAAAGCCCCAGGTGTTTCATGGATAAGGCTGCTCTGGTTTGAAAGGAGGTGGTGTGAGTGTTGGGATGCTCTGGGGTGGGCTGCCCCCTCTGTGCTCTGCTGTGCTGGCTGCAGCATGGCATCTGACAGGCAGGGAAAGCTGCCTTTGGAGCACCATCACTGCCCCTACAGCACAGCAGGGTGGCAGAGGTTTCCTGGCAGAAATGTGGGCACTGGGAAAATTATTTATGTCAGGAAGGGTTTTCCAGGGAGGAAGAGGAAGGATGTGCTGGAGCTGAGAGCTTTCTCAATAAAAGCAGAATTGCCCTGAGCTGGACTTCTGGATTTTTACAGGAATTTAGGAAATCATAAGAGAAGATGTGTGCATGATGGTGGCAGTACCCCAGCTCAAGTGACTGCACAGACATGCTCCTTCAGCTGGGCAGAGCAGGCACAAGGGAGCAGCCACAGACTCCAGTGCCTGGGAGGGAGGAAGGAGAAAGCCCTTGCAAGGCACTGGATTGTGCAAGGTATTGAAGGTATCTGTAAATGAGTCTGGAGCACGACAGGATGGTATGAGGCAGTGTCAGATTTCAGGAAAGGCAAAAGAAAAGGGTAGATCAAGGGTAATTACTATTTCATCCCCCAACAAAGCTGTATGATGCTTCTGCTCCTTACCTCTGAGTCAAGACATACTTCTCCCCTCCCTGTCCTGCCCCACTGCTGTCTGCCATTTTTGACTCTTCCTCATCTTCCTCCCCCCCTCACCCAGTCCCTGTGCACTGCCTCTGTATGTGTTGAGCATTAACTGATTGTGTGTGAGGGCACATTGCCAAGAGTGGGGTCTGTAGCCTCCACTAGAACCCACCCAAGCCTTATTTCACTGTTGGTCAGTGTGTGTGCCATGGATGACAGCAGGGCCCTGCAAGAGGAGGACGCACAGAACTGGAAGGTCACTGTGCCTGAGCAATGGCCCCAGCTGGGATCCCCCAGAGTGCCTTCACGTTTGCAGAGACAGGAGTTTGGCAACTTGTGCTGAGAGTGAAAAGGAGCAGGCAGGGGTCAGTTGCAAGGTCTTGGCACTTTGGATGTCCTGTGGTGTCATTTGTGAGAGAAGTGGTGGGAATCCTTGTACAACCACGTGCTTCAGACCTCCACTGGGTTTGAGCAAAGCAGATTTTTTGAAATGACATAAGATAAAGAGCAATGTTAAAACAAATGGGAAGTGTTGAGCATTTTGCAAAGCACTCCCACCAGTGTCATCACCCTTGCTGAGTTCCTTTAGCAGCTGCATGCACCCAGTCCCTGCTCTCCCAGCTTCTCAGAAAGACCTTACTGATTTTAGAGGTACATGGACAGAAGCCTGCCAAGAGAGTCTTTTTGCCTCATTTTGCAAACCCAGCTTTCAAAATAATTTGTAACCACCTTTTAGAGTGTGCAGGAGCTGTGATTAGCACTCCTGCCAGGCAGGCTCAGATGAGGGAAGGAAAGCCTTGGGGCCAAGGGGAGCCTATGAATGAACATATTTCCCAAACACCAAGATTTGTTTTATCACAGCAAGGTTGTGAATTGACATAATTCCCCTCCCAGCACAGAGATGTCTCAAAGGCACGCACAGGGTTTGTGGCAGAAAGTGTTTCTGCTTGGCCATCTGGGCTCCAGTGCCTGAGAGGGGATTTGGCTAACCCTGAGCATGATGCCATCTGCCAGAGCCATCCATTTCTCCTTTGCTATCTGTGTAATACTCTTTTTATGGACCCACAGCAAATGGCAGACCACCTGCATGTTTTATCTTTTAAAAAGCACCCCCAACTTGTCTGGCTCTGAATTGCAGGATTAGTTGAGAAAAGTTTTCTTCTGGGCACAGTGTTATTTTTTTAATGATCGAAGCTGAAGTCATACACAGACCCACACCTGTACTTAAATTATGCTGAGGGTAGGGATAGCTCATGCAAGAGCACATGTGACTGATTGTATAATTTTTAAAAGCTCAAAGTTTGTTTTATTGCAGTGCCAGAAACCCACAGTGGAGTTTAGGATGCCATTGTGCTAGGTGCTGTATGGATATGATGAGGGAAAGCCATTTTACGTTGAAATACAGCTTGAAATCCAAGGACTGCCTGTAGCTAGGAGTGCCTGTGATTATTTCCACTTGGTTCAAATGATTTTGCTTCTCTTTTGAGAGTATCTCTCTTCATATTGCAATGCCAGTCTCATCTCAGATTTTCCAGGCTCCAGAGGGAGATGAAGTGCTGAAGGAAACATGAACTGCGTTTCACCCAAAAGGGCTATTTGAAGGAAATGACACCACCAATACACTCTTTGCTGCAGAACAGGCAAACTCACATTGCTGCTTGAAATTAAGAGTGAAGCATCTTAAATCACCCACATTCCTAAGATGGGAGAAACAGCCAAGTCCTGGTTTCTTGCACGTTTTGCTTGGATCTGTGAGTGAGGACTGTTTTTTAGAGTGTTTCCTCTAGAGTTAGACAGAGTTTTGTTTGAAAAAAATTATCAGTGCTTTCAGTTATAAATCTTACATTCATCACAGCTATTTACTGATTCCCTTGCTATGATCAATGGGATAGCAAATGATGCATGTTTAATGGAGAGCACTCCACAATTGGTCAAGGTGACTGCAAAATATTTAATGTTCTGTTGCAATCAAAGTGTTTGGGAACATCCCTTCCTTTGCCCTTGTATTTGTTTTTTCTCCCATCCCTTGTGGTGCACGTCATGGGAGTCTCTGTCTGGGCCTTGACCATGGCTTTGGCAGCTCTGATTGTGGTACAGCTTCTCCAGTTATGGGCTTGAATGCCAGCAGAATATATATAAATTTTGGATTTCTTCGAAGGGAAGGAGGGAAACTAATGATAGCTGCAAAACCATTTTATTGTATGTCTTTTTAAATGGTAGTAATTGTACCTGTACACATGGACTATTTGTGTTTATTAAAATGACCTTATCAGAAGAGCAGCTTAAGCAAAGTTCAGCCATGTTAGCAGAACCATCAGGGTCCTGATGAGGCTGTATTTGGGGAATACTTCAACCATTCAGAGAGGCCTGCCAAGGAAATTTCACAGCTCTGGAATTGTTTGCTAGCAGCTCATCTGCCTACTCATGTTATTTTTCTCTCCACACTCCATTCCTCTGTACTTCCACTTTGTGTCCCTGCCTGCCCAGTGCTTTCCAGAAGTCAGACAGTTCATGGTGAGGGAAGGAAGACTCTGTGCCTGCAAGGGAATGGCTCCACTAAGCAAGCCCCAGTGAGTAGTGAGGATATTGTGCAGCCAAGGAGCTGAGCTGCCTCTGCCTGCTGAGCAGATGTTATGATATGATATAACTCCCCTTGCCTTGCTACTTACTTATTAAGCTGTGTTTTGAATCCTGTGGCTTAGACCAGAGACAATATTTTCTGGAGTCTGTTGACTTAGCAAGTAACAAGAAGGTTGGCAAGCTACCAGGAGCAGTTGAACAAAAAGGTGATTTTCATTCTCCAAAGGCTGCTGAGCTCCCTGCTGATAAGGTGCCAAGTGCTTCCTAGCTCATAGATCTGAACTCCAAATTCACAGGCCTCCTGAGGAATTTAGGAGACACTGTTAAGCCTATTAAATCCCCCTGATGTTTCTAACAACAGCTTAGATTTTATCACTAATAAAAGAAAACTCACAGTTTCTCTGGATTTAGTCCATCTTATCTCAATGGCTGAAAGAGAGCTTGGCTAAAAGGATAAAGATTTTTTTTTTTTTAATCTATCAATGTATTAAGCTATTCTCCTTGCTTCAGTCCAAAATCAGAGAGTGCTCTGAGGTATTCCTGAGTGCCTGTTCTGGAGTGATTCAGAGTCACTGCTCTGGTACTGTGGATCTCCTGTCCCAGAGCAGAGGCAGCAGTTGGTGTGTTACAAACTCATCTCCACCAGCTGGTTTAACCTGCATCAGGAAAGTGCCCTGCTCACGGGGCAAAGAGAAAGTTGTGGGCAAGATTGTCTCAGGCAAACTTTCCCCAAACCTACTGTAAAATTAATTTGAAAGGGGTTTGTACATGGCATTCTGAGCAGGATTTGACCAATATAAAAAGCAGCCATAACTGATCATGATGAATCTCAAGAATGGTTTTTCAAACAACACACTGTGATCAGATCAATTCATACAAATGAAAGCAGAATCTTGGGGGCTATAGGAGAGTTTTAATCTTGGGATTTACGGATATCTCCTAGTATTTCTTCCCTAGTTAGAAGGGGAAGAAAAAACATAGTCATAAAGGACAACAGAAAACCACACTTCCATTTGGGATTTTGTTTTGCTTTTATTTTTAGAAGTCTGACTGACCTCAAATGTTTTAAGCAAAATGTTTCCATGAATATTTTAGGAGCACTGCTTTTTGCTACTGTCAAATCCAGCTGTGCATCAGGAACAGCAGAGTCATAGGCACCTCTTGCTCTAAAGGAATAGAGCAGGATTTCATTCCTAGTCCGAGGAACTGAGCAAACAGGCTGGATAACTTATTCTAGCAGCAGTTGGGTAGACAATTTAGGTGATACATAAAGATTACCACATGCAGGAATGGCACATGGTAAGGCTCTACTAGAGCGCTTGCTGGATTCCAGTGTTTCCAAGTCTGTTACATTTACACATGGATTATACACTTTTGTGTCCTTGCTATGTATTCACATGCACACATGTGAATTTAGAGACACACACACTGCTGCCTGCTGTGTTTCTTCTATGTAATAAGGATATTTACTTTCTTTGTCTTTGTGCTGGTGTTGTTACAGGTTGAATACATGAATTTTTTGTTGATGCCAAGGCAGTAGGGAACTTTTTCCAAATTTCCTTTCTTCTGCTGACCTGTCAGCTGGATACCTATTGCAACCATAATACCTTCCTCAGATACCATCCTTGAAAGCTGTGCTGTAGCAATTTTACCATCAAGTTATTTACACACAATTGCTAGTATTGAACAGATGAGCTTTAAAGGACTATCAGGATGCCTATAAAAGCATATGCACTGAAATTCAGTTGATTTTGCAAGCTCTCTTGGGAAATCTTTTATGATTAGTATAAACCCAACTCACTTGGTCCTAAGGATATCACCCAGACCTTCAATGCTGCAGAAAGGGTACAGTCAGTGCTACTTGTAGTTTGAGCTGCTGGATGTGGCTGTTTGAGCCTGCAAAATCTAATTGTGAGACCAAAAGAGTAGGGTGGCAATTACACGGTTCATGGCAGTCTGGGTTGACCACTGGATGCTGTAGTTGTACAAAATACAGTTTTGCACAGTTTTCAACAGCAAACTCACTCAGAAAATGCTTCATTTTCAACTGATGTTACTTTGAAGATGGTTATGAACACTTTCTTCAATCCCTGCCTCTGCCCCAGGTGGAATCTGTCCCCCAGCATGAACAGAGCTTTTACCTACAGCAGTAGCAAAAGTTGGATGAAGATGTGTACATGCAGAAGCAGTTCCAGATCCAATTTCCATGAGGGCTCAAGGACTCACTTGCACTAAGCCAGTTTTGGAACAAAGGCCCTGCCAAACTCCCATGAAGACTACAAACACAGGATTGTTTTACTTCATGCACCTAAGTAGCCTCTTCAAGCCAAAAGAATTGCACAGGCTTAAGATCACCATATACACTCATGGTCTGCTGGTCTAGGGCCATACAGGGGCTGGTAACTTGATTATGTATTTATACTTGATATAAACTTTCAGGAAATCAGACACCTTCTGATCAAGGTCATTTTTCCTGGAGTAGAAGTGTGTCATACAATCTCTTTCCTGACCTTACAAAGCTCAGTATAGCTCAGTACCAAAGGAGTCTGGCTTCTCACCCTGGTCTTGAGGGCTTCTTGAAGCAGGGGCCTGAGTGCGGCCCCTGATTTCTAATTCTCAGAAGAGAAATATTTCAGAGTGCTTTTAAATCAAATTTTGCAATTTTTCTGTTCATGCACTGAAATGGCTGAGTCCAAAGCCATATACTACAGACATGCACATATCCCTCATTATATTTTCAAATAAATGTCATTCAAAAGTATGCATATGGCAAAACTGGAGAATAATGCATAAGTAACAATCATTACATAATGATTTAATCCAGTGATCCATCATCGATTGTAGCACATGTAGCAAAGTGCTTGGGTTTTCAATTAATATAACTGAGATAAAACACCTCAGAGCAGTGCTCTTGACATTTGATCAGTGCCATGTTTTGAGTTTCTGGAGAAGCCTTAAAGGTTAGTGCTATATTTCATCCTTCCAAGCTCTGCATTCGAAAGCTCAGTCCCACGAAACATCACCTGGTGCCAAGGAAAGGCAGTAGTTTTAAAAATCATATTCTGATATAAGCTGTGCAGAAGTCTCAGTCAGAATCTTGTTTGCAGAAAAAATCATTGTCTTGTTCAAGAATGGCTTAAATCAAATGAAGTATTTTTGAAGATAGGGAGAGGAGGAGAGGAGAGGAGAGGAGAGGAGAGGAGAGGAGAGGAGAGGAGAGGAGAGGAGAGGAGAGGAGGGAGGAGGGAAGGGAGGAGGGAGAGGAGAGGGAGGAGGAGGAGGAGGGAGGAGGGAGAGGAGAGGAGAGGAGAGGAGAGGAGAGGAGAGGAGAGGAGAGGAGAGGAGAGGAGAGGAGAGGAGAGGAGAGGAGAGGAGAGAGGAGGGAGAGGAGAGGAGAGGAGAGGAGAGGAGAGGAGAGGAGAGGAGAGGAGAGGAGAGGAGAGGAGAGGAGAGGGAATGTATAAGCCCCAGATTAGAACCACCAAAAGAGCAAATGGAAAGAAATCCAACCAGGCAGGGCAGAAGGTGAAGTAAAAAATCATAAAGATAATTTTCAACCCACAATAACATAGGCTGAGAAGTAGAAAAACAAAAACAAAACAAAACAAACAAAACACACACACACACACAACCCTCCAACAAACAAAAAACCAAACTAACAAAGGAAAACAAACTCAAAAAACCCAGGGAGATTTAGCATCACCTGGAGGCATCTCGTGGGCTGAGACAGAATATCTGGAGGAGACAGAGACTGAAAGGGTAGTAGCTGGAGGGATGTGGGAGACATGTGGATGAAGGGATAGCTGGTTTAAGGCAGTTCCTGGGCGTTGGGCCAGAGAGGAACCCTCCTGTGGACCTTGTGTGCACTGCCAGCCCAGCACCAACCTGGCTGCAGAGGGCAGGATGATGGCATGGCTGTGAGGGATGTGCCCTTCTCCACAGCCTGAGCTGGCCTGGGAACAGAGCCTTGAGAACAGCACCAAAGTGCAAACAAGCAAACCTGGTCTGCATCCTGGGAAGGGCTAAAAAAAGAGGGATTGTGTTGAACACCTGCTGCAGTTGTGGGGTGATTCCTGCCCCAAGCTGGAAGAAACATAGGAGAAGCAGAACAGAAATATCACTTTGGTGATACCTTTAACAGGAAGGCTGAGTCCCTGGCGCTAGAACTGAGTCTTGTGAAATGACAGTGGGAGGATGTGTGTGCAAGCATCATTTCTGGTGAAATACTGGGGCAAAGGGCTCACTGAGAGCTGAAGTCTGAGCTGCTGAGAACTGATGGCAAGCCATGTGCTGGCTGGAAACAACAAACTCTCCTACAGGCAACTGTGGTGACTCCTTAGATGAAACAGTCCTTGTCCTAAAATGCTGTCCTTCATGGATTAGAAGAGCAAAATACATATGCAGAAATACTAAAAATACCTGTGCCTCCCTCATGCCTGCCTGACAAAAGGACATCTCCAGCAGGTGCACCTACGCAGCAGGCACAGGTCTAGCAGAGAAGACTCTGTGCTTGCAGTGTTCATCCTCACACAGCAAGAGACAGTTAAAAATAGCTTGTACTACACAAACCTCTTAAAACAAGTCAAGGAGGACTTACAAAACCATCTCAGGTGCCTTTTTAAAACATGCAGCTGTGTATGCCTTGTTTTCCTGTCTTTAAACAAGTCAAAAAGGGATTGGAGGACATAATTTGTAGTGTGGCTATAAGAAAACAAAGCATCAGATGGCCCCCAAACCCATGATTTTTAACTCTGCTTCTAGGGTGGGTCCTGATGAAAGAGTAGAGATTTTTTATTTTGTGAGGTAAAACTTTACCAACTTGATTGCCATCATGTAGTCAATAAATCAAGACACGGTTCTGATGAAGTTCACATGTAATGGATGTTGGGATTTTTTCAAACATAGTATAAAAGCCTATGAAGAATAACTCCTGGATTTCATAGAATTGCATTGCAGAAGTGATTCTTGCACCCTGCTAAAGAAATCCAAAACAAGGAGTGGGAGTAACATATATATTTATGAAGATTTAATAGTCTGAGCTGGGAAAGGAAATACTGCTGTATTTGAACACAGAGCCATAATGAAATAGTAAAGAAGCAAGAAGCCTGTAGAAGCAGCTTGTATTTCTCAGTGAACCAGACTCTTAATGTCTGTGCCCTTTGAAAGAAGAGTTTCAAGCAATACTGATGACATCTGGTTTGTTCTCATTCCTGAACCTTCTTGTCTGTAACAGCACAGAATAATCAGAAATTCCTTGTGCTCTTGGCTGCTTGCTTTTAAATTAGCATTCCAAGTCAAAATAGAGTTAAACACAGTTACACAGACTGGCAGATTTTTAGTTTTTTGCTCTTCAGTCTAAAATTCTTCAAAGCCTTGGTCTTCTCAAAGGAATAATTAAAAAGAAAAAGTGAGCTTGAAGTGCTAGCAGAGATAGTCCTTGCAGAGGAGAAAGGTCCTGTGTCTGGACCTTAGTTTTTAGTCCCAGGAAACCTTGGGATCTTGTCGCACCAGAAATGGGTCCATCCAGGTTAAGGTGCTGTCCACAGAAAGGACAGGATCAAGCAGCTCTCAGGACTGCTGACAGCTTTGCACTGGGCAGAATGAGAAGCTTTCATGCCTGAGCAATCAGCTGGGTGTCCTTTAGCAGCTCTGGATTCACACCAGGCTGAAGGTGAAATGTGATGGCCATGTGTGCAGAGGCTGTACCCTCATTCTTGTAGACTCTCTCCTCATACTCACACATACAAATATGTGAGTATGCATACATATGTTTGTATAAATACACTGCATTTCTTCATAACTACATTGTTTACATGCAATATATAGTATATGTAGTCTACAGTCTATATGCCTTTTATCTACAGCTCTCCCTGTGAGCACGAGTGTCTGTACACACACACACACATACACACACACACATAAGCACAGAATGATTTCATTTTCCAGTCATACTGGAGTTTCCATGGTCTCACAGGAAGGACACAGTAATGCGGCCAGACCTTGTTTGTGCTGCGCAGAACTGCACACAATCTTCTCAAGAAATGCTTGTTTACAATTTGTCAAGTAAATTATTATGTACAAGGCTGCAAGTACCAACAGACAGTGATTTGGCAACCTTGGGCTGAAGCAGGTGATAATGACACAGCTTTGTCTTACAGCAGCTCCTGACGCGTGAGATGCTCCAAAGATTAGAGCATCACATTGTTTCCAGCGAAATGAGATGGGAACATGATGCAACCCACTCTGCCAGGGGGTGAAGCAAAGGAGTGGGTGTTCCTTGGCTACTGGCAGTGGGTGCTGCGCTGATGGCTGCTGCTGTGTGCTGGAGCAGGAGCTCAGCACACACAGAGCCACATTCGCCAGCCAGCCCTGGGCGCTGTCACTGCCTGCTGGATCTGGTCTCTGGTGAGATTCCCACCAAAAAATCACAGCTGGCAGAGTTCCTCACACTGAGGGGAGATGACCCTATGCCAGTTTATGGCCCTCAGCAGTGAGGTTCCAACCAGCCCTTCATCCCAGCTCCACAGCACAGGTGGCTTCCTGCATATTTACCAGTCACTATTCCCTCTGCAATTCCACTACACAGGCTTGGAGGTTGCAATAGTGTTCACAAAGACAAATAAAGAATAGGATTCCATAATTTATAGATGATATGTTTTAAATGCACCATAAAAGTCTGTTCTGTTGCTCAGGTACACACTGAGAGCCCCAGAGCCAGCGGCTGTGACACAGCAGTACCACAAGCACTGGATCTCCTCCTCAATGAGGAGTCCATTGGCTGCCCTACAGTCACTGGCACAAACTGAGCTCCTACATAACATGCACCAACATTGAACACTGTACAGCATGAAAACATACAGAATTCAAACTTGCAATTTCAGATTTGCATAGGTCTGAGCTGGATTATTGCCTCTAACCATCAGGCCAGGAAGAACAATGAAGGTAATCGGCTTGAGTTTTTACCTAATTCCCTCAGATTAGTCCTTGATTCAGTTTCAGTATCTATAGTTGAATTTGAGGATATCCTTCAGAGAAACATTGACTGGAAACTTCTCCAGGGATGGCAAATGTATGAAAAACATCAGCTTCATAGGTGAAAATATTATTTCTTTCTTAAACCTATCTATCAACTCTAAATGCAGAAAGTTGTATTTTTACCTGTAACATCAAAATCCTTATAGAGGGTCTTGTAGATCATTTAGAGAAGAAGATATCCTGTAAGAGGTTGTTCAGGCCTTCAGGCAATATTGGTCTATGCAGAAATTTCTCGGATTTTTTTTATATCTCTCTTGGAATGTGAAGTTCAGGACTGGACAGCACATTCCAGCTGCACCCACGCCAAATGCAGAGGCAGAAAACCTTGCAGAGGTCCTGCTCAGTGACAAGCAGGGGACTGCATTCAAGAGCAGCATTGACCTCAACATCATATTACAATGATGAGGTCATTGGGTACTGATTATCTATCAGTAAATCCTAATCTCTTCCAGAATTACAGGTCTTATTAGGCAAACATGACTTGTGGTTTTTCATTCCTTGATATGTTGTATTGTATTTTACCAAACTGGAATACCTATTATTTGCTTGAGCCAGTATTTTTAACCAATGCCCTCAACATTGTCAAGAACAACTGTTTTCTTCAGGATATCTCCTGAAAAGACAACGATCAAGTGTTAATTTTGTCTTATCTTTTATCTCAGTCTGAATACAAGTTAAGATTAAGCAAGCTTCCTTATACAAATCTAAGTGTATTTCTCTAACATCATGTTTATCAACAAAACTTCTCAAACTAATCTAAAGTTACTTGTAAAATTAAAATGTAATCTATTTAATAAACCTAGGTTGCACAACACTAATACTATTATCTTAGGACTGGGTGTCCTTGGGTCTTCTCTGACTCTGCAACTCCACCAGGCCTGAAATAGAAATATAGTCAAGTCCAGAGCAAAAGCAGTCAAATTCTGTATAAGCTGCCAAAAAATCATCAGCCTGGGCTGCTCCAATGAGCAGGGTGTGGGAGCCCAAGCAGGCAGTGGTGCTGCAAGAGTCTTAGGAAAAGTAATTCACTTGTGATTTTTCTGGGGTAATGTCTCTTTGAAATAGAACTAATTTCCTGAAGAAATTGCCTCCCCTGGGGCCTGGCAAGGAGGATGAGGTGACCAGCTAAACCCTTCACCTGCTCAGCACAGCACAGCACAGATGATCATGGAAATGCTGGGACAGGATGCCATGGTCCTTGCCTGAAAGGTCTAATCAGGCCACTGGTGATGGCATGAGCCTGCTGAGGCTCATGCCTTTAGTCAAGCTAAGGGATGTCATGTAGAGGCTGTCCACAGTGCCAGGCATGGTCTTGGCATGGGCATCCCTGGAGCAGGGAAGTCTGTGAAAGGTTTGTGATGTTGGAGCTGAGATACAGGGTCATTACTAATGAAGGCCACTCCTTGGCCTCTGGTGAGAACAATGAAAGTTGCATGTGCATCCAAAATGGGTTTTATGTTCACTTTACATAATGAAATGTTGTGGTCTTTTTGGTGTCCAGTTTCTAGATACTTGCCTTGTCCATGCCTTTCTCTAATACTGTAGGCATCTTTCTCCAGATAAGCTCTGATGTTGCCTGGGCATTTGATGGGGCTGTGCAGCCCCAGGAAAGCCCCTTTTGGCCAATTTTTCCAACAGGTTGCAGTGGATGAGACAAGGCTGTCAGCCCACCAGGGACCCTTCCACCACTGCCTGCTCAGTGCCACACAGATCAACCCATGCTCCTACACATTGCAGCCAGGCTGGGGAAGCTTGTCCTTTACTCTGCTGCCCCAGGAAAATGTGATGGAGGGCATTTGGCCAATACCTCTTCCCCCCAATAACCCTTCTGCTGTTTTGTCTGTACCAACAGGTGGCTTTGCTGGATATAATGCTCAGGGTAAAACACAATTCCACCAACCCTGCCATGCAGGGGAGTGACCTGGGCCACAAGCAGAAGCAGCCCCTTGTGCTCTCCCCTCTTCCCATGGGAGAGCTCAGCTGCCTCCCCCCTGTGCTGCCTCCCCTGCCATAACCCAGCCCAACTCCTGCATCCAGAGTTTTGTGGAAGACACTGCCTCCTTTGATCTGCTGATCTTTGATCATCTAATATAACTAAAGATCCTGAATTAATGCTGCTGTTGTCTCACAGGGAGCCCAAGTTGCAGATACTCTGGTGTGCTGTTGAGATCTCTGATAACAGCATTTTTGTGACTGGTTAAACAGCAACTGTATGTGGAGAGCAGGGTTGAGGGGAAAGTGACTGTAGTCCCTGTTGCAAGGATTTGGCTAATTATAGAGGAGCAGCTCCTTTGCTGATGTGAATTGTCACAGCCCCGCTGGAAAGCACAAGCCATAAAAATTCACATCAGCTGAAGACACTTCCCATCAGCTGAGAATTTGCTGCAGCTTTGTCTCTCTAATATAAATATTTATGTGGATGGATTTTGCTCCACTTTGCAATTTGACAGTCTATGAAATTCCTACAGCTTCAGGCCCCCTCCTCACCCCTCTATAGCTCTTATAGGTAGTATTATAAACAGAGCTATTGCCTGACACTAGGATTTTTATTTGAATCTTGATTCCACAACAGGCAGATCATATTACTATTGGCAATAGTTTACATGCTTCTGAATTGCCTTTGTTATCCTTGTGGATGTAAGATGCACAGCTTCATTGTGAAGCATTAAGAGATCCACAAAAGAATGTACATTGCAAGTTGAAATCTTTCCTATGTCTTGCTTAGGGTTTTTAACAGAGCACACAAATGAACCTGTTATGTTTTTAGGGCACTGGCTGCTTAAAGCCTAGAGATCATGGTGGATATTTAAAGAGAGAACAGAAAGAAATGGATCACTATTTTTCCAGACATTTTCTGAGGAAGTGCGTGTAAGCACGGATGGGAGAGTAGAGATATGGCATCACAGACCAAGTCAGCTGGAGGAGTACCTCTGCTCAATACCAGGCACACAAATATTGGGGTTTAAATTTTTTGAGGCGTCCAGCTGCACCCCCAGGCAAGGCTGGGGCTGGCCCAGGCTGTCAGAAGGAGCTTCTCAGTGGCCATGTCACAGAAAAGATGCAGACATGGCTCCAGCCCAGGCTGGCAGTATCCAGTATTCACACAACACATCTAGAATGTACCAAAGGCATTGTGTCTCATTAAATGCAGAAATGCTGAACACCAACCTCTTTTACCCAAGGCAAACATGGTAAATTGAATTCCCTCATGTCCCAAAAGAGGATTTGAAAGCATATCTTCCAGGAGCCATGTGCTGGCAGCTTGTGGATGTACCCTTGTGCTGAAGCTGTCTGCTAGCATAAAAATGGGTATCAGACATCCCAGGGATGTCAGAGAAACAAGGACACAAGCAGCAGGCACTGGTCTGGTAGTCATTGTGCTCCTCCATGCAGAAGAGTCCCAGTTTCTTTTCTGTATTGCCCAGGCTGCCCGTCCATGGTAGCCCACCAAGCCTTGGGATAAAGCAGTAAGAATGGGGAGAAAGTCTCAACCATCTTCTCCCCCTGGGCAGGCATTTGGACTGGGTCTGGCCAGAACAGAGTCAGCTTTCCCCAGAGCAACCTGTATGGTGCTGTGTTTTGATCTGCAGCTAAGCCAGTGTTTCAGCTATTGCTGAAAATGCTTGCACAGCATCAAGGCTTTCTCATTTCTGCACTCTGCTTTCCCCCAGTGAGTAGGATGGCAGTGGGCATGGAGCTGGGAGGGCACACTGCTGGGACAGCTGGTCTGAACTGGTCAAAAGGATATTCCAGGCTGTGTAACATCATGCCAACAACAAAACTGGGGGAGGAAGAAGGGGATATTTCAGGTTTCTAAAGGTGCTGTTGCTCCGTGAGTGGCTTGACATTGGCCTATTTGTGGGAGATGGTGAGTGATTTACTTTGCATTACCTGTGGGGGTTTTTATCTTATTCCTTCACTTATTAAATTGCCTTGATTTCAGTCCACAAGTTTTCTTGCTTTTGTTTTCCATATTGGAAAGGAACACATTTTTATGCTGGGGTCTGTGGAGTAACGAGAAATATTTTCAAGCACAGGAAAGGACACTTCCAAAGAACAGAAGAACTAAGAGAAAGAAAAGCAAGATCTATGGAAATATGATGTGTTACATTCAAAGCACCATCTGAATTTCCTGGAAAAAGAAATGACAATGGCATGCATTAAATATAAGCCAGCACAATGTAGGAGAGAAAACCAGTGTACAATAGTTCAATTTACTGGAAAAAAGCATGAAGGCTCAATTTTCATTCTCTATTTCAATGTAATTGTAGAAAGAGAAAATTTATTTTCCTGTGAGAAAAAAACCCCAAACACATTTAATGATTCCTTCTTTTCAAAAGGAAGCAGGAGAATGCAATGTGACAGGCATAAATGTGTGTAATGTCTAAGAATTCTAACTTGAAAGATTTCAAAGCAGTGACAACTCAAAACTCACAGTAGTAGTAAAATCACATTTCTAAGATGCTGAGTATAATTGGATTCATATTTAGATTTCAATTAAATTATGACACCAGAGAAACCATTCAGTCAAGAATATCAGTACTTGCCAAGGACAACAACTTGTTTGTCTCATGTGAACATTATCATTCATCCTTAATGGGGGCAGGGAGGCAGGGGGTGGTCTGGTGCAAAAGGTGCTAGTGTGAAATCTAGGTTCAATTCTTCATAGCTGTCCTCTGTGCAGAGTCCTCCTTTGTCCAGACAAGCACCTCAGCTGCAGGACACAAAAAGCCTTTTCTGACCTAACTCCCACCAGAACTGCAGTGAGGCACAGACGGAGTCAGGTGCTCCTCACCTGGGCACTGAGCAGCTGCCTATCCTCACTCCTCGGTGTTTCCACCTTGGCTAAGCTGCTGGGAAGGCCAGTGCCATGAAAACCAAGTGTACTCTGGACAGCTGTGAGTTAATCTGAGAGGCTCCTGCTGCTGACATGCCCGGCAGCTACAAGAGCCAAACCATCAGCCCTTGGTTAGACAGCAACCCTGGTATCCCAAGTCACTGGTTGCCTCCAGGTGGTTCCAGCAGTGATGGCTCTGGAAGAGGACTGGAGCCACCACAACGCATGAGATGACAGGTGACAAACAGCTGAGGCTCCTCAGCACAATCACTGCCAGAAAATAGGGTGTCAGCATTTTCTTATTCATTCAGATAAAATCAGGTTGGACTAGAGCAGATGGCAGGAAATCAGCTGATCCAAACTCCTGCCCAGTTGCCCTTATAGTACTTCTGAAGAAAAGCTACAGAACATTTTCTTAAATAACTTCCAGGGATGAAGATGCTTTTGTAGGAAGCTCAGTGTGGGCAAGGTGTTTAAAGTGTTGCAAGGAGCAAGGGATCAGGAGTGTGGCTAACTCATGCCCAAGGTGAAGGGGAGATCAACCATTTCAGCCCCCAGGGATGCCCCAGTCGCTGACCCACAGCAACACGTGACACGTCAGAAGGTCAGCAGTGCAGAGGCAAGCTATGGAGGCATAATACAAAGTCAGGTAACATGTCACACAAGGACATTCTAGGAAAAGAAAAATAAAAATAGCAGGACTGGGTCGTACTTGCAGTCCTGCAATCTTGAGCAGCTCACCCCTGTGCTTCAGTTTCCACATCTCCAAACCAAGGCAAATAGCATCTGCCTACTTCGACATGGACATCTGCCATCATCACTGCAAAGAGCTAAGAGTAATTTCATGTAATTAATGTTGTCTGATTCTGTGTTATCCTCAATATCTATGCATGTGGCAAGATAAGCTCGCAGCCAAAAAACTTTTTTTAATATGCTGAATGGCCCTATGTAATGGGTGAAACAGCAGCATCTGCTGAACTCACCCTCAACCTTCAGAGAGTGTAAGCTGAGCTTTCCTTGTGCAGCATGAAATTGTGGTTCAGTATCGAACATCAATCCCTCAGGGAGCAAATACAGTCCCTGCCTCAGCTTGTTAATGAAAGTTGGAACATAGAAACAGCTTCACATGGCTTCACCTCCTGCTCTTCCTCAATCACCAAGAAAAATACCTGCCTGACTTTACTGGTAAAACATTTTCTACCACTGCTGACAGCCACAAAAGGCTTTTCTCCTTGAATTATAATTGTAATGTATTATTCAAGCAGTTAAGTGATGGAGAAAGAGCTAGAAACCTGCAAGAAACCAAAGAGAGCCTCACACAGAATCCACACAACTTTGCATTTCTTTTCTTCAAAATTATAAAAGAAGTGGCCTAGCCAGTTGGGTTGGCCAAATTTTAAATGTGATATTAAATGACACAGCCATGACACAATTGGGTTTGCATTATGGCTTTTTATAAATTTGTAAAACATAGATGATTTTTCCCAATATTAGCCATGGCTATTTTTATCTCATGGCTAAACTCTAACTCCATAGGAAGGCTGTTCCACCAAAATATTGGATGTTTCACAGGCACACACACATCTGGGAGGCTGTGGACTATTTTATATTTATGGACCCAGACATTTTCCCCAACAGATGTGGGATCCCTGTGTGACAAATTTAAGCCTTCTGATAATAGGCTTCACATTTTTTGGCTACTTACCTTGTACCAGTGGGATTTAATGGGCTGCAGGTTGAAAGCTGCTGATTTAAATATCAATCAAATTAATTCTGCAGAAGGATTTGTCATATTGTGAGAGAAAGAGCTCAGCCCCTGCAGATGCAGGGAGGAGGGGAGTGAAGGATTAACTTGTGTAGTTATGGGGTGGTTATGGGAGGCTTGTTAGCAGGATTTCTGGTTTCACAGACCTTCTGGGATGCAAGGCTGAGGGATCACAAGACCCCAAGAATGAGGACTGCACCAGGTAGCCCCAGCCCCACAACAACCACCCTGCATTGAGCCTTCCTCTGTCCAGGGATTACACCTGAGCTCAGTGGCCACAGGTAGAATTCCCATGTCCCCTGTAGACCAGCATCATTCTGGCTGACTGGACACCTCTGCACCTCTCCTCTGGTGTGTCCTCCTCAGTTGCCCTCTCCCTGCCTCTTGTTCTGGGCACTTCTCCCTTGTCAGAGTGCAAGGAGACTCAGCCTAATCTGCATCCAGTCCCAGCTTAACTGCGGCTCCACAAACAAGCCTGCAGTTAGAACATCATCTGGGATGACAAATGTGATGTACTGAACATCATTCCCCCATACCACCCCCCTGATTTTGTGGACTCTTGGGCTGGGCTGTAACTCTGGGGCAAGTACCAGGTTAGATGCCTGGCCAGGGGCATGCCCTGTATGTGAGGATGGTTTCCAGAAATGAGCTAAAGCAAGTGGTGTCCTTGTCCCAAAAAATGGGACCAGCTGGATTTATGCTGGGGCTGCCGAGCAGGAGGTGCAACATGAATGTCCAGTGATAGCTCGTGGGCTTTGACACCAGGGTGCAGCATGTGAGCAACTTCAGGAGAGACCTTGCCTGGACTGCAGGTCAAAAACACATATTACAGCTTAAGGGCAGGCCATAGGGTTTGTCTGTTCTTCTCTCTGTGTTCTTGTTTCTGCAACTTTTTCTTATGTGGTATATTTCTCAGAGTCCTACATTGCATGCCACAAAAATTTGGGACAGCACAAAGTTATCAGTTTGCAAGTGGGAATTGTATCTGAAAAAAAAATTGCCCATGGACCCATGTCCTACAGACCATAAGGCAGCTTAGGAAGTACCAGGCTGCAATATTTGGTTGTTGCACAAATTCCAGGAAAGCGTTCCATGAACTAGATACCTTTGGGATTAGTCTATTACAAGTCCTTTCATTGAGGCATGTGATATAAAGCCTGATTTTAGGGTCAGAAGCTTTCAATGTAAGCTGAACATGCAGCATTGTGCAAGAGGATGTATAAGGGAAAGTAGCAAACTTCATTGTCAGATACTGAGAAGTCTTTTGCTGTCCCTTTAACCTGGAAGGTTTTACTTCTGGTTTTGGAATTGCTGTTAAGATCATCTCACAGACTTTACTAATTTTCTGTGAGCTTTTGTCCTGTAAGTATTAACTGCTGTCAATTTGCTTGATGTGCCTGTTGCTGCTTAAGGGTCTGAGTATTTCGAATCTTCGATTTTTGTTTGGGAGGAGCCACTAAGAACCTTTCAGTTCCTGCATGATATGAATCACAAGTGAAACCAGAAAATGTGTGGCTGGAGTTAGTTGTATAACAACAGAGGTGCATTACACAAGTGCCCAATCCTCTGCTGAAGTCAAGCAGGAGACTTGTAAATCAGGAGACACTACTAGCAATGATGGGATGGTCAACAGGTTGTTGTCAGACCTTGCTTACTCATTGACTAAAAAGAGTTGCCAAACTGGTGCTTTGCTCTTCCCTTCATCTCAGGCCCTGATTCAGCTGTGGTACAAAGACAAGGACAGGGCTCCAGGTTGTTTAGTTTCACTGTTTGCTGAGGGCAGTGGCTGGCTGTGGGACAGGGCAGCATGCAGCCATGGCTCCTCAGGGAAGTGCCATTGAATCACACATAATCCTTCACCACTGCCACAAGCCCTTCCTGGAGGCACTGTCAGGTCAGGCTTGCCTAACCCCAGGAGAGGCTGCTCCTCCTCAGACCCCCAAGGCAGTGCCTCCTGCTGTTGGCTGTGTCAGGCTCTGGGATCCCATCTGGGGGACAGCCTGCCCACCAGTGCCCCCTCACCACCTCCCTGCACACCAGGGCTGGGGCACTGAGCTCTGCTGCAGGGCACAGGGACAGCTCAGCCCATGCCAGACGTGCTCTGGGCAAATGTCAGGGCTGGAGGCAGAAACTCTGGGCACAGCAGTGGGAGCCCTTGAGAAGCTCCCTGCTCCCACATCAGAGCCCCACTCAGGCTGCAAGCACCATGGCCAAAGCTTTCACCTGGCAGCTATGAGGGACAGTCCAAAACAGTATTTTCTTTTAGGTCATGTCAGCACAGGTTTCTGTGACTCCTGAACACTTCCTCCCATGCTGTGCTGTGTGTCTAGGGCAGGAGCCCCCCCAGCTGCACCTGCAAGATACATGGATACAGCTCCTTGCTGCTGGGGCTGGGCACATCCTCTGCTGTGTTTCCTTTGGGATGAAGTGCTTGGAGGCTTTCATTCGTCCCTTGTCACCTCCTGCTGCTGTATGATGCTCAGAGTTTCTATTTTAAGCAGAAGCAGTCCAAATGAATATGTCACAGTTAAGGTGACTCACGCCTCAAGAACACATTCCTCCAGATTTATAATCTGATTTTTGAAGCCTGAGCAGCCCCACTGCATGCTCCAGGCATGCCTGAGTAACTTGTAATAACCCTCTGTAGAGGTTAAGACAACTTTGTTCAAAGGTATTTCTTTCAGAACAAGAAAAGTAAAATTGCCCTGGTCAAAGAGACATGAGAGCACTGATCAAGGAGGGGCAATGCTGCTTTCTGCAAGTGCAGACATTGCAGAGCACTGAGCTGAGGCATCTGTGAGGCATCTGGCAAGTGCCAGCCCAATAAACACAGTGCCCCAAGACAAACACCACCTTCCACTCCCACTATGGGTTTGGGTCCCCATGAACTTCTCAATGTCTCCTTCCACATTGCCATCTTTCTACCCAGCTTGCACTGAAAGGACAGGAAAAACTCTGCAGGTGCATCCATTGGGTGCTCTGGGAGGTCACTGCCTCAGCCCTGCCATGTGTACCACAGTCTGTTGTCAGTGCTGAAATATTTGTCATCAGCAGGAGGGCTCAGCCTGTGCACACCCTGTGCCTGATTGCACCAGCACATCCCAAGTGCTGAGGAGCAGGTGGGCTGCTCTTCTGGTTTGGTAGCCTCTTCCACTTCTTTGGCAGAGGCCTGAGCAATGACAGAGCTGGGTGGTGTGACAGGGGATCTGGACCCTATTTTCCTACAATAGCTGCAGAATAATAAAAATGCCAGCATGAATCAGCTGGTGCACAAAGACACTCAGGTCATTCATGTCAATGAAGTGTAACTCTACATTGCTTAAAGAACAATTGCTGAGTGACAACATGCAGGAGTTTGACAACACTGAATTGAGGTTCAGTTTTCGCCTGCTAAAGGGCTTTTACAAGTGTCTCAAACCTCCCTAGCAATGTTTGCTGAAAGATGTGCTGAGAAGACAGTGATCTCACAACAAGGGGCAGTGGATTAGCCCATATGCCTGAGCCATAATTCCCACCACTGGGAGCCTGGGGTGTGCCTGCAGGATAACTGGCACATAACGTCAGGGCATGGAGCAGGACTGCAGCCCACGGAGCTGCTGCAGGTGCCCCTAGGAGCCCCCCATGTGCAGCACTGCCAGCCAGGACAGCTTCTGTAAGAGATCAGGGTGCAGGGAAGCATCCTTGCAGAGATCCTGACTGGGGAAGCACTGAACTCAAAAGACCTTGTGGCCTGTGGAGCACTTAGCCTGTGTGTGCACTGGGGTAGCCTGCAGCCTCAGGGCAAATTTCACCATCAGGTGTAATGCAGGAGTCTGAGGACATCTCCCATTTGGCACCAGCAATTACATCACCAGCATGGCCTAGCCTTTGTCCAAAAGTGCACCACGAAGTTGTGATGTGAACATCCCCACTGTTTGACACAGTAGAAATGAGGAGCAGAGTTGCTATCTTGTAAGAAAATCCTGTAACAGTTCAAGCCACCCAACTGGTGCAGTTCTCTGTGTGGAGGGTCTGCACGATGTGCTGCACGTGGATGCACAGCTCAGGGCTCCTGCTGTCTAAAGGGATGTAAGATTTTTATAGTGTTTTCTCCATGTTGGGATTTAACCCCAGATGGCAACAGAGGTACCACACAGCTGCTTGCTCCACTTCCCCCTTCATTCCCCCTTCACTCTGGTGGAATGGCAGGAGAATCAGAAAACGGCAAAACTAGTGAGATAAGAACACTTTAGTAATTAAAATAAACATAATGATAATAATAATAGTAATAAAAAGAGAGAGAACAAAGAGAAGAAAAGAGAGGAATAAAACCCCAGAAAAAGAAGTAATGTCCATTATAATTGTTCACCACCCCAAGAAGCCATCAGTAGCTCCTGACCAACTCCCACCAGTTTATTAACTTGACATGATGTTCTATGATACGGGATATCCCTTTGGCCAGTTCAGGCCCTGTCCTGGCCACACTCCCTCCCAGCCTCTTGTGCACCTGCTCATTGGCAGACCATGAGATGCTAAAAAGTCCATGCCTTAGGGCTGACACTACTGAGCAACATAAAACATCAGTATTATCAACATCATTCTCATACTAAATCTGAAACACAATGCTCTACCATATACCAGGAGTAAAACTCTATTGCAGTTGAAACCAAGGCACTCCAAGAAACAGGATTTTAAATGATACTTCACAGAGTCTGAGTGCCCTTCTTATGGGGTCTGCCATGGAGCAGCCCCTCCTGGAGCAGGACAGGATATCAGGCACTGGGTGTCAGCTTGGTAGGAGGCGTCTGCTTCCGCAAATGGGGTGTCCTGGAGTGGCAGCGGAGCAGACAGGCTTCTCCATGGAAATTTAACCTAACATCAGTCATTTTTCCAAGCTGGTGTAGCACTTCTGTTAATAACAGTAGTGTCTGGCATATGCTTGAGCACCATGCTCTGCAGAAATGGGCAATGAAAGTGCCTTTTCTGATTTTCAGCATGGATGACTGTTCCAGGTTTTAAAAAGGGAAAGATGTTATGAAAGGTGATCAATAAAGAAACTCCAGAATTTGGCAAACCACCTCTTCCATAAAGCTTCCAGTGTCCATGTTCTCTGCCTAAATGCTAGCCAGGTTATTGCTGGATCAATCCCTGTGATGTTGAATCATTTCCATGCAGAGGTGTTTTATTACTCCACTGCCTACAAAACTCAAAATATGATAAAGCTGATAAATAATAGATGAGATCTTTAGCTGTCACTGGTGATCACTCTCTGGAAGCCAGGAAAGCACTCAGCAAAGTGCCCTTGATTTTCAGCATGTAAAAGCTTTGGCTTCAAGGATCTTAAACCAAAATCAGAGCAGCAATTATAATAAATACGCTCCATGGTTGCTACCTTTGCTATCATCTTCATCTGCTAGAATGCAAGAAATAAGAAAATAGTAATAATAATGCTAAAATAAAAAACCAAAATGGCCCTTGAGAATTGTCATTGCACTGAGAATTGTAATTGCACTGAGATGGTGTAAATAAATTCAAAAAGACACCTCTCTGTGAGTTAAGGAGCTTTGTTCCTGACCCTCTAACTAGGACATACTACTCATTCTGCTGTTCTTGTTTATAACAGGTTGTCACCATATCATGGCAGGAGGGAAACAAGGCTTTCTAAAAGAATTACATTCCCAAGTGGAAAAAATGTTTTTATTTCTGTCACTTCTTGCATGTGCAGTTACAGAACAATTACTCAGAAGACTTTTTCCCTCATTCACCTTGTGAATTGATACAGTGTCAGGACTGTATTTCCATTTCCATTTTCTGTCCCTCTGTGCAGTCAGGGAGTCTACAAGTTTTTCTGGTATCTGTCCAGTTCTTCCATCTCATGATAAAGGAAACTGTAAATACAGGGCAGTGTGTGCACCACATTTTGGCTGAGGAACTCAGGACCAGTCAGAGGATCTTGAACTGACTTTCCTCCTTTTCCTCCTTACTGCTGCCCTTTCTGGCACATTGCAACCTGAATCTCCTCAATTTTACAGTAAAATTTTGCATCATACATACTAATAAATGTGTGGGAACTGAAAAAGGACAAAACCTCTTAAGGCTGTCCACAGTCTTCATTCCAGAAGAGATGTGTAAGATGTTTCCATCCAGGTTTTGAACATATATGCATTGGTGCAGCTTTTATTACAATAATGCTGTTGAGTAATTTCTTAGAGCAAATTTATACAGCAGGTAAGTTAACTGATTCTATATTGGCCAATAGTCATAGCTAAAAAGAGCTGAGAATTTTCTAACAGAATGGTATGCATGGGTAAACACAGTTGTGTTGAAACCCAGATACCCCAAACAGGATGATTTCAGTGACATTTAATAGGAAAAGAATGTAAACACCCATTTAGATAAGGCTAAAAGTTTTGTTTGGGCGCTGCCAGAACAAAATATTTTTATGTCATAGTCTAATTGAGATATTTCAATATTAAAAGCGTTCACATGCTAAACATTTTAGCATTCAACATGCAAGATTTTAACACATCAGTTTTAACACATTGTGATCTCATTTTACTTCCTTTAATTCAATTTACTTCCTTTAATTTAATTCATAAGACCTGAAGATTCTTGCTCTGTGTGCTGTGAGTGAGCTACTCTGGTTTGTACCACACAGCCCAACACAGTGCCTGGAAAACTAAGCTGACCCTTTAGTGAGGAACATGCACTAAAAGCCTTGAGCTGGAAACTGAACACATGATCATGAGCTGCTTTTTAAAAACCTAGCACTGCCTGAGGACCTTCATTCTTTTCCCACAATCCCAGGCAACATTTCTACTGCGATATCAAATTGCAAACCCTGGGTCAGCCTCTACTCTGAAAAGTTTTACCAGGTAGCTGTTTTGGCTGAGTGTAGGAGTACAGTTATCTCAGTCAACATTTTATAAAATTTTTAGGAGAAAAAAAAATTTGTTGTTTTAGCTGTAGAAAAAAATAAAATCCCGGCTGACAGAGTGCTGCAGGTGTGTCCTTATTGCTGCCTTGGCCAGAGGCCAAACACGAGGGCCCCACCCTATCTGTGCCTTACATCACTGAGGCTGGATGAGGACACCAGTTTCTGATGAGGAAATAAGCACTTTCCCAAAGTGGGCCCAGAATGACCTTTTTCCAAGGAGCCTGAGTGGAGCAGTGGTGAGCTCAGCTAAAATTCTTGGAAAAACTGGTGTTGCAATAGCAGCATAAAAACCCTCTGCTCATATCTGCTGGGGTCTTGGAAACCCAGCTCATGCAGCTCAGACCCTGCAGAGCAGGTCAGATGGGATACAGCCACAGCCCAGATGGGAGGCTCTGGGCAATCCTTTGTAGTATCCTTCCTTATGAGACCTTATCTGTCCTTCTCTGTCCTTATGGGACTCCTCCTCCAGCCCACTTTGTGTTCCTTCAACTTCACCTGATAGCAACCACACAGTGCCCTCTCTTGCTGTCTAAACTCAGCTGAAATGTGATGCTACTGAGAACTGATTAAGCTCACCATTAGACAAAAAATGTCAAAAATTTGAAGGCACCAGTCCAGGCAACCAGCCTAAGGCCACAGTGCTACAGAGCTGTGGACACATATCCTCTTCTCCAAGCAAGAGAGACTGTCCCCAGCTCTGGGAGAGCAGCCAGGCTGCAGGAAAACGAAGGTTGAACTTCTGACAAGTAAACTAAGCCCAGGTGGAACTGTTTTCCACAGGGAGCCCCCTTCTCCCATCCTGTTGTGTATGGGCAAGAGGGTGCAGATCTCCCAGCTGAAACCAGGCATGACAGGGACTGACTCTGAGTCTGTCACTGCCCAGTGAATACCTCTCTGGTTACTTTTAGCTGTTACAGAGAGGCAAATGATCTCCATGACCTTTCTGCTGAACAGCCAAGGCCCCAGGAATCTGGGTTCATTCTAGAGTAAATAGTGAGCATTTCTGATTTCTCAGATGTCTGTGAAAGTGAAACTATCTCCTCTTAGGTGCTCCTCCTGGGGATTTCTTCTCCAAGATCTGTTCCTGCTACAAGAGGATCTCTGGGTCTGTGTGGCTACAGCATGCAGCATCAGCATGTCAAAATCAACAGCAGTTAAAACTAAATCCTTCCTTGTGCTTTAATTTACATGAACTTAAATGCTAATGCCATGCTCACTATCTGACAGGGTCAGAGCAGTAACTGGGTCCTGGGCAAGCACTTGTTGCCAGAGTAACAAAAGCCAAAAAAGCCAAAAAGCCAGAGTGCCAAAGCACTCTGCAGAATGGAGGAAGAAGGGCAACATGCCTGAACTAAGCAGAGGGCAGGAGACAACAATTATTGGAAACAGGCAGTTTGGGCTCCTTTAGCACCATCTCTCTTCACAGTAAACCCAATGCTACCTCAACCTTTTAATGCATCTTATTGGTAATCAAATAACACAGTATAGGTTCCGCAAAACAGAGCTATTTACTTTGAACTAGCAGAAATACACAGAGCCCTGATGCCCAATTGTTACAGCCTGAATCCTTAGACAAAAGGAAAAAATCAGAAATTACTAAAAAACTAATTTCTTTGGGGTTTGGTTTTCATTTTTAAAGTGGCTGGATTCCCATCCTTTCACTCAGTTCTACAGATTCTTCTGAACTGCAGAGCCAAAAGCCAGCCACACAGGCCCACATACCACAGGAACGAGAGAGCCACCAAGAGGGATGTTTTGACAGCAAATGCTGAAATTACAAAAGCAAACACATCACTTTTCTTTGAAAAGCCCTTAGTGGTGTTTATGTTGAAAAATCAAATGTAGTCAAAACAGCAAGTCTTTCTTAAAACTTCTAAATTGTTCCTTCAGTTATAAATCCACTCAAGACTTGAACCAGCAGAAGCATGGATGTCTTGACAGTCCTTGGTAGCTGTCTAGGTCACAGATGGAGACCATCCAGCCAATGTTGGATGGGGCAGAACAATTGAAGGCAGGAAACCATTTCCAGAGCTAATGGTGAGTCCCTGTAATTCATAATCAAAGTAAGGACTGGATTGTCTTCGCAAGTGATGGACTTGTTCCTGCACTCACATTTCACATGTCCAACCTACAGCTTCCAAAAGTGATTGATGGTGGTTGGACAAAGGATGCCCAGTGCAGAACTAAGGGGCCTCTTCACCTTTCAAAACATTTCTCTACCTTTCTCTACCTAGGGACCAGGACTCATTGCTAGGTAGAACCTGTATCTTCCCAAGTATAGCCAGGGCTAATTATGCTTCCACATTTTTTGTAGAAATACCCTTTATTTTTCATATATTTTAGCATACCATTGATTGGTTCATTCACTAAATTTTCTGTTCCAGATTGAAATATCCCTGCAAGCTGGATAGCTGGCAGAAAATATCATTCTGTGCCACGATCAAACAATCCAAGGACCAGGATTCAGAGGATTATTTCCAAACTGATGTATGCCAACAATACACTGGGAGAAAATGAGAGACCTCTTAAAAATCACTGCAGGAACATATCAAAAGTACATTTTAGAAGCTTTTACCTATAGAAACAAAGACGTGTTTGCAACCCATCACTACAAATAAGTAGCTTTGATTAGTCATCTGGGTTCGCATGGGATCTTTGTTGGAGTTTGTTCCACTTGAACATTAAAAACAAACACCCACCACAAGAAAATTACCAAATGGCTCAGTACAAGGCAGAGATGACACAGCTGGATAACAGCTCCAACATTGCAATAGTATAGAGTGATGGTGGCTCTGCATTGACCTTTAAAAATATATCTGGCCATAGTTAAAGGTCTGGATGGTAAACATCTGTGTAAAATAACACTTTGTTCAAAGCTGAAAAGACAGCAGGAGGGAACTGGGAACTGTTATGAAGGCTCAGACACGGCCTGCCAGGGGAGTGGGTGCCCACATCCCTCCTGGTTCGTACCCCAGGAGGGACCTGTGGAGAACAGCGAGCTGCTCCTGCCTGCTAAAACACCATGTCCCACAATTCCCTTTTTTTTATTCTTTTTAAAGAAAAAAAAAGCCAAAACAAAAACAAACAAACAAACAAAAACAACAACAACAACAAAACAAAAAAAACCACACAAAAAAGCCAACGAAAACGTTTAAAAATCCCCCCAACAAACAAACAAATAAAATTAAAAGAAACCACAATTAAACAGAATCCAGACGAAATAATCAGAACAAACACAACCCCTCAAGACAACAGCCCCACAGCTGCGATATATTAGAATGCAGCCACCAGGACAAGCTGGCTCTTGTGCCCGGTGCCTGAGGCGGCCATGGCCCCTCCGGCCGCCCCTGACCGGCGGAGCCTGTTCTGCCTCCTGCCCTGCGCTTCGCTTCTGCTGCGCCTCACATGCCACCTAGCGGCTTCCCAAGCGGAAAATTCCTTCCTGAACGGGATTTACGGACACGCCGCCTCCTCCGGCTGCTCCGTAGGCCTCAGGCTCGCTGCTGAGGAACACGGCCCCGGCATCTCTGCAAGCCTGCCCCGGACAGCCGCGGCCGAGAGCCGCCTGTCACAGCCCCTCAGTGCAGCCTCGGACCCCCCCGGGAAATTCCCACCTCCTTGGCCTGTGTTTACAGCTCTCTCCTGTTTTCCGTCATGTTCAAAGCCTTCACATAACCTTCACCCACTTGGCTGCTCACCTTATCCCTCTGGCCCATGGCCTTCACTAAATATCTGGCGGAGAGGAGGTTGTACATTTTACTTTGAAGCATTCAGTGATGGCGGACACTCACCACAAAGTTCATGTTAGTTAAAATCCTAATTTTCCAAGGAAAAAAAAATCAGAAATGTTTAAAGAGGTCTTTTTCTTTACCTCTTTCTAACTTCTTACAAGGGTCAGGAAGGATTTTATTGTTCAGCTCAACAGCTGCTCTTTGAGTGCCCTACAGCCATTTTTCTTCAGACAGAGGGTGTTATACCATAGCCTTTCAGTGGGGCTATTTCTCCAAGAAACAGGAATTTTTTGGTTAAGAGCAATGTTTTGCCTCCAAAAGTGGTAATTTGATAAGTCTTGCTCCCTTTTCAACGAGGTGGCCTAAGCCCTGTGTTAATTAAATGCCCGTGTGCCCCAGTCAGCTCCAGCATGCTGCCATCAGAATGAGATGGTGTCTGCAGAGCAGGTCATGGACAGAGCAGACACTGTCCGTCAGTGACACTGTCCATCAGGGACACTGTCCATCAGGGACACTGTCCGTCAGTGACACTGTCCATGAGTGGCACTGTCCTTCAGTGGACACTGTCCTTCAGTGGACACTGTCCATCAGTGGCACTGTCCATCAGTGGACACTGTCCATCAGTGGCACTGTCCTTCAGGGACACTGTCTGTCAGTGGCACTGTCCATCAGTGAACACTGTCCATCAGTGAACATTGTCCATCACTGGCACTGTCCTTCAGTGGACACTGTCCATCAGTGACACTGTCCTTCAGGGACGCTGTCCCTCAGTGACACTGTCCATCAGTGAACACTGTCCATCAGTGGCACTGTCCTTCAGTGGCACTGTCCTTCAGTGGACAGCCCTCAAGGACCAGCACCACGGTCCCTCAGGAGAAGCCCAGCTCCATCCAGGATGCCTGTCAGAACACACAGAGCATGCATTTGCTCTGTGAAAGGAAGAACTTGATCATCACAAAATCAGGGCAATGGCTGTCCAAGCCCCTCTGGGCAAAGAAAGGAAGTGGACCTGGCCCATGTTATCTCCAGCAATTTCATTAGGCAGAGGCAGCATTAAAAAAGAAGCCACTTTCCCTAAATATTCGTTTCTTAGTTTCCATTTCAAATGCTTTAAAACAGAATAGTTCCTCTTGAAAGTACTTGAAAGCTTCCTCTGCAAGAAATTATTTGACTTTTCTAGGGAAAAAACCCAAACTAAAACACTCAAAGCAACTCTTTCAACATTTCTGAAAAGATGTGCCATTTTTTTCCTTCATACCACTGGAGAAATTACTTTCTTTTGTGATAGGCCATTGCTAGGCTTTACCACAGCCAAAAGTCATTGAGCTATGCTGACACCACAACAATAATTTCTCCCCTCATCAGTGTGGTCCTTATCCTATAAGTGGTTTAAACCCAGGTGCTGACCTTGGGTGCTACAAATCACCAGAGCCTGAGGGCAGCGAGACATTGTCCTGCCCTTCAAGCATGGGTTCCTCACCATGGCAAAGGCAATGCAGGTGAAATTATGGCACAGACTGCTGCCCTGTGGCTTGGAGAGCCAGCTTCGCTGTGCTTTGCAATTAACCTTATCAGTTAATTACCCACCAGGTGATGGTGTCCATGCAGAGGAGCCGTGTGGCAAACACAGCTGGAGCCCCTGGGCAGGACAAGAACCATGAGAGTTCCGAAGGAAGCATGAGGGGAGGGAGCAAAACTGACTTGCTGTCCTAGTGCTCTATGAAAGTCAAGGAAATGGGTGCACTCCGCAGCTAGAGGGCAGGCTCATTTTTCCTTTAAAACTTGGGAATCACTTCCTTGCAGCTGCAGTGACTGCTAGAGTACCCAACTGAAGTGGCTAAGAGGTAAGTCAGGCTAATTGTAGAAGTCTTCTGTGTATTAACTGGGGGGAGGGGAGACCCAAACGAAAAAAATACAAAACTAAAAGCACAGATGTACAAACCTGATGGTTGTTTCAAAATGCTTAGCTTCAGCCCAGCAGGCTGAGTTCTGACACAGCAGGGGGAGAGAAATCACCTACAAGACAGGAATATTCCACAGGTGTGGCCATGTCTGATTGCAAACACCCCACAAAAAGGACACGCTGGCCTTCTAGGCTTCCATAATGGGAAAAAATAATTGAAAGTATTTACAAATAGCATTCATCACAGCATTCCAGAGAAATAACTTCCTTTTTCTTTTTTCTATTCAGAAAATGAATGTGAAGCAAGCTAAGAAGTCTCTGCAGAGCATGGTCTCAGGTAAGTTATGTACTCCCTAACACAGAATTTTCCATTACTTTCTGTGGACATGAGATTTGGGAGCTCAGCCCTTTGCAGGGAATGCAACTGGAACAGCTGTCCAGGCACACACCCAGTGCTGCTGGTGCGATGCTGTGCACCCATTCAGATGGGCAATTTCTATCTTCAAAGGCAAATTCTCCTTTTCTTGGTTGCTTTGTAAAAGAGCCATTGAAATATCACCTGTCACATTATTACTGTTTGCACTGGAAACCTCCTTACTGAAGTATAAGGGGAGACTTGCACTCCCTGATGTCACTGATGTCTCCCTGTTCATACAGTTAAGGACCAGCCCAAGCAATACTCTGTGTCATTTCTGAATATTAACATAGTTCTGGGGGTTCTGCCAATGCAGTTCACACTGCTGAGATGCCAGGCAGTGCAGCCTGGTGTGGATGGGGGAGGTAATGCTGTGTTGGACAGGAGGAGCATTTGAAAGCTCCAGATGTCCATGTTAGGGATGCACACCAGTTTAGCAGGCAGAAGCTGAAAAAGCAAATATATCTGGATGCATTGCAGTTTTCCCCCCCATCTTGCAGCAGTGGTTGCACCTCCCAGTCAAAACCTCATGGGCACCCTTGATGGCAGCAACATGGAAGAAGCCTACCTGAGAAATAAGGCTTGGTCTGGACCTGAGCACTTCTGTCAGCTGAGCAGCAGTCAGAAATCAGGAAAGTCCACAGAGGTGGAATCCACTGAAAAATACACCACCCTGTGTGTTTTGGTGCCCTGGATGGCACACTGCACTGGTCTGAAGTGTGAGAGCATGGCTTGACATAAACGCAGCCCTCAGTAGAGTCTGTAACTGAGAAAAATGGTTCCTTTCACTGCACTTCCTCCTGCCTATCTGCAAATGCCAAATCCTTATGGCCCTAATGTGGACATCTGGTGCATCATTTCAATAGAGAAAGGCTAGAAAGATATTTGGATTTGGACAATGAAGGTCCCATTAAAGGTCTGAAGAGCCTACATCCTTGGGAACACAAAAAGCCGTGAGAAGTGCTTTGGCTGTTCACCAGCCAAAGGCAGAGGTTTCTCTGAAAAAGCACTGTTGGAACACAGGAGGAGAAAGAAAGAGATGTTTACACACAGCTGTGTCAATGCAGCAGGGATTGGGCAGGCAGAGGTGGAGCTGTCAGGAGACAGCCTGGTGGGAGGGCTGCCCACTGCCCTCCTCTGCCTGCTCTTCTCTTCAGGTTATTCTAATGGCCATGTTTCAAGTGACACTATTAAAAAATCCAACCCCAATGGCAGCAGCCACAGCAGCAAGTTGTGATTCCTTGGCAGGGCTGCACTGCTGGTAATCTGATTCTGGAGTTGCCTGTGGCTCAGTCCTGTTGTGTTAGGATGACATTTTGTCTTCCTGGTAGATTTTACCTACCAGGTAAGGTAGGTTGGTATGGTTCCTTGGTTCCTAGTTGCTTTTCTCTTTTTCTTTTTCTTTTTTTTTTTTTTGGAGAGTAGAAAACACTTTCTACATGTGTAAGGGCACATGTGATGAGGAACTGAGGAACAAGCAAGCACTATTACATAGCACATGTATTTTTCTTCATTAACCAGGGTGTAAAACCAAGCCATGAAAAGAATGGAAACATTTCATCCGGAACTGAGTGGGAGAAAGAGGTGCAAAAGCAGAAGTAGATTACAGGGCAGACTTTTAGCCAGTCATGATAGCCAGCACAATGCCAGACCTCAGATTTAATACTGTCACTATAAATAGCCCCGGTGCAAGACTGCCATGCAGAAACACAGGAGAATGGAGCTAAACCAGTGCTTGGTAAAAGAATTCTCCCTGCTCCCAAAATTGTGAACCAAATTACAAACAGCATTTTTCTTAAAGGAGAGGGGGTGCAGGGGAGGGAAACCAGACTAAGATGTAGGAGGGGGTACATTGGTGGGAGAACTGCCTCTGATCCCACCTGGATTGTTCCAGTGCCAGCACCTCTGTTCATATTGGTTCTGAGACCCACAGAGAATTAAGCTGCCTTGACAGCTGAGCTGCCCCTTGCTCAAGAGAGGAAATGTTGCATCAACTGCTTCCTTTTCACACATTTACCAAAATTTCTCTTGCCTTGAGTATCCTGCTCCTTCATTTGCAGCCTCTCTCACACAAAGAAGCCCTTGCACAGCTTTTCACATCAGGGACACCTAATGTTCATGGCCAAAATTTCTGCTATACATTCTCCATTTAATGACATAACTCCATGCTACCAGAAATACTTCTAACATAGCAGAACACCAGTGACCCTTCCTGTTGGTTCCTCTCTTCTGCCTCACCAGATCTCCATGAAATGCCCTCCTTGGTGTGGAGGGCACACCAGGACTGTTCCTCCCTGTGCAGTTGGTCATGGAGAGCAGGGGCTGCTGCCCCTTGGGCAGAGCGGGGAGAGTGGGGAGCAACAATGGCAGCAGCAATTATCAACCCAGAGCAACTGCAAAACTACAGCAGAAAATTCGCTTGCTCTAAATGCATGAGTCCAGGAGCAGAAGCTGTGTGTGCTGAAATCTGCTATTTAAAGGCTGGAGAGGTACAAGGGAGAAAGGAATGTGTGCTGTCAAAATGCTTTAGAGCAGCTCCCAAAAGGTCAGCTCCTACATGCACGTTTGTTCGTGGCTCTACAACCCAATGTGTCCTTCACCTCTGCCAGAAGCAGCACCAGAAGTACCCAGCTCTTGGACCCTAGAAATTGCTGCCTGGGATCTGCTATTTAAAATGGTCTTCTTTTCTCAACAAAGAGCAAATATGGAATAGCTATTTGCAGTATAAAATCCCATGCAAAGACAAAGTCCTGGTTGCAACCTATTGTAGGGCACGTCAGCAAGATGAGCACCACCACCTCTCACTATTCCTCCTCACTTTCCTCAGCCCAAGCTGAAGAAAATACCCTTCCTGTACTCTTTGCAACATCAGAAGGCCTGCATATAAAATAGCTTCTTTTGACAGCAAAGCCATGCTTGGGACTGATCCTCACAGTTCCCTCCTACAAGCCAAGCTGGTGACAAATATTTATTAGGATTAACCAATTAACCAGGGCAGATTCAGACCACTACTAAAGGAGACATGAGCCCTCCTTGTGCCTCCCACTGCGTGGCCTCCACAACCTCTCAGCATCCCTCAAAAATACATAACAAATTACAACAAACACTCATTTTTAGCAAACTTATTGATTATAACAAAACAATTTTCTAGTCCAAAGCCCTTGGTGGGATTGTACATGCAGATCCACAGAAGAGGCACAAAAAAAAAAAAGTGACAGAGCAATTGCCTTTATAATTGTCTCCCAGAAGGCTTAGATGCTGGATGGTTTAGCAATTCACTGCACAGAATTGCTTATAATAAAGAAGAGGAACAGGTGTCTCCCACGGAGAGGCAGAGGAGGGCCCAGTGGCAGACACTGGAGCAGTCCCGTGCTCTCAGTAGCACACTTGTGACCCAGCCTGGCAGGACACCACATGAAAGGAGCCACGTCTTTGTAGTTGGGCTCCTGGTAACAAGAAGCTTCAGAGGCAAAGCACAAGCTGAGTCCAGCTGAACCACAGAGTGCTGAGGCTGTTTATGCTTTGTTTAAACCACAGTTCCTTTCAATAAATCTCAGCTATGTCCTTGCTGGTGACAGATTGCCTGTGGTGGCAGCACACACAGAGGTGCAGCACCCTTCCAACCCAGGGCTGCGGAGGCTGCTGGGGATGTGGCCCATCTTTGGCTGGGACAGCTGCTCTCACTGCTCCTTTCCAGCCATCCTTCACAGCGTGCACACATTTCCTCTGTGGGAGGGAGCACTGCTGGGAAGACAGATCAATCACACCCCTGTCTGGCAGGTTGTTAAGGCAGGAAGGTTTTCATTAAGTCAACAAGGGTGTTAATTTATAGCATGTTCGCTACTTCTCTCCAAATACTCGTCCAGATGAGAGCTCACTCCCTCGCGCTTGCTGCATGCCGAGGGCAAAGATTAACAAGCATTTTGTTTACCTGAGTGCTTGATGCAGTCCTTCACCCCTCTCACCCTCCACTGTGGGCTCCTGGTCTCTGCTTTGGGTTGAGCTGCTGCTCAAACTGCAGCAGAAGATTTGTCTGGTTGAAATAAAATATATGCATGTGGGGGTTTCACCTAAGAGTTGCTATTTAGAGATGTAATATTGCAAGTGACTTGAACCATTACAAATGAAAAACCAAATTTTACAAAAACCCCTGTTCGGACAAGGTGTAAATTATTGCATACCAAGAGCTAATCATTAGTGGAGTCTGAATCTATCAAAGCAGAAATACTTTTTCACTCACAAGTACTGAATTTTGTCAACTTTTTGAAACAAAAAAAATATTTCTCAGAGTTTAACAACTATAGGTTTATTATTGGATTAAGGACAAACTAGCCAATGCAATGAAAAATATATATATAAAAAGTGTTAAGATTTGGGGTTTTTTTGGAAACTGCAACTATTTATATAACATATTCCATTGGAAATTTCAATTTCTGATAGGCAAGGTCATTAGTTTCTAACAAAGTACACTGTAGTACAAAATTAACACATTACAAGCCATGCTACATTTTCATATTTGTGCAAGGACCATGAAAATTATCCAACAAAAGGAATAGTTTCATCGTAACTCCTTGGCCTGTACTAATTCAAGTTTGCGGGGTTTTTTGGAGTGTAGTGTCTCTTCATTGTTACAAAACCTTAAAGAAAAGATGATACCACTCAGGTCTGAGATGTCTCTGGAGGCTCTTGGGCCACAAGAGTCAAAGAGCTGCAAGACAATGGGGATGGCAGACATAAACAGCTCCTGCAGAAAGTGCATTTCTATGGGCCACATCTCCCACTCCCTCCTGTTCCCATCAGCCTGGGCCCAGCGACAGGGGATGTACTGAAAGACCATTGGGAGAAGCTCATGACCCTCTGGGGTTTTAGCAATCCTGTCTGACACAGGGAATGCTATCTCAGCCTGTGTTAACCCTGAGCTTACACATCTGACACATGCAGAAAGCTGCCCAGGTCTCAATGTTGGCTCCTTACATGGAAAAGGGTCTCATGCACCACACTTTCAGAGCATCTCTGTGTTAGGGAGCCTGGGACACTCTCTCCCTGGACAGATAATTGCTCTTTGAGATGCTGAAGGTGAAGAGAAACTTAAGAAGGAGTAATAACCAAAGTTACAGTCAAGGGAAAGCTCTCAGATGCCTGTAACAGCCCACCAAGCTGCCCAAGGTATCTTCTTGGGATAAGAAAGCAAGTATTGCTACAGCAATTTTCTCACCTCAAACAGCATCAGGGGTGGCTTTGACTCAGATCGACCGCATGGGTTGCTGGTTGAGCAAACATGCACGGTTGTGTCTGTCACATTGGATGACATGTTAAAAGACGTTAGTGGTGTAAGACAGGCGACTCTTCAAAACAGAGCGGCAATCGATTATCTATTGCTCGCTCATGGACATGGGTGTGAAGAGTTTGAAGGGATGTGCTGCATGAATCTCTCAGATCATTCAAAGTCAATTCATGAAAGTATTAAAAATATAAAAGACAGCATAAATAAGCTTGGCGAGATCACAGGATCATGGATCGATCAGCTGGTAGATTTCTTTGACATCTCTCCCATTTGGAGAGAAGTTTTAAGGGTAGGGTTCTATGTTTTGATAGTTCTCCTAGTCCTCATAATTGTCGTCCCATGCATATTTGTATGTTTAAAACGCGCCATGAATTGGGTAATAAAAGAGGTTTTCTTGGTGCAAACAGAAGGGGGAGATGTGGGATCTCAGCACCTCAGGACTGAGGTGCCGAGTCACCGAGACCACCCTTGGGGGGCTTGGGAGTCCTGGAATGTTGCCAGAAGTGTCTGGTGGCTGGACTTTGATCCTACACGGGAGACGACACCTGTATGAGGATAGGAGGGTTTCACCGGGGTGAATGGTGAAGGGATTAGTTAATTAGAGGGTGAAACACAGGGTTTAGGATTTCTGTACAGGGGGGTTTAGAGAAGTAAGATGGAGGAATTGGGGCGTGTCCTGTCCTTCTTCTTCTTCTTCTTCTCCTCCATCTTCTGTGGTGATGGTGGCACTTTGGGATTGGTCATTACTAAAAGTGCACTGGGCAATAAGGGTGAAAGGTATTGGGGAAAAATGATAAATATTGTATACACAACTTTGGGTATAAAGATAGGTGACCGCCCGGAGGGGAGGGGAGTGTGCTCATGGCTGGCTGTTGAGCAGACCTCTGTCGGGCCGAGAGAAAATCTTTTAGATAAACAATTAATAAACACCGAGACCGAGAAAAGAACTGAAGCCTCTTCTCGTCCTTTGAAACGCGGGCTGCCCAAGGCCACCCCGGGCCTTTCCAGGCCATTCAAACAGCCGAAAACCAGACAATCTACACCGTGCAGAGATTGGGAATTGCAGCGGCAGCACCTGGCTGCTCTGTAAGGCTGTGTTTGAGTGTGGCTACAAGCAGTTGGGCAATATACTCAAAATGTTAACAGGCTACAGGAGGTTTGCTCACACCTACATCACCTCAGGTGTTCAGAGATGTGTTCCAAACTGTAGTATGGACCAGTCTGAATGGAGGGAGGAAAATCAGACCATCCCCATGAGAAAAATCACTGGAAAAGATCAAGAGATGTTCCTACATGGAGAAGAAGCAAAGGTTTGGAGCCAGGAGCTGAAGTCAGTTGTTGCCACATGCATTTTTTAGAATTTCACAGACCTATTGAAAGTTTTTTTTTGCAGTGCAGAAATGATGTAGCAAATTCTGAATGTCAAGAAAACCAGCTCAGATTTCCAAATTAACTCTTTGTCTCCCTAACCTTTTTATTAGAGACCATCCACTTACAAACCTTTGAAAACAAGAAAGATGCACTATTTCCAACTTGTCAACAGGGAAGCTTGGCCAGGAGGTTAATCTCTGAAAGTCTTGAGCCTGGCTAACATTGTATCCAGTGGTGGAATTCCATGCTATTATTACAGCAAGGTTTGACTTTGCTAGGACTTCCAGAGAGCTGACATGTCTATGGTATGAAGACTGCATGCCTGAACTCAACTTTTCTGTAGTGAAAAAAAATGCGAGTTTTCAGACAGATTATTTCTTCTTGAAAAACCAACAAAACTGGAAGACCACTGGCTCCTTATGAAGTTCCTTCCATCATAAATCATGCTGAAGCTTGTTGGAAACAGAAGATATTGCAGCCCTGTTCATTCTCATTGGGCAACAGGGAACCACTAACTTCCTTTATGGATTAAACTATCTGGAACAATAGGATCCACCATCCGAAAGGAAGGCACATGACACCAGTGTTGTGAGGGAGCCGAGCTGTGCTGACAAAGCCGGGCGCTGCCGGGCAGCACAGACTGCAGGCAGCCCTCGCTGGAAAAGAGCTCAGAGCTGCAAGCAAAGTGTTTCCTCATGTCAAGCAAAGAAAGCAGTGCCTGTTCTTTGTAAATAAACAGCTAGGTTTTGAAACAATCCAAACTTTGACTAACCACTAGGGTCAAAAAAGGCTAATAAATCCTCTTTTTCCTGTTAACAAACCCCACAACTTTATTTTCTATAGCTTTCAAAAAATAAAAATGACATCATTAATATTTCTGGAAATTCCTAAATATTACTTCATTTGCCTGGCAGGAGCATCCTGTCCTCTCTCTCTCTCCCCCTTTTAGCAGAGACAATCTCCCTTCAGACACTGGAGGTTTGGTACAGCTCTGTTTGACGATTTCAACCACATGGCAAAGTAGAAAGTACAAAAAAAAAGGAGTATGACTTTTCTGGATTGTAGGCTGCAGACAATGAATGTGAAGGACAATGGGTCCAAGTGAAGAAATCTGAAGGGTGAGTCTTTGGAGAGGTGAAAGCAAGGAAAAGGCAGAGATGTGAGCAGGAGAGGGAAGCCAGAGACAGAAAAATGCAAAATGTGGTGAGCAGGGAGGTCAAATACTTACAAAGTACAAATACAAAGTTATTTGTAGGGAATACAAAGACAGATGGTGAAGTCCTCAGGAAGATCTTAAGAGAGAGAATGACAAGTCCAAATAATGGCAAATAAAATTTGGTCTAGGCAGGTGTAAAGCCATGAATGCATTTAAGGAGAAGCACCTTCATCTTCACATATAAATAATGTTTTCCATGCTTACTGCTGCTACTCAGGAAGAAAGCCTTGGTTGAACTACTGTAGATACTTTCTTGAAAATATAAAATCATAGCTCTGCAACAGTCAAAGAACAAATAAATATTTGGAATTGCTACAAAAGGAGAAGCCAATAAAGTAGAAAGATCACTGTGCTGCTGTCCATAAATCCATCTTGTATCTGCACCTTGAATGGTCAGTGCCGTTCTGGGCCCTTGAAAAGGACAGAGAAGAGATGGAAAAGATTCAGGGAGAGTACCAGGGTAAGCAAAAGTGTGACACAACTTCTGTACAAGGAACAGTGCAGGAGAATAGGACTTCTAAAGCTGGAAAAGATATGAGATGTGAGACACAGCACAGGGAAAGCTATGATACCATCAGTGACACAGAGAGTGGGTAGGGATGGAGTGTTGGTTGTGTCTCCAGAACAATGAGGGACCAGCTCACGAAGCTGGTAGGAGCCAAATTCCAAGCAAACAGAAGGAAGGAGTTTGTCATGCAGCAGGCCATGGACCTGCTGAAGAGGTCCTTTCCAAAGCACCCTGATGATGCAAGGAACTTACATGCTCTCTCAAGTGTTTGGAGGGGTGCCTGCCACAGGCAAGCCACAGCAGGTTCAGGAAGTCCTCTGAGCTGAAAATTGTTGGAAATAGCAATAACTGATTGATACAAATCTGCTTACAGCCCCTGATGCAGGCAGAGTAGATGAATGGGTTAGATGATCCAAACCAGCACAGCAGTTCTTACCTGGAATGAAAATAGATAAGACAGACTCAAGTAAATACAGGGGTCCCAAAGGGAGCTAAGATGGCAGCATGCAGCACAGCAAGAGGTAAAGTCAGGGGTTTGGGTGAAACTAGCACAGTTAAACTAAAGGCCAAAGGTGTAGATGAGGAGGCAGAAGAAAAGCTGCAGTTTCAACTTCATCCATGCTTTGGCTGAGCCTAGACATGCCCCACTATAATCAGGAGCAAAGCTTCCACTGATCAAGCCCTCGAGACATAAAGACAAGCAGTTAAGGGAGGAGTTTCAGGGTCAAAGAGTATCTCCTAGATAACAGGAGACATGGCACAGGTGAGTCTGTACAGGCAGAATTTGCGATTTATCTGTGTTACTTATCTATCAGCCAGATCCAAATTATTTCAGTCCTGATTGGATCCAAGAAAATGTTGCATTCAGAGATATTCCTTCGCAGAGTCTCCATGATATCCTAAATAATAACTACTCTGTAGGTATTGCCCACAGCAGTTATTTTTTTCAATCTTTTTAATAAGCACTTTGAAATAAGCAGAGTTGCCTCCACTTCAAGTGTGATATAATCTGGTAGTGAGATGTTACAGAGTCATGGCCCCAAGGCAATGTGCAAAGCCCCCCAAAAGGCCAAGAGTTACAATTTTCCTTAAGGGTACGTGAGTTTAAGAAATATCCAAGTGGAAGGAAGCACTATTCATTAGTTACTCAAAGCACTATTCCATCAGCAATAATCAGCAAAATAAATATGTTTCTTCATAGAAATGAAGAATGCTTCACATTCTAGGGCAAATTCCTAAATACCACAATTTTTTCTCATACAGACAACACTTATTTGGGTAATGACTTTGAAATAAGCCTTTCCTGTTCTGAGGTTGTACTTTCCTGAAGGGCTGATCTTGATTTGTTTGGTTTACAACTCCTCCAAGAAGTTTCTCAATAGGTGCACACATTATGGTCAGTATTTTGAGAGAAGAGTCGTTTATTCTTTCAGCTGAAGTAGACTGCTTTTCCTGGAGTGCTGAAAAAAAAAAATCATTTCAAGAAGCTGATCTGATTAACTGGGTTAAACTAGAAATGTGCCAAGTTGCTCTGCAGACATGGCAGAGCTGCTGACCTGCACTGAGACTGGAAATCGTTCCAGGCTGTGACGTGCCATGTCTGCTCACGTCAGCTGTGCACTGGGAAATGCACAAGCAAGCAGCTTGCTGAAAACATCCTTCAGCTTAGGGCTCAGAAAAGATTCCTGTAAAACATATTCCTTATGAGGAAACCAGCCTCTCAGCCACAAGGAATGTCACTTCTGACACAATTTATTAGTGTTTCTCAGTTTTTTTCCAGTGTATCCTGGACAGGATGCACAGATGAACACACAGGCCTTCACAAAGAACTTTACAAATATCTCACCCCACCTGGATCTGTTCTTCAGCCTGATGACACTAGCCCTTAGCAACTCAAGCTGATTCTTCTTTGCACTATTGAGATTTTAAAAAAAGAAAGAAAACTTGCAGCACTTTGGTTCTGACACTGCAGTTTGACATCTCTGTGTGAACCTTTATATTATGTTTGTTCCCCTGCATGCTGCTCAGACCCACAGTTTGCAAATCTGTGCCTCTCCACATGGACCAATCCTTGATCCCCACTATTGAAGGATGCATTTTGGCAGCAAGATATTACATCTGTGGATCTCCACCTTTTCAGAATCCATCCTCCTGTTTGTCTTCCTTAGCACATCAGCTCCTCTTGCTCATATTCAATGGGGAGTGGAAACTGGCACGTGAACAGATGTTGGAAGAAGAGCATTTCTTCCCCAGTGCAGAGCCTCAGGATTGCTGAAGACATTGCCTAACAGAGCTTTTGTTAACTGTTGGGGAGGAGGAGCCTCAGAGGTCATTCAGGCTGCAGCTGGCGAGCATTGTTGTAGAGTCTCTCCCGTCTGTGCCTTCATTCTATTTTTGTGCTGTCTTCATATCATGCCATCACAACTCAACATGCAGCTGCACCATGGACTGGCCCAGGGAACTGATCTGACTGAAAACTCACCCTGCTGAAAGGAGGAAAAAAAGGAGGGGAATAAAAATCTTTTCCAGCCAGCTCTGATCTCTGATCTCATTTACCACACAGCAGCACTAGCAGTTGTACCACCACCAGGGAGGTAACCTCTTCCCACAGCTCTGGGGGCTGCTGCCAACTCTTCCTCAGGCAGCAACCCAAGCCTTTGCCCTAAGGACCTACTCCTTAGGAATTGATTTTTCCCATTTCATTCCCACTACTAAGGCAATTCTAGCTTGTGTAGACAGGCAGTAACACATGGATGCCCAACATGGGATTTGAAGAGGTCTGGTTAGAAGGCTCACATGGGAAAAGATCTACAAGAGCTTTCTCCTTGTAAATACAATGGCAGTAAGAGAAAAGTTTCTCTGAGTGCTTCTTGCTTCAATTTGTACTCTCCTATCCCCTTGGGGAATTTAGGTAAATAGTTTGTATAGGCAAAATCTTTTGGTAGGTTCCCCCCTCTCCTTCGTGTTCCTGTTAACCAGTGGATGGAAGCAGCATTCCCTGCCTTGAGACCCCTGGTCCCAGAGGAATTGTTTGACACTATGATACTTCCCTTCTAACATGAATTAGAGTGGAAACAAGAAGCTGGCAACATGTGACCCATTTGCCACACACTTCAGCTCTGTCTGTTAGTAGATGTGACCTTTGTGACTAGTACAATGCTGGGAGGTACTGGGAGGGTGCATTAAATCCCTCCCTCCAGCACAGTTGTCATCCTCATCATCTCATCACCCATCCAAGTGAGGAAGCTGCTGTTTCAAAGCCTGCCAATTCCTGCAAGACACACAAAATGCTGGACTGGGTCCAGAAATCAGCCACAGGGTGGGGGATTAATGTCAGGGGGTGAGAGCAGAAGTCAGACCAGTGCTGCGTTGTCCACATGCCTGGAACTACGTCCCCACAGGGGTGACAGGCCCCCACAGCTCTTAGTGTGCATTCAGCTTCCTCCTGTGCCGGGCATGCCACAGCTGCAGGCACAGGGCTGGCAGCTGCACTTGCACCATCCCAACGCTCTGCAGAGCCTCTTCCTGCCCTCTGCCCTCCACCTGCACATAACAGGCCCTGGGCTCCAGCGCAGGCAGGATGGCTTCCTATTCGCAGTGTGTGGGTGGGTGCCAAGGGCCTTGCAACATCTGAAGTGGCAACTCCCAGTGAAGAAAGCTTGTTACAATCGATTGAGACCACTCTGCTGCTGGACCAGAGGCCAGGAATTTTTTTCCCTCAGGTCTTTGGTCTGAGTGATTCTGTTACAGACCCTCCTGCCACAGGCCCTTTACCCTTCTTTCCCCCCTCAAACCACAACCAACCCACCAAATATTCTCACCCATAACATCCCACACCAACACTCCACCCTCCAGTCTCCCTCCCTGGGCCTCTTGTCCCTTCCCCAAAGCCTGTTCTACCCCTGTCACGCCTCAAATCACACCCTTCCCTTGTGACCCTTGGCTCAGCCCCTGTCCTTGCCCCATGTGCTTCCTCCCCTCATTCCCAGAGCTTCTCCCTGTACCTCCTCCCCATTCTCTGTGGAGCCACATCCTGCATCCTTGGGGCAGTGCATACCTTGACATAGGAATGTAGGGGACATCTCCCCAAACTCAGCCCCATGTCCAGCTCTGGAGACCCTCATGATGATGTGCTGAGCTCATCTGTCTGGTTGTGGCCACCCTTTAGAGCATTTCTGTCTGCTGTGGTTGAGGGTGCACCACAGACCTCACTTAAAGCAATGGCCCAGTGATCCCTAAAGGCAGAAGAAACTTTTGCAATCATACAGGTCTGGAAAAATCAGCAGACAAGGGAAACTTTTATCTTGGGTATCAAAGTACATGGTCAATTAATGTTTGCATCTCCTTCAGGGAAACTTGCAGGGAATTAGCAAGCTGTAAATACTGAATTTGGAGCATGGGAACTGCGTGTCCAACTGGCAGAGGACACACAAGCCTGCAGAAGGAAATAGGGAGACAGGGCTGTACCCTTAGCCCTGAATTTCCAGCTAATGCTAACAAGACGAACTTGGAGACAGAAAGAAAAATCCCAACAGGAGCAGTGTGCAGGCGACTGCTTCCTGCTGCAGCCCCTGGGCCTCTGGCCACACCCAGCACAGGGGCAACTCAGGGCCAATTCCAACTAGTTCCAATCAGAACTATGGCCAGCTGCAATAAAGTTATGGTGGGGATGGAATCCTACCATCCTTGCAGTAAAATCTGCCAGTCATCCTGTTGGCTTACCTGTCCCTCCTGCATTTCACTCACAGTGAATTCACTGCCCCTCACTGACTTGTGGCTGTTTTACTGTCAACTTCCTCATTCCTTAGTCATCATTGCAGACATTGTCCTCTTGCGACAACTCTCATGTAATTAGAATGAAAAAATCTATGGAAATCTGTAGGTAGAAGGTACACAAACCATTTAGCTGCCAGACTCAAAAGTTTAAAAATATTTATAAAAATTTGAGAAATAAAGATTTTGTCTGAGGATCAGCTTTGTGCTTCTTTCCCATGTGCATGAGTGGGGCATTAGTTTTCCAGAGTTACTGGCTTTTGCTCTTCAAATGTAGCACCCAGAGTTACCTCTGTGTGTGCTGTGGGCTCAGCTGGGCTCTCTCCACACTCAACCTGTGCCAGTGCTTCTGCTCTGCTAGCACAACCTGAGAGCAAACCTGTTCAGATGGTTGATCTGGCTGAAAAATAACTATTGATATTAAAACTACTCGGTCTTTTAAAAATGACCAAAAAAATAATGAAAACCGAGCCTTTTGCTGAGTTACATTCTCTCATCTGATTCAGCACATGGAGAGCAGCTGCTTTAGCAGAAGGAGAAAATGCAGAAGCATCAAGGAGTGATGGAGAGGTGGTGGCAGTGGCCCCATCACTGCCTTTTTCATTGTTGCTGGGGAAGATTAAGCCACAGGATGACTCTGGCCCTTGTCAATAGCCTGAGAATGCAATCCAGCTCCTCTCCAAAGAGTTGCTACTTCATCCTTCCCCTCCCTTGCACATTGTCTTGCCCTCCAACAAGTGACTATGAACCAACACAACCCACATAAATGTTCCTCCCTCATGTGCCTCCCAGCACTGCGTGGGATCCTGCTCCCTCTCCTGCTCCCCAACAGTCTGGGACACAGGGGCTCCCCCTCTGTGCCAGCCAGACCTGGGCTGATGGCTGAGATTCCCCTCTGCTCCCACACATGGGCTGAAGGCAGTGGTGAGGAGAGCTGACTACCCCAGCTTTGCAGGTGGAAAGGCAGAGGTGCTGTGAGTTGCTCTCTGCCCATGTCCCCCTCCATCTGCCTCTGGTGTCCCCCTTTGGGCAGCACCCCTGAACTCATCCCCAGGGGATGGAAAACAGAGATGACAGGCAGGGGTAGGAGTTTTCTCTCAGGCAGGGCTGCCTTTGCAGGAGATGTGGTGCTGCCTTGGGGATTAGCCAGAGGAACTTGTGCTTCACTAGAGACATGACTAAGAACTTCAGTCATCTCTGAACTTTGTTCACCTCTGAATTTCATCCACCTCCATTCCTAAGAAAATCTCAGGTCCTTGAGTACCACAGGAATTGTGCTGCTGCCTTCAGTGAGGTCTTATTTCAGCCTTGATTTGGTCTCTATGCAAAACAAGCTTTTGCCACTACTTTGGTTGTGTTAATACACACCACAGCTTTAGGTCACAAATCTGCAAACTCCAGCTGGAAATGCAATTTTTAGTCTAAAATTAAGACTTCAGCTCCTTTTCTCCAAACAATTCTGTGTATAGCTTTTTGGTTTGCAATTAAAAACTCCAGGGGATAGAAAGCCAGATCCCAAAAGTTTTCCTGAACCACAAACCCACATTTGCCTCATGGAATAAATGTCTTATGGTCTGGCACTGCAAGACCTCAGTTTCCTCCTCTGCCATTGTGCTCTGTCTGAGCTGGGCAGTGCTGGGTGTGCCACAGTGCCCCTCTCACAGCAGGAGCTGGGGAAGGCTGGGGGCTCAGTCTGACAAATCAGAGGCTCCATGGAAGCCTGGAAGGCTTAAAAGAAAGATTATTCTGCTCAGCCTAGCACAGGAATTGAACCAAAGGATGAGCAAAGAGTGGTACTGCTGTTAATGTTAGTGTTTCATTCACTGCATTGGACTGTAGTCCCCAGAAATGGAGAAGCAGCATCATGCAGTTCTCCTTATACCAAAGTAAATACAGCCATGGCTCAAAATAAACTTAAAGGAGAAAAAAAGTATATATTGACTGCCAGGAATAAACTTGATAAATGAGCTATTAAAATATTTATTTTATGCAAAGGTCTTTGCCATCCTTGAGCCTTCAGGATAATTTTTGAGATTATTTTTTTAAATGCTAGAGATGAACAGAAATTTCTGGTTGGAGTAGGCTATTTTTATTGTCTTCAGCAGGCGACGTGGGAGCATGATAAAACTGGATGTTGTCCTTGAAGCTGAGCTCCTCCTTTTAGTGCCATCAGTAGTTCTCATTATTTGAACACACTGGAATGTTTTTTTGTGGCATACTCAAGGCCAAGGATTAGCTGGGGGAAATGATCTCAAAATGTTGAATTATTTTACTATTTTATTTTATTATTTACTATTTATTTTATTTATACTATTTATTTATACTATTTATATTTACTATTTATTTTATTATTATTATCTTAAGAGTGAGGTCGTGAAAGAGATGCTGCTGGCATTTTCACTTTTTTACTGCAAGTTCAAATAGCATTAATTGAGGAATTTATCTGTCAGAAATATCATTGTTATGAGATGCAATTTGCTTCTATAACTCCATTTTTAAACATACACTAATATATTTCAGAGTCTATTTTTTGACAGTCTTCAAACAGATACATTGGAGGGTCTCATATTGCACGTGTGACTAGCTTGAGCTACTTAAAAGCTCCTGAAACCGTGTTCCTACATGATGGATGCTCAGATCCCAGATCTGACCAGGGCCATTCCAGGTAAATGTCAGGATCAAACCATGCTGCATCACTTCTCCATATTTCCCACAGCTGCTGCTGGACCAGCAGCCATATTTTCACCAGTTTCTAATTCAGGGTATAAGGGAACTCTGGTGTGACAGGAGTGGCACACTTAGCAAGACAAGTGTCTGGCCAACAGCTCAGAGTATCTGGGGGTGGCTGTGGTGTCAGAGGTGTGACATTATGCAGATTGGATGAAATTGAGGAATAGGTATGCCCCTAATACCCATCCTGAAAGAGACAAAAAGGTCTCTGCTGAGGAGCACAGGGGCAGGACACCAGGAACTGCTTCATCCTCACTTCTCACAGTCTCAACGTCAGTCAAAAATCCAAGAGCTGGGACAGCATTTTTGCTCTTGGTACTAATAGCCGTTAAAAAATGTAAGGAAATTATGTTAAAACTCTGATGATTGTGTAACTGGTCCTTCTGGATGTGGGTGGCTGGGACTGCTCTGGGCTTGCACAGGGCTGCCTCAGCTATAATCCACATATGAAGGAGCTGGTATGAAGCAGACTCCTTCTCACCTCCCAACTTCTCTGCCAGAACTAGAAAGGGTGATGCCCACAGCTTATTCAGCGTGTTTTGGAGTTCTCAGAGATAGGAAGTGCTGAGAGATGAGCCTGTGGGCACAGCTGGCATTTGAGGCAGCCAACCATTGCTTTCAGCTTGCCATTCGTGTTAAGTAACATCCCACAGGAGTGTACAGGGTGTCTCACACTTGGATCTATGCTGTCTGTGCAAGCGTGCTTTCACCAGCTCTCCAGACTTCATCACAGTTTCACAGTGTTTGCTCTTTCCCTTAAATCTGGTTCACAGAACCACCTGGTGAATATAAACTTCATATAAACATTTCCTGTTTGAAGTAAAAAAGGCATAACAACTCACAGCTCCAACAGCTCTAAAAGGTTAACAATATCTTGAAGATATTTTCAGTGCTCATCAGTTGTGACAGATAATTATGGATTTGAAGAGATTTGCTATCTGTTTATAAATACAACTTCAAAAACTTTCTACTGAGACATCTTCAGCAAACTGCTCAGCTTCATTGTTGATTAAGAAATCACACTTACACATGCATTCAAAAGTGTCAAGAAATTACAGGAGCACTGCCACTTCCACTTTAAATGTTAAATTTGATAATCTTCTGGCTGGGGAAAAGAGAGAAACCTTGAGGGCTCAGCAAACAGAAAGAGCATAAATACTGTCACACTGGCTGTGTTTTATCTCATTATTTTGAAATTCCTGCCATGAATTTGTTGTTATATATTTCTGACTGAGTGGGTTCAAGGACTGGTTTGCCAATCCTGACTGTATGTCAGCTTTTTACCTTAAAATATATAGCCCAATTAGCTGATTTAAGTTAGGGATATTGTAGTCTGTTTCTGACCAATATATTATCTGATTAGAGAACCAAATAGAGGAGGACATCCAGCCTAAACCTTCTCTTTCTTTTTAGGTACAACAGGCTTTTCAAAATGTTCATGTGGTGTTTCAGCATACACATGGTGAGAAACAGCTCCAAACCCAGTCTGCCAGCTGCACACCCCTCTCTCAGCACTAATTCCCTCTCTGTGTGTCCAGGGAGATATTTTATTTTGAGGGCCCCTCTTCCCAGGCAGGGAGCTGCTCAAGTGGGTCAGCATCCTGAGAGCTGCAGCCTAAGTCCTTTCAGGTGTTTCCCATAAAGGGTGCCATTGCTCTGTCATTGTTATACCAGAGAGTCTGCTGTATACACTGTGTCAGGAATATGTTTCATGCTCACTAGGCAATGACTGATGGTGCTTCCCTTATCAAAATCCACATTTTTTGCACGGCAGGGTGAATTCCTTCCCACATTCCTTCCTTCCAGCTCTGATTTTCAAGGTTAGCCTTGTGTAGAAATGTGAGCTCCACCTTTCCATACGTGCAAAAATGCAGATCCCACAATCACTCCTGTAACAGCTCCACTACAAATCTGTGCAGATGAGACTGCACCCAGCAACCTCACAGTAAACATGGCTTATTACAGATCCCCCAGGACAGCCAGTCCCCTTGTGCAAAAGGAGTCTAACTTTAAGGATGTTCTCTTTAAGGAGTACTCTGCACAGAGAAACTATTCAAATCCATAAACACACTGTGCCTGCCTCTTCTGGAAAGCTGGGAATTCTGTGTGTGTTGGAGCTGGAAACAGGGATGAACCCAGAGCTGCACAACACAGTTTCTAACACCACCAATTGTTTTTTCTCTCTTGCATACACATGTGTTTATCCAAGCCCATCTTTCTTCTTCCTTAATTCAAAGAACTTGAATATTCAGCCTTATCCATGACCATGACTGAATATTCAGTCCTTGACCATGCAGCCTGGTTTGGGTTACTTTTAAGTTCAAGTATGCATGAGTTTGGAAATCTAGCCCAGATCCATATCTGGTTAGAAACACTCCTGAAATGAACACATAGTAAAAAAATATCTCAGTATATAATAATTATTCTGTGGGCAGATGGTTTTTTACAGTTGTTATGCCCCAATCACATTGAAGAGTCCTCCAGAGACCACCTCATATAACACACTATTCCCAAGAAAAACAGACAACTAACTGGAAAAAGCTTCAGAAAATGAGGTAGAGTAAGCAATCAAAATTTCCACCTGGACCCCACCAACCTGCAGCATCCTTAGGGCAGTGCAGAACCCTGAGAGAAGCATGCACAGCTTTAGCTGTAACTACTCCTTAGCACAGTTCACGTCCCACAGACAGAGAACAAAGTTACATCCAGCTCACACCAATGCAAGGGAGAAATCTGCATGTTGTTGTGTAAGGGCAAATTTATGGCTTAACATATAGAGCAGGGGACTAAAGAGGGCAGCTCAGGGACTGCTGGGTGCTGACCTTCTCCTTTGCTTCATGGTGTTGAAGCACATATCCACCTGGTTGATAAAAATCACATTACTCTCAATTAAGTATTTTTTTTTCTCAGTTCTAGAGCCAAAGTCCTGGACACCAGGAAAAGAAACTACTCGAGGTTTTAGGAAGAATTTATATCTGTATCTAACAGAACAATTTAGCTACGAGGCCATCCAGCCCTGAAAGCTCCATAAATTCAGCAGATTCTTCCCAGACAGTTTTCTTACCTGCCCTCCTTGCTAAACTCAGCAGTGCCACAGCCCATAATTACAGGGGACAGGTGTCTGGAGGTCAAACAGTGGAGAAAGCTCAGCACAGCAGAGCCTGGGCTGTTGGCATGACCTGTGTGTGTGGTTAAAGGCCACTCAACAGAGGACACGCACACACACACAGAGCACAGATGTGCTTCTTTCTAGCACTTCCACACTCTGAAGAGAACATCATAACTTTAATCATGTGCTGGGGCCACAGTTTTTAACCTGTGGGTTTGTTCCTAAGTTTTAAAAGAAAAAACCTCATGCTGAAGTCCCATAAATATCATCACACAGTTGGTATCAGGGTGTCAGGAGCAGCATCCATAGGCAGTGCTTGCTGTCCACATGAGCCATATGAACCCTTTAAAGCTTACATGGCTCTGTTGGGATTTTTTTTTCTCATTCAGTATTTCAGGGGTGCAAATATTTTCACTTATTTTCACCAAACTTTCACTTCAGACTTGGCTCCTTCCAGCTCTTTCCTCTCTTCTGTCCTTTCCACACCACCTGTTTCTTTTCATAGTTTGCTCCTCATCTAGGCAATTCTGTGTGCTTAAAATAAATCTCCAGGACAAAGCTAGAGTTTTACCTGGACCAAATGTTTTAAAATAGACATTTGTCTGTCTATTTTGACTAAGTCCTGTATATTGGCATGTGGTAAACAGAGTGATACTTACCCAACTGTAGGGGAGTTATACTGGATTTGCTCCAGTTAAATCCATATTATCATTTGCTCCTTTACCCTTAGTTTTGCAATGCAGTGCTATCTCAGGGAACAACTGAAACCAGCTGTGGCATTGGAAAGCTGTTATCTCCCAGCCTTGAACTTGGACACTTTGGCATCTATCCACACTCACAAGCTACATCCTAGTGCAATTTGCTCACTCTCCACACTAGTTCAGCTTCTAAAATGATTTAGTAACACCCCAGTGTGAACAGTTATAAACCAAGTTCAAAGTGGCTGGTATTGAGTCTGCTTTATGTGAGAAGGTATGAACCAAAGTCAATGTGCTTCCTTAAGAGAAAATTTTGTTGATTTATGCAATCAATTTATAAAATCAGCTTGTGTAATGGGTTGCATTTCTGTAGAGCTGTCCCCACACTGGAGAAGAAGAAAAGCCAGGTTTCAGGGAAGGATCAGCTGCAGGTCAGACCCATCCTTGCAAATGCAAGCAATCCCCAGCTGTGTCTTCATGCTCCAGGCAGCTGCTGAGCGGCTTCGCCTTCCAAATTCTTCATTGCAAGGTCACACGTGTCTGTTGAGCCTTGGCTCAGATGAAGCTGCCTAAAACCCACGTCAGGGCAGCAACACATCCCTGGGTAAATTGGGCAGGCTCTTCTGGCGTCTGCTGCAGTGGCTGCCAGTCCCTTCCACTGGGCTTACACCTTTCCATTGGGCTGTTGTGGCCCTAAAGGACATGCAGAATAAACCTCTGTGCTTGGAGAAGCCTGGTCCTCCATGGCAAGGAGGGACCATTTCAGAGCCCTGACTGCACTGCCCTACACCCAGGCTTGTGTCTGGCTCCTGTTAGTCCTGGGGCTCCTCAGGGCTTAAAAGCAGGGTGCCATGTGCTTGAAGAAAATCCATGGGCAGCGTCTGGAAGCACATTCCTGCTTCCCATCAGAGCTGCCTCATATTTTCACCACCCCATCTCCAAGTTAAGGTTTTGGCTAGTTTTGCTTGTTCCCCCCGGTGAAATGTCATCACTTGGTTTAATTGCACAAGTCAACCACTATATTCAAGAGATGAATTATCCTACTGCTGCAAGAAAGTTTGACATTTAGTAGCTTGGAAGATATTTATGAGCAAAATAGTTGTTATTCTGAAATATAACATTAGTTGTAGAAATTCCCTGTTGGGGAAAGAATAATCAATGACACATAGAACGTGCTAAAGCCCCACCAAAATAGCATCTTAACTGTTCCTTAAAATGATGACTTGTACACAAATTATGAAAAACAACTCAGAAACTTAACCACTTTAGTCCTGGAGCAATGTAAGCCTTTAAAGATGGATTTACAGTGCACTGAAAATCTGATTATGTAAACTATCATAAATGGATTCAGTGTATTAGAGGCCAACACTAAATCTTCATCTGTTTACTGGCAAAAAAGGCAGTAGGGAGCTATACATTAAAATGAAGATTGATTTCAGAAAGCGTAGCAGAAATGAAATATGCTGACATAATGAGTAAGCAGAAAGAAAGAAAGAAAGAAAGAAAGCATAAAATTAACAGTCGTCAGCTCTTGCTCCAGGATTGGAACTATAAACTAGAGAATGACATTTATTGTAATGCTAGTCCTTGAGATGAACTACAGAAGTTTTGATAGAGCTTCTCGAAACTTTCCAGGTACCTGCTTCAAAATCTGTGCTGCAATTATGCCTGGCCATTAAAACTAAAGGAGACATTCCTGAAAAATTCTATGCACAAGCTCCTGCCCTTCCTGTCTGGATGCAGCCCTGGAGGGTATAATTTCAGATGTCAGAAATAAAGATCTGAGGGCCTTTGGCACCACTCTGCTCTTACCTGACACCCGGGAGTGTTTCTCACCCACAGCCTCAGCCAGCTGAAATACTTGGTCAGTCTCATCCCAGTGTAAAACATTTTGATGCTATTGAACAGTGCATCATTAGCAGGCAGGGCTGCAGCTCTTCCAAGGTGCAGTGGAGACAGGAGCAGGGAGGGAAACCCTGTTCTTGGGCACCAGCTGGAGCTGGGAACTTCCACTATCATTGGGAGGCAAACTGCAGTCCATGGATATCCTACTGTCTGAGACTGTATCAAAGAGTGAGGGACAGGAAGAAAGGGTTTTTCCCAGAGTATGAAGGTGAATAACAATGTCGAGAAGGTTGGATTAAGGAACAACTTGTTCTTGAAGACCTAGAAGGAATAAAGCCTAAATAAATATGCTTATGAAATGGCACTCAAAAAAAATTAATCACAGGTATCTATGATGTAAAAGCAGGCTTTCACACCCTCTTGCTCAAGGCCATCATGGCCATGGGTTGGTGGTGTGGCATGGCTCAGAAGTGGAGATCACTGAGTGTGAGCCTGGCTGTTCTCAGCACAGCAGCATCCATTGGGGCTCACCACACTCAGGGTACTTTGAGAAAAATCACATCACATGAGGGTTTTTTGGGTGCTCCTCAGAAAACATACCTATGGCTTGGTTTGGTCCAAGGTTTCACAGCAAAGTTACTGTGAGTGCTGTGGAACTTTTAATCTCTCTTTTTTACCTACCTATCTAGATTGCACTTTTATAACAGTACTTAAATTGCCATAACCCTTCACTGAAGAAAGAATTTGGTAAAATTTATTTTCGCCCAAATTGATTGTAATCCTGAAAGGGCTCATATATGATTTGATAAATGTTTTTTGTTAAAATGTTATGGCTTTTTATTTGTTGCTAGGCTCTTTTTCTCTCTCTTCCTCCCAGAAGGATTGTTCAGCCAAACACTTAATGATACAGTTATATTTAAAAAGTAGCCAGTAGCATTAGAGTTGGGATTAGATACTATTCTTTTACTGGATGTATACATCAAAATAAATAATGAAAAAGAAAACCAGGGAAATCATCCAACGGAGCATTTCAGATCCTGAAAAGAACATGCTATGCTGCCTCTTTTCAAACTAGGTCTCTACAGCTTGGCAAATTAGCAATTATTTTTTGAAAGACCAAATCAGTGCTGGTGGGCACCCAGGTGCACTGCCTGCAGTGCTGGGCTGCTGCACGAAAGTGGAAACACAGCAAATCAAAAGGTCAACTTAGTCTCCAGTGAGTTTACAGGACAGTTTCTGAAGGTTTTCTGACACCTCCTTGTGCTGCCTCCTGCCACCCCAGGGCACAGCAGACCCTGCCACCTGCAGAGTGGGTATTCCATACCTGGGGACTGCCAGGCTCTTCTGTCCTTGGCTCTGCCAGGATTTTCCCATTGCACACAGTAATGGGAACACCCTTGGCACTGGAGGAGCAGCACAGCTCTGTCAGCCCAGAGAACCTTTCCAAAGGGACTTGAGGCTAAAGAATGTCCAGTTTATTCTGATACAAGTACAAATTTTTGATTGTATATTACTTTAGACTAGAAGCCTGTTGATTTGAGGGTGGAGCAGAGGGAAAGGCTGCCTAGGGAATTGTATCTCAACAAATGAGGTGTTCTTTTAAGTGGGCATAAAATAACTTTATTTTGTCCTGTATTTGTCATACCAATTAATCCAGTGATCTGCCCAAATATTACCTATGCAACAAAAATACAATAAAAGAAAGAGCAATAAGTCATGTACAGAGGGGTGGGAGACTATGTCTGGATAAGGGAGCAGGTTATTTTATCAGATCTCAAAGTGCATATTTCTGACTCACCCGGAGCAGGATGCATCACCCATCACTGCAGGTTTTCTGCAGTGTAGCCATCAGTGCTAGAGCATGCCTTGCAGGCTATCTCAGGAGCCACACTTTTGCAAAAGGACTCACCTCATGCTAATGCTGATATTTAATTTAGTGAAGGTGAATCAGGCCTGATTTCCCTCCAGTGACCAAAGGGGAGCCCAGAGCAGACAGTTCTGACACAGATGGGTGCACACTGGCATCTGTGGTGAGGTGAGATCCTCGGACTGAGACACTTAATCTGCCTTAAAATGTATTCATGGCATTGATTTCCCCAGATTTCCCTGGGCATACAGAGCAAAATTCAAAGCGGAAGGAAAAAGGAGGGACTAGTGTGAAGAATCTGATGTGACCTAGTACTCCAGGGGTGAGTCACTCCCATCTCCCTCCCATAGCCAGGAGACAGGCAGATGGATCACATCCCTGTCAGCACACAGACACATCCATTACCTGCAGTGACAAAGTCATGAAAACTCCATTTCTGCTGTAGGTGTATAATTATAGTATGAAAGAAATCTGAGTCATGGGTGTAATTCAGCCTCCCTTCAGGTATGTGATGAATAAGGTGTTAATCAGTGGAAGGACTGGAAAATACCAACCAATACTGAACAGTACTGGTGAATCAGAAAAGGAAGTTTCTTGGATGTGGCATATAGAAAACATGTGGTTTGAAATTTGTGAGGGGCAGAATATCTGTGCTGGGTCTTTCAGTGTTTTTTGCTGGAAAACAAATGTGTTTCTTATTACATTCCTGCACTTTTAACTGGATTCTTCCAGACATTGTCTGGAGTTGTAGGTTTTCTTCTCTTAAATGTATATTGAAATATCTCAGGGTATGGAAAACCTGAACCACCTTTCCCAGTCATATAATTGCTCAGTGTAAAAGTAGAGAGCAGCTATAATAGAGCAATTCTAACATCTACATAAATCCAGTTTAGAATTAAACTGATACTTAATGATACTTTAAGGAGGGTATTTAATTTTCTTTCTCACTCCATTGTAATTCGTGGAAAGGCACAGGGTTGTTAATAGAAGGAAGCAGGGTTATTTAGATACTTTATTTAAATATTTCTCCTCATACTGTGTTGTGATTTTGCTAAAACCATTTTGGTGTTTGTTGAGGTTGTGCAGCAACTGATACTCTGCCAGTCGAGAACCAGGAGCAGTAAAATGACCCTTTCTTTGGGAAAGCTGATCAGAAAATGTCACTGCTGAGCACAGATCAGCCAGTGCAGGGTAGAATTTGCACCATTGGGCCCCCCCATTTCCTGGGAAGGCAGCTGCCATGAGGACCACCCAAGCACTGAAGCTGGTGACATCATCTCTGCATCTTCAGCGAATGCTGGAAAGCACCCATAGCTGGGGGCAAGAAAAGCCACAGCCACAGGCAGGTCTGGATAAAACGTAGAAAGAAATTAAATTGTTTCACTGTGCCTTACTCTTGGCCAACCCCTGTGAGCTGCTACTTTGTATCTGAGTTTCTTCTCCCCATCACAGTCCAAAAGGCAATTTTTTATTCGGCCTTTCAATGACTTTGATCTGATCCATACCCGGTCTTTAAATGTTTACCTCTTTCCCCATCTTCTGCAGCTTCACAAACCCTCCAAGATTTCATCAGCTCCCCAGTGGAGCCTCAGGATGCTGAGACAATCTAGGTGATGGATACAAGGAACCATGCAGGTCTGTGGGAACACAGAACAGAGATGGTCCAAGGCTTTTTACCAACCTAGACTGGATCTAGTCAGACTTGGTAGGAAGTCATGTTAAGTGTGACTTGTTAGATGGACCTAAACAACTTTGAAATTACCCAAACCACCTCCTTCAGGGTGTGCCTAAGCCTGTGATGAATTGTGGATTCTCCAGGAGCTCAGCAGGGAATATAGGTACAGGTGTACAATCAGCTCATATCCAGATGTTTTCAGAGAGAAAACTTTAGCTTTGCCCTGAATGGAAGTAGTTGGACTGTTTCCAGACCCAGCCTGGCTCTGGAATATGCCATGCTTTATACATGTGGTGCTGGTGCCAACGAGCCATGTCAGACACTGGCTGGCTCTTTATCTGTGGCACAGATCATCTACAAACTGGGTAATTCAACCACAGATGCCTGAGAGCTGGTTTTTAGCATAACCTAAATGGTATAGAGTGATTTTCATTAAACCAAGTCATGTTGAAAAAACTAATTGAAGGAGCATTCCCTAATCTCTTCCTTATCCTCTAGTTTCAGTTCTTCCCCTTTCAACAGTGCTGTTAATTGCATTAAACATCTGATAGCTGATAGCATCTGATAGCATCTTTTTAGTGAAGGTGAATGCAGAAAAAAAGTCTATCAAGTAACCTGAGTGATCATGAAGTCCTGTTAGAATAGGGACTTGCTTTCAAAGGGGTGTTTGCATTGACCAGATCTACCAGTCTTATACAGGAAAAAGGAACTCATGTTTGCCCTGAAAACCCCCTGCCTTCTGAATGATTCCTTCTTGGAAAGATGAAGCCTAAACACTGCTTTGCCAAAGCAGTTCAGGACCATGGGACTATCTGCACAAACCACCACTGAAGTCTGAGAAGGAAGGAGGGTGCAAAGAAAACAAGAAATGGAACAGCTGTGAAAGCCTGAGCTCACTATCTCCTCAGATTATGCTTTCACCCACAGGTGGAGCAGAAAGCAAAAGCAGCAGACATTAGAAAGAGAGAGCAACTATAAACTCAATGCAAGCTCAATATTTGGTCCTTCCCTGTCTCCCATTCTCTGTCTCTTCTGTCCTGTCTGCTGCTCTTCCGCCCACTCAGCTGTGACAGCACAACAGTTTACAGCACTCCATTTTGAAATGGATTAGGGACCTGATAGAATTTTTAAAAATCCTGCCAAGAAATGTCAGTTGTGTGATGGAAATGAGTGACTGTGAGAAAAAACTGAAATGAGCATTGCCCCTGAACGTGAGATGTTAAGAAACCACAGCCCAGCTCCATGGCCAGCCTGCTCCACATTGTTTGGATTTACAAAAGGGGCTGCCATTAGAAGCAGAGAATCATCTTTCCTGGGATTTGTAATTTATTTTTAATTTGTGTTGTTTTAAATAACTAAGCACTGATGTCTTCCAAAACAACAAATATTCTGGCTATCTTATTCAGTGTTTATGTTTGCCGTTTATTGTCATGAAAATGAAGTTTAAAGACGAAAAAGGGCTGAGAGGTGAAAGTACATACATATCAGCAGTTACAGAGAGCCGAAAAATAAGAAAGCAAATTACAGCAAAACAAAGCTTTTAAACCAAACAAAGTCATAGGAAAAGCTATACTTTAAAAAAAAATTAAAAAGCTGTTCTTTGGCAAAATGCAAAGGTGTCCTCCAGAGGAGGTGAGTGCCCACCCGTGCACACGGGCTGTGACTGCTGCCTGCAAGTCTTTTGGGGCAAAGTACACATCTTACATGTCCTTATGCTCCCAGCCAGGAACCTAAAAGGGTGGTGTTGCTCCTATTCTTTCTGAGATTTTTCTATTTGTCCATAGCAGTTGAAATTCTCAGGCCACCTCAATATCACCACCTTTAACAGCACCAGCAGCATCCTTCAGCACTCCCTATCCTCCACACCACAAATTTTTAGCACAGACCTTGGTGCATTTTGACCAGTGCCAGGTAGATCTGTCACAACCACCCTGGGTAGAGTTCAGTACCACCATAGGCCAGGGACTGCTCCCAGAACCAGTTTCCATGTGGCCAGCCCGTTTTGGAGGGTAAGTCAGTTTAATGTTATGGATGCAGGCAGCTCCTTGCCAACTGGCCTCAGCATCAGTGAATGGCCACAGGCACATTTAATTTCCTAGTATAGACACAGCTTCAGTTTCGTTGTGCTGTGGTTCCTCTCTCACTCACTGGTGTTTTAAAATCTTTTTGGTAACATTTTGCTTGCCAGCTGATAGGTATTTTGGACAGCAATTTCAGGACTTAGCAGAATTCATTGCTTTATTTTCCTAGAATGAGTTCACGGTAAATCTTCAGGTATCCTGAGGCTTTACAGCCACCTCCTGCAGAGCTGGAACAGCTGCTAGCAATGGACACTCATGCTGAATATTTTGGTGATGGAAGAGAAAAATCCTCTTTATTTTTTCGGCTTGCAAATGCTTGCCAATACTCTTTCTTTTCTTGTATACTACAAGTCCAGAGGTTTACCTGAGCTGGCACTTTGAGGAAGAAACCAAGCGCTTCTTGGCAGCTCAAGAGGCAAGCAAACCATAATCTTAATTTGCTAATACTGTGCTGTTTTAGGGAGTTGCCCTTATGAAGCTGTCATCTGGAGAGGAGAAGAAGGAGCCAGCCCCTACTGTCCTGCAATTCCTGTGCCTGTGGGCTCTGCCTGCGTTTTGTCCTCAATGTGTGTGTAGCAGTCAGACCCGCTGTGTGTTGGAGAGCCAGGCAAATCCTAGTGCCCAGTTTAACATGCAGCTCATGTGCCTTTAAATAGCAGCGAGAGCCGAGCCAAGCCATCCACTGCAGCAATTCCTGGACATATGTGCAGAGCCCCCCTCCTCCCCTGAGCCCTCCCAGCCCGGAGCTGCGAGCGCACACGAGCAGCGCGGAGGGGCCGGGATTGGTGCTGCTGCCTGTCACTTCACAGTCACCCCACTGACGTCTCCTCCGCGCTGTTGGCTTGATCCCGTTTCCAGCCAATGTAATTATAACATGGAGAAGCAACAACAGTTAACAATTTAGGTTAAATGTAATTTAATGCCCCGAGATTGCTGCACTTAGATGAGATTTTGCTTCACTCGAACCATGCAGAGAATGTGAAGTGCCTGCATGCTTCTGCTAAAGTAATTCTGGACAAAAGAAAGATTGACACTGCCTTCTTCAGACTCTATTAAATGCTTGAGCGACTTTGGCATGAGTTTCTAATCTGTCGTTGCTCTTGGAATTCCACATGTGAGAATGGGACCTGTCTGACAGCAGAGGTTCCAAATCCATCCTTCTTTGGGGGAGGGTGTCCATATATGTGGATAAATTCTCCTTAAAGAAGTAGAGCTCAAAACCCCTGATCATCTCTAAGGGTTTGCTTAGTCCCTTGAAACATGTATGCCAATATTTCACCTGCAGCACCATTGTACCCATAAACCCTGGAAGATAGCGTGAAATGTTGCTGTTACAAGGTCTGAAGAATAAGCACACGAGCCTAGAAACTCAAAAAGCCCATCACAGAGTGCTCTTGTGCTACTGGGATGGCTGCCAAGCAAGGCATGCAGATTGCTGTCGCTGAGATTTTGAATGATGAGAAAATGACTGGGACTGCTCAGCAGAGCAGACGCTCCCTGGAGCACCCAGAGGGGTCAGTCAGCAGGGCTGCTGCCTCTGGGAGCCAGTTTCTAGGTGCGTTGTGCCAGATCCTGGTCCCAGAAGTCAGATCCTGAACACACATTTTAATAGGGGTTTCCAGCTCTGTATATCAATCCAAGAGAGGGCTTCCTGACCATAGATTATAGCTTTAGAGCTCTTTTCCTTCTCTGCAGAAGCACAACAGCCATCATTCTTCCAGCCTTCCAAGATTCCTCTGCCTGACTAGGAAGGCAAATATTTGTAAGTGAAATTGCCACCTATCCTCAAATTCCTAAGAAACTCAGCAAAAAATAGCCTCAGCAACCTTTTGTGATTTGGTGACAATGAAGCTTTTGTTAATCTTAAGTACTGAAAGAAAAAGGTTATCATCTGTATCATGTATTTTGATTAAGTTATTTATGAGCTTGACTCTGTCAGGATCTGCTAACTCATATTTCTGTGCTCCTGAGCGGCTGCTTTGATGACAGCATTTGGATTTACTGGCAGAAGTTTGTTGGCCTGTTCATTCACAGCACATAACAAATGGAGGAGCTTCCACATTCTGTGTCTTAATGTCAAAAAGTCACTGCTTGCCATGGTCTCAGTGACTTCTGTGGCTGTCCAAGGGCTCAGGAGTAGGTGCATACTGCTTGTAAAGCACTTGGCTCTTGGCCAAGGAGATCTCCATTTCCTGGAGCCTGCTGCAAAGGCTCCAGGAAAGCAGCTCTCCACCATGCTCTCCAAGAGGCTTCAAGGCCCATCTTCATTTGCACCAGCTGGGATCTTTGCAGTAATTTTCTTGATGATGTCCTAACAGGAATCTCAGTCCTTGTGTGGGGGTTTCTAGCAAAGGGCAGGCAGCAACCTAAGAAACAGCAACTGCAGCTGACAATCACTAAAAAAGGGTTCTGGCTATAAGTAATAAGTTATGAACTAATCTCACAAAGAAAGGCATCATTATCCTGTGACTTAATGTAACGATCAGTTTACACGGAGTGCTTTCTAGCCTACCCAAGCTTTTTTAATTGTTTAGTTTAGCATATATAGTCTTCCAAAAGTGTCCACAGAAACTTCTCCAACACTGTCAATAGTTTTCATAGCTCATATGGTTTAATACCTATTAACACTGATCAGATGGGTAGTAGTGTAGTAGTATTACTAAAACCAAAATTGAACATTCAACACTTGGTGGTTTACCAATGTCCATCACATTAATACCACTTTGTTTTATTCACAAATGTATAAAATGGTATAAACTATATTGCTTGAATGGAGTTCCTGAGTCCATATTTTACGTATAAAGCAGACAGGTAGTTCTGATCGTAGTTCACAAGCAAGAAAAAAATGACCTCTGAAGAAGAGCCTTCTATGTGGCTCTCTGGAAGAATGAGAGTAGAGGCATTTTATGCAATTGGAGCATTTCACATTTAGATCCATCTCTTTACCCTTTACTGCAGGATTTGTAGGGTAGTGACAGATTTAGTAATATGGTTGCATAGGCTGTGGAAATGGGAGCTTTTCTGGTTAGAAGTGACCACCCAGAGTCCACAGCTCAGTCATACAGCAGGAAGGACGCATCACAGCACTGTTCCCAGCTTCTTCTCTTCAGATGAGTTTTCTGTCCAGAAGGACTTGGATTCAATCACACAGGCTAGACCTAGAGACCCATGAGAGACACATTCATGGATGTAGCTGAGGATGTGATGGGACTTTCCAAAGAAAGGAAACAGTAGTGAATCACTGCAGGCTCAAAACCACAGAGGGCATAAGGATAATTCCAACATGGACCATGGACTACTTCTATTGTACACTAAGTGGATCCCTGGCCAACAAAAGACTGAACCTGGCAATGTAAGGAAGAGAAAAGATCTGGATAATCACATGGATTACACAGGGTGAACTGGAAGCTTCCAGCAGCCAGCTACAATTATAAAGACTCTCAGCAAGGATAGGAAGCGTACATCCACTCAAAGTGAGATAAAAAATGAAGCTACATCAGGGAACAGGGTCTAAAATTCATCTCAAAGGAAGGAGGAAATCCACCATGCATAAGAAAATACCTGGACATTAATAATGCTCCAGCCCATTATGGACCTTTGTACAATTATTCTGAACACAAGCCACTAAGTGGAGCTGGCTAGTTTCCTTCCCAGTACTTGTTCATTGAGCATACCTTTACACTACGTGATACTAATGAACAAAAAATTAGTAGCAAGTAGTACTCTCACACTTCAGTGATTGCAAGAAAGCATTTGACACCAATGCTGTTGTAGCAAGACACCAAAAATTTATGGATTTCTTTGCAACATTGTTTACATTTTCAAAAACCTTTCTCAGTACACAGGTAATCAAATCATTGCTTTGATGTCACTGCCAGCATAGGCTAAGGGACATCATCTCCCTGCAGTGTCTCTCTGTAGTGCTGTGTAACAAATATCTGCACAGAAACTGGAGTCCCAGGGGTGTTTGGCAGTCTTGGTTTGCTGAGGGTATCTATTCATCACCAGATGAGATACAACAAAGGACAAACAGCTTAGTCAGAACAGCAAAACAAAAAAGTCTTATAATCAACAGGTCAGAAAACAAAGGCTATGAAAATAAATATGACCTTACGTGGTAGTGCTGTTACAGAAGGAGTAACTGCAAGCATTGTTGTCACATTTATTTACCCAGGCAGTGTATCTCACAGCCCCTGTGGTGCAGGGCTCGAATGAGCAAGGGAAAGAGTCCTGGTGACAATACAGTCTCACATAAATAATGTTTTCCCTAAACTGTAGCTGAGGGAGAAGCAAAAGGTTCTTCAAGCACTGTTTGAAAAACTTCCAGTCAGAGATGTGTATCAGATGTTCATAATAAAAGCATGGGATAAAGAACAATGGAAATTTGAGGTGTTTGCAATCACCAGTAGATGACCAAAAGTAGAGAAAAAGAAGGTAGAATCTGTTGGCTGTATCGTGACCGTATTGAACAACAGACTTAGTGATCTGAGGGTCAGGGGAGACAATGCTGACTTGAGGACAGCCTGCAGGGTGAGAAAGATTAGCAGATGGACAAAATAAAAAGTATTGGTCTATAATAGGATTACTTAGGGGTAACTGACATCTGTGAGGTTTGGATGCTTTGGAGAATCCTTCAGCATGCTGAAGTTTTCTTCATACAGAGACCAAGCATATAGTCTTCCCCATTGCCAAGACAATGGATATATTCAAAATGACTGCTGTAGGCAGCCTGGAGTTTGCTGTCATGACCATTTCCTACTTTACATGCTACAAGCCCATAAACCTGCCAATGGTTGCTTTGAATATCTCATTTCCAACACAACCATGCATGGTGGTGGGCTGAGCTGGCTGCATGTCAGGTGCCCAGCAAGCCAATCAATTACTCTCCACTCACTTGAGCAGGGGAGAAAAAATATAATAAAGGCTTGGGAGTCGAGATAAGGACAGGGAGAAATCAGTCACTAGTTACTGTCACAGTCAAAATAGACTCAATTTGGGAAATTATTACCAATCAAATCAGAGTAGCATGATGAGAAATAAAACCAGATCTTAAAATACCTTTTCCCTCCATCCCTTCCTTCTTCCTAGGCCTAACTTCTTTCTCAATTTCTCTTCTTCCTCCTCCCCCCAGCAGTGCAGGGGCAGGGGAAATGGGGGTTGTAGTCAATACATAACCTGTTCTCTCTGTTTTGCTCCTTGTGCTCTTTCCCAGCTCCAGTGTGGGGTTTGTCACATGAGACAATGAGACACAGTCCTGGTCTTTCCCATCAGCCGCAGCTCCTCACGTTGTGCTCCAGCCCCGTGTCCCATATGGGCTCCTCGTATGGGATGCAGTCCTTCAGGGACAGGCTGCTCCAGCAGTTTATGTTTCAGCAATATAAAAAAATTATTCCTCAAAACTTTCAAGGAACTCAGGTCTCTTAGTACTATAACCCAATAGAATCCAACAAACAAGAAAGCTTTTTTTTTTAACTAATCAAATGTTTACATTGAACAATGTTAAAAGAGTGTTCATCATACAAGGATACAGTCATAGGACAGTAATAGGGATACAGTCATAGGACAGTAATAATTATACCAAGAAGTTTTGCAAGTTCCAGCATGGCTGTTTACATACCTATTTTTAAAAACAAATACCTGCTGAAGGTGTGTGCATGCTGAGGTATTTATTCATTCATCTCCTAAGGAATATTAATGTTGGCTTTTCTATTAGGTACATTGAAGACCATAGGCAATTTTTGGGTAACACAATACTCAAATTTCATCCACTACTCAAAAGATACATGCATAAAGATTAGTCAAAAGGAAGGAAGAAGGATTAGATGGATTCAGAGAGATAGAGGAAAGAAATTTTCTCTTGTTCTATCTTGAATCTAAAAGGGCATCCTTCACTGAAATTTTTTAACAACAGTGGAGAAAAAGTGTATCTCGGGCAAAAGACAAAGACAAATTAAATGCCTTAGTATCCAAGTTTGGGCTGGCCAATTTTTTAAATCCCTCCCATAAAACTTGGAATGGTTTGGGATTCTTTTCTCTTTCTGACCACTTTTGATTCTGAGAACTTAATGTCCCCAACAGGAGATAGTACAAGAGCAGGCTGCTGCGACCTCACCCAGGGTTTTGTTGTCAGTGGCTCACCCCAAGGGCAGTGCTGAGGGGGCTTGGGGGCGATTCTTTTTAGAGGAAAACCAGCTTGTTTTAAGCCAGATGAGCTCCCAGAGCCAATTTATTGCCTGGCCACGTAAAGTGTGTGTGTTGGCAAAAGGGAGGACAGGTGGCATGTGTGCAGGAGCTGGGGGCAGCAGGACTTATCTCCAGCAGGATGTGAACCTTCTCATGGATGTGACCATGAAACAAGAGTCCAAGTTGTTGTTAAGGCAATGGAGTCACTGTAATTAAAGGTCTGTGTTTTCATCGCAGATCTGGTTTGTCACTGGACTTCAGCACACAGATACAATTATTTAGATGTCCAACTGTTCAACTCAGTTTCAGAGGTGAATCATGGGTCTGGGCCAAAGGGCAATGTACCAAATTTTGTCAGCCTGAGTTCAGTGTGTATTTGCACTTCACCTTTCAGATGTCTATTTCTTGCACTTCCCCAAGAGGAAACATTGTTATTTATGTCCCCTCCTACAGTATTTTGGGTCTCTTCTGTTCACTTTGACCTGTAAAAGCAGCCAAATTTTGATAGCAGAACTTGCCCAGGAGGGATACTTGGTCATGAGGCTCTGATGGATGTGGCCCCTTAGGTTAATACCTTCCTTTTCCCTTCACCATGTGTCTGGAAACCTACTGGCATGGGCTGGCCTACAAGAGAGTAGCTATTCTGTTTCTTCAACTGGTGTCCTTATTGCAATCACAGAGGAATTCAGCAACAGCTTTGTGCACTTCCTTTTGGACTACAGCCCCATCCTCATTTACTTTTAGAGACTTCTGCATTGCAATTTGCATATATAATGTACAGTTAATTACTGTTTAAATTAAGCACACGAAAATCAAGATGCGATGATCTGTATTATCAAATCAGGTGTAAGATTAACAGCTATTATAAAAGAAATAGAATATATAGATAACTCTTGCAATTTCAGTGGCTCATTTACAGAGCCATTAATTCTCTGGGATGCAGAGAACATACAAATGGAGAACAAGTTGCTCATACTAAAAATTCAGTCTCATCCTTTGTCTTCTTTTCCATCAGGCTGCTGCCTAAGCGCACCAGAAATTTCCCATGGTTTATGACAATCTGGTATTTTACACCTTAAATTTTGTCATTTCATTTGTTCACCTAAATACAATTTTTAGTAACAATCTTTGCTAGGAAAAAAAAAAGGACAGATCAATCAAAAATTTTAGTTTTATTAACAATTTATATATTGATATAGTGTCTGTCTGTGTTTTCAATCCCTGAAGCAAAATAACAGCAAAATTAGCAAGGTTGTTGTCATATCCCATCCCCAGCAGGACTGCAGAATTCTGTGGTCAGACCTTTTGCATAAATACTTCTCAGGCTGCTGCTCAGACCACTCTCTGGGGAAGAAGGGTTTAGGCCCACATGAAGAAATGGAGATTACATGTAAGACTTCTACTGCCTAGATAATACTGATCATAGAGTGTTGCATAAATTGTGGCTATCTTCTCTTCAATAAAGAGCCAAAACTACTTGGTATACTTTTCCCATATATACAAATAGTTTGTGAATAACTAAAACAAGATTTAGGGGCAAATTAGCTATCTGCAGTAAAACAAGAAAAATTGCGATTTACAAGCTGCAGCTGTGTCTTGTGTTTTGTATGCCATGCTTAGTGATGCATCTGAGAGGAAGTGAAGATGTTTTCTAATAACAAAGTTAATTATTCAGTAGCAGTTCTTAAAGTGATCAAAAAGAAAGGTGTAAGAGATTTTGGGGTTTTTTAATACAAAAGAGCTGTTCTTTGAGGTACTGATCAAAGTAAAAAGAAAAACAAATTAATTAGGGATTGGTTTCAATACTATGCATAGGCTTCTGCTGGAACAGAATGGAATATTTTCTCAAGCAACAACAGTGCCCATCAAGACAAATTATTTTATTAAAAACAACCTCCATGTTGCTTGTTTTAGTATTCAGTATTTTTACCTTTGGGAAAATCACTAAGTGAATTACCAACTTTTATCTTTGGGAAGATAAAAACCAAGCAATATCTGAGTGGTTCTTTTATTTAAATGAAATAAATATAGCTGTAAGAGTGAAGAAAAAAAGAAACAAAGAAATAAAAACCAGAAAGACAAAAACAAAAGCAGGAAGTAAGGAAAGGCTTTTAGTAGTATTAATATTATGTGCTTGCTTTGTGTCCATGCTGAGGAGCACAAGCCATGAAGCAATATCCCATTTTATGAGGCACAGTGCAATCACAAAAGAAAAGGACAGGGTGTGCTCCAAGTAGTTTACTGTTTAAATGTAGCACTGCAGACAGCAGGCAAGTATTGAGTCATGGAGGAGGACAAGGACAAGCAGCCCTGCACACCCAATGCCTGATGTGCCTGTACCAAAGCAAACTCCAGAGAGACTCGTGGAAGGGTATTGGGGAGCTCCCCTTGGCAGTGCTGGCCATGAGCTCACAGTCAGAAGTTTTTGCTGGAAGATGTGACAAAAGGATGGTGAGTGGTGAACATCTTTCACCAGAAGAGAGATGATAAGAAGAGCTGGTTTTGAGGAAGGGCTTGTGAGTGAAGATAAGGTTTATGAAACAGGAAAGAAGGGGCCAATGGAGACGTCCTAGAAACACTGTTGTGAGAGCTGGAAACTATTTCTTTGCTCCTGGGCGATGAATGGAGGGCTCTCCCAGGTCAGATATAACTTCCTTAGGTGAATGAATATCCATTTTCTTGGAGGGATCAAACAACAAGCTTGACATGAAGTTGAAATCTTATTGAAAGGAAGCAAACGGCACAAGAACAGCTGTGGATTTTGCTTTCTTGCCAACATATTTGGTGTCCTTCATTCATGGTAAAACCTGACATTTCCAATTACTATTCTGTGTATGAACCCATTACACACACAAAGATAAAAATAAAACCAAAATACGGGGCTAACACTGTGCAGCTCCATTTTCCATCCAAACAGAAAGTGTTTCCCGGATGAGCTGGCCTCTGGAGCAGTGTGGGGTGGCCCCCATCTGGTGTCTCCCTCATACCCCACACTGCTCACAGGTCCAGGTACCAGCTCACATGCAAGGGCAGTAGGTTTTCCTTAGGGACTGCTAAAATGAGCAGAACCTTGAAGCTGAAGGCAGGATCTGGCCTGCAGGCTACCTGTTGGGACTGATTCAGAAGTTCTATGTGTTGTGTCTTTCCTCATTAGATCCAAAAGATATTTAGCAAAATTATCTTTACTCTTCTTACATTTATGGAATTGCAGAGGACGAAAATTTAGGTAATGTGTCCATGTCCACATGGGAATTGCTGGAAAAGCTGATAAACAGGTCAGTGCTCCCTTGCACCCAGTCCCACCTCTAGAAAATGTCCAGAGCTGGTGACCACTTCCAAGAGCAGGAATTGGCTGCCCTGTCTTGCCTTCAAGTTAGATTTAGATCAACACACTTATACCAAAAGAAATTGGTGTCTTTGAAGGCATCCTTTGAAAGGAACATGAAGCAGATGCCTTGTACATAAAAAAGGTCTAATTAATAAAACCATTCATCTGTTTATATCTGCTTATCTCCCTTCAGCTTGATGGAAAAAAGACCTCAGCTGGTAATGTTAAGAGTCCAAGAGAAGATCAAAGGAGTAGAGGAAAGGTATAACCCCAGGATGGGTCTTCCTACTGCCTGTGCTGACACTGCTCGTGGTTATGTTTGGCTTTGGCTGGTGCAGTAGTGTCTCCTCTCGCTGTGAGATCTGAGGTGATCTGCTCCTTTGCAGTTCAGCTGGGACAGCCATCCCATGTCCCACCTTGTCAGCTCCCTCTGCATCTGCGGAGGTCTGGAAAAGAAGCATCTGCAGGGCTTTGGCATCTCCCTGCCCCAACTCACAAGTAAGTCAATGCAAGTGATCAATCCTCCATTGCCTTAACAGAAAAGGGGTTGCTGCATCTTTCCAGAGCTGGTGTGCAGGAAGACACCAGTTCTCTGGTTAAATTGGGCCCAGGGAAGCAGGCAGGCAGAAAGGAAGGCAGGAAGGAAGGAAGGAAGGAAAGAAAGAACAGGATACAAGTGTGTTTACAGCTGCCAGGTGGGCTGACTTTGGCTTACATTCATTTTGAGTTATTTTTAGTTGCAGATGCATTCCTGGGACAGGGGTGTTCCTAAAACAACTTCACTAAGTATAAGAAGAAGCCCAAAAGGTGGGAAGCATCAGAACCCAGTGTCTTCTGCTATGTGAGTCCCCTCTCAGCCTCTCCCTCTGTCCCCAGCCCTCAAAACCCACAACAAAAGCCATTTCTGAGGCTCCTCTGCCAGTACTGCAATTTTTCCGTGGACAAGGTGGCCCTGGTTTATGGCTCTGTGTTCATGTTTCTTTACACACTGTTCACATGGCATTAAAAACCTGGATTTATCATGCACTGATAAGCAAAGCTTGAGCCAAGAGCTTCTCTTGGCTCTAGTACCCCTCTGGGTTTAATGCCTGCAGTGAGGCTACAATCTGCATTGCTTTTAAGGTTATCAGAAAATCTTTGGGGCTTTCTTCTGCTGTGATTCTTTTAAGGGTGGACTACATTTCCAAGTTTCAGTTGTACAAAAGCCAACCCCCAAGCCAAGGCTGTTTTGAGGAGGTAATATAGCCTATAGAGCAGGTAAAAGAAAGTCTAAAGCAACATATCCAAGAGCTAATTAAAGGGGACATTGGCCATTAATGAGATTGTTGTCAAAACAGCAGTACATTTATTTGTACTTTTACGAAGAATCACCTGTTTAAATTGTCTCATTATAAATTATTATGTACCCATTTATATAGGAATATTTTTTTCTTAAGAAGACAATCTGCCTTTGAGCAAACAGATAAAACTGTTTTCTTTAAGTAATCATAAATCACCCTTCCAACATCCTTCTTTCTCCTATTACAGAGATCCTAACTGTGTCCTCTTTGTTATTAATAGATTTTTGCTGCCTACTCCCAGTGCCACAGAAATCATAGAGATATAAAATCAACTGTAAATTACAAGGTCTCTCCGTCAGCCATAAATGGACAATAATCTATTCATGGTAACATCTGTGTAAAGTGGCTTTCAGGAGATTTTTTTTCAGATTCCTCCTAATATTTACACATCGAGTGCAGACAAGTATTAAACAGACCTCACTTCAGCAGCAAGAGCACGCCCTGCTGTGAGCCAGAGCCAGCTGAGTCCCACTGCGGGCAGGCTCAGCATCAGCCGGGGCAGCCGGAGAGGTGACCCTGAGCTCCACGGATCTGAGATGGTGCTGGGAGCTCAAACCTTCATACCAACAAATGGAATCACTGGCCAAGAGCTTCTCCCTCTCCAGCCTCTCTGGGTGTGGAGTTTGCAGCTGGGATAAGGGGAGCCTGCAGTAGACTCAGCAAATGGTGGGAAAACTTTGGCACTGGGCACATGCACTTTACCCAGGCCAGAGAGGAACAGCAAAAACCAAGGCTTCACCCATGCTGAGGTGCTTGGCAGGTCTACAGACTCCTGCCCAAAGCAACCCATGGAATGCACCATGCTTGAAGAGCAATAACTGTGTTGGAGAGCATGGCTGGGTTTTGGAAGGATGGTGCAAGATCCCTGGTGCTGGCCAGAGGGACTCCTCAGCAAGCAGGACTGCTGGTGTCCTGCATGGGGATTGGAGCCCAGCACCTCTGTGCTGCTGGGAGCCAACAGCCATGCAGAGGAATGAACCCTGTTTCCCTGCTGAGCAGACTGCCTGTGCAAGGGCTTTCACAGTCTCAGTGCAGAGAGGAAGGCATGGCACAGAGCACGATCAAGGATCTCCCTTCATTTCTTCTTTTCTGAGGACCACATTTATACTCAAGCATGTATGTTTGCTGCCCCAAAAGCACCATGAGCTCAGCAAATCATAGACTAATAGAAGTGTTTAGGCTGGCAAAGATCTGTCAGATCATTGAGTCCAACCACTAAGTCCATGACTAACCCGTGTCTGTGCCATATCTACATGTCTTTAAATAGCTCCAGCAATGGTGAATCAACCACTTTTCTGGGCAGCCAGAGCTTGACAGCCCTTTTGGTGGAGAAACTTCTCCTAATATCCAATCTAAACATCTCAGCACAACTTGAGGCAATATGCTCTTATATTGTCACTTGTTACTTGGGACAAGAGATCAACACCTACCTTGCTACCACTTCTTTTCTGATAGTTGTAGAGAGTGATAATGTCTGCCCTGAGCCTCCTTTTCTCCAGGCTGAACACCCCCAGCTCCCTGAGCCGCTTCTCATCAGACCTGTGCTTTAGAACAAATGAACCAGTCCTTGCTGGTAAGAGTTTCTCAGAGGGAGACACCAATCCCCACCAACCCAGTTCTCCCTTAGGCAGTTCCATCTCCTCCAAACATTGCCAACTGCACACTCCAGTCACCTTCCAGCATCCACTGGACTCGGTGTGAAAGCTGTGCCTCTCCTGTGCCTCTCTCATGGTGGATCTCTCTCATGTTTGACCATCTCAAATAATTATGCTTCCTTAAAAAACATCAACTCATCTAAAACAAATATCACGTGTTGTCCTAGCCTTCAAACTTTACTCCAGTCTCAGGCCACAAAGCCATTCACCTTCTCTCTTTATGCCCCAGCAACTCTGCTGTGACCACCTTTGGCCACCAGCAGGGAGGGCAGATGACCCCACAACAGCACCCTGCAGTGTCTGCCTGTGAAACGTGGAGGAATTTAATTACCAACCACAACCTGCCCTGGGCAGCCAGTGGGTGTGGACCTGCCATGTCCCTCCAGAGAGGAGAACAGCCCAGGGAGGTGACCCACAGCAGTCCCAGCTGGTGACACTTTGTGCCTTGTACAAAGAGTGACGGGCAGAGGAGTCATCAGCCCAGCCCTTAGGGAGTCACCAGAGAGAGGTGGAGCCAAATTCCTGTTGGCAGGAGTGAAATACAGCTCCTTGGAGTGTGGTCTGTGCTCTCCCATGGGGACAGTGAGGCTGCAGCTTCTGCAATAGCAGCAGAAAAAAATTGTCACTTTGTTCCTTGGGCATTTCTCACAAAGACCTGAAATTAGTTATTTTTCTTCACATCTGATGCAGAGAGTTTTGTTTCTGCTCTTATTCATTCACCAAAAGAGAAAAAAAATAAAATTAAAAAAAAGGTAATGGGAAAAGATAAGCTTTGTTTGGCACCACATTGCGTAGTTTTTTTAGGGATTTTTTAAAATTTTGGCCAGTGACCCATAAATCAATTTTTCCTATAGGCTGTATATGTTCCTGAGGGCTATGCATCAGCACCCACCCACCACCTGGATAATGAGATCAACTGCTTAATTTAATCAAATTGACAGAAACATGTTCAGACATAATGGGAAGAGGCTTTGTGTGAGGATGCATTCCCAAACCTCTTTCCTGCTTTGTTCCCACTGCAATCCTCTGCTCCAGTTGTAATTCTGTAGCTCATGTCCCCACACCCACCTTGTGCTTCCTCTCAGCTTCTCACTAACCATTTTTCCTGGGTTTCTTTCCTTCTCCCTGCGAGCCCAGGAGGCTTTAGCAGCCTGCCCAGCTCCACCTCCTTTTCTGCGTGCTGCTTGCTCTCCCTCCTCCCCCTCATCTCCAGGCTTCTCAAAATTCAAGGCTTCTGCTTCCAGTATTTTGATTTCCTTTTCTTCCTCTTACCAGCTTCTCTCTCCATTGGGCATTAAAGGCTCCACCTCCTTCTTAACAGCAAGGGTTGCTTTTTTATTTTTCTCTACTTCTCCCTCGCCTTCAACAGTGAGGTGTATCCTTTGCTCAGTGAGATTTTCTTCCTGTTTTTTTCCTTTGTCTTCTTCTTATCTTTGGTGGAGGTGCTACCCTGCTTGCCTTTTATATCTGCTTATTTACATTCTTTTCTCCAGTTAAAATTATTACATTTGCACCAACAACTGTAAGTGACCAGTCAGATCCACATATTTTCCTTGCTCTCTTCTCCTGAAAGGGCCATTGATATCTCAAAAATTAATTAATGCTTTTCTCCTTTCCTTTTTCTTCATGTCTGTTAAAATTTCTCTAAAATATTTGTCAATGTCACTTCCAACCAGGATTTTATTTCTGGCTCCTCCACTGCCTTCTCTGTGCTCAGACAAAGGCCATTCCATGATTGCAGTAATACTTCTGTAAATTCCTGGTAATTACTCATCCTTGCTGCTCAGGCAGTGCTTCCTTCTCGTTCAGAATAACTGTACATCTTCCTCCCCAACTGCCCATCTCCCATCTTTGACCACAGCTCTCCCCAGTCAAAATCCTGCCCTGGATTTGCCTTTAATGTCATGATCATAGCTGCTGTCCTCTTGTGCAGAGCAGCTCCCATTGCTCTGTGTGCTGCAGCCGCCTGCCAAAGCGCTCAGCTCTGGCACAGAGCTGTGCTCAGGACTCCAAGGATCCCTTTTTGGTATTACAATGCATTTGTAGACAGTCTAGAATAAACACAGGGAAAACTGTGTTTATATTTTCAGAGAGGGATGTGTAGCTAAATCTCTCTTTTATCATACCACCTTCTCTTCCATATGTAAATTCAGATAAATGCAGTTTATGGGTTCTTAATTAACACTGAGGTTGATATTTTTTGTAGTTTTCTCTTTAGGAATTCAGCTGGAAGATAAATCTTCAGATATCAGAGAGGGAGTGTTAGTTTATGTCTCACATCCTTTTATAAACATGGGTTTCACACTGCTTCCTGCAGCTCTCCCAAAGAAGGACACAATACACAGGCGCTGTAACACCAGCAGCCTTAAAGGAGAGCGCGGTTGTTTCCAGCCTGGGATAGCAGAGCCAGCCACGCTGCACAGGAGGCAGGGCATGGGCAGCAGGACCTCCTCTGCTTCAGGGAGAGCTCCTCCCCAATCTGCAGAGGTGCTCTGGCCTTGTCCTGCATCCTTGGGGACCACGGGCTGAGGAGCAAAGGAAGAGCTGGCCTTGTGCAGCCACAGAACCCAGACCCTTCATGGAGAGTGAGCTGGCACAATCCACAGCCCAGGCTCCCCAAGGGCTCTGGGAAAAGCTGGGGACAAAACCTCCTTAGTTGCCATTCATCTTGTGAAAAGAACACAGGAGAAACTGGGAATTATATATAGAAATTAATTTCTAACCTGGAAATACCAAAGCAGAGAGAATTTTTTTTTATCTTCTATAAATAACAGATACACCCAGATACAACAATGTTTCAAGAAGCTAGCTGCCACCTCCGAGAGCCTTGGAAATACTAGTAGTAATTAAAAATGTATTTTAACTATGTCTGAAATTTATAGCTGAATAGCTTCTGAAATGTGGAATGAACAATAAATGCAGGTTTCCCTGCAGGGAAAAGGTCTCTTCATCAAGGGATGATGGGCACAATTGATTTTTCAGCTTCCTTCCTGCCCAGTTGGGAAATTTGCTCAGATTGCTTTGTAAAACCAAAATAGTTCATCCACTTCAGGTAGAATTAATCTAAACACTTACTTGAGTATGAGAATAAAATCTAATTTGGAACAAATACATCCCTCTAACCTTTACAGTAATTATAAAGAATGAAAATAGATGGTAATTAATCTTAATAGTTTAGCGTGCTAAACCAGAATCATTAGGTATCAAAATTTTAAAATATGCATTTTGAAAGTATATGCATGGGCTTACAGAAGTACCCACTATCCTTGAGACACTGATTATCCCCTCCTCCCTCCCTGAGAGCTGCCTGAATACTCTGTGTGCCCCACACCCACTTAACCAGGGTGCCAGTGCCTTTATCTCAACTGGAGCCATGTATCAGTCCCTGGAGGAGCACTGAGGTCTTGATAACTCCCATAATTCTCAATTTCCCAGCCTCTCTTTATGCTATTTTTCTACCACTTCAGCGTAGAAAATGAAGCCTGCTGACATCCTGTGTGAAGGAAACACTGCTGAGCAACACACCAAGACAAGAGCTACACAGGTGCTTAAGGCAGCCTCTTGGGGTTTGAGTTATGCTGTATTTATTGCTGGGGGAAAAAAAAGCTAAAATAATAAAAAAAATCATGCAAATCTAATCTCATGTGAAATGCAAACCAGTCTTAGATTCTGTGCATTTAAATTAGGAGGAGACATCCCACTCCCCTACAATGGATCTTGCATTTGAAAGTACTGCTGGAACACCTGCCTTGTGGCACAGTGAGCAGCAGAGCCCACAAGACATTGCTGACACCCAACAGCAAAACCAGCAAACATACACACTGGAGCTGTAAAACCAAAAGCCACAGCCCTAATGAGCCAGAGGAAGTGAGCACAAAGAAAAAAGGCATCACCAGCATCCCAGACCCCTGCAATGCTGAACAATGCTGTCTTTGTTATCACTCACTGTTTTATCCCTCCTTCCACTGAATTCAGAGGGATTTTCAGTAGGAGAAGAACAGAGTTCTGTGCAGAGCAGAACCAAAATCATCCTCCTTCTTGCCCAGAAACCACTGCTGTGCTGTGGTTAAGATAACAATCAGAACTTGAAGACAATGAAAAACTTGTAAGACATGCTCAAATCTAGCTCTTATCTCTAGAAGCAGAATTTGCTTAGAATCTTTTCTCTAGAATCTAGATTTTGCTTATGCAGGATAAGCACAATACAGGTGGAGAAAAAAAACAACAACAACGACAAAAAAAAAAAAGAAAAAAAAAAACAAAAAAACCCAAAAAAAACCCCAAAAAACAGATCCTGAAAATCTTGTGCTTGATTTTAAACATATAAAAACTAGAATAGTCTTTTAAGAGGTTGGAATTTACATGCTCCATGGTTCTAAGGGTTAGATATGCACTTTCCCCCCTCCCTCTTTTAATGAAAATTGAGTCTCATATAATGATAGAGCTCTTGGTGCTACAATGTGAAAAAAATATTTTGAGGTGCAAGGTGGTATTATTGGAAGTAGCAACATGACAATCATCCACACAGACCTGCTCACTGAAGTTGTTATGTGATTCTCTGAAAATGCTCAACACCATGATTTCCTTGGATAACCAGAGTTCCTTGTGAGACTTTAAGGAAAGTCTTCCCTCTCTCATCAGTCCCTTGCCACAATTTGGAGTTTGTCAGTATATCACAATTTGAGTTTTGAGTTTCTGTGCTGAGCTGATAATAAAAAATAACCCTCTATTTTTACTAAAATGAGTAAGAATTTCTCCTGGAATGAAATGCAAGCCCTATTTCCAAGAAATGCACTCTTCTCCAGTTAGAGGAAACAACTGATAGGGACTTGCTCCAAGAAGTCTTATCCTTTGCACATCCAATGAAAGGATAAAATACTGAAAATGCTTCATTTTAGAGCCAAATTTGTTTGAAGTATTTGTTGCCAAGAATACTCAGACTGAGCACATCCCTGTTATTGTTCTTGGCACAAAGGGTACTTCCATTCTATTGCTATTGTTATTTGAGCAGTCTGAAACAAGACATAAAGTAATACCAAGTCCATCTCTATGTTAATTCTCCTCAGCAAGGCGGTTGCCATAGCAAGGTTTACTTGGATTTCAGTGGGCACACAAATTGAAACCTATTGGCTTTTGAAGTCAGCTCAGCATATTTACAAGTCCTGTGTCTGCCTTCTGGATTCCTTGCAAACTTCAGGAATTTCACAATCTCATTTTTCTGTATAATCAGAGTTTTTCTGATTGTATAAGAAAATACCATATAAATTCACTATTTACTTCCTAATAGAGAAAAAAAAAGGGAACATTACAATGTCTAACATCTTGTCAAATGTGTAAAAAAATCCAAAACCTGATTTTGTTTTTACCCATTTGTAGCATTAATTTCTTAAAATGGTATGTTATTTTCAGAGACTAGGTACACCATGACTTGTAATTAAGATATTTGATTAAAGAGGTGTTACAGTCACCACAAATCAAATCTGTCCTTATACACACACACATATATCTCTACAGCTATTCATCACCTACTATTTGAGTCAAAACACTTCACACATTACAAGGATTCTACAATGCATTTTGTTTGTGTGCTGGTATGTGAAATATATACTTATGTTTTTTAGGCTTTCATTATGTGAAAAATTGCTACTTTTTCAACTTTAAAAAATTTCAGAGAGGGCTTTTATCCAAATTGTAATATTTTATAATTAAAAGCTGAATATATCAAAATAGCAAATGGAAGAATATACGTGGTTAGATTTTAGATGATTGTATACTTGAAAAATAAAATCTTGACAAGCTTCTGAAATAGTTTTAGGCAATGTGGACTATTAGTGCTTCAACTATAGCAGACTGAAAATCTTAATGAAAAAAATTTACCAAAAGGTTTTGGGGTTTGTACTCTCTAGTTTATAAATCAAGAAATTCATTCTTGTTCAACTTTGTGTCCAAGCCTCCCACTTCACAATGATTCATTTTCTCTGAAGTTAAGAAAACAGAAGAATTCTCTCACAAACAAAACCAAACATAAATTCTGAAGATAAATCCTATTTCTTTGGAACTTAAGCCTGCAGAGAAAGAACACTATCAATTAGAGGTGAGTGGGAGAGCAATGGCTAGTCCCTTCCTCTCCAAGATTTATGGAGGATATAAACATGGACATGCCATAAATTAAACAAGGTGAGTTTTCACTCCCAGTTTCTGTAATTTTCTTTCTTTTAGATTGGAAACGCTTTTCTCATCTTGCTAAGGGATTCCTGAAATGCAGATCACACCACTGTCTGAGTGCCAAATACAATACTGTCTCATAGGATTATCATCACTGGAGCCTGCCTTTCACCACCCTGAGCACTGGCACATACTGTACTCTTGTGGTTGTTTCACCAGGGATTTTTTTTCTCTTGTTCCAAGTTATTGCATCTAAAACCTTACTCTTGAAAGGCACATTTGGCTTTGTCATATGTAGTAATGACTTCCCAGTAAGGCATTGCACAGGAAAGGGCCAGCGACCAAGGACACCTTATCTCAAGTGCTGAGGAATTTGGCCTTGAACAGAGGGAGATGATGTGCAGCAGTGGGGATCAGACTGCAGAGATGGACAAGGACTGGGAATCAAAACAGAAAAGAATTGTGTTCTTTGATACCACCATCGCATAAATCCATTGTGTCTCTCTTTTGTTTCAACCATCTGAGAAGTGTAGTCAAGTGTTGGGGTGACAAATTATGGGGAAGTTCTGCTGTAGCCATGAACCCTTCCTCACCCCCTTCCTGCCACACCCTCAAACCTCAGAGTTTGTGCAGGGACCACAGTGGCTTCCCCATGTTTAGCTCAGAGATACAATGAGCACTCAATCAGGTGAACATCTCAAGCCTCCTTCCTGAGCCACCGCCACCCCTGGGTGTCACACTGTCATTTGTGTGCACACAGAAGGCAACGCCTTTCACTGAGAGCCCCTAAATTCATTGCAAGTGTGGAAAAGGAAAAGGCACATAGAGCACAACATAAGCATGCAGGAAACTGGGTAACTACAGACTGACAACCAAGGAGGAAGCAAGGGCAATGAATCATTCAGTGATACATCTTCTGAAGAACACTCTTTGGGAGTGTGGCGACACCCAGAAAACCTCCTGAACAAATACCAGTGCCACCTCAGCTGAAAGGAGTCTGGCAACTGAAAAATTCAAGAGACATAGGGACACAAGTGTCAAATCTTGTGGAAACAGACCCACAGGCAACATTTGATTTTCTCTTTCAGAATCTTTGGAAAGACAGCTCACCAAAACTGCAGTTTCACAGAATGAAATTGAAAACACCAAGATTTGTAGGGTAGTGGACAAGATTTTAGGAAAAAAGGAATAGGATGCGGGGCATACTGTCTGTATTGCATTATGCATCCTACCACAATTGTCCAGATGCAGAGCAGATTAGAGGAAATATATATCCCAACATCTGTTACTAAAATCCCAGACAATGTAACAGCCTGGAAAAAAGTCTGGGATAGGAGGAAAGCTGTTTTTCTGGGAATGCTTTGTCACCACAGTATAAACATGTTGGTTTTGGGTAATATGCAAGGGAATAGATTTAAGGTGAACCCAAAGGGGAATGGAATTGGCAGTTTAAACCAGGAGGGGTTTTGGAGTGGCCACCATCACATCACCATCTGTGGAGCACACAAGGGTGCTGAGTGACAACCCAGTAGTCCAACATTAGTGCAGATACAGAGGGCTGGCTCTGCACAAGGACAGCAGAGCAATGACTGAACTGGAGCCTCCAGCTAAGAAAGGATTCCAAGTGAGAGATACCAAGTCACTAAAAATGTCCCTTGTTGTTAAGGGTTTGGGATTTAAAACCACATCTATTGAATAATTTTGCTTCCAATCTTGAAGCCTGATGCCATGACTTCAGCTGTGAGGTCAGCAAAGATTCAAAACATTTAAGCCTGCTCTGTTAAGAAGCAATTTATCCTGTAAAGCTGTGCATCCATGCCATGACGTGCATCATGTTGGCTTGTCAAGACTAGGGTGGGTGTGTGCACATTTGGTCGAGTTCAGAGGGGAAAACCCTTCAAGCATTCTGCACCCAGCACACTTCTGGATGGGCAGACAGCAGAGGCACATGGTAATGGAGAAAGAGCTGGGCAAACCTCTGAGCAGCTCACCAGGCTGCCTCTGAGTCCTCACAGGATTTTTGTAGCAATGTTTTGCACCTTCTACACCAGACTGAGATGAGCAGAAGTTCATATCCAGCGATCAAAGCTTTTATGTATGACTGCAAAATTTTGACAACTAAACTGCATCTATCCTCGGCTCCCACTAGCTAACTTTGTAGGTTGAAGTGGGAATTATGTCACTGCTATGTTTTTAAGTCCTGCTTTAGTTAAGGTTCTCCAGCAGTGCTCAGAAATTCAGTGTATTCCAACAGCTATCTTTAAAACGTTGGGTTATTAGAAACTATACCTAAGCAACTGGGCTTCAGTTTTCTTGTAGGAGGTATTATGGGAGGCAAGAACTAAAATGTCTGTGGGAAGCCACACATGAGCATATAATCCCCTCATAATACAGCCTTCCAGCTGTTCTCACATCACATTAGATGGTGGGTTTTGGTCTTCCTGGTCTGTGAACTGTAAATGGGTCAACACTTTCTCACAAGATGCTCTATACCCAGTGCTTTATGGATGCAAGCCCAAGGGGTGTGCATGCTAAGGAAGTACTTGCCTATTCTGACAGAGGCAGAAAAACAACAACAACAAAAAAAAGAGGGACTGGAAAAGCAAAAATTGTTGCTCTTTGTCACTGATAGTTGTATCCACAGACCACCTAGGTATATTCAAAGGTATTTGGTTTATCATGGAATTGTACTTCTTTGGTTATTTGTTCTGCTGCTCAGTGCTTTTCTCTTGAGAACATCTCTCTAGGATCTGTCCCTAGAAAACAGCAAGCTATTTTTATCTCTGAGCTAGACAAAATAATTCTGCTGGGGGAAAATGAGGATGGCTGAGAGGCCACTTAACAGAAGGCAGGAGAGATGGGGCTCACATTGCACATTTGGACAGGCTGTGAGCTCTGCTGTGCTTACAGGTAGCAGCATGGGGAAATCTGAGTTATGGAGATGTCTTGAAAAGCCTCTGCACCAGCGGCTGCTGAGGGGATAATTCACTGGCTGTGCTGTGTCTGTAAAACAAGCAAAGGGGAGACTGACCTGTGCAGGAATGTAAAGGACACTGGGCAAGCAAGCAAACAAGAAATTCTATTTTATCCCTTCCCATTCTTTGAAAGCAAAAGAAAAAAAAATTAGACTAGCAGAAAATGGTTGCCACTAGTAACAAGGTGTTTTAACATGCTGGTGGTTTCAATAGCAGTGAGAGCTGCTGAGCACAGTTTTATGGGGACATATATTCTGTCTGGAATAAAGCCACAGCCCTAGCATCAGCTCTGTGGGATTTGTAAAGACAAAAGGAAAGCCCATGCCTTTAGTCACTGTGTGAGACAATTTGCATTTACCACCTTCTTTCCCATTGTGAGAGGAAAGGAAGGAGAGGAAGGAGAGGAAGGCGAGGAAGGCAGGCAGGAAGGCAGGCAGGAAGGCAGGAAGGCAGGAAGGCAGGAAGGCAGGAAGGAAGGAAGGAAGGAAGGAAGGAAGGAAGGAAGGAAGGAAGGAAAGGGAAGGAAGGAAGGAAGGAAGGAAGGAAGGAAAGGAAGGAAGGAAGGAAGGAAGAAGGAAGAAGGGAAAGGAAGGAAGGAAGGAAGGAAGGAAGGAAGGAAGGAAGGAAGGAAGGAAGGAAGGAAGGAAGGAAGGAAGGAAGGAAGGAAGGAAGGTGCAGCACATCCTTTCCATCAGTACTTGCATTATGCTATCACATGCTTCCAAATTTTCCTTTACATAGTCTGGACAGGCTGACATCAGCTGGATTAAATTAAAGTGGTCCACCATGAGAGGTCCTGAAACTTGGGTCTTTGAAAGCGCAGCCCAGATGATTTATGTCCAAACTGCAGCTACCAAGATGAAAAGAAAATGGATGGCAAATATGGCTGAAACTCTGTAACATGTCCTCAAATTCAAGTTCCAACTAGCCCCAAAATAATCATTGGTGTGTGAGATGGAATTTCTGTGCACAAGAAGCCTAGAGCCAGAAACAGGATGTGCTTGGGCTTTGCAAACCCATACAATTTAAAATGAATTTTCATAAGCATTCCCAACTTTCATGGGAGTAGTAGAAGACTGCTTTGTTACCAAAGGCCATCTGCACTTCCCCACAGGTTCTAACATCTGGAGAATCCTGATCTGACCTAATTTCAATTGCTCAAAACTGTGCATAGAGAAAGGCAAATTTTGTGTCTCCCTACATTGTTCCTGAGCCTTCTCCCTTTTCTATAGCCTTACTACTCATCAAAAAAAACCAAAAAAACACAACCAAACCACACACTCATTCTCAAACCCTATAACCATGTCAATGAATCTTCTAATATAGATGTTTTTATACATGCAGCAACTCCCTTCTCCTCATGTAATTCTATTCTGGGGAGCTGCCTAGCTTTCATCTTCATGGGCAGGGTTTGCTGGTTGCAGTTCTAACAGGAACCCCCTTTAAGTGGAAACAAGCTCTGATGTTCAGCTCCCATACCAGCAAAAAGCTGCTTCTCTGCATGACTCTCTCATCTCCTGGGGTGCCTGCAGCCCAGACAGATTCCAGACAACTGTCTCCAGCCTGCTGCTCCTGTTCACAGGCAGGGTCTGGCTCCCTCCCAAGCCTTGTCTTGTCTGACCCACGACTGCCAACTCTGGGATTTTATTGCCAGGATCATGGTATTTGTTGTTTTTCTTACTGTCCGTGTTCCTAGACTGAGAAAACTTATTGGTCATTCAAAATTAAAATGAGATTCTGTTCTTCCTGAAGGCAAAGAAAATCTTGAAAAGCATGATATTTTGTGTCTTGTATAACTTGCAGATACATATATATAATTTTAAAATATTTGGGGTTTTTTAAGCCTGTCTTGTGATGGTGAAAAGTGAGCAAAGTTATTTACATGTTAATTAGCAACACTGCTGACACGAAATATTATTTCCTTCTCTGGCACTCCAGATATTCTGTCGCATTTTGGCAAGGCAGAAGCTGCAACTCTGATGTGGTGGTTTTTACATTCCATGCCCATGAAAAAGCCCTACACCATGTAGGAGGACAACAGCCCATGTTTCAGGGCACCTTCTCTCAGGGAAGGAGTGCCATGGCAGAGGGGCAAGGCTCAGCATCAGCAGGGAGGACACGGCAATCCTAAAATCCTACCACGTGTGCCAGAGTTGTGCCCAACACAAGGACCCTCCTGCCCAGCTGACCTGTTCAGGTTTCATGATCCCTTTAGGGAGGTACTTACACAGCCCTGCACTAGACACTACTAGCAAGAAAACCATGGAGACAACAATTAAAAATAAATTATTTCCAGTGCTCCATTGATATATTGTTCTGCATTTAAAAAAAAAAACAAGTTACTCAAATAATGAACAAAAAAGTCTAAGTGGCTTTCACCTCCATTATCTTTTCTGGAATGGAAGCTTTTAAACATTTAGTTTAATGAAAGACTGTTTGCAAAAATAAAAGATGGTTTTATAAAAATGTCAACAAAATAAGTCATGCAAAACCAACAGGCTGCTTTGTGCTTTTCTTTTAATGGGACATTTTTCATTAAGACAAACTTATTTTTCAAGATCATTTCAGGCAGCTCTCCAAATTCCAGGAGGTTTTGTTTTATTCAAATTGTTTCAAGCAGTCAATGATCCTGGAAATTATGATTTTTTTTCTTAATAGGAAAGGGATTTTTACATACAGTGAAAATATGGAAGAGAAAGCTGGACATTAGTTAACAGACAATGATATCAGTGTCAAGCCAAATCAGAAGGGTACAAAACCACCAGGGAATTATTAAGACACCTGGTGTGATAGAAAGGTTTCCATTAGATACTGGACAATGAGGTGAAATTTATGTGCAGATGGAAGTAATTCATGCACATTTGTTACACAGAAGATCATTATTTATCGCTAATAAATGAGCATATTTGATGTATCTAGTCAGTATTCAAATACTTAATATGTTTTAAGAGCACCTAGGGTATATTCTCTGTAGCACAACTCATTGCACCCAGGAATTCTGTCAAATTACATGGAGCTGCAGTGAAAGGCTGGATCATAAAACAAAGGTAGTAGTAAAGCAGATGGAACAATTAAAAAAAAAAGACAAAAATTTTCTCCACTTTCTCCTCTACCTCTTTCCACTTGTCCAGAAATAAGTATTGGGATGTTTCTGTTCAGTATCATTAATTTTATCATACAAGATGAGAGGATAAAAAGCTCCAAATGACATTATGGTCACAATGTACAGATTTTACAATATCAAAGATTAGCATCATCTTTTTTTTCATTGTGGATTTCATAGAGTTATAGAATTGCTTGGGTTGGAATGGACCTTAAAGGTCATCTAGTTCCAAGCCCCCTGCCATGGACAGGGACAGCTTTCACTACACTAGGTTGCTCAAAGCCCCATCCAACCTGGCATTGACCACAGCTCTCTGGCTGCATCTGTCTGGCCAATTCCTTATTCACCAATCAGTCCACCCCTTCAAAATCATCTCTCCAATTAAGAGATAAGGATGTTGTGTGGGACTGTGTTGGAAGCATTACAGAATTCCAGGCAGATGGCATTGGCTGGTCTTCCCTTGAGCATTGCAGTCACTCCACCACAGCAGTCACCAGACTGGTCAGGCATGACCTGCCCTTGGTGATGCCTCAGATCCCCCCTCTGTCACATGTGCACATCAACATCGCTTCCATGAGGACCTGCTCCAGGCTCTTCCCAGGCTCAGAGAAAAGACTCACCAGTCTGTGCTTCCCTGGCTCTTCCTTTCTCCCTTTTTTAAAAATAGGAGTGATGTTTCCTTTTTTCCAATCTCCAAGACTGGCCTGACTGCCATGACTTTTCAAATATGACCAAGTGGCTCAGCAATGCCATCAGCCAGTTCCCTCAGGACCCTGGGATACATTTCAATACAGGAAAATTTGTCCCCGTATTGTTTCTAATTAATTCTCTCCCTATTCCTTCTCTTTTATGAGTAGTCAGGATGCCTTTAAAGGACCACTTTTCAAAACATCTTTTATCTGTGCTTGCTTGCGGAGGATGTTGTTTGACAAGGTTAACCTCTGTAAATCACTTCCAACCTGAGTTATTTTGTGTTCCACAGGCACAACTTCCTGAGCAACTGATATATCTTGGGGGAAAAAAATAGGCTGGGCAGCTCTTAAAAGATTTAAACATTGAGTTTCTTGAAAGATCTAGGAATGAAAAGAAAATCTGACTACTCCTTTAGTATAGCCTAAGCTACAAAGTACTGAGAATTTCTATGAAAAACCACACCTGACAATTACAACCACATTAAAGCCCACTCAGAATCAGCACTGCACTGTTTCTGTCTGTTCACAGGATAAGGTGCTCTGTGTTTTTTCCTGGGAAAAGTACTTAACTGGAAAGCATTTTGTGACTGCACTGTGTGACCCTTCCTGCTGAAGGCCACTCAACAGCAGCAGGAACTGCACTTCAGTAGTTTTTCCTAAGAAAAAAGATTGGGTTTAAAACTTTCTGCCTCTGGTTGCTTCCTCTCTCAAACTGTCACCGTGAAAGTAAAAGAAAAATTGGGAAACCCATTCCTCTGGAGGAGTTGAATTCCCCTCACAACCTCCCAAGATCACAAGTGCTAAGTGGAGATTATATCAAAACTTTTTAGTATTAGTGGATTTACCATGAGGCAGAAGTCATAGAAATCTTCCTGGAAAGGGGTTTCTGGATGGGTTAGTCATTAGGAAGTACAGAAGGTAAATTCCAGGAAGGATTTATATGGCCCTGGGACAGTTTTCTTGACCCATGAAAATATGGATCATTTTTAGAATATATGTGGGGCATTTTTAGAATATATGTTCCAATGGCATTGGACAGATAAAACCTACAACAGAAGCCTCTTTAGGAGAACTGCTTTGGGGGCTGAGTGCATGTATGCAGGAATACATACATACACTATTATTAATTACAAGCTTCCATAATTCTATATACTATCTGTAAAATTTAGCCTTTGCTATTCATAATAATACAGGTATACTTAGGAAATCATTGCTATTTGGAACCTTAAACCAGAGCTTGGGAAGAATGAAGGGTAAGTACAGGACAGGACAGGACAGGACAGGATAGTGGACCATGCCCTAACCCACACTTTCTGCCCTATTTCAAGAAAGCTTGCATTGCTGGTCCCAAACTGTGCACAAATTCCCTTCAGCTGAGTAGACACATACCCTTAGAGGGGGAAATTTTATGGAGCCAGCTTCCTACATAATTGGACATGCATAGTCAATTCAGAAAGATATGTTCTTTTTTCACCATTTACCTTACAGAGACGTGGGATAAGTTCATTTATAAACTACTTTAACAGTTCTGGGATGTATAAAGTGGATGGTTGTTATTTCAACCACTCAACTGGAAAAGAAAAAACATAATAATAACATAGTATCTTCATTTTAGAATTTTTAGGAATTCATGGGGAGATGGAAAGAGACTTCTTTCTCAAAAATATTTTGAAAAGGCATCTCGGATCACACAGACTCAAACACAAGAAACCCAGAACAATGAGAGCAGTTCAAGAGACTGGGCTCTTCTTTGACACTATCATCTCACAACTTCAACACTATCAATGCTAATCTTCTATAGTCTCAAATAAGGAGGCTGAAAGAAAACCAAAATGGAAGCTTTCTTAAAGCCCAGCAGAAAGTACAGGGAACCACAGACTTTTCTGTTTGGCTGCACACGTTTGAGTAAAAATGAATGAATGAAGGCCCACTTCTTCCATCTCCTATAATGTTATTGAGTACTACTACTAAGCAGTTTCATGAGGAGTTTTACAGTAAATAAATGGATAAATAAGACTCTATTCTTGGAATCAACCCTGGAAAACATTTTTTTAAATACTGGCAAGAAATTTTTTGTAATTTTATGAAGATATTTACATATCTTCATATATATTATTTCATATAAATAAATATCTTCATAGATATTTATTTATTGAAGATATCAGTATTAACACTGATGAGATATATATATATGTGCTTTATTTTTACAGTATGAAAAAATAGCTTTGCCTTGATTGGGGATGTGTTCCAAAATGCTCCTACACAGTCCTACCACCACATATACTGGATGCTTCATTATAGTTCAGGAATAAACCATCAGGAGCACTCCCACATTTGCAATCACCACCTGAGCAGATTCCCTACCACAGAATACTCTGGGATGGGTTTGCCTCAGTCTTTTTGGTTAAGGCAGTTATGCTCTCCTAAAATAAATAGTGAATAAAGCAGCAAGGTGTTCCCCAAAACTGTGATATTCAGTAATCTTTTCTCACTTAGGGAGTATTTATTGTACAGAGTTAAATGGTTCTCCACAACACAGAACTTCAAAGTTCACCCTTACAAGTGTAACAAAGGGGGCACTGAAATTTGTGTCTTTGAAGTCCAGGATTTCTAAGATCTATCTTCTTTCTCTCTATGAATTGCCTCATTTCCATGAGGCATTTCCATTCACTCTTGTCAATCTAGTCCTTCGCTTCCAGATTTCCTGTGTTTATAGACACAAGAAAAACCTCAGCATTTCAAATCAAACAAAAGCTTCTGTTCAACCCCAAATCACTGGTTTCACTCCTACATACAAATCAAAATTTGGGTGTTGGTCCATTGGGCCAAAAGGAAATAGAGACATTTTTTGTATTACTGGCTTCATAGGCATGCAAATTTTGGACTTGAAGTACAGCATTGAGCCAACATATATTACCACAAATCAACTATTCTAAACAGTATAAAGAGCCCAGGACTCCACCTTGCTGAAGAAGCAGTAAGTGAACAATTATTTGGGATAAATGCTGAAATCTTTAAATCAGATTCACTCTGCCTTTTGCTTCTGATAGGCAAGGAAATACAGGTAAACACAATATTCCCTACCCCTCCAAGGCAAAATCCAAGTACTAGAACTGCCTTCTACAATTGCAATGATGCTCTGCACAGGGTTTGGGCATATTAAGACTTTTTGTTGTTTAAAGACCAGTAACAGAGGGTTTCAGGGACCAGTTGTACACTTTGATCCTTTTGATGCGAAAACTTTTATGTAACAATAGAGTTTGGAAGAACTCTTGCACTGTGTTCTCCTTTTATTAGCTTAGTCCTGAACAATGTATTTGTGCAATGACTCAGAGGAAAGGACTGCCTCTTGAATGTAAAGACTACACCAGGCAACATGCTAGACCAATGGTCGCCTCAACTGACATCCGGAGCCATCGTCCAACTCTTTTTGGCTCTGTGACATTTTGAAGTTAAGTAACCTTTGAGTGACTGGTTGAAAATTCAGATCTAGTAAAAAAAAAGCTCATATTATATTCTATAAAGGGAGCTCATAAGAGAGGGAACCAGCAACAGAGGCCACCACAAAATTCCTGTTTAATATGAGACTATCCACGCTGACTAAAGTAGAATGGGCATTGTACACTGGATTTATTCTGGGCATGAATTTTGTCAGTCTCAGAATTAGCCCCACGTGACAGGATGTTGAAACCACTGAGTTAAATCTTCTCACACTGCTCAGAGTGGGTGCAGGACCAGCCACACGGAGTCAGACCAGAGGTTCGTTGAATCCATTACACTAGCTCCAACATCACACATATATGTAGAGTACAAAAATAGTATCATCCCTTTTCATAAAAAAAACCCTACTGCCATCATGTTTAAAATTATCTAACTCAATATTGTGGCAAAAGCACACACCCCTTCCCAACCTCCCTCAGATCTGGTCTACAGCAAGAAGGCTGAACAGAAGCCAAAGCTAAAACCAAAGCTTTCTGCTTGCTTAGTTTCCTCAGATGAACACAGAGAGGTAGGTGGGAATAGCACCTTTGAGCCTGTCCTGGATTGCCACAAATTGCCATGAATACGATCATGAAATAAGCTGGTCTAGTTTCCCTGTGACCTGCTGGCTTTCACACCCCATCCTGTCGTCAGAACCTTTGCTGAGCTATTTCAGTTCATTGCATCGCCAGAAAACCCAGCTAAAGATGTCCCATTCTTAACTGACTTCACAGACTGAAATGGCTCAGATAATAATCCGTAAATGCAGCTGTCAGAGGAGTTCAGACATAAATGAGACTTCAACCCAACATGCTAACTGGCTATCAGCAAAACACCCCATACCCCCAATAAAGCTCCCACTTCTAAACCAAGAAGTCCAAGCACAACCCAGAGAAAAATCAGCAAATCTTACTCATAGAGCCCTCAGAGCAAGAGTCACTCAACAGAGTTCTAAGTTACTTCACTATATTTTGTTCTTACATAGAACATTTCAGGATATGCCTCCAAACAAGGCAGCACAAATTCAATACAGTATCTCCCACATCATACCTCTGGCAGCCTTAACTCTCACCCTTGAAATCTGACCTAGCCTGTCCTGTGCCTGTTTAGCAGTTAAGAATCTGCACAAGCCAGATACTTAATTTTATCATCTTTCTACAGAGTTGAAAATAATACTAAAGAACCCTCAACCTGACAGGAGCACTGAAATCACCTGGACACTTTAAGAACCAGTAATGATACTCTTGTGTATCTGCAGTAGAATTTCAAAATTGAAATACCTGGAGCATCAGCACCTGGTAACTCTGCAGCCTGCCTTACTGGGTTTTAAATCAACCCAATTTTGCTTTTACAGTTAAGCAGGTATTATACCCAGAGGAACAGCACAACAACATGCACCCTTGAACTTTCATTTAATTCACTTCTGAAATGCAACGTGGCACTACTGCAGCCATCGGCAGACAGTCTAACGTTATGTAAACAATTTCAAAAGCCAAATGGATGTAGAATAGATTAAGCATTAGTTTGGAAGAATAAGGAGTTTGCAGTTTCACTAAGTAAGAAAAAAACCAACAAAATATACAGGTTTTCAGAAGAAGCTGTCTGCTTTACGTTAACACTGGCAAGTTTTTACAAGCAGCCCCTACACCATCAAGATGTCTTACTGCCTTTGTTGAAGGCAAGCAACAAGGAGTCAAAAGACATCAGAAATTTTAAATCACCAAATTGTTCAATAAGCAAGTTGTAAGGTTGTTCATTCCACCATGAGAACTGGTTAGTCCCATCTGCCAGGATAGTTGGAACATAAGCTGTGCATTATCCAGCATTTCTTAACCCTCTTGCAAGCATAAAAAAATGAACGTAAAAAGAGAATAATCAACCACTTTCTCCCTCACACACACACATCTTTGCTCCTCACACACCAACTGCAAAACATAAGAGCTAAAAAAACCTTTAATAAATCAGCTTAAAGAGAGACTGCCTATCATATATAATGACTACATGTTATTTTTCAGTCAAAATAATCAAGCTACATAATGAATTTTTCATCAGTCTACTGTGGAACCCATGAAAGGTTTATAAAAATAATTATGTGCAAGTAATTACATTAAACACCATTACCCATTATTAACCATCTCACAACCACAGGATGAGTGTTAGTTTGTTATCGAGTGACCAGATATTGAGTCTTACTCTTTCTGCAGAGAGAGGCACTTCAGTGACATATTTGTGTCATGCAAGCTTCTCACTTATGGCTGTCAGTACCAATGCTGGATCATAGTACACCTCCAGACACCAAGATATTGCTTTGATAAGCAGCTACATTCCTCTCAAAGCCAGAGCTCACTGACACAGAGTGCCTCAGCGGTGCTGTACTTCACCAGGAACCCATCCCTGTGCAGTTTCATTGAACTGAAACACCATTTGTTCTTTCACTTTTATTAAGTTCACTTAGGTTGACCAAATGAGCTTCCCTAAAGCAAACAGGGTTATAAAATATCAGGATGATTCTATCTTTAGGTGCTCCATAGAAACAAATACTTAGTTCAACTAGAAAACTTTAAAAATGACTTTAGATACAAAAGTGTAACAATTATACTGCGCGATACATCTTTATATATCACTAAACTCATGAAATTAAAATTTAAAAAGTTTTTGCACCATCAAGAACAGCCACAAGTCCTGAACCTCCATTCTTTACGCATCCTTTATCAGAGTAAACTGAAACTTGGGAATGCTTGGGATTCAAAATACCCTGAGCACATACTAGTGCAACACCACAAAGCATACATAATCCATCGGAAAAGGGGAAGGGGGAAAAGGAAAAAAAAAATAGCAAGAATCAGATGGTGCTTTATTATACAAGCATGAAAGTAAGTTCCTTTGGAAAATAACTTCTTGGGTGGACTTCTGGACCAGTGAGGTAGCCCAATGGGAGAGAAAAAAAAGTGGAAGTGGAACTTGGTCCCCACGCGTGATACCTGTCAGGCGGCCCCAGCCCGGGGCGAGGCCGGGGCCCGGCAGGCCGCCCCCCGTGCGGCGGGGGGCCCGGCGCCGCCCGAGCGGCCCATAAAGTGCAGCAGCAGAACACGATCCAGACAAAAGCAATGTAAACAGGTGACTGATACCGGTCTCTTTGTCCGCACCGCGGCCAAGGTGAGGCGCGGGGAGCGGAGCCCCCGCGGGCTCAGGACGGTGCCACGGGGAAGCGGCGCACCCGCACCACGGGGGACAGGTCCACGCCGAGGATCCGCTGCGCCCGCCGCCGCGCCGCCGCCAGGCTCCGCCGGCTCCACATGCTGCCCCGCACACGGATGGTGGGGAACGTGGTGAGGCGAGGGGTGGCCGCCTTCCAGATCTCCTCCAGTGACTTGCCGCCGAACGGCTCCCAGGCGGCCGCCGCCGGGCTGCCCTGCTCGCTGTCCGCCTGCTGGCCCGGCGGCTCAGGCGCCTCCGCCGCCGCCTCCTCCTCCTGGGCGCGAGGGCCACCGGCCGCGGGCCGCTGCCTGCCCCGCTCCCTCCTGCGGCGCCGCCGCCGCCGCCGCCGCTTGGCGCTGCCGCCCGCCGCCCCGGCCCGGCGCTTGGCGTCGGCGGCCGGGAGGCGCCGCTTGCCGGCGCGGCGGCGGGGCCGCTCCGAGGGCGGCGGCGGGTCGGGGACGACGGCGCGGCAGGAGGAGTATCCGTAGACGTCCTTGCTGCGGAGGATGACCGGGGAGAACTCGTGCTTGAGGCTGCAGAGGAAGTTCCACAGCTCCGAGTCGGAGCTCATGAACTCCGTGGACTTGGGCATGAAGAGCCTGAGGGCGTCGCCCAGCGCCTTGGTGCCGGCGAAGGAGACCTGCGAGCGCGAGTACACAACTTTCTCTGCCTCCCCCTCCAGCCCCCAGGCGGCGGCCGCCGGTTCGCCGCCGGCTGCCCCTGCCGGCGTCGCCGCCCGGGCTCCCGCGGCCGCCGCCGCGGCGCTCCCCGCCTCTGTGTTCATCTTCCCGGCTCCTCTCTCCAGCGCCGCCTGCTTCCTACTGCGGGTCATGGAGGCAGCGGGACGGGGTGGCGGGACAGACGCCGAGAAGGCAGAGCGGAGGCAGCACCGAAGGCAGGCTCCGGCCGCCGCCGGGGCGCCCGCCGGGTGTGAGCAGCGATCGATGTCCTGCGCCCAGCACAAAATGGCGCTTTAAAGTCCCGGGCGGGGCCTGTGCGCTCCCGCCCTCCCTGCGCCGCCCGTTGGTCCGTTCGAAACGCGTCGGGCGAGCCCGGCCCCGCCCCGCCGGGGGCGGTGGCCGTGAGGGCCGGGGGGCCAGAACCCCTGCCCCTGGTACCCCCTCTCCACAGAGCCCCCTGCCCCGGAGCCCCTCTGTCCCCGGAACGGGGTCCGGCGGGGTCCGGCAGCAGCACCGAGCCGCGATCCCCGCGCTTGCAGAGGGGGCCCCTTCCCTCAGGGCGAGGCCCCGCATGGCGGGGTGAGAGCGTGTCCGCGTCGCGCCTCGCTGAGAGGTGAGGATCCTCACAGGGCGGTGGACAAAGGGGCTTGTGCTGTGAAACGTCTTGGAGTAAGGGTTTGATTGGACGCTTCGATGAGCAAACTCCCCGAAGGAGAAGCCAAGAGAGAACTGAGTCAAATAACAAAAATGGGCCAGCAGACGTGATAGAGTGAAGTGCTTTACATTAAGTACATCCGTCCTGTTGCAGAGTTTTTTAGCATGAACCTGTAGGTTGATCAGTCAAGAACATCATAAGTCACGGAATCGCAGAACAGTTGGAGATAGAAGGAACCTCTGGAGGTATCTGGTCTAACCGCTGTGCTCCTTCATAGCCACCTAAATCAGGTTACCCAGTGGATGGATTTTGAATATCTCCAAGGATGGAGGCTCCTCTCTCAGCTGATCACTGATAGGACATGACAAATCAGAACGAAGCTGTGTGAGGGGAAGCTCAGATTTGATACCAGGAAAAAGTTCTCTGAGAGGGTGGTCAGTCACTGAACAGGCTCCCCACTGCAATGGTCACAGCACGAACCCTGCCAGAGTTCAACAAGCATCTCAATGACAGTCTTTGTTATATGGTTTAGTTCTAGTTATTCCTGTGAGGAGCAAGCTGGACTCGATGATCTTTATGGATGCTTCCAATATCTCTGAGCAGCCTGTGCCAGTGCTCAGTTACCTTCAGAGTAAAAAGGTGTTTGCTGGTGTTTGGAGGGAGCCTCCTGTGTTTCAGTTTGTGCCCATTGCCCCTGACTCTGTCACTGGGCACTGCTGAGAACAGCCCAGCTCCATCCTCTCTGCACCCTCCCTTCAGGTATCTGTATAATCTGATGAGATACCCCTGAGCCGTCTCTTCTCCAGGCTGAACAGTCCCAGCTCACTCAGCCTTTCTTTACAGCAGAGGTGCTCCAGCCTCTGAATCTTTACAGCCCTTTGTTGGACTCTCTCCAGTGTACCCATGTCTCTCTTGTACCGAGGAACCCAGAACTGGAAAGTTCTCCAGGTGTGGCCTCATCAGCACTGAATAAAGTGGGAGGATCTCTCTCTCAAGCTGCAGGCAACACTTTGCCTAGTGCAGCCCAGGGTAATATTCACCTTCCTTGTGGCAAGGGCATGTTGCTGGCTCTTGTTTAGCCTGGTATCCACCAAGACCCCAGATCCCTTTCTCCCAAGCTGCTTTCTGTCAACACTGAGATACTTACTGCATCACTGGGATTGGCTTCATATCCCAACAAAGCATATCCCAAATGAAGCAGGTAAAACTTGGGTTTGTTGAGCCTGTTGTGAGAGTCACCACCTTGCTGAGTCCACAGCAAGGCATTACCTGCATGGCACTGCCACACTTGCAGCTTTTGCAGCACAATTTTGTCAGCTGTTGTGAAGTTCCATGTCCCTCTGGGTCATGCTTTCCAATACTTCAGATTGCTGTCACAGGCAGAGTGTCTTGTTATGTTCCTGGACTGCTGCAATTATACCAGAGCTCTTTCCAGCACCCAGAACAGCAAGGTGCCAGCAAGGGCAGAGGTGGTTTAACCTACTGTACAAATCCTATTTGGAGTTTGATTAGACTCCTAACTAATTACTTTCTCTCAGCATGGGTGAAGGAAGAGGAATAACATTTTTCTTCATAGACAGTCTTTGTTCTGTAATTAATCTTTCAGATTAGAATAGGGAAATCTTTTATTCTCAACTCATCAAGAACCTAAATTGGAATGTCTAGAAATCTAGTCAAGTAAGAGGCAGAAATTCTGCATAAGAAATTATTCCTTACTGCCAGTGGAAATGAATTAATTTTCTTCACAGGATAATTCAACTTGTGTTCGTGGGAAACTCAAGAATATTAATCCAAATAGCCATTTAAAGTGGATATTAACAAAGCTATTTTAAATCTTCATGGGGAAAGTCTTGAGGTACAGCCATATTCTAAACCAGCTTTATAAATGACCCATTTTTAAAAAGAAACCTTTCCCAAAGTCATGGCGTTAGAACTGTTTATAATGGGATCCATTTCACTGTGTACTTTAGCATGCAGTCCTGTAGCCAGACTGGTTTAACTGAAGGAGGTGTCCTATAAAGCAGAGGACAAGAGCCTGGAGCTGGCAGCACCAGGGGCAGGCAGCTCCTGACCCAGCTGTGCTGCTGTTGGTGGCACTCTGGCTGTCGGGTCACCATGGCTTAGGGGAGGCTCATCACCTGCTGGACCACAGAACCTGCCCTGGGCTCACATTCCCGCTGGAGGCAGCTATAATTCAGCAGCTCAGCTGACAAATGAGCCCTCGTTAATCTGCAGAAACCCAGTTGCCCACTGACCATAACATTTTCCCAAAATTACAAACATTTCTGGCACTTGACTCAAAAATCATTGAGGTGGGGGGGGGGGAAGCTTCTCAAGCAAGCAGTAAATGAGTCACTACAACTGCAAGTAAAAAGAAAGATCAGCACATTTTATCATGTAGTATTTCTTCATTATTTTTACTTTGTAGCCTAATGGGTGGACAATACCCTTTTAAGGCACGGGATGTAATCTCACTTTTACAACTTCATTATGAGTTTTCTGCAGTGTAACACTCTTCTTTTAATACCCTACAAAGTAATCTCAAGAAAATCCATGGTAATTGCCTATCTTTTAGTAATTTCCAATAGCTCAGTACAGTAATAACAATAATAATAAAATTAATAATCCTTTGGAAGTGCATAGCTCTTCATTTCAATTGTACTACTTATTGTAAGCATTAATTACCACTCCCAGTACTCTTGAGTTATGTGAATAAATATTGCCTTTCCTTAATAGATGAATAAAATGAAGAAGTGAATCAAAATGGCTTGACTAAGATGTATAGACTCAATTTTCTGCAGATCTTCTAACAATCATCATTCTAAAAATAGAGGAAATGTCCACATTGGAACAGAGAAGAGTAAAAAAACCCCTGTATTCTTTGTTTCCAATTATTTGTTAGAATTTCTTTTCTGTATTGAATTCTCAAGAAGGAAGAACAAAGTACCAATTGAGAAAGTGGTACACTAATTGCTGCACAATAGACACACTTTATTTCCTTTAACGTTGCTTGCCTGGTACCAAAAAACCCCACTGGTGACTGCTAATTATTTTAAATGCTAACAATCTTATCTGTACAAATGATCACACAGTTTTGAGTCTTGCTGGTGAGCCCTTAAATCCTGGATATTAAGTCACATCCCTTCTGCTGACAGGACTTTTCCTTCAACATACTAAAGCTTGTCTACCCAGGTTAGCAAGAGCAGTCTTACTGTCCAATATCTTCACAGAGAAATACTCTTTCCTAGCATCTTTACTTTAGCTCTTGCGAGATTGCATTAACTGGCATCCTGCTTCAGTTAATTTGGTTCCCAAATGCCTTTAGCATATTTTCAGGAAAGTTTGTGTGGCGATGCAAGAATGACTCCACATTCCATTCACAACTAAACTTCACATGCTACCCAATAGTCATCAAGTTCCTAGGTCTGAGAAATGCCCAGACAAGTATTGGTAAAATTTCTGAAAATACTTTCAAAGAGAGACAAAAGCAAAAAATTTACAATAATTATTTCTCAATCAGTGGTAGGGGAGAAAAAAGAATCCTGAAACCACTGTCTGTAGAAATCACAGCTGCAGGAAAAAAAAAAAAAAAAAAAAAAAAAAAAAAAAAAAAAAGGAAAGGGTGTTAGGAATCACTATGAAAGGGATAGAAAAAAATCCAGAAAACAGCATTCTGCTGAGTGCAAGTCCATTGTGCCTCCACAAATCTTGAATACTCTGCATTTCTAGTCTTACCATCTCTAAAAGGAAATAGCAATGATAAAAAGAAGGGCAACCAGCATGAGCAGAAATATGGAACAGCTTCTCTATGAAAAGAGATTAAATAGGCTAAGACTCTTCAGCTTGAAAAAACAGATGGCTGAAGAAGAATATGATAAAGGTTTATAAAATTGTGGTAGGACAAAGAAAGCAGATAAGAAATGATGATGTCTTAGTTTTCATAATCCAAGAATGACAGGGAAGCACATGAAGCTATAAAGCAGAAAACTTTAAATGACCAAAAAGGCATGTGTTGGTTTTGGTTTTTTGTTTTCTTTTTTTTTTTTTTTGGGGGGGGGAGGGGGGTGGTTCATAATTAGTTTGTAGAGCTCATTTTTCAGCAAAGTTGTGGATCCCAAAATGGAAAAATATACCCCAGTACCTTTGCAGTCTTTAAAGAGCACACTATTTAAAAGTATTAGACATGATTGTAAGAAAATATCCCTCAATAGCTCTTGTACATGAAAACCGTGGGCTCAGAAAGGCACTAAGCCAAAGGCTAGGAAAGGAAGGAAGGAACAATGTAACTGTGGAAGTAACTATCAGTGTTTGCATCATTCTCACATTCTTTCCCTAACCTTCCTCAGTTTTGAATTCTAGCATAAGAAATATGTTGCTCAAGAACATGATTCTCACACATCACAGATCATGTCATTTTGTAGTATTGATTACATTGTTTCCCGAGGCACTCTATTTAAAGTACCATCACTGTTAAAACAAGTGTGAATTTCATTCCCTTGTCTCAAACCAGACAATTTTTAAAGCCTACTACCAGTTATTTAAAAACCTTATTAATTAAATCTTATTTCTTGATACCATGTGGCTGAGCATGTCAATTAATGAATTCTTTTTGTAATACTCTTTGGCCTGTGCTGCCATTTTCCTTCCTACCACATTTGCGCATTACCAGATGAGCTGACAGGACAAATTCACTCCAGAACAGAGAGAGCCACAATTGATTTTTTTTTTTGGTGTTGAAATTGCCACAGGATACAATGTAATGTTTATATTGGATTCATGCATTGTGCTGGCCTAAGGAGGACACAATACGAGATCCAGTATAAAGTCCATGGAGAAGAGGTACCCTTCCAAATGCTTTGAGTGAGTTAGAGTGAGGGAGTTGGTATGTATGCTTGTATGTCATATGGATGTGGCTTTATTAAATAATTTCTGTGTCACTGGACTACATCTTAGTCAGGCTCGTTCTTATTTGTTCTCTTTGTCCAATTGAATCTTGCAAAACCTACTGCCCGCTGTGTTTGTTTTAATGGAAAGAGACAGAACCCGTTTTCTTTATTTTTTCATGTCGTCTTCGGCACTTTCACAGGGCAGAGGAGACAGAGCTTTAGGCACTTTAGGTGGAAAAGGTCTTGATCTCTCTGTTTCAGTGAAAGTTGCAAGCAGCCAATTATTATGTAGATTTAGCTGCTAGCATTAACACCTCCTTTTGAATCTCTCTTTTGTTCTCCGAGTTAGGCATGGGCTTCAGAAGCCTGCAAGGCTTATCTCCGCCCAGCTCCCTCACTCCGGCCCAGGGCCCTCGGCCCCGCCGCAGGGGGGTCTGGCGGCCGCTGCGCTGAGGATGCTGCGCTGGGAGCGGGCGCTGACCCGGCGGAGGCAGCGCGGAGTTTGCCGCTGTACCTCACACCACAGGAGCTGGGTATCCTTCCTACACTGAGATCCTGCCCCGATTTACACCTGCTAGAAGCCTGCCATATTTGTTTTGGCGGTATCGTTTTCTTTTCCTTGAAAGTATTTTTTATGTTATTCAATGTAGATTGAATTCAAAACACTTCAAGCGTGATTTATATAAACTCCTCCAAATATTCTAATTATTTATAGTTCCATAGCACTTGGTTCACAGTATTTCTTATAATCATTTTAAAATTCTTGTGAATTCATGTCAGCACACAATAAATATCAAAACTGGATCATTTGAAGATATTAATTATTTTGATCATTTTCGGTAACATTGCTACAAAGAGAGAATAAAAATAGATTGATAATATCTTGAGAACTGGGCTTTTAGATTGCATGTTTTAAAATCAAAGATTCTCTGTAGCTATAGATACCCTTCATTTTAATACAGCCACAACGACAGATACTAGCTGAGGTTCTGACCCTGCACATGATCTGCATTATTATAAAGGCTCTCCACAAAAGAGGCGAGTTCATTCATCCTCGGTGAACCTGCAATGGCTCCAGGTGGATGAGTAGCTTATTTAGCAGAATTTTAAGATTATCTTTCAAAAATGCTGTGATGTTTTAATGTGCTTGTTGTCACAGAGATGTGTACAAGCATTATCAACCAGCAATTGAGTTAAATATTTTCCAAAATATACAAGTGACCCAAATTTTCATTATAAAGTCAAAAAGTAGTTGAAGTTAACAGATCTGTATTTGATCCCTGTTCCCCTCAGCTATCTTTGGAAGGCTTCTCCAAATAAGAACTGCTAGTGGTTCAATCTTTTACTGACTTAATTAAACCCATGGTGAGCCCTAACGTGGTCACTTAGTCCAGTTTGTTTGGTTTAGTTTATACAGGCTATTATTCAGTTTAAACTCAGCGAGCCATTGTTGCTCCCATTTAAGAGAATCCACATACGCGTTACTATTGGTTTAATTAAAGCCATGTAATTAAGCCAGAATTTTCACTGTCTATTAGCATTCTCTTACATCTGCATTTCGAGTCGTAAGCTTTCAACACTGGGAACTCAAAGTTAAAGTCCCACTGCATTGTCTGGAGGGAGCTGCTTAGTGCTCGGCATTTGCAATTCATGGCCCGAGCCATTCATTTTTCCCTTGCAGGCAGTGAGAACTGCAAATGGCCCATCACTTTGGAAAAAGTGATCATTATTTAGAAGTGTAAATGAAGATGCCAGAGGCTAACCTCAGGTTTTGTCTGAAACAAAGACTGGTGTCTCTGGTCTGTAGCAATGGATCGGACGTGTCATAACAGAGAAACACCACATTTATCCTCAACATTACATGCACCGGAATCATCTTCCTTTTCATATTCTTTATATTCTCCATTCCTTTTCTAGCTTCTTCTTAATCCAGGTTCTTCCTGGTTGTGACTTCCTGTCTGAAAGCTGAATCACTGAAATTCCTGCCCATTTGCTTCCTGCAAGTACGAGATGGAATTTCCAAAAGCACCACTTCCTCCCACTGACTAATACAGTACAATATCCTACAATGCAGGTTTGCTTTGCTTGATGTGTGTTCTGTTTTTTCCCACAATGTTTGTAGAATTAAACAATTTAGTTACATTGTGGATAAGATGTAGATCTTGTTATGTACAGGCCACATACAATAGCAAATGAAAACTAAATTAGAAAACAATAGAGAAAATGGAAAGGCTGAGACTCCAGTACTGATGTAAGAATTATTGATAATAAAACATTGCTGGAAATGGTTGCCAGGCATAATCTCTATTTGCATATAATTTGAACCAACACCAAAACAAAAGAACAACAAAAATGTCCAGCTCACCAAGGCAGAGATTGTAGAAACTACTTTCCCTGCTGGCAGGCATTTCCTAGCAGACTGCTCTTGTGTCAGGAGAGGTTTAATCATGTGTAGATGAAGAGTTTTCCAGTTTTCCATACAGAAGTGGAAAGATTAGATAGGGATTAAAATATTAACAGAGGAAGACAAGTGGATTGCAAGAAAATGCTTCACCTGATGGCAAACTGAATCACACGTTTTAAATCACTGAAATCTGATGTAAGCTAGCTGTCAGCACGGATATGGGCATTTCACCCATTTATCTCCACTGATTTCAGAAAAATGTTATGCTTAGTTTCAATAGGAGTCCTCTTGGAATCCTGATTACATTGAAATTAAATCTATCAAAGTTGTAGATAAATTTTCAGTCAAAATTATAATTCCCTTGCACCAATCTCTTCTTTAAATTAACCTACAGTTATGTCACATCCAGAGCAAAAGTGGGGAGATGTCACAAAAACAAATTGGTCATTATTAAGTTGGTTCCACTCCTGTGCAGCCTCCTCTTCTTCCTTATGGGCTATCTTCCAGTACATTAGCTTTCCTGTAAGTTACTCACCACTTCATATTTGGAATCAAATCCCTAATTCCTTCCACTTCAAACAGCATCTCCAGGTTCTGATCCAAAGATACACCATTTAGTTACTGCTGGTAAAAAGGTATTCTTTTCAGCAGTACTTCATGTGCTGATATTAAAGATGAACAAAGCAAATGAAACTAGGTTAAAGAGTTTTCACTGGGAAACCATTTGGATATAGAACTGCTGGTTATCTGGCACATCCATGCTTGACTTCAACTCTCTCACTATCACTCAACCCAGTTGTCTCAAACTATGGCTAATACAGTGTAGGATTTCTTTAGTATAATTCATTAGCACTACTGCCTTCTGTAGAGCTGACTAATCAAGCACTGGTAGAAAAACATGAGCCATAATCTCCCAAAAGTGATGTAAGCCCTGAGCTGTTGTTTGCTTTAAATTTATCACCAAAATAACTATTCTGAATATTCTGACATCTACGGCAGGAAAAAAGTGTTTTGGAATTTTGGAATTTTAAAAATATCTTCAGGACAAAACCCCTCTTTCCTGTCCAGGCTTAGCTGACATGGAGATACGCTTCAGTAAGCCCAACAGTTTCTGCATTTGAAATGCAGAGCTCAGTAAGGTGACAGGAACAATACTGGGAGCAGAACAGGCAGGCTGCTCCACCAGGGAAGGCACAGACCATGGGAGCTGAGGGTGACAAAGCAGGCAGGAGTACTGCCTCACCCACGGGTGTCAGGAAGGTGTGTTGGTGAGTCCAGGTCAGGAGCAGGTCTGGAGGCAGAGATCAGGGCCAGCCTCAGGCCACTGATCAGCCAAGAGGTCTGTCATGATGAATCAGCTCTGAGGCCAAGCCAGGAAGTCAAGTCAAACCAGGGTGTCACAGTCCAGGTCAGAAGAAGAAGGTTTGAGAGGAAGTGCAGGCTCAGCGGCAGGCAGAAGAGCTTTAACTTAAAAACGGCTCCCAAGGGAAGGAGAGGCAGGGCCACTCTCTTCCTTTCCTTTGCAACAGCTCTTACCAGCAAAGAAGCTGAGCTGGATTCAAACAGCCAAAATTTTTTGAGCTGGGAGAAGCACTGAATAAAAGGTCTGAATAGACTGAAGGTCCATCTGTGATAGTGGCCAGCTGTAGAATTGGCTTCATGCTCTTGGTTTTGCCCTGTAGGCCAGGTACTCTGAATGAACAAGAAGTTGTGCTCCTAGCTGCCTTCTGTATGTTCTGCTCCTCTAACACCCAGGTAAAGAGAAAAGAACCAGCACCACTATGGCTGCAGCACTCAGATTCCATCCCTCTCCCCATCAACAGTGTGAGAATTGACATCACCAACTTCTAAAGTTTCACCTCATTATTTTCGGGAAGAGACACGGACTGTAACTACTGCTGCACCCAACACCTTAGTACAGCCTCCCCCACAAATCATCATCTGAAGAAATTGCTCCCACCATTCCCAAGGGTTGTTGGGGTCATCCTTATTTCATTATGTGCATCACTACCCTTTTCAGCTACTACTTCTCTCTGTCAAGCTAATGCCTCATTTTTTAACCCAAACAGCCCCCATTCATCTTTCATTTCCTCTCTCTATAATGTTCCTCTTGCACGCATTTCCTTCTGCTTTCAATACATTTTCATTTTCTTCTTTGCCCCCTTTTTATTTTTCTTTCATCTGCCACCAAACCATGCCATGTCTTTTCACCTAGACCTAGAAAAGTTGTGAGTATAAAATTTAACATGGTAAGGAAACAATTCAGCATGGTAAAGAAACAATTCTGTACAAGGATTGAGTGCTCAGACTTCTGGCCTGTGAAAAACATGTTTATGGAAAGAAAAATGGGGAATGGTTGTCTGCTGTTTATTGTAATACAAGATCTAGAAGGCAAAAAATCAAATTCTCAGGTGGCAAACAACAGACACTCTTCTATGCAGTGCATAATTGAGCTGTGGAAGTAATTACAAGATGCCATGGGTTTCAAAAGCTTACATGATCCAAAGAATAATTAGACAAATTCATGGTTAAAAATAATCTAACAAGTACTATTAAAAGAAATCCTACCACAGAATCAGGCCTTGGCCTGGATGTGCTGGTGAGAATCTTGGTTGTCTCCCTAGTATTAAACCTGGAGGATAGCCTGGAGATGCTAATCCTCCTCAGGTACATAAGTGGCAGTTGCTGTTTTGGGGATGATGAAAATAATAATTAACATTACAAGGCTAGATAAAATTATAGTTCTGAAGGATACTGCAACAAGGTGGCCTGGTTTGAGGGTGGGAAGCATGGTGGAGACAGAGGCCCAGAGCTCCCCTCTGGCATGTGAAAACTAAATCCTATAAAGGAACTTGTGATTTTTGTTTACAAACTTTGCACTTATTAATTTTGAAAGGAATAAATACTGGAAAAAGACACCTGTCATCACTTATGTAACCCATAAGCAGGCCTCAAAGACTGTAATTAGAAAGGGGGGAAAAGAAGAAAATTAGAATCTTACCATAACCAGTTTCAGCTGGGAATATGTTAATATAAGGTGGTTCCTGCTGAACAAAGTAGCTTTCCATGAAAAAACAGAAATCTATAAAGCTGAGAAAAATATCCAACTTCTCTTGTCCTATTGCAGCAAGTGAAGGATGTAATCACATACTATCTAAGTGTGATCTGAAATGCCTGTAGAAAATTAATGAATTTTCACTTAAAGAGAAAATAGCCATTCTGGTTTCAGATGCTCTGAATTTGTGTTTAAAATACACTAAAGCTGATAGTGTGCATGCTCTGGGATTGCATTCTTGGATCTCTACAGGCACTGATGTACATGTGCTCCTCCTCCATTTTCTAAGCATTAGGTGTACTGAGGTGAAACAAAGGAATTCTTCTGTATCTACTACAAGCAGAAAAAAAATGTTAAGTGCCAGTAATGAGAGATTAATCACATTTCACCCAAGACAAATGGAAATCACTATCAATATAAAGCAAAGGGAGAACAAGAGACCTACCATTCTGAAGAGACAGATGTCTGTCACTTCCCTAAAGATTTTTTGACAGAATGTGAGCCAGCCATGGGCTGTACAGATGTTCAGTCTGGTTACCTGTGGGAAACACGAGAAAATCCTGGAATCAGGCATCCTATGTGTCAGGACAGGCAGATGTGTTCCAGACCATTCATCTGTGCACAGCAAACCTCCCTACACTGAGTGTTGCTCTGAAAATAAGGCCACCCTTAGGGAAACTGTGCTTCAATTAATGCCAAACAGCTGCAGTGTACATATTTGTAGATAGCTGTTAGCAGCTGGCCAGCTGTCTGCCTGCAAAGACTCCAATAATGTCTAGGTTATTGTATTAACACTGAATAACTTCATAAAAGGATTTGGTTATGTGACACGTGGCTGTAAGAAAGCCAACATGCAAGAAAGCCAACCCATTGAATACAAACCATAAACAAGCTACCTGTCATGAAACAAACATCAGACAAACAGCAATAACACAACTGACTGAAAAGGAATGGGAATATACCCTCTTCATTGCACAGTGCTTTATTCCTTCACCACAGTCTAAAAGGTTCTCATCTGAATTCTTATCATTTGTCACCACAAGGCTGTGAGCACAAGATATTCCCTGTCTGTTACATCCCTGCCTAGTTCCTATGAGTAATTTACTTCCTAGATGCCTGTTCTACATCACTGATGCCTTAATCCCAGCTCTGTGCATAGATTTCCTCCTTCTCCTGATAGATGCTTTGGAGGTCACTGCAAGCAGCAGCAACAGAGAAGTCACTGGCTTCAGTAGTGTAGCAGGCAGAACTCTCCTGCCCTTGGCCCAGCTCTGTGGTGTCCATCATCACTGCAGAGTGGCTGAACACAGTAAGACCTGTTCCCCCACATGGGACAGCTCACGTGCCCGTGCTGTCCCCATGTCTAGCAGGAACAGACTGAAGGCAGGAGAATGCCCTGGTGGAAGGTCTGGCTGAACATGTCAGTAAGTTACACCCACTCCAACCAAATGGCAGATGTTTTCTCTTTCTAAAGAGAAACAACCAGCTTCCCTATTTTCCTCTCTCTTTCTTTTCTCTAGGAGAAAACAAATTTTACAGCAAGCTTTTCTTCATCATTACTCCACCAAGTGAGTGCCAAAGAAGCACATTTCCCAGCAGCTCCTTGTGCTTGAGGTCCCTAGTGAGTTCCAGCTCTCCCTGACAGAAATAAGTTATTGTGCCCTCAGTGGTATTTGGGGTTTCTTCCTAACCAGTGAAGGGCCAAGAGCATCTGCAACTCAGCAAATGAAGTCCATCTCCCATGGCCAGTGACTAAGGATGGGAGGCAGGCAGGGCTGTGCCACCACCAGCCTCAAAAGTGAGCAGCTCATCCTTCTACCTATCCACACAGAATTTCTGAAAATCTTTTAATCCAAGGAGGCTTTTTGGGGACTTGTTATTATTCTAGATATATTTTACACTTATTAATAGAGGTCAAACATTTTCAAGTTTTATCTTTCAACTTAGAGATAGATGTTTCTTAAAAAACTCAATTTGCTCCAGAAAAGCCTACTATTGAAAGTTACTAGTATTGGGGTGACTGCATACAATTTCACTTCATACTGTTCATCAGAAACTGGCTTCTCCTTTTTAAAATATCATTTCCCGTAAGTCAGCATGCAGTTCTACTGGGATGCTTTTCATTCTTTTCTTTGAATACACTATAACTTGATCATTTTCTTATGTTACTGGAAAAGTATTTATAATGGTTTTATAACCATTTGACTTCTTTTACTGAGCTTGATAATATTTGCTGTATCCCTTTTGCTAATATCTTGACTAAGATCTTTACATCTGAATTTAATAATTTGTCCTGGACTGTGCTTGCCTGTGACAATAAATCCAAGGATAATTATTATCTTATGAGCTTGAATAGAAGCCATTCCACCAGCAATCTGCTGGTGCTCTGAGGGCGCTGAGTTTTACCATGCTACATGGTGATATTCTGGCAGATAATATTCTGTCATAGATATCCCATTGTGTCTAATAACTGAAGTGAGAGTAGATTTCGTTTAAGAGTTTTTAAAGACTTTTACCTGGGAAGCTGTGAAGCAAAGGTGGCTGCACAAAAGCAGATGGTTTGAAGAAAAAGGCTAGTCTTCCATCTGATGCCCAGCAACACACATGGCTGGCTCAGTGTTCCTGGTATCACTAACGCAGAACTTTGTGCCTGTGGTGGTTATCTTCTTTACACAGCAGGAGAAATAAAGTTGTTAGGTTCCTCAAATGTAGCTATTTGAGCTGAGAGAAGGGCTTGCAGGGCTTGCCAAAAGGTTTGACAAAAGCATGGGCAAAGCTGGGTACAAGGAAGGGAAACATTTTCCAGAAAATCACGTTAGGAAGATGAAAAAAATTGAAATTTGGCTGACAAGGGAGTTGTCAAGATTGACATTGCTGGAAGATCACAGAAGTCAGGACATGTGAACCAGCATCAGGGGCTCCTCAGGGACAATTTCAGGCCACCCTTGTGTGGAGGTGTTAGTGTCCTAAAGATGTCAGAAGCTTCACTGGTCCATGTGGCACCCTTGGATAGGTGAGTTTTTCTGGGCACTCCTAGCTGTAACACCCAGCAAGGGTAAATTTGAACAGTGTTTGGAGACCCCAGCTCCCATGTGAGCTCCTTAATCCAAGCTGTCTTCTCATCTCTGGCAAAGCCTCAGCTCAAAGCCTGGTAGGGAGCTGAGAGGCAGCTCTGGCACAGCACCTTGAGCTCTCCCATGGAGCCTGTCCTCCCTTCCCTGTCTTACTCCTCTCTGCCAAGATCTGGATGTCCAGAACTGGATTTAGATGCTTACATGACACAATTTACATGGTGAGTTGTTGGGATGTGAAAGCTCTTGTTTTGGATGAAACACACCTAGGTAAAGCACAGGTAAGTCAAAATCATTGTCACCAACTCTTCCAGAAACAAATACTTTGTATTTCCATACCCTAAGGATCTTTAATTACTTAGATATTGATGACTGAAAGCAGAACTATGGGCAGGTTTAACTAACGTGGGTAACCCTGCTGGCTGCCATTTGGGTGACTCTGGTGAGTAACATCACTCTCCGCAGCCATGGGGGAGGCAGGGACAGGAGAGGCAGGAGTCCAGAGCCCTTCCTTCCCTGCTGTCTCACGGGCGGGACACAGTCCCGGTGATGTTCCTGCCGGCCCAGCAGGTGTCACCATAGCACCAGGGTCCCTCTGTCCCTGCGCATGACGCAATGGCGGCGCTGGCCGGGCGGGCGGTGACGTCACACCCGCGGGCGGCGACGTCACACCCGCGACCGGTGACGCAGCCATGGCGAGCGGGAAATGCCACGGGTGGCTCCGGAGAGCGAGACTTTGTAGAAGCCACTCGGCTTTGTGGCTGTCATAGACGGATAATGAGATGATTGGCTCTCACAATTAAAAGATAACTATTGTGTGAATATTAAGAAAAGGTTTCGTGATGTATAGTTATGTTATTATAGTTTAAATGTCCTCTCTTCTCCCCATAGTTCCCTTTTCCCCCTGTATTGTTGCCATCAGACAGCCAGGGTTTTCTAGGACAGGTACAAAGAAGGCTGCACACGTGTCCCCTGCATGGGGCAGCGGGGAATGGAAAAGCTTGGTGCTTAGGGGGTGAGGTATGGCAACACCTGACCTCCAATCAAGTCACAAGAAAGCAGTTTCCACCAATAAATGGCAAAGAAGAGCTGACTGACAGACTTTGGGAGGGGCCAGAGTTAGCTAGTGGAATCCCCAGGGGCTTGCAAAAGACTGAGCATCCATCTTGAAGATGAACTAGCCGTGTGGTATGCACCAGGGGCAGTTCCCCGTGCTGCAGCTTTTTCCTTATGTAGTCCTGTGTTGTATTTTTGTTAAGGTTTAATAAACCTTTTTAAATTTTCAAAGTGAGCAGTTGTTTCTCACAGTGCCCTTCGGCCTGGCCACTGCTGCCGTCATCTATGGCACTGCAGCAGGGAAGGGATGGCCAGGAGGGTGGGGCACAAGGCACATGCCCAGGGAAGGTCACCTGTTTATTGCCCTGACACAAAACTGGGGACAAGGAGCGTGTCTCTAGGTGGGATGGCAGGTCAGAGAGGTTCAGTAAAAAAGCTCAGCTACAGTGATACCACAGAGGATTTGTGGTCAGCCGAAAGGTCTGGGTTCATGCCAGCCAGTGTACTCCTCACAGATATACCTCCAAAGGCTGGTCTAAATCCTCCTCCATGGGCTGAATTGGGACTTGTGCTCAATTTCCTAACAAGTTTCACTGTCAGAAAGTGCACATATACTTCTCCAAGCACATCAAGTGTAAGACCTTCCCTTCTCCCTGGCTGCAGGACCTTTGATGGATTTGCTTATCTCAAACTCCACAGCGTTTCAACGTACATAATTTGGTTAAATGAGATTATCAGACAAACTCAAACTGAAACAGCTGGTTTCTTCCCTAATCACTAGTGAAAAGAGTCCTTGCTTTTTGTACTCCTCCTTTCATGGAATTAAGGCTGGAAAACAGGGTAATGCCGAGTTCCTTTGAAATGACTGCCAACACAAACACTGCTACCATTGCACGTGTACCCTCTGTGCACAAAATCAGATCATTTCTGGACCTTCAGTGTTCTTGGCTCCACACTTTTCAACCTTAACTACATGGAACCCTAAAATATATTTATTCTTGTGGCACCCCTCATGCAGCACCTAAATAATTCTTTTGTTAAGAATGCATTGTATTGTCATGAGCCTCCATACATTTTATCTACCATGAGTTTCAGTGAGGTTAGTTCATGGTACTCACCTCACAGATATCAGAGCATCACGGGCTAAATCTGGGATTTCAGATCAATCAGCTTTTGATGTGCCTTCACTCTTAGCAGAGGGATACTGCTCTGAATGTCTTGCTGTTTATCCAGGTGAAACTGACTTAACTCAGCCAACACTGTTCTTTCCTGAGCTTTTAACATGCCCAGTTAATTCATGTACTGAACAGTCAAGCCATGGTCCTCTGGGTTGCTCCCCCTCATTGGCAACCTCCTGGGTGCAAAAACTGAACTCCTAAACTCCCAGCAACACCTTTTCAAATGTTCCTCTCATCTACAATCATTGTGATGCCAATTACTTGAAACAGAGGCAAAACCAATGAAAAATAAGAATCCAAGTGTGGTTGCCCCCTCCAGTGCTCAGCCCGTCAAGATGACAGAATCACTAAACTCTTCTGGGCTTCACTTTTTCATAGAAGTCTAAGAAGCCCCATTCACAGATGTTGGAGCCCAAGGGACGACGTAGTCCTGTGTCAGCAGGTCACCCTTCCCCAGGGAAGCTCTGTAGCACTGATCCTCATTCAGAAGGACCAGCTTCCCACCATATCTGCAGCCACTCCTCAGGGGCAGGTCCTACAGGGCCTGCTATCCCAATACCAGCAACCTCTGTGCCTAAAACAAGCTCTGCTATGTATTTTGTAGTAACTGCTTTGGAGGGATTTTCAAAATGCAGTCTTCAAAGTCACTCATTCATCTGGGTTTGTTACACATCCGCAATATCAATAATTTCTCTAGGGTGTGGTGTTGTCCTCTTTCTCTGGATATAGCAGGACCTTCTACACATTTATTTTATTTTCTTCTCTTGAATGAAATCCAGAAAGAGTCCAAAGCCAATCTGGAGTATTTTGAATCATCTGAGATCAGAAAGGAAATACCATCCTAGGGTCCTCCCATGTGTTCCTCATCTCTATACACTTATTCATAACAACCTACCACACCCTTTTAGGGTACTGTTGTACTTTGGAAAGACTGCAGCATCTGTTCTATCTAGAACTAGGTTACTCTCTCCAAGAAGGAAAATCACACCATCTCAGCTAAATCATTTTGTTGTTGGAGACACAAGGGGAAAATACTGGGAAAGAACATCAGCTTCCCAGAGAAGAACAATTGCTCCCTGCTGGGATGAAACACAAGGCTTCTGCATGTCTGCCTCATTATGTGAATTTAGGAAGACTTCCAGTAGCTTCTGAAATGCATCAAAGAAATTCTGAATGTTGTTCTTGAAATTATTATTGTGGGCTATGTCTGTTCAGTCACTGACAGCCAGATGAACAAGTATAAAGAGATCCAGCTCAACGCCCTCCCTGTTTTCAGCCACACAGGTGCTGCAGGCAAGCTGGCCTAACTTCAACAACGTACTTGGGGTTGGTGTTCTACATGCCCTGGAAAACATGATCTGGCCAACTGACTTATTTTAACTTTAGAAATAGGAGATATTAAAGGTTTCTATCACACCTAAGTAGTGTAGCAGGTATTCAGCTGATATGTGAGGTGACTCTGAGTCATGGGGCAGAGACTGATATTGCTACATTCCCTTTGAGTTTTGGGGTGAAGAACTGCAACCCAAAGTGTGGATCAAGGGAGAATAAAGCACATCTTACTTTGTGGAGAGTGTGAAGTTCAGGCTCTGACTGGCACTTTGCAGCAGTTACTGCCTTCCACAAATGACTGGGATACATCCCTTCCAAACTGGCCTTAGTTACCATGTCCTCCCCTGCAGAATGGCTCAGGCTTCAAGCTATGAAATACTGAAGAGGCTTTGCAAAACTTTGCTGGAGATGTCTGGCTTTCCACTGCTAGCAGGAAAACTTGCATTTCATAGATAATGCAATATTTGTGATGGTAACTCAGGGAATACTGAAATACATGGGATGTCTGGCAATACCAGCTGTTCTATCATGGCTATATTTCCATGTTTGTCTTTAACCACCTCTGGCTGACATAGAAAATGGACAGCCATCTATTCAGACCAAATTGACACATGAGGAAGCATTAATATCCATAACATAATGCTGTCCTCATTTTTTGTGTAAGGGTTGACACTTCCCATGTGGAAAGTTTGGTTCACAGCTTTTCTCAGCTTTCTTTCTAGGAAGGAAATATACAAAGTTCCAGGACTGAAAATGGCTTTTACTCTTCATGGCTGTGCTGGCTGGCAAGGCTTTGTTTTGTCTGTAAAGCCAGAAGCTCTATATTCCAATCTGAGGACAGGTGTTTATCTAGCAAAGCTGCCACTATAATGAGACACCAGCTCCAGTGGATGGAGTGTTGTCACAGATGTGAACCCAGCATCCCAACAGGATTCCCAGCTCCCAGACAGGATCCCCAGCTTCCTCCTGAAACAGACCTGCCACAGGTTTCCTGTACAAGGGATTCGGCAGGGTGGAATGAAAATGAAATTAATGGAATGAATTGGAATGAAATCCTGTTGTTCAGTCCCCAAAATCCCTTCAGATGTGGTGATCTGGACACTCTGTTAAGGCTACCTGTTAAAATTTAAAGCTGTTGGAGAAGATTAAGGGTATGTTTCCAGAAAAGACCATGCTGGGAAGGAGCTTTCTTTGTAGCCAGTTTTGTATTCAACTAAACTCTGTGGAACAAATAGATCTCTTTAAATATCTTTTTAGTATTCCTGAGTATTATGACAGCTGATCAAGTAGCCTGGGGGGGTGCCTGAAACTCTGGTAAGGAACACATTTCTGTCTAAAGGATATGTTGCTTTAATATACAGAGAGAGGCAATGAGGTAATTCAAGGAGAAATAATTTTACATTTCTCATTTACGAGAACAAAAATACAGAAATCCTCTGATAAAACTCTAGCCTTACATAACTCCTTTGTAGTGCAAACATATTTACCTCCTCACAGACTGAAGATTGCACCAACAAACGAGCAAATTTTTAAAGATTAGGAGAAATAAATATCAGGACAGGAGGGTAGCCCAGCAACACAGTTCAGAGAGCTTGTCTAAAGAAACCTCATAATGTATCAGCAAATTAGACTCATTATTTTTTGTGTCAGAAACTTTCAGAGACTGAAGAATTCTTGTCCGTACCTTATGCTAAAAAGCACTTAATATATAATAATGCTATCAGACTAGAGGCCTTGCTGGTATTGGGAACTCCTTTTCTTTATTTTTCTATTTCTGACCTCTTTCATTTCCTCTGTCATGTCCCAACACTACAAGATGATGCAATATTGCATCACCACCTAATACTGAGACCTCCCTCTATTAGCAGCCATAAAAACTTGTGGGTTTCTCCACGCCTTAAGAATAACCAGGGATCTTAAAGATCTGTTTACACACACTCTGCTACCACAAGTGCATCTCTCTCTGACAAACTCATGTGTGAACAGACAAAAAAAAGACGTTCAAGCCAGTAAGAGGTATTATGAGAGTTTTACATCTCAGCTGAAGTGTGTATGCATGTGGTACAGAGGAAACAGCTTGCACTCCCACCCCTGTGCTTTAAATACCTATTCTGAAGTATAACAGCCTAAATCAGTAAAATGGGAAACAAAGTCTTCAGCAGACGTATCTCAGGCGGCTTCTGAACACCTGCTGTTTCCTGTTTGCAAGCTTAAGGTGTTTGAAGTGAGGGATTTTGTGCAAAATCTCAACCACTAGGAGCACCAATCTAGTAAGAGGAAAGGAAAGAGTGGGTATTTCTTGGAGGAGATGGGAAAGAGATAGGAAAGAATCTTTGTCTTTTCCTTTTTAGAGATTTTCTGGCTCTGCTCTGCCTACAGAGGTTCACAGCAAACATTTCTGGATCAGGCCACAAGGCTTCCTCCATGGCCAGCAGATCTTAAAAGATTCCCCTGGACCAAGCTCATGTAGGAGACATCTCAGAGAGGACTTCACTGCCTACAGAGGGATGCAGACAGAGCCCAGCCTTAATGTGCTCTTCTGCATCCCCCCTATTTCCCCAAAGGATTCTCCTGCTTCCCCAAGCAATGACCCAGAGCCAGCAGTAGAGCTGCCTTTCCCATGACATAAAGCTGTGAATGGAGGACAGATCTGCAGGCAACACTTACCTGTAAGTGACATCCCTTTCACAAGCAGCTACTATACCTAGAACATGATGCAAAAGCCAAACTAAAATTCAGCTCACTCCTCCTCTCCTTGTTGGCAAGTTATAGCAAGAAGAAAAGCTTATTTTTGATACCAAAGTTACCATGTGATCTTGCATATGGACAAATCAATGACAATGATGTTAATACAACTGATCACATATTTACATGATCAGTTTTCACAGCAGAGCTCTAAAAGAAATGGATTCTGTCAATTTATTTCAAAACCTCCCCTGAATGCATCACAAAGAGTTTACAACACAATTAGAAAATTCCAGCTTATAAATTCCCCAAGAAAGGAGAAGGCTACCTATCATTCCATCAGGATGGACAATGTATCATACAATGGGGTTTTTCCATTTTCTTTACATAGCAAAGCAGTTACAAAACTGAACATAGCTATTGCTGTATTTAGGCAAGTAAGCTTTGACTTTGTTGTACAAGACCTACAAAGCTTCTGCATTTAATTTTTTTTCTCTGCTGACAATATTGAAAATAAAAACCAACTCAAAGTATTAGATACTATTTCCTAAATTGCAATGAACCCAGTTTGTCAATGATAACAGAACATTTACATCCAACATATGTCAGTATATAAAGTTGTTGATGAGCATTTAATGTGGTTGTGATTCTTTATCGCTCTTTCTCCACTAAATGACATAAAAACTGATGTTTGACTGTGCAGAGGATGCAAAAGATACCATCTTACATTTTTCAACCTCCAAAACTCCCATTTAAAATCATGACAGCAATTTCTTGTCATATTTTTATTACAGCTGGTAGATAAAGGAAATAATTGCATTTTGACGGCACCCCACAAGATTATATTAGCAAAATGATTGCGTCTTTGCATGACTAATTTTGATTAAATCAGCTTCATTTAAATATCAAATTGCGTTCTTCACCTTTCTTCATTAAGCTATGGTATTCCTGACTGTTTTAAAGTTCTGGTTTTGATATGGTAAAATATGCATTTCAATTTATTCTGCAGGCTGTTCTTGACTAAAAAAAAACAACCAACAAATCAAATGATAATTTATGGGAAAGGTTTTAAGTCTCATTTAGAAATGAACAGGAATAAAAGAATGTTAAAATGTGTATTTCTAAAGAATATATAACCTATGAGGAGAGCATCCTCATCTACAGGAAAGTTTGTATTACTTGATTTGCCAGAAAAAGCAATAAGAAATTAAGCTGTATATAGATGAGCTGAAGATTAACTGCAAAAATATAATATTTTATTAACATACTAAATCCTGAAGAGAGCAAGATTTTCAGTTTACCAACCTTTCTTAAATATAATAAGTACAACAATTTATTCTTTCATTGCAAATAACACTACATTGACTTATAGCTATTTAAAAAATGTTATACAATTCTGGCTGAAATCAACACCAAACGTGTCATTTGCTCTAGCTGTAAATTATGCCCTCTATAATTGTCTTTTGACAAATGACAGTTTTTTTATTCAGCTGCTCAAATCTCCATATGTTTGTGCATCCCCAAATAAAGTCCACGGATTTTAACAGGATTAGTCGCCAAACTGGCTACACTTGTGTTCCTGGAGTGATCCATCTGGGGATCCAGCCAAAAACAGCAAAAAAATACTTCCTATTTTGATAAGGCTTTTAAATGTCTTTTAAAGCGTTCAGTAATGCTGTGCAAAGCTGTACTGCTTTGACAGATATTACCCATTGTACCAGGCAAAAGCAAGCATGAAGTGAGTCTGCACTGTGTTTCCCCTATGCTGCACACACGTCACATGGAAGTTGTTGGAGGTTTTGCTTTCACGTAAAAGGGAACTTGAGGCCAGTACAGTTATTATGATTCCTTACAGACACAGCTCATTATAATGTATATTCATTTTGAAACAGAGGTTTCTCTTTTCTGCTTCAGGCTGGTACGATTCTTAACACCACGCAAATGATATTTTCAGTCAAAAGAATCCATCCATGCTATAACAACAATTATCCAACTTTTTATAATAGCATCTGTACATGTAACATAGTCATTATTTCCTTCTGGTATTGTCTTTCTATGGAAGTTAAGAATATGTATCTAGAAAAATCACAATAATTTTTAAAGTCTTTGCGGCAACTTATGGTCTTGTAGAGTGTTCTCTGAAGATGTAACCTTATGCCAGCATAGCTTTCAGAGCAAGTGTGTGTGCTCTGTGCCATACAGAGCTCACCTGTGAATCTCATTGAAAGATCTGGGTCAAAAAAAAAAGTCTCAACATAATCATGGAAAGAGTTGCTGTTCACTCTGAAGAAGAGCTGTGGAGACAGAAACACTCAGCTCCATTCAGAGCCAAACAGACAGCAGCCTGAATGGGGAAAGAGTGGTGAGGGGGAGTTGTTTGTTTGTTTGAATTCAATGTGAATAGTTATGCCTGAGCTGCAGTTGGAGTCTGGCACCGTAAGGCTGATGAATTAATCCTCCTGCTGTGGGCAGCCTTGGCAAAGCCTTGGCTGGAATACTACTATGTCCAGTTTTGAGTAGTGCTTCCCAAAAAAAAAGAGTGGCCCAATTGGCAAGAACCCGGAGGCAAGCTACAGGAATCACAGGAGGTCTAAGGAACATGACCTAAAAAGGGAGATCCAGGACTGCCCGTCTGGAGATGGAAAAATAGTAGAAAAACAGTTAACACAGCAAATTCAAACAAGAAAGTAGTTGGAGGGAAGGGAGGAAGAAAACGCCCTAACTGAATAAGAGGAATAAGACAAGCAAGATGCTCAGTCTGTAGGACGAGAATTTTAATCAGACAGCATGAAAATCTTTGCTAAGCAGAAGACCACCACGCTGGAGTAGGTTGCCTTCTCCAGGGGTTTTCAAGGCCACTTCAGGCCAACTAACTTGTCCCTGCCCTGAGGTGTGGGGCTGAAGGAGCTGTCAGGGCTGGCCGGGCAGCCGGGGGTCGCTGCAGGAGTGCCGTGGGCAAGCCGGCCGTGGGGCCCTGGGCAAGGAGCACCTCAGGAAGCTGCGCCCAGGGAGGTTTCGCTGCCGGAGCTGACACCGGGACACGTCCTGCGCGCCTTGTGCTCACCGCGGCCGCAGCGCTTGCACCCCTGCTGAGGGTCCGTCCGTGCGCGCTCCGGCCGATGCGGCCGGGCCGGGCCGGGCCGAGCCGGGCCCGGGTGCCCGGGGCGGCGGCGGAGCCGGGCGGGGCGGGGAGGCCCCGCTGCCGGTTCCCTTTTTGCCCGGCGTGTGATTGGCGGCGGCTGCGGAGCTGCCTCTGCCGCCGGCTATGGAGCCTCCCCTCCGGCCCCCGGCCCGCGCCGCTTCCTGCTGAGGGAAACACCTGTCCGGAGCCGGGGCCGGAGCCGGGGCCACCGCTGCGGTGAGTAGCTCCGCGCCGGGGGCAGCGGGGGTCGCGGCGGATCCCGCCCCGGGCCGGCGCTGCCCGAGGCCCGGGCTCGCAGGTGGTGCCGCGGCTCCGCTCCCCGCTCCGGCCGCGGGCGGACCCGCCCCGGCCCCGTGCCCGCCACAGGGCGCCCCCGGCCCCGGCAGCCCCGGCGGGGCGGGGGGACGAGGTTCGCCCTCCCGCGGGCGGCGCCCGCCGCCATCTCTGGGCCGGGGCGGTGGGCCGGGGGCGGGAGGGAAGGAGGGAGGGAGGGAGGCGGCCCCGGCCGCCGGCGCCTCCCGTGCCCCGTGCGCGGAGCCCCTTCCACAGGGTGTGCTGCTGGCCGGGGGCGCCCCGCGGTCCCCGCCGCAGCCGGCACTGCCGAGCCCCCCGTGCTGCCCGGTCCCTCGCGGCCTTGGTCCCGCCTCACGTCATGGCCCGAAAGAGTTTGGTGCCAAACCCGCTGAGGAAGCGGAACGGTGAATGGAACAATGCCAAGTGAAGGATTTCAGTAGACAGTTCTCTCGAGTTTTGAGATCAGTTAGTCAGCTACGCTACAACACGGCTTTTAAACAATAAGTAACTGTTTCCTCATCCAATAAATTTCTTGTGTCTATCTGATGCGTGTAGACCATGAAACCTGTCCACACCACAAGCCCTTGAAATAATAGCTGAGGGCATTCAGGAGTTGCTGGTGTAGATTAGATCACAGAGTTATAAAGCAGTGTTGGAAAACCGAGAACGAGTTGACAGGCACTGTCTAAATAGTGTGTCCTGGCAGAAACAATAGCAGCGATCTCTGGGTTTTAAAACTCTGCGAAGTGTTCTTCCAAGGTGGATTACTTTGAGATTACTAATACATCGCTTGTGTAACCCCAGTCAACTTTGCCAAAATTCTTACCTAAATTTACAGAATCGGCTAGGAGTTACTGTTTGTCCCAGGAGCCCCGAATAGATAACTCATATAGAAACTAAAGGTGGTGAAGGCAGGGCATCCTGAAAATGCTATAATTGCTGTCTGTAATTGCAGTCTGAATGACTCCCCAGCCTCCCGACCAGGCTGTGTCTGCTGGCTCATATACTTTTGATGAGGAATGTGGCTGCATTACCTGTGAGGTTTACTTGCTAATGGGAACCTGCACTGATTTATTTCCCATTAGAACTTGTAGTTGTTAGAGGATCTGACAAAGAAACTGAGTCAAGGTATTTTGTTGTGTTCACACTTGAAATGTTGGCGCTGTATCTTACCTGTGAAGTTCAGCACTGGATCGCTGCAGATGTAGGGAAGATGTACTCCTGTCCAGCAAGTGGAAAATCATCTCCTGCTACACAGCAGTGTGGGGAAGTAGATGCTCCAAGGAAGGCTGCTTGGAAAACGTTGAATCTTGTCATAGTAATTTTGGTTTTTAAAATTTATCTTTCAAGTGAACTTTGTCCAGAACTGTGAATATAAGCTTTAGTGCTGTATTTACATAAGCATGCACAAGGTAATTCTAACTCTGGTAGAGAGTGCTTATTTTCTTGAAAGTTAAATTGTCTGGGAAGGGGTTCACACTAAAGTGAAAAGAATAATTTTGAAATAAGGTTTTTGCATGATGGATTAAAACAGAAGCAGGAGCTAATACAGAATAAGCATGATAGTAACTGGTAGAATTCTAACATAGTCTTAACAGAGCAGTCAAGATTGACAGCTATCCTAATTTTTTTGTAGCCAAATAAGTACTACATCATAATACTACATTGTCTTTTTAAAGTACCTTTCAGCCAGTTTTTTCAAATAATTTAATGACTTTACTCATTAGAGTATCTCTTAATCCTGCTGTGAATCATGTTTCAGTCTCAGTTATGCTTAACTGTACTGGCTCCATTCCCTTTCCTTCTCTTCCATCACTGCCCAACCACTCCTGCAAGTGTTGAGTCAGATAAAGGAACTAATCCAGCTGAAAATTAACAAATTTTTTGCTGGTTTTGTTATGATTGGGTTGCTGACCTGAGTGATGAGATAGGAACACAATGGAGCCAAAGGCAAAACTGGTTGCTTGTCTTAGTTACCCTTTACAGGCTCATCTTTTCCTTCTCCTTTGGACCCCATCAGGATTTTTAGACTAGTGTAGGACAGTTCTTGTAATACAGGAATATTCAGGGTTGATGAGGCTCATTAGAATTAGAAATAAAACAGAGTGATTTTTTTCCCTTTTTTTGGAGTGTTGTTGCAGTAGAATTCTTGAAGTATCAATACTGTAGGTAAAGCTTAGGCATGACTAAGGTTTTAGGAACTTGATGTGAAATGATTTTTCATTATAAATATCAAAGTTTTATTGTTCATGTACATGAGGAAATGTGGTTTTGTCAATGGATTAGCAGGAAATGGATACAATTTGGTGTAACCATAAGAATGGGTCATTGCAGAGACAGGTGAGAGACAGCTGTCGCTCCAAGAACTGCCTTCTGAAGCTGAGGAAAAGGGATCAGAGCAGAACTGGGGATGGATATTGGGTTGGAATGGACTAGACATTACAGGTCACAGCCCAAACGAATGCAGGAGAAAAGACAGCCTAGTAAGGTCAAGGCAGCTACAGAAGTGCCACGCATTTTTGTGCTGTGTCTGATGCAAATTGTGGGGGTATATCTGAACCCACAGAAGTGTTGCTCTACCTGCCTTTATAAGTGGATGAGAGTGTGAAAGAATTGCATTCACTGAGAAATGTACAGGTCTGCTCCATGAGGAAGAGATGCTGCCTTTGCTTGTCTTGCTGGCCTTGATCTATGGAGTAGTGGTAGAAAAGCTGTTTGTATGTATGTATGTTTGAAGAATTAATCCTTAAGTGCATGACTTAAGGAGCAGGTTGAGGACTTTTTAAACCACAAGGTTTTCCTAGATCTGCAGAACCCAATGAAACTGAAATGACTCTAGGTTTAGTTAATGGGGCGGCACAATGACTTTTAGAGGAAGGACTCTGCAAAAAATCTGTATAGCCTGTTGGTGTGAAAAAAACCCCTTAATACTAGTTTCTTATGTCTAAATGAAGAGAAAAATATGACTACATTGTATTTTAAAATTGAGATGAGAGAGGAGCTCAGTGTGTAATGCTGAGATGCCACAAAGGCTGTGACTGATAAATGCTGACAGGCTGAATGTGGGTGGAGCGTGAGTTTTGGAGGTGTCTTGGCCAGGATGGGTAGATTTCATGTCAGCAACAAAATGTTCAGGGTAACTTCACCGCTACCTTAAGAAAATTCAAATACTGGCTTTAAAAGATAGAGGGATCTGAGACAGAGTGTGTTTTCTCCAAACTGACATTCTGAGAAAAATAATCTCTAAAAAGAGAAGATCTTAGCTGACAAACAGAGTGATGTTCAGAGAGAGAAGAGCTGTGTCAGTGGTGGAGGGTATTTTCTGCTTTTTAATCTTGGCAGAGTGTTAATCAAGCATGGCATGTTGGAGGCAGGTAAGATACTGTCAGGATTTTTTGCCAATACAGAAGGAGGGGTTATTTTTCACATTTTTATAAAAATGTGTCTTATAAATAGGAAACATGCATATGTTAAAAAAAAGGCACTTCACTGTTGGTAGACAACCTTCCAGTTGTTTCATTTTTTTTCCCTCCTTTTCAAGACTCCTCATTTTGCATAATATCCACCACTGTAGGATTTGTACTGCTGGTTGCTCTTCAAAAGATCAGTATTTCACTGGAAAAGTCAAAAGCAAAAAGGATGAAATTAGAGAGTTTTCTGTCTTTTCTTTCTGTTTTGTACATGTTTTCCATAGTAGGTTTTTTTTCTGTGGGGATTATTTATTTTTACTAAAAGAACAGCACCTCAGGTTGTAATTAACCACAAGAATTAGGTTCTCCTGAATGTAAATTCACCATTTCTAGTAGATTTCACTGTGTGTTTGTAATCATAAATGAATGAGTTAAAGATATTTGGGGTAAGGCTGCCCAGTAGTTCTGCTGCTGAGGTTACCATGCAAGATCCTTGGCATATACAATCTCTAGGAGATGCTTGTATGGAGACTGGGTTAAAAAGCTCTAGTGAATTTAAGTTGGGAGTCCTTAAATGGCTATCACCATGCAAATAAAAATAATGCAACATTGCATATTTAGTTGTCTTTTATCTAAAATTTGTATTTAATTCTTTTGGGAGTTAATCTCTTAAAAATATATTTGGTTTAAATATCTTATTTGAATTAATTCAATTTATTGCCAGGATTATTCTTGGCTATTTTTAAAAGGTTCTAAATATGTCTTCTATACGTGTGTGTTAAATTTATGTACTGTTGGTGTGTTTTTACTGTTGTAACAGGAAAAGCATTCTGACTTCTTTTAAAATGAGCAATCATATGTATAATCAACTTGGTTAAAACTTCCTTCCTGGTAAGTGCAGCACTTCCTTTGCATCTGGGTATGAGACCGAGCAAGAAAAGCAGAACAGCTTAAACAAAGAAATCTTTTGTGTGAATGATCTTCCTTAAAAAAATAGGAACTACAAAAATTTAACAAATGAATAATCTTCAGCAATTCAGCCTTGGTTTTATAAACAGGTAATATTTCCTTGTACTTTGTCAATTATAGAGGTGATGTGTCCGCAGTCACTGCTTTCTGGAACTCAGAAGAATTTTAGTTAGCATGCTATGTTTGAATTTAATCTTTTATATTTTTATTTGCTTCTTTTATTATCTGCTAGGGCATCATTACACTGGCTTTAGTTTTCGCTGGCAGGCAGTTAAGGATTTTATGTGTAGAAAGTGTTGTTTGGTAAAGAAGTTTAGTATGTTGCTGTAACTTGGCTTGTGCGAGTGCACTCAGTCAGCACTGAACAATTTCCACTTCAACATTAATTCAAACTTCAATAGAGATTAACTCTGGTATAGAGAAACAATACTTTTTGTTTACTGAATGCTGATAAGGTAGGCTACTCATGTTTAATATTGTTTTACTGGTGTTTTAGGTGTGATTTGATGTATATGGTAATAAATCAGCATCAGCTTGGGAGATTTTTCTTCTGTAACAAACTAATAGTTCATATTGGCAGTGTGTACTTTGAAAATGGATGGATATTATCAGTTTGGGGAATTGATTTATTTAAAAGAAGCACATCTAAGGACACTCGCCATGAATTTAGATGCACTTTAAATATATCTTCAGAAATAGTCCCTGACTTTTGCATCCTAAGGGCTGTTTTTTAGGTTGAAATCCTGATTCCTCATCACTAAAAAGAGAGGCAGAGAAAACTGGGAATAAGCTCATGTCTGTCCAGACTGCAAATAAATTGCTTGTTTTGTTACTTTCTGCCATTCCTGGAGCTCAGTGTGACTGCATTCTATTCATATACAGGAGTGTGCCGTTAGATTTCTGTGAAAACCTACATATGTTAACATCAGCAGCAACAAAACAGATGAGGCAGCAGAAGAGTCAGTGCTTGATCAAATAGAAGCAAGAAGTAATCAATATGGAGATTGCACATTCGAACTGCTTATCCTCAGTAAAATCTGGGCAGGATGTTTAAAACCTCTTTTTTAATTACTTAATCACTGGAGAGTTGGTTCGAGGTTTTTTATTTATATTTGGTATTGAATTGAATAGGTTATGTCTGAAGTGGTTCATGTAAATCAAGTATTTGTGACCAGAAATTAAGGGGAAGTGGAAATATAAAAAATGTATATGAAAAGTTAAAAAGTAAGAGAAAAGATAAATGTAAATGAGAAAGTAATGAAGTAATTGTATGTTTTGCTAGATTTCTTCTGGCATGGAGTTGGGGGATCATGAACAGCCCGTTGTTATGAGAGACGAAAACAAACGACGGAGAAGAAGAATGAAACCTCATTGTACATCGAGTAGTTTTTCATCCATGGAACTGATACCCATTGAGTTCATTTTACCTACAAGCAATAAACACACGAAAGCACCAGAAATGATGTTACTTGAAATAGCTGGCAACTGTACGGTGGAGCAAATGAAGGCACAGGTTTGGATGCGTGCAATAGAGACGAGTCAAACCACAGACTTCTACCATGCATTCACCCCTGATCAGTTTATTCTGCAGTATCAGAAGAAAGGGCAATGGTATGAAATTTATGATAGACATCAAGTGTTACAGACATTGGACTGCATACTGTACTGGAAGGTGTTACAGAAGAAGGTAGGCAAGATCTATGTTGTCCAGAAACAAAAACCATCAGAAGAAGTTCAGGAATTTCAGCGGCAACTTAATGATTTGATTGGTTATGATGTCACTGATGTAAGCAATGTACATGATGATGAACTAGAATTTACCCGGCGCAGATTAGTCACTCCACGAATGATAGAGGTAGCCTGCAGAGATCCTAAATTATATGCAATGCACCCATGGACTACATCTAAGCCACTCCCAGAATATTTATTTAAAAAGATCACTAATAATAATATTTTCATAGTCATACATAGAGGAACGACTAGTCAGAAAATTAAAGTGTCAATAGATGACACTCCAGATATGATTCTCCAGAGCTTTTTCACAAAAATGGCAAAGAAAAAGTCTTTGATGGATATTCCTGAAGATCACAGTGAACTGGATTTTGTTCTCAGGATTTGTGGCAGAGATGAGTACATTACTGGAGAGACACCAATCAAAGATTTTCACTGGATAAGACAGTGCCTTAAGAATGGGGAAGAAATCCACCTTGTCCTCGACAATCCCCCAGACCCGAATGAAGATGAGGTTCAGAAGGAGGAATGGCCCTTGGTGGATGATTGTACAGGAGTTACAGGGTATCATGAACAATTGACAATAGATGGAAAAGATCATGAGAGAGTCTTCACTATCTCTTTGTGGGATTGTAATAGGAAATTTAGAGTGAAAATAATTGGCATTGATATCCCAGTTTTACCAAGAAATACTGATCTTACTGTGTTTGTAGAGGCTAATATTCAACATGGGCAGCAGCTCCTTTCACAGAGAAGAACTTCATCAAAGCCCTTTACTGAGGAGGTTCTATGGAATATTTGGTTGGAGTTTGATATCAAAATCAAGGATTTGCCTAAAGGAGCACTCCTGAATCTTCAGATATACTGTGGCAAAGCACAGGGACCATCTGCAAAGACAAACCTTCAGTCACATGAATCCTCCAACTCTGATGCAAAATACAAAACCCAGCTTCTCTATTATGTAAATCTTTTGTTGATAGATCACCGTTTCTTGCTACGATGTGGGGAGTATGTGCTCCACATGTGGAAAATTCCAGGTAAGGGGGAAGAACAAGGAAGTATAAATGCAGACAAACTCACATCAGCAACTAACCCAGATAAAGAAAACTCAATGGCTATCTCTATTGTGCTGGACAAATACTGTCACCCGATTGCCTTGCCCAAGCACAGGATATCATCAGACCCCCAGGGGGACAGGACCCGAGCTGAAATGCCCAACCAGCTCCGCAAGCAACTTGAAGAGATCATAGCAACTGACCCACTTAATCCACTTTCTCCGGAGGACAAAGAACTGTTGTGGCACTTTAGATATGAGAGCATAAAGCACCCCAAGGCATATCCTAAGCTGCTTAGCTCTGTGAAATGGGGACAACAAGAAATAGTGGCCAAAACATACCAGTTGCTAGCTAAAAAAGAGGCTTGGGATCAGAGCACTTTAGATGTTGGACTCACAATGCAACTTCTGGACTGTAACTTTTCAGATGAAAATGTCCGAGCAATGGCAGTTCAAAAACTGGAAAGTTTAGAAGATGATGATGTTCTTCATTATCTTTTACAGCTTGTGCAGGTAAGGTGTATTTGCATTCCTGAACTCTGCCTTCCAGGAATATATTTGCATTACCCAATAATTTGCATTTCCCATTTTAGCAGGTCTTGTTAGTATTCCTTAGTTTTGAAGTCTTTGGTGTTTTGTCAAAGCAGTGGTAGTAACCAGATTAATGTAAAATACACTTTCCTACTTTTTGTCTTTTGCCTTTGTTGATGTTTTTGTTGGAGGCGTTGCCTTCCATCTTAAAAATTTTGCCTTGTGTTTACAGCAGTAAGATTTTCTGGGAATTGTTAATGCCAGCACAGCTATGATGGGAGTAAATCCTAACTGTGCTGTCTGTAATCCTGTTCATGTTGGGTTTGAATCACACAGCTCTCAAGAGTTGTTGACTGACTTTACTGATAGTTTATGAAGAGTGTAGATAGAAAAAAAATAAATGCAGATGTTGACATGGGCAAGGCCTGAAGCAAAATCTGGGGTTGGGTTTTAGGTCAAGAACGCCAGTGTAGTTACTCACTATGTTGCAGTGACTTCAGTCTTGTGCTGTTAAGAGGAGCAAATTCATCTAGGAACTCCCCCCTCCAAAATTTTGAAAGTAGCTCAAGAGCTGGTAGAACTACATACTAAGATTAAGTCCTTCTGGGATTTTGGGTACAAAATTGTGGTTCTAATGGCAAAGGATCATTGTTGTATAGATTGAAAGCACTTTGTGTGTACATCAGCCGGATCAAACATTGGGAAGGTTTATATCAGTTACACAAGAAGCTTGGTTTGGTTGCATTTCTCCCAAAACGATGCCATCAGTTGGCAGTGTCAAAGTCTCCTCTGGTGTCTGATGGAAGGTATAACCTTGTATATTTCCTGGTAAGCACAGCCTCTGGAGCCAGGTGGGGCTCTGTTTTGCATGGAAAGGCTGGTATCCCTCAGAGCAGGAAATACTTTTTTCAAAGAATCAGAGGACAACATTCAAAATTTAAAAAAAGAAAAAAGGAACTACTGCAGCTGGGGAAGCAGCTTTTTATTTCTGCAGCTTCAGAGAGAGCTCAGAATCCCAGGAAAATGAAGTTAGTATTTCAGATTTTGCTGCACATTGGTAGTGCTTCAAACAAAGCCTTTCTAGCCTTGTCTTTGCTTGTCTGAAGCTGAGGCAGAATTTATGCACTTCTGCATTAACCAAAGGAGTCGCTGCGGTTACCTCATTGGGCCTCCCACGTTGCTGCTGCTATATATATGCTTGGCTTGTGAGCTTTTGCTGTCTACATGTGGCTCAGCAATTTTATTCACTTTTTTTTTGTATCTAAATTAGGAGTTTGGCATGATGATTGGTTGCTGTCAGAATGCCTGAGAAAATAGGGGAAATACTGGGGGTTGTTTCCATTTTTTTTAAAAAATTGTTTGTTTTCAGGAAGTACAAATCTGGTGAGTTTTAAAAAGAATAAACCTTTCTAACAGTTAAAGAAAATATTGTAGCATAAAATCACAGTGCCTTAACTTCGCTGTGTCATTTTTAGCAAGAGGTGTTGTAAGAAATAATGAGCTTACCATCCTTAAAAATGAAAAACACGCTACATTCCAACTTTTACCTCTCTGCTGCTTTCCCTGTCTTTATTTCTTAGCTAACTATGGAACATGAGCTGTCAGCATTCTGCAGCTAGGTTTTGGTATGACAGTGTATTTAAAATCTACATTTTTCAGAGAATGGATGTCAGCCATTCCTCTGCTCCAGTGGATGCATCTCTTCTGCAAATGGTTGTCACTTTTCAAATGCACACCTTTATGAAGGCTCTGTGGCTTATTTCACTCTGCACAGGATATTCCCATTTTATCCTCTGTAGAGTTAGAAATCAAATATTTTATTTCCCCACAGGTTATTTCTAATAGAAGCAGCCACACCATAAATCAACCTATTGAGCTTCTTATAATGTCTGTTCTTCTGTGTACAGTTGATAAACCATGGATAGGATAGTTAAAATGCAACAAAATTCTTTGTAAGATAAACACTGATGGCTGCATTGCATGTGTATGGTAGTGAGTACACGCAGGTCAGTGCCAGCAGACATGTTTTAATGGCCAGCTTTTATTGTTGCTGTGCAAAAGCTGATATTTGACTTTGTAAAGAAAAAAGGGCTGGATTGTTAAAAATAATTATCTAAAACATCAGCTCAATAAGGATTGTCGTGATGCATTTTTAAATATTGTTTTATGTTGAAATATATTTGCAAGTTCAATAAGGAGGTTTTGTTTTGAAGTAATGGTTGGTTGTTTGGCTGTATTTCAGTCTTAACTTGTTTTTCAAGGTTATTTGAACATTAGGCAGAGTATATACCAGAGTGAGGTTTATAATAGGCTTTCTTGGAACTGTAAGAAAATCCATTTGAATTTATGTGATAATTATTGCTTTTGGGCACCTTACTGCAGTGAAAATTAATTTTTATTTAAAACCCTTCATACCTCATAATCTCATACACAAAGTAAAAGGATCTATATATTGTTATATTTGTAAATTCTCATTGTCTTTCCTAAATAAGATGATGTTGTTTGGGGATATAAAACAGTACTGCAGACAGTCAAGACAGTTCTTGCAGAATTATGATAGAGGAGAAGGGCAAGTCTGGTGCTTGGCTTTTTTGTCTGTCTGGTGCTTAGCTTTCTTGTCTGTCTCTTAGCCAGCAGCTAGAAAAAATGTGTCTTGTGACATTTTCATAAGTTGCTTCATTGGAAATTTGACTCAATTTTTTTTCTTTTGATTAAACCCACAGGATGATTTGCATTTCAGAAATCATGTTGATATTTTAATAATAAAAATGCAACTATGTGCCACAGTATTTGTAAGAGTTTATAAAACTATGATTTGTTTGATGAATTTAGCAGACCTTTGCTGATGGCTTGGTTGCTTCTTTGCAAGCTGCAGACCACAGTGATCTTGAAAGAGCCATTATATTCTGTTGTATAACTGTTGCTGGAGGTTTGCATACTTTGCTGCTTCTGAAAGCTGAGCATACTACATGCACCCAGCTCTCTGCACATCCCTTTGTTTTCCCCTAATCTCCCTACAGGCTGCTTCCTGGCACTCTGTTTCCAGAACCTGAAGCCATTCACCAACCCCCTCAGTCCATGACAGGGATTCTGTGACTCTGATTCATAGATTGTATGCTTCTTATTTCTCCTTTGTTGCTGTGGGATATAAGTGCGTACTTTTTTCCACCATTAATCTCAATACAAACCTTCTGTAAGCTTGAATTCCTCAAGCAGCGTGAAAGAATCTGCTGAAAAAATAAGTTGAAGTGGAGAAGTTTCATGGTAGTACCCAGAATCTGGAAGTGTGATGGTTTTCTGGTAGACCAATTCACTTGGTTGTTGGGATGGAGAATAACAACAACAAAAAAATTTCAATACTGGCACTTGAAAATAGTTGTTGACTTTCTCCTCCCACCCCCTTTTTTGGCAGTAGCTTGGAAATGTCTGTGGGCTTGGGTGGAGGGGAGCAGCTTTTGAAGGAGAAAAAATACATCTGTTTTCACAGTCAGTAAAAAAAATGTTCTGGTGAAGTCTTCCTCTTAATTGTACTTCATTATTGTAGGATGTGTATCAGAGCTTTCAATCTGTCATTCATTTATGGAATAAAGGCCAGGTAAGTGCTCTGAAAAGCTGCTCCTGTATCCTGTTTTTTTCTGGGGAACCCACCCGTGAATCCTGATGCCCTAGTCTCGAAGTAGTGGATGTTGACCAAAACCAGTATTTTATTATTGAAACATTTAATTTAAGAGCTATTACAAGCACATTACTCCATCTGTCAGTAATCATTTCAAGCATTCTCAGTATCAGTCATACTGCAAGCTGGTTTCTGATCTTGCTGGTTTTTGCCAAGAATGACATTGCTTTGTGCATATGCTCAGGTTTGACTCTCTGGTTAGAGAGTTGTCACATTAATAATAAACCTGAAAAGGGCCTGTTGCAAACAAAATGTGCTTCTTGAGTCAGACAGAGAAGCCTCAAAAAGACCTGCTTTGTTACACATTTTCTACTCCTGCAGCAGTTTAGATGTCACTGGTTAAGTGTAAGCAGTGGGATCTTAAGTGTGTTAACATCATTTCTTTTATGTTTGTATCACTCAGGCTGTGAAATTTGAGCCATATCATGACAGCGCATTAGCCAGATTTTTGCTGAAACGTGGTTTGAGAGTAAGTACTTCAAAATATAGCCAACTTATGCTAAAGTTGCTGGCATTATTAAAACCATTTGTCAAGAAATGAATGCTAATTTGTAATGTTTTTCTTTACCTGTAGAACAAAAGAATTGGTCACTTCTTGTTTTGGTTCTTAAGAAGCGAAATTGCCCAGTCCATGCACTACCAACAGAGGTTTGCAGTCATCCTTGAAGCCTACCTCAGGGGCTGTGGAAAAGCAATGCTGCACGATTTCATGAAGCAGGTTCAAGTAATTGAATTGCTGCATAAAGTCACAATGGAGATTAAATCAGTTTCTGCAGAAAAGTATGATGTTACTTCTCAAGGTAATTGCCAACAGGCATTTCTTTGTTGTTAATGTAATTTTTTTCTCTTTGGGTGTGAAAAACTAGGCAGCAAATTGTATTGTTCATTGAGAAAATATGGGGATAAATTGCTGTCAAAGGGCATCATTTTTGCTTGCTTTAAAATGCAAATGTAAGTTAATAATGATTGAACCAGTAATAGATTGTTTGCTCATTTCACCCCAAAAGGGGAAGAATATCAATGTTTTAGTCACCCAGTATTTTCCCAAGCTTCGGCTTATCTTCCTGAACCTCAAGCCATGCCAGCTGGGAAACAGATAAGTTCTTGTACTTTAGCTGAATGCCGGTGCTGAAAAAAGACACAAATACTAACTGGAAATTAGAAGTGACACTTGCCAAGAAATACAGCCTTCCTCTAAACTCTCACTAGAAGATTTTTGGCAGGAAGGTCGGGGAGGAGTCCAGTGCAGCCTCTGCTATGCCATGGAAGTATCTGGTGGATCAGATGTGAATATACACGGCGTGGCTTTGAGGATCCTGTCAGACAGTTGTATTGTTATTTCCAGTTCTTGCAAGCACTGCTTTGGAAGCCACAGTAGGGTTATGCCATGCTTCTTTACCTCTGTTTTTTGCCTGCCTTTCCCCCACCCCCAGCTTTCTTAAAAGCTTGTTTATCCTCATTCCTGTTACTTGCTTGGTGTTGGGAGTAAGTGCAAGAGGATGCATGACAGTATAAAAATTCTAAAAGCTGTAGAGAGACCACCTTTTCCTGCCTGTTCAGCCTGGTATGCTCCAGGCCAGGAAGTCCTTGGATGGGAAAGCTTTTCCACTCTGGTTATGCAGAAGTGACTGTGGTGGTGTTTCAAAAGAGATTTTAAGAAAATATGCATTTATTCTTAAATATATAGTGTAAAATCTGTTATGTTACCACATAGTGTGAGTTCAGATACTTACTGGAGCCCCATGTAAAACACTTCTTCTAAATAACTTCCTAATTTTTGCTTAAAATATTCTATAACCAAAATGTATTTAGTCAGAATTGCATATTTTAGAAAGAAACTATACAACCTTGCAGATGTACATGTCTGTAAGAGCAGTGGATTCTATAATACATTATCTTTGAAGGATATGTGGGCAAAGAAGAAAAGCTTCAAGAGAAAGCAATCATATTAACACCCACCAGGTTCTGAAGTTAAAGAATCCTTGGATGTAATGTACAGCAGAACACTGAAAGATGACTTATATAATTGACATTTTCACTGAATAAGGCTTCCTGAAACTGTGGAATGTCCTAATAATTCTATATCTAATGTAATTTATTCTCTGAGTATTGAGGACATAATTTTTTCTACAGGCACCCTCTACTTCTTATATTTTTAAAAATGTATATCCTAGAATTTATTCTGTAGGTTATTGCTTCTTTTTTGTCCCAACATTTTTAAGTTCATTGTTGTTCATATTTTCAGTCTGAATGTTTTATCCTGTTTCATTTCATTCTGTCATGCAATCTCATATTATTCTTGTATATATATTTCTCCAATGTTTGTAGATTTTCTGAAAAGAACAAATTCCTTCCTGCTAGGTCCATACTATTCCAGTAGCAAACGTTGTCAAACTGTTTCTTTCATTTTCACTGTAATCTCTTTGCTTATATTTGAAGATAGCAAGTAATAATAAATAAATAAATTAATTCATAAGATGATAGTATTACATCTTGCATTGGATTATCTGCTTTCATCACCCTCTGAGCTAGATGATTTGTTTCCCAAGAATGTGTCTATGTAGCTGTTTCATTGCTTAAAATGCACAGCACCTTGTTCTTAAGCCAGATCAACGTGAAAGTGGTTTTAGCAAAGTGCCTTTACTTGTGTCTTAAAATCAGCTATTCCTAAACTTTTGTAGCTTCAGTTGGTTTGCTTACAGTTTTCAAATTACATTACATTATATTACATTACAATGAGGAGACTTACTGAGCTGACAGTAAACTCTAACAGTAAACTGTGAACAGTAACTTTCAAAGATAGCTGTCTAGGAAATCTGTAGTTACATTATAGAAAGCTGTTTCATTATCCAAGTTACTACAACTTAGGTGCTTTTGAGGGGGCAGGGTGGAGTTGTTAGGGTTTTTTGTTTGTTTGATTGGTTTGTTTTTGTGTTATTGTTTGTTTGAATTTGGGATTCTTGAGGTATTGTTTTGAAAAGTGTCTAATTTTAAAGTCCACTTGTTAGCTCCTGTATATCACTGCCAGATTTACTTTTTACCAGAAGAGATACTGTGTTAGTTACCAGGCACTGCTAGTAGTTCTTTTCTAAAGCCCTCTAGGACAGATGTAACATTTGTGTTCTGTGAGTTGTCAGCCAATTCTTTTGGCTTGACTTTCTTAATTTGATAGCAGTGTTTGAACTGTCCTGATTTTTGTCTAATGTACACTAAGAGCCCAAGATGTCTGTGTCTTTGAGCTGCATCAAAAATAGCATAGGTAGCAGGTCAAGGGGGGTGATTCAGCCCCTGTGACACTCCATGTGGAATACTGCATCCAGCTCTGGGTCACTCAGGACAGGAAAGACATGGATCTGCTGGACTGAGCCCAGAGGAGAGTCACAAAAACGATGGCAGGGCTGGAGCAGCTCTCCTGTGAGGATTGTTCAGCCTGGAGAAGGCTCAGGAGACCTAACATCAGCCTGCCTGAGCTTACAGGGAGTTTGTAAAAAAAGGTGGGGGACAAACTTTTTGGTAGGGCCTGTAGTGATAGGATGAGGGTTAATGGTTTTACACTAAGGAGGACAGATTCTGACTACACATAAGGAAGGCTTTTTTTTTTATAATGAGGGTGTTGGCACACTGGAACAGGTTGCCTAGGGTGGTAGAAATGCCCCATGCCTGGAAATATTCAAGGTCAGGTTGGATGGGGCTCTGAGCAAGCTGAGTTGAAGATGTCCCTGCTCATTGCAGGGGCATTGGACTAGATAGCCTTTAAAGGTCCTGTTCAACCCAAACTAATCCATGATTCTATGATTCTATTTTAAGTATCTAGGTCCATGTTTAGCTTTATCAGTATTTTTTTTTTCTCTTTAATTTTTATCTCCAAAATTACTTTACATGCATATACATCCTCTGCTGTGTAGCTACAGTGTCCTTTAGGACAGAGTTCAGGTCTTTGCCCTAATGCAGAGTAATCACCAGTGTATCGCTTTATGCTGCAGACACTCACTGGCTGAGGTGAAAAAAATACATCATGCATTGTATAATCTGTACTATTCTGAGTTGAAGATTTAGGAGCTTGAGGTTTTATTAATTAAGAGATTGCATTTAAGTATGACTATTAAAATTCTTGTTCATATAAACATACAGCAAATTTTTTGCCTACAGGAATGTGAGATTAAGAAGGCTGCACTGTGAAGCCAGTTTTAGGAGGATAGGAAATTCAGTGTCTCTGTAGTTTGGCTCCTTATAGTTACAGAGCAATTGATTCCAGGAATTCAAAAGCTATCAAGCATTTCTTGTCCGTTATGAGGGAAAATACTTTTTGGTGTGTTCTTCTGTGTTTTGTTTTTAAACAAAAGCTGACATTTAAATGACATTTTAAGCTCTTACTGTTCAATGTTTCTAATACTGTAGAGAAGGCACAAGACTTCTGAGGTGTTTGAAGACTTTATGTTTAGGTATCTGAAACAACCCTGGCCATTGATAGTGCAAGTTAAAGAGTCTTCCTCCATTCCTTGAATCAGGAGATCCAGGAGGAAAGCAATTTAAAATGGCAGCTAAACAGAGGTTTTTAGCTAAAGTACAATGCTCAACAAATTTGATTACCTATAACCTTTTTACCTTCCAGTATTTGATTTCATTGTGTTTTCTTTCTTGTAATTGCAGTTATTGCACAGCTGAGACAAAAACTTGAAAAATTACAGGGCAGCAAACTTCCAGAAAGTTTTAGAGTTCCATATGATCCTGGGCTAAGAGCAGGAGCGCTAGTGGTAAGTATATTCTGACTTTGTACAAATAATTAAAAAAAAAAAATTTGCAAGTATGTGTCACTTGGTAAAAAGTTTACTAATAAAAGGTCTTATTTCTGTGTGGACACAGTGACATTGCATGGACTCAGTAGATTTTTGTTCCCAGAGGTATTATTATTTTTCTAAATGTAAAAACATGCCACCACGGACTAAAAAATTTGCAATAACCCATGAAATCCTGATCATTAAATGGCAATTATACTTTTTCTTTTTCCATTAGTTGAATACAAGATTTAACCCGGTAGCTGACTTTTTTTTTTAAATTAAATAACTGTATAAAACTCTTATCTGATTCAGGGGCTTTGGGATATTCAGTTTCCATTCTTTCAGTTACTTTCTCTGTCTTATCCTGATTCATATCTGTCACTAAGGTTTGGGTCCAGACCTTCATCATGCTTACAAAAATGCCTGCCTCAGCTATTTCTGATTTTTCAGTATCTCTGTGTTAGTTTTGTTAGAAAGTACATTATGATTTTGTTAGAAATACATTAAGAAACACTTGGGTTTTTCTGTATTGCTGCCTTCAGTTTTGTGGTGAGATTGCAATTGTGTATGTTGACTCAGAGTTAAAAAAAGATTCATAGATCAGCAGATGTGAAGTGAGAGGAAATTGGATCATGCATCTAAAATGCAATGTGAGGTCTGGGTAAGGAAGCACAGTCAAGATCCTTGGACTCACTTCATGTGCAGCAAGGACCCTACAAGGAAAGAACCCCTTAATTTTCTCCTAGCTGAGGACAGAAAAACCATACTATTTAAGGAATTTCCAAATGCTCAGGTATTGTCTAGATATGGCCATGTTTCTGTTAAATAAACCTGTGCCTTGGAAGACAGGCTATAAACTGGTCTGTCTTCAATCTGAGATAATGAAACACCTTTCAGGTGAGCAAGGCTGAAGCACTGTCAGCACAGAAGCCAATTCAGACATTTCTTACTCTGAAGTAATTTGTGATTTCTTAAATACTATTTTCTTGTTAGCATTTTGTATATTCTCTTTAGTCTTCTTTTATATATTTTTTTGGTGCAGAAATCATCAACATTGACAGAAAGTAGGTTTTAAAATAAAAAAGATTTCTCTGGATTTTCTAGTTTTCCTTCACTTAGGAGATACTCAGTCCTACCAGGACCTTCCTAGATGAACTAAGCAATAGATTTACAAAGGATGTCCAAGAATCAATGTGTTAGCTTTTCTTTTTCCAAACTATATGAATAAAAATGTTTGGTAAAACCAACTAAGCTTTCATTTAATGTCTATTCTAACACGTACTGTTTGTCCATAATCTTCAAAACCTAACATTTTTAAAGTCTAAACCAAATATTTGAAACAAAATCAGAGTTTCAAATAAGTTCGAAGATTTTAAAAGTTCTTTCCTTTTTGAAAATAAGGATGGTAAAAACTATTTTGTTTAAAACTACAGGCTCAGAATGAGCCTGTAGATGAAATATGAATATACTAAAATACTCCTATATAATGAATTCTATCTGCTCTCAAACACTGATGTACAGTTGTTTTTTTTTTTTAATTTTAGATGGCTTTATTGTACATAGTAATGTTAAACAATGAATCAGGAATTCCAGAATAGAAAGTCAGACATACTACAGTTGTCTTAGCCATAATAAAGGAAAAAAAAACATTTTAAATACTGCAGTTTCAAGTCTGAATTTATCAGTATTGAAAATGTAATAAAACTAAATAGGGAATCTATTATCTTATGAATGATTACCTTAAATTAGTTTCAAAAATGCCATTTCCCCATGAATTTTAAGACATTACTAAGGGAGTTGAATCAAGCAATCTGGAATGTAGCTGCTAGAAGTCAGAAGGATGATGTGGTAAATTGCATTGGACAGTGATCATTTTCTGGTTTTGCAAAGCACCTGTCAAAGTGCTGTTGTGAAGGGCCGTATTTTCCAGGTTTGTCAGAATCTCTATTCCTGTTTTAAATTTGTCTGAAGCAAGCTAAATCCACTTTTGGAGAGTTAAAATACACTTTTTCCTTTATCATGGACAGTGGTTAAAAGTTGTGTAGGTTCAGGGAGGCTTTTTGTGGCAACTGAACTCCCTCCTTTACATCTGCTTTCAGTGTGTTGCTTGTGGTCTAGCTGAGTGGAAGCTGGTGAACTATTCTGTTAAAAAGGTTTCTTGGGTTGGCATCAGGAAACAGTAAGCATGTCTTTCACAGATAGAAAAGTGTAAAGTAATGGCGTCCAAGAAGAAACCCCTCTGGCTTGAATTTAAATGTGCAGATCCAACAGCTCTGTCAAATGAAACCATAGGCATCATCTTCAAACATGGAGATGACCTCCGTCAGGACATGCTAATTTTACAGGTATGAGAGCTAAACCTTATAAAGGATAACATGAATATTTTAAAATATTTTAAAATAATTTTGCTTTTCCTAAGAGTGTATACCTTGTCTTCACTGTCCATATGAAATGAGAGGTTGTCTTTTGTATTTAAAACTCTGTATGGCAAGGCTGACATCAGCACTATATCATCTTTGTTTTACTGTGTTATGGATTAACCCTTGTGGGATGGAAAAAGAGGAGGAGCAAGAAAACTTGTGAGTTGAGCTAAAGGTGGTTTAATAAGCAAAGGAGAAGTGGAAGAAGGAAGGAAGAAAACAAAACAAGTGGTGCTAAGGCAGTCACTCCACATCCCATGGGTGGGCCAGTTCCCAGCCAGTCCCTGCACAGAAGATGGTTAACCTACATAAGCCCTTGCTCCCTGTTTTCTTGCTGAGCATGGCATTGTTCAGCATGGATATTTCTTTGGTTGGTTCAGGTTGTGTCTCTGGTTGTGTCCCCCTCCCAATCTCTCGTGCACCCCAATCTAGTCACAGTGAGTGGGGTGAGGAAGTGGCAGCCTTGGCACCCAGCAGACACTGTTCAGCTGGGACATGGGGACATCAGTGTGTTCCCAGCTCTGCTTTGGCCACCCCCTACACCACAGCACACTACAAACTGCTCTGAAGAAAGGGAGCTTCATCCCAACCAGACACAGTGCTTACTGTTACCCTGGCTTTTCCTGCCATATGCCAGACATATTTCACATTTTTGTGTTCTAGAGTGTGGTGGTGTTCGCAGGGGTCCCAGGATGAGGGAAGAGATGAGAATCTTGACTCCATGTTTCAGAAGGCTGATTTATTATTTTATGATGTATATTATATTAAAAGAAAATTATATACTAAAATTACACTAAAGAAAGAGAAAGGATTTCATCAGAAAGCTAGAAAAGAAAGGAATGATAATAAAATCTTGTGACTGACCAGGGAGTCTGAGACAGCTGGACTGTGATTGGTCATCAAGTAGAAACAATCCACATGACACCAATCACAGATGCACCTGTTGCATTCCACAGCAGCAGATAACCATTGTTTACATTTTGTTTCTGAGGCCTCTCAGCTTCTCAGGAGAAAAATCCTAGCAAAAGTATTTTTCAGAAAATATGTCCACGACACTAGAGACAGAATCTTACTTAGTGCAAGATGCCCTGTTTCTCTGATGAAGTGTTTTTATCTTTTATTTATGCAATGGGTGAAGTTAGCAAATGAAAAATCAGTAGCTAGCATCACTCCTGTTTAAGACAACTGATTTGTTAGGGCTTTTGGAGGTATTAATGGGGAAAAGTGGGTATGCTTGCTAACACATTCAATCTCACCTTATGTAGAAATCATACAATATATTTATGAATACTTTATAGAAGAGTAAAGATCTCCTGGTTGCAGGACTGATTATCTTGAATGGCTGCACACTTTCTGTATGCATCTCTTAATCAAATAGCAAAGTAAGTTTAGCCCCATCTTAGAAGTCTTAGAAGTGTTATTTGTATGAGTAATCTGTAATGTTCAAATAATTTGAAATAACTTAGCCTATCCATTTGTTTTTACTAGATTCTTCGAATTATGGAATCCATTTGGGAAGCAGAATCCTTGGACCTCTGTTTGTTGCCATATGGTTGCATTTCTACAGGGAACAAAATAGGTATGTGATCATACTTACTGTGATTAGAAATTCAAAATACCATATTTACAGAAGATCTGGGAGAACTAGTCTAATATGTGCTGCAGTCCTGAGGTAAGCAGCACTTTATTACACTTGCTGTGAGCAGCCTTCAGGTGCAGCTTGGCAGTGGTTTCTGCCCCTCCCTGAGCTGTAGCACAGCTGTTTACTGGCTGTGATTCCTGTGCAATGGCTTGGCTTGTGCTGCATGCTCCTCTTTAATAACAATATCTACTATAAAAGAACAGTGAAAGTAAGTGACTTATTCAAGATGTATTTTAATGTGTTGATAGGAATAAAATAAAGAGCAAAGCATTTACATTTTTTCCTGACCTAAAGCTTCATACTTTATACCACATAGAAGCAGCAACATTACTTAACAGGATACTTAGGTAATATTTCTCTCTGGACATTAGTTCCTGCAGCAGAGATGATCCATTTTTCAGAACTTGTGGTAAAAGAAATCAAGTAAGAATTCCCAATAAAATTAAGACTCTTTATAACTCTTTAATATACTTATGTAATGTACTTCTTCTCTAAAATCCATTGCCACATAAAATTTTTTAACATCCTTTTGATTTCAGGATATCTCAGAAAACCCAAACTCACTGATAAAATACCTGGTAGTGTGACATAAGAGAGTTTCTTTTCTCCTAATAGAAATGTTTTAAAAATGAATTATATTTATTGATAGAATTTTAATAATAAAGAAAATGGAAAATTGTACATCAAAATGCTAACTAACTATAAATATAAGGAAAGTCAGGGGGTTTCTCTTCTTTAGAAGCATTAAATCTAATTTTTAAAGAGCTTTTTAGGATCGGATTTTGTTTAAAATTATCTCAAGAAAATGTATTGAAAAAATGAAGGAATAAGGAGGAATTCTGCCAGTAATTCTATCATTTTCATACTTGAGTTACAGATTTCTGTTATTCTTTCCTGAATTCTTAATTGATTCCCCATTCTTCTGTCTCAAGGAAATAATATTTGATTTTTCTATAGGTATGGGAGAGCTGTAAGAATTTAGCATCCTTTTAGCACCACAGCAGGGGCATGGTTAATCATATTAACACTTCTGCTTGGTTTGCTGAGAATACCTGCAGCCTAAATTAGTAATGCCCAATGTGGCACACTTTGATGTAGAGCTTATGCTTGTTTGGAGCAGAACCAAAGAGTAGTGGCATGCAAATGTTCTTTCACGGTATTCACATGTGGTCTTCTTCCAGGCTGCTTCTTCCCTCTCTATTAATACTCCCATGGAACTTGGGCAGTTTCTGTGTATTGACACAAGGCCAGTACCCCACTCTACACTGAGCATAGGGAAATGAGTGTCTTATAGCTGAGGCTGGCACCCCTCCTGCATAGAGCATTCCCATTCTGTTAAAGACATTGCATCCAGTGCAGTTTGTAATTTTGGAAGCATCTGGCCTTTGCACTGCTGTGTAGGATGGACTTTCTCTTCTCTGTATCACTGGTACAAGGTCACACCCTGCTCTCTATCCCTTTGACATGTCCATATGTTCCTGGCTCTGGGAGGCAATTACCACTACTCACTGTGCAGCATCACTGCAGAAAACAAGAAGTTCAAGCTGCCTTTTCTAAGAGTCACCACAGAGCCTCAGACACACATTGCATGGTGCATTTCCTGCTGCACTCCCTCGCAGCTGGGTGCAGCCCAGCTGAGACCTGCTGTCCTTGGCACCTCCTGAGCCAGCACTGCTCCCCCTCCATCAAGGAGCTCTTGGCCGGCAGAGGGAGATTTGCGAGCACAGCCAGGGAAACTTTTCCAACAGCTGGAATGAGAGCTGCAGCTCACACCCGGGAGAAAAACAACAGCTTGACAAGCAGAGATCAAAATGCAAAGCTTGTAAATTTGGTGGTCTTGGTGGTGGGTTTTGGAGGTCATAGTTCCACCATAGTTTTATGGCAAACATATCCAGGCCACTGTAACGACAGAAGAAAATACCTCCAGGGGTATTCAGCCATGAATTCAGCCATGCAGAGAGGGCAGGAAGAGATTGCTGTGTTGTTACTCTGTTACAGGAAAATTTGCACATCATTCAGTAATTGCAAAAGGGTGGGATTATGAATAGAAAGAAATTTATCTGGTTCATACAGTTAAGTTGAAATCAGCTCAGAAGCTGCTTTGAATTGCTTTGGAGAGAAACGGATATTTTTGTTTGCTTGCTTATCTCTGAACTGGAGCTGAAGCTAGAAGACACTGTTGAACTTGAACCAGAGGGAAAAAAAAAATTCCAATTACCAAATAAATTCAATTAAAATCTGACTTTACCCCATATAAGCATGCCCAGTCTGGACTGCATTTGCTAGTCTTGGCTATAGTGCAGGGTTATGTTGCAGCCTCTGTTTCTGCATTTCTCTCTGGCGTCCTCTCTGTCACATGCCATGCTGGCACGAGCAGGACAAGGCCCTGTTTCTGCACGGTATTGCTGTGATGTGCCAGTGTGCCTTGGCAATCTAGGGACAGACCCCATGGCCCTGACAACCAGAGCTTTCCACCAGCAGTCCCAGTGCTGTACCTTGCTGTGCACTGGGATTTCTGAGCTTTCTGTGTAAATGCACACTTCAGCTTAAATTTGATTTACTGCAGGAGGGCCAGCTCGATTCCTGTCACAGCCCTGGCAATACTTGCATTCCTAGACTGCAGCAAAAGGAAAGCTTTTCTTCAGCTCCTTGTATTTGTTACGTTGGAGAGAAGCTGGGGAAAATGTGAATTGGGATCAGGATAGGAATATTCCCTCTCTTTGGGAAAAGCTTTATGCAGTGAGTCCCCACTCATCATGTGATACATCCATTTTAAAAGAGGAGGAGTTTTGATGCCAGGCTCTTTATGAACTCTGGCTGGTTTCAGCTGGGAATGAACAGGAACCATTGCTCCTTGTCAAATAAATTTCTGCTCAAAACCTATGAAGATCTGCAGTTGGTTTTTAAACACATTTTAAAATTTAATTGTGAATATTTTTAGTGTGCTTTGATAAAAATGTAATAACTTCTTCTAACCTTTTCCTTATTTTCTTAAGGAATGATCGAAATTGTGAAAGATGCTACAACCATTGCCAAAATTCAACAGAGTACAGTTGGGAACACTGGTGCATTTAAGGATGAAATATTAAACCAGTGGCTTAAGGAAAGATGCATGATTGAAGAGAAGGTGAGTTCTTTGAATTTTTAGGAAGGATTTTTAATTGCACCCTACTAATTTAGGAGCATTGAGTCCATATGTTTGTGTTTGTTACTTGTGGGGTTTTGAAAAACCCATTCATTTTCCCTGGACTCAGCTGTGGGTGTCTATGAATGAGCCTTTAGCATCCAGCTGGCAGCCAAGCTCCTGAGAGACAGGATGCTTCTGAAATCACTCCTTTATCAATGGAAGTTAGAAGTGATACAAGAGGAGCAGGGTGAGAGGACATCTAAGAGCACTGAAAGGCAATGTGGGTTTAGAGGATTCAGGTGCAGGAATTGCACCTGAATTGTGAGTATCCAAAATCCAAAGGAATTGGATACTCACAACTCCTTTGCTTGTGTACATCCACTGACCCACTGCAGCTTTCTGCCACATTTTTTCCCTCAGAATGTGTGAGCTGCTCTGTGCTGCTTTTCTGTGCTGAGAGATAGAGCCAGCACAGGGGGTGCAGTACAAAGCTGTGAGCTTGGTCTCTGCTGTGCAGTGCTGTATTTTATAGAGCAGTTTGCCTAACTGGTGATAGATACATTTCAACAGAAAGGCACATAACTTTGAGAATGGTTGCGTGTAGTGCCTAGCATTGAAGCATTCAACATCTCTAAGATTTATTTTTAGTTTCAGGCAGCTGTGGAAAGATTTGTTTATTCTTGTGCTGGATACTGTGTGGCAACCTTTGTACTTGGAATAGGAGACAGGCACAACGACAACATCATGATTACAGAAACAGGTGGGTTATTTTTTTTGAGAATTTCATAGATGTGCAGACTGTCTATACTTCACTAGATTTATGTTTCATTTTAATAAATAGTGCATTTAACAATGAATGAAGAGACAAACCAGTTCTGTCAGTGGTGCTTACAAGGTCAAGTAACATTGAAATATATTTTCACCCCTATTGGCCTTCATACAGGCTGGAGATAGCTATCTAATAATGCCATTATATTCCAAGGAGCAGTTTCATACAGAGAGAGTCATTGGAAATGTAAACGAATTTTTTTTTACTGTCTACATCTAAGGTCTGAGCACCAAAAAACTTTATAAAGCAGGCAGCTGTTCATCTATCTGATGTGTGGCTGTGATTCTCACAGTGTTCAGTGGAACTGAATTCTGTCAGAATTCAGATGTTGCTGGACTGTTTTCATTTCTGAGGAATGTAATTGCTTTGTGTACTGTTGTAAAAAATTTTAGGAAATAGGTGTACATGAAGTATATTTGTTTACCTACTAAAATATGTGGGATGGTTGTATCCTCCTGAAGAGACTTACAGGTTTTTTGTACTATAAACTTTGGGAGTTATTTCTGTAGCTGCACATTGTTTCATACTTAATTTTACTTACCTATGGAAAGAACCCCTGAACAATCAGTACGTATGGAGAAGTTTTAGTTAGTCTAAGGAATTCACTTTTAATTTCATGATCCTCTCACTTCATAATTAGTCTCTGGTAAGAGATGGAAAATAGTTAGAAGGCTGAATATTTATTATTGATTATATTAAAGTTTTATCAGTTGAAGGCTGGAGAGAAGAAGTACCCTGAAGGCAGAAATTATCTAATTGAAGACTACAGTAAAAAAGTTCAGCAGAAGCCCTTGGGCAAGAAATGACTAAGAAATGCTTTAATTTCAACATTATATATAACAAAATGTGATGTTGTTCCCACTGGCAGAACATGAGGCACAGGTCAATAGACAGGGAAAATGAGAAAAAGGTGTTGTTCAGATTTGCCTCAGAGTCTTTAACAGGATCTCTCTTGAGCCTCAGGGGCCAGAAGGATCTCAGTCTGAGAGGTCTGCAGAGAGTCAGATTTGGTAGGCTGGGGGAACTTGAAAGCTGGCTTAAAATCTGGAACGTTTAAGGATATTCCACCTACAGATCACTGTTAGGTATCATCTTATATAATTCGATGTTTTATCTTTTTTTATAAATATGCCACTACTACAAATCTGTGTTTTTAAGTAACCATACTCTTGTATCCATTTCCTGAGTGCCAGTGAAAGTAATAAAGTAATGTGGAGAGGAGCAGCACACTCCAGTCCTGTAGGTGTAGTGACCCTTAAAAGGAGAGGTTTTCATTGCTTTTGTGGGAACTGATGCCCTGCTACTCTCTCAAAGCTATCCAAAGGGTGACAATGCAGACTTGGAACACACAGAGTGGTTTAGAAATCACTAATGAAGGTCTGTGAGGAGAAAGCATGTTCTAGTCAATGACATTTGCCAAGGAGATGGTAGTGCCAGAATCCCATGGGTGTTTGAGACATAACCCCCAAGCCTTTTCCGTGTAGTGATGCTCTGATTGTTACGGGTATGAGGCACAAGCTTTCCTTGGTTATTTTTGAAAAGCTGTGAGGTATGTTTAGATAGTACAGCAGCTTCTGCCAGACTTTTAACAACTGCCAAAGATAAACAAAAAGTAATTTTGCAAAGAGGACAGAATTATGTATTTCCCAAAAAAAGAAAGAAAGTAGTAGTTTCTGCTGAACTCAAGAGTGATCATATATACTGAAAAAAGGGGTTGGAACTCCTGTGAATACACCTAAGTGTTCTTAGCAGTTTATTGTATTTGTCTGAACGTGACTTCTTCTTCTCTTTTTGAAGGTAACCTTTTCCATATTGATTTTGGCCATATTCTTGGGAATTATAAAAGCTTCCTTGGAATTAATAAGGAGAGAGTTCCTTTTGTGCTGACTCCAGATTTTCTGTATGTCATGGGAACTTCTGGAAAGAAGACAAGTCTCCATTTCCACAAATTTCAGGTAAAAGAGTAGGAATTTAGCTGCAAATCAATTAAGCAAATTTTTTTACCCTCTAAAATGAGCATTAGTGCCTTGATTTTCAAAGATCTAGGCTCCTGGGTATTATGTTAATAAAATGTACCGAATCATAATACCATTCCGGGATATTTTAGGCCCAACTAAGAGAAAAAATGATCTGTACAATTATGGGAACTAGAATTCAAACATTCACAAAGGCACACTGAAAAGCTCATTAGCAGCAGACCAGATAAGCAGTTCTTTCTTTGTTTCTTGTCTTGATTGAAAACACTTTGCAGAGGGCTTCAGTGTTGGTGCAATTAGAAGAAGCTCATGGCTCTAAGCAGAGCCTCTCTGGAGTATGAGCAGGATTGAGGCATTCATCAGTTGGCTTGGCCTCCTGAGTCTGCCCTCGAGTTCTTGGACTTGGACCGCTGCATCTGAGTAAAAATCTGTAGTGACCCTAAGCTATTTCAGATGGTGGTTTGTGAAGTGGATGGATAGATTTAACTGTGAAAGAAATGGCATTAAAAATCTGTTCTGTTGCTTCTATTTGAAATTTAGTGTTTTCAAACCTGTTGGGCTTATTTGAGCTAGTGTAGAACCTGGTCAAAGAGGGAGTTTAGTATGCAGTTCCTATGTTTAATGAAATGAATGGGAGCATGGTTGGTCAAAAATACATGTATGTCTGAGGTCTTTAGAGACTTTGAGTAAAGTGTCTGATTTAGAAAGCAAGTTCCTTATAATATTAAAAGAAAAATTCTTCTGTAGAGTGAGTCAAAGCCAAAGCCTGAATTTCATGTTCTGGATTCCTTGTGGGTGAGCTAGTCCCAGTATGGAGTCTGGTTTTCCAAGTACCTAATTAAGGTTCTTCCTGGTGGATGTGACTATGTCCCTTTGAACACATATGCAGTTACTTCAGCATTTTGTCTCCATATGTGGCTGCATCTCAGTGCTTTTACTCACTCATCCAAAAATGAGTGTTACCCATCTTCAGGCTGAACACATCCTGCAGGCTTCCCTGCCTGGGGTGGGGATCCATTTGGATCCTCTTGCAATTCCCAACTTATGGTATCCTTATGTTAAGACAAATTACATTGTCCACCAGAGACAATCAAAAGGGAGAGGCCATGTGTGGAGAGGACTCATGCAAAGAAGAACCAATGATCTTTGAAACTTCTGAAAATAAATTCAAGGATTGCAGCTGGTTCTTGAATTTCATTTTTTCCAGGACTGCCTTTATCACAGTGGAAGTGCTTTGAAGAGGACTTGTAGATGGAAAGATGTTAGGGTGGGGTTTGCCATGGGTTGGAACTACTGTGGGAAGGGAACTACATGGGAAGGGAATGCTGAGCCCATGCTCTCAGGGAAGCCTGTGAGCTGTGCTGTGTACAACAATGATACTGTTCCTACAGCTGTTAAGTCATGTATAGGTGTGGGACTGAAGCACCATTCTGGGGTATGTAATTTCAAAGACCTCTGTTCTTGAGGCAGAAAATAGAAGTATGAAAGTGTGCTCATGGAGAATTGAAATGTGTCTACAGTGAGGTAAAGTTGTTTTCATATATATGGATCATCCAGCTCTTTAGAGAGGATCTGACCTTTGCTTCAGCAGCCCAGATACCAAAATCAATTGGAAATAAGTTTGGTCATAGCCTCTCTTCAATACATCATGCCTCTATCATGGAGTCCTGGGTTTGACTAAATAAACTTTTTGTTACTCTGGTACTAATTTCTAAGTTATTAAGTACTACTGCCATCCCAGTAATGCACAGTTTAGGAATGCTGTGATAGCACCAATGTCATTTCCACTTGTGTCCTTAGCCAGATAAAAGGTGATTAATGTGCTTTTACTGTTGTGAGTTCTGATGGTGATGGAAGACCTGGGCATTTTAAGTGACATGGTTTAAGCACAGACAAAAATAAACTGACCAAAAACATGTAAGTTCATGTATAGTTCTGCTGCAATAGCTACTGTTTATATACCACTATTGCAGTAGTACTTTAAAAGTCTTTTCTGTCTCAAAGACCAGTAAAAAATAAAATACTTCTATACAAGTAAAAGAGTAACACAGAGCAAGATTTGCATCACATATTTGGCTATAAAAAATGTATGTGTTTTAATTACATGGCCAGAGTTTAAAAAACCTGAAAATTGTAGTTTCGTTTTTCAGTTGACTTGTTTTATCATATTTCCTAATATTGAGGGATTCATTCAGTCTGCCTGCTGACTCATTCAAGTATTAATGGAAAAGTCTCAGCATTTATCCTTCATTAATTTTTAAGAACATCTCTCATTATTTTGTACTTTACTACATTTAAACAGTTTGTACTTCAGAAGACTCCTTTGTTTTTTACAGTCTTGGGTGTTTTTATTAACTTAATAATCTACTTTTATAAAATTTTATTTCTTTTTTATTCCCTGGACATAGTCCATACAGATGTGTTAGCCAGAGCTCATATTGCAGATGATGGAGAAGGTTAAAATTACAAATAACTTTGACCAAAGTTCACTGCAGAAGAGTGGATTTATTTAATTACAAATCTCATGTATTTGATTGTCAAACAAAGGTCACAGAAAGTAAAAGGGTACTCAGTTCATCACTGAGAAATACTTATTTGGAGTATACTGTACAGGGAAGGGATAGCCTATGTAATAGAACTTGGGCACTTTATATGATAAAAATGCCTGGATTTTAGGATAATAATAATTAGGTCAGTTTCAGGCTTTCAGAATGATTGTTCTTTTCTTTCCTGTTGGGCAATTTGCTTTCTCCTCAGCTCCTCTCATTTTGCCTCTGGCTTTAGATGAGTTAGCAGCTTTCTTCTCAATCCCACAGTAAACATGTGCCTGCCCTTGACACACACCTATCGTCTGGGCTATTTTTGGTTCTCAACGCCTCTCTCAGAAGTGTAAAAATTCCTTTTCTTGGAAAATACTAATGCAAAACCACGTCCAGATCCTGTCTGAATGAATAACTGTAACAGGCAGATGCAGATTTTTAAAATCTTTTGAATTCCTGGAAGGATTGCCTTTGAGATGCAGTGATACCAGGTTTTTCTTGACTGCATAATTGTTTTTCTGTCTCAGACACCCAGAGCAGTGAGATACATCATCCATACAGAAATGTAAAACCTTCTTTGATATAACTATAAAGACCTTTCATCTCTTTCAAGGGTAACAAAACACAGACTAACTCTTGTGACAAGATTTCTCTGTTTGAAGTTAAGAATACAAAAAAAAATATTTTCTCCTGCTATAATGGAGAGAAGCTATTCCCTGTGATAAGGTGATGGTGTTTTCTATTGTAAACTGTGCTTTGACCATTGCATTTAATCTTTTGCTGTGCTAGAACTAAACTGACATTGGTGTTCATAAGTATGATCTTATTTCAGAACAGAATTTATTTGGGAATAGAGTAAAAGATTTAAGTTCCCAGGCAATACTAAAAAAAGACATTGTACAGACAGATCTTCAATGTATCATCTTCCTTCCTTTGTATTTTCCTAACCTGTCTAGTTGGGGGTCCTGGTGTTGCTGATGTAAACAGTGATAGATGTTAAGATTATTTGTGCATTTCTTCCTATTTCAGAGAAGAAAAAAACCATATATCTTGTAAAAAATGCCCTGTGTTGTGGAGGACTGTTGGGATTTGTTGGACGTTTACATTAAAATACTTGGATTTCCCAAGCATTATTCAAAAGCTTAATATACAGCTGTTGAAAGGTTAAATTGAATATTTAATTGGGTAAAAATTAGCATTGCATCAGCTGTGGTTTAAATAATAATAACCTTCTTGGAAAATTTTTTCACATTTTTACATTACTGCATTGCAGACCCAATTTCTAGTTGATTGATGATTGATGTCTTCATTGCATTGTTCTTATTTCTGCTAGTAAATTAGTTATAAATTTAATATAAGAAGTAATAATTTCAATTTATGTATTAGTCTCTTAGCAGGAAATAATTGTTTTTAAAGCATTGCATGTTTTTCCAAGCTGCAGAAATGTCATTTTTCTAAAAGTTCTGTTGTTAAGCACAGCTTATTTATACATGGAAATGAAAAGGCTCTAAAAAACGCCTTTGGAATCTAGAATGACAGTGCATAGTGATAGAAATCCTCCAGCAAGGCAGAGTGCCTGAAGACTAGAGCTGTCAGCTAGCAAAATTCCTTAAACACCAAGGCTGAAAATCTTCCCTGTTAAATAATCCGTCACCACTGCACAGTTAATAGACATCTAGAGAAAATGAAGAGCAATCCCCTGGAGGTGCTGCTTTGTTCAGTCTCACTTGCCAGCCACAGTCTTTACATGGGAACATCCCAACAGGAAAGCAAGACAGGGAATTATTGCTGTCTCTTTTAACAGCCACAGAGAGAGGTTATATGGCTGTGAAATTCTGGTGAGGCTAAGGTTTTGTGATTTAGTAATTAATGTAGTATTAAGAGCCGTTTGTTGTACACCCAAACAGTTCTTGTTGCCCCAAGCTGTGGTGAATGAAGTTACACTGAGCAGCAGGTGCAGAAGTTTGTGTCACATTTCAACTCTGTTGAATGGCTCTGTTGGGTCTCCTGTCACTGACACTCGAGTGATTGAAGGGCATTGGTTAATGAAAGTGCTGTGAAATTCCTACACCATCCCTCTCAATCCATCCCCTCAATTAACAAAAACCTCTTCCCTCTCACAGGATGTATGTGTGAAGGCTTATTTAGCTCTCCGACACCACACCAACCTGCTGATCATCCTGTTCTCCATGATGCTGATGACTGGAATGCCCCAATTAACCAGCAAAGAAGATATTGAATACATCAGAGAAGCACTGACAGTAGGGAAAAGTGAAGAAGATGCCAAAAAGCATTTTCTTGATCAGATAGAGGTTTGCAGAGATAAGGGCTGGACAGTGCAATTTAACTGGTTTTTGCATCTTGTGCTTGGAATCAAACAAGGAGTAGAAAAACATTCTGCTTAATATTTTATGTAAATTAACTGTGGGTGTGAATAGGAGGTTAGTGAACCTACATGTTATTTCTGAATTATGAATAAATGAGCAGTCAAAATTGCCTTTACTCTTCTGGCAGCTTAAATGGATCTTGTAAAAAGGCAAGGACTTTACTCTGCCCCTCCAGAAGATCTTCCTGTAGATAATATTTTTTTTCCATTTCTAATGACACTTCAAGTTGCTGGATTCTTTTAGTTCCTTTGCTGTTTTGGCTTGGATTTTTTTTTCCTTCTTTAGCAATAATTTCAGATAAATATAAGGAGGAGGTTGAGTAAGATGATAACCTACCCCTATGACCTTAATTGTTCATGAGGGTCAAGTCCTTCAAAACCAGAATTTATGTAAAATCTATGGTTATAGTGAAATCTCTGTAGACAATCCATATGTGTCTCAGGATGGTTTGGACACAAATGTTCTTCATCTACATCCTCTCTTTTGTCCCCTCCTCAGCATTTTGTCCTTTCTGGATTTTTAATATGTTGTCAATAGTAAAGAGCTTTGGCTCTGCCATTGAGGGAAATTGCCATACTGTTATTGTGACCTCCTCACACAGACAACCAATCTTGACTGCCAGGAGAACTTCATAGTTACTGGGAAGTTCCTCAGATTTGAACATGAAGTTCTGAAGGTTTAATTTCTAAAGATTTTTTTTACTGTACTTTTTAGTGGGTAACATCCATATTATATTACAGATCATATTCTTGGTGTAAAGTTATTAAAATTCCACCTGTATAGGAAAAGCTTTGTAGAAAAAGCAATGGTACTTCCTTATCCCTCAGAGAAAACTCCTTATCTAAGAGTAATTGACATGTTACCAAATATCTGAAAAACCCAAAGTTATATATTCCTTGGTGATATATTTTCAGGATATGCCTAGAAGGAATTAAATGTATTCTTTGAAGTTGTGTATATTTTGCTATTTATTTTCAAATTCCTGAAGAAACAATACTACTGAAAAGCTATTTATGAAAGAAAAAAACCCCTTGTCTTTAATTTCAGTATTTAAACTTGAAAGAGGAAAAAATGGGCAGTGTAAGTAGAATTTTAACTCTCTACTCTAGATTGCCTGCAAATCAAGTCTGCCTATGGTAGGAAAGCAAAAAGACATATAGCTTGAATTAGTCTTTGACTTGAGTTATTATGGTATACTTCTTGCTAATTGATTGTTACCAAAGAGAGAAGATGGCTTATAATATTGCTTTTTTGCACTTGTGCCCATGTAATTTCTTCCTCCATTGTAGTGTTACGTGGGCTTTACATTACATATAAATGATTAACTGAATTTTAAAATTCTGTTATCATTTGCTTTGATCATTTCACAGAACTGTTATGATTTTAACTACTGCTACAACTGAGTGCATTCTTGAAGGATTTTTAATAAATGTACTGTAATCAGTGTCTCAGTTATGAGATGTAGCCAATCTATTCTTAAAATGTAGATGTTTAATTGTTTACTGTGCACAGGTATTTTTGATGTAAATGGTAGACTCCAGTTAAGGAAATCTCTAAGATTAAAATGTAGACTATTTTGTTATTCTGTTACATTATCATTCTGAGCAAGATAGGCTTTAGATCATACTAAAATATAAACTAAATGATGAATATTGTCTGTAAAATGATATTTTTAGATTTGTATTTTATAGATCTGAAATAAATTGATATGTTCTAATAATTTGATTATTAGTCATGAATTAGCAGCTTAGCCCAAAATACATGTAAATATTTTTTATCCAGTTTCTTAAAGAATACCTAATCTCAGTAAGAAATAATATTCAAAGTCCCACTCAGAAGAATTGTTTTAGTTCCATATTAATAACTCTGTATGATGTCAGATATATTGAAATTTAATAGTCTATTGCAATTATTGTAATTGAAAAATGTGTATAGAATATTGCCACTTTCGAAGAGCACTTTATTCATTCCTGGTTTGTTCTATGAAGAAAAATCTGAAGATTTTAGTAAGTTCCTAGTTTTAAAAAATAAGTAGATCTGGTGCTAAATTTAACTCTAGCATGGGGAAATAAATGCTAATCACAGCTTCAAGGGAAATGGCACTCTCAAAGCAGCCTCTATTTGCAGGAAAAGATCTACAAGAGATCTGCACCCAGAAGAAAGTTACTTAGTCCTGCACTAAACTTACACTGATGATTTTTATCAGCAGTTTACAATGTGCTGTATTGAACTGTGTTTATTGCAGACACCTGAAACGTCTCAGTGCTGAGCAAATTCCCAGACTCTTCACTGCTTTCCTTGCCCATGAAGCCTGTGGCTGGGCTGCCTGGGCTCTGCTGGGCTGCCTTGTGTCCTCTGGGCCAGCCTGACTCCTGGGAGATCAAGAGTGGCTGCCAGATCTCCTCTGTACCTACGGAGCAAGCTGTGGGCACCAGCATCTCCTTACAAAGGGCTGCACCATCATGTGGCTGATTATCAGCTGGATTCTGTGTTCTCTGGAGCCTCCACCCACCACTGACCTGGTTCTGTGGCGAGCCCTGACGCAAGGAGAAACACCACAGAGACTTGGTTTGAGGCAGGGCAGGCTCAGCAGGGAGAGGAGCTGCTTTCCAGGTGAGGAGGTGGCACAAGGACACATCTGCACGTCCCAGACGGAGCACACTGTCCCGTTATGCAGTGGCATTCCCAGGCCTGGAGAGCTGGAGCTTTAGTGCCACTGCTGGAGCAGGAGGCTGAACCACAATTTCCCAAGTCTCCCAAACTCACTGACCCTACAGAATAACTGTTTTTAAGGGTTGTAAACCAGGAAATGTGAATTAGTCATTAACCACTAACCACTTTTTTCAGAAGCTCTAACACAGCATGCAGAAAAAGAAAATTACTAAATTTTCTGAGTAGGTCTCAATTATCATCACTGTCTCCTGTTAGCCTTAAGATTATTTTTTGAAAATTATTTTAAGGACTACTTTGTCTTTGAGATCTATAGTATTTTCTTGGTAGTTTCATTCACATCATGACTGCACCTAGCAGTGGAAATTTGAATCTATTCTTAGAGTCAATGCCTCATACTCAGTTGTGACTTGACATCTGCTTTGACCCCAGCAAGGTCATTGAGATTTTGGTTAGCAGTGAGTGTGTCCCCAAGGCTTCATCCTAATTATATTCCAGGACAGGAAGAGAAGTTGAAATGGAGCTCAGGTGTACAGTGTAATTATATTTAGATCTTCACTGAATCCACTGGCTGCACTTGTTAGAAGTGCTTAATCTATCATTAGCAGAGTATTGAGACTTAACAAGTTTAGCAGATTTTTTTCTAAAATTTGATCAATGATACAGAAATACAGATATGAACAAATTACTTTAGAAAAATATTAATGGAAATTATGGTTCTTGTATTTCAATTATAAACCTTTCTCCTGACTACCAGCAGCATTCTGCAAATCCACGAGTCCCAAGGATTATAGAGAGTCTGAACTCTGTGCTAATGACTTTATAATGTAGTTTGTGTAAAGTAGCCTTGAAAAGAAGAAATTATTAAAATTAAAATTTGGGGTGCCATCTGCAGGGTCCGGTGGGCTCTTTGAGCATCCCAGCAACACTGAATTTTTTGCAAAACTGCAAAAAAGCACTCGTGCTTTCATGAATCTTCTCATTGCAACTTACATAATATATATTAAAAAAAATATTCCGGAAACAAGGAATTCTCCTAGAGAGAGGACAACAGGGAGAGAGATTCCTGCTGTGCTCACCCCACTCTGCGTTTGGAAGCCAGAACTGGCCCAAAAAGGTACTAATATATTTGAAATCTTGACAGAAAGTGAGATTCTGGAGAAGAAAGAAAGACAAACTGTGTGTCTGCAGTTACAAACAAGGACTGATCAAAGATATAAATGCCATGGTTATACCCACGTGAGGTGTGCACATCTTTTTCTCTTTAGAGAGGAGGGGCACTGGTGACCTGTTCTAGTCTGCTGACACAAGGAGACAGGCACAAGGCCATGGCTTCTCCTGGCTTTCTGTGCATCACTGGGTCCCATACCCAGCAGGAGAGGTGCTGATGTCCTGCCTGCTGGTGATAAACAAGGGCACACTGGACAGGATCAGTTCCTTCCCACCCCTGGAATGGGGTTTGTTGTTTCAGAGGGTGCCTGGCAGCCCCTGCCACGGCAAGGCTGGGGAAGGCAGCGTGTGCCATTGCTCAGGTATTCTCCTGGGGATGCAGAAGAAGAGGCTGTCACTTTGGAAACAGCAGCAGCACTGCCAGGAACACGTGCCAGTTAATTTTAGCTAACAAAAGATTCCTGTGCGTGGCAGAAGTGCTGTATGTTTTAATTGCAAGCACATCCCACACCTGGGTGCAGTCACTCGGTGTTCAGCATCAGGAGTCACCCTGTGCCAGTGCTGGTCATGCTCTCAAAGCTGCCTTTGGTCTAGTGCCTGTGCTCAGAGTTAGCCACTCATCCACTTACTAAGTGCATGATGAAAAAAAGGAAAATAATACACTGTAGATAGCAGCATTTCTTTGTAAGATTAACAACGAGTAGATATAGAAGAAAAGTCAAGTCTAATGTAATGAAGAATACCCAGAAAAGATCCTTGAAAGGAGAACTTGAAAGAAAATAAAAATGTTAATAACGCATGGAAGAAAACAGTTTTAAGACTACAGCTTAGAGTTTGTACCAGATGTTCCTTTGCCTTTGAATGTATCTTTCTTTATCAAAACTAATTATCCTGCAAAAGGCTAAGAGGGCTATGACTGTTTAATAACCTAAGAAATATGCTGCCACAATGCTGTTCATGATAGAGTTCAATAGCAATTCAAGATATAGCCAGAACTGAATTTTGCTCCATGTATTTACTATTAAACAACCTGAGATTAACAAAGAAAAAAAAATGAGCCTACTGCTTCTTCTCCAAATCAACCAGCAAGTGTCTGGGACTGGCAGTAAACTCATCACATGAGGAAGTTCTTTCCCATCATGATGGAAATGCATTTTTCTCTGAAGTATTTGGAGCTGGTCCCTGTCAGGGACAGGATACTGACCTGGACAGACTCTGTCCCTGATGCAGGATGGCAGATCCTCTACTCAGCTGTCAAATGTCTGCATGAAAAAATCTTGGTGAAATAAACAGGTCTCCTCAGGAAATGCTTTCCCTCCAGCCAAAGATATTCTTCATTTTTATGACATTCATGACAGCATCTCTGTTTTACAAACCTGTTTTCTTCCCACAGAATATGATGTATTTTCCAAATCTTGTAAAACTAATTCTGTCTACTTGGAGACAAAAAATGCCCAGAGATCTCAGTACCTTTAAAGTAGTCTGAAACCAAAACAGTCCAGGCAGGGAGAGTTCAAGGTGATGGGTCATGCAAAGACAGGCAATTATAGGGAGGTGCTAATTAGCTACACATTAATACTTCAGAGGACAGTCTTTGGGATTCTGTCATTGCAACACTAACCTAAATGTGGGTGAAGTGTGGCCTCTAACAAGACCAGAGACTTGAAGGTCCTGTGGAGATTGAAAACAAATTTCAGTGGGGAAGAGGTGGCCACTGGGTGCAGCTCAGCCCTCCCAGGGGAATGGGGACTCAGTTCCAGCAGCTCAGGCAAAAATGGGTGTAGGGGCAGGGTTTAAGTGCCAGGATGAACTGTGTGCTCTGCAGGGTTTAGACCTCAGCAGATAGAGTATGTTACTGAAAGGCCCTTTCATGGGATTCATGCCACACAATTAGTGATGTTATCAGGACTATTCTGTGAGAATAGTTTATAAAACATTATGGTTTTTTCTTTTTTTTTTTTTAATTGGTAGATAAAACTTTTATATGAATGACTATATTTCTGCTGCTGCTCAGGATCTTTACCCTAATTCCTCATTTCTCTTCTCTTGTTGCTGTTCTTTGGACCTCAGAATCTGAAATTAGAATAAACTGTCTGTGTCTTACAGCCAGGAAATGCACAGCTGAATGTCAGCAAAAGAACCACATGCCAAAAGTACTGGTAGCTGGACACGCTGTCAACACCTGCACTGCAGAAACTTGCTAAAAATTCTCCTGACTCTGACAAGGAAACAAACAGTAAAATAAATGTGGAAAAGCTGTGTGTGTATGCTTCAAGGTGCAAAGCACTGGAAGACTAAGCTTTAATGTCCCAGGTTTAATGCTCTATGTTCACCCTCCTGAGTACTATTATCAATGGGCTCAAGGTAGAAAAGGACTTTATAGTGAATACACATTTGACTGGAAAGTTAAGTGCAATAATAAGCAAAATACAGCCCTTTTTCAGAACATTCAAGACTCAAAAAAAGCAATAATGTGGGGCCACCATCTAGCTGTCCCCCTGGTGTCATGTATGCATGCTGTCCATCCCTGGGATCAGTTTAGCTAGTGGCATCAGCAGCTGCACTTTCTGATAAGCAGGTTACTTGCTTTCAGTACTCCCTGTAAAGCAGTGCTGCAGAGAGCACCCTTTGCATTACCATCTTCACAAGGAATAGGCCAATGAAAAAGACATTTGCAAAAGTCTTTATCATAATTGCAATATCTTAATTTAAAACTGCATCAATTATGAACTACAAGAAATATTTATTAGTGTTATTTATAAGATCAAGAGATTGTAACCTGGGGATGCAATAGAAGAGGCTGTCACTTGCTGAAACTGAATCATAGAAAAATTATTAAATGCACCATTTTGTCAAAAAGGCTTGGAAACCAAAGTATAGCTCGTAACAGCTTGCCAGGATTTGTTGTAATACAGCAGACATCACATAGCTTTGAGAAAGACCTCAAAAAAAGGACACCACAACCCTTGAAACACAATTTAAACACCATTGGAAGTGGACAACTTGCTGGCACTCCTACAGGGAGAAGCTCCATGAGTGTAGATGAGTGAACAAATACTCATGTAGCAACATTTCCATTCAAAAAGGGAAAAGAAATATTTTTAGATGTTCAGAAATGTCACAAATCCACGAAGGGAATTATTTAAAAGACATAAAATAAGGCACAAAACCACAGAAGCCCATAGGGGAAAATTATAATCAAGAACTGAAAAACCCACAACATTTGGAGAAACTGTTAACCCCTCCAAACTGTTCAGTGCCTACTAAAAAATAAAATGAGATCAAGGAGACATTGAATCTTTTAGGACAATCCATCCTTGATGAGGATTTAGTAATTCTGGTTAATTTGTGAAACAACAAAGTATTCTTGGCTGCTAAGGAACTGTGGAAGGCAGAAACTGAATCAGCTCTGGAGTATGGCCTGCAGAGACAGTGGCTGGTCATTACAACCAGCACACCTCAGTGGCACAGAGAAGGACACCCAGGAGCCCTCTCAGAAGGTGCACACAGGGAGAGTGGGCTGTGCACTCCCCCAGCAAGAAAGGTCAGAAATAGCCAGAGACTGCTTCCTTTGTTCAAAACCACAGAACTGGAACCCAAGGAGCTTGGCAGCAATGCCCAGCACACAGAGCACGGCAGGGGCTGCAGCTGCTCTTTCTAAACTCAGAGAAACCATTACTTGTGACAGATGATTACTATGGTAATTCGTCAAAGTCAGTCAAACCTGGGAGCTGACAATGCAGCAAATCAGGCTGTGACAGAGCCCCACAAAGCTTGCAGGCTGTGAGGGGAGTGGTGTACAGTCAAGAAACTTCAATCTCCAGTGCATTTTCACATCTTTGTATGCCATTTAGACTCTGCAAATTGCCAGGAGTTATATGTTTCTTGTTAATTTACCATGTCATTTTTCCTAAAACCTGTGGTTTACAAAGCCACATACCAAGCTAAAAGGAGGAGTGTGAATTGCCCTCCAACAACTAGTTTGTGTCTTGCACTTGTCTTAATGCTACTTTATTCATGGAAAAAGGGCTCTATTGGAAGATGCAAACAAATACCTCCCTGGCAGAGAAATAGACTTGAGGGAGTTTATGACCTGAGGAATGTTCATAGCTGTGAGTTACCACATGGCAGTGCTTGCTACCTAAGGGACCTGCAGTGAATTTATTAAAGTTATAGTCAACAACAAACATCTGAGGGATTTAGCAGGTCTGTACAGGGTGAGTGTCCCAGACATGCACAACATGCTCTCCAGATTTTGCTTGGCCCAATGGATAGAAAGCTGAGAAATGTACAAAAATAGTCAATCATCTACCAAGCACAGCAAATTAGGGTTGTCAAGACATTCCCCTAGTTTACTTAACTACTGAAAATAAGCAAAAGAGCTGTGATTTGTTTGTAATGCCAAGAAATATTAATCAACATTGGTTCACTGTAAGATAAGCTTGAAATTGTATTATAATAAGAAGTGTCAAATCACTTAAAACTTCCACAAGAAATGTCAGTATTGTGACAAGATTCCTAAGGAGATGTGCTGTCCTCACAGTAATTAAATCAGCAGAACAACCTAATTTTTATTAGAGACACACAGGGAAAGAGGATAACACCGTGCTCTTCACTGTGCAATATCCTGCCAGCAATACCAAAACTGCAAATGAGAGAAAACATGTACAGTATTAGCCAACCCTGAGAACTTCCTGCTAACCATATAGAAGAGAAAATTCCAACACAGCCAACCCAAGCCCAGATGATTTTTCATGTTTTGGCTATAGCTACAACAGCCAAAAGCAACACTTGCTTCAGATGGAAAAGAAGAGTTAAATGGCTAAGCAAAGGATTAAGGTACATTTTGTGAATATTTTTAAGAATCACTCCAAAATTCCTTTGCTTATGAGAACGTGTGTCAAGGCATAATTAAATAGTCATATGGATTTTTTAAGGGAGAGCTATGAAGTTAGAGAATTAGAGTCCTCCTTAATCTTTTTTTCATGTGTCTTGAGCTGAGTTGTGAGCAAAGCACAAAATATTTTGTTAATAAAAAGCCTATTTAGTTTAGCTTATCCCCTATGAATTTCCATTCCTTCACAGAGCCTAAATGAAAGCAATAAAATCATATTTACATTTGGATATTTTCCTATTTTTTCCATAAGAGGTAATTTCTTTTGCCCTCCTATAACACTGCTATGTATGCAAAGCCTAAGTATAAAGTAAATTACCAGTGGAAAATGTAACTTCAACTTAGTACAAACAGTGGATAACTGAGACCTTCTCATAGTCATGGCCTTCCAGGAGAATGATCTTCAGATGCTCTTGTTGAACAATCAATGTTCCAGTGGCCAATTTGGGGTGGAAAAAAGGTAAATAAAATGAATAAGAAATAAGATAACCCCATGGTGTTGCTCCATTTCTTTGGGAGGTTCCTGGGGTTGCTGTTTCAAGGGAAAGGAACAGAGGAGGTGAAATTCTTGCAGTGTCGGGGCTCATGTTGCCTTTGGTCCCATGAGGTTTTTGAGTTGTGGGTAAGGCACGTGCCCAGGGCAGATGAGAGGCAAAGAGGGAACAGCTGTCACTGCTCTCTGGATCTCTGCTCTCAGCACATCTGGACCATTTAGGCAGCCAGGACAGCACGTGTCACCAGGGGAGCAGGAGCAGCCAGGATTCTACAGAACAAGGAGAGCAGAATTTTGGGTACCAAGCTGTATATCTGAATAGCCAGCTTGGTAGGAATTCCACCAATGCCAAGTCAGAGTGAATGAGCTCAGTTCAAGCTGCACACCATGGGCCTGGGTTTGGGAGCAGGACGTACTGTACCCAGAGAAAATAGAAGCAGCAAGATTCAAAGTGGAAATTCAAAGCTTACTTCAACCAAGTCTTCTTCAGCTCTTGGAAAACAGCCTTGGTAAATCTCTCATCATGTCATCATGACAATTTTCCCAGCTTGTTGGCTAAACAGTACCAGTACTAAATATAGCCCTCTTTGGCATGCCAGCAGGAGCTTGCCAAACATGAAGAAGAGTAATTTGTCCTTCCTGAGAAGACACATGCCACCCTCAGGCATATGGTACCGAGCCAGAAACAATTCACCCCAGAATGGCAACCAGCCCACTGCCAGCCTTGGCCTGGTGTGTTCCCACACTGCCATGGAATCATGCTGGATCCTGCAGCATGGAGCAGAGCTGGGACATTCCAGGGCAGGATTTTTCCCAGGTAAGAGTCACTGTTGTACGACAACTCACTGAAGTGCAAAGTTAAAAAGTAATACCATAATTTAAAAGCCCCACAAAAGCAAAGAGTAATGTGATGAATCTTCACACAACATTTTAAGGTTCTAAACCCACCTGTGAGACTGCTCCACCTTTGGCTACTTTTAACATATAAATTGGTATGTACCAATAGTTCTGTGACAAACAGATTGTCACAGCTGTCAGAGTGAGTCACAAGAAATCATCTGCATTTGAGAAGAAATTGGCTTATCCTTTTAAGAACAGGTCTGCAAATAAACAATGGTGGGAGACATATTTAATACAATGTAATACTTTGCTCAGAAAATGAGCTAAGTTGGAGGAAAAAGAAAAAACCCAACTTATTTGTGGATCTCTTTTGATGGATTACATTCTCATAAAGTCAGACCAGCTCAGTTTTTAGTAGCTTAGACACCAACAAGGTCCAAGAACAGCCTTTAAACTGACACAGAAACATGACATTTCCATTTCTTTAGGACCTCTGATCTTTCCCCACAGAAAGAAACTAATCAGTTGCAGTCCTACACTGGATTATTTAGGAAAGTGCTTCTGAGCAATAAAATGTAAGGCCTTCATCCAACAGTGAAAGCTGGCCAAGCACAAAGGTCCATAGGCAAACAACTGCTTACAAGATGACAACCAGAACAACAGAGGAAACACTGAGATCTGGAGAAGATAACTGCTCTGTTCTTCCAAATTCAACAATTATGCTCAGTCGCAACCAAAAGTAAGAAGGGAAATCAGCATTAATTAAAAGTAGACCTGTCCATACACAGAATGGAAGACTTTCTCTATTACTAGAAGTTATACTAGATCTGTTCAAAGAATCTTTTTTTTTTAATTGAAAAGGTGGATAAGAAGGACAATCAAGTGCACTGAAACAGCAGAAAGGGAAATGTATTGCCCATTACCTTTTCCTTGGGAGAACACCAAGATGTGCCAAGGGCTTTGCACTGGGTAAGTTTTTCATTTCCAACCTACAGCTGGGGAATGTCTGCCACAAACAGCAGAGAAGAAGCAAGTTAGGAAGTTTTTAATTATTCATGGGATTAACATCTCTCAAAGGGAAAATCAGAATTGTCTTTAAAGGAGCAAAGGGCAATGGGACCAGCAATTGAAAAGTTTAGGTGCCTGTTTGCAGGGTAAGAACTACTAGCTTAAATTACATTAGTTGAGATGCTTTGAAGAATCAAGAAATATGAACCTTCCACTGTGCCTTTTGCTGCAAATTATTTTGAAACTCCAGGTGTGGCAGAGACGTCATGTAGGGACTGGTCACACCAAGTGGAGTGTCCCTGAATCCTGGAAGTGGGCTGCTGCCATTTCTGTCAGATTTCAATTGAGGGTCAGCACAGATGTGCTCAGAATCAGAGAAGGTGGTGGTCCAGGTAGAAAAGAGTTAGAGAATAGAAGATTTATAGCTATGGAGATTTTTTTCCCCTGTACCTGTTGCAGTGAAAGAAGAAATAGAGTTGTGTGGTCTATTTAATATTCTTTAACTGCTCTTGAACTGTGCGTAATGTTCCCCTTTAAAACCTTTTTGACACGTACCCTGGTTCTTAACTGAGTGCTCTTTGTTTGGAAAATAGCCATTAGGCACTCACCCTTATCTCAAGAGTCAGACAATCAGTATTGTGGTGTCATGATGTGTTCATTCTGTTTAGGTTTCATATGAACAATCTGGATTCCTTGGAATAAAAGTGGCTTCTCTGTCCTGCTGTGTCAGGAAATAAAGACATTTCTGACATACAATACTATTTTTTCTAAGGATAAGGTCATCTTACTGTGCTGAGGACAGTCTTTTTAAGGCCATAGAATGAACTCCAAAAATGCGCTGGTTTTTATTTGTGTAAACAAATAGTTTTCAAGCTTTCTGTCTAGCCCACAGCATTATTAATATTGACATGAATACAGAGTTGGCTTCCAAATAGGCCTGAAATCCCTGCAGCTCATCTGTGTTCAATACAAAACCCTAAAAAATCCCAGTTGTTGAAACAGCACTGCAGTCTAACAGCTCAGCAGGAGGTTCTCATCTGTTTTCAGAACTGATTTCCAGTGAGTTTCAGCCCTGGTTGGTTCTTTAAAACTCAGATTTGAACAGTCAGGCTCCTTCTGTTTCATCGGAGAGTGAATAATCTTTTCCTTGTTTGAGTTATTACCATTTTAGTAGCAAAGCTCAGCCTCATTTTGTAACTTCTGCTGGGTGAGTAATTCCTCCTCACCCAAGTAGTACCATTGAGTTTCCATGTGAGCAAGAACTTGCAAGATCAGGACCTTTCACCCTCAGCACTGACCCTTTTTTAGAGCATAACTATTTTTATTCTCCAGCTTCCAGGCATAGAAATGTTGACATCTAAACTGAGGAATGCCAATGGTTGAGACACAGAAAGAAAATAAAACCCATCAATTAAATTATTTAGAATGTTTACAAGACATTGCACTATTGAGCAAGGATCTGTTTACACAATGGAGTTATTTTAAAACATCTACATGTTTTAAAAGTCCAAGTCTTAAAATGCTCCACATATTTAAAATGAAATAATGTTTCATGCTTTACTAAGTAGAAGATATTTCAAAATAATGGACATTTCAAAATAAACTCTAACACTTATTAGTCTGTCTCCAATAAAGTAAATCCTTCCATAAACCTTTAGAAGAACTCTTCTTACATCTCTGTGTGCTGATCAGCAGAAATGGAACCTTCCAGGCACAAAGTCCTTACCTGTTCCCTTAACCTGGCTACTGTCACCAGTGACACACCCTGTGTTAATGGCCTGGGTGGTGGGACAGAGGGAAGCCTCGGCAGGTTTGCAGAAGACACAAAACAGGGAGAAGTGGCTGACACAGAGATGCCACTGAGAGCATCTCCATGGCAGCAAGTTCACTGCTCTTTGGCTATTAAACATGAAAATTCTCAGTTACTAAGAACCCCAAATTTCCTTTACATCTGGGCACATTAGAGCCCAGGACAGGATTCACTGCAGTTGTCCAGGATGGCCCCTGCTGGGATATGATGCATTTTTGTCTCAGGAGAGCCAGTATGCTGCACTCTGCTTGCCCTCTGCCCTCCCTCCCTGTTCCTACCCTGCAGACCTGACATCCAGCTTGGCCAGTGTCAGCAGGGAACGCTGCTGCTGACACCAGATATGTGGCACACAGAGGGGCAGGCACAGAAAAGGTCTGCAAGGAGCCAGCCCTTCCTCCTGGCGTGCTATGGTGCTCCCTTCTCTCTACATCTGTGTTGAAAGAGCAAGAAATGGTGGACATTCACAAATGTCTCATCTCTGTAAGCACGGAGCAGATTTGCAGATGTCCTTGATCTGGGCATTCCCAGGACAGTCAAGGAGAGCAGTGCAACCCCAGCTTGTGTTCCTCCCCTGCCACCCCAGCTGCAGTGAGGACTGGGCTTCTTCATGTATCTCGATCCATGTGAAATTGATTCCATGGAGAGAACCATAAAACTGACCAGCACTTTATGGATTAAGTAAAAGATCTCAGCCCAGTGAGTATCACACTGGAAACTGGCCAGGGAGGTGGTGTGGCACTGATCACACACTGAGAATCTCTCTGTGTTCTCCATAATCATTATCCTATTTTAAAATAATGATAAGATCAGCTGGACCTTGCTGCCAGCTCCCACAGGACAATCTGGCTCTGTAATGTAAGTAAAAGAGTCTATCTGCTGTCTGCATCTTCCTCTTCTATTTCTGTTCAGGGTTAAATATCCATATTGCAGTCTTTCCAGAGAAGGAAAGGATAAAAAGCTGAGGACTTGCTTTGAAAGATGACTGGTCCTGTTAGAAAAATGATTGGTCAAGGGGAATTTTCTCATCCAAAGATCCCCACACTTGTGTGTCTGCACTCCTGTTACATTATTTCATCATCACCTTCAGAAAAATAATATCAAAATAAAGACCTGTTATTACAGATAGACAAAGGAATGCTTCATGGGTGACTCTTACCTTTCACAGTGATAGTTCTGGGGCAATTACACTTCCCTTTCTTTCTTATGGAAAGGGCAGATCTGCTGTTTGGAAGTTCTGCTGGTGTTTCTGCCCTAATGGCCTGGTTTAGGAATAGTTAGAATGTTTACAGTGGGACTACCAGAGGAATGTGGATTTTAAACCCACATGCTCATGCGAAGGGAGCTCAGGAAAATGGGAAGATCTGGTTTTGAGAAGCATGCAGATCCATATTGACTTTGTAAGCTGTCCTGTCTGCACAGACCCATATGAGCCATGGGGTCTTAGGATGCCTTATCCAATTGCTCATGACAGCCTATACAAATTGTGAGGAAAAAAAAGACTTGTCTTATTCTGAGAATCCAAAACTCAGACATATCTGACAGCCCAGACATGCTTCCAGGGACAAGCCTACAGCCCTTGCATTATTGATTATACCGACTTCTTTTTCCTTTTGTTTTTGCTTTGGGAGGAAGGATGCATTCTGCAGTTTATGCATAATGCAGATTTATCTTGTTATCAATTGACTTCGTAGATGATCTTTGTAAACAAGTACTTTGAAGGCTGACTGGAAGGGCAGCAGTGTCCCTGTCCTTGGTGGGAGCCCTTGGCCTTTCAGGGAAAGATGCTTTTGTCACAATGAAGTCTGTGGAAGCATCTGGACTGGGAGCTTCTTTTGACACTGCCACTTTGAGAGGCTCCTCTTCCATGCCACTTCATGGAAATTTGGCTCCCCACAAATGCCCAATTTCAAAATACTTGTTTTTCCTTCATGAGTTACAGGGCTCTGGAAGGCTGTGAGGTTGTCAAACCTTGAAAAGGCTAATTTTTGCCTGTTGCCATGGCCAATTAAAAAGCCTAGGCAATGGAAACATCGGAGGAGACTTGCTAAGGAAAACGTGTAACATTTGTAACCTTGCAGCCTTTCTCCCTGACTCATGGCCGCAGCAAAGGACCGCGGTTTCAAGATTTAGCCATGAGCTCAGACCCATGGAGAACCTTCTCACCTTCCTGCATCTCAGCAGTCCATGTGCCCTGCCAGCTGCTACCAAACCCATCTGCTTCTTGTCCAAGTTCCAGTAGGACAAAGCTGTGCCACCATCCAGATGGCAGGAGGATGATGGAGAAATCCAGAGGGCAAGGAAAGCACCCTGACCCTGGATCCTTGCTATGTGTCACAAGGGGTTAACAGCCCTCTCTGCAAGCAGTCAGGCCAAACCTCCAGGAACAAACTCACATTTGAGCTACCAGGTATAAATTGAGGCAGATGCAGCGGAAGCAGGAAGGACTACTGACCACAATGTCTGGCCTCAAGACCACACTTCTTCCTTTCCCTGTTTGTTTGAAGTCTATAATGGAGAACACTGTGAGATAAGAGCAGAGCATTTATGCAGATGTTATCGTGCAGGGTCTGTGGTGTTGTACTGAAGATGAGTCAGGGTTGGGGCACTTATTAAAATTTCCTTTAAACAGCACTGCAAGGAAGGTTTGGAGAGGTTTTCTTCAGTGGTGCCCTATTTATATGCAGAAGTGTCTGTGGCACTTTATAAAGGACTGTCCTAGGGCTGCACCTGTGTCTGAACATGAGAGTCCTTGACCAGGTCTTATGGCAATGATCTAATGGGGTGGTTTGTAGGGATGTAAGGACATTGTCAAGCTGATTTTAACACAAAAAATGAATTAATGAGAGAAAAAACCCTATCAAGTGAAAGTGACCTTAGGATGGAAAAGTATGACCTGGAAAGCACCATGCACATTTTAGTGTCTTTATTGACTATGGACCATGTCCTGATGGAGGTAGGTTGTCCTTTTGGGGCAGGTTCCACAGCCAAATCTGTTCTCTGGTACATCAGCTTGAACCTCTGTGTTGCTCCTTAGGCAATGGTTGTGCTGTAAATCAGAATCCAGGAGCTGGATGCATTCTGGCTGGCCCCAGCTCTGAGATGGTCCCTGAGGATTGACCTGCTGTGGATTTGGGCAGCCTCCAAATTGTCCTGCCAGGTAGGCCCAAAGAGGGGGATTTCAGCAGGGATTTCATCATCTCCCCAATAACTGCTGGGCTCTGATACATGCAGCAGAATCTGAACAAAGCAAGAATTCTGCCCCCAGCTGCCTCAGATGGTGGGAACATGAATAGTGGAAGACCCTGAAGTAGGAAGGAGGACCAATTGTAGGAAGCTTCTGCCAGTTTATGTGGCTGCCGTTCCAGCTCCACATATGTAACCACTGCCCTCACCAAATGGGTTCAGTAAGAGCAAGGAGTACTTACATGACAAAACGTGAAAAAGGGCTGTTGCAAAAGCACTTGAATCCAAAAAAAGCATACTTTGAAATAAATAAGGGGCATTGGGAAATTACATTCTGGCAACTGCACAAAGTGTGTGCATTTCCCATAGAACAGAATAAAAATAGATTGTGTCGAAAACAACGATAAAAAGCTCATGGGAATGCATGTCTGCCACAGTTTATATTCCACTCCTGGGGCTAAAGTTGGAATATTGAAAATGTGGTGCAATTATGAATTTTACTTTAAAAATGTAAATATTTCTGTTTCTTATAAAAGTATAAAAAATAATCACATACTTTCTTTGATGATCCATAAGTCTACACTAAATAGCCAATCTCAATTCACTGCAAGTCAGATGAGTTAAGATACTTACACTGCATTCATGGACAGATTAATATGATGGGATCTTTAGATTCTGCCAGAATAAAAACAGTAATGTCATGTAGAGACAAATGCATGTGTGTTTATTTATACAAGCACACACATACACTTATAGAGAGATACAAACAGTCTTTCTCTTCCAGAATCTTCCAGAATCCAGAATGTCCTGTAAAGGTCATTACATTTTGATTATTTTTTAATCAAATGCACATTCACAACTTTGTATAACCAAACTATCCTGAGACAAACTGAAGGCTTGAGACTCCAGTGCACAGCTCTGACACGTTGACATTTGTCCTTTAAGATCTGCTAGTTTGAATTAAGGTTTTTCTCTCAAATGTAGCTGTTCCAACTACAGGCACATGTCTTTCCTTACAGATTAGGCTGCAAGGCACCTGAACCCATCTTGGCTGATGCCTTTGGAACAATAAAGTGCCTGTCATACAGGCCAGCAGTACCTACCAAGCCCAGCTGTGTGCAGATGTGCAGAGACACCCAAACTGAGAAACATGTCAGGGTCAGAGTGTGGTTTTATTCACTAATGTTATTTTCAGTTTTCAGCAGGACAAAAGTCTGCAGAAACATTACCACTACATTAGGGCTCAAACCAAAGAAAATATTTCAGCTGGTGCCGTCTTTAACAAATACTTCTACAGAAGCTTTATTCCTCTTGCCAAGAATAACTAATAATTTCCTCAAGAATATAATGAGTAACAATTAAATCTATCAGAGAAAAAAACAAAACAAAACAACAAAATAGATGAACCAGAACAACCCCACACATTAAAATCCAAACCCACAAAACAAAAAAATAACCCAAACCAAAAGCCCAACAGTTCATGTTCACTGAAAAATTGCCTCTTCCCTAGAAGACATCACTTTCAGATGCCAGAGCTCTGTCTCCCTCCTTCTTGAAATTACCTCCCAAGAAACTGAAGTTCATTCTCTTAATGACTATTTTTAGGAACACTGACAGTTAATGAGAAACTCAAGGCATGGAATGGTAGTTTTCTTCTCCAACCAACAGCTATTTCTACTCATTTTCTCCCAGTTTTTGCCAAAGTAGATGATCTGAAAACTTCAGATCTAAGCTCAGAACTAATAGAAGAAGATTAGCAGGAAGAAAGTTCATTTTTCAAAAATTGTCAGATTTCTCATCTCCCTCAAGGAAAATGAAGCCAAGCTATCCATTCACTATCAGTCCTTTTCATTTAAATACAACCCAAGCATCCACGGCAGTGACTGTAGGTTTTCAAAAGCACATCTGTATAATGATTTTTTCTCTGGTGCTTCATACTTCAGAAGATCTAAGAATTACTGCATCTTTGGGTATTTGTGTGTTCCTCCAGTGACATGAAAGAGTTTGATTTTCCAAGAGAAGATGTTGAGCCATCCCTGATAAGCAAGACTGATGCTATTCTTTTCCATAGAGGTGCTACTAGACTATACAGACTGATATCCTTCATCCCTTAGATCATATAAGCCTCTTCTACTGAGCATGGTAACAAGTGCTTAGATGAACATTGAGAATTCTCCCAGTCTTTTCGCCTCAAGACATTTCCTTCAGCTTATGAATAATTCCTATGTCTCTTTTCTGCACATCTCCATGTCTCCATATTCTTTTGAACACACAAACACTATATCTGTACTTTTTTTTACTGGTCTTAAGAGTGCTTTATAAAGGAAAGATCTCTCACTCCTATTTTTGATCTCCCTCTTGAAACAAGCAAAAATCTCAATAGCCCCTCTGTCTGTAGAATTACACGAGAAAGTGAGTAAAGCTGTTTTTACATTCTGATCACTGAACTCTTCTAGAAACACTGCCTTCCAAGCTAAAATTCTTCCATTCTGTAGAAACCTCTTTCTTCTGAAGTCAATGACTTAATAAGGAGCTTGTAGAGTACGATTTTCTTTAAATGAACAAGTCATCCAGATCATTCCATGCTTCCCTGAGCTCAAGGACATCACTGTTCAACTGAGTTTTGTGTCATCTGGAAGTTATATCAGCAACATTTATATTTGCTCCCATGTGACTGCAGGAGGTGTTGAACAGAAGCAGCCTCCTGCCAATTCCTGGGGAACTTCTCCATCTGATGATGATTTTCTGTTGTTAGCTATTTGGAGAGATGTCTCTGTTAGCCATTTAACAGGTTGTCTTGACAGTGTATAGTGCCATTTTTATAAAATTTGTAAGGGCATCAAACGAAATAAGATCCTCAAAATAGATGAAGTTTACTACATCTACACTGTCATTTTATTTCATTGCTTTTAAAATGAGAAGGTTTACTTTTAATGACAAATTCAGCACTCACTATATTGACTTTAGAAACTCTAGTCACATTTTTCTGAAATTACAGGTGATTATGAGAGCCCAAATTGAGGCACATAAAAAGGAGCACTTTTCTAGGAGACAGCATCCTGTAGTTTCTGAATATCAAGGATGACAAACAACAGATTTCAATGGAAATCAACAGCTGTTCGTTTACTGAATAGTAACACTTGTAAACAGAACTTGTAATAGGTCACAAAGCTCATACTCCCTGGAAAATACAGTTTGGGGTGGAAAAGGACTAGGATGAGTGAAAAAGCAAGGGACTTGAGGTTAGAATATGTGATACTCTGCATTTCTTTTGAACATAATATCTCGGTAGATGAGGTGGATGGAACACTTGAATTCAGGACCAAGATAAGCCAGCTAGAATTTGAATTGCTGATAATCTGATACTCCTCCTCCTGAGCCATGACTTCTGCGCTCTTCTCCCTGACAGCATGATTCATCATCTCAGCTCTAATCAAGCATTTAATTCCACTGACTACAAAGCACTATAAGTGCCTAAAAGGTGATGGAAAGGAGAGGAAATGAACACTTGTTCCTGGGTTAGCAAGTGCCATTTTGTGTCAGGAAACTCCTCAAACTGTATATCTGGTTAAACTGATTGTGAATTGGTACTGAAAGTGGCAGGGGATGTTTCATTTACACTACTTTGCTGCTATTCTGCTTCTTCAGATGGATTTCTTCCATCCAAGTTTTGAACGTGGCCTTTCTGTTTGCTCAGGGAAAACCCTCATTGCCATAAATAATGCCAATTTTTCTTGAGTATGTAAATGCCTACTTGGTTCTTGCCATTCTAGATTTACTGTAGGCAGTTGGGGAGTTTAGGGGTTTGAATCCACAGAACAATAAGCACAGGCAGAATAAAAGATGTGAGATGGAGAAGATTCAGTTGAGGAAGAATCACAGGGAATATGTTAGAACTTCATTCATGCATTACAGGCACTAGTTTCTTATATTGTTTATAGAAGTGAATATTTTTCTGATAAAAAAATTTGGGTTTGTTAATGATTTTGTAATACAATAATGGTGACATTATTGTATTACAAATGGTGACATCATTCGAATGAGAAAAGTGTGAAACTATGGATCTACACAACTACAAGTTTTGTTATTGCTGGAAAATTTATTGCTGAGTGATTGTCATTAAAAGAGTTAGTTAAAAAATTCTGTAAGCAAGATTTGCCTACTAAGCCAGAAGGACCTGAGAAGGAAGAAAGAAAGTCAATAAAAAGTCAATTTTAAAGGTATTTTGGAAGATCAGTACATGATTGGTACATGATTATTCGTATGAGCTGTGGTTGTTCTAAACTTACATACCAACTATCGCTCAGTCAAGAATAGATAGATAAAAAGAAGGAAGAAAAAACATTACCTTATAGCTGACAAGATTTTGAAGTAAATATAAGACATGTTGGGATTTGAAGATGACTTCTGGGCAGCAGCTTTTTTGGCATGCAGTATGCAAAGTGCATCTTTATCTGAAATTTCAAAACCCTGGACAAAAGATTTGTGATAACACAAATCAAACTGGAAATTTAGGGAGTAACACCTTCCGAACACAAATGTGAGTATTTTCCTACTATCCTGCATTAGGCAGAGGGCCGTGTGTTTCTCCAGTACAATATGAACTCTTTCCATGGAGAACCACTGTGTTGCCAAATTGAGAGAGACTGTTACAGATGATGAGATCAGGATCCCTTCTTTCTGGGCTAGCTGTGCAGCTGGTGGTGCAAGGACACAGTAGTAACAGTCCCTCTTGCCTGACAGAGGTAACAAAGGGCAGGATTTAAAGGCTGGTACTCCACTGGTGTGCTTGCCAAGTCACTTTGCTCAGGGGAGAGAGGGCTTTAGCCTGGTGCACACCCCAGATGTTCAGCGCACACCTCTGCCCCTCTGTACAGGGCCCCTCAGCGGGGCTGTTCAGCAGCAGCTCTTGGGAAGGACTGGCGAAAAATATTCTTATCAGGCAAAACATTGGGAGCTGGCAGAAAAAAACAGGCTTGTAGTTGGATGGTGGATGGACTTTGTTAGGTCAAGTTTACTAAATTTACTAAATTTGCATTGCCCCTGGTAAAGACAAAGCTTGAAAGTCTAAAACTCATCTGTTCTGCACTCCGCTCATTGTCCTCCATGTGATCAGAAAATATCTCATTCTCTGAGCTCTGACAAAGTATTCCCAGCCACTGTCTGGAATTGTCCTGTGGGAGACTATTGCTATTTCTCACCTGTTAGCTCTAATCACCTAGTTTCTCACTGCTCAAACCAGGTGAAGGGACAAGAATGACATGCAAAACAGGTAAGCAGTGTGTTATGAAAACTGCATCTATTGGCTAGGAGGAAAGGAGATAGCAAAGTCTTTGGGTTATTTCCTTGGGAATTGTGAGGCGAATATTCTGCCTAATCCTTTTTCAGTACAGAAGGATTTCTGTAGGTTGTATATTCTCTTTCTTTTAAAGAAGATATTTACAGCTGAACTAGAATGGCACACAAAAATTAGTAGTAACTAATGAAACTCATTGGAGAGGTGTGAAGCAATACTCTATCTAACTGTTCATTCTGCTAGACATAACACATATTTTCGACAGCTGTCCTCCTTATGAGGATTTAAAAGCAATTTAAATATCAATACAAAGTCTTTGGAACAGAAAGCATCTAAGGAAACTAGATGACACCAACTTGAACTACAAAGTTTGCTGCCATCCTTTGAGGTACACAAACCTCAAGGTAAGTTTCTCAGACACAAATGTTTTGGTCTGTTTTGAAACATTTTTAGAAAGAAGCATTTTTTAGAGTTCTGCCACTTAGGAATCTCTTATTCAAATTATCTGAGTTTTGCATAAAAACATCAAAGGCTGGCTCTTGAGGATGTCTTCAGAGAAGTGATCTCATTTTAAGTCTGGGAGTATGAGAGTCTGACAAAGTAGGGGAGTCCTTGATTAGATGGCAAAAGACACTATGCTGCTGGTAAATTCCTAGAAAAAAAGGACTGCCTTTTTTGGGTATGAGAAAACCTCAGGGATGACATCTCTTCTAATCCTGGAAGACTCCATTAAATGGAATATTATATGCTCACAGGACACCTAGTGCCTTCCAGGCACTAATTACTAACACTTCTCTTCCTGGGAGCTTCCTCAAAGCTTAGGTATGCCTCAGCCTGGTCACAAACAGATCAATCCTATCAGTGGTGTGAGAAGGTTTTTAAGCTCCCGAACTTGTGAATGAGCCCATCTGGCATTTCTAGCTGAGCCACCCTGCAGAGTGACCAAGCTCTGCACGTGTCCATGGTGTTCAGGTGTCAGCTCTCCTGCTGCACTTGGTTCTCAGCCATTTTAATGAAGGGGCTGTGCTGCACCAGCAGTGCTTCCACAGCAGCTATGGTCAGAGCATGCCAGCACTGCAGCCTGGCATCAAGGGGGGTGTGCTGGCAGCCCCCCGGACACTGCAGCAGTTCTCAGAGCCTGATATCACAGCAACCTTCTGCAGTCCAGGGAGAACTCCTTGTCTGCCCCCAGATGACTTAGCTTGACTTTGAAGAGGTTCCTCAAGCAGGACAGTGCTAAAGAACAGCGAATTGAACTTCAAAAAAGTACTTTATAATGGCCTCCAGTGTAAAATGAAGCTACAAGATGTTGCTCAAAGGTATTCCACAGCTCAACCTGCAGAGGTGCCTCCTGCCTGTTACAGGGCAGCAATATCACCCACGCAAGCATGGTTTGCTCACTTCACTAATTTACCTGGTCTGTAACACTTTGAAGATCCAACTTGTGAACCAAGCTCCATTTGAAAACACATACACAACCAGAACTGTGTTCCATTTGGAAATTAATTCAATTTAAAGCTTTAGATATCCCTATCTGTGTGAAAAGTGTCACAGAGATGGCTGTATTTTGCTGTCACCTTATTTTTTCGAGGTCAGGTTTTTGAGTATCTTGCTACTACAAACTCACATTTGACTGCTTATCTCGCCCTAAGCCCTTATGAAGCTCATTGCAAGACCATTTGAGCAATGCTGAATGTTTAATGAAATCAATTATCAAACAGCCATGTTGTCGCAGCCTTAGACATTTTAGCAGTTAATTTGCTTGATGCATAAAAATAAGACTCCAGCTGGAGTCTCTCTGGAACCCCAATACATTGGCCAGTGTTCAGAGGTGATAACAAACCTGAGGGGGGATGCGGTTCTCATGCATTCCACGGACCTCATTTTCAAGAAGCGTTTAGTGAAGCATTGAAAAACATGGCACCCGTAATTGCTGCTTACTCCACTTAAAACATTTAAGCTTCCTGGTGATGACAAGCAGCACCCACTTACCACTGCGCTAAGTAGTCTCTGCAGCATGGCTTGGAAGAGCGTCTACGCTGAGCGTTGGCACTCAGCAGTGTTTAAACTGGACTTCTTCCCCCATTTTTAAACTATTGTTTCTTTCTCCAGCTAAATTTTTCGTGGACCTTAAACAATCAGTTGGCAAACAGGATGCTCTTGCTAGCACCACATCATCCCTCCCATCCTAAATAATATAGATGAATATAAATCGACAGCACTTCTATGCGTATAAATGATGTGCAGAAGAGCTTTAAGGTGGTGCATGGCCGTGAAAAAGCACAGCAGTAACCAGCTATGAGATGCTACATGCACTGCGGTCCTTCCCTGAGCGAGGCCGTGTCCGCTCACCGGGAATCCCCGCCGCTCGCCAGGGCGGATGCTCGGACACCCCGCAGGGAGAAGGCGCTCAATGCCTGGGTCCCCGGCAGCCCGGGGGCGGCGGGGCCGTGTCCCGGCAGGGCAGCCCGTGCGGGGGCAGAGATGCGCTGCCCTGCGCCGTGCCCTGTGCCATGCCATGCCGTGCCATGCCGTGCCGTGCCGTGCCGTGCCCTCGGCGCGGCCCCGCGGCTCCCGGCGGCGCGGGCGGGGCGCGGCGGCCGCAGTCCCCGGCGGGAGGTTGTCATGGTTTCCCGGGTCACATGTGCGCGAGGTTCCCCCGGCGCGGGGGGAGGAGGCGCCGCCGCCGCCGCCGAGGCTGCCGGAGCCGCTGCCCCCCGCGGGCCCGCCCCCCGCCCGCTCCCACCTGCGCCGCGCCCGCCCCTTCCCGCTGCCCACGGGCGATCCGCCGGGCGCGCCTCGTCCCCCGGGCCGCCGACCCCCGGCCCCGGGCTCTCCCCCCCTTCTCCTCCTCCTCCTCCTTCTCCTCCTTCTCCTCTCCCCTTCCCCTCACCCTCCCCCTTCCTGGCCGGGCTGCGCCCCCCCGGCCGGCCCCGGCATGAGCATCTCCATCCCGGCGGGGCTGACGGAGCTGCTGCAGGGCTTCACGGTAGAGGTGCTGCGGAGCCAGCCCGGGGACCTGCTGGAGTTTGCCCTCCAGTACTTCGGGCGCCTCAAGGAGGAGGCGGCGACGTCCAAGGATGCGGCGGAGAAGGAGCCGAGCGGCCGCAGAGCGGGCACCGGCCATGACAGGGGCGCTCAGCCGCCGCGCCGGGGCCCCCCCGACGCCCGCGGGGTCAACTTCGCCGAGGAGCCCATGCAGACCGACTCCGAGAGCGGCGAGGACGAGCAGCCGCCGCCGCCGCCGCCGCCGCAGCAGTTCCCGGGTAAGGCTCCCCCGCCTCGCCGGGCCCGGGGCTGGGGGCGCGGGGCGGCTCCCGCGGCCGCCCGGGCTCAGGTGCGCGGCCGGCGGCGATGGGGGTCCCGGCCGGATGGGGGTCCCGGCCGGATGGGGGTCCCGGCGGGGATGGGGGTCCGGGCAGGGTGGGGGTCCCGGCGGTGTGGGGGTCCCGGGCCGCCCGGGGGCGGCGGAGCGCGGGCTCGGGCAGCGGCCGCACGGCGGGCACGGACCTCCCGCGCTGACGCCAGAGAGCGGGGCCCGCGGGAGCGTTCCCGTATCCCGCGGCAAACTTTAACCTCCCGGGCTTCCCCCGGTGCTCCTGGTGCTGGTGTTTGGCATACAAGTATCACCGGCTGCATCGCTTGGAGCGTGTGAGCCGGTAATAGACTAGCAAAGAGCTGCCTGTACATTTCTTTTTTATAGGAGAAAATCTGCATTCCGTAATTAGTGCAAGGGTATGTCTGCCTCAGAAAACACCTCTCATGGACATGTTGCTGTATTCATGCACTTGGTTAGGCATTTGCGTAGATGCGCTTATATGTGTTTTAGAAAGTAGAGCACAATTTAAAACATAATTTCTTCCTGAAAGCCAGAGTGAAATTTTCTGCATTTAGAAGGGCCTGTGGAACAAGTGTTGCTGTGACAGCAAAGAACATTTGCAGTATCTTTGTGGTTGAAGGTAACACCGATCTACACGAAGCTAATGACACCTTTATCTTTGTGTGGCTGACAGGTTTTATTTCGAGACTGTGTCAATCCATCTGCTGGTGTGGGTTACAGGATGGGTAGGAGCTGCCTCTGAAGTGCTTTGTCTTTGTGTCATGAGCAGGCTGACTGAAGGGTCAGTCAGTAAAGGTTAGATGGAGAAGAGGAAAGCGTCCAAGCATCTTTATCTTTTTTTTTTTTTGAGGATAGCCTGAAGTGTACCTCATCAGATCATCCAAGCAGTCATCCCCCCGAGTCGTGCTGGAGGTAGATTTACTTAGCAGAGTACAGAAGGCAGTTGTTTGCTAGTTGAATTTCAGGGCGGGTTTTTAAATGATGTGTTGTATGCGTTTCATCAGGAAATGTAGATAAACAAGTGGGCGTTTAAGAAGTGGGTAAGTTTTCAAAATGCTTCATGTTACCCCATACGACAGTCGCCATTCTTTTCATCTGTTCTTTGCTGCTATACCCACGTGTATTTAATGAGAAATTGAATCTGTCAATCAGGTTCTGCAGATTTATGAGGCAGTTATTAAACTCTAATGCTGATTATGTGAGATTAGTAGAAATTTGAAGATTTGCTGTCTTTGAAAACTGAAATGGTCGTAATGTGGAAGAAGTAAATTATTATCTTAATTCACTAACACTAGATGTGGTTTTTCAAACATTAATTATTCTAACACAAATCAATCTCATTAGTAAATGGAAAACTGGAATGTTGTATGGAGGGAAGTGCAGAAAAGTAGTTTTATTTATTAATGTATATGTTTTACACACCTGTAGCTTTACAGGGTGCTCTAAGAAGCTTTCTAAGATTTTTGAATGAATACCAGTAATCAAGATTCTTTTGACAGTCATTTTGTTGTGATTGTGAAGAGAGAAAACCATTATTGTCAATATTCTCATTAAGAGACCTGTTAGAATCTCTTAGTTTGATGAATTGATTTTCTTGTTTGACAACACCCCTTTAAAATACCACATTTTTAAGCCTAATATATTTTGAACGTTTAATTGTGTTATGGTTTGTATATTCTGTCAGTTCAAATAATTATTAATTAAAGGAAACAAAAAATGAAAATATTTATGAAGCCACATGAAGGTTAATAAGAAGTAACTCATGGTAAATGATTACTAATAATGTGCTTGTGTATGGTGTGCATTGTGCAGGAGTGTGTATTTTAAATTCAAATTTTATGTCTGCCCTGAATATATTCTTCAAAGGTAACATAACAGTGCATCCACTCAGCCTTTTCTTAATAACTGGAGGCATAAAGGCTTGTACTCAAATATTTGTCTAATGGGTTTACATACCAATTTAAAAGCATGTTTCTTCTATGATTTTGCACTCTCTTTCTAGAAGTAGTAATTCTTAAGAACTGAAGTTTGGGGGAAGTTTAAATTTTTTTTGCCTTTATCAATATTAAACTTCTTCTGTATAGCAAATTTGTCCTGTTTGCATGCTTAGGAGAGGGCAGTAAATTTGAAAAGCTGATAGGCAAATGTAAAATGAAAACCTCTGTGAGGGAGGTCAGACCTGTGGTGGTATCTTTCCTTTGCTAAAGCCATACATTTGAAATATCAAACTGACAGTATTCCTTAATTAATTCAACCAGAGCATTGTTGAGCTCTCACTGTAAATGCTCCAAACCTATTTTTTTCCCTACCACATATTTCTAAATACCTACAAGCACTGCAGTTGAACTCTGTCAGTATTAGTTTTGTCCTTGAAATGTATTTTGGAAGGTACATGAGCATTATCCTGTTTCAGAAATGATGAGCTGAGGCATAAGCTGTGTTAAAAAGAAAAAAACCCTGTACACAGGATTAAGAGTTATATCTGAACCTTGAATTAAACTCTGTTTGGGTCTCTGCTGTGTCCATTACCTCACTGCAGAAATCACATAAAGGTGAAAGCAGTTACCTTGTCTGGAGGGAGAACCTTGTTGTATTGGTATCATAGTTTGAATTGGCACCTGGAGTTAAGGTGACCTCAGAAATTACATTCTTTATGTTCAGAGCATTTAGATTATCCCCTTTGGAACACACAGTTTAATTTGGCAATGTTTTTCAGGTTTTCTGGTTGATTCGTATGTTTGATTTTCCTAAAAAAAAAATTTAATTGTACTACATGGGTGTATTGGCATTAATCAGTTACAACAACTAATTCATACTAAAAAAAAAAAATAGCAGACACTAAATTGAATAGGAAATCTGCATAAAAATGAGCCCTATTTTAGAAAATTTGTCTAACTTTTAGCAGGTCTGAAGTACATATTAAGATTTATTATACTGTGTCTGCAAAATTTGAAAATGCTCATTGGATTATTTGTTCTTTCTACAGTGACTATGCTTTTCTTTTGACATTACTACGTAATGTTGATTTGCAACTTTTTTTTGATGGGCAATAACCTATGTAACCTGTATCAGTTGTTTTAAAATATTTGCCATAGATAAAAATTTGCATTTCATCTAGCCTTAATATGAATTAGGAGTTTTTTGCAGTAGCATTGCTGTTCTTTAAACTCAAAAATTATAGTGCTGTATGTATCATTTGGCAAGACATAGCTTCTGTTTATTTTTCTTTTGTTTTGCTTTACTTCAGTTTGTTTTGGTGTCTTTCTCAGATAGTGGTGTATTTTAACAGGAAAATACTACAGCTGTCCCTCTCCTCCCCCGTGTGCTTCTGTTGGTGTGTTGGTTGCTTTGAGTTCCCTCTTTGAAAACTTGAGCTAGAAAATGCAAGTCTATATCTCAGCTTAACTCACTGATTGTGCCTAAATAAAATGAGATCACTATTTAGGTAAAACATACATCTTCTACCTTACAATGCCATTTTAAAGGCATGTCTTTATTTTAGTTTATTGCTTTAGTCTGAAGTGCTTTACAGATGTACTGTTCATAGAAATTTTGAAATAATAGGTAAATTGTAGAAACCAGAAAAAACTGTACACAACTACAATTGTGTCGTGTAGGTAATGGGTAGATTAGAGCAGTGGAAGAGGTCTGTAAGGACAAAGGAGCAATATAAAAATACATACAAGTTGTAGTTGGATATCCTTACATCAAGGACTGTATAGAAAAGCATGGGAATTTCTTATAAATGTGTATCCTCAAACCAAAATCTGCAATATGATGGATAATAGCTGAAATCACTACCATCTGATATGTACTTAGCCAACCTTAGAAATGAAGTTTTAATAATTTCTGCAGTCACTCTTTTGAAATACACAAAGAAGTAAATCACTATTTGTGTGGTTACAAGGACAAACCCAATTGGAGCCTTCCAGCCACAGACCAGTCCCTTGGGAGCGTGGCATTGTTGGAGCACTCCTTGGCAAGGCTGTGGGACAGATCTCCTTGCAATTTCCTAGGTTATGCCTGCTGTCTAACAGGGAAAAACATGTGCAAATTAAGCATTCAGGGTGGGTGTTTGGGAAGAAGATGGATTCTGTGAGGGAAAAGAATTCCAGCTGCAAGAATTCGGTGCCTTGCTGGTCCAGTGGGTCTTGGTCAGGGGTTGGCTACTGGCTGCTCTTCTCTATTAGTGTACACAGTCACAAACCCACAAAGCTTTCTATCCTGGCTGTAAATCTTTTAAAAAATGCAGATTTTTGAAATAATGGTTTCCAGTATTTTTGACTGGAGCAAACTAAAATATTTTCTTTCTACTAATGGTTATTTTTGAGAGTAAACCCTTGCAAGTTGGCAGTTGTTTGTTTGTTTTTTTAATTCCTTAATCTCACACAGGTGTTTTATTCAAGTTGGGAGGTTTGTCATCAAAAAACTTAGTTTGACAAAATTACAAGCAACTAGAAATGTGAAGTTGTAGTATGTACCATTTAGTAGCCTTTGTTGGTAGGACTATGACTCCCTTTCAGACATGTATCAACTTGTGATTGTAGATAAAAGGAATACTTTTGACACAACCATTTTAAAAAAAAAAAGTATGTTTATATTAATAATTTACTTGAAATGATAGCATCCTCCACTCAAAAAATATTTTTGCATCCCTGCTCAAAATTAAGCATGAATGAGTGGAAGTGTCTCTGCTGGCTAATATTTTGTTGAATAATTTTTTTATTATTCAACAATAAATAAAGTGTATTGAAGAGAAGCAGGAGGAAGTTCCAAAGACCTACGGACAGAAAGATAGTAGAACTATACCAAAAATATTTCAATTTGTCTTCAGCTTCTTTTTTGCTAAAGAAACAACGTGGAGATAATTTTGGCTGACTATTCAGCTTGGAAAAAGAGAACAGCATTAATTCAGGATGTATAGGAAGACATAAAATTTTGCTGGCATGGGTTTGTAGTGATTGCATTATGAATTATAAACTATAAGCAATGTCAGTACTAAAGTTTGCACAGCAATGCTCAGTTTCTTGCTTGTGTCATGTCTGTTTCAAAGGAAAACCTGCTTCCTCAGGACCTCTCTAGGAATATTGTTTCACTCGCTGGCTTCATTTCAGTTGCCCAAAGAAACCTTATAGTTTTTGTTCCCTGTGTTTACTCCTGTTTATGCATTTAAGTGAATGTAAAAAACCAATTTATTTCTCTGCTTGGTGAAGAGAATAAAGATTAATCTGTGGACATTAAGAGAGTGTGTGTTTTTTAGAAAGCCCTCCCACAGCACAATGACCTAGTGCTTGTAACCTGCACTGAGGTGCTTCATGCCTCTGTCAGAAGTTAAGCTTGATTTAATATCTGTATATCTCATGGTTTATCCCAAGTCTGTTATGCAGAAGTGTTGCATTGTGTTCTCTGGTTCTGTCCAGTTACCTCAGTCTCTGCAAAATGTCCCTAAACAGTCAAATCTCTGCAGACTTATTGGCCTTAGCTGCTCCTGTAAATCTGGAACATATGGTTTGGAAATCACACATTTAGGTCACAAGGTACAGATTAGTCAAGGTACAGGCTGCTGCTGCACTTCTGGTTTTCAGATATCAAAGATGACATCTAGATTGGGAAATTTCATTTGTTGGGACAATGATGAAAGAAGCAAGAAGGCAAGGTGGAAGGCAGGACATGGAGGAGGAAAAGGAGTCAGTGTGTGGTAAGGAAAATACAAAGGTAAAAACAAGAGGTGGGAGGAGATGCAGAGCTGAGGTAAGGGGAGAAAGACAAAAGAATAGACGGCACATGTGAGAAAGCACATGAAATTCTCCACCCTTGTTTTTCTACCCAGCTATAGCCCTGCTGTCCCAAATTTATATCCTGAATTTTCTACTGAGATTCTTTTTGGCTTATAAATACATTTCAGATGACCATAAATGTGAGCTTAACTAAAATCAGTGGTCATTGCATTGTATGGATGTGAATTTGGTCATCTGACGCTGAGAGATCTATTAAATGTTTTGACATGGTCATCTCTCTTGTTACCATATCTGGAGCTTCATAACACTTGAATTTTAATGAAAGCTTCAACTCAGGTTTTCTGTGGAGGTTCCAGATTGGTTGCAACCATTTTCTGATTTAAAAAATAATAGTAATGATCATTATGAAGAAAGTCAACAGGCACATGAGTGCAGCTGCCACCTTCATGGCTAGGAGAGCCAAGATGGTGCTGATGAAGAAGTGAAATGTTGAACAGTGCATAACAGACAGGGTGAAATGTCCCTACTTTTAATGCCTAATCACAGTAGTTATTTCATCAACTGTTATTTTAATGGAAATGCCTTAAAGTCACGCTGTAGTGTAAGTGTTACCAACCCAGGTTTGAACTCCTATTATGAGCTTCAAGTGAATGTGATTATACAGAAGTTCTGTGCTTTAAAAAGGTTAGCAATTTTTTTACAAGTGAATGAAGGAGGGAGAAGAGTTTGAGAAAAAGAGCCATTAAAAATGGCTCAGTGTTCTCTGCTTCTGGAATAGGTCTTGACATACATAAATTGGGAGAAGAGGAGGTGATTTTACCAGGGATGATACATTTATCACACAGTTTGTTTGATATTGTTGCTTGTTTTATAGATGTGGGTGCATAAAAGATGAACTCTGTGTATACGTTAATTACTGCATGCTAGATAAACCTGTCAAAAGAAATAAGCTTGTCTATAAGTAGATATCACCATAAACATCCATCAATTAGGGTGTTGTTTGAAAGTATTCTTATGAGAATTCTGGAGGAAATATACACTTTTTCCCCCTTTCTTTGGGACATTGGATGAGGATACTGGTGAGTCTAGATAGCTTTATATAGGGGTTTTATACTGAAACCCCTTATCTTTCCAGGGAACCCTTCTAGGCTAACCCTTCCACATGCTGGGTAGGAATGATCACCCATTTTCTGCATGAACAGGATGTTTTGATCATGACAAATAATAACAGACTTGGGGTTTATTTAATCTTTTTCTTTATTGAATACATTTTTTGGTCTGTAGATCAGTTTTCACCGATATTAATAAACAAGACTTTGTTGAAGAGGGTGAAATTTGCCTTTGAGTGTGCTTTGTTTTCTTTTCATTTTTTACGTTTCTAATTGACTGGCATTATTACACTTTTCCTTGTAGAAAAGCATCATGTTTGTCAGTTTGGTTTTTCATTAAAAAATATGAGGAGCTCTGTTTCAGTTTTGTGTGCACTTAGTGATAAAAATAGCAGAAGTACTCACAGAGAATTTCCATTTGCAGTTTCTAAGCAGTGTAATACACGAATCCAGATTTATATCAATGCAGCAAGTAACCCAGAAGACACACAGTTTTGGGGTTACATGAAAAAGATGATGGTAACCGAATGTCCAGTGCCTCATTCAGCATTTCCTCCACATTACAAAAATGTGGGAGGTCTGAAATGAAGGGGAATGGAAGCAGGCAAGGGTGCCTGAAGTGCATAGGAGTAAAATGCAGATTATAGGTACAAGGTATCCTCAGAATACAACAGCCATATGGCAGTCTGCCATCCTTTCCATAAACTGCATCCTTTTGGCATTGCTGCTCAGAAAAGTAATTTGTGGACCACAGATAAATAAGGAAATTATAAAGAATAGAACAATTTTAAAAAATCCAAATTTTAAGTTAATCGGCCTTGCCTTATTTTTCTGTAACACTCTGGATAATGGAAGGTAGAGTTGTAAAAAGCATGCTGTAACAACAGAAAGTGTTTTTCACTTATGTATTTGACTCTTACATTGCTTAATGAGATTTAGAAAAAAATCATCAGGGCAAGAACTTGAAGCTGAGAGCTTGAGCAGGTAAAGGCTGATAATGGGAATAGCTGTCTTACACATACAGTTTCAGTTATGTGACTGAAGTGGTTTCTGTAAAGCTGGGCTAAAAGGGACAATTAGTAATTATTATGAAGACTTCCTGAATGGAGGGTCTAGAAAATTGCTGTATAAAATAGATTTTGAAAGGAGAAGTAACATGATCTTTCCTGCTCAGTCATTCCGGATACCATCCTGCTTGTATGAAGATTTTTATAACGGTGTCAATCCCTTCTGAATCCCTGTGATGCAGATGTCAAATATGTTTTTATAAATAGTGGTCATGTTTTCATATTGTACCTTTTTAGCAGAGATGTCCACTGTAAAGCATACCAGATAGGAAGAAAATAAATCCTTTCCCAGCCCTGGAAAGAAAAGATTCCTTGCAAAGCCTCAGCGTAGGCTATAAATAAAAGATGTACAGAATTCTTGGTGTTGGGATGAATACAAGCTGGAACCAAGCATAAGCATTCAGACTGCCTTCCCAAGCACACAGGCTGAAATTCTTGGTGTGTTTTCCCATTCTGATTTTAATGATAGTTTGTAATGCTAGTGTGAAAACCAAAATTCAATGCCATGAGTTGTAAGGCATGGGTTGTAAGTGTTGCAGGATCTGTGTTAATTTGAATTTGAAAGTGACAGCTTTGCTGTGGCCTTTTTTGGGTGACCTCACATATGAATATATATTGTCCCTGCACTGATCTGGTCCTTCCAATTTATTTCCCATTATTTTTACTACTGAAATTGTTCCCTTTTAGATCCTCTCTGAAGCTGTCACACTTTTCACTGATGCTGAAGAACTCCATCTTTGGGCCAGTAATTGCCTTTGCTAAAAAATGCAGACTAATAGCACAAGTCCTTGAAATCAAGTCCTTGATCAAGAGTTTTTGTTATTTAATATCTTGAAAATGAATGTCTAAAATCTAGTAAATATGTTTAAGTATTCCTCCTGTTTTAACAATGGTTAATATGACAAAAAGTCTGTCTAGTAGAGGGCTGGAATTGTCCTGAGATTTCTTGTTCTCTTCCAAAACAATGTTTGTGATACTCACCACACCTGCAGTCATAAACAATTACAACATGTGCTATAGACATCTATCAAAATTTTTATTAAGAATTCAAACAAAATGTTTTCTACCATTGTAAACATTTTTCATCATGAATGAGTTTTGAAAGTTGCATATTCTTAATAATTGATGATATGAAGTATGGAGGGAGAGGTTTATTTTTTGTCCCCAGTTATACCTAATTTCTACTGAAATGGAGAAGTTAGGATCCGGTAGCTTTATCGATCTGCTTCTTCAGGAGTCTTTTAAGTACTGGATGCAGTCATAATTTTATTTTTAGTTCTATTTTTGGGGTTTTTATTTTTCAGTCCTGAACTCGTAGTGCTTTTTTTTCCCAGCCATTTTGTTCAATAACTTTGAGTAGTGTTCAGGCATCTTTCTCTAAAACCCATCTTATAGCTGATAATTTATCTCTCTCTACTGGTTTTTAATAGGCAGTCTAAATATGAGAAACTTTGATGTAGCCTTCACCACTACAATATTTAAGCATCTGTGAGGTAATTTAAATACAAAGTTAACAACCTGCCTTCCTTCCTGTTGCTTCAGCCTACAGGAAATATTGTTTAATGCCTAATGCACATATAAAAATTGGTTTGAAAGCAGGTAGATGGTTATTTATTCTTAGATACTACTAACTTCAATTCGTGTTAAAAAATTTATCTGCAGTATTTTTCTGCATGTCTCCCTTGCTAATCTGTCAGTTTTCCCCTTCTATTGAAATGTAGCTGCTGCTGGCAGTTGAGGTGGGAGTAGATGTAGATTAATTTCCATTATCCACCTTGCAAGAAGAAGTAATTTGTTCTTCTGGTTTTGCCTTCTTAGTATCAGGAATAAAATGGAGTCACTGATTTAAGTGCACCATAATTTGCTGTCTATCTGGAATATATTGTCATATGAACATGGCTCATCTGTAATTACTGCAGTTTATTGCCTCAAAAAAATGCAAAAAAGAAGAGGAAGAATGTCATTCTTTCTTCAAGTCCATCCTTCAGATTATTTCATTAAGCACAGATGCAGGGTTTGGGAGGTGTAGGGAGGCTGGGAAGTCTTGGGGAATCTAATCAAAAACACATTTTGAGCTTGTAAGAGAAAGCTGTGCTTTCCATGGAAGTGTGTAGGTGTTTATCCTCTTCTCCGACTTTGGTTTTGGGAATTCGAGGCATTTCTCAACAAGAACTTCTGTAAATACTGCTAGAAAGACCTGAGTTTCTTGCTACTGCCAAAATTGGATGTCACTGATCCATTTCCACCAAAGAGAGTTTTCCTGGGAAGGTTAGATGGAGCACAAAAACACAGCAGTGTGTTGCAACCTACTTCTTCCATCTCAACCTTTTTTTTTGGCTGAAGGATTTTTCTCATACACTGGACTAAAAAAATAAAAATCAAAAAACCAACAAACAGTGAAAAGAAACAAATGGTAGTAGGAGGTAGCAAAAGACAGTAAGAAAAATTTCATCTTTTGCTGCTATTAAGAGGACATCAAGTGTTTTGTTTTGCTTTGCCTTTAAGTAAAGTGTTTTCTTAAGTGTTTTGTTTATTTTGCCTCTTTTTTTCCAGTATGTGAAATTAAGAAGGTTCCTTGGTCTACTCTATATCCAGAAGCTCAGTCAGGGGCTAAGATCCATTTCCCTTGCAGTTCTGTTTGGGAGTCATGGGGGATAAATCACAGAAGTGTGTGTGATCACCCTTCTCAGTGGAAAGGAGGCAGGTTAATATTTACAATTGCAGCATGACACTCACTGTCTTCATAGCTGGAACACCAGGTAATATAAAACCATCTGGGACTGAGCTGATGTCAGGTGCATGTATAGGCCTTTCAGAAGAGGAGACAAATACTCCTGGATCCAGATCATTGTAGTCATCTTGGTGTCAGCTTGTACCTCATATTACTGAAATGTGCTTTTTCATGTTAGAAAAATGTTTTTATGTCTAACTCTGGAAGAATTCTGCCACTATAGCATGTAGATCCTTGACAGAATCAAAACTAAACATGCAAGTCAGCTTCAGAAAGACATCCTTAAATCCTACAGGTTATGGGGAGTGAGTAGTAGTGCTTCTCCCTAATAAAGCAGGCCATTTATTGCCTCTTCTAGCTTAGAGGTGACAGACCCCAGGTCCTTTTATGGGAGCTGGCCTGTGGTCCTAGCCCCCAGGAGGAGTCTGTCCCTGCAGGCACTGCTAGAGGCCCCACTGGCATGGCACAAGCAGGGCATCATTCCACTGCCATGGGGTAATTTCACCATTAACAAAATTATTTTTGTTCTTATTATGAGCCTAGAGTTTTCTGTGCTTGCTAAGATGTGTTTAGCTTCTGAGAAAGCAGTTATTATTTGTGGCTGTGGCCAGTATGTTGCCATCTGATGTCTCACTTTTGACGTCTATTGTGATGTCCTTTTCATGAGTTTCTTTTATTGTTTTGATGTTTAATTTGCTAAAGTTATTGTACGGTTGCTTGTGGAGAACTAATAAAACTGACCACACATCTCTCCTGGCATGAGCATTCTTTGTTTCTTTAAATCATAGTGTAAGTTTATCCCAGCGCTGGTTGGTTGGTCTGGTGTCCTGGTGATGTTTGTATCCCCAGTTGTCTCTGTTTATGCTGGATGTTAAGTTCTGCACCTTTCAGGCTGGTGCTGAGGCTGAGATGGGGTGAACAGAAGCAGCAGTTTGTGCTCAGGAGCTGCACTCACTGCTCCAATTCCTGCTCCTGGACAGACACAGCACGGACAGACAGACAGCAGGACAGAGCTCTCCTTTGCTTCCAGTTAGGTTTTAGCTGGCTGGGGCAGAGCAGTTCCTGGACAGGGATTTTCCTTTTCCTTGGAGCTGCCCAGCCCAGCTCTGGAGTGAGTGCCCAGCAGAGCCCCTGGAGCTCCCAGCTGGGGCTCAGCAGGGCTGGGAGAGGCTGAGCCAGCTGGGCTGCAGCCACAACAGGCACCTCCTGAGTCTGCCATCTCTTCACAACAGTGAGAGGTTTTATTATTTAATATTATTTATTTTTTATGCCTGTGAATGCTTTGCTTGTTAAATAAACAGAGTTTTTTCCACTTTTCTCCAAGGAAATATTTTCCTGAACCAGTAGGTGGAAGGGCTTGAATCTGCTTTCTGGAGGAACCCCTTTTGGAATTTCCTCCCAAATTTGCCCTAAACCAAGTTCAGTTCAGCTGGGGTGAAAACAATCCAGCTTGGTGGCCTGAAGGAGGCAGTGGGTACATGGCATGGAGTTGTATTGTACCCTTGCAATGCAACTCAGTGGATTCCAAAAGGTGCACTGCAGTGTGCAGGGAGCACCTGAGTGTCTGGTTCAGAGACATCTAATACTGATATTGAGAATGTCTAGTACTGATCAGCTGGCAGGCCAAGACTGAATTTATGTGACCTGTCCTTCATGACCGGTACTAGTTTGGTATCAGCTTCTGTTTTTCACATATTATTAGAAAGTTCTTTCTTTTGAGGCTTTTCTCATTGTAAAATTCATTGGAAAATGGTAGAGCAAGTTCAGTTTTTTCTTTTGTTAAGGAATTTGTGTATCGCTTGAACCCATGAACTTGCCCTTGCTTGCTTCCCAGTGTTTGAATGACTTCTGCTGAAACCAATTTAAAATTGACAGGGGAGGTTCTGTGGAACAACACTCCTTCTTTCTAAATATCAAGAATAGAAATGTAATTGCTGTGATACTTGGAGAGAACAGTTACCTGTGACTGATGCTTGGAAAGTAACAGGAGCCTGGTTATTGCTGGAAATACTTAGATGTATTGCTTAGATGTTTTTGTTTTGTTTTCATTTGGAAAATGTACAAAGGTCAGAGCATAAACACATGTGCTGCTTTTAAAACCTAAAGACTGAGCCAATAAGATGTACACATTTATTCTGGAAACCCTTTAGATTTATTCTGGAAACTTTAGATTTACTTCTGGCTAGGAACTGACATTGTTTAACTTGTGCTCTGCATTCCAAGACAAAACAGTTTATAGAGCTGTAGAACTACTTTTTTTTTTCCAGATGAAGGGATGAATTTAGCTTTCCTTTTAGCAAGAGCCTTTAATGCAGTACATTTTAGGTATAATTTTTTCCCCTCTAAAACTAGCCTCCTGCCTTTCTTGCACAAATTGTGGGTTAGAGATTGAGCAGTTGCCAGGTTTTCTAAGGAAAACCTTTCTCCCTGTGTTGTTATTGTTTGATATGGGATTCTGTGTTCCTAGAGTGAGGATCAGGTGCATATAACTGATTGAGCTTAAGGGAGTGGAAAGGAGATTGAAGTTTTGTAGTCTGTTGTTGGAAAGTTACACAAATTCCAGTGAGAATGTGAGGTGGAACTTGGCACTGGATACAAAACTGTCACTCTTTTCCTGTTTGAATCAAAAGCAATTTTAATCATACTTCTCAGTTTTAAAAAAGTTTTTTGGTGATCAGTGGTTTTGATAGCTAAGATAATACATATTGCTTTTATTTGATTGCATTTTCTGTTGTCAGATCCCACATATTTTATGGAAGTAATTTGATTTCTAAGTAACTTCTTATTTTAAAAGCAAAAAGGAGAGCTTTGAACTGGAGGTGTGAAACAAATGCAAGAGACATGTTTATCAGAATTACTGACATGTCTGTAAAACCGGATAGTGATAATCTAGAATACTTAATTTTAAGGTCATGATACAGAAACACCTGCCTATAAAACTATATGCTACAGGAAATACATACTTGTCTGTTTTTAATAGACTGGCCTGATGAAGCCCTTGTAGTCCCATCAAATTAGTGATGAAAACATTTTTTAAATTATTATATAGGCTGTAGTATAGTAACTGAGGATAACTTCCCATATCATACCTGTCATAAGTGGTACTTAAAAATGGTGGGAAAAAATTATTTTAATACTCTGTGGGTCTGGATGAAATCCACAAGACAAAGGAATTTGGACTGAAGGCTGGGTTTTTGTCTATTCTAATCTCATCCCTTGATAACTATCCTTTAAGGAAGAAGAATGATCCACAAATTTAAAATAGACCTCTGAGAGTTAAGGCAAATTAGGTTAAATGCTCGTGTGTGTCACAGTCTTGCTGTGTGCCTTTGAGTGGTTTGCACTAGTGGCTGTGAATTGGCAAAATGGAATATTTGCCATTTCCAGCCTGCTGGGATCTTGTGGCAGGATGTGTGTGAAGGATTGTGAAGGGCTCTTGTGTCATTGTTTGCCTACAATATTTTAAAAATTTCTTAGAGTATCTTAGAATCCAGGGCTCAGTTGATGTTAGAATTTAAGAAATTTTTATCTGATACATCATTTTTTTCTGGCCAAATATAGAAAATGATGGGTTTATCTTTCATTGAAAGGTGCAGGAATACCTCAGCAATCAGCAAAGCCTTTTAACAGAGGAGACCTCTATGGCTTGTTTAGGCTACAAAGATTGCCCTTAAAAGTGTAATAAACCTGAGAATGCATTTCTTGGTATTCCTAGCTCATTTTGTCATTTACCAAGTTGTTTTTACAAAAGATGCTTGTGGCTGTTAGCATGGGCTCCTGCCAGGTGACTATTACAGAATCCTGCCTTCAGCCATGTGCTCTTCAGGTCACACTTAACATAAAGGTCATGCATTGACTCTGCCTGTAAAAGGTGAATAAATTTTGAGTCTTAAGTTTCTATCTTTTCTTAAAAAAAAAGTTGTCTGTTTTTGTGACTTCATGGGTTTTTGAAAAAATTCACTACTAGGACAAAAAGTGTTTATCTGGTTTTTTCTTGCCCAAAATAATCTCCTCATCTTCTCTTGTAGTAACCTAATGTGAATGCTGGGAATGTAACTGAAAAACAATATTTATCCTGATTTATGAAATGAATGTCCTTTAATTTCAGAAACTTCCTAAAGCAGTCTGTGTGGGTTTTGTTTGGTTTTGTTTTTTCTTTCTTTGAGAAAGCAAGACAGAAATGTTATAAAATTCGAATTTCATTTACAAAAATGGATTGGGTTTTTTTTCTGCTGTGGGTTTAATGTAAAGCATGCATCTTCCAGTAAGGTGAAGAAGAAACTCCAGTGTATCTTCGTGGATACTTGAATATCCAGATCACTGGGCCAGTCTGCTTTTCAGCATGCTTGTTTGCACATTGTCTTGGCTCCAAGAGAAGAATTTTTAGTGCATGTCCTTGGATAATATGGCATAGCCTGGAAAGTAGGGCATTTTTTTTTTCCAGAGGTGTGGGTTGCTAGTCTGCCATGTACCAGTCAGGCAGTGTTTTGTTTTCCTTTTTTAATGCACTCTGGACATTTTCTGTTTACCTGATCTAAAAGAATTTCTTGAAAGGCAGTGTAGGTTGTGGGAAGCCTATCAGGACAAGTAGCACTTTATTCTGTGTATGACAAAGCATTTCTGCCATTTCCCAAAGCAGAGAGTCTGAGCAATATTCCAGATTATCTGCATCTGCTAGTCTGCCTTTATTCTGGCTCTGTATATTCCAAGTACCCAAATCTTGGATCATATTCCCAGGTAGGTAAGTGTAAATAGACAATGTGGAAGTGTGTGTTGAACTTCTTGGATGGGTCTGCAAGAAAGGAGTCTTTGGGTCATAACCCATGACATTTGCTGTGGTTGGCTGTAGCTGTATTTCAGGTGATGGTGTCATGATCACAAGTAATTTTGCTATGGAATCTGAAGCGAAAGCATAGTAGGTTTTTTGTTGGGTCTTTTTTGTTGTTGTTTTGGTTTTTGTTTGTTTGGTTTTTTGTTGTTTTTTAAGCCCTCTGTTGGAAGACCATTATTTTATGCCAAGAATTATTTCGTTGCCTGTTGACTAATCAGCCTATTGGAGAGTTTTGCTATCAAGAGTCATGGAAAGTTGGCCCCTGCTAGGAATCTCACAGATAGTTACTGAGGGAAGTCAGGACAATGTTCTCAAGCGTCCCTAGCCAGGGAAAGAACAAAATGGGTGTAAAAGTGACTGTGATGCTGAAGTTTGCTTACAAGAGATGCAACTTTTCAAGTGCTGCCGAAACTATTGAGCAAAATGGAGAAGTGCTGAAAAATCCACTACTTGCCATTATTAGACATTTCTGAATGTGATCCACAAGTAATGGAGCTGAAAGACATAATGGGATTTAGTTTACATTGTGGAGTGCCTATAACATTACTGCAGTATCAAGAAAAGACATTATAGAAGGTACATCTTTGTATCTGTGCTTTGACTGGCCCTTTTCCCAGGGAGTGTTGCTCAGGTGCTGCCAGTAATCTCTGTTTCACATTAACACAACAGAAGGTACTGAAATAAATTGGTGTCTGCAGTTTCCTTTGCGACTCCTTGGCTCACTTGCATGAGTCAGTTTAGTCTCAGTCAGTTTATTTATTATATGGACAGAAAAGGCATGTCCCATTAATCTGTCCATAAGGTCTGTTCAGATGTGGGATCTCTTTGACCTCTCCATTCTCTTGAAAAAATGAGTTATTTGCCCTCAAAGAGTTCATAATTGAGGCACAGGTAGGAGGCAGTTTGAGAATAAAGACTAGATACATAAAGGGGCTCAAGAGGCAATATTTGGCATCATTATGCACAAATTACACCTTTGGGGCACAAAAATCTCACCAAGTCAGAGTGTAGTCCTGGAATGTTCTGGGGATGTTCTGTATTGTTACTATGAGAGAGAAAAGGTCTGATATGAGTGTAGGCCTGGAAAAATATGCTAAATGAAGGCATTACACCATAAATGTACTATGGTAGGTGCTGTTTGCCTCTTGGCACTGGGACAGTCACATGCAGCAGCTTGGGTCTGTGTTTGATTATGGTCATATAAATGTCAGTATCATGAGACAGCAAAAGTATCATGATTGAGTAGGAGACAGAAACTGGGCTGTGCAACATTTTGTGCTGTGAATTGAAACATGTTCTGCATGCCTGCCTTTGCTAGAAGAGAGGGAGTGACAACAGGGTAACAGGTTTGAAAACAGAGGGCTAAACATTTGAGGGGGAATTTCAGGATCAGGATGGTGTGACCATGGAGATGAGTGAGGCCCATGCTCTGTTTGCTCTTTGGTCAGTTGCCACCCATCACAATGGGTCCTCACAAGGGAATGGGTCTGAGTCCTGCCTGATCTCTTGGAAAGTAGCTATCCCTGATTGTCACCATTCTTTACCTGCCCAGTTCAGGGGAGAACAACTCCCTGCTGTTCAGTTTGGTGGTGCCATTTGTAAGATCCTCAGTTCATTGCTGACAACATGATATGTCAATGTGGTGCTCCTTTGTGTCATTCTCTGTCAATAGAGAGAACAAGAATTTGCTTTATTTTAAGTCACAGCTCGCTGTTGATGGATTTTTCTTGTTATTTACAGTCCTTCAGTTGCTCTGGGAGGTCTCACATGTCTTCAGCAGCAGCTGATTGCATTGCTGCTGGAGCAATGTCAACAGGCCAACATGCAGCTAACTCAAAAATTAAGCCTGTGAAGATTTGTGGAGTCACTTAGGTATCACTGTCACCAGGGATTTTTGGTGAATTTCTCTAAGCCCTTCCATGGCTCATGCAGACATTCATTAAAGTCAACTTGAACCACACCTGGGGTCTCCATAATTAGAGATCATCAGTGGTCTTGTGGATGTGAATGGTGGTTCTGACTGTTGGAAAGGGAGGGAGATGCTTGTATTATTCAAGCTGAATCTGCATCTCACCTTCTCCTTGGACTCCTGTTGTCCCACACGTGTGCAGGGGTAGATGAGAGCAGATGCTGCCATGGTATCCAAGGTATCCACGGCCTGTGTTGAAGTGAGTGCAGCTGCCAACACCAGCTGTGCTTCATTCACTTGCCCTGAGAGCTCTAAAGGCCAGATCACAGAGGGTGCTTTGACCAGCAGCTTCACTGCAGTAATTGTTGCAGTAATACTGCATGTACATGGAAAGGGAACAGTGAAATATTTTGGATTTTGTCCTTTCTCTTCCCTCCTCTCTCTTCTGCCTTTGACTCAAACTCTCAGATCTCTACACTAGTTTTTTGTAGCCCAGGTCCATAGCCTTAGAGTACAGGTATTAGCTAGAAACAGAAAATATCCCAAACCTGTTCTCAGAAGCCACAGTCAGACCTGTGGGATCTGAGCTTGAGGAAGGTGTCAGCCACCAAGTTAAGTGACTTCAGTTGGTGTGTTCCTAGCTGGTGTGAGGATACTGGTACTTGCATGTTTTGTTATTTCACTAACTGCTTTGGTTGGCTGCCAGACATGGACAGTTTGTCTAACATGGGAATTTTGTTATTTGTAGTCTACGGAACATCTGACTAGGAAATGGGTGGTAGGCTCTGCCTGTGCACTGTTAGGTGTTTTGTTAGTCAGCATGCTGGATTCAAGGAGGCACTATTCTGCCATCAGTATCACCCACAAGCTTCTTCTACGTGGTAGGAGTGAGGAGGACAAGATATTTCTTAAGAGCTTCTCTTTTTGGCCGTGGCTTTTCTACCTGATGCTTATATTGATTTTGTTTGGTTAGGGTTTTTTTTTCATTTTTTTTTTCTGAAACAGCCATTCTTCTCATTATATTAAAGCAATAATACTTGGGGTTTGGGCTTTAAAATTTTTTTTTCTTTACAGTCACTGTGCTTTCTGATGAGGTACATCTCTCTCTCAGCCTGTCTCTAAAACCAAATGTGAAAAATGTGCTTTGCCTCATTATTTGAAAGCTATCAGAATGGTCTATTTTAGAATTGAATAGCTGAGAATTCGTTATCATGAATGCAAGAGAAACTCCCTTTAAGTATGTAATGTTCTTAAAATATGCAAACTTTAAAATATGCATCAAATCCAAAATCTTACATTTCACCAGGAAGTGAATAAGCAGGCAATGCAGATTGCAGATTATACATATTCATGTACTTCTTCATCAAGGTATTTTGTACCACACATTTCTGCCAAGGCAGTCCTAGGAACCAAGCAAAGTCTTTGTATAAAATCTTTGCTTTGGAAAGTTTTAGTGGTATTTGCCCATGTAGGATTTGTTGTAATAACCTGATAGCAAAGTGATGAAAACATGAGAAATAGTAGGAAAACCTGAGTCTCAAAAGCTTTGAGGCTTTAGATTAAACATGGGTTGTATGAATGTGTATGGGAGAATGCAGTTATGTTCACCATTGTCAAATGATATAAAATAGATGAGATAATTATAAACTCTACACAAAAGTGCACTCCTTCAGAGAAGAATACTGACATCTTCTCCAGCCCACTTCCACCAGTGAGATTGCAATGTTATTCCTTTGTAATAAATATATCTTGTCAAGAGACAAAGACAGGCCAAAATTTTGTAAGAAATAAACCAATCAAACAAACCAACCCTCCCCCCAAGAAGGGACCTAAAGCACTGTTATGTAATGGCTAAGAGAAGGAAATCAGGAGAACAAGTCATTAATGTAAAATCTTCAGTGCTGTAGTTTTGAGTTTGACAGAAATATTGCTTCAAGAATAGGTACAGATGTTTTTATTTCATGAGATGGTGAACCTGAAGCAATTATGCCAGTTTGATCCTTTACAGGATCCCAGCTGATCGGGGCATTGCTGGTAGAGCTTTGGCAGAATTACCAGTTTTTCTTGTGTTCTGATAGGGAGCATGCATACATTAGTATGTACTCTTCAGGCAGCAAAATTAGAAAGCAGAAAAGAACATGAAATGGATCTAAATGCCTGTGCAGCAGTGTTAGAAAGCAAATAACCACAACATTCTTAAAATATCTTGTGAAATTTCAAGTGAGAAGAAGCCATTTAGAGATGGTAAGAAGGTAAGTGTTACTGACGTTTTGTGTCAGATTGCTTGGTAGCAATTGTAAGCTGTGCTCTGCCTGTAGCAGATATCCCTGGGAGATGGTAATACACTAGCAAAGCAGGATGTTACTGCTAGTGATGCTGGGTGTAGTGATCATGTTAAAAAAAAGCCCAACCTAACAAACAAAAAAAGCCCAACCCACTCTGCTAGGGCAGAAATAAAAACAGAATCTCTAGGTGGTGACCTCTGCTGAAGCAGGACTGCAGGTCTCAGGTCTTGGCCCTGTGGGAAGGACTGGGGCTTTGTACCCAGGGCATGGCCCAGGAAGGCTGACCTCCCTCATGCATTTATTCCATTGGTACTTTTAGGCTCAGTTTTCCTTTCAAAGGGTGTGAAAAATGCCAATCACTTGTTTTTAAAATTTTAAAATTTTAATAGTAATAAAATGGTTATAAAAATAGTAATACAATTCGAGTAATAATAATTTGGACAGTTTGGATTAGGACAATATGAGACAATGAAGACAAAGAGTTATGGACATCCGGGTACCTTTTTCTGGGCAGCATAAACCTGAAAAAGGACAGAGGATTAACCCTTAAAAGCAATAGCCTGTTGCATATTCATATGCTTCATACCTGATGCATAAATTCCATTCAAACACAGGATTCTGTCTGGTCAGTGCCACCTTCTTCCTCTTAATCCTGATGGTGTCTTCATGGCTGAGCGAGGTGGGAAGAAGTTCATTTCTCCTGATAATGGGGCAATAAATTCTCTTTCTCTGAAAGATTCAGGTGTCCTGTGGCTGCTATCTCGCTGTGAGTCCTTTAGGAAAAAAGGTATCTTACATAGCATGGTTTCTATTTTAACATTTTTTATAACCTAAAACTATATTTAACACACTACTTAAGAGAATTAATACAGCATAACTTTCTAACCCAACACATATAATATTCATTTCAATATTTGTGAAAAGCCAATAATAAAATACACATTTTTCACAAAAGGTGTTGTCTCTGACACTACTGCTTTTCATCATACATCCTGAGTAATCCAGGGCTGAGATTCAAATCCAAACCAAGATTTCCACACATGTACACATCTTCTGCTTCTGTGGAGACAAATTCTAACACAAATTAACTTTTTTACCCTGTAGTATTACAGAAGATTAGAAATATTTCTGTAAATTTTATATATTTATTTCCTCTTATCTAGATCACTGATTACTTTTAATCAGGTAATGACCAAGTGTACTGGTCACAAGCAATAAGGACGATGCATTTCTAAGGGCAAACATGCTAAGTACAGGATACATATTTAAAATGGAAAAACTCATCAACATCTTCACTTTGTTTCTTTAACATGGGACATTAATCTGAAAGAATAGATGTAAAAATTAAGAAGAAAAAAAAAGCCTAAAATCTTGATCAAGCTGTTTGGGTGGGAAAAGATCAGCATTTGATTCCCAATAATGAGCTGTGACAGCCCATTTCACTGTGTTGGGTCATTGGTCTAACATATCAGGCAGCCATTTAATTTTTTTATTTTCAGTGTTTGTAATTACATACAGCATCAATTATTCATAAGAGATGAAATCTCTGTAACTGATGTAAGTAGGAGAGACTTATTTACATCACTTTCAAGGTTCTGTGTTCTGACAGGTTAAGTAAACAATTTGTGGAGTGACTCCAGGCAGAGTTGGTTTCACTGGGCCCAGCCTCACTGCCCTGTGCAGGCACACACAGCCCAGGGGATCAGCAGGAGGAGGCAGAGACCTGCACACCCCTGCAGGGCTGTGATCCTGTGTCCTGGGATGGCTGCTGTGCCTGGGTGCTGCAATGGAGGGACAGGGCTCCTTGGGAAGGCCAGGCAGGAGAGATGAGGGGAGGGGGCTGCCCTCGTGCCATGACCAGCTGGAGGGCATGGGGCAGAGTCTGGGGGAAGAGGAGAGAGCCTGTGGGTCAGGATTGAAGGGAGGGCAGGGACAGGGGACATTGCAGTGGGGCCTGCCACAGCTGCCAGGCCAGGAAGCACAGGAGGTCCTCTGTGGGTGCTCTCACATTGAGAACTCCTGGTGTCCATGGGGAACTTCATCCACCCCAACATCTGCTGGAAGGACAGCACAACAGAGCATAAGCAATCCAGGAGATGCCTGGAATGCCTTGGTGGTAACTCCTCCAAGGGACAGGGGAGCCAGCAAGGATGGGTTCTGTGCTGGACTTTGTTCTCACCAACAGCAGGATCTGGTGGGGAATGTGGATCTCCAGGGCAGCCTGGGCTGCAGTGACCATGAAGTGGTGGAGTTTGAGGTCCTCAGGATGGTAATCTGGGTGCACAGCAAGCTCAATACCCTGGGCCTCAGCAGAGCAGATTTTGGCCTGTTTGGGGATTTTCTTGATAGAATGCCATGGGAGAAAGCCCTGGAGGGAAGAGAAGCCTGAGAAAGGTGGTTAATATTCAAGAATTACCTCTTCCAAGCTGAGGAGTGATGCATCCTAATAAAGTGGAAATCAGGTAAAAACGCGAGGAGGCTTCTATAGATGAACAAAGAGCTCCTGGACAAACTCAAACACAAAAAAGAAGCCTACAGCAGATGGAAGCAAGGACAGATAGCCTGAGGAGAAAACAGAGAGATTGTCTGAGCAGCCAGGAGTCAGGTTAGGAAAGCTAAAGCCCTGAAAGAAGTCAGTCTGATTAGAGATATCAAGGGCAGCAAGGAAAGCTTCTATAGATATGTTTGTGATAAAAGTAAGACCAGGGAAAATGTGGACCTTCGACACAAGGAAATGGGAAACCTGATTATCTGCATATGGAGAAGGACAAGGTACATAACAATTTTATTGCTTCAGTCTTTGCTGAAAATGCTCCAGCCGCAGCACCCAAGTTGCAGAAGACTTCAAGTCCCAGGAGGGACTGGGAGAATGAAGAACCACCCACTGGAGGTCAGGTTCAGTATATTCTGAGGAACCTGAATGTGCACAGGTTAATGGGACCTGATGAGAAGCATCCATGGACTCCAAGGGAACTGTCCAAGGAATTGGCTGGGCCACTATCCATTGAATTTGAGAAGTCATGGCAGTCAGTGAAGTTTCACTGACTGGAAAAAGGAAAACATAAGCTCTAAAAATGGGGAAAAAAGGAAAACCTGGGGAACTGCAGGCTAGTCAGTTGTATCTCAGTAGATACATACAGTGAGATACTCTGGTTTCTGTGTATTTTAATCCTTTTATAGATGTATTGATGTCTGCAAAGACAGCAATAATTATGTATGTATTTGTTTTGGTACAGATGGTTTTAAAATCTCTAAATGTCATTTTTAATTAAAAAATAAGTAAATTTTAAGGCATCCCATGAGATGAAGCCATTTTTTCTTGCCAACATCTACTTTTCTTGCAACAGCCAAATTATCCACTCTCTCTTTTTCTCCCAGTAGCACATAAATGCTAGCAGTATAGTGTTGTTTCTCCCTCATCTCTGGCTTCTCAGTCAGTCTGCAGGATTCACTGAAAGCCTGTGATACCTTCATGCCTCACTGCCTGCATTCTGCTCTGTATGGGAATGCACCTGTCTGTGTGCACTCTGTCTCCCTGGCTGCAGAGCAGACTCAGCTCCTTGGGGAGCCCTTTCTTCCTAAAGTGTGTGCTTGCAATGCCTTCCAGCAGCACACCTCTCTTTGGGTGGAGCCAGGTCCCTCTGTGTGCAGATCCTGCCCTTTTAGGAACTGTGGGAATTCTTCACTGAGGTTAGTCAGAGTTTTGGAGTGGGCTTCAGACATTGTTGAGATGTTAAGATTTGTACATTGGGAAATTTGGTGTCAGTGTTGCTGTCTAATCTGTCAGGTTCTTGGCTGACTGGTACATACAGGAAGCACTTGTGGCTGTGATTTAACTTTTTCTCTTTGTGTTAAGGCCAAACCTATGTGCTGCTGTTCTTCCATTTTGCTTTTAATAATTTTAAAAAATCCTCTTCTGAGACTGACTTATTTGGTGAGGGAAATAATAAAACATAACTCATGTATTTCATCATTGAACTATTACCATTGCTGTTAAATTTTCAGAAATTGAAATACAAATATTTTGAAAGGTGTGCTCTAACTCCTGTACTGCCAGGACTGTTTGTCTTCCAGATAATAGCTGTGTATTTGCTGTGCTCATCCCTTCTTCTCTTGCCTCACAGCTGTCATAGCCTTTCACAGAGAAAAGACAAGAACCATTCTCCATAGACCTGGCAACCCTTTGTCAGTCATTTCTTCAAACTGTCAGTGAGTTTGTCATGCTTCCCTTGAGATTTTGTGAGGTCTTACATTTGTGAAGGTGCATTAACATAACTATTGTCTTGTGTTGGTCTCAGCCTCTGAAACAATCATTCTACCTGGATTAATCCTGAACTAAAATGAAAGTTTCCTGTGATGGAGGGAGATTAGAAGGGCTCCAAATTACTGTTATTATCCATGGTGTCCCAGCCTATCACTGGGTAATGTGGAGTTAACTCTACTCCATTTGGGACATAAAAACATGAATCTGACTAAAGCATGTATTTTAGAGAGGCATTCATTTAGATTTGATTTGCCTTTGTTCAGATTAGGTCATTCTAATTAATCATTTGTTTGTGAAAGAAGACAAGTGAATATAAGTTAGTGTAATATTGCAATAAGGATAATTCAAAATTTCCTGAAAGTTGAGACCTTTGAGAAATAGGTAAGCTTGGAACTGAAAAGGTGGAACATATACTGCCTATGATCCTCATCAGTGAAAAATTAGCCTGGGATTTTGATGTATATGATGAAAAGACCATAGGTAAATCAAGAATAACTCTACTGAAAACAGTAGAGTTAAATGGAATAAAATCAGAGAGTGTGTTGAGAGCAGGTTCTCAGCTTGTTGTTCAAATTTGGGCTAGGTTTGACTCACTCACCTCAGTGGTGTCCTTGAGAGCTTTAACACAGTTTTGCCCTCAAAATAATAGAAAAAAATGAATTGATATGTCACTTGTTTCCTAAGCTCACCTGGGGCATTTGCACTTTCCACTCAAGGAAGACACATTATGGTGTGGATGTTTGTCTATCCATTAAGCTACATTAGCAGTATTCCTGCTTTATAAGTAAGGATGGGGTCTGGGGGGCTATGGGGTACTAAATTGAAGATTTTAAACATGTAATAGCTTAGTTTAATTTTTGAGGAGTTTTTTATTTATTTGTTTTTCTTTTTTTTTAAAGGGGATTTAGTCCTTTGCCATATGAAGAAATTGCAGTTTCTAATTCAAAGTGAGGCTTGTGGAAAGTGTTCTAATTTTTACTGACACTGAAGATTAATCACTAATCCCCTGCTAGCCTTTGTCACTGTGAGCAGGCATTTTGGCTTTGTGTGTTTTTCTCCAAAAGAGCATCACCTTGAGTTGCTGTAAGTGTGGCAGGGGAGTGAGCAGTGTCCTGCTGTCCCCCAGGGCAGCTGCAGGGAGTGGGGTGTGCTCACCCTGGTTTGGGGTTCCCTGCTCTCTGCAGCACACCTGGGGATGTGCCTTTGCTGTGGTTTGCAGAGCTGCAGGAAGCACCAGGTTACAGCTCTGGCTGTCAGAGAGTGCTCAGGCGTGTCCTTACCAGCCCCTGATAGGCACAGCCTCTTCTTGAATCCCAGGCTTACAGTACCCGACTTCTTAGGAAAGCTGCACATCTAATGTCTGTGATGCCTTTAGCTTTTTATTCCAGGTGACATGAATGGCACAAGAATCTCTGGCAGTTTCTGAAGCAAAACCATTTAAATAGTGAGTTTGCAAAAAGAGACAGCTCAGGCCATCAGAACAGGTTAGCCATCTAGAGGATGCCCAGTTAGGATCCTGTCACAGCATTATCTTAGTCTTGATTCTCTACAAACTACCCCACAGACTCCAATTTCCTCATCTACTTACAAAGTTATGCTGCTCTTGATAATTTACCAATTATTTATATTTACTTGCTTGATCTGTATTGCCAAAATATTTCGGAAGCTGTACTTCATTTCAGTTGCTAACAAGTGACAGATTGTGGAATTCTCTCTTATGTAGTGCTAAGAATCAAACTACTGGAACATGTCATGTAGGTTTGTGCACTTTCAAATGGTAATTTAATCAAAACTTATCAGGATACAGGCCTCTGTTATTTCTCTCTCATACACACTCACCCCACGCCCTGATAATTTTCTGCTGTGAAGTTTGTAATAGATTTTGGTTGAAACAAAGTAGAACATGAAGAGTCACATTCAATAATGAAGTGACGTCATGCTTATAAGCAAGAATCTCTGTGTACAGCTATACATTATTTGTTGTGATGCAGCACTCTTTCTGATACTGTAAAAAATATTAAATGTCACTGGACATATTCTGAATTTACCTGTATGTCTGTATATGCCTTTTATTGGGAAAAATGCTGCCTTTTGCAAGGGTGAGGTTTTGCAATCCATGAGTTTTGTTCCTTCTGTATTTGCACAGGTTAGTGAGGATGTGTGTGGCACTCGAGTTACTGAGTTGTTTTTCTAGCAAGTTGTTTGAATTGAATCGTTTTGAACAACCAGCCCTCAGCATGATGTGACTATAACCTTTAGGAATAAGTGTATTTTTGCTGTGGAGCTGCCTTCAGTAGCCACGTGGGCATTGCCTCATTCCCTTCCCACGTTTGCTCCTGCAGGAACTCCAGAGCTGTGAGCTGCCTGTGTCAGCCCTGCTGCATCTGGCCCGGTGTCTGGGATGGGGCAGCCCTCCCTCGAGGCTGCCTGGGCTTCCCATTGTGGGGAGCAGCCCTGGGAGCCTGCAGAGCCCAGAGCCAGCTGCTCTCTGCTGTGCCTGCTCTGAGTCCCGAGAGCCTCTGTGTGCCCATGGCTGAGAGGGGAGCAGAGTGTTGGGAAGCAGCTGGAGCAGCAGCAGGGTGGAAATCACAATGCTGAGCACCACTTCTGTGTGTGTGTGTGTAGCTCAGGGCTTGCACCTGTGGATTTGAGTACAGTGTTCCTGCGTCCTGTGAGTGGAATTTCAAAGCTGCCCTCATAATTCAGCCTGGATGCCAAGACTGCCTCCTGGCATCCCTGTCTCTCTGGGTGCCACTTCCACCTGAGCTGTGTGAGTCAGGACAGTCATCTCAGTCCAAACCTGAGAGTCAGCCCGGCTCAGATCTCAGTAAGGATGGGGCTAAAAATAGATACCCAGGGAAGGTGGTAATCACAGGCAGAATAAATAGTGTTTCTTCCCTGGGAATCTCTCTGCTCTTCCTGATGCTGTGTGGCTCCAGGAGGAGCATTTAATATCCCTCATTGAATATTTCTGCCATTGATTTGTCCATTTGTTTCTGAGACAAGAATTTCCACTTCTGACATGTTTGAAAGATAATTTAGTATTTGTTTTATGCCTCAAGAAAAATGCATTTTCGACTTTCTTTTGCCCTCCTTAACTATGCTTGCTCTGCCAGACATGACCTGGTTGACCACTCATCTACTTTGTACTGAAAACACCTAAATTCCTGTAGGGCTGATTATTATCTGAGACTTTCTTGTATGCTAATGCTTCCACCTTTCTGGACAACAGAAGTATATTGTGATTTGCTACCAGAAAAATAGAGAGTAGTTCAACTTGCTCCATAGCAAAGAACTATGGGCCCTGTTTTTAAATCTCCCAGTAACACATTTGGATGACCTCCATGAAATCCCAGTCTGGGCAGGAAGGCTTTGTGTGGTTGCTGCTGAAACACTGATTATTCACATTAGCTCAAAAATAATTGCTGATCAAGGTTCTGACATTCTTGCTATTTTTTTTTTCTAACAGTAAATAATTTGTAAAATCTGTTGCACAATAAACTAAGCTTCTTGTAGCCAAATAAAAGAGTGAATTTAGAATTATGTAGCTGAAAAAGAACCTTTTTCTTTGATAATCCCAGTAACTTGTTTCAAATTATCTTAGTTTTGTGCTACATGTTCCTTTTTTTTTTTTTTTGATGTACTGAGGTAGCTGTCTAGAGGAGTTAAATCTTCATATCTACAGATTATGTACAGAGCTGACAGCCAAAGCCCTCCCTGAGTTTGGGGAAAGCTTCTGAATGGGAGCAAAACATTATTTTATGCTTTCTTGTTAGAAATATGTCAGATTCCAATTTTTTTTTAATATGAACACATCTGCTGAGACCTGCTGCAAATTTTCTTGCTTGAGGAAACAACTCAGCTGTCTGAAGGTGACAGTCATGACTGATGTCCTGAAATGAATTTGGCCCAGAACAGTAGTGACAAAATAAACAGTTCTGAGGAATCAAGCAGCCCCCATATTACAAAACAGCAGTTGCATAAAATATGCTGTCTGTTTTGATAAAAATGTGTCTACATTTTTTGTCTTTTTATTTAAAGAAAAATTATTCAGGGGCATTAGAATTCATGTTTCAGAATAACTTTGCTGATTATGTTACTCTTGTGCTTGCCTATATATGTGTTTGGGGGTTGTAACAGCTTATTAACCAAATAATAACCTTATTATTTCCTTCCTTGTGACTAGCACTCCAAACCTCTGTAGTTGGGTTTCCCAGTGTGTTTTTTTGCCACTTGGACCTGTCACTGCTGTATGTACTTGTGCAAACCATCTGTGGCTGTGGTTCAGAAATTGTAGCTTTGCTCTGGTTTTTTGTCCCCAAAGGAATAAGAAGTCAGTTTGCATCTCTGGCTGTTGTTACTGTCTCTTCTTTTTTCTCAGCAATTTTTATCTTTTGGCTTAGGTGTTCAAGACATGATGCATAATTCCCATGTAAAATTCAGTGGGTTAAAATAAAAAGGTTAATATTTTTCATTTTTCAGTTCTGTGTAAACATGAAGCACAGTTTTTAAGGTTGAATATTAATAAGCACTGTAAGGGCATACATTTTTAATGTGGCTGCTGCCCACATTTGAAATTAGGTCATTCGGATTTTCTTCTTGCTCTTTATTCCAGCAGTTAATATATCACATGAAAGTAGAGTTCAAGACCAGTGGTTTTTACTAATTAGAAGTCTGAAGGTTGTATTTGGAAGGCAAAACATAAAACTATTTATCTATTTTATCTCTAGTAACTCTTGAAGGAGCTGGTAAACCTAGAAATGAAATGGAGGCAAAGCCATGTGTTAAGTTGTGTTTTGCAGTCTCTCCCAGTTGGAAACAAGACAGGAGCCTGATTGCAAATGTTTGCAGCATGCAGTTGGAGATGTGCCAGGATGGCACTATAAAACATTTGCACTGGGGTTCTGGTGGGAGTTGGCATTGTTATTGACTTACCTAAGGAGTTTTAAAGGTTAGTCAAAGCAAAAGTTGATCTTTTAATGGGATTACAAATTGATCTTTTTCTCTATAGGAGTATCTTTAGTGCCTGATTTCCAATAGGTATATTTTGTAAAAATTAAGTAAATTATTTTCCATACCCTGCTTATATTATTGTTTGCAAGATGCCGATTTCTGTGCGCTCCATAAATAATGGAGATGCAGATCTAAATGTTTCAGATCCACTCATGAACAGCAGTAAGTAACAGTAACTCCTAGAAAGCTGAAAATGGTCTCGAAAGCTTTTTAGTTACTATGTACCATCTCCTGCAAAGCTACTTAAAAGTTAAAGTGAATATGAATGGATTCTTAAGAACATACAAAAATAATGCTTATCTGGTGTTTGTAGTCGTCACACTTGGAATGAAGTATAACATTGTTATTTTTAAAGCAAGCTAGACTACTACAAAAATAATCAAAATGTTTTTTTCTTTCAGCTCCAGCGGTAAACCGATTCACCAGACGTGCATCAGGTAGGCTGAATGAAATTCCATTTGTCTACATAATAGCTGAAACACTATGCTGACACTGATTGTCCTGTAAAATGTAATATGACATTTGTCAAAGTTCTTTAAAGATGTCAGACTTGGGCTGACCTCTAAATTGTTACCTGCTTCACTGAAAAATGTAGCCAAGGTTTCAGGTCGCGGAACTTGCACAAGCCCTTCTTGTTGCTGTGGAATTTATTAACAACCTAAGCTTTTTGTTAACCCCCCCCTCCTCCTTAAAGAAAATAATTTCAGTTCTAGCAGATCTGAAGGCTGAAAGCAAGACCTGAATGTAATCTGGATGTCAGCAGGGTTACCTTGCTTACCCCACAGACAGCCTGAAACTGCAATTTTCTGATCAGCTATGCATAAAGAAATGTTCAGCTGTGTTGGAAATCTCAGTGTTTCCAAAGCCAGGCTGGTTTGTGTGCATGCTGTGTTGCTGTGCTGTGCAGAGCTGGCACACTGGGTCTGGAAGCACCGTTCCCTTGGGGGTGCTGTGTGGTTCTGTTGGGTGTGCACCTGCCTTGCCTGGTGCTGGTTTGTGCATTCTTCAAGATAACTTGGTCCTGCTGGCTCAGAGGACTCCTTACCTTATTTCCATTACATGCCCTCCACATTATGTATCATTAAAAGTTAATATTCTTGCCCTTTCCTTATTGTTCTGCTATGTTATGTCATTTAGGTTTAATTTTTGAGGGCTTTTTTTTCTGAATTGTGAGCCCCAGAATCTGGATCTTACTTGTTTGAAGTACTATGAATCTGAAAATGTGGCATAAAAGTCACCATGAAATGTAATGAGACTCATGGCTGACTCATAGGAGTCAGGAGAGCAGGAGATGTGAGCTATTCCTAGTCATTTCACTATGCCATATCCAGTATAAAATGTTCTTTGTTTTCAACTTCAGGTAATTTTTAATAAATTTATTTTATAATGCTGTAATTCTATCCAGACTTCTAGTTTTGCTATTTACAACTTCAGTCAGGTAGTCCCTTGTCAATGTAAAAATAGTTGTGAAGATACTCAGGATTACTGAGGAACTGCAGAGGAAAAAGGAGGTTTGCAGGATTGGTGCATGGCAAAGGAGGTTTGCATTATATTGGTGCAATATAATACAGTAACACAATGGTTTGGGTTGGAAGGAACCTCAAAGATCATCCAGTTCCAACCCCCTGCCATGGGCAGGGACACCTTCCACTATCCCCGGTTCCTCAGAGCCTGTCCAGCCTGGCCTTGGACATTTCCGTGGATGAGACATCCACATCCACAGCCAACCTGTGCCAGTGCCTGACCACCTTCACATAGGGGGCACAAAGCAAGAAAATGTAATTAATTCCAAATATTCTGATGCTTTATGTTATGATAATACTTCATGAGGTACTGTAGCTTGAAATGAAAGGGATGATTTGTTAACTGGTGCTCAGCAACAGTGAGCAGGGCTCTATGCAAATCACATTTCATGTTTTAAGGAGAGTTCTGCTGTGACTGATTGATAGCTGACAGTAATGAATGCAGTCCTTCTAACAGATGTGTGATAAGCTTTTGCATTCAGAGAGTTTGATTGTTTGAAAAGCTAATACTTGCACACAAAAAGCCCCCAATCAGTTATTCTTAATGTTTATTTAATATTAAATTAACATTTATTTTTAAAAGGAAACTAAAAGCATGCTATAAGTCTGAAATTTTTGTGCAGCTATTGGGGAAATAATTTCTGTGGGGAATTAATATTTCATGTATTTTGGTCTTGTTGTGAGAGATAGAACAGTTATCTTATTCAGAATAATGAGTCAGGTGGTGTAGTAAATCAGATGTAAATCATGTGAATACATTTCAAGCTGGAACAAGGAAATGCTGCAGTCCACTATGTGTACTATTTCATTAAGTTTGTGGTAGCTTTAATAGTTAAAATTTCTATTTTTTCAAACAAGCCTGTGGAAGGTGATAGTTCTTACTTTTCTTCTTAAATGATAAATGACTGTCAGAGAAGTACAGTACATTTTAGAAAATTTATTGTTAAAATATAAAATTAAATACATAAATCAGACTATGCTGATAATATAAACATTTCTCAGGGATGTTTGCAGTCATAACCATGTTTTTGAATCCTTTGTTTTTAATTGAACAGTTGTCTGTGGATTAAGACAATCAAGACACCTTGCAAGGGGAAAAGCTAGATAGTAGCTGTTGGGTTTGGGTTTTTTTCTGCTTGGTAGCTTAACAACCTTCTGTAGTCAAAGCTGGTTCTCATGTTTAGGAAATGCCATATGTATTATGTAGGCAGACCAAATGAAATGTAGGGTTTTTTTCCTCAAATATGAACTTCTCCTAATTTTAGGCTGTTTGGCTAAGAGCTATTTTAAAATTTGAAATGTGCAATATTGTAGATTCTTGACTGCTTTTGAAGATTTTCTTCTGGTGAATATTTCTCCAAGCTAGTGGTGAATATTAGGAGAGTTAGCTCTAGAATGTGGTTTCATGTTGCATGTGATTAATGATATTGCAGGCTGATTCGGGGATGTGTGACTTCAGGGTGCCTTTTTGTCATGCCCAGAGGTTCTCTCTACTTTTCTTGCACAGACCTAGGAGCTGTGCTGCCTGAGGGTGGGTTGGTTTAAATAAAGCAGAAATACAGGAGGTTCTGGTGTGTTGATTTGCATTGGGTTTCCAACACTTCCTCACGGAGAACAGTAATTCTCTGCAATGGGTATTTTGATGTTGCTGTTACTCTTTGGGTAATGCCTAGTATTTTGCTTGGTTGCATAAGATATAGTTATTTTTCCTAACTGAGCTAAAAATTAGGCACCCAGAGCTTAATTGCTGAAGCACCTACTGAAAATAATACAGCCCAGCATTTATTATTTAACAGCTGTTCCTGTTAACATGCTGAGAATGTATTAATGAACTGTCATTGGTATGTAGAGGAAAAAAGGCAGAAATAAGCTAGGATAAATTAGCTGTTCTGGAATTCCACTTCTTAAAATTTATTGAGCTCCCTAATTAGATATCTCTGATGTATGTTTATTCATATGTATGTGTATATATGCAGTGTGGGCTCTGTACATAAAATACACTTATAGTGCTGGTGACAGCTACTCATGGGCTGGTTAATAATGCACTCCATTGTTCTAGGCTGTGCACAAAGAATAATAGATATCACACTCTTAAAAGAGGAGTTTAGTAAGAAGAGGAGATTAAAAATACTTTATAGAGCTAGAATGAACAATGAGACAGCTGCAAGTAGTTAATCCTTATTTTTATTTTCAAATCTGGTGGCACTAAGATGAAGAGAAAGGAAAACAACTGTTGAGGCAATCAAGAGACTTGGGTGTGGAAAAAAAGGGGAGCATGAAGGGCACCCCTTTGTCCTTCAGACAGGATGTGGGAGGTTCTGTGCAGCGTCATGCAGGGGGAAACCTGGGAGCAAGTTTGCCAGAACAATTTATTATTCTTCTTTGTGTAAGTTGCCATTAGGAAGAAAGTGACAAAATGAGAGTTTTGGTCTGCAGTATCCTGAACCATTGTGTTGACTGGATTAGTCATGGCCAGAGTAGCATTTATATATATCACTGCTACTTTTCAATTTAATAATTCCTACAGGAAGCATGGCAATGTACTTAAGTAACATGGTGAATTTTACTGCATTTAGACTATAGGAGTTCTTTTAGTGAAAGAATGGCTAATTGCTTCCTGAAATTATGGAAGAGCATAGGTGATATCAAAAATTAAATGGTTAAATATATAAACTAGTATTTAGGAAGAGCAAATCGACATTGCTAGCCAAGAATAGAAAATGTTCCTAGGAACAATATTTCACTTGTGATTTTCAATCAACTCAACTATATTGAGTTTTTCTTAAAAAGATTGGCACCCACTTTCCTGTGGCATATTAAAAATTGTCAGAGAAAGGCAGCACACTGAAATGAAGTGCTATTCCCTTTTATAGAGTGAGGCAGAAGCTGGGATTGTACCAAAAATAATGGTGTGGAATTAAATGACTGTAAAGTCCCCTTTGAAATGCTCAGGTAGGATGCAGTGTTGTGGAAGCATATCAAGTGACAGAAGAGAGAAGAATGAAGACCTTTATTGATGAACCAATAATTCCAGTTCTTCAAGAAGAATCACTGGTTCTCCTTCTTCTGAGTGATGAATATTCCCCAAACTGAATTCAAGTGATGTTGGATTCACCTTTGTTCATTACCCACGTGTAGTTAATCCCAAAGTTCAAATGTCCAATATGTCACATTTTTGAGAGAAGCAAGGACACAGCTGACATACAGTGCAATCTAACACTAAAACTCAGTTAAGCACTAAGGCTGCCATTGTCATGGTGAGGAGAACCAGAAGAAAAGGTGCTGTCAGAATTTGAGACTGTATCTACATTGCATGAACAGAGTACAGTAAAGAAAGCATATTGTGCCTTGTCAGGGTCCTTCTTACAATTGACATCACTTTAACACTCAAATCCTTTGCTGAATAACAACAAGGGTGTGGTGCACTGAGCTGCAGGCACCTTAGAGCCACTGGATCAGGGAGAAAGCTGTGCTTCAGTCTGCTCCTGGTCCTGCTTAAAGCACATACGTCATAGAATATCCTAAGCTGGCAGGAAAGCACAACTCCTGTCCCAGCACAGGAGACCCCAGGAGTCACCACATGTGCCCAAGAGCATTGTCCAAATGCTTTTTGAACTCCATCACATCTGGTGCTGTGGTCATTTCCCTGGGGCACCTGTTCCAGTGCCCAACCACCCTGTGGGTGCAGAAAGTTTTCCCAATGTCCCACCTAGACTTCCCTGGCACAGGTTCATGCTGATCCTTTGGATCCTGTTAGTGGTCACCAGAATGAAGAGATCAGGGGCTGCCCCTCCCCTTCCCCTTGTTAGGAAGCTGGAGAGAGCTGTGAAGTCTCCCCTCAGTCTCCTCCAGGCTGAATAAGTCAAGTGACCTCATCCACTCCTTGGCTTTCTCCTTCAGACCCTTCACCATCTTCATAGACCCCCTTTAGAATAATGTAGATCTTTAGATCTTTGTGTTGAGGCACCCAAATCTGCCCCCAGCACTGGGAGTAAGGCTGCCCCTGAGCACAGCAGAGCAGGACAAGCCCTTCCCTTGCCCAGCTGGTGCTGCTGTGCCTGATGGCCCCAGGACATGGGTGGCCCTCCTGGCTGCCAGGGCACTGCTGGCTCTTGGGAATGAAGAACTGATCTCAGTGATCTGCCCCACGACACTTCTGGGTCTGTGCAAATTTAGTGATAAAGGCTGTTTGCCATGCAATCCATAATTAATTGATCCAGCTTCCTTTCTTTAGTTCTTCTTGCATAGACTATTTGCTGTGCACTTCCTCTGCAAATGAGACAGTCACAGAAGCAGGAGTTTAATTTGCTCATTTCCTCTTATGCTTTCTGGAAATTTGAGAAAAGTTCCTGTAGAAAAATGAAGTGTTAACATAGGCCTAGAGATGCCTAAAGAACGTGAACACTTGCCTCCACTCCTAACCACTGTTTTCATTCAGAACATTTGATAAATAACATCATGATGTTAAACTGGGGAGTGTTTGTTCCTGTCTTCTTGTTACCTTAAGATTTGTTGCTTTTTATGCAGATTTGAAGAAGAGCCTGTGTGCTTAGAAGCTCTTCTGCTTCCTTCCAGGTTCAGTTTTTTTGGCTGTTCTAGTGACAGATTCTGCCCATGAAACTTTTTCTTCTCTCAATTGCATTGGATGTACACAAAAACTCTTCCATACTACAGTGTATAGTTGGACAGTAGTATTCTTGTTCAAAAGAAAACAAAATTTAGGCTATCTGCATTAATTCAGGGTGTTTTAAAGTGGTACATACTCAACTTTCATTTGTTCTTCTTTTAAAACTACAAAACCTGAAGCATAGATTCTAGCAGGTTGTATCAAAGTGATTTCTTGTATGTATGATGAGCAGAGCTTGAAAATGAATTTTTCAGAGCCCATTGATGGAGCTGAGTTACAGAAATAGGCAAACTGTTGCAAATCAATGTGATGCCAGGTTTTAGATACAGCTATGTTTAAGCTGTTTTTGCCATTAAGACTTAATAAAAGAAGAAGAGATTTCGTAAATGCATACAACAGGGCAAAGTTTGAGGTGGTGGAGGAAGGGAGGAAAAAGGCAAGGAAAGGGGAAGAGCGAGATGTGGGAATAAGTACATAAGCCTTGTGCGCTGTGATAGGTTGCTATAGAGAGGGCTCTCAATATTTGTCCCAAGGAGGTGGCAGGGAATGAAGGAAGTAAACAAATAACGATTGGCCTAGTTTTTACACACACAAATATTTACGCTATGTCTTGAGGAAAACTCTTGGACTAAATACTTAGTAAAGCAATGGACTAAACTGCACAGGAATGTTGTGTTATCTCAGAAGTTTTAAAGAAAGGTAACACCTTTTCTTGAAGGAATAGAGGTGTAATTCATACTGCAGCACTGCATAGATGATTTAGATGGTTTAGATGATTTACTGAAGTTTCAACTGTATTTCTGTGTTTGTGTTTGTTCAGATGTCTTTGCAGCCACATATTTCTTGACTGCCTTTATAAACTGATGAAATGTGCAGAGCAATCATTTTTAAATTGCACAAGTTGGTAAAGCTAGATAGCAACTGTTTCTTTACAAAATAGGGGAGTTGTGTTTTGAGTTCACAAATTACTGTGTATCCCTCTTTATGGGAAATTGTAGTTTTTCCTGCTGTCTTAGTATAACCTTTGAAAAGCATTATGAGCGTGGTTTTGTATCTATAAAATTAATCATTGCAGTTTTTTCAGCTATTTAGGCTGGTCCTGTTTCAGACATATGAAACATAAACCAGAGATTGGTGTTGAAATACAAATCAAGTTTGTCTTTAGGCACTGTTGCCCAGCCTGTTTGAGGAAGAGCTCAGACAACCTAGCAAGTTGTCAGACTGATTGACCAATACTTTTAAATTCATTTTTGTATGTAACTGGTACCTAAGATGGGTATGGGAAGGTGTGTTTGTACATCAGCCCTACCTGCAGCCAGCAGCGTGGCCTCATCCATAGCACTGTTTGGGAATGGTCCCGCTTGGGACCGTGCCAAGGACTGGGCTGGAGCCTGGCCCGGGTGAGTGAGTGTGGGGGAGGCAGCGGTGTGGTGGATCTGTTCTGACGTGGAGGAAGTGCTTGGATAATGCCAGTTCTGAGCCAGAGAGAGGGGTTGGATGATGCTGGTTCTGAGCTTGGGGGAATGGTTGATAATGCTGGTTCTGATCTGGAAGGAGCAGTTGGATAATGCTGGTTCTGAGCCGGAGGGAGCAGTTGGATAACACTGGTTCTGACACAGCTGTAGCAGTTGAATAATGCTGGTTCTGAGCTGGAGGCAATGGTTGGATAATGCTGGTTCTGAGCCAGAGGGAGTGCTTGGATAATTCTGGTTCTGAGCTGGAGGGAGCGCTTGGATAGTGCCAGTTCTGAGCTGGATGCAATGGCTGGATAATGCCTGTTCTGAGCCAGGGAGAGTGGTCGTATAATGCCTGTTCTGAGCTGGAGGGAGCACTTGGGTAATGCCAGTTCTGAGCTGGATGCAATGGTTGGATAAGGCCAGTTCTGAGCCAGGGAGAGTGGTCGTATAATGCCGGTTCTGAGCTGGAGGAAGCGCTTGGATTTGGAGCCGAAGGCAATGGTCAGGGCAACTGTGGTCAAGTTGAGCTCCATGCTGAGCACTTTTGGCATGTGATTCACTCCCTCTTTTTTAGACCCTTTTTATTAATATTGTTCCTGTTACTGTTCTTTCCTTATCTTTTTTCTCTTTCCAGTAAATTGCTCTACTATCAACCCATGATCTTTACCTCCAACCCATGATCTTTTTTGCCTCCAGTTCTCCTCTCCAGCCTGCTGCAGGGGGAAGAGAAATGAGTGACTGCCACATTGGTTTGGAGAGTCTCAGTGGGAGCACTAAATTCTTAAACCTCAACAGTCATACTGTGTTTTCAGTTCTAACCTGCTTCTAAGTTTGCTTTCATTATTGATAATCTCAGAGATCCCAATAACACATGATCAGAGAAGTGAATAATCTTCCAATGCTTTTATCAGGATGCTCATAACTCGTGATTTTGAAACAAATAAAGTAATGGGTTTTTTTTTTGAGTGAGAATGTGTCCATGTTGCTGAAGGAAAGAGGAAGGATTTAAAAATAAATTTAGAGCAGATGTGTATTGATAGTCATTATTAATTAGTTCTGATCTTTTTTCTCTAAAATATTTCAGTATCTGTGTCTATGATGATCTCTTCTTTGGCTGCTGTGCTATATTGTTCTTCCACACTTGTGTTAGATTAGGGAGATATGGTCCCTCCACGGTAACTGATAGAGCATGAATCTGTAGGCTGTTGTATCTGCTTACCAGTTTTCCAAAACAATTCCATTCCATCTGTGACTTCATGTGGTTTGACCTTCATGCTACAGAAGATTTATTCTGAAGGATAAAAGATGAGTAAGACAACGCATGTTTTACACAGCAAGTTGTTCGAAATGGAATTACAGTATTTGTTCTATTAATGTGAATGCATCCTTAAGGGGCTAAGGTGAATAATTCCTTTTCTTGTTCTCATAACAGTTTTGTGTGAAAGTGAAAAAGATTGATTTGTGGTGTCTTCACAATCATTGTGAAGAATTATAATGAGCATGCCAGAATGAAAAATTGCTACAATTTTTCTTTGCTACAATGCCACAATCCATTCAGGAGGAAAATTGTATATATTTATTACATAGAATAGGAAAGAGTTCTCATTGAGAAAATAAAGAAAAATGAACTTGTCAGAGGAAATATTAAATGGAAATGGTAAAGCCTTGTTTAGTTTTCTTAAACCTGAGATTGCATGGAAACACTAGCTCTTTCCCCTCTAGATACACAAGAAAATAATGAAAATGTGGAGATTCACTTTCAAATAACCAGTCACAGAGGAGGAAACCCCATCAGCCTAAACTCAAAGCTTCAGTCAGTCTTTGAAAACCATCTTTCAGTCTGAACATCATCTACACACTGCAACAAAATTGGGAGCTTCTATCCTTTACATTGTTTTGCGTGCATCTAGTAAGCGATGAGTGCATCTTTTAAGGCACAAATTCAAGGCCCACTTGCCAGCCTTTTCTCTCCTGCTGTCACAGTCTGAGCTTTGGAAATACAGCTTCTGATTGGAGCAGTACTGTAGCAAAACTGTGCTCTCTGAGCTGGGGACTTGGAACACTGAAAGGGAGAAGTCCTAAATAATAATTACTTTCAAGTCTCTTATATCCTTGCCAGTGAGCAAGAGGAAGAGGCTTTTTTTTTTGGGTAGCATTGATTTGGGGACTACTTTCACCCCTATTCTCTTAGGTCCACAGCTGGGTACACGTACTCTTTTGTTCATTTTTTTGGTCTATCCCATCATAACAATATATTACATGTAGCAATATATCATCATAGTAATATACTAATATCAAGGATGGTTTCATAGGACACAATTTAATTTTTTCAGGCATTTTCCTTACTGAGAAAATAAGCACTAATCTTATTCTTTATTTGAAAAAAATACCTCATTTATGCTGTCCATTTGGGAATTAGTTCCTGGGGAATGCCAGCCATCACAACTTTGAGGTTTAGGCTCAAATAGATGAAGTCAAAGAATCAGCCAACAGCAGACAAAAATGTGTGTGTATGTATTTATAAAAAACATAGCAAAATGTCTCCCTATAAAATGTTTTAACTACTGTTCTGTAGGATTTTTTGACATATCACAGAATTAATCATATTTTCTCATGGTTAGTGAAGGAATGTTTCAAATGAGAAATAGCTAAGAAGGAAAAAGAGAAATACTTACGCCTACTGTGTGGCATAATTACACTGGAAAAGATGAGATCCTAATCTAAAAGATCTTCTTGAGGTGTGCTCCTGGGATCAGTTTGTTCGTGAGTAATTACAGCAGAGAATCTAAATTGTCATTGTGGTTCAGTAGTGCCCAATGACATGAATATGTTATTGCATGTTGGTGAAGACTGTTTGTTTTGTTAATTGAATTTCTTGGCTGTGCAAGTCAAACCGTGTAGGAAGAACAAGGATGAAGTGCCCCATTGCTCATCCCAATATGTGTGGGGCTTGTTAGACCTGCACAGTTGGCTTCTTTAATATGCCATCCAGGAAACTGGTCTGTTGCAAGGATGAGGAAGGGAAAGTGGAACAGTTCTTATGGGTCAGTCCAAGAAACACAGTCCACCTGCAAAAAATACTAAAGTACTGTTGGAGAGCTGCGGTCACGCAGCTGTCACAGTAGCAAAGCACAGGCAGGAGCAACACAGTGTGACAATAGCTGATACATTGGGTTAGCAAGGCCTGGGAGAGAGGAGTAGGAAGCCTGTGCTTGATGCAGTCAAAAAGAACAATTAAGTGGGATTCAGATCCTTTGTGGTACGCCTACCACCAAGTGCCCAGCAGCAGAGCTGGTTGGGTGAGACACCCTCACCGCCTGCACTGTGCACATCCCATCTCTGCAGAAAACCTGCCCTGGAAGGGAGGGAAGATTGAGACATGTGATGATACAGAAGCTGTGCTGCATAAAGGAGACAAAGACTGCCTGCCATGAGAGGCTGCTTTGCTGCAGTCTGACACAGGTGTTAGCTATGTGCATCTCCATGCTAACGCTCTGTACCTGCTGATCTGCAGTTCCTCACACCTGACTCTGAGCCAGTTCCTTAAAACCTTCTGCACAGAACTTGACTGTGGAATGCTCAAGAAAATGTAGATGTAAAGTTAAAAGCAACAGGAATAATTTAATTCCTGTAGATGCTCTGGCCCCCACGACAATGGAATACTACTGTCACCTAATGTAGAACAAAATGTAGAACAAAAAGCTGTCCTGAGAAATTTACATATAAAGCAATTAATTGAATGGCACACAACCTTATGGTTTATGTTTTCCAGGTTTTTAAACCAGGTAAAAATATAGTGTGTAACTGTTGGTGTAGAGAGATGCTTTGAGTGGAACATGATGTTCATGATTTTGTTTAAGACAGTATTAATTTGGAAAAAATGTGTGACAGTAGATGCAACCCACTAAGTAACCATATTTGCTATCCTTGCCTAAAATCCATAAGCCATTTTGTCACATACTATCATTCATTTATGTATTCTGACTTTCTAAGTAGAATTTCTTACATGTTTTCTTTCTGAGTAGACCTTTTGCAGACAAAGTCCCAGGGATGCCAACTGGCTTTCTTTGTCAGTTGTTGTGATGATGATTTCCCAAATAATTTTTTAAATAATTTTTCCCATTTTATTTTTTATTTTGGTGATCAAATAAGTTGAGGGAGAAAACAATTGAAATTGTGGTATAGTGCACTGACACTTGTTTGAAATGCTTGGTTTGAACTGCAAATTTTTCAAGAGTGTGCTGACTTTTCACAAAACAAAAAAGTAACATTTATCAAGGTACAGAATGTTTTCATTCTATTAAAAAACTCTTTTCTCCTGTACTTGGCACTGGAAAGTTTTGTGCCCCTCACTACAACAAAGTGTTCAGTTTTGGGCCCCTCACTACAAGAAAGACATGGAGGTGCTGGAGGGAGTCCAGGGAAGGGCAATCCAGCTGGGGAAGGGTCTGGAGCACAAGCCCTGCAAGGAGCAGCTGAGGGAGCTGGGGATGTTCAGCCTGGAGAAAAGGGAGCTCAGGGGAGACCTTGTTGGTTCTACAACTGCCTGAAAGGAGGCTGTGGCCAGGTGGGGGTCAATGTCTTCTCCCAGGTGACAAATGATGAGGAGAAATTACCTTCAGTTGCACCAGGGGAGTTATACCTTGGATATTGGGAAAAATAGATTCACCTAAAGAATGGTGAAGCCTTGGAAGAGGCTGCCCAGGGAAGTGTTGGAGTCCCTGTAAAGAATGAATTGATGTGGGACACTGATATGTTTAGTGGGTATGGTGGTTTTAGGTCAAAGGTTTGACTTGATGGTCTTGGAGGACTTTTCCAACCTTAATGATTTTATGATTATTTAGGTAACTGGACTTACGTAATTTTGATTACTGAAAAATGCCAATAATACCCATAACTCTGGCATATCCATAAATTTCTGGCAAATAATTCTTAGGATGCACTATTTTGTGGTTCACCTCTGACCATAATGTCATTCTTATTTGGAGCTGGAGAAAGTTTTTTCAATATCTGTGACATTTTCAAAGCTGAAGCAAAATCAGTTTCAATGATGGGTGACTTTTAGTTTAAGAACTGTATATGTGACAAAATAGCTTTAAAATTTATCATTAAAACCTTTGCATTAGGATTGAATTATTAAATAGAAAAAAACCCCTTTACACCAAAAGTTATAATTGACTGATCATGAGTTGCCTTTTTTATAATGCATTTTTAGACCTTTGTATTGCAGACTAGGCCTTATTTTTTACAAGCACTAAATATGCCCCATCAATTTCAATGAGAAAGGAGGTGCTCAGCTGGGTGGAGGCTGAGTTCACAAGTGGTTGTATTGTCCAAGAGAGGAAGCAAATTTCAGGGGCATTTCTATTCATTTGACACTTCTCATGCAGGGCTCTTTAATCAAAACACACGACAGAGGGATCATTTGCAAAGGCATTATTTATATGAGCAATTGGAATTGTCTCTATTTATAGACTGGTTGCAATCACACCCAACCACTGGGTTTCTTAGTGCATTTATCATACAAGTGCTGCCAGCAGGAGCTCTGTGTTTACTTCCCAACCTGCCATTTTTAACAAATACTTCTTTTTGTGAAACTTCTCTGTTTTTCTTCCTAATGTTGGTTTCGTGACTGCAAAGTTAAAACTACCACTGTCCTTCCTTCCTGAGGGTAAAACCAGCGCACTTTAATGACTGGGCTGTGAAATTGCACAGTGGTGCAGGTGGGCACAGCGTATGTAAGTGGCTTAATGGAAAGCAATAATGTAACCCTGGGCTGGCTGCATTAATAGGAGCAATTTGTTACCAGCCATTAGGGATGTGCATGTGCACCTTCTCTAGCACCAAATGTTTAGCATCATAACTTTTGGAGGGTTTTAACCTGCGTTTTTATTTTATGTTCTGCACAAAATGAACTGGGAGTGGCATGGCTTCGTGTTGTCCTCTTATTTTTGGGGAGGATTGTGTCCAATGAAGAGCTACTATTCTGTTTTCCAGTTGAATCATTGATCCTGTGGTTGGCAGACAGACATGTATTGGGAACTGTCTGTTGTGTCTCTTTTAACAGAGATACTAGAGGGGACAGATGCACCAGCACAAGGGAGCAAAGTCTTTATCTCTGGTACATCTGCCCTTCTCTGTGTCCCACAGGCTGCCATGCTCTCTGTACAGTGCTTTTATCTGGTGTCTCTAATTCTTTAAGAGTCACAGAATCATTACCAGGCTTCACCCTTATGGGTATATTGTGTTAAAAACACTTAACTTCGTGAGGGCTTAAAAATATGCTGGGGCCCTTCTGCTGTACCCACTGAAACCTGTTGCAATATTTATACATTTTAATAACTGATTTAAAAAAATTTTTAGTTTTCAAAGATAAGTATATTTTTCTGAGAAGTTATGAATGGGTTTATATGATGAGGAAGATCTTAAAATTTTATCCACAGTTCACTGATTATTTTATCTTCCCTCTTACACTGAGCCTTTTCTAAGGTTTTCAGTGGTGACAGCATAATAAGAAACACTTTATTTTTAACTGTTCTTGAGAAAGAATAAAAGAAAATATGAAAAGCCTGTTTCTTACTAGGTATGCTACAGTAGGAATTCATGCCTATTTTAGATAGTTTTGTTATCATCAATAAATTATTGTGTTTTTCTGTGGGCAATATTTTGTGTGACTATTGACAGTGTCTCCATACATCCTTCTCCTTACTGCAGATCACACATTATTTTCCCTTGGCAGTACCTGCAGGGACTCTATACCTGACCCCTCATCCTTGAGGGAGGAGTGGGTTACAGCACAAGCTGCAACAAGTTCAGAGAGGTGTCAGATCCTGCAGCCACTCTGCAGAGTGAACCATTTTCTGCTTAGGCAGATTTTCTTCTGCATGATGGATCCTGTTCTTTTTGTTTAAAGCAGAAATGTCTTTATAATTTATGTCCATTGCTGTGAGACTTGAGAAGTTTAAATTCCATCTTTGATCCATATGAGAACTATTTTCATTGCTTGGATAGTGATGCATTCCTGATGAATGCTCTATTCCCTGTTCTCCATAATTCAGCAAGGGAAGGCCTCAAGTGCCCATGTGTCACGGGAGTGGAGCAGAGAGAGCCACCAAGGCTCACCTGGTTCAGGTGCCTGAGGTTTCAGTGACCCTCTTGGTCACTGCCAGGGGCAAGCACCATCTGTGCATCTCTGGGACAAAACTGATTGGGATGGGGTTCCTAAGGTGGCTCCTCAAGAGTGTTTTTCCACTCTTGTCATGATTAAGATGAGACCAGTGGTGCCCATGGAGCTCCAAGTCCTGTAAAGTGGATGAAGCTTCTGTGCTGACACTTTGTAGCACTGGCTTACCAGTCTACACCAAGATATCAAGCATTAAGATATTAAGCAGCTTTCAGTGTTGGGACCCTCTCTACTCCAGGTGCTGGAGAGAGTCCAGAGAAGGGCAAAGGAGCTGGAGAAGGGTCTGGAGCACAATTCCTGGGAGGGAGGAACTGATGGGGCTGGGGGTGTCCAGCCTGGAGAAAAGGGGGCTCAGGGGAGACCTTATCACTCTCACAACTGCCTGAAAGGAGGCTGTGGCCAGGAAGGGATCAGCCTCTTCTCCCAGGCAGCTAGCTACAAGAAAAGAGGACATGGCCTCAGGCTGTGCCAGTGGACACAGTTTTGTTTGGACATCAGGAGGGATTTCTTCACAGAATGGCTTATTAAACACTGGAACGGGCTGCTCAGGGAGGTGGTGGAGTCACCATCCCTGGAGGTGTTCAAGAAAAGGGGGAACATGGAACTTGGTGCCATGATCTAGTCGACAAGGTGGTGACCAGTCAGAGGCTGGACTTGATGATGTCAGAGGTCTTTTCCAACCTAACTGTTTCTGTGAAAATAGTTTCAAATAGAAGAAGTAGTTTTTTTTACCATAAAGCAGTAATGAACTCTGGTCCCCTTAATACTAGGGGCATTAGGAGGCCAACACCAATAGCATGCTCAGATCTACAATCAATAGCATTTCTGTCTTTTATGCATGTGGCTCTTTGCAGTTCCTGAAGCTTTCCCATATTGTGATGATCATTCTGTATATTCCATTATTATCCAGACTTTTCGGTTTCTTCATATTATTGATTTGTCTTTGCACATGTCTAAGATGGAAAATATTCACCAGAGACTTGAATCAGCTATACACTGGCCTGTGTCTACTGTGCAACTTTGAGAGCTTCAACTAGCTGTAAATAACTTTCCCTTTGCTTTACAGGTTGGCCCACTGAAAGGCCCCTGAGAGTATAAAAAATCCCACGCTGATTTATAAGTGTTTACACCAAGTGTAGTACCTTCAAATTCATTTGTCACAGTATTCTAAGCGTGGCACTGCTTATTTTCAACACTTGTAGCTTTCAATTTTTATTGCTTTTTATTGTTCTCTATTTCTTTATAATTAGAATAGCTTTATTTAGCATGCCAGCAGTGGGTACCTCAACAGCCTGATTCATTCAACTCAGTGTGGTTCATTCAGCCAGAATATTTTTGCTATCTCCTAGTTGTGCTGTTATCTTGGTATATTTTACACTGAATGATTATTTAATCATTAAACCTGAAATTTCTAGAAGTCTGGAGGGAACTCTATACAAATTAAATCAAGAAGTTCTTTAGCAGTGCTGCTTACAGATGGGACATTTATAAAAGAATAGAATTTCCTTGGGGTTCCTTCATCTTTCTCTATGACCTTCATTATTCCCTCTAAGTTTGATCTCTTAAAAGAACATTGTGTTACAAATAATTGTTTTGGCCAAAGAAGCTAGATGCCACTCTGTCTTACAATAAGGGTTCATTTATTCTTTGGTAATTAACAGAGTTTTGCTGAAAAGCAGCTGTAGGTACTTCATTTCCTGGGAGAAAAGAGCTATAAGCCTGAATTCTAGCACCTGGTAAAATGAGATGTTAATTCTTTAATTTGTGCTGTAATTCTAGGAGCTTTTGTGAAAAGTGGTTACCTGGGATACAGGATTTCTTAGGATATTGGTTTCGGTAAATGTGAAGTGTTTGGCTTGGGATCTTCAGTATTTTGCCCTTTCAATTTTAAAGGAATTGTAGCTTACATCTCTTCTCTCATGAAGTAAAAATAGAAATAAAAATATTTCCTCCCTTCCATTCAGTAAAAGGAATTTTATATGTTGTTTTCCTGAAAGTATGGATCTCTTTTGCATGCACAGCAGTTTCAAGAGGAAACCACCAAGTTAGAAGCACATATTTTATATTTAGTTTTCAAAATGGCAAATGCACTTTTTTCAGAGGTTTTCTGATATGGATTCAGTTGCTGAGAAATTTTCTGTATTTGCACTGATGTGCTTTTTCCTGTTGCCTTACAGTTTAATTTTCTGCTGAAATGATGTGGTCATGGTTGCATAGGGGAATGCAAGAGCTGGTTCCAGTGGAGATCCTGTCTGTTAAGGCAAGAGACTAGCAGTTGAGGTTTGTGTAAGAACAAGAAAATCTGCAGAAAATGGAGAATACTGGAATATAGCAGGAACGTATTTGTAGAGATGTGCTCAGCTTTTTCCAAACAATGTGATGTAATTATTAAAAATTTGCTGCAGAAGTCAGGAGGCCATTCATGCAATTCAGTAATTTCTTTTTTAGGGGACAAAGCTCAATCTTTCTTGATCAGCTGCAGGTGGAGGAGGATGCTTTTGTCATCACAGTCATTTAGGTATGGAATAGACTGGGAAAGCCTATGGGAAAGTTTGGACTGGGAAGTCCAAACCAGCTGTCTTGTCAGTCTGATGCTGTGTGAGGTCATATTGCCAAGTATTCATCAGTGAACTCCTCCTGCACACATCTGTTTTTTTCCTGGGGTTCATCTTTTCCTCAAGTGCAGAGTGGCTTTAAGTAAACACTGAGAAAATGGAGTTAAGGGATAGTGAACATCATAAAAGAGTAATGCACCTTGGAGCATCCTATGTGTGCTGACACCTCACCCAGCCATTCAGCATCCTCTTGGAATAGTATAAAACAAGATGGAGTGAAATGGCACTGTGGAATTCTGCAAGATCCATAGATAGAAGAAGAAATAAAACTGCATTCACAATATGCAGGAAAAGCATAAATATGTTTGTGTGTTTACCCATTTAGTCTTTTGAATACAGCAGTATTTCGTTCATAATGGTGCCAAATGTGTATGTGTCGGAGGAGTGGAGGGTATTTAGAAACCTGAAAATAAAAAATGCTCCTTTTTTTAAAAGTCCTCTGAGTACACTGTGTGCATTTATCTTTGACTAAGGACTTTCTGAGAAATACTGGTTTCAAGTAGTGACAGGTCATTAGCTGAATGAGTGGAGGCTTGGGGTTTTTTCCTTTTAGAAAAAGATTAGTTCTGTGAGACCTCAATGCCTTTTGTCTTGTTCTGAGTGTCAAGTAGTCATGCAGTTACAGACAACTTCTATTATTAAAATATAATTGTAGGAATCTGTGTTTTCAGGGTGATTATTGTCTCCGTTCTTGGAGTGATAATATTTGTAGCCCATTTTTTGGCTTGTTACAGTTGTCTGTGTGGTGTTGCAGATGCAGGTGAGCATGTACTGATGGCTATGTGGGACTTGCTTTTTTACCTTGGTGTGTAGCTACCAGTATTATTTCATCACAGCACTTTATATTTTGACTACAAAAAAGTAAAACAGCACATATATTATTTCATAGTTTTGATTTGTCTTCTGAACTTCCTTTGGCTATTTGAAAAGAATCCTGTCAGCAGAAAGTCTTGACTTTATTTTTTGGAATTGTTGAGAAAACAGATGTTCAAAATCAAACATTTCAAAACTTGGCAGAAATATTTTCCCTAATGTTTTTTATCTACCTTGTCTTCCTGTTATATCTGGAACCTGTTTAGTAACTTTGGTTTATCATATTTCTTATAGAGGATTATGTGAGCATGACTTACCCATTCAACCAAAGCCAACATACCTAAAATCAGCATGCTAACATTCCAGGAGACAAGCTCTGTTAGCTTATTCTTGTTTCATTTTGCCTAGCAGCCTGGGCCCAGGAGGAATGAGGAGCATCTCATTACTGAGTACTTGGGAATGTAGAATGTAGGGCACTTCTGGAAAATGGGAAGGGTGGGTTTAAGCTTCCTTCCCTTGGTCCCATAGGGTGAATACCAAAGGTAACTTTGCTATAGCAACCATTCTTTCAAAAAAGACTATTCCACCTCTTTTTTAGGTGCCTATTCTCAGCTTGCTGTTTGAATCCCATATGGCTGCAGGATTTTCTGTGAAGCCTGTTTGAGATTGAGTTTTGCACTCCCTTATCTGCCCAGACCAAATCTTCACTCTATGTGGGATCACAGGCTTTGACATGTGCTGCTGAAGAACTCTTGAATTTATGACTTAGACTTCATTCCAAAGGGTCATAGGTGTGTTCTAGTTTTGGAATTATGTGCATCTCCTTCATTTTGCTGGATGATAGATTGCACTGTGTACCATACTATCATACTGTAATACCTGCTATTGGCAGGTTTTCCACCTTATCTGTTTAAATAAGTTTTAAACTGCTCAAATCCCCTCGCAGGACACTGAGGCAAGCTTGTCAGAGTCAATAGTTTTGGATTTGTCTCTACTCTCCCACAGCCACTCTTTACATGAGTCTTAAAGGTCACCTTCTGTTGTCTCCTCTCAATGAAATATTTGTCTGCTTTCTTGAATCTTTTAATATCTTTAAGTTTCCGGTTTTCAGTGATTATTTTCTTTGTCACTCCTAACCATTTTCTTCCCCTCACTACTTTCTTTTTATAGATATCTTGTTTTTGTCTTTAAACACTGGCACATAAAATAGCCATAAATATGTGCTTTCACAGAACAGCCACCACCTTTTTGTGTCACTAGTCTTTGTAACTCTTTGCAGATCCTTGACACAGATTTCTCATGTATTTTCACTCCTATTTTCCAGCTGTTGTCTACATAGCAGGCTCTTTTGCCTTAAATACATTTTCTGAGAGGTGCTATCACTTTCCCAGACAGTTTTTATTTTTAACCCTCTTTAAATGGACTAACAAAATGGGCAAATATTAGGTTGCATTGCTCAGAATGTGGTTTTTTAACAGATTCAATTTATATTTGCTTACATTGTACATAAGAGATGACTTTTGTAGTGGGAAAATAATTGTCTTTCTGATAACATCCTAATGCTGACTTCTCAATAAGAAAAAAATATCTATGATGGAGATACTATGTAATCACATCACTGTATGGTTTGATATGAAATACTAAATACGGCAGGAAGAGCAGGGTGCAGTTCTGTGTTCTGTTTCTAATCTGTAGTATTAGCAAATATAAAATTGAAATGTATGCAGAGAGCTCTGTGTCTGCTCAGACCTTGTCAAATATTTATGCATATTTTATATATATCCCAAATAACTCACTGTAGCACTGTGAACTGCTGGGCTTGTATGAGAATGGGAACAGAAGGTTACACAAGTCAACATCAGAGTACAGCGTGTTGCTATAGATTGTGCTACTCCTTATGCTGTAGTGGGAAAGCTTGTGGAGGAAGTACTACAGTGCATGGTATATATTGGCAAACTCTTCTAATGGAAGTAAATCTACTTTTGTAATGGTTTTATTGTTTAATAACTACCTGCAGTGTTCTGGACACTGTAATGCATGTTTGGGCTGGTTTTCACTAGCCAGACAGATGAAACCAAGCATTTCCTCAGACACCAAGCAAAACTGTCTCCTGCCATGAGCCAGAAGCCTGGCTGGGGTTGGTTTTTTCAGCTCCATCATGATAAATTGCACAAATATTGAAAGAACTGAAATAGGACTAGAAAGAGGACCAAGTACTGTGGAAGTCCTTAGGTAAATTCAGTTAAAGCTCCTTTCTGGTGCCCTATTTAAAAATAGGGAATTCTTTCAGCTCCTTGTGCTGAAGTTTGAATAGATAGTTTCTGTGGAGGAGCCTGCTTAGTGATTCAGACCCCTATGACTTCAGGGAGTAGTGTGCATCCACTACTCAGTGAGTGTGCTAGCTGTGATCCAGAGTGCTTTGAAGCAGAGGAAGGTACTAACTAATTGTGGTCTAACACATCACAATTATCACTTTTAAGTACTAGATAATATTAAGACACTTTTGCAAAGGTGTCCACTCAACTGAGATAAAGTTATGGGGGGTTCTCATTTTCTTCAAATGGGCTTTCATAGTGGTCAGTAGAATCTTGATGAAACTTCTGCTTCATTGGGAGAAATTTTAAAATATGAATAAACCCCATGTGGACTTTTAAAGAGAATCCTTGTGAGGTTTTATGACTCACTATTGGCATGGACCTCATTCAAGATGCTACATGTTATGTTAGATACTTTTTCAGAGATGCTTGAGGAAATAACTTGTCGTTCAACACATTAGAAATAGCACTGGTAGCAGATGGCCAAGAGAAAATGCTGTAGGAAAGTTGATTGTGTGACTCTGATTTCTTGCAAGAGTGTAGTGCAGGCTGGGCAAGGTCTTCCAGCTCTGGCAGAAGGAGGGTTTTGTTACTGAGCTGTGTAGCTGAGCACAGCCCTGGTGTTTGGTGGGTGATGGTGACCATGAAGCAGCGTTTGGGGAATTGCAGCCTGAGCACTGACAGCAAGAGTAGGTGACTGTCCTTCACGAGCAGCTGATCCTGAGACAGACTGCCTTGGCAGGGCTCCCAAGACTCTGATTCAGTCAGTTCCTGCCTAATGAACTGAAGACCACTTTCCTGATAATTAAGAAGAAACAAGCTGCCTGGATTTCATCCAGCTTCAGATTTTTACACTGACATTCTGAGCACTTAGTTATTGGTGCTAGGTAGTTGACTGCTCAAAAGTCATTATCCTCCAAGTCATGTGGATTGGAGGGGAAATTTATTTTTGGTTTGTTGTGTATGAGGAAATCTCTACAATATGCATGTCTCTCTGATTGCCAGACCACTTTTTCTGAGTGTACATACTTTCATTCCAGCTTGGATAGCATCTCTGATGTAAATGTTCTATGTCTGAAGGGGTAATAACACAGAATTGCAAGGTATCATGCATTCTGTGTATTCACCTATTATGCCTAGATAAAGTTTCAGTTTAGTGACTCCCTCAGGAGTAGGCACTTCACAGACTTTTTGAGAGTATCATGGAAGTGATAGCCTCAGCAAGCCTGCTTTGTTCCAAATTAGTTTCTATTCAGAGTAATCAAAAATTCTTGAAATAGTTCCAGGGTTTGGCCCAATGGGTCTCAGCAACAGAGCCAGTTGGTATTGCCTTATATCATGCGTGGAAATCTGATAAACTTTTTCTGTCTCATTTCATTGTACACTCAGATAGATGAGAGGGTTGAGCAACCTTTCTCTGGGCTGTTCTTCAGTCCTTATGTTTGCTCACAGCTCTTCAATGGCATCTTCCATGTGGAAGATCTTTCCAGTCAAAACCAGGAAGACAGAAATAATAATGGTTCTTGATAGCTGTAAGCCTTGAAGTTGAGATCATGACTGGTTATTTCTCACTGCTACCACCCCCAAAGGGTTGCTTTTGTTTGAACAAAAACTACTTATGGAATTGGAGTTCTGGGGTACAGGGCCGTGTTTCTAATTCTTCTAGTTGTAGGAACTGGTGAGGTGTCAGAAAACAGACTTCCATGTCAGAAAATTTGGAGTGCAGTAGTGTTTGTCTAGTTTGGGACTGCCACCTGCTCTGCAAGGAGTGTCTGTGTACCGTGTTTCTCATGCAAGAGAAGTAAATCCTGACAAAACAGAATAAAAATCTCACACTGTCAGCAAGACACCCTAGAAATTTCCATACAGTTAAACAGGGGAAGTGATGTTTTTACTGTATGAGGGAGTGGGCATAGCTGCCAGAGACAGGAATGTTCATAGGGATGTATGACATGCTGTAGCTACAGCAGCTGGAAATGGTCTGCTTCCATGCTCCAGCCTGATAGTCGTGCTGGCAAAACTGAAGTCTTGATTTGAATGTGATGAAAAAATATTTTCACAGCTCTTCTTCTCTTGAAAAATTCTTTCTAATACAATTTATGACTTGGGAGTTCTGTAGTTAGGAAAAAATGCACATATATTGATTGGTTTCCCTGTCATGTTTTGAGTAAAATACATTATTCAGTGATTATATATGAATTTTCACTGATTTCTTTATTGATAGCTTCATTTCCCGTTGCATCAAGGGAGCAAGAGAACATGACTAGCGTGTTTTCTGATCTTACAATTGCCAACTGTATGTTAATTTTTATTTTAGAATTCATTTATGGCTGGAGTGACTGTACTGCTGATTTTGAATGTAGAGCATATTTACCAGGTGAAAATTAGAAAACTGACTTTACTTGGAGTGATGAGTTTGAAATTATCAAAGTTTACCTGTCTTGCTGACAAAGCAATCCATCTAGAGTAGTGCACATATTTCAGTGCATGTGTATTCTCATAATACACTGTCTTTTGACAGTTCATTTTTCTTGCAAATACTTTGTCTTGATATATTTGAATTTGTTGGTATTTGTGTCCATCTTGGGGAACTATATGTGAAACATAACCCACTGCTGAAAAACTGAAACAGAAAATTAATATCAATTATTTGAGCTTAGCAACCAGTGGAGAAGTATGTACAGTGTTTATACCACTATTTTTTAATGCCACAATTATGTGTGGGTTGAAATATGTCCCTAAGAATAGCAATAGGATTGCTTTTTGAGCAGTGATGTGAATACTGCATTCAGCAGTGGCACATAGCAAAACATGGCAGGGCATCTGAGCATGGTAAAGGAGCAGGGACTGAGTACTGTTGGGATGTGGAATGAGCTAGAGAGGTAAAAAAATAAAATATTGAACACTATGAGTATTTCAGCCACCAGCAGTGTGCAGTCATTCAGAATAATTAATGTCTGTGGTGCCAGTTATTAGTCATGGCCATGGTGCCTCAGGCAAAAGAGATGGAGGCCACAGGCTGTCTCCTTGGAATACATGAAATAATGCAGAAGGCATCATGCTATTATTGCATGAGCAGCCTGTCATCATCATCAGAGGAGGAATTCCTTTGATTTCCAGGAAACACATACTAAATGAGGAAGTGGAGGAAACCAGTCTTGCAGCTTGTTGTGACTACTAGGACTCATCTCAAAAGGAATAGGAATTGCCTCAACCAATAAACCATCTTTTTAATTAATCCCATTTTAGTCTGGGCAGGTAATGCAGGTCAGAAGAATAATTTTGTAGAAGTGCCTGTTTCTCTCCATTGGCTGTGACTGGAATCCAGATGACTTGTGCAGGTGGTGCATGGCTGTGTAAAAAGCATCTCAGTTCTAGATGATTCTCATGTGCCAAAACCCAGTGTTCATGTAATAAAATTCAGTGAACCATAGTAATGTCAGAAATGGTATTTTAAGAAGCAAAATAAAATGTATCAAGTTTTTCCATGAGACATCTAGTGGTATGCACTTAAAAATAAATGTGCAACTGAAATAAGAAATAAAGGAAAGGAAATTTTATATTTAAAACAGCAGATTCACAGCATTGGTATTTTCTTTGTGACCCAAATGAAGGCAAAATAAGTACAGATTTGTAACCAGAAAAAGTAAGTTTCTTATCATAGATGATAAGAATAAATCCATTTAGAATTTGGGCTTATGGGCACTAGTTAGGAGAAACTGCAGTTCTTAAATATTGTGTCCATAACCACTGATAAAAAAGAAATATTTAATGAAGGAACCTGCTGATAGTAGCTACTGGAACTGACTGAAATGCATTTCTAGCAGAGAAGAGTTATGCAGAGACACAAGCTGACCCAGAATAAATACCTCAGGAACATACTCTCTTTCTGGACTGATCCTGCTACACGAAAGGGACATAAGGTGATTCAGGATGGGCATGGATGAGAAAAAAATCAATTTCTTTTGTGTGTTTTGGAAGACTTAAACGTTCAGCTGGGCCCTCTGAGACCTGTCAGTTCTGGTATAACAGTATCAAAGCTATTAAATGAAATTCCTGATTTGATTTAACTGTTTTCCCATAGAGGTAAGGACAGGAGGTGCCTGTAGCTCAGGCTGAAGCTCACTCCATGCTCCCAGCAGCACACTGCACTGTAACACAGATTGTGGGCTCCCACCTACACATATGTGCACTAGGGCACAGCTGAAACAAAATAGTTATTTACATTGTGATGGGTTATATGGTGTTACTTGGCATGTTAGTATTGTTGCTCTTTAATAAAATCCCCTGAAGTTTATTTCTGACAAGATTGTAGTAACTGTAGTACCATTAAACAGTCTTTAGGAACATCTTGTTTATGTAGAAATAAATTATTATAGTTGTTTAAGAGATTTCAGACTTCCTTTTGTGGGCATTTGTAATTATTTGGGATCAAATCCAGTTTCCAGTAAGCTGGACAGGAATCTCATTCAGTTCCAGAGGAACTTGTGTCAAATTTCTTTTGGCTTTTGAAGATGCCAAGTTTTATAAAATTGAGATTTTAGTTGAGTGACTGGCTTCATACAAGGGAGACCAAGACTTTGCTTAATATGTGCAATGATGTACTTTACCATGAAATCTTTTTAATTGGATGTGGTAAAGAGGAGGTTAGTAGGTCTACCTGGTTACTGGTTCGTGAGTTGTTTGTAAAACATAAGGAGTATGGGGAATAAACAAGAGGCCACCAAATGTTAATCCAGGAGCAATACTGTGACTGAACTGGCCTAGCAAAGACAGGGTGGGAGGACAGGGAGGAGGAAGAGGCTGTTGTATATTTGGTTCAGATATTTGTGCTATGACCCAGCTGTAGAGGGAGTTGGACATATAGATGCTCTGTGAGTAATAGTAATAATAGGGAAAAGCTCACGGGCTCCATTGTTATGCAGGCATTGCACAGACCACCAAACAGCTCAGGTAGGTGGGGATTTTTATTGTCAGGGTACAGGTGATGGTGCAAATGAGTGATTTTAATAAACAGTCACCTGCTGGAAGCCAATAAAGGAGAATATCAATGTGCTTTGCCATGCACTTATGACCAAATTTTGAGTCAGTGGGAAAAGTAATCTAAAGGGGAGCTATTATATTTCATACCAGCTCTAAGGGAGGAACTGTGGAAGAATTGGGAGAGAAAAGGCAGGTTGAGTGAGAATTACCCTGCAATTGACTCTCAGATTTCAGGAAGGGAAAGAGGTAAAAGAATTAGAACAACAGGTTTTGAGGGACTATGAGAGGAGAGTGGGCAAAACCTCTTTGTAAAGAGTCTCAAGAAAAGAAGTTAAAGAATTGTTTGTTCCCCAAAGAAAAATTATAAAGAGAAAAAAATGCAAATTGAGACAGCGCAGGAGAAGGACAAAAAGCATAGTAAAATAAATCTGTGTAAAATATAAGAAGCTCATTTATGTCAAGCACAAGAAGGAACCATTTACAAAATTAAAACTAGTTTGGATTATTTAGAACAAATACAAAAGAATAACAGATACAAAAGAAGCAGAGAAAAAAACCCAAACCAAAACACATAAAAGAAGCTAAGACCAAAAAATGTGTGCAAGAAAAGATTGTGTACAATAAGTACATGAGGAGTAACAGAAATAGTTCTGGAATTATATTTTTAGTAGGAGCATGTTCGAGGAAAGTGTTGCTCTACTGATTAACAGAAGCACATTGGTCTTCACCAGTGTTATTTTGAGTATATGGAAAACAGCCTAGAAAAGAGAAAGGACAAATCAGAGAGTACTTAATGTGTTAGGTGTTCCCAGGTTAGCTGTGCCTCAGATTTGCTATACTTGGAAACTGGAAGAATTTTCTAAATTAGTCTCAGCCCTGTTAGCAGTTACCATTGAGAATCTGAAGAAGAAAAACGAGTGTGAAAAATAGAAAAACACATCCCTAAAAGGAGTCAGGAGCTATGGATGGAAGAGTCCTGTCAAAGATTTGCAGATCATTTTTGTTCCTAGAAAAATTACAGACAAGTATTCATTTTGTAAATACCTGGAGGGAAGTAACAAACAGCAATCAGCATGGATTTGTTGGAACTATCTAGTACCCTGTAACAAGAGATTAACATTTGTGGATAAAAGAAAAGGAGCAGATGCCCTACATTTTCATTTTAAGAAATGAAATTCTGAATACTGTCTTACAAGAATCCCCTATAAACAAGCTAGGGAGCATCAAGCAGTATTTGTATGTAAATTGCATGAGATAGAGTTGCACAGCTGTGTGGATAAGGTAAACCCCAAGCAGCTACTTCTGTTTCACTCATGTATTCCACAAGAGTTTATTTTAGAAACTAATATGTTTTTTCAGCAGTAATCTGGATTATGTTTTAGACAATATGCTTATTAAATTTGCAGTTGTCACAAAGTTGAGAATGAGTTGGAAGGATTCCAGAGAACAGGATTAGAATTGAAAATGATCTTGAAATGGCTTTGAAAATAAAGGAATATTTAGCAGGTCTAAGGGTATGGTGTTATACTTGGGCAGAATAGCCATAGACAGGCATAGGACAGATGGTTAAGCAGTAGGTTTTGAAAATTATAAATGTCATAAATATTACACACATAGAAATAGCCAAGGTATTGAAGAAGGCATGGGTGGATGAGAAAGACATGTAGCCTGTAAAATGTAAGGAGTAATTAATCTGATGTACTCAGTGCTCTGCTTGGTTCAAATACTGGGACCAGTTTGAGCATCACATTTCAATAAGGATATAGCTAATTAGAGGGATTTCGGGGAATGGCAATAAAGATGGTTAGAAAGCTAAAAAACAGGACTTGAAAGGAAAAAAAATCAAGAAACATCTTAGAAAGTAAAGGGTAGGTAGGTACAAAAAGTTTTCCAGTATGTGAAAAACCCCAACAAAGCACCTTGAGCCAACCAACCAACCAACCATCCAAAGAAACACACCCTAAACCACCTCAAACCTACAGAGATGAAGGGAAAGATCTAATCTCTGCATCCTTTATAGACAGTTTAAATTATAAGAGAAAGAATTAATTTAGACATTGAAAAAACATTCCTGACCATTAGGTGAGATACTTAGAACAAGTTAGGTGAGAAATTGGTGAGTATATTAGCAGTCTTTCAAAACAGGGCAAGCATAACCAAAAATGCCACAAAAGTGTATCAGCTTTGTTTCATCTGCAGTTTGGAGTTGATTTGCTCAGGACCCTCTCAGCAGTATGAATGTTTTACATTACTGTGTATTATTCCTGTGCCACACAATGCATTCTCTGTTCTGTAAATCTTGTGAAACACTACATAATTGGAATTAAGATTATGCTTTTTCTTTTATTTCAGTGTGTGCAGAAGCTTACAATCCTGATGAGGAAGAGGACGACGCAGAATCTAGGGTACTTCATGCTTAGAGTCAAATACTTTTTAAATTCTCAGGCATTAATTTTAGGAGGAAAAATGTAACAGCTTTACAATTTCTTTCCAAAAACTTTGTTATTATAATATACTTTAGTAACCTTTTGGGAGTTTGTGTTAAAGGAACACTTAAAAATTCTCTGGAATAGTCACCCATGTAGGACTTGATATATTATTCTTAATTACCAAACCTGTAGCACATGGTTAAGGAAACATTTATGTGAAATTATATTTACGCAGTGAGCACCTGCTTCTAAAAACTCTTATTTGGTGTCCTCATAATCTTGCAGAAATTTCCTTTTTCAAAAGGCAAAAAAGTTAAACTGTAAAATTGCTAAGATTTTTCAAGGTACAATGTGACAAATAATGAACTGTATTTATTTATTTTATTTGTGTCACTACTTAGCTTTTAAGATGAAATAGCATGAGTTTCAAGACAATTTTAATTGTTTATATTCTGCCTAATTTTCAGGCTTGTAACACTGTCCAAAAGGTTACCCTATGGTATTACAGCTATACGTAGCATATCTTGGGAAGAATATGAGTTCAACAACTTGATTGACACTCAGATGAACCAGACATTGGTAATTTAGTTAATCTCTGGCTCACTCAGATAGTGTCAAATCTGTTGTTTACTCTGTGAAACTTCTGATATAAATTCAACACAGATACTATTTCACACAATATTCTTTAGTAAGTAGTCGTGGCAAATGGCTGAATGTAGTAGTGGTGTTTTTTATAAAACATGCATGCCCCAAAATTGAGATTGCCCCCATGATTGGAGATTGGTAGCAATAGTGTAGATAAAGGTGTCCAGAATGGCTTGCAGAAATGAACTGGATTCCACAGGTGTAAAGATCTTGTGAGCTTAAATGTAGCAGTGTTTCATTTGCTGATTCTATGGTGATACCATTTTATCATTGAGTGTTTATTCAAATCCTGAAGGTTTTGAAATGAGAGAGTTATGAATCATGGCCAAAATATTGTGTAAAATGCTTAGCTGAATTAGCTCAGTCCTTCAGCTAGGCTACTGTATGATAATCACTCTAAGAGCTTTTGTGTTCTATCCCTCAGATTATTCACCCCAAAACAGATGATCAGAGGAACAGGCTGCAGGAGGCGTGCAAGGACATCCTTCTTTTTAAGAACCTGGACCCGGTAAGAAATTCTTACAACATTTAACAGTGCTGCTAGGAATTGTTTCCTTTGAGCTTTGGAACAGGAATGTACAGATTTGACTTCTGTAACCTCTTCAGTATGCTTTCTTGACCATTTAATAAATTCCAGAAATGCCATTTTTTAGAACTGATACATCACATATAGAGACTTTTGTTTACCTCCACAAGTGATAATATTGAAATATGAATAAGTTCATTCATTAAAATGGATACATTAATCATGTTAATTATTGTATTCTCTTATTTTAAATCTTCCTGTGCACTGATGTCTGTAAACATATCAGTTAACTGGAATGTGTAAGTTTTTTTCTGTTAGTTACTTTTTAGCATCAAAAGGTGCTGAGTGCTCCATCAAAACAGAAAATTACCCCCAAAGCCTTCAGTTTAGCTATGGATGTAATTGAACAAGTGAATTATCAAATAGAGGGAAAGAGAAAGGTAGCAGTGATGTGTTTACATTATTATTTTGCATAATGTAGATACCATAAAAAAGCTTCAGGTAATTTTCTTCCACGCAAATAATTTCTTTCTGTTTTGTGTAAAAACAACCATGAGCTTTTAAGAAAGCCTAAATGTACTGAATGAATGATCTGGATCAGACAAAGGTGATAATACTACCAAAGAAGCACACAGGATTGTTTTAGGGAAAAGGTGAGTATATCAATCAAAACTTGCATACTGAGGTTAGGATGACTCACAGCATCCCAAATGCTTTCTCAAGAGATTTGTTTCAGTGCTGTCAAGGGAGGGAGCATGGGGGAAAGAGAAACAATTATGTAGATTTTTAAGTATGAGAAGAGAAAGTTTAAAATTTGATTCAAGAGGGAGCTAATGGAAGAACCAGCCTGCAGCTCTGTTTGGAAGTCAGGTGCTATTACAGAAAATGCACATTAATTTGTGCTGCAGGTTTCCAGCTCCTGCTTCTGTCTGCACAAAGGCTGAACCCTGACCTGGGTTCTGTTCCCTCAGAGGCCCTGAGGAGCAGTGACCACAAAGCCCCTGCTCAGCAGAAGCCTGGAGTTGCTGTTTTGGAAGGCCATCGGGTCTCAGCATGGGTGCTCATACATGTGCATTACTGGGACAGTGGGATCCTGACACAGAAGGTTTCCTCACTCCCTTTTGCTGTCTGGTTAACAGGTAGTTAATCAGCTGCTCCACTATACTTGTTCAAGCTAAAGCCATGCACTCATCTTCCCTTCTGCTCCTCAGTTATTCTTAATAGCTTCAGAGAATCAAAGTCATTTGTGGGCATCTGGACATGAAACTGCTTTATTATATATTTTCCTTATTGTTGGTGTGTCCTGGCTTCCATTTGGCTGGACCATCATTACATTAGGCTGCCAATGACATTTTGGCAGACCCCTCTTTGTTAAGCTCTGAGCATTTTTCTCTTATGAGCCCTGCAACATGATGGATCATTGTGTGCTCCTAGAACCTGCTGTGGTGTTAACAGTGCTTACAGCATCAGTTCTCTGGGTGGGATCTGCTTTGCATTACAGCAAGAGCTAGAGCTTCTGTCTCAATGGTCATCAACCGCCTGCTCTGTGGGCTACATTGTAATGTTGTGTAGGCATAGAGCACTAAACTGCTCCAGTGTGGGCACCTGATGGACTTTTTCCAAGGATTCATTCTTCCAAGGAATACTGAGGGATTATTTCCTCTGTTTATGAAGCTCTTCTCAGGACTGTGCTTGCTGTCTTGATACTGATGTTTTGAACTATTTTTTTAAATTCTTCTTTTGAATCAATTCCTTTTAATAGCTAATAGTTCCCACAGTCTGTTCCAGGTGTGTAGCAGAAGACTTCCCAGCTGAGTTCTCCCTTTGAGGTGTGCAATCCAAAGCCTTGATATGTGCTCTAGGGATCTCCCAAGTCTTGTTCACCTCCTTTTGCTCAGATTGTCCAGTGGATTAAGAACACTTCCCCCTGCTTGAAATCCTTTACAGGCAGCATTCTGGAAAGCTGAATAAGATAATTTCTGTAAAAGAGTTTTCCATTACAATAATTTTACTCATAAAAACACTGGAAAACTACTGAGCTCTGAAGGGAGCAAAGATATTAAAATGTAGCCTTCTTAAGTCTGGCTTGTTCCTTTTTGGAGCCAGGATCTGTAGTCCCTGGGGAACTTCTCCCACTCCTCCTTCTTGTTCTGCTTCTGAGCAGCGACTCAAGGGCTCTGCCACTGTAGCTGCAGTAATTAAATATTCCTGTGCCAGCTCTCTTCCTTACCTCTGCATCTCCATGAGAGATGCTGCAGTTTACACAGTGGTGTATTAGCAAAAACCTCATTCATTTTGAGGAGAGATAATATCTTCTGCTGCTAAAGCTCAAGTCTCTGGAACAAAAGTTAAGCTTTGTATTGATAGCATCTCCTGCTGCCACTGTTGTGGGTTTTGGTTGTTTTTTCCCTTGTATTGAACTTCAGCTTCTTTCTGCTGTGGTTCATGTATGAAAGTCACTATCTCAGAGGTCACTTAGAGGGGAACAGATGTAAAAGGCTTAATGGCTTTTCCCTGATGGCCTTTTAGAGGGTGTCAAATACCATTTTCAAATACAGAATGTCTTGTCACACAATAACATGTCACACAATGTCTTACAGTGTGGCCAGAATTGCATTCAGTACATGATGCTCAGTCAAGTCCCCTTTTCTTAACACTTTACCCACCTTCACACATTGTATTTTAATTGGAATGGAAGGATAAGATAAGGCTATCACTAAAGCCAAAGGAGAAGTTGCAGTAGTTGGGAGTGACTTACAGTTCTCTGCTCAGCGTGTTAATTGTAGAGGCCATTTGAAATTACAAGAGCCATCACATAAAATTAAAACCCAACAGAACCATTTGAATGTAAGGCTAAATGAGAGAGGAGAAAAAGAACCTTCAGACTTTGAGACAACTTAGGACTTGTTATACATACACAACACTGTCTTGAGCCCTTGTTTAACTATAGTAGTTTTTGAATAACAGATAGGTAAATTTTCACATATATATATATATAAATATCATAATTTCACATATTGTCTGTGATGAAAAATATAATAATGTAAAGAAACACCAGTTCTCATACATTTCCCTGAGCAACATTCTTATGTTTTAAAGGCCAACTCTTAGAGCCTAAAGTCTGTGAAGTTACTCGAATTTTATGGAAACTTTCTTTAATTTTGTAGATGGATGAGGATGTGAATGGCCAGTGAATATGAGTTCAGCAATGTATTCCTTAGTTAACTCCCTTAAATAAAAAGTACTTTTAAAGAATTGATCTTGTAGGAATTTTTGGCTTTCTGAGGGCTTAATCATTTGCCATCAGTTGCTGTCTCTCAGTATCAGTTTTTCATAGTGTGTTACAGTTTTGGAAAAATGACTTCAAGAGAAGAATATGAATTGAAACATGCTTTTGCAACAAGATCAGGGAAGGAGGTTTTGCAGAGGTACTTGGTTACTTTTTAGAGGACCAGATCAGGAAAGAATCAGGAGACAGGTCTATTCAGATGTTTGTTTTCTTTTTCCTTTGCTATATTAGATTAACTCATTCCTCTTTTAACATATCTCTTCCTGTTCTTCTTCCCAGGAAAACCTCTTCCTCTTAGAGTGTGTTCATTGTCCTTCTCAGTTGCCTGCCTCCCTGTTGCCAGACACCATGATAATCCTGTTTGCTCCCAGGATTGCCATGATGTGCCAGGCTGGTCACTCTGCCTGCGCCCTCCGTGGTGCTCCAGGTGCTGGAGGTTGCCACAGTGGCTCTGAAGCTGCTCTTTGCCTTCCACTTTCAGTTCGTGTAACCCAGCAAGGAGAAAACAAGATGATGACCAAATGTCTTCAGCCCTTACAGAGAACAAGCCTGGAGCTGCTGTCACTGAAATTTCTCTCTGTTCAGCCCAACAACTGCTTTATCACCAGGAAGAATAGCAGCAGCAGTAGCTCATCTGCTGGCCAAGGAAGCCTTCTACATTTTTACAATACAATTCAGAGTTGTTCTTCTGGTTTTGTCTCTTTAGAGGAAAATGTGCTGGGCTGATTAACAACAGGCTATTTGGTTTGGAAATTACAGCCCATAGGGCAGCAGTTAAAAACCTGATGAACCTTTTATCAGAGCAAGAGGCTGGCTCAAGGGGCTGATACCATCAAAGCTGAGCTGTGCCCTTGCATTTAAAGTCTGAATCCTTTCTTTGGCAAAAATTCACAAGCAGTGTTAGAGCATCTATTCTCTTTCAGAGAAGTTTCATATTGGAGAGCTTTGTCCTGCTAATGCTTGTACAGAATATATAAAATAGGTCTTGACCTTTTTCTAAAAAGTAATAAATTATGCATTTTGTTCACAAATATGCAAAAGCAATTTCTGGGCATATTGCCACTTATGTACCTGGAGAATTAGTGTAAGACAGCACAAATATTGATTAATCAATTAGAATTTATTAACTTGAAGGAAGATGAAAGAGAACATAATGTAACTGTTTTATGAATAGTGGAACCTTATATTTAAGGTCAAATCATTCCTTGAAACCACTAACAGAAGATTCTCATGCTGCTGTCAGGTTCTTAAGAATTTTGGTGAAGAACTGAAACTACAGATTTTGGAGCAATTAATGGAGACATACATGCCACCCCCACACCATCCATCCATCCATCCATCCATCCATCCATCCACACACACACACACACACATACACATTTCTAGATATATCAAATGTGTGTATAATATATGTAACTGAGCCCAGAATGCTTGAACATATTAACACTCATAGAGGTGCCCTTCCAGAGAGGGGCAGTGGAGCTGGGGCAGGGTCTGGAGCACAGTTCCTGTGAGGGGGAGCTGGGGATGTTCAGCCTGGAGAAAAGAGGGCTCAGGGGGGACCTTGTTGTCACTCTTGCACTGCCTGACTGGAGGCTGTGAGCAGGTGGGTGTTGGTCTCTTCCCCCAGGTAGCAGGGCCAGAGGAAAGGGCCTCAAATTGACCTAGGGGAGGTTCAGATTGGGTATTAGGAAAAACGTCTTCACTGAAAGTGTTGTCAAGCACTGGAAGAGACTGCTCAGGAAAAAGTTTGGGTCACCATCCCTGGAGGTGATACATTGAAAAGATGTGTAGTTGAGGCACTTGGGGTAGTTACAAAGGATGAAATGTGTTACTGAGCCTGACTGATGGGCACGTGCATGATTTTTGAGAGGCAGAGTACTAATTTACCATGTAACTGTGTGGATGAAGGTTAAGGTATATTCTCAAGGAAAATACTATTGCTTAAAATATTTATTGTACATTGAAATACAAATTAGAGTCTTTGATGGTGAAGAAATGAATGCCTTTTCATTAGTTTACAAGTGGATATAACACAAGGGAACTAAATATTTTGAACTGGATCAATATTGCTGCTAACATTTTTGTCCGAGTTCCCCTGGAGTATATGGGCATGGTTTTGTTTTGAAAAACAAATGTGGAGAGGTGTAGACATGAATTCTGTAATTTATCTTCCTCTACAAGGTTCAGAGTTGTTGATTTAAGAAGTCCTGTTCTTCCCCTGGTTTCCTTGCCTGTGTTTTGCTGACATTTTCTACCTCTCTCCCCCTCCCCCAGCCCCCTTTCTTTTCTGGGTTTTTCACTGATGAGTTAATATCATATTGAATATTAATTTGTTGATATTTCACATTGCACAAAGGGAGGACAAGGTAGGCAGCAGGATGCCATTTCAGCTGGGGCTCATTTTATGAACTCAGGGACCACAGAAGAACTGTGAATTTGCTTTGTTCACATGATAATATTCTAATGTTTTTAGAAGTCATATGAGCCAGGGACTACAGGCCAGTCACAAAAAAACTCCTTCATCCTGATTCCATTTTACATGTATTTTTGAAGGCAGAACTGCTTTAAGGAAGAAGAGCATTTAGACTGCACCACTTTACAAAATACTAGAATTAATTCTGTTTATGAAACAGATCTGCTTTTTAATTCTAAAATTACTTGTCTTTATCTTTTCAAAATAACAACAGAGGATGCCAGTAAATTGAGCCTCAGTCTGGCAGAGATTTCAGAGAATTCACACAGAGCAAACTGGTCAAGCAAGTTATGTAATTCTCATGGTAAAAGCAAAAACCATGTTCCTGGTTTGGTTATTACAATCCACTTTGTCTTAATTTAAAGTGGAAAATTCTTGAAAAAGGACCACTTGTCTTTAAGTTAGTTGCAGTTTATTTAGGAAATTAAAATAAATGTGTAATGCTTCAGCAATTAATAGACTGCTCTCAGATGTATTAAATATCTTGAAGTACTTTAAACATTTTTTAAAGGGAATTGGATTTGTGAATTCTACTCTGTTGCATTAAAAAACTAGATTTACATACTGGAAAAGTTGTGGTTTGGTGAGCTTGAGTCATGGTTATAAGTTGAAAATTTTTTAACCAGAAATCCAAGATGAAACTCACTGAAAAAAGATTTTAATGATATGTATGACTCTTCCATTACAGGAAATAACCATCTTTTTGGTTTAATCTTTTTTCCCAAGAAATCTTGAAAGTACTTTAAGTTCTGGGGTTTGATGCACACATAATACATTTTTCTTGCATGGCTTGCACCTAGATGATGGCATGGCCTCCAGCTCCCATGCAGTGAGGAGCACTCTGTGTGTTCTCTCTTGTTCTCAAAGGCAGACCAGCACTGTTGGCTGGGGAGCCACTTTGCCAATTCAGATGCAAAGCCAGAGGAAGGGAAGGTGCTGCTTGCTAGGTCAGTTTCAGCTGATGTTAGGTCAGTTTTGCAGATTCTGTAGGAATTTCTTTTTGTTTACATAGAGAGGACTGAAAAGAATGAAGTAATATTACCTATTCATTCAAGCATGGAAGTTTTTAAAAGGCAACTCCTGTACATAATTTTCAGTCTCTTCCAATGGCACCCACTCACACTTTTCTTTCTCTGAAACGAGCTATAACACATTCACTGATATCTGAAATGATCCATCTGTTTTCAAACACATACCTGTCTGTACTAACAAAGCTACTAAGCAGAGGCACAATTAAATGATTTTTTGCTGGCCTAGGAGGGCTGCAGGATGTCTCCCTGTGCTTTACCATGATCTAAGGATGGATACTGCCATTCTGTTGTTCTTCGTGCCCACACACAGCCAACTCTGTGAAGGAAAATTTGTATTTAGCTTCCATTTCTCAAAAAGGCTTGGATAACATGGTACTGCTGGTATTTTTAAAAGCTTTCAGTAAGTAAAAAATTCAGCAGCATAAGGATGGAATTCATTACAACTAATTTATCTGTCTAAAAACTGTGTGTAACTGGGAGTTACAGTGGATCTCTCCATTGTCAGAGCAAAGAAAGGGAAATCTCTAGAGAATGATTCTGAGCTATCTTGCATGGTTATCTCTGTCCATGGGCAGCAGGAGGACTCTGAAGGACTGACTTTGGTGTTCTTTGGAAAGGCAAATGCCATCCATCTTTCAGTGGCTGGAAATGCTGTGAATGGAACCATTGCAAAATGCATATCTAGAGGCTTTTCTAAGCACGATTTTCACTAGATCTGCTTGTTCCAGTATGATACATGCTTAATAAGTTTCAAGAAGTATAGAGTTTTAGGCATATTGCAGAATAAACCAAAAATAAAATTTAAAATTTTAAGTTAACTTCTTAGGATTCTTAATCCACAATGAGCTGTGTTTGGGTTTTTTAGATGTGAATAGTCAAATTTATATCAAATAAATTACGTAATTAGTGGGTGGGGTATTTTTGTTATTATACAGTCGTAATTAAAATGATCACATTTTGTTAGTCTGTTAGCATTTCTCTGTCAACAAAGTGGCTTTGTAGTGTAAATTCCTGCTTTCCAAAGAATCCAGCATTTACTTACTCAGCCAAAGCACTGCAAACATTTATGGCTACATCTGGCCCAACATTTTGCAGGCATTGTATAACATAGACGTTCAAAATACTTCACAATCATTTTGAAACTAAATTCTGTAATGAAGTTCTAAGGACAAAATCAGGTAAAGGCATGATTTAGAATAATGAATGCAGGAGGTTTTTTTTGCAAGGCTATAACATTGCTCAGTTGGGAAGGGTGAAATTCTGGTTTTGGATGGTCATGAGCAATTTATATTGCAAAGGAGATCTCTTTTATTGCTTGCAGTGACAAGTGGGAGGCTGTGCTCTGAACACTGGAAAAGCTAACAGTGAATACTAAATAGAACTGTCTTTCTCTTATTGATCCACCCATTTCTGTAGCACGAATATTTTCCACCATTAACATCTTTTATCTGCATATTGGGAAGCTGGCCAGTTAGTTAATTCAAAGAGTAAAATTGTAGGAGCAGATGATAATTTCTTGTCTTTGTGTTATTTTAAACAGGAACAGATGTCTCAGGTGTTAGATGCAATGTTTGAAAAGATGGTTGAAGGAGGGGAACACGTAATTGATCAAGGGGATGATGGTGACAACTTCTACGTCATTGACAGGTGAATTGCTGTGTCTTATTATAGCACAAAGTACTTTGCAAAAGTCCATTGAGAACAGTCTGTATTCTGTGAACTTGTATTTAACACTGACATTCCAGCTTTTCTCTTGGTGTTCAGTGACAGGGCTCATGGGAGTGGTTCAAAGCTGTGCCAGGAGAGGCTCAGATTTGACATTAGGAACCTTCTCTTTACCTGAGTGGTCAAGCACTGGAAGAGGCTTCCTGGAGGTTGATGTCCAAAGCCTGTCAGTGTTTAAGGGGCACTGGGACAATTCTATTAATAAAATTCTTTCACTTTTGAGCAGCCCTGAAGTGATCAGATTGGTGAACAAAACAATTGTTTTAGGTCCCTTCTAACTGAAATATTAAATTAGACTACCATAAAAGTGTGCCCAGATTCTGTGCTGGAAAGACAATATTTTTCAGCCTGGTGAGGTTACAATTTGTCATGTCTTGTCCAAAAGGCTGCAGGGATTTACAATATTCTGTCAGCCTTGTGGTTTTTAGGTGTAGGTATTACCTCTGTGTCCCTTATCAATGAAATAACTGCACAAATTTTTGCTTTACATTCACATGATTTATCAGTGCACACCATAAAAATATTCAGTACAGAGGAAAATGATGGCTCAGCATCAATGGGCTTGGCAAATTCGTGTTTTACAAGATATCGGATTTTATTGCATTTCCAAAGCAAAAAATAAAAAAAAGTTATGAAATTAATGATGGAGAGAAGAAATGCACAATATATTAGAAAAATGCATATATTTATTTCATTATTTTACATTGCTTTTCAGATACGTTCCTTCTCTTTCCTGCATCTCAGTTGTTTCATTAGAAATTACTACTTTAAAATATTTAAAATATTAAATAACTTGTATCGTTATTTCAGTGCTCCTATCATAGCAATTTTTGCAAAGACTTGACATTTGTATCTGGTGTGGTTAAAATGAAATTAAGAAACAGATTCTAAGTAAGATTTTAATTTTTAATAAGTTCTGGTAATACATAGATCACTGTACATCCATTCTATTTTTAAGCTGAGTTAATGTAAAAACTAATAACCCTATGCTTCCCTTTAAAGAGAGACCACTTTTGTTATTTATAGAAGTCATTGAGATGTCTTTACAAGGTGATTAACACCATTTAAGCAAGCAAATACGTATTTCAAATGCTTTATCTTTGGAATTCATGGTATAAAAAAATATAGTGAGAGGCTGCCTAGCAAAGGCCAGGGCTGGTTTCTACTCACTGTACTTTTATATTTTATTAACAGAGGTACATATGATATTTATGTAAAATGTGATGGTGTTGGGAGGTGTGTTGGCACCTATGATAACCGAGGATGTTTTGGTGAGTTGGCCTTAATGTACAATACACCCAGAGCAGCTACAATTATAGCTACCTCTCCTGGTTCCATCTGGGGTTTGGTAAGTAGAGTACTTCTTTTAAGCTATTTTTTAAAAATATGTATTTTGTATTGATTTTACTGGCATGCTGTATCAGCATTAAAAAAAAAAACACCTTATAATTTCAGAAAGTTTAATTCTAGAAATCCTAACATGATGCTACCTTTTTCCAGAATCCACAGATGAAAATCTGAGGTTTAATAAAACATTGTTTTTTAAAACAAAATTGTTTTATTTTATTTTAATTGCAATTTCCCAAATTGAAAACCACTGATGATTACATATTAATTTTTCCCCCATGCATTGATTGGAATGCCTTTGTTCCCAGAGTAAAATTCCAATATGAGGTTATTTACCAGTCTTATACTACGTGGATTTTTGACAAGAGTAATTGAGTTTACCCTAAAAGTAAGCTGAGATGGCCATCATCTTCAAGATGTGCATATTGATCTAATGACTGATGCCAGGACTGAAATGAAATGTGGTTATTCACCAGCTCCATCCATGTGACTCCTGGTGTTGTTTAGGACACTGTAAGAATGGCTTTAAATGAAATTGGGTTGTGTTGGCCATAAGTGCCCCTGTGGCAGTGAAGGCTTGCGGTGCATTTTCCCTCTGCTGGTCACCAGGGCACAGCCACACAGAGTTAAGAGAAGAAAACACCATAAGTGTAGTTTTTCCATCTGTCTGGTTCACTTTCATGGCCAAATCTTAAGGAATGTCCAGTTGGCTGTTCAGGGCAGCAGAGAGCCTTGTTCTGCTGAAACAGCAAAAGTGGACAGGGACCTAAGACCCAGACTCATGTATTTTGGTTTTTACAAAACCCTAAAGCCTCTTTGAGTACATACCAATTTGTATGGGATCTCAGGGTAATGAATAAACTTTGTAAATTAAACATTTCAATACAGAGGATTTCTTAAATATCCTGAATTACCCACTCAGTGTTCACTGCTGCAGACTCTGCCCTCTGTATGTGAGCTGAGTATGTACCCTGCAGGGATTTTCATAGCCATTCTCAGGTTAATTCAGGAGCTCCTGATTGACCTCTAGAGGAATCTTTCCCAACTGACAGTAGGGAGAGAGCAGCCAGCTACACTGAGTGACTAAAACTGGGTCATTTGGTCATATACAGCCAGATCTAAAGTATTTTCTAGCACATATTTTCAGTTAATTAACTCTCTTTTTCTCTTTGTGTTTACAGGATAGGGTAACATTCCGAAGAATCATTGTAAAAAATAATGCCAAAAAGAGAAGAATGTATGAAAGTTTTATTGAGTCATTGCCATTCCTTAAATCTTTAGAAGTAAGATTTCTATTGCATTATTTTAATAGCTGTATCAGATGTACCTGATAAGATTCTGCTCTTGAGGACTTCAAATTTTGGCATTCAAAGTGTCTCCACAATAGAAGTTTCCATACCTTTGTTTCAGAGAAAGACTAAATTTTAAATTTATTTCAATTTAGAATTTATTATTGTTCATATTGGGTTTTAAAACATAACTTTACTTTCAGTTTCCCAAAGCTTAGTTTTACTAGATATTAGCCAACAAAACTAAAGAATGATTTGGAGAATTTAAAAATATTTTCATTTATCAGCTATATTTTTACATATGTTTTTACATGCATGCTTTTCTGAACATAATTTTTGAAGGCTTCTAAGAAAATTAAAAGCTTATCATAATATAGTATAACCTCTGGAACATAATGTAATATACCCTCTGGAACAATATTCAGCAGTTCTTTTTTTAATGGCAATCAAAACAGGAAAATAAAGATACACTATTCTGTGCAAAGATTCACAGAAATATTAAAAGGGCTTTCTAAATATATGCTATCATAATGTTAACCAAATATTTCTTACATTTTCTTTTTTTTAAATGAAGGTATCTGAGCGTTTGAAAGTGGTTGATGTGATTGGTACCAAAGTGTACAAAGATGGAGAACAAATCATTGCTCAGGTACAGTTTCTTCCTAGTTTTAGTTTTTCTTTCATAATAGGTAACAGTAATCATGTTATTTATAGACAATGCATACTTTTAAACCCTATTTTTCTTTCTCACATAAACAAAACCAATGGATCTTAAATGTAAGAGGTGGTTATTTTGTTTCAAAAGCTCACTTTTCACTTCTGATATTTTCAAGAACAAGCCTCTTTGTTGGTATAAATGAGTCAACATTTTTAGTACACTTAGAAATTCAAACTTGACAAGTGTGCTTCCAAGGAGGAGCACTGAGGGCTCACTTTGGTCTTATTGTTAAAATATGGTCAACTTTTCAAAAAGACAAAAGTTAAACTCTTCAGGATAGGCAACTGTGATTGTCTTGCCCCAGGATAATTAGTGGATATCACATAGCCTCTAGAGGCTTTTTATTCTGAAACTTGCTAAGGGAAATCATTTGGGAGGAACACAGAAGTGGATAAATGGTAGTAAGGACCTTAAAAGTCTTCCACAACATTGGTTTTCTCTGCATTTTGTGTGAAGCACAGTCAGCTATGTCTTTTCATGAAAAGGCCTTGCTGTTGCTTCTGTATAGATGTTTTGTTTGTTATGTGTCCAGAGTATGGTTTTCAAATTAAAAGTGGTTTCTTTTGCCACAGGTATCAAAAAGAGGAGCTTCAAGGCCCTGGTTGCAAATATTTTAATCTTACCATGAAACTAAAAGGGAAATTTTACACTTTTTTTACTCACTTTCTTTTTATCTTGTGCAGGGTGACTTGGCTGATTCTTTCTTTATTGTGGAATCTGGAGAAGTAAGGATTATAATGGCAAGGAAGGTAAACATCCCTAAAACAAAAACCTTTTTTTTTACCATTGTCACTAACTTTGCTTATGTAATCTTGAGTTTGGCAAATCTCTTCTCTAATACTCTTTCTTTCTCTCTCTTTCTTTCCATGATATTTCAGGGCAAACAAGATCTAGAAGAGAATGGAGCAGTAGAAATAGCTCGATGCTCAAGAGGACAGTATTTTGGAGAACTTGCTCTTGTAACTAACAAACCCCGAGCTGCTTCTGCATTTGCTCTTGGCACTGTCAAATGTTTAGGTATTAGTCAATACCATTTTATATCTAATATAAAATGATATTTAATCTATTTGGTTGTTTCTATTGTCACTCTGTCTTTCCCCAGAATATAAGATTTAAGGCTGTTTCAGTATTATTGTCCATTACTATTTGCATTATTTATCTGCAAAAATCACTTACAATTGATAAATACTATTACCACAATTTATCCAATATTTCTCTAGCTGTATGGAAGTAAAAATTCTTTTAGGACAGTACAGAATATTGCTGCAAACTACTTATAGACATCAGATAAATGTCTAATACTCTGCAGAAAGGTGAGGCGTTTCTTTTCTCAGTAGACTGACTCATCTAAGAAATAATTCTGTTAAAAATCATGGGCCTTTTTATCCCCATGACTTAAGCTCTTAAAAAATTCTTTTGTCTTCACTAGCTGTTAATGTAGTCATCCCCTCACACTGTAGTCTCAGGCAGAGGAAGAGTGAAGACTGTAGGAGTTGTGCTCATAGACAACCCTTCACAGCCATTGCTTTTCACGGTCTGATGTTAAGCTCCTAACTATCAGAAAACTGCAAATATCTAATATAAAATGATATTTAATCTATTTGGTTGTTTCTATTGTGACTCTGATGTTAAGCTCCTAACTATGGGAAAACTGCAAACAGTAAAGATAGGTTTGGCATTCCTGCATAATGATTTGATGACCAAGTAACCAAAAAGTTTCTCTATTTTTAAAAATTCGTAACTCAAAACACATAGAGATCATCAGGCAATAGAGATCAAAGATATGACAGAAGGGAAAGAATAACAGGCAATGGTCAGGAAGAGACGGGAAGAGTGTTGTTTTGTTATCCATTATGGCTGAATAGCAAAGCACTGGCACTTCCCAAACAGCAGAGATCTTGAACATTTCTCAGGAGACAAGAGATTACTGGCCAGCAGGTTGGAAGTATATGAAGTTTCCTCCCTGGCCTATTGGCTGGAACTGTAGAGGATCATGTTATGTGATCTGATAAAGAAAATATTCTGGTTGGCTGTGCACTAACATTGTGTGTGAATTACAGTCTTCAACTTTTTGCACATTTGCTGTGAAAATAAGTATTCATTACCATTTTCACTTTGGGTGGAAGCAAGTAAAAAGAGCAAGGAAATAGACTGTTAGAGCCCAGATACAGCCAACAACAACAGTTAATGTTGTGGCTTTTTGAAATATTATGGATCTTAAAACTTTATTTTGTGGAGGAATCCAGGCCCTTTCAGACAAACTCTCAGGTAACATATATCTTAATATGAAAATATTTTCAAAATAAGGAACAGAACCAGTTTATTTTTGAAGTTTCAAGACAGCAGTGTGTTGGCTGATCTTGGTTTTGCTAAGGTAAGCAGTTCCCTCCTGTGTGAACAATATAAATGTCTCAGTACTATCTGTTGTCATTTAAAATGTTATACTGAAATATCTATATTACCATGAGTGTCTGTTACTGATGAGCATATCATATTCTTTCTCTTTCTCTTCCTTTTTATCCTAGTTATGGATGTGCAGGCATTCGAAAGGCTTTTGGGACCTTGTATGGAAATTCTGAAAAGAAACATTGCAAACTATGAAGAGCAGCTAGTTGCTCTGTTTGGAACAAACATGGACATTGCTGACACCAGTGCATGAACTAAACATTGGAGCAACAAGATCTGTTATGAGAATATAGCACAGTAGTGGTTAGTCCACTGAAAAATTGTCTCTCTTCCTATAGATGCCAAGCATTTTCTGTGATTTTAAGAATGGGATTGGGGTTTTTTGGTTTGGTTTGCTTTTGGTTGGGTGGTTCTTTTGTTTTTGTTTGTTTTGTTGTTTTTTTAATTAATTATGACAGTGGAAATACTAGTAAAGAAAATAGCAATTCAATAAATTGAGGGCTTGATTTTTAAAAGTGCTCAGTACTTATGGTTCCATCTGATATAAGGAGAGCCTGTGGTAGCTCAGCACCTTTGAAAATCAAGTCCTTTAACACAGCATTTCCTTAAAGAATAGATTTTTTTAAAAACCCCACATGTGATGAACTTGTTAAACCAACTTCTGTTCTTCTAAAAGGTTACATCTTTTCTGGAAAGACTGTTAGTTCGAATGTGATATGTTGAAAGTATTAGTGCACACAAAGTGTTTATATGTATTACTACAGAAGATATACAGTAGATATTACTTTTTGACTATTACAGTTGTCATGATTTTATGTTGCATTTATCACAGATGTAGTGAATCACAAGGTTAATCATAAGATAAAGCATGACAATGCGTTTTGTGTAACGCTCATGACCCAAATCTGGTTTTTAACATTTTGTAATTGTTTTAAAGTCCTCTTTGTTTAATATGTCATGTTTCAGCACGACATTGTAATATCTTATGCAATTTAGAGGACTTGCATATTTTTGCAATAAACTGCATTTTTTATTAGTTATATGAATTCTGTACATGAGTGAGGACAGCTGACAACCGAAATGCTTTTAAAGCAAAGGCATGGGTCATTGTCATGTTCTACCTAATCATACATAACCTATATTGTTTTCCTTCTCCCTTGTTTTATATTTATGCATTTTGTCTTCTCTATTTATGCTTGTTCTCTAGTTAATTTTTTTTTTTAGGTCTCACCTTTTTTATTGTTGAATCTGTTTCAAGTGAAATGATCTCTGTATATCTCTCTTCCTGCAGTCTAATCTTAGCTATCAAAGGTCAGAGTCAATTACTGAAGGGATTGATATCAAAAGCCATGCTAAACTAAGCTTGTCCTTGAAAATCCTTAACAGGAAGTGCAAAAGGATTTTTAATTTGAAAGATCAGTACTTCCAAAGCTTTGCACACATCTGTCATTGTTAAAGCTAACATGTCTTGCTTTCAAAAACTTGTAGGTCATCATGAAATAATGTGTTCAGCCATATTAGCATGGGATACCTTCTGAGACTGAGGAGAGAGAATATCTTAATTATGAGCACAGGGCTCGTTGCCTACGAGGGTCTGTGACTGGAAATTTCAGGCACAGCCCAGTTTCAGTCCTGCTTACTGACCTGTCTGTTGGTGTTCATGGAGAGCCAGTGTGTACTGGTGATGGGCAGCTCTGCCAAAATGACACTGCAAGAGTAGTAGGAAGGCTGCTTCTGCCCTGATTCAAACACCTGAATTACACCATCTTTCCTTCTTAGATAATGACTTTTCTAATGCCACATATTTGTGTACGTTGATGTAATCATTATGCTACAGTTAGTGATATGTTCTGACAATATAATCATACATGTATATGAAATTATGATTATATAATATGATAACAATATATAATTTATATCATATAGTATGGTATAAATTATAAATCAGATTTCTAAAAAAATACAATCTGAACAAAATTTACAAATGTAATTTTTTTTTTACTTAGAAACCTGGTATGAATAATTGCACATATGATAACTTGCCTTTGTACTTTTGATTTATGGGAAACAGAGAAGCCTGTTATACTAGAAGGAAATATCAGGTAACCAAGATCTACTCTTGTCATTCTGTATGCTTAATCTCTAAAAGCTACCTATATTTTGCACTGGCTTGATGTGATTAAGAAAAATGCTAAAAATTACTTGTATGGCAGTAAACTACAATCAAGGCCATAAATGCCAGTCATGATATTTTCAATATTGTTGGTTATATTTAAAGTTTCCTTACAATAAACAACACTTTTATATATAAAAATCTATGTTTGTTGGTATTCTTGTTGTCTTTTGATTCTATTACCATAAAGTTACAAGTGATCCATTTATGCTCATTTATTTAAAAGAATCATAAGTCTTAACTCTTTCATGCTGATTTTCATAAATGACATTATGTGTATACTCTGTCTACTCAGAAAACATGTTGATGCAGTAATTGTCATAATTACTTTATTTGATGATTTGCTTGTAGTTTATAGCTGGGAAAAAGCTGTGGAGTAACAAATTTAGGATAATCAGAGACTCTGGGTTTTCTGATTCCCAAAATACAGCTTCATGTTGCAGCAGTTTTATTGTGTTGCTCTTGGGCACTGGACAATTTCTGGAATTTTCTTTGTTGGTAAATTCAGGGGGGCTTAACCAACAGTAATGTTACCACTTTTAAAGTTTTATCCAAATCATTATATCCTTCATCTGTCAGCACTTGGGATTTCTCCTGGATCTCTTCATATGCACCCTTCAAATGTGCCAGGCTTCATGTCAGAAATGTGGTGAGTGTTAATCCTAAGAATGAAATCATATCAAATTACTGATTTTTTTTACAGACCTTTCAATAAAAAGTAGACAATTCTAATAATTTTAAACAACGCTGTGTTAGGTTTACCTTATTAGACTGTGTCCATGCTTAAGCTACCTGATGCTTCTGTTATTTAAGATTTTTATTGAGTTTGGTGAAAATATTCCCCACTTAATGAAGAGAGAAAATCCTGAGTGAAATCCTGTATAAGATGCATTCAGGGTTCATATGTTTTACTAACCAGAAGAGAATCCACATGACAGCAAATGGTTTTTATAAATGCCTTAACCATGGGGAAAACAATCTGATTTGCAGTCCTGAAGTTGATCACAAGACACAAACCCAGAGGCGAGCAAGATTTCCTTGATCCTACTGCTGATGCCATCACTTTCTAAATGTCAAATGACATTGTGCTCCATGAGATTTAATTCAAATTCATCTGAAATAAACATTTCTGAAATCATTCCCTTCTGGATTTCCTGTTTAAGGTCCAGAAGTGACCAGCTGTGGAAGTCTTGAGGGAAATCTCTGAAGAGTGCTGTGAAACCATTTACAGCCTAAACCGCTGTCACTCCATTTTCTTCCCTCATGTTGTCTTTTCTATTCAGTAAATACTATTCTGCTCCTTGCTGGAATGGTGGGTTTTAGGTTTTTTTTTTTTTTTGTGGTTTGGTTTTGTGTTGCTTGAAATGTTTGGTGCTTTAAGCTTTCTGTAAGGTGACCCTGTGACAGTTGTCATGATTGTACCATTTGGTAGTCCATGGCACACTTGCCCTGACAAACATTATTGTTTATTCTGTATCAAGAGTTACCAGATGTGCAAAATCAGCATCTTCTGGTCATCCTCCACAGACCTGACAATTCTTAGTCTTCTATCAGATGTTTGCTGCATCTGATAACATTTGCTTGCTGGAAGTCAATTTGCCACAGCATAGACATTTTTACAGGTTCTTGCTAAAATTTTTATGCTAGCTCAAAGCTCTTTTTGTCCAGTCGTACATGGGATGATTAGAGGATCTGTATTTTTTTTTTGTTTGTTTGTTTGTTCGGGTTTTTTTGTTGTTGTTTGTTTCTAAGATACTTTGCTGTGTCTACAGTTGTCAACTACGACTCCAAGGAGGAATTGCCTCTTTGTATGCTGAGTCTGTACAGATCTGTGCTGTTGACTGGCTTAGAAAATTTAGGATTATTTTCAAATTGTTCTGAGAGTTGTATGTCCTTCAGATGTATACCAAGGCTGTTTCCAAGTTCTTAATCTACTTTTTGGCACAGAAAGATCTTAGCAGGCTGAACACTCTCACTTCATGGACTGAAAGGAAGCTGAATAATCTTGGTAGGGTATGAAAAGTTGATGGAAAATTCGATTTTACCACTGTCTCTTCCTTCACACCATTTCTTTCCCTGGAAATGGTGTTTCTCCTGGCAGCCAGGTGAAGAGCCAGTGGCAGTGGGGGATATAGGGTGAGGAGTGACTGGCTAGGTCTGTGCTGGGACAAGGGGCCCTGGCTGGCTGGGCTGCCACTCTCCCTTCCTCATCCTCTTTGTCCCACCCCTGCCCCTTCTCTGATGGCAAATCAGAACGAGCTGGAGTGCAGCTCTGGCACTGCCATGGCTGAGTGAATACCATGGGTAGGGTTGTGTTCCTTCCAGAGAACTGGTAGAGACCTGTGTGTGTATGGCAGAACAAGGAACAGATGAAAACCAAACTATTACATAATGAAGCTGCCCAATCAAGACCATATAAAAACTCTGCCCTTAGGTTCTACTAGGTCATTGTGATGGTATCTGCTGACTCAACCTCTTCTTACTGAGGTAAATTAAATTAGGACAGTCTGAAAATAGCATTATTCAGGATATGAATACTTTGTCATGTCTTCTTTGAAGGTACTGAGTTATTTCATCTGAGCAGCTGTGAAGTTTTGGGAGAGGATAATGCTCTGTGCAGGTCTCTGTGGATGACTTATTTCCTGGCAGCTGAATGAGCCTTTGGGACCTGCTCTCTCACATCTCTGAAGGTGATGGAAACTCAGTTCTGATAAATGTCTTATCTAGAAAAATCCATCCAACTTACCAAGAAGCTCTGTATTCTTTTTCTCTTTGTTGCTTTGTCCTTGTGGGGTCAGGTGGTGTGCCTTCTTGAGCAACGTTAGCTAGACTGTACCATTGGTTTTTGGCTGCATGTGTATGGCTGTATCTATCATAGGAAATTGTGTGTGCCTGAGTCTGTTTGCTAGTACTGAATGGCCAACATTATACTATTTTCCAGGATTTCTCTGGCCTCATTTATAAGTTGTCTAGGAAGATTTTTTTCAGCTTTCCATTTGGGGTGGCCATATACAGATGGCTGACTGAGAATAGTCCTTGGCCTATGGTGGTTCCCAAATCATATCTGAAAATTATTAGCTATTGGTCTGTGCAAAAACTGCACAAGGGCTATTCTAAAATGAATCATATACAGTACAGATGATTGTATTCCAGTGCCCAGAAACACTCATTGGCATTTTAATTTACCAACCAGCACAGAGGAAACCTACTGTTTTTCTGTTATTTCTTCTTGATTTGTTTTTCTGCCAGCTTTGAGTTGGGATGGAGGAGTTTTTTATTTATCACTCTTCTGGTTTGTTTTATGATATGTGAAGCTTTTATTTTTTTCCTAATACTGTTGTCAGTTTTAGTCTTGCTCTGTTTTTATAGGTAAACATTTTAGCTGAAACTGGAATCCGTGCCATAATGACAGGAAATAAATTTCTCATTGTTTCCTGACCTGTCTTGGAAGGGGGGAAAAATAATCCCTGCCCTGTTATTTATTCCGTTTCTCCTCAATTTGAGTCACTGCAGGAGGCAAGTGAAATTTCTCTTCTAGCACTCAAGAGATAACTTCTTTCCTGGGAATAACAAGTTTTCTTTTCCTTTGCTCTTCATTCCCAAGAGCATCTTCTGTGAGGACATTGAGTGAAGTGTGGGATGTCTGTAGGAAGGAGGACAGAGCCAGCCACCATTGCAGCAAGCCACAAATGGCCATTGGAAGAAGGAATGAGTACAAATGACTTTAGGAAATACACAGGTCACTGTGTGAGGAGAAAACTGGACTGAGAGGCAGAATGGCTGCAGAAGAGAGGCTGCCATGGTGAATAGGAGTAGAAGCTCTGGTGAGTGGAGTTCTCATGCCTGGGGGACTGTTTAGTTAATTACTGAGGGTGGATGCCTACATGCTGATGTGAAAGCTCCTGTAGCAGGATTAAAATAATGATATGTTGTATTTCAGAGAGTCAGCAGTAACAGCCATGTTATAAGGACAGGATTGGCTTGGGACAGGAGGGATTAAAAGTGGAGATAGGCACAAACCCAATATATAACATATATTTTACTAATACAACTTTGACCGAAATATTACTAATTTAAAAAATATGCTTTGTGGCTTCTTAACTTTGTGCCTGGCAATTTTAAGAGGCAAATAGCTAAGATGCAAATTAATCAGTATTTTCTAATTGTAGTCTCCTGTTTGTTTATTGCTTCTTGGTCGTCACATGTAATGTGACAATAACTCAAGATGACACTTTCCAGTCCCCCACCTTATTTTCTACCTTTTGCAACAGCAGAAGCAACTGAATCAGCAAAGCTCCCAAGAGTGCCTGTGTTACAAGTATTGATTCATTCTCTGAGTACCCATTCATTTGGGCATGGAGTAAGGTGAGGTAGGGTGTGTGGAGGGGGAGTAATGGTTTAATTAGAGACCAGGCATTCAGAGCAAGGAGTATGGCATTGACATAATCTTAATTCTGAAATTTATATGATACATACTTGCCTTGAGCCAATGGGTAGTGAGTAAGCTTTGTTAGTTTTGTGTGTCTTGCTGTCATCTACTGCATGGACTACTTGTCCTTTACTTATTTTCCCTTATATCATCGCTGAGTAAATGTTAACTTACTGTATGCAAAGGAGAAGTGGATTTGAAAACAAGAAAGCTGTTACATGTCTCTTTTAAGAATTTCAAAACAGTTCAGACATTCATCTTTACAAGATTTTAATCTCAGTCTTAGGTAGGATTCATATTTTGGTGCTTTCTGGGTATGTCATAGATTGCAGTGTGATATTGAGGCTCTAATTCAGCAATGGTATTTACTTGTCTAGACTTGAGTCTGGAATCTGGGCCAGTGGATCTCAGAGGACTGGGCTTCACAGGTAACACTCATGCATGAAGCTTTTGTAGAGAGCTGTGAATCTTCACAGTAAATAGCTGTGCAGCTATTTTGCTTTGGGTCCAAAAAGTATGTAGCAGGGTGGAAATGTGCTCCATAAGAACATTCATATCCTTGAGGCCAACAGACTTCTTCTGAAGAAAGATGGGACTTGAGAGAGGATTTTGTATCTTTTGTACTGCTGGATCAGGCCTCTGCCGTTTCCGTGTCCCACACTGTGGCAGGGGGAGCTTTCAGAAGAGCACACTGTGAGTTTTATGTGGACCACAGGCACAGAAGGCAGTTTGCAGAGGGGAGACATCTGCATGCCCAGGTCTGCTGCATCTCCTCACTCTGGCTGAAATGCATTAAAATGCCCAAGAAGCTTGGATGTCTCTCCAAAGAGCCTGAAGGCTGTTTAGATGTGTAAGGGAGATCAAAAGAGAAGGGGAAGAAACACAGCCTTAAAATTAATTTTATTGTGGAGTGGTGTAAAAAAGATGGTTCCTGGTTTAGCAGCTTTCTACTTATTAAAAGAATGTATTTTAGAGATGGGATGTCAGGAAAGCTTTCTTATATAAAGATGTATCAGTTGTTTAGAAAAAGCCTGAACTGTAAATATAGGGAAAATGTGAGCTTGTGGGATGTGGGGTAGACAGCTGATATTACAATAAGCTGTCTAGTCACTTAATATTTGAATCTCAGTATTACTTTTAAGATTATTTTCCTCAAGGTACTTATTGAAATGATATTTTCAAATTGGGTATACCTAAAGGTCATTAAGCACATGTTTGTTTGGTCATTAGGCACAGAAGACTTTGAGTTAAATTCCATGGGATTTACTTTTCTACTTCTCTTTAAAGCTAAGCTTGCTTACAGAGAGTAATAGTTTCCAGTTCACACTGCAGAAGATACTGGGTGTTTTTCAGAGTAATATCTGTCTTCAAACAGTGCCTACAGCTGGCAATGACTTTACTGACAGGCAAACTATTACTTCGTGGAAAAGGCAAATCTCAACCTGATGTGCCAATGACATCTGCAGACTAAGTGTGTCATGATGCCAAATACAAATATGGTATAATTTTCTTTTGAATTGTGTTGCCTTTGTAGGCCTTGTAGGCCTGTGGCAACAACAATCCAGCATTCCCTCTAGTGGTCACTAACCAAACGGAATAATTTCTGTTTAACTTAACTCTTTTTTTTTCCTTGTTTTCATGCAGTGCTATGTTAGCATCCCTGAACAGCAGAACTGACGCAGATACCAAATTACAGCAAATGTTTCTGAGACTGGATTTAAGACATGTTCTCATTTCTGGAATGATATTGTGACATTTTTCCATCAGGCTAAGAAAGAAGTGCATTTGTTGGAAAAATCCCAGCAGTTGCAAAATATTGTAACTATCCTCAGTTTCTAAAATATTGTCTATTTCTGAACTATGCATGTACTTGCTTTGTATCACATCATGCATAGTAATTAATCTATTTTGTGACGAAGATGTGGTCTCTGGAAGAGCTGTGTCTCTCTGATCTCCTGCAGTTAATGGGTAAAAGTGAGAAAATGTCTTAATAGTAATGTTTAACCAAACCACAGTGTTATTTTGGCAATAAATGTATGGGACTGTCTGGGACACACCACTGGATCGATAAACCTGCATGGATTTAATTTATTTTCTCCTCCCAAGCCCAACTTGTATTTTGGGCCTAAGCTCCCACCGGTGCCTTTTCAATGAAAGAGCGGCGAGGGCCGAGGCCGAGCGGAGCTGCTGACTCACTCCCTGACCTTTAGCAACCTCCTGTGCCCTGGGCGCCGCCGCCGTGCCTGAGGCGCAACGCGGGCCGGTTCCGCACAGCGCGGCTGGGCCGGGCCGGGCCGGCGGGGCCGTGAGGGCCGCGCGGGGCCGTGCGGGGCGGGGGGCGCGGGCGGGCAGCGGCCGGGCCGGTACACGTGTCCCGCGCCGCTTGTTTACTATCGCCGCCGCCGCGCGGGGCATCCTGGGGGCTGTCGTCTTATCGCCGACCCGTGGGCAGGCGCGGGCGGCCGTGGTGACTACAGCTCCCAGAGTGCTTCTGCGGGCGCTGGCCGAGGCATCGACCAATCGGCGCGCCGCATGGGGGTGATTGACGTGCGGCGCGGTGCAATCCGCTGTGCAGGAGAGTCAAAACATGCCCGCCCTCCGGGAGGAGTTCTGACAGGCAGGCCAGGTAGCCAATAGAAAGTGGCTGAGAATTGAGCAACGTCGCTTCTGGCCACTCAGCGCCCGAGTTGCTCCTGTGGGGGGCGGGACCCACTGAGAGAACGGGGCGGGGGGGCAGCCGAGGGGAGCTCGGTAATGGCGACGGGTTCGGTAAGTGCTACAAAGTTTCGAGCTGCCGCTTTTGGGGGCTGCGAGGCTCCGGCGGGGGACGGGAGGGGTTCGGTAGGTCAGAGAGCTTTGCTAGCAGCTGCAGGTCGAGCCGAGGAGGTCGCGGGGTTCAGTCTTTTGACGGCGACGGGAACCTCGGACATTATTTACTGTGCGCCTTCCCTGACCGGCCCCGCGGAGTCGCTACCCTGCCGCACCGCTGGGTTGAAACTCACGGAGTGTGCCGGCGCTCTTTGTGCCCTCTCAAACCATAAAAACAAGCGGAATAGGGGGGTGTTCCCCCCTTGTTTTCCCCGGGGAGCGGCTGCCCGCCCCGGTCTGTCAGAGCGAGGGCGCCGTGCCCGGTGCGGGAGCAGCGGCTGTGCGGCACGTGGAGCGTTTGGGGTGCAGGTGGGTGCGGGTGAGCCCCGCGGGGGGAGCGGGGCCGGGGCGCGGGGGGGCCCCCCCGGGCCGGTGTTACGCAGTTCGAATGAATGGGGCCGAGCGCGCGTGCGCCGTGCGGCCGCGGGTGTAAACAAGGTCACGTGACGGGCGGGGGGAGCCCCTGAGGGGCTGCGGGCGAGGGGAGCTCGGGGGGCGCCTCCCGAGGGTCTCGGAGGCTCCTCCCGGGGCTCCGCCGCCCCCGAGCCGCCCGGGGAACGCCGTCCTCAAGGGCCTGTGGGTCGGCGGGGGCAGCGCGGCCCGCCCTGCGTCAGCGAACAGGCCGCCCGGGCTTGGAAAACATGGTGAATCACGCTGTGCCTCGGCTGCGCGCTCTGGCACGGCCGGGGATGTGCAGCGAGGATTCCTGATCAAAGCGGCTGCGCCAGGAAAAGTCCCTGGTGTAGATCCAGTCTTGCCAGTATGTTGTGTTTTGCTTGGAGGAGCTGTTCTCCAAATTAAACTCCGTCCAGCTTATTGCTCAGGCGTAGAGCTAGCCTGAAACTTCGTCAGTAGGTTGGGGGAAGAAAGGCGAATAGCAGAAGGAAAAAAGCCACGGGAAGCACTTACACCCAGGCACTTACATTCCTGCGCACTGCGGTTTGGGTGGATGCTGCCCAGTTCCTGCTGAACCCTTTCGCAGCCACAGTCTTTATTTACTTTTCTCCCAAGTTTATTTTTGTCCCTCAGAAATAGACATGATTCAATTAATAAAGTCTTTGTTAGCGTTGCCACTTGTTTTAGCATGACAAATTCACTTACTTTAAAGCACAAAGTAATAATTTCATTTAGCCTCCAAAGACAGCTGCAGTAATTACAGTCCTGTGAAGCATGGTTCTTGACAACATCTGACACAACAAATTTTCAACATAAAGTTGAATTTTAAAAAATTTTTTCAAGCTGGTTAATGACAAATCCCCTTCATGTTCAAACCATTAAAAGGCTGAGGAGAAGGACATGATGTCCAAAGTAGGCTTTAATGAAGTAGAATAAAAAAATGGAAAAGTAAAGTTGGGCACTTTGTTTGTTTTTCTTTGTAATTCTCTTTCAATTTCATTGTCATTCATTTGTTAGAGGGTTTTTTGGCTTTTGTACACAGATGGCTTTGTTTTGGAGAAATTCTTGTGACTTGGAGGAATAATTTATTTCTCAAACAAGTATCTCTCTTGTCAGAGTAGCATTTTGTATCTGTACCTTATCTCTGACCTTCAGAGTGCTGCGATACCAGGACATGGACTTTCAAGTCTTGGCACCTGGCAGGAAGGAGGGAGAAGGTAACATTCTAGAAATAAGTTTGAGTCTTCATTTTGGAAGGAAAATGGGAAGGGAAGAGAGGAAAAAATAGAGGGAAAAATAAACCAAACAACAAGGCAGAAGGAGGGAAAAGAAAGACGTAGATAAGCCAGAAAAACAAGGAGTGGCTTTTCCGAGTTGATTAGTTGGAGATAATGTTCAAGGTCCTGACCTGTACTACTGAGGTCTGGTTTTTCTGTTCAGAAGACTGAGCTATCTGCTCTTGTGGTGTTCTGTCATTTTACTGTCCCTTATGGGTGACAGGGGTATAAATTTGGTTAAAGATGTTTTCTGGAGGTGAAAATAATGTCACTGATAGTTTGTTGTGTATTCTCACTTGTGTCACCTTTCTTCTCCACCTTAAAGTCAGAATAAGCCAATGTTAGCTTTGTAGTAGTGCCATTTGAGTAGAATCAAACATCTTTTTATGTTTAGCATGCAAGTTTATATAAGTTTTGCATATATTTGAAAGATTAGGAGATCAGAAGTGTAGAAATTTTCCAGTCAAAACTCTCCTGGATGTGATCCTGTGCAACCTGCTGTAGGTGAACCTGCTTTAGAGTAGAGGGGGCTGGACTAGGTGACTTCCAGAGGGCCTTTCCAACCCTGTCATTCTGTGATATGAAAATATTGTATTTTTCTAAGCTATTGTTGATATTTCTCTAATGTAGCTTACTTAGTGGACATACATATGGTAGACTTCTCAGGTTTTCTTTCTTATGAACTGTATTCTGCTCTTTTGTGAGAGACTTATGATTATTTTTTCAAGGACACTTCATTAAAGTACAGGCTAATCATGTTATGGTGGCTTTAGTTCATCCTCATCTTAAAAAAAACAAAGTAGATAACCAAATGACTAAAGATTGGAATAACATTGTTTACCAGGTTTTAGAGACAGTGGTTGTGTAGAATAAGCACACAGTTCTCTTTTGAAGATGATCTAACATAGTGGGTTTGGTATAAACATTACTTTACTGGGATTTGGGGAAATGAAACTGAAGTCTTCCAGTAGAGGTAACTTTATCTGTCCATTTTCAGTGAAGGATGTTAGGAGTCCAGTGTGTTTGAGACTCTTCCTGGAGGCCAGAGATGGGAAGGGTAGTGGAAAAGGCTTCTGCAGACACCAGTGCTGAAAGGGCAACTGGGAAAATGTGGACCTGATCTCACAAGGTTGAGGACAGCATTTTTGCTTTGATCTTAATTTTCCAGGCCTGTTTCATGGTTCCTCAAGTCCCTGGGTGTAGCAGCTTGCCTCTGAGAGAGCCAGACACTTCTTTGTGTGAGGTAGATGTGGAGCAAGTGAGGGGCAGGCTGGTTCTGTGAGGCATCTGTGCATGAGGCAGTGGGAACAGATGGGGTCCCTCCAGGCCAGGGTCAGTTGTGGCTCACAGAATGTTTTGGGTTTGAAGGGACCTTAAAGGTCATCTAGTTCCAGGCCCCCTGCCGTGGGCAGGGATGGATTGTGAGGATGGTCTCCAAAAAGCAGTGGATTTGCTGGCAGGATGGCTCCAAATAACTAGAAGAAAGAAAATGTCACACCAGAATTCAAGGAGGAGGATGTGGGGAAATTACAGACTGGTCAGCGTTAGCCTTCAGGTATTTTATTAGGCAAATTCTCCTGACAGCCATGTCCACCGTCTTTGTAAGGCAAGGAGTTGTCTGGAATAGCCAGAACAGATTAGCCAAAATCAAATCTGGTCTGACCCATCTGATTGCCTTTTGTGATGGGCTGAGTGCTGTGGGTACCAAGTGAATGTTGTGTATCTTGGCTTGAGGTGGGTGAGGTAACTCCAGGCTCTTGGAGGAGTGGGCACAGGCTGAGGGAAGTTCAAACCTGCCTGAGGAGCAGCTTCTTTACAGCAAGAGTGGTTACTGGAACAGGGAAGTGCCAGGCAGTCTCCATTCCTCAAGACACTAGAAACTCAAGTGGCCAGGGCCCCAGGTAGCCTCTTGACTTCAGAGTTAGCTCTTTTTTCTGTAAGGATTGTACAAGATTGTGTCTAGACACCCCTAAAAGATGCTGTGATATTCAATAGACTGATGAGGATTTAGGGCCTGGTAACGAAGTAGTATATCAGATGCAACTTAAAACAGTTCACATGTATACAGATTTCTAACCTCTGTCTTTCTAAAGTCAGATACTTTGGAGCATCCTAACATGGTGTGGGAAGTGAAGACAAATCAAATGCCTAATGCAGTTCAGAAACTCCTTCTGGTAGTGGACAAGAGAACTTCAGGGATGAACGAGTCACTGGAGTTGCTGAAGTGTAATGAAAATCTGCCCTCTTCTCCTGGATATGCATCCTGTGATGAGCACATGGAACTTGGTAAATAACAAGATTTTTTCAGAGGAAACAGAATTCTGAAGTTTGTTTTAGATATCCTGTACTGAAATTACTGGAAGCTGGTTAAATGAAATTGCTGATTTTTAGCTTGGTTAGGGCAGGGAATTGTGACATCTGAAGGTATTTGCAGTCTTTTTTCCCTTTAACCCATTTCCAGTTCTGACACACTGGCCTGTTGACTCAAATATGTTCTTGAACTCCGAGCCACAAATTTCTGCTTCTAGTCCCCAGAGGAGCAGGGTTTTTTGGCACAAAAAAAACAAACAGAAAGCTCAAGGGCTCCTCCTAAAGGAATCATGTTGTTTTAGATCTACAAATAAAGATTCTGGCATAGGGGAAGATTACTTCAGTTCTTACAGATTGGAGAAAATCAGCATATACCATAGAAAGTATCAATATAAGCTGTGAAATATTAACAAATTTAATTTAAATTATGAAGTGATTAAGAATAATGATACTTATATGACAGCACATAGCACAGACTTCTGTTAACAAGCTGGGGTCTTTTCTGTTACTCTGTTTGGGATAGGGAAGGTGTATATTGTTGATGGGAATTCACCCTACCAGGCTGTGTACCCAGCTTTCATGATTTATTTAATCTGAGTTATTAAACTTTGGTTCCCTGGTGGAAACCTTTTACCTTGAACATGATCTGATGTTGAATTTTTTTAGTGTCACACCTTCAAGGACAGATTAATGTAAATGTCTTTTGTGAAATGTTTTAGTATTTTAGTGAAGCATGCTGTTTTTGAATCTAGTAAAAACATTAAAATCAGAAGTACATTTTTATTTATTTACCTCATTTTTTCTTAAACTTCTTGTGTGAATATATAATTGACTAGAGATGTTACTATTTCTGTGTCCATTTTTATGAACGGGGTTTGTGAAATGTTGGTAGTTGTCATATGAGAAAATAAAATTACTTTATTGTGGTTCCTTTTTTTAAATCAAATTTGCAATATTTGGTATCAAATTGAGTAGACAGCAAAGAACTGAGTATAATTATGGTAATTTGTGCATTTGTTTGTAGATGATCTTCCTGAATTACAGGCTGTGCAGACAGATTCTACCCCACCTGCACTTTTTCAGCTTGGTGCTGATGTTTCACATCAGGAATGTTCAAGGCCTTCATGGAGCCAACATACCTCAAACAGCAATCCAGAAAATGCTTATTCTTGTGAGAATGGGGTGAACTGGTTGACAGAATTAGCAAATATAGCCACAAGTCCTCAGAGTCCTTTGATGCAGTGCGCTTTTTATAACAGGTACTGACACTCATTTCACTTTTGAACTATAGGGATTTATTTATAATCCTGTCTTCAAAATATTTCCTTCACTCTTTTCACCTTCTGACTTTGAACTGGAGCCCTATTGTTTGGTCTTTTTATTTATTCTGTGAAGGTGTGCACAGAACTCATCTCAGAGCCTGGTGCAAAAGCTGCTTAGTTTCCAGCTGTGAATGACATAGGATGATGTAAAGACTTTGCCTACCCACAGCAGGTTCACAAATTATGGACATTTACCTCATGTGAAGCAGCAGATAAAATCTAAGAGGAATTTCTTACACTAAATTCTTAAAGCTTTCTAGTGCACAGACTTCACATTTGTTTTTATTTTTAAACAGCTAATTGGAAATCTAATGCAATGTGTATTTTAGTAGTGATCTTTGTGATCTTTAAGTTCTGTAAGGCTGTGAGCAGCAAGTGTGGGATCTTGGAAACCACTGGGCTTCACTTCTTATTGTACAGCTTTTCTTAGGTTTTTAATCAGAAAATTTGTAAAAACTTCAGCATTGTGCTAAGGAGATGCCACTGTGGAAATAATACTGTAATTGGGTGCTACATAGAACCTATGCAGGAGTTACGCTACATATTCCCTTTGCCTGAGCTTGTGCCCTTTAATCATCCCCTTGGAATACTGGGATGGTTCGTGTGTGGGAGGTTTGTTTGGTGTTCAGCTCATGCAAACAGAAATATTTGCAATAAAAGCATTTTAGAGTAATGGCAGCAAAGTCTCATGTTATCTTAATCTGCGATATTTTAAAATACATGTTTCTGTTGTAGATCATCTCCTGTTCGCATAATAGCAACAAGCAAAAGTTTACATTCCTATGCACGTCCTCCACCAGGATCTTCAAACAGTGATCCTAACTTCTCCAAGAATGATGTGGATGAAACACCAGTCAGACATGAAAGGGTGAGTTGTTCTGAAACATTTTAAAATAAACATGTATGAGCAATTGGTTAAGTTTTTTTTACAAGGGAAACTAGCTTAAAAAAAATCTGTTTAGTGTTAATACTATTGCTATTTAAACGAGACCTTCTGTTACTTCTCTTTTTACCACACAGGGTGGGCTTGTAGTGCTACTTTGTATTTTTTGTGATGAGATCACTCTAAGAAAGCTCTGCTTCTATTGTGATTCCTTCTACAGCAAGCTTTAAAAAATTGTTATCTGATTTGATGCCTCAAAAGGAAATATGGATCCCTCTCCTTTGAGATGCACAAAGCCTGTCAGTCCTGTGTCTCCTTTTCCCATGTATTAATTGGTATCTGAAATTTGTCTGTTAACAGCAGTGAATTTTCTCCAGGGATTTATCTACAACTGCCTTGAGCCTACAGCTTTCCAGTAACTGGACCATAGAGTAATGTGCTTTAAATGATTCTGTAGATGACTAAGGAATGATGAGGTGTAAAATGCTTACAAATGAGCATAAGATAATCCATTGAGATGAAATGAATCTCAGAGAATGAAACCCAAAAATGTCAGGATGTGTCTCAGAAAAGGCGATGAAAACAATCCATTCACATTTATTGCATTCCTTTAATCTTTGTCTTCATGTTACATTCCTATTAGTATTTAAGGCAAAATGATGCCACAAGTGAAAATAGAGACTGTCTTCAGACATATAAGACCAGCCCTGAAATGCTCTGCAGTAAAATACCAACACCATTTTGCATTTTTTCTTTTTAATAGGCAAACAGTGAATCAGAATCTGGCATTTTCTGCATGTCATCACTTTCAGATGATGATGATTTAGGATGGTGCCATTCCTGGCCCTCGACTGTCTGGCATTGTTTTCTGAAAGGTAAAATAGCATGTTTCATGAAATAAGTATTTGTTTTATCTTGTAGGTTTTTTTTTTCCTTGTAGCACTAATGTTGTAACACTAATGTCCTTTTTCTCCTTGAAAAAATCCATTAGGCTCTCGCCTGTGCTTTCATAAAGGACGCAATAAAGAATGGCAGGATGTTGAAGAGTTTGCAAGATCTGAAAGCTGTGGAAAAGAGGAAAATCTCCCAGCCAGTCCTTACAAGGTAATTGTTAGTTCTAACAAACTCACTGCAATACCTTTAGCAAATACTTTGTTTCTTACATTACCCCTGTGCCTTTAATTACTGTCTCAGGAAAATAGGTTGACATTAATGTTGTTTAGAGCTGATCACTGTGCTGTTTGTGGATCTCACAGAAAGGCACTTGAATTAAATTCATTTATGTATGTTTTGAATGTATGTCATCTTTATTAACTTCCAGCTAGATAGAAATGCAAATTAGAATATTGTTATTTTATAATACAATGTATGATGATGAGTATACACCTAGAGTATGCACAGGTATATGCTTTTCTTGGGGGAAATTTTTTGAACTGTATGTGTGTTAACAGGACTATGGTTCCAATGGTTTGAAGTTGATTTCTCATGAAGAAAGTATTTCCTGTGGTGAGTCAGTGCTGAAGCTGACTTTTGATCCTGGCACAGTGGAGGATGGCTTGCTTACCGTAGAATGCAGACTCGATCATCCATTTTATGTTAAAAATAAAGGTATGAAATACCTCAATTACACGTGGTTGCATATTAAAATATTCTCAGAAAGTGACTGCAGTTTTTGTTGATATCTCATATTGTTCATGAAAGTGATAAAAGTAGTGGTGTAGAAACAGTTTACTATCTTTGTAAAGTAATCCAGAATATGAACAAACAAAAAAAACCTGTAAAGCCATAAAGCTTCTGGAATACTGCCTATCTCATAAGGAAAGAGTTCACTGAGTATATCAATGGAGCTCAGGAAAGCAGAAAGACTGGGGTGGGGGGAGAACTGCAACTAAGGGAAGCTTTTCTCACTTGCTAAAAATGGAACTTCTGATGGTAAAAGTCTCCTTTTTTGCTAGAATGAGATTTTATTTCAAATAAAGATAAACTATTTGCAATAAGAATTCCCTAAGTAAGAGTTTCTGATTTTTCTTTTGTATGAAAGAAACTACATCAGAACACTTTTATAAAATTATGTCATTTCAAGATATAGGATTGCTCCAATAAAGAACTGGAGAGATTGTCTGGCCGTTTGTCTAATTTAACTTTTTACCACTTCAGGTTGGTCATCTTTTTATCCAAGCTTGACTGTGGTTCAGCATGGCATTCCATGCTGTGAAATGCATCTTGGAGATCTGTGTCTACCTCCTGGACACCCTGATGCCATTAACTTTGATGATTCAGGTGTTTTTGATACATTTAAAAGGTAATTTTTGGATAAAGTGGCCTCAGTGGTTCTTGTATTTAATGAGTAGGCACCTTAAGTCTGGAAGAATTTGAAGCATTATATAGAGGAAAGGGAGAATAGTTTTGGCAATACAAGATAAATGTTAGGAAAAAATGAATACTCAGTACTAGGAAAGCTATGTAATTATGTGCTCTGCTAAACTGCAAAGTAGTGCCTTGGAGTGAAATAACTTTTTAGCTTCTTTTATGATAGTTTAAGGCACATTAGATAAAGCAGTAAAAAAATATATATTGTCTTTATAAATTTTCAGGTAAAGTGGATTATGTTTGCAAAACCTAGTACAATTTTCTGACAATAGTATGTCTGCCAGCTGTTATCTCATGTTTCATATGCAACAATACATCTGAATTATCTGAGTAGTTTCTTAGTGGTAAATGCATGTGCAGTGGCTCTAGAATACAGTATGCTCATAATCTTATTATTTTTGTGTATTCTGTTTTTCGGCATTCTTTTTATTATATCAAACTTACTAACTTCAGAGTTTGATTCACTTTGGGGTTTACCTGAGCTAGAACTTCAACCAGATAACCTTCAGAGGTCCTGTTCAACATAAATTACTCTAAGAGTCTAAGGAAATAATAAAGATTTTTCCATATGATTTTGAGATTTTAAGATTTAGTAAAATCCATCTTTTCCTATGATGTTAGTGTCTTTTTAGCATCTGTTTTTAATCTAGTTGCACTTTGGTTTTTTACAACAGAAAAAAAGGAATTTAAGATGCTCTTTGCAGTTCAGGCCCTGAGAGCTCTTTTATGATTTCAGCCTGGCACAGAACAAGTTCAGATTGCTTGGCTTCACTCATTTGCTGTCTGGGTGTTTTTCTTAACCCCTGGTTACTCCAAGTTAGCTGTTAAAATCATGGTAGCTACATCTCACTGAAAAATGTGCATTTCTGGCTCCTTACTGATTTGCAGCCTAGCTGAATGCTGCCTTGTACTTCGAGTTCCTTGTCTTTCTGAGCCGAAGGGAGTGACTGAGTAAGGAGCATGCAGCAGCTGCAGCTGTGATAACAGGACAGAACTAAAAACAGAGTTCGGTTTCTGTGCCATGAGAAGGAGATTAGGAATAGGAAGGGTGCTGGCCTGTTGTAGAACAGAGGTCCTTTCTCCTTATCTTGTGATACCTGCAAGATGGTCAGCATTACCCTCCCTCCTGCTTTGTACTCTCCTGATGAGGGATGGTGGAGGCCCCTCGTTGGGCTCCACTCTGCTGTGTGGTTCTGTCCCACAAGAGGCTTTACCTTTGCAGAGAAGGGCTGGACTGCCACATGCAGCATTTCCTTACTTGTAGTTCTACTTGGTATTCACAAAAAAGCCCTTCACAACCCTTATTTTGGCCATAAATCATGCAACTGTAGCCACACTGAGCAATAGGTAAGAGGAGCATTAGCATATGTATCTTTATCTTGTGATGGTAAATTAGTGGTTTAGATTTTTGATTGAGTAGCCCCTTTCCAAGAGTGTTTTTCCACCTGGAGATGGTAACAGTCTGTGGAATAAAACTACTTCTTTAGTGATTAGAAGTTAATTGTAGTCATTGGTTAGCTAAAAATTGCAAGAGTTTGTCGTATTTGGAGATCTGAATTTTATGGAAACAAGTCACCTAAGCTGTTCAGATACCTCGAGAAGGAATGTGGTGGTTTTGTCACTAGAGGGCAGGCGTTTGTCAGCACAGCATCAAATAGTGCCAAGTCACGGGGCCCTGCGCAGGGCTTCAACCTCCGGAAGGTTTGTGTGTAAAACAGTCTGTACTCAACTGCCCAGAGAAGTTATTTGTACTGAAGTGAACATAATAAATGTAGTGGTTTCATATTTTGGTTAGTATATATTTGCAAGGGAGTAAATCTTTGCATTTCTTTCCTTTCTGTACCTGTCATTCACTGATCAGGTTTGATTTATGTTAAGGAAAGAAGCAGGAAAAAAAAGTGTGTTTAAAAAAAGAATGAAGTTTTAAGACATAGTATAGGTAACAGATACATAGCTGAGGAAAGTACATAGCAGAACATGGAAGTTGCAGTCTTCATCACACTGAAGAAAAGACTAATTTACCTCCCAAAGCCTTGCAGTTTTTTGTTTTTCACACTGACATCCACATCGAGCACAAATCATTATGTGACACAAAAAAGGACAAAATACTAGAATTGTAATAAAAGTGAAGAGTGAACAGATATTTAGGGGTTTCACATGAACATTCCTGGATGCTTTATGACGTGTGTCCTCCCTGCAGTTACGATTTCACCCCGATGGACTCCTCTGCAGTGTATGTGCTCAGCAGCATGGCTCGCCAGCGCCGCGCTTCGCTCTCCTCTGCGGGAGCAAACAATCAGGATGCTGAGAGATCAGAATGCAGTAGTAAAAACTGTGCCTCTGCTGCATCGTCACATCTTCCCTCCAATCCTTTGTACAGCAAAGCTGGCAAAAGCCACACCTCAGGGACTGCAAGTACTGTGAGTGCCACTTCTCCAAACAAGTGCAAAAGACCAATGAATGCCTTCATGCTTTTTGCCAAAAAATACAGAGTTGAATACACTCAGATGTATCCAGGGAAAGACAACAGGTAATGATACAAACTGCAGTTTTGCTGTTACTGGTGAGTTAGAAGAATATCTGTGTCCCACTTTTAATATTTAAATAGGCTAAATGTTGCATTTGAAATACAATGTGTGTATTGTTTTAAGAAAAAGTTTTGCAAGATGTTAACATAAAGGGTGGTTTATGGGTGGACTGTGAATATTTTCATTACTCGGTGAACTTGATACAAACCATTTTTGGCAAACTTGCCTTCTGATAAAACATTGGGGTAAAGCAACTGATAAATGTATGGGTGCACTGGCAGAGGCACAGGTACAGAGCTGTTGTTGTTTACAGTGATGAGGTGCTCTGCTTGTGTGCTGTAATGGAAAAAAGGGAGTTTCTGCTTCTTCTAATTAAGTCTTGATGTATTATTGCAAATTGGTCCTGAAGTTGCAAGCATTTATTTCCAGTCTGTATATCCTGTTGAAGAGTGGAGTACTGATAAGTTAGGATATCTCAAAGATCATCATCCAGATAGCACATTGCCAAATTTTTCTTGCCCTAAAGGCATTCAATGATCTGTTGAAATTTGCAGGAAGAATTGTATGACTGTGTTTGGGGGGGATAAGTCTTTGTTAGTTTGTTCTTTTGTTCTTAATCTCTAGCCTGTTTGCTTTTAAACATATTTTAGTTAAGATTTCCATTACATGTTTTTTAAGTAGTATTTGGTGCTAATTGGGTATATGTAAATAGAAACCAAAACACATGAACATGGACTGATCTTACAATCAGATTTTTTTACTGTATGTAATTTTATAAAAACTGTTACTGTAAAAATTGCATTGTGACATAAAAATTCTTGAACTAAATCTGGTAAAAATTAAAGTTGGCAGGGCTTTGAAAGGGGTTTTACTATTTTATAATGTTCTAATAAGGAGGCTGTAACTGTTGCTGAAATAGAGAATCCTGCCAAACAATCCCAGCCAGTCTTGTGTGTCCTGACAATGATGTTGTGTAATGTTTATAGTAAGTTCAGTGAAGCAGATCTGCTGCCTTCACACTGATTGCAGCTATCAGCGAGAAATGGAAGAGAATGTCAGCCAGGAAGGTTTATGATGGTTATAAATTTAGTTGAAAATGCTGATTTCACATGGATGCAGTGAACTGGAGCTGTGGCTGCATGGATGTGAAATTCAGTGAGCAAGCAGGACAGTGAGCAGGTTTACCTTGAAGGAAAGAGGTGACAAAGTTCCAAGTGCAGTTCAGAATGCACTGCTCACTGTCCTGCTTGGGAGGCAGTGCAGTTTTTGGCTGCAGTTCCATGGCATCCATAAAACACAGGGTGGCAGAAATAGCATTAGCGATAATTGATACAGGCATTCAGCTGCTGTCACTCAAGTGTTGCTGAGGCATTCATTAATTTAGCTGCAGGGAGGCAACTCTCATGTTTTTTAAATATAAGTCTGTGTCATTTTCAGATGTATAGAGCTTATAACATAGTAGCCACTTCTGTACAGTGAAGTTCTTATGTTTACTGCTGTTATTTCCTTATGGGAGTAAGAGAGTACAGAACTTGAGGTATTCTGAATTAAATGGGCTATTCTGAGACAAAACAGCTCAAGGCACGTCAGCAAGACAGTGAGCTTGTAAGCATTCAAAGCACAAGTCAAGAGTCACACTATAAAAATGGACTGCAAGATCCTGTTTGAAAAACTGGTGTTAGGGCTGCACTTGTTTATTTTCTGGATACTTTTCACTGTAACACTGTAACCATAGTTGAACTTGGTTGTGTGTTCAGAAATTCTTTGAGTAGTGGACCTTTTAGAGATGAGGGAAATTATATTTTTGTATAAAAGATTTTAAGGTTGCATCTTTATTTGGGAAGTCAGTGGCTTTTACAGCAGACCTGTTCTCTCTGGGTCACCGTGTTCTGTCCTGAGGGTGTGAGTGATCCAGTACAAGCTGGTGACCCAGAGCAGACAGGTTTCTGTTGATATGCCTCTGGATACTGTCAGAAGATGAAAAATCTGCTAATTAAACTGGGTATGTTTGCTTCTGATGACAGACCAAAGATACTGGTTTGCAGTTTGGATAGAAAAACAGAAATTCAAGTGCCAAAGAGCCAGGCTGTGCAAATGGGTTTGATGGCAATGGGATGTGGAGTCCCCTGGAGGAGTTTGCTCTGAGGAGTCATTGGAGCACAGGGCAGTGCAGGCTCAAGGGCTGTCTGGGCACTTTGGGATGTGGTCCCTGAGTGCTCTGCAGCTCACAGAAACCTGAATGGCACCACTCAGCCTTGCAGGGGTCAAATCCTTTTTTTTCAGTGGTGCAGAACAGCACTCAGGATTGCTGTGTGTGCCATGTTATGGAAACAGTTGATGACACTCTAATTGTCTTGATTCTGTTTGAATATCTTCACTGCCAGCAAGGAACTTCATTAATAGGAGAAAGAAAAAGACTTAGTTGTGTCCACCTTTTTCTTAGAGCCAGTCACAGAACTCTCATTGCTGTAATCCGAAGCCAAAGTACAAACCACTTCATAGCTTTAATAGTCATTGATAAAAGAGCTGTTGTTTAGAGATTTTCATTCAGCTAAAAGACTGAGTTAAAGCTTTAATGGGATATTGATCCAACATTTGGGAGTGAAGTTAAGCAATATGGCAGGCTAGTACAGGGAAGTGTTGTCAAAAACCTAGAGTTTGTAAGGAAAGGAATTAATTTAGTATCTGGAAATGGCTATAAATGTATGAGAACAAATGGTTCCATTTGCACAGTAATGGGAACATATCAGTGTGTTCCACCCAGGGTGGATTAAAGGTGGAAGAAGCTACAGATATTGATTAAATAGACATGGGGACTTGCAGTTAATCAAATATTTGGCTGAGGTCATATTCAGTTCATTGCTCTAATTATTAGTGAACATATTTTCAGCAAATCTGTCATATGATCTTCTAGTATGAAAGTAGAGCAAAACAAATGTAAGTTACCATTTGGTGGTGGTTTTTGTAACCTCTCTATTTTGCTGGTTTATGCCAGTTGCTGTATGTACACCCTTTGAAACGTTAAAATGTGCACTGACCCATGCTTAGCTAACACAGAAGTCTCAGCTGTTTAACTACTAAAAGAACTATGAGAGGATAATCACAAATAGGATCATTTCAATTTTTAACATATACCTGATTTCTTCCTTGTGTGTTAATTCCACATTTAACTCACATCTTTTTTAAAGTGCTCAGATAAAAACAAAAAAAATATCCTGGTATTTCTTAGCACTGTCCTGACTGTACTGTAAACATTTATCTTGCAGAGCCATAAGTGTGATACTTGGCGACAGGTGGAAGAAAATGAAAAATGAGGAAAGAAGGATGTACACACTAGAAGCCAAGGCCTTGGCAGAGGAGCAGAAGCGTTTAAATCCTGACTGTTGGAAAAGAAAACGAACGAATTCTGTATGTTTGTGAAGCTTTTTCATCATGCTGCTACATATGTTCAGATGGGTGGCTACAGTGTGCTTTGTTCAGAATAAGCTGCTTTCTTAGTAGCTGAAACCTTCATTTACTCCCCTGTGTTGTGTAACCTGCTTTTGGCAGTTTGGCAGGAGACAGATCAGGAGAGGGTCTGTCTGAATATTTTATGAGAGTTTTGAGGATTCTGGTTTGTACTGAAAGTTAGTTTGCTTGTGAAATGCAAAGGAAGGGCACGTGGTCTTTTGCTTTGAAGTGAGTTCATAAGGTTGTACCTGAACTTCTTTATCTTCTGTAAAAGCCTTTTCTTTACTTTTTCCTAGTTTTCTTATTGGTAAATTATATCAGCATATATGAAGTTACTGAAGGAGCAAAATAATTTATCCCCCTGAATGCCTTTCATTTATTAGTCTGTTCAATTGTAAAATAAATACAGTAGATAACACTACTGTAGGAAAAGAAATTGTTTTCCACTTTGTAGAAAGCCATCAATATAAGAGTCTGCAGCAATGTATTAGTAGGTGAGGGATGTATTATGAAAGAGAAGGGCTTTAAAGCTGAAACATCAAAAAAAGGAGATTCTGCTTGTTCAACTAGAAGAGTAGATTGGAAGGAAAGATCCTGAGGTGCACAGAGTGCTTGCCAAGTTCTTCCATTTAATGGCTGGGTAGGAGTTGAAGGGTGGTGTGGACTTTATCTGCATGGTTGTGAAACCATCCATGTGGTGTAATATTTCATCCTCAAGTTACCCCTGTCCTTTGATGTGTAAATGAGGCTTTTTTCTCAAGAGCATATGCAAGTGTTGCCTTAAGACTGAATAAGAAATGCTCCAACACTGAGTTGCTTCTTTCTGCTGCACATACTTTGTGCAGTTTTCAGTCCCTGTTGCAGAAGGTTCCACCAAATCCCAGCTGCTAGGAACAAGCTGTTTTTCTGTTCACTGCATTCTATTTTAATCAACAGTGACAGCTTCTGTTACATTTCCTTGTGGGTTTAGTTAAAATAATATTATTTATTTATTCTGCTTTTACACTACAGCAGTTTTGAGCTTTGGGTGGTGAGATCACAGGCTCACCTGTGAGCCTCAAGCAGCTCAGAGGCGTGTTTGTGTGTAGCTGAGTAGTGATGGGTTTGCCTCAGCAAGGCTTTCCTGCCCTGCCTTGCAGTAGGATTTTCCTTGTCCCTACACTCTTCAGGCCAAGAGAACAGGATCTGTGGAACCCATTTCCTCAGTGTTACAGCAGGAAATACCCTCTGTGATTGTTCCAGTTCAGTGAACTGAGCTGTTTGCTGTTTTACCCTGTAATGACAGTGGGCTCCAGGCTCTGACACAGAAGTCAGGATGGTCTTTTGATGATCAGGGAGTAAAACAGTCTGCTTTGGCCTTTTTGGTTTCTTCTGAATAACTGACCAATGATTAGAAATACTTGTGGCTTTCCAAACAAGTGTTGGGCCCTTTGCTTGGTAATTACTAACCCAGTTTCTCTTCTCTTCTCTTTTCTCAGGGCTCACAACAGCATTAAGCCAGAATTTTCCTGTTAACTCTGTATTTACAAAATGGCTGTTGCTTGATGGCGAGAAGATGCAAGATCAAGGTCTTACTCTTTGTTGTGACTATGTGTGACCATAAAATACTGGCACCATCGTGGAAATGACCTGAGTGCAGATTTGCTTTTTACAATAGAACATTAAGTAAGCTAAAAACTATCAGCATTTTAAACCAAATTGCCTTATTTTTCTTCCAAACTTCATTATGTATCAGGTAATATAGGCTTGAAAATGGATATCCTGTGGTGCTAAAGTACTTTAGAAAGAGGCGAAGGAGATATGTATAAATGTTTATTTTTAAAAGAAAATGTACAAAAAGGGGAATTTTAAAATATGTAACAGCTGTTTATATACATTGATTCTTATTGCTGATTAATATGTATTGCACAACTGTATTATTAATTGCGATTTTGGGGCCTGGGATTTTCTGAAATGGCAAAGTGTTATCATTATCAGCTTGCAGCTTCCCAGCCTGCCCTGCTGCCAGCAAGTTACCAGAACGTGGGAATGGAGGGTGTGGTGTGATGTAGCAAGGGAGCTGCTGCTTGGGATGCCACTTAGAAAACTTGTAGCCACAAGGGAGATATTTTTGCATCAGCTGGCACTAGTTAGAGCTGTCATTTTGTGGTGGAAACAATGGCCTGGACAGGATGAAACAAATAAATAGCGTTATCTCAAGAAAAGTGGTGCTGTTGATATCATCACCATCATAGTTATAACTCTGTGTTTTGTCTTTGCCACATATTCTACAATATTTTATTTTGCCATAAGACATCTTTATGGTGGGGGCAAACTTTGCACTTAACTATATGTGCAACACTTGCACTTTACTTTTTTTTTCTCCTCCAACTGTCTAAAATTAGAGCAGCTGCGTTAGGATTACAATTGCTTCTGCTGTGAACATTTACAATCATGGCTTTTCCTGTACTAAACAGCTGTGCGTTGGTTTTTTTTTTAAGAATCACAACTGTAAATTTCAGTTTATGACACGTCTACATGATGTTGCCCCTAAGATTTTTGCACACTATATTCTTGTATATTATTTCAAATAAATTCATTAAAATTTGGTGTTGTGTATTTTATAAAATGAAGAAGACTAATCATGAAGTCAGCCCTGCAGCAATGAGCACATTCGGCATGGAAGTCTTTACATGAACCCATCCAAAGTATATTTTAATGCCTTGCCATTAGGAAGCTAGTGAAGAAATTCAAATACTATTTTCAGGATTGGATAGTTAATGTTCTTTATTACAGTTTAAGCAAGAAGAGTTGAAATCAATATAAATTATTTCTAAGCAAATAGCAGTGCAATAGAGAAGCATTTAGGTTAGTTATAAATATTTTTCCTTGTGTTAAAATTAGTGATTTTTAGATGGAAACTGATGATTCAAACGTTTCAAAAGTACAATTTTCTGAATACAGCTAAAATGTATTCAACTGTTTAAAACTCTACTTGTAGGAAAAGAGCTGCTTCCTTATTTGAGATATTCAGCAATTACACTGTAATATTTGAGTTCTAATTTTATACTGTTCTAAATTCAAAAGGAATGCTTAAGAATGTTTCAATTAGATGTAGACTTACAGCACATAAAAGTTGTACAATTTCCTTATAATATTTCTGTATAAGTAAGTTCCTGTAATGTGAACATAAAGCAAGAAGACAGAAGTTTCAGACATGAAGTAGGTAAACGTGTCATTGTAAAGCTGATGTACTTGGGGATAATTTACATGAACAGTGAGTACCCATTGTGCACCAAAGCCCCCAGCTGTGTTACCATCCATCCCCTGGTGTGAGAGCCTTGTCCAGGTGTGCTCACTGAAGGCTTGACATGGCTTTCTGCAGCAGCTGAACCATTATGGGATAGACTGGTGCAAACTCCTTTCCCTCTCTTGTTCTCACTGATTGAACATAAGCTTCCAGTGCACCACTAGAAAAAAAAAAAAAAGAAAAAGAAAAAAAAGAAGTAGCTAAAGCAATTAAGTACTGTAAATTCAGGATCTGCAACAGAAATTAATTGCTTTCTTCCCTCCTGCAAAATTTTCCTCAGATGGTCCTACTTGTCTGAGGAAGGAAGTGAACACGGAAGGCATTGCAAAGCTCTATATAATTGTTCCATGATCTTCATCTCCTTTCTTGCATGTTTGAGGAGCAAACAAGTTAACATTTAAATAAGCAGCAGCATGTTGCAGATGGCTTGAAATGACAGCTCTGACGCACAGACTCAGTGCTGCACTGGTAACCTTTAGAGAGGGAGAGAATAATCTCCAGCTGCTGCAGACGCTGAGAGTGCAACTTCCAGCAGGAAAGGTGGGGCACTGGTGAACACCCACCGTGCCCTGAGGAGATTCCTGGCACTGCCTTTGCAACTCCCATCATGGGCCTCAGGAAACGCTGCACTAACCCCAGAGAGGGCTTGGGCAAGGCACGGCCTGGCTCTCTTACACATTGTCACAGGATGTCACACATGGAGTCACCATGTGGGAACTGCACAAATAAACACTGCACAGCTAAAAGGGGTGACTGTGGTGATGCTTCACAACACAGGGTCACCTTTCAGCCAACATTCTAGCACACAGTATTGTTGAGTGACAGCACATTTGTAAAACAAACACTGTAAGTGCTCATCTGTAAGATTCCAACTTACTAATTCATTAAGTAGGCCAAGCTATCGCTGCCACACTTAAATATAGCTTTGAATATAATTTTCTTTTCCCTTTCTGCTTCTATTTCTTCATTTAACTGATATGATCATCTTGGATTTTCCTTCTAAAATTTCCTTATATTTGTGCTATTTGCAGCAAAACTGTGACATTAAGAAAATGCACAAACAACAGACCCCATTTCACATGGAGATTAACAGAGCTCCTGGTATGTGGCTGTTCCTTTTCTAATACAGATTGTCACCACAGTGCTTCCAGCCCCCAGGGTCACTGAGCAGGGAGTGGGTCTGGGTTTTGTCTCATCCCTTCCTTTCTGGAAGTGCAGGATGCACCAGCACAGCTGCTCTGCCAGCCAGGGAGCCCGCTGGCTTTTAGCTACATGGCAGGAACATTCCCAGTCCCACTGGGAGAAGGCAGATGGTTCTTGTGCACATCTGGTGAAGGGGTGGGGGGGGCACAGGGGTCAAGGGAGACGGTAACACAGAGCAACCACAAAGCTGTGCCTGTAAATACACACCCACTGCTGTAGGATGGTGGGCTGTGCAGGCAGAGCTGTATTTACGTTTGCTGCTCCTTCCAACAAACAAGCCTTTGGTGGAACCCTGCGTTCCTGCACGAAGAGTTCATGGACTGGAAGGCAGCACTGCTCCCTGGTACGTGCCTGCTGGCAGCAGCAGGCAGTGAATTAGGCAAGGCTTAAGGAAAGGAAAGCAAAAGGACTGAAGAATGATATTCAGCCCATGTTTCACACACAGAGGCTTCTCCTGGCGTAGGATGGTAAGAGAGGAGCAGCCAAGATCCCTGTGTGATGCTGCAGCCCTGGGAAGCCTCAGATGAGCCCACCAAACCTGACAAAGCAGAGGAGATGGTAGGAAGGTGCAGGGTCACAGTACACTTGGGTGCCTGAGTAAAGCTGCTGCTACCTCAGCAAGGGCTTGGCCCTTCCTCAATAACTTGTGCCAGAGCGTGGCTGGGAATTTCCAGCAAAGTTCATTTATCAGCAAGTGGAAGATGCTCCTGAGGCCAAGAGCCTGTGCTCAGGACTCTGGAGAGCGGAGTCTGAGCTTTGGGTTCCTGCAAGCCAATGACAGCCATGGCAGCCCTGCCCCACGAGCTGGTCCTGGGGCTGCTGCCACTCCTGCCAGCACTGATCCGTCAGCCTCGCTGGCAGGGAGCACCAGGAGGAGCTGCCTGTCCCCTCTGCAGCACCAGGAGGAGATGCCTGTCCCCACCTGCAGCACCAGGAGGAGCTGCCTGTCCCCTCTGCAGTCCCTGCCATGGAGTTTGACAGGAAGAGAGTGAAGTGTGCAGCTGTGCAACCAAAGAACCCGAGGCAGCTTCACCTCTGAGCACAGGGTGGGACTGGAACAGCACAGCACCAGGGAATTCCCACCACAGCTCCCCATGTCCCATGCAGCATCCAGACTCACAGCCCCTCTTTGCTGAAGCCCAGGACATGTTGTCTGGGAGGACACCAAAGAAAGATGGACTGGATGACTGGAGAGTTGAGACCCCTCAGAAAAATAAAGTTACTGAGCACAGAAACAGTTCCTCATGCTGGCCTTGGTGCACTTGAGAGCTCTTAAAACTTCCTTGTGAGCTACTGCTGAGGGGTCCACAGCAGGTACAAATACACTGTAAGGAATCACTTTGAATTTTCTGCACAGCAACAAACCACAACAGACAAGGAATCTGTTACAGGCAGAAAGACAGGGAAAGAATATTTATTTTATCTAGCTAAAGTAAACCTGACATTTTGCCCATGGTCAGCTCTCTGAAAAGCTTCAGCCTGCTCCTTCCCAATGGTCCCTGGGGAGCAGCACAGGGTCTACAGTGAAAAAGGCAACTAAAACTAGCTTTGTAGCTAGTTTTTTTGCAGCTACAAAGTGCTTTGGGTGCAGCTCACTTCATTCCCAGTAAAGGCCATCAGCATCATGAACTGCAGAGAGATTAGGCACATTCAAAGGTTTATTTTAAATCCCAAGATTTAGAGAGAAAAACTGGGGGAATGGGACAGCAGGAAATTGTGCTTTTTAGAGAAACAGGCCTCTTGTAGCAAAGGGGGGCAACATGTGATGAGCAGACTGAGCAGCAGGTGGGAGATGCAGGCAGGAAAGGGTCAAGGATGACATCAAGGATGCCATCCTGATGAGTGGAGATGCTTCACAAGAGTCTGAAATGTCTCACATTTCCACTCAGGTCAGCACTCAAGTGCTCTGGTCAGCAGTAATTGTTAGACATGTTAGATGTTTATTAGCTGCTACAAAGAATTGTCCCTTGTTTTAAAAAGACAGTTGAGGAACTCCTGTGAGTTTTCTTACTGTAACTGTCATTTATCTTGATAAATCTCTCCCCTTCCACTCGGCAGTATCCCTGTCTTTTCCATCCTATACACTCCTCAAAGTCTTGGTGAAGTTGTGGGTTGGCATCATTACCCAGACAGTAACACTGCTGTCCCTTAACTGATTTATCTTCTTGCTTTGAAAAAGCCCTTGAAAAAGATTACAGAGATAACCAGATAGATGAAAGGGAGAAGCTTTACCCTAAAAGCAGCACCCAAAACCACTCAATGTGAGCCCTTGATAATCCTTTGCCAGACAGTTATTCCCATCAGATCAAACAAGATGGAATGAGATTTAGGCTATGCTAAGTGCCATACTGCAGTATTACAGTCCCACTGTCACACCTCTAGCAGCTTTTATCTTTTTTCCTTCTCTCCTGCCCCAAAAGAATCTGATTTAACTCGCAAAACCAACTCCAGAGGCAGCTAAAAGGAGTTTTGCAGGTCCCTTCTGCTGCACTTGCCCTTTTACTGTGGCTTTGCTTGCATTGTTTCAAACAGATGGAGTCAAACTTCACAAACATAAGCAACCTGAGAGCATCACAACTCTTACCCACTCCAATCAGTAATGCCAATACTCTAAGGTGAATTCTCAGGCATTTTTCTAGAGACCTTTTACAGCTTTACACTAAACAATGAAAACAAAAGCTTTCTGAATACTCCAACTGCATTCACTATTTTCCTGTGTCCCACACCTGCATCTCCAAGAGAATATTTAAACACTCTGAAGCTGAATTTTTTTTAAAAAAAGCCATTCATAATTTCACTGTTTCACCTGAAACAGTGAAAGAGCAGTGTCTGTGATAAAGCAGAGTGGCCTGGAGAACTCCCTGTGCCCACCAGGGCAGGCTGGGAGCCGGCTCCACACAGGCAGGTGCAGGAAAGCAGCCAAGGGGAGGACGAGAAGCTGCTGCAGCTGCTGAAGGCTGCGAGCAAAGAGGCAGCCACGGGCACCTGGGGCTCCACATGCACAAGGGGACAAGGGAATCATGGCCAAGCTCAGAAAACTCCTTTGCATTGCTGCCTGTGGGAATGACAGCAGGGAGGCAGGCCAGGAAGTCTGTCCATTCCTGGTAGCAAAACAGCACAAATCATAAATCCAGGCAGGAAAGTTGTTTGGAGTCCAGAGAGTAATGGTGAGGTTGCTCCAGAGTGAGAGGGAGGAATGGGCTGGAAGAGGTGACTAAAAGCACCAATGGTCATAGAGTAGACATGGTTCCAGAAGCTCATTTGGGATGGGAATTTTGTTTTGCTGAAGGCAGTCAACAAGGCTTCAGGGGACTGCAGCATACAGAACATGGACAGTGCAGGAAGTTGCTTGTGGCAAAGCAAGATGATTGCTCTGCATGCAGCCAGACTTCAGTGCAGGCTGCCTGAGCTGGGCAACCTGGAACATCACAGGAGCCTACCTGACTAATCTGGGGAGACAAATGAATTCAGGGGCTTTGTTAACACTTGAAATGCAGAATTTTCCATGACATTTTCGTAAACTTTAGCAGTTCTAGCTCAAATGAGCTTTTGTTAACTATGCTGGCAGTACAGAACTCAATTCAGATGCACCAGTTTAGCATTAGAATCTTGTCCTTAGAAAGGCAGGCTCACTCCTGTTGAGGACACTGTAAGAACACCAGTGCCAAAGTAGTTGTGGAAAAATAAACAGCCCTATGGGTGAAAGCAGTATCATGAAGTCTCCAGCACAGAGAAGATCACAGCTGTTGTCATATGGAAAGATGTAACATATATCTGTATTATTGTTTTTAAGATGGAAGAAACCCTGTTTATGTAATATACAAAACATACTCTTGAAGGGATTAGACTAAATAATGCCCTAAATTCAGCATCTTCTAGTCTAATAAAGGACATAAAACCTGTTCAGCAATCTGTTTCTATTTTAAAAGACAAGCTATGGTATACATTACAAATATTGTTTGCAAAAGAGAGCTATGGAAGGAGGGTTGGTGGGATGTTCTGCATATATTAATGCTTCATTAAAAATGCCATAAGAAGTAAGGAAAAAAAAAGCCCTAAGTTTAAGATGCCCTCCCACATAAGGAAAAGGATTTTAAAGCACTTATTAAATTACTTCACTTGCATGAGCAAAACCATGAGCTTTCTTGGAAATCAGGACAAGCTGATTATATAAGACCCTGATAGTTCTTCTTTAAAATGTTATTTGAACCCATGAAGATTTATATCTAGAGTTAAAAGGAAAAAAAAAATATTATTTGGGTTGTGGTTCTTAAGGGATCTTAATGTGGATCCCTTACAATGACTCTAATTAATTAATCTTATATGGAATTATGAATCCTAGTGCTACCCTCCTGGGCTCTGCCTTTGGTCAAATGGAGTCAGATTTCCATGGTGAGCTTCAGAAGAGGCAGGGATCCTCTTTCTGCTCAGCACTGGGACTGCACCCCTGTCCTGATCCATCAGCAGGGCAGCTGCACGACACTGGGCCAGACTTTTCTTTAGTAATTTGGTAGAAGTCTCTTTGCTCTGCAAACTCTGGGGCAAAGCACAAAATGGAACATCTGCTGTGTATGAGCACATCTGTGTGACACCAGGTCTATTTAACCCAGTGCTATAAAAATTACTGTAAAAACAAACAGTAAAACCTCCAGCAGCATCACCTGTAGGACAAGAGAGGAGCAGGAGACATCTCTGGTTGTTGCTGTCTGCCTGAGTGCCCCGGGGTTTGTGCCTGGCTGGCAGCGCTGCAGCCCCTCCGGGTGTGCTCCTGCCCCTCCTGTGCTCCTGCAGATCTGAGCCCAGGGCACAGCTCTGCCCACCAGGCTGAGCCCAGCACAGATGGGGCTCTCACAGTGCTCCTCAAGCTGCCATTTGTCCCTGCCCCAGGCAGATGAGTGGGCAGAGCAACTCCCCAGCTCAGGACAGCTGCTCCTTATGGAAATGAACCCTTCACTGGGTCTGGCTTTCAACTCTGCTTCAGCAAGGGTGAGCTTGAATAAGGGGAGTTAACACACTCTAATGGTAAAGGTGAGAATTTGGCCCTTGAATGGATGAACTATCATTCAGGCTGGCTCAAATTCTGTCAAGTCTAATAGGGCTTCTTTTATGGAAGAAAAATTGAGTTTCCAAGCTTAATTTAAAAAGAAAAAGAAAAAAATTGCCCTGACCAGGCAATTGCTCCTTTCAACACAATCCCTGCTCAGGAAGAACACCTGCAGCAGGGTCATCTCACCTAACTTTAAATGTCTGCAGGGCAGCTGGCTGCCTGGGAGAGCTCCTGTGTCCCAGCCCACACTCCATTCACTGAACAGAGAAAATGGGAGCTTTCAGGACACAATGCAACTGACCTATTTTAGGTACCAGCTTCAGGATGAGATGAATCAGCCCCAGCAGCGCCTGTTTCTCTCTGTTGTCTATAAAGGGAGTCTGGCAAATATACCTCTGGCCAGGTAAATACCACCCCCATGCTGAACTCAAGCAGAAGGAAATGCACAAAAATGCTCAGAATGGGACTAATTCATACCATTCACACCACGTTGCAAGCAAAGCATTTAAGACCTACAGAGCGGAAGCAGCACTCCAATTAGCTTTAATATGAGCCTAGAAGGATCCTGGTAACACAAGGAAATTAATATCTAGGCAGCAGGTCCCTAGAGTAATTGCACACTTGTTACAAAAGGAAGTTGCACAAAATTACCATTTGCAAGGCTGCGGCAAACAAAAAGAGAATATTTTGATGTAGGGCAGTGCAGGGATCTGAGGGCTCCAAACATCCAAAGTTCAACTCACACAGCTGAGCAACTACAGGTGGAAAAAGCCTGAGGAGGGAGACTGATAGAAGAGCAAGAAGCCTGCAGCTCAACTTGGGTTCATATGAAGCACACAAAGAGCTGGCTCAGAAATCTTCCAATAGAGTATTAAAGAAAATATGAGTGATTCATGGTCATACTAGTGACTGATGTCTGCTTGCCTGCCTTACATATGGATAACTAGCCATGAAAAATGAATAAAGGATTCAGTGAAAGGATTGAAAGGAAAACTTAAGTATTCCAGCTTAGCTACTTGGTCTAATGGATGACACTGTCTCAGCCTAAAAGCCTCATCCCAAGGTTTGCTCCTTAATACCTCCATGGTTAGAACAATTTATCAGTGTCTGAACATGACCACCAGCACGTCCATTAACTGAATCAGTCTGGATGAAATTTAATTGCAGACAAAGACAAAAATGTGCTGTAGTTTAAGGATGGCATTTTCAAACTTGGGAAAACAAACTGAAGAGAAAAAATCCCACCAGTTTCAAATGACTTGCATTCCCTGCTTTCCCTACTATATCTGAGATTCAACAACCTAATCAAAATATTCATAGCTGATTACATATACACCTATCACCTATGTCCCTGTAATTCAGTGTCATGGCTTGAGATTCAAGAAAAGCTGGTTTTGTAGACAAACTAGACTAATCACAAGTATGATTTTCAAAAAACACACATATGAAGAGACACAGTTTGTTTTTTAATATTTCAAAAATAAATCCTAGAAATATCTACTGGTGATCAACTAGTATCTTCTTAACTGGCCTGATCACTACATGGGACTGTGTGGTGCTGTCAGCTTCAGGAAATGTAAATATTTATAGCAGACTCCTCTTGGCTGCTTTAGAAGTGTGGACAAAAAACAGTTGAATTTCTGAGGCACAACCACTGTTGCTGGAGTGGAAAAGTCAGCTTTTACCACTCCAGCAAAAGCTGCAACATCCATGCATGGTAGTTCAAGGACAGAGCTGGCTCCCAGGCCAGGTGGAGCCCAGTGCAGCCACGTGTGTCCCAGGTCACTGCTGTGGGGGACACCAAGGTCACTGAGAAGATGGCTGGAAAGTTTAGGGCTTTAGGAGCCAAATGAACATCTGAGTCTTGAATCCTGAGGATCTCCAGGTTGGTTTTGTCAAGTTCATACAAATCTGCTGTCTGTAACATACTTCAAAACTTTGCTTGGTTTGAAAAACAAGACTCTTCATAACTTTTCCTAACATCTTAAGATGCAAAATAATATTTAGCTATGAAGTCATCTACCCTAGCAACCTGATGTTATTATTATTTTCTAAAGATCATGGGTTGATTTCCTGAAGAGCAACATTCCAGGTGTGTAACAAGGGTCTTCCAGTTTTGGATTTCTACCTACATTTATATTGGTTAAGCTTTCAGAGCTTCTATTTCCTGACACAGATGACAGGACAGCTGCAGTCTTGACTTTACAGCAGTTAGGAGAGGGAAGCAGTTTTGCAAAAACTCAGTATTAATTTAAGCCATCATTGTGCACAGTTTACTTCCTGTACAAGAGGATTATGTGCTCCTTCCAAAGGCCCTGGAGAGTTTGAGCACAGGGCAGTGGACAGGAGAGCTCAGTTTGTATTTCTGCCACTTTGCAACTCATCCCATGAGTGGAGAGAAGGTAATGGTATTTGTGATACATCCCCTGAGGCACATTATTTTTACTTTTCAAGAGCCCTAGTGTGCAGATAAGTTCCTGCTCCATTATCATAAATGCAGAGGAAAAGAAGCCGGATTTTTACCGTATGAGAGCAAGCCTGTCTTTCTCAGCTGGATGATCATCGAGCCACTGGGAGTAGCGGGCAATGGACCACTCAGCCCTCTGGAACAGAGAAACACAAACACCAGTTACACAAAATGCAAAAAAGGAAACAGACACACCAATTTCAGAATCACAGATGACATAAATGAAAGCCACATGAGGCTCTCAATACTGCAGTGATGCAGACTGAATTAAGAAATTAAAGACAATTAACAGGAATAGCCCAGTATTTTATTTGGGAGCTCAGAGGTCATCTCCTACATCAGCTCTTGGCCCATTTCTGACAGGGTTTTTATCTAGATTTCCTGCATCTTACAAGAGAAGGATCCAGGCAATTTGCAGACTGGGGAAAGGTCTGCAACTTCTACTACTTGCTGACAGAATAATAAAGAATTGGGAGTCTATTTAATATCAGGTTATTGTATCCCTACTATTAATCAACCAATTTAGTAAACCAATTATTATAATGCATTTTCCACAATAAAAACAAAGCCAAAAATTATATAAAATATGCATTTTAACATTTTTTAACTAAAACAGCTAGGGCAAACTACAATGCTTTTTGCACCTCAGGACATCTGAAAATAAAAGGCAGGTTGATCTTATTACCTGGAAGGGTGATTTTAGCTCTGGTGGTGCTCTTGTAAATAAGAACTGAAGAATAATGCTGAATGGAATAACCTCTCCCAGAGCTGGGCTACTGGCAATATGCTCACTGGTCTGGAACAGCAGTGGTCTGGAAAAATGTAACAATACACTCATTAAATGAAGAAAAAGCTTATCTTATGCATTAGAAAAGTGCCTCTGTGTGGTGGCAATATTGTGTTAGGATAGAACATCGAGTTTTTTGCCCCTACTATGCATCTTGGGTTTCCAACACAGGTCCAGTTTGCAAAAATTTAGGGCAGTTGCCTATTGTAATTAAACAACAAAGGACTGTAAATTTTGTATTTCAGTGAAAACATTTAAGGTAACTATAGAATTCGCTGTCATACAGAAGATGTACTGAAAGCAATACAAAAAAGTACAATTTGGCCAACATTTGCATGACAAAGATTGGTAAATCATAGTTATACTCTGCATAAAATTTCAAAGAACTTTAATCTATTTCTAATTTGCAGGTGGGTGTTGCCAAAAAAGCTCTCAGTTCAATCAGAACTAACAGGAGGTAATAAATCAGTTTGAAATGCAGTTTAGTCATCCTGTGACTGCTCCTCACCTGAATGACCTCAGCTGTCTGTAGGACTTGCCCAGGTCAGAGACTCGCCGACACAGCGGGGCTACTGCTAACTCCATCTACAAAAGCAAACAGTTCCATTTGAATTACATCCTCCCAAAACATAACACCTGGCATTGAAGCAGCCTGTCTTTAAGCAATAATCCAAACTTACAGACTAAGTCAGTGACTTCTATCTGGAATTAAGACAAGAAAGTCTTTTACTTTCATACTATGTTGCCCAAGCCAAGACTTCTGCCTTGTTCTTGGCAGCACAGGAAGCATTTCGTGACAAATGTCTCTACAGTCTGTGCATAACAACAGAAGGGGCCTCTGAGCTTTCTGAGACTAAACCTTTGTTTCTTGCAGCAGGTTTATTTTGTTGGCGATGAGTTTCCTAATGAAGCACTTGTGTCAATACCCCAAAAATCTGACTGCAGTCTGGGAAGAAAGCAAATCTAGGCAGGTCTCCACAAACCACTGGTAAAGCAGTAAAACTGCAGGCATGTTTCAGCTGGGCACCCTTTCCTTTGGTGAAGGACAAGGTTAAAATGATCCTTTCTTGAACAGTGGGTCCCAAATTTTGGGGCACAAAACCCATACAGATTAGATAGAAGGCAGCTGAGATCTATTGCCAAAGGGTCATATGGAATCACGGTTAAAGAGTAAGACCATTATTTTCATACTTATTTTCATACTGTTGGGTTTCTGAGTTAGAGCAGCAATCTTTAAAACAAGTTTAAAACACTTTCTGTTGTTGAAGCATGGGAGTTCAGCTTTTTTGAAGAAGAGCCAGGTTTCACTTGGGTTTTTACATCTGAATACCATCACAGGCTCTTCATTAACAGTGAGGACACAGAAGTGAGAAAGAAAGTGTTTCCCTTCTGGATCCCAGACTGAATGAACATTACACAGCAAAATTTCAGTTAATGTGCACAGCAATACAAACACCACCACTTAAAAAACCCTGCAGGTAATTTTACTCAGACATGGCTTAAGTCTTAATTTTTTGCATTCCTGAAGTGTCAGCCAAATAAGGGATCAAGCTTTACTCTCTGTTTTTTAAAATCCCCAACCTGACTTTTCAGACTTTGATTTACATATAATGCACAATTAAACTAAGTTTCAAACGATGACAGCTAAAATAAGTAACAGGATCAAAACCACCATACAATGAGTTTCCCTTGTAAGTAATATTGCTGAATGAGTTTCAAAGTGTTTGTGATATGACACTATTTACAGTGAAGTCTTTAATACTATTTTATTGTTCTTTCCAGCTGCAGCATTTCCTCAGACATAGATGGCTGCTGGGCCGCCAGCTTCACCAAGAGCACATAATATGCTGGGATTCCAGCATAAACAAGGAACAGGGTGCAGTGAACTATGATGCCATAGTTCATCTAAACCCAGAAGAACTTAAATTAGTGAATAATGCAAATCAAGGCTATATACTTCAGGCATCCCTCTTTAAAAGCAGGTGGCAGGATAGGAGTCATCTCACCTGCTTCTCAACATCTACAGGTTCTCTTCAAAGGCAGTGGCAAGAAACAGCCACTCTTGTGGGGCTGATGCACCTTTCCTCAAGGTGGACACCTAAAGTAGGTCAGGTGGATCATGTTTGTAGGAGTAACCTACATGACACTCAGGCAAAGCTGGGAAAGCCACAGGGTCCAACCCAAGCATTTTGGCTTCCCCTGCAGACCAGGAGAGGTGGGTAGCTCTGGAAAGCAATGGGGAGCTGTCCCATGGGCAGTGCACAGCCACTGCCTGAGCCCAGGGACCTCTGCGTACCTGCCCACATCTGGCACTTCCAGGCCACTTGAAATCTGCATTTTATGGAGCTGGAAAGGAGAATAAAGTGAATCAAAAATCCAGGACATAAGGAAATAAGGCTCCAGACCTGAGTAACAGCCTGGCTTCCTCTTGCCTGCTGCCCTTTTTGGTTCCCAAATCTTTAGGCCATGAAATAACCCCCTGAGGATGAGGTCACCTCTCCTGCAAGCAGGTGGGAGGTCAATGTCCCTGTGGCCCAGGAGCCAGCAGCTGCTGTGCTGAGTCTGCAGGCACAAGGGAGTGAGGGCAGGCTCCCAGGGCAGGCAGGATCTGCAATGAAGTTACAGCAAGTCCAGCACATTGCTCCCAAGGTGCCCCAGGAGCACAGGTGGGAGCCAAGAGGCTGCTGTGCCACACAGCATCAGGAACAAGAGCCAAAACAAGGAGCTAACCAAGTATGCCTTGCTGCATCATGATACAAGAACCCTACAGATCCTGAAAAACAAACAGGAGCAAGACTGATTTCTCCAGAGCTTCGTTTCAGGCGTCAGTACTGGCTGGGGGCAGCTGGAAGGAACTGATATCCTGCAGGAGCTGGTGTCCCAGCTCTGGTGGGAGCTATGGGTTTGTAGCTGGGAGGGACCAGGGAGAAGATAATTCCTTTAGGTTCTTTAGAGACTTTGATAACAGGCACCAAACTGCCAGTCTGACTTGTGGAAACAGAGATGTGTAGATGAAACGGTACTCAAGGGGGGGAGGAAATAACAGCATAGCAAAATATAATTTTGCTTAATAAGTTTTAAAGGATTGTTTCGCTCCTGGAACATAATATGAAGAATGAGACGTTAAGTGAAACTTTCCACAGCTTAACCAATTCCTTATTAAAACAAATTTAAATGAATTCTCTTGAATATACTTTGTAGTTTCCGTAAATTAAAATTTTTAGTCTTAAGTGCTAAAGAAGAAAAATTACTTTGGAAAATTCTATTACTTCATCTCCAACCTTTATTCACTGTAGGAAATTATTAGTATTGCTAGAACTAGATAGATTTAATGGCAGCAGATGGTGGATTCGTGAAGTAATAGCTGCCAAAGAAAAATATTGTTTTTAAGCTTTGCAGCATACTATACTATCTCACATTGACTCATGAAGAGTGGGAATGAGCGATAACTAATGTGGTAAAAATGTACATAAACCACAGAAACCCTTTTTTTTTAAACTTTACAATACCAGTCCTTGTGTTATAACCCAATCTCTCTCCAATAAACAATACAATTCACATAACAACTAAGATTGTTTTCGTTCCTTGAATTTTAGGTGTTTATCTGAGCCCAGTGACACGGTGGGATGCTATGGCATCCTTCTGCTGTCACAATCACTTCTGAGGCCACTGAGAGGGGTTTAGTGTCTGTGCTGAACATTGTGCCAGCCCAGGAGCAAGTGCTGTGGAGGAAGCACTCTGCTGGAACAGCTGCTGTTTTCAAGGTGCTGGAATTGGGCAGAGAACTGAGCGTGCATCACTTCTGCTTGTGTTACCTGTCATCACCTGAAACGGCATCAACTGTTGATTCACACAGTGAGCTCTGCTGTAGCAGCCTCTGCTGTGATACACAGCCATCATTTCAAAGCCTGCCAGTGAGCTCTGACATCAGGGGATGCTTTTGGCTGCTGGCAGCCAGTGTTTGTATTATCTCTGCAAGACCTTTCACTCAGCCACGTCCTGTGGACTTTACATATAAAAGGGTAAGTAGCATTTTCTGTTTCTTTTCCAAATTTCCCTTCCAAACTGCAAATCTGAAAATTCAAACATCCAGGTTAAATTCAGTGATAAATCAGGTGTTCAAGCAGTAATTTGCAATCACAGAGGCTTGATGTGATATTATCATTAGCACAGAATCCAAGGGGAGCATTAGGAGATGAATGTGCTTGCCAAAAAGCAAGCAGCAGATAGAACAGAAGAAGGCCTAATGACTTGTTTCTTTTAGCTTTGTTCAAAACCCATTGCTTTGCCATGATTTATTCATGCTGGTTTGCTATGCTTTGCAGGACACAGTGGCAGGCGCCTGCCCAACATATGCTTCTTTTCAATGGTTAATGCTATCTAAGCCCAAAAATGCAATATTATCTTTTCTTCTCATATGGCTCTGCCATAGCCCATGGCTAGGTGGTCAGTTATCTGTTGAACTATTCACTGGCTGGCCATATTGAAAAAAATACATCACATGCCTGGCTTCTCTAATTGGATTATGTTCAGCAACCCAAGGGTGAAGTTAATACATAGTCTAGGTACAGATAATGCATATATATGGAAAAGTGGTTTAAAAAGCCCATAGTGAAGTTATTTTTTAGTGCCTATTGTGTTATTTTCAAGATCCTTCATTACTTAAACAGCTGTTTTTTCAGCTGGAAAATCTTAACATTAAATTTTTAGCAATTACATTTCCTCCTGGCCAAGATGAATTCCAAGTTTTTAAATGTTACCTCAAAATGCTTTTTTCTAGCCATTCACCAAGACAGGATGCTTTAACAAGCAAGGGAGCAGAAGAGCTGAATTATTATCTGAAAGAAGCTGGCCTTGAAGGGATGTGCAATTTGATTTTTCCCCAGTGCAGCAATTCCAAAACGGTTGCTGTTTAAGTAAATCCTTCAGCTGGAACACCTCTAAAATAACACACATCAGCAAATAATTCCCTCTTTCCAGGAAGATAATTAGCACTAAACATTAAATGTATTTTAGCTTTAGTAGTTTCTGTCTTTATGACTTCAACTGTGATTACAGCATCCTGCTGCTCTCATTTCTCTGTGAGATAACTAGAAAGCAAATTTTTTAGGAAAAATTATAAAAAGCGCTTTTACATTTGTATCATCATGTTTGATCAAATACGCAAATTTGTCTACATTTTAAAAAATCCAAATGCCTAATAGCCATACTTTTTTTAATGTCACATATTGAATCAGGAAACCAGATTCTGACCCTAATCTAGCCAGCAAGTAGGAACAGCTCTTCCACACTAGAATTTAGCATTGTAAACTTCTACCATAAAAACACTTTTCTGGGAAAATTCAATAAAACCCAAATATTTTGCAGTAACTTTCTGAGAAATACTTGAAGAATTAGTGGCAGCATTAACTGTACCCTATCAAAACACTCTGCCCACAGTACTGAACAAGGCCAAAAATCCCAACCATAAATCACACCTAGATAAGAAATACAGAAAAGCATATAGAGAAGAGTATCAACTCTAACGGGACCAATAAAAATAGTTCATTCTTTTCTGCATTTTCCAGCACTTCCATTGAGTTTTAGGAAGGCCTGAACTACAAGCCAGAATCCGAAATTGTGCCTAAGTGCTGTAACAACTCTGAACACCAAGCAAGTAAAAACGTCCTCTGGAGAAGAACTTGCACTCTCCAGAAACAGAAGTGTTGAAAACCATCAGGGCTTGCTGGCTTGCTTGCCTCCAGGAGAACATTTTTTTCAGTCTGACAAGTACTGAATTAAAAAGTGAAATTTGGTATTAAATATGTGAGTATTGAATTATGGGCACCTTGAAAATACAAAACCAAACAAAACAAGCTGATTTGGGTGTATACAGGAGTGAGCTGAAGAGTAATCTTGTGCAATTGCTTGCATAAAAACTGAAACTGAGAGCATGAAAAGAGCTGAACTCAGCCTGGAAATGTTTCTAATGAGACTCCCAAGGAACTGTGGCACTGATAACAACCTTGCAGTGCTGTGCACATTTCCTAGGGCTGGCAATGTTCCTGTAAGCACTGATTTATATGCAATCACATTAATGATATTCAGGCATATTTCAAGCCTATCATAGCTCTCTACAGCTGCCACAGCAGCACACACCTAGTCTCACTGCTGAGAAATCTGTAATGCACAGGGCAGCCAAATGCCATACTGACACTGCAAACAGGGCAAGACAGATAATTCAACAGAGCCACAGCAGTAATACCTAAGGTATGAGTAGCTGAGGCTCACTCCAGAAAACTGGCTGTTATGCACCTCAACAAACCCACTTCTGAATGAAGAGAACTTGAAATTCATTTTCTCCCTTCTGTGTGGACACCTGTTGTTTTGAGGCAACTTATCAGTAAAACACGTTTTCAGTGCAAAAATTTTGAAATCAGACTCTCAGCCAAAGCTATTCTTACTGAATATAAAGCAGCTGTAACTGTGTGAGTGCCCTGAAAGAATGTGAAGAAGCATGAGATACCCAAAATCTGATGCCATCAAAGGTTATTGGATTCATTGCATGTGTGCTTATAATAAGAACTCTAATTAATCAAAGCTTCTGGACAGATTTCTGCCCAGGTCTTTTGCTTGCAAGCAACCCCAAAATACCAGAAACGTCTTAGATCTCAAAAGTAATTTTTGAGCAGGAACATGTAACCTTTTTTTGTGCAGAGAAAATTCGAAATTACTTTACAAGACAGAAGACAAGTAAAACCAGTTTATAAACAAACCTCCTCCTACACACAGTATCTTTCCAGGCAGGTTGTTTCCTTTGGGTTTGGCTTTAGTCCAACAATGCAGTGCCTTTCTGGGACTGAAAAAAACCCTGCACGTGGCACTTATGGCCATTTGGAAAAAATTTATCCTTCTCAGCAAGCCAGCAGCCCAGCTAAATACCTGCTCCCTGCCCTCCTCAGCCAAAAGCAGCAGCAAGCTCTCCTAGTCCCCACTAAAGCTGCCATTACACCAGGACTGCTGGCTGGGTCAGAGCAACAACCACCTTCATGCCAGGCTCCCAGGAGCACATGCACAAAATCCACCAGGTTTCTGGGAGGAGCACACACATCCCAGAAAACAAGGATATAAGGCAGTGTCCACTTACAAAATGTTTCAGTCCTTTTCCTTCCATCCTGAGCAAGAGGACAGAGTGTCCAGGCCATTTGGATACTCCAGCCCCTGTGCAGCCTGGGACACCCAGAGCAGCTCTGAGCAGAGATGCTCAAAGGCACAGAGGGAGCGCTGAGCTGGCTCCTGCAGCTGTTTGGACATGGATTTCTTGTCTTAAGCCCATTTTTAAACAAGCCAAGAATACGGTGCAATGTGAAGAAAAGAAAAACAAGCCCCCAGATGCAGCAACAGTTGAAGCCAGGAATGAATGCAAACCCTTTTTGTTTCATACTGTGGCACAAAAGAAATCAGAATATTTATGTCTGTGCAGTTGTCCATTGAGAAGTTATACTCAGCACAATGGGGAAGACCATGCAAATTCCTCCACACTGTACAAAAACATGTTTACATTTTTCATTTAAAAGGTAGTCCATGTCAGAGTGAGAAAAATCAGTGTTTAAAAACTTTTAACAAGTTATATTTTTAGATTATAACAGGTGCTTAGATCAGATGCTTTTGCTGTACAATCAGGTGAAAATATTTTCCAAATTTATATGACTGACTTTAGCTAAAATTACCATAAATTACAAAAATTATCTCTATTCCTTCCACAGGAAGAGTCAAGTGTCCTTTTTTTGCTTCCAATTTTATGCCATTGTCTTCAAAATAGAGAAGGGAATGGAACCTTCTCGCTGAAAGCAATTGAAAACTTCCCCTTCATTTCTGTGGTTAAGGGCTGATTTGCTATTTCTGAGTAATGAATAAAAAAATTTAATTCAGGAGTATGTAACTCACAGGCAAATGATACAAAGCAGCCAGAAGAAGAAGGAGTGGAGGTGGCAGCAATTCCTCCCTCCCTGCCTTCCTCTCCTACCTCAGTTACCTACCAGCCAAAATCAGCACTCAGCATGCAGACAGCCAGTGCTAATTCCCTTTTCCACTTGGATAATAATAAATGGCAGCCTCAGATTGATCCGTGGATGCCTGATTCTTTGGCACATTAACCATACAGTGGTACTGCAGACAAATTAAATTTTGATATAGTAGATAACACAGACAGGTAATGGATATGAATCTAGCAATTTCTTTTGTGGTTTAGTCCTGCACAGGAGTTAAGCAAAGCTGAGATGCAGGTCAGTCAATCAGGTCACAAAGACAATCTCACAAGACAATTGCCCTTCTCTTTTTCATAGGGCAGCTCTTGCCCAGGATATTGATGTTTCTTTAGCTTGTCTCCTTCACTGCAAAGCAGCTGAGTTAGCCATTAACCACTGTGGGCATTGTGATATATAGAGTGATTAAGGAAGTGGCACACCATATTCCATTAGAAGAGAGAGAAAGAATGAAGTGAATGAATGGTGGCAAATGATGGACGTGCCACAGAGGTTGGCCCAGTGGGACAACATGCCAAGATGCAGCAGAATTTAAATGCAACAGTCCCCTGGACAGGAAGCTGTCAGACCTCCCTAAATGTGCCTTACAGTGATGAGGGATCTTCAATGACTTAGTGGATGCTCTTCTCAGGATCCAGTATCTTATCAGAGAGGATGCTAGAGCTGGAATGCACCAGTCTCTACAACTGCCTGTTTACACCTCAATGGGGACAAAAGCATTGACACTTTCCAGTGAAATGACACCAAAATCAGAAACCAGCACTGAGGGTACCTGTGCAAAATCCGCTGCCAGGCGCATCTTCCCCCCTTCTCCGAGGGGCCTGATCAGACTGGCATGGCGAATGAAAAGCTCAATTGCTCTTTGAGCCATGGCTTCAGTGTTATCAAAGACAAAGTCAAAACACTCAAAATGCCTGAAGTAGTCGCTCATGACTCTTGCTATGAAACCCTGAAGCTCTTTCATGTAGAGAGAACAAGGGACATCTGGTTTTCCTGAGCCGGATAATGATCTGAAAAAAACAAGAGAAGAAAAAGAAATAGGGGCAGCTAAATTCATCTTTAAAAGACGACCAAAACCTATTCGATTCTTTTAAACTTTCTTCCTACCCCATCAAGTCATGGCATGAATTGTAGAGTCTCATTTCTACTCAGAATACAGAGCATGTAACTCTCTCTGAAACTATAGTCAGAAAATATGTCTTTATCAGCCATGCCCATGAAGAATTAAAAGACGAAACAAGAAATAAAAAGATAAAGGGCAACACCCCACTCCCTACCCAACCTGCAGAGCCTCCTTCAATTTGGAGCCTACACCTGAGATCCTAAATTTGTATGTCCCAGTTGTTGATTCAAAACTCTAAAGGGGATCATAAAATATAAACATATGTCACAGGGTTACTAATTTAACCTGTCAATCCCAACCTGTTCTCTGTACAGAATAAGTCTCTGAGATTCCTCCAAACCCAGGATTACAAAGTCAGTATTACAGAAGCAGTACAGAATCCCTAGATACAAACCAATCCTCTTTCTCTTTCTTTGACTGACAGGGCAAAGAGCACTTCCAAACTTAGAAGAACACACAGGGTATCTAATAAAACTTAGCCTTTGGCTGGAAACTGTTTGCCCGCCTGGAGAGGTATTGTGCTACTGGTGCCAAAAGAAGGAAAGGGTAAAATGTTGTTTAAAAAAAAAAAAAAAAAAAGGAAAATTCATTACGTCTCTGAAAATATAGTATTTTCAGTTAGTTTTCAAGACAGAAAACAGGACAACTGATGATGGTGCAAGCAATGTCAGAACAGACATGACAACCAAAATAAAATTTAGGAAGGAAGTCTCAATTATACATCAGGCTCAAGATCTTGGCATGTAAAGAATCCTGGAAATTTTCATGAAAATGCACTGGGAAAATAGCATAACATACTGAACCTGAGATTTAAATTTTTTAAAAAGTCAATTTTAACTATTACATCACAGGCTTTAGAGAAACAGGAATACTGACAGTTCTGAAGACTGCCCAAAAAAAACCACATTTTGAAAGCAAAAGGGCTTTTTTAAGCACAAAAATGGCCTCTTGTCAGCTTTCTTTTTTTATTTGAAATGAATTTTACTCAACAGATATGAATAAAAAAAGGGGGAGGGAGAGAAGACAGATGCTACCTGATTAATTTGTTTCAACAGATAGGTGTAATTCTGCTTCCTGTGTTCATTAACCATAAAGCATCACCTTCCCTTCAACAAACAAGCACTCTTGCTTCAAGGGCATTGTGGCAATAACAATCTGTTACACACATGCAAGACATCTTACTTGAGCAATGGTAAATGTAAAAGACATTTCTATTTACCCAGAAAAATCTTCCTGGTGCATAGTGATGATAATAGCTTCCACTGAATCTCCTACAGAGTTCAGTAGCGGCTGAACAGCACTTCCCATTAGATCATGGACTGCCTAAAATAGAACAAGAAAAAGGCAGAAGTAAAGAAACAAAAACTAGAAGCATTTGCACTTTAACACCTCAAAAATACCTTAGGAACCAGTTCATTTTATCAGTGCTTTTTATTATTTTGCATTTGAAAATGCAAAATAGGAGAACCGAACCTAAAGATAACATTTTTCTTTAACTGATTTTACCAGTAAAGGCTGCTTGCTGCTTCCTTCAAAAGCATTCCTTTTTGAAGGAAGGCTTTACAAATTGCTTTGCCCAGCAATTTGGCATTCCTGGTTTGTATATGTTTTGGGGCACATTTGGCTCAGCTGTTCATTGCCCAGACACAAGCTGCCCTTCATTCCCCTGGACACAACCTCTCCCAGGTCAGTGCCCAGCAGGACAGACTTGGAGAGCTGTCAGCCACAGCACAGAGGCTGCACCACCATCCACATCCCCCTCCAGGAAAGCACCAGGTCACATAAAAATTATAATTTGATGTCTGTCGGGGGAGGAAGGGGGTGATGAAGGATCCAGCTATTGCTGTGTGAATGCTGCAGAGAAAGACATTTATTTTCACAGTCAGAGGACATGTATGTCCTGACTGTTATGAGAATATTCTGAATACAAGCATGACTCAAGCAGTGATTTGGCACAGGTAACACACATGTAGCTGAAGAAACAATAAATTAGAAATGTCAGAATATTTGTATACCTGTTACTGAATATACTGATGTAAAATAATAGGTGGGAAATAAGTGCCCATTTTAAGTGTAACAAACAAAGCCAAGCTCAGCCCTGTCCCTGAAGCATATAGACATTCAATTACCTTTAAGGCAGTTGTGACAGTTTGCTCAGCAGCTGCTGGAAATGAGCTCTGACTGGTAATAACCTAAAAATTGTAAAGTAATTGTTAATAGTCAGCATTCAACAAATTATTAGAATTCATAATATTCACCATCATTAAAAACACACTGAGTTATCCTTAGTAATGAGTGTTTACAGATAACTATCAAGTGTGCTCTATCCAGACAGAATTTTCAGTGCATCATCAATCCTTTGCTCTCAGATTTCCTATGGACTCTGCTTCTGCCTTGGCAAAGAAATGACTCAATGGAGTGAAGCTGAAATTTAGCTGAAGGGCTAACAGAATCAGAATAAAAATAACTGGTGTATTCTCCCACTGCTAAGTATAGAATTCATGGAGAACTATACAAGCAGCTCTGTGGCAAACGTTTGAAGGAATGGTTGTTCTTTCTCAGTATTATGACTATTATAGCATAACATGTTAAATAGTTGTTTATGTACAGCTAAAACAATATTAAAATTGAGAGTCAAGGAATGATCTGAAGGACAATTCTACCAATTTCCTTACAGTCTTGAACATGCTACACAATAGTATTTTTAAGCCAGATAAGTACTGAACTCAAAGACTGAATCATATCAGATCTCCCTCCAACACTAAGACACATGAGGTTCATTACTAAGTACAACAGAAAAAGCAGACTTAAAAGTTGATCTACCATCTGTTTGCAAAATCCAAGGAAATTTTACAGGCTTTTTAGCATTTTTTAAAATTCTTTGAACATATCCAGAGTCAGGAGTACTCATGATCTTTTTTCTAATCAGGCTAGGATTTAAATACGATTAACTGCAAGTACCAATATATCTGTTTGGTTTAGTTTACAAAGACTGTGTTAACAACTGGCATCATTAAATCAGTAAATTGGAATTATTCATAACTGTGCTTAGTCCTGAAAAATTTCCAGGCCAGACTTTAGTCACAGCAATAATGTATGGAGATATTTATGAGCTATTGCTTTTCTAGATTTCACCCTTTCCTTCTTTTCAGTTTGGCCACAATTGTGGGAAAGCACTGAAGGTCTCCTGAAAAACATAAGCTTGGGCTGAAGCAGATGCAGCAAGGGTGCTATCAGCCTGATTAGAACAAAGACAGATAAGAAAAAACAAACAGTTCAATTGTTTATGCTCACAAAGTAATGCCTGTCGGATGTGATTATTCTCTAGAAAGATATTTTTATTCTTCTAATATTGACAGTTTGTCATATAGTGGGGCTTACAAGGGCCAGCCCAGCCTCAAAGTGCTGTACAAATGCACTGTTTTGTGTTTGCTGTACAAACACAAAATTGGGTTTTATTTGTCAAGAGCTCTCATCTGCTAAACAGAGATTAGCACCGGATAGAGCAAGCAGGTAACATTATGGCAAGAAGAGGAATGCCAGAAGAAGCCTACCTTCAGAACAGCCTGGTGCAGTTTGTACAGAGAATTGACCACAGCCACGTTCCTCCTCTGGCCCTCTGTCAGTGGCCCAATCACCTGGCTGGCATCTCCTTGAGTGGACAGCTGCAGGGATCCCAGAAAATATTGGTACCAACTTTTTAAACAGTCTATCTCCACTAAATTAACCATGACAGAGCAAAAACCAACAGGCCCTCACTACCCAATGTTCTTCCATTTAACTCTTGTCTTGATTCATAGAATTTCCATCTTCAGATGAAACAGCCTGAACAACAGCAACAGGAACCTTGGGAGACTGTCTCAGCTCCCAAACCAGCACTGAGACCCACAATGATCCTGGAGACACCTTGTCCCAGCAAAACTTCAACTTTGTAATCTCAGTCAGGTGAAATCACCTACCTGACAAAGCCCAATAAGCTCCCAGCAGCTTTTCTCTATCAGCAGCATACATTTTTCTGCATGCCCTCAGTCTGTCCTTCTGACAACTATCCCAGCCTCTCCTTAAAAGCTCTGCTTTTTCAAATAGATGGCTTAGAGCTTTGTATATATTGCAGGTTTATAAATCAACAGAAAAATAGAACTACAAGGACCAAAACTGCTAGACCTGTCATTAAGGAGTTTTATATATTAATCTTTCAGCAAAAATCAAAGAAATATTTCTTCATATTAAACTGCACAAAGCATGCATTTTTTATTACTATGACAGAAATGGAAGTTCCAGGATGATATACATAAATAGTCATTAACTATGGAACAGTCTTGTAAGGACACCATAGCATATATTTATAATTTAAATATAATAAACTGCAATTGGTAAACAAACAAAATTTTTCTTGTGCACTGAAAGCTGCAGCAAAACAAAGAACTGACAAATGGTGATGTGAATTCTAGAAGTACATCTAAACATTAAAGCAAGAATACCTATTAATAGAAGGCTTTACTGAGATATAATTACCCAACTAGTTATCTATGTTTCAGGATACAGAATTATCCTCCAGGAAATCCCTGAAGATATCAAGCTCCAAAAGTCTCTCAGTAAAAATATATTCAACTCACTGAGCAAATGGTAAAGAGGCTTTCATGGAAGGTGTCTAGACACAGTTGTAGGTCTTACAGAAAGCTCCTAAACTAAAACTGAGTTTTATACAATAATAATTGTTTAAGAACAAAAGAAACAAACATAAAATGAAAATATTTAACTTATGAGAAACAGCGAATCTTTACTAGTGAAAGACTATTTCCATACTTCCCATAGCTCCCACACAGCATAAACACAGTCAGCATACAAGCAGTTATCTAGTATTTTCCAGCACTGCTGATGATGAAGTATTGGACAGGCTTTTGCAAGCACCCAGGACCTCTGATTTATTCACAGCACTATGGTGACAATATCTGTTCATTTCTCTTTCTTCAAATTAAGGGGTTATTTCAGGATAAATAGGTTTTGTAGAAGGAAAGATCTTTTCCAATGTACCTTCAATTATTTGATATCAAAATGTATCCTTAAATTGGCTGACAGCTATATTGTTGTGTCAGTATTTTATTGCCTCTCTGATGAGAACAGCCATGTGAGCAACAACATCCCTGTTTCCTTCTAGATACTTCTTTCTGACAGACCTGACTGGTTTTTAGAATTCCGCTTCTCACATTTACAGCTTCACAGATTAATAACAAAACAGCTGTGCAAAGAAAGACCCTGTCCACCCTGCTGACCACCCTCCCAGACACAAATAACCTTCTTCTCCACACTTTTTAAAGTACTGTACAGAAGAATTTCTATTTTTGCACATTTACAACTATTACATAAAATATACTATTAAACCAGTAAAATTTTGTATCCCAGTCACTGAAATTTCAGTTCCTCAGAGTTGTAAAGGGGTCACAATTTCTTAGACATTGGACTCTGTCTCTCCTGCTGGTGAAAAAGCTTAACTGGTAAGTAAAACCATTAATGAGTACAAACGTAACCCTTCTGCAATAACAAGAAATTCTTACAGTCAGCAGCAGTGCACAACAGCTTCACAGGCAAAATCTGAAAATACCTTAAAAACAAATAATCCTTGGAAAACTGTTTACCAGATTAGATTTCCTTTAACTAATCCACTTGACCTTTGACAGTTACATGTGCTGATCCCTTGTACATCCTAAAACCCCTGGTCTAAAGCAAAGAGGCCTGAAAAACTTGACTCTTATAACTAGCAATTGGAACTGGGCAGCCCAGGGCTCTCTAGGACCATTTCTCCTGAAGGTGTGCCATGAAAACACCTGAAATCTACATGGGCAGCTGTGTCCTACCATTTACAGAAGGCTCTCTTGCTGCCATCACAATGGTTTCTCTGACTTTGCCTCAAGGCAAGGAAGTTCTGCACTCTGTCCAGTTTGGTTCATGTACCAACACTGTGTCACTGGCATGAGTTTGGATTTCAGACAGTTTACCATTACTCCAGATTCTAATGCCTCAGACTGAATTCTTGACAGTCTTTATATCCATTATACAATCATGCATCCAGTTATGAAAAATATCATTATTGTGTCTCCCTGGCTCCCAGAAGCCAGGCTTATGGCCCTTTCACTACAGACATAAACCACCCCTCAGTTTCTTTTCCAGCACAGAGGGTTTTATCAATGATTCACATTTATCACTCTTTTTTATACAGAAAGTACTCTGAAAGTTCTGTGCTAGACACGGGTCATGCATTTAAACCCAGTGGTAGTGCAACTCTTCCTCTCTTATCTGGCCACTGGGGATTGCAATGTGTAAATAGGTTAAGTCAAATAAGTGTGAAGCCTGTGCACGTCTGCTCAGACTGCCTGAAAGACACAGTCCACAGACCCTCTTTTTGATGAGGGCACTAGAGAAAAAAATCAGATGCTTTTTCAATCAGATATATCCTGAAATGCAGAAGGCCAGGAAGGGTGAATTATGTTGAGCAGAAACGGAGGACAGAAGGGGTGACTTCATCCCAAATCAGAATCTATTTCGGGAAACAAGTGAAAGACCAAGTGCAGCTGAAGGCCAGATCCCATCTCCAGGGAGCTGTCAGTCACCCTGGGAGTTAGTCTGGTTTAAGCCTGCTAGCTGAAAATAAAGGAAAAGAAATGATGTTGAAGCCAGACCTGAATGAGCAGCAGCAACAAGGACTGTAATTGTTCCACATTTCTGTATCTGCCTTAAGTGTCGCAATCGATTTCTTACACTCTTCACTTCAGTTGGTTAAATTGTTTCTGCTTTTACCTCAAGCCTGCCTACTATTTACAGTAATTTCATGGGCAGTAGCTCAGGCACCCATTCCCCAGCAAGCATCAATTCTAGGAGGGGTGACACGTCAGTGTGAGCTCCCTTTGCCAACAGGAGCTAGGAGCACACTGCCAGCATGGGATGCTCGTGAGGAAGAGTGAGGCAGAGAGGTGTCCTAGCAGGAAATATTAGCCAGGACTGTTGTACCATGCATCCAGGCACTGGGACAAAGGCTGTGTCTCATGGTGCTCTAAAAAATGTGAATGTGAGCTTCTGTCCCACGCAGCATTTAAAAACAGCAAGGGTAGCTGTTAAACTGAAATGAGAAAGAAACACTGGGAGACTGTGCCTTTCTGACATATATGAGTGTTTTCTCTAAAGTAGGAGGTTGAAATGCGCAGGTTCAATCCAGCAGCTGACTAGCTGGAAAAAGCTGCATAGAAGAATTTTGGGGGTTTTAAAATCTAATTCAACTGAATCTGAGACCTAAGCAGTACACTGATATCAGGTGGCCTACTGAACCAAAAAAAACCACTTGTAGAAGCCAATACACAAAAAATGTGTCACAAAGAGGAACAAGCTGACTTCAGGTCCTCTGACTTACTTCAGTCTGACATGGTAAGAAGCTGTAAGCCATGACTGGCAGTGTGCTCTCACTGAATTCAGAAGTTCTTCCAAAAAATAGCTTCTTTTAGTTTGTATCTCTCAGTGCACCTACATGGTTACACTGCTTCACCTCCAGGGAGAGCAGGTGCCTCATCTTGGGTCAGTCTGCCCAGGACAGAAAGTTTCAGGAATGATTCACCTGACCACATGCAGGAAACCATGAAGCAGAGAAGTAAGAACTTCCTTGAATAATTCACCTAGGTTATTTTAAAACCCCTGCTTTGGGAAGATGGTACATGCACCCGGTAGCACCTGTTTCTCTTCACTAGCTATAAAGGGAATTTAAAGCAGTAGAACAGATCCCTAGTAGTCTTGTCAGATACATTCTCACCCTATAAATGTATTTGCACCCCTTTGCATAGACCTGCTTTGGAAATAAGTCTTGGAAATAACCAGATGAAGTGCTCTAGATTTGACACTTTTCTGTGTTTGATGCCTTAGAACAGACATGAAATTTGACAGCATGGATTTGATCTCACATGTTGAGACATGTGCAATGATAAGATTGCTCTGGGATTCAATGCTTGTTTTCACCATGAAGCAATGAATTTAGAATTTAGATTAGGCCATGAATCAAATCATCAGTTCTCCCTTGGGTTATAAAAGAAATGCTAACTGAGTTTGTCTTTTCTTGTACGAAAGCTCAGACTATTGATACATCTTTTCCTGTAAGTTTTTTTAGTGCTTCAAAGTGACTAACACTCCCCTCTTTCAACAGGTGGCAGCTAAGAAGAGACACTGATTTGTGAGCTGGTTTGCTACTATTCTCTTCATAGACTACATATCTTGTGAAAAACTTCAGTTTCACACTTAGCAACTAAGATCTCCTGTGCATCCTTATTGGCAGTTTTGGAAAGCTCCATTTTTTTGATTTTTCTGAAACAGCCTCAGCAAACCCATTTTCTTTAGAGCAGGAAACATCATCATAATTTAGGAGTATGGAGAAGATCCTAAAAAAAGACTGAAGTAGGGCTTCTCAACAAATCATTTAATCCAACTCCAGGATCACGAGACTAAAGAGTGTTTTGATAGCACAAACTGAACTGCAGTTGTCAGGCTGACATTTTCAACAATAAATGCATTCCTAATAGATGCAGCTGATGTTGCCATACCTCTGGCAGAAGGCAATCAATCCATCTGCTACTTGGCCTCCTGCCTGATCACAACAACTTATTATAAAGGACAGAATCCATTTAGAGAGTTTCTGAGTCAATAGGGCTTGGCCCTGGGATTTCTCCCATAAACTACAAATAATTGGGATGATTTACTCTTAGGTGTAATGTTTTTCATATTGCAGAAGGAACCTTTTACAATCTTTTTCCACACCTAAAAAGCACAAAGGTTTAGTAGAATCAGTTTTCTACTTATTGTAAAAAAAAGCACCACTTAGCAGAAAAATATAGAAGAATCTGAACTCCATTAGCTATTCCACTTAAATATTAGTTACTTAGAGGACAATTTGTAAAAAGAAGATACATAATTTAGAGGGTTGAAGTGTAGGATTTGAATGAATGTGTCAGTGGAAGTAAGATCCTTGACTGATAAGGATAAATTAATATGAGTGCTCTGCTTAAAAAAAACCCACTAAAATTTAAGAATAAATAATAAGTAAGAATTTATGTTCTTGGAGTGGCTTCTAATTTTGAAAAGAAGAAATATTTCAAGACATGAGGAAAGGAGTAAGCTGTGAGTTCAGGCAATAATTTAAAATGTACATAATATCATGCATATTGCACCTTCAGGACATTCTTGTAGCTTACAGAATATTTTTTTTTCAGCTTGCTCAGAAAAATGAAAATTTAATATTCTAGAAATATAGAGAAGGAGGCCTATGGTGAAGAAATTAAAAATCTTATAGAAAATATAATCATTACTTTGGAAAGAAAGATTTGAAGGGACTGTTACATCCTTGACCAGGAAAAAGACCGAACATCACGCTCACACTATTCATGTTAAAAGAAGCAGCAATCATTGAACCATTTCCTCAGGCATATTTCTGCTTTGTTTTGGTTTTTCTTCCTTAATATTTTCAAAAGCCAAAGAAATGGAAGAAAAACAGCAAATGGTCTTTCTGTAACAGAAAAGACAGGATTTATCTCCAAATCTTTGAATCATCTGAGAAGAAAAGCACTGTACAAGTAACCAAAAGTGACTAATGGTTCATGGTTCTTAAACAATGAGCTGCTTTAAAACAACTGTGATACCAGAAAGCACTTATAAAACCAGTTCCTTTAAGGAATCTCAGAGAATATTAAACCTGAAACACTTGGAATAATTTCTCAACTACAGAAAATGATGTCCCTTCCATTATCCAGCCAGACCAAGTCTGAGGAGGATTTCAAGGACAATGTGTGTTGATCCTGATACCTCTGACAGGAACGGTTTATTGCACTTCTCATGCTTGCCAAATTAATGACTGAATGATTAATCATATCTTATATGTAATCCCATTAGCTCCTGGTTTCAACCAGGTACTGAGAATGCCCTTCCAGAGGTGGAGAGCAGACACATCCATCCCCAAGACACATGAGAGGTTCAACATGATTGGGTGATATTCACCTACAGATAAAAAATACAATCAGCTTATTTAATTGCCATCTGTCTTTTGTAGTATTGAGTCCAGCACTAACCAAGATTAGAATATTACTACCCCACACAAGTTTATAATTGAACTTTACATGGTCCAACTCTCATTACAGCTGTTCCAAAATTGAAGACTTCCAAATCCTTCGCCATATATATATACCAACATTTAACCAAGTCCTTTTCTGAATCACAGACTTTAATTTGCTAAGAAATAACTTAGAGTTTACTATAACAAAATATTGCAAGGATTGTGCAATCACATTCTTTTACTACATGTTAGCAAAACAACATACTGGACTTAAAGAAGTCTTTTAACCAATTTCCTCACAAGATAAAGTAACTCCCAAAATCAGACTTTTATGTTTGGATTATTTTTTTCTGGAGTTTAGCCAGTATATCTTAAAAAAAAGTTTAAAAATCACACATTTGTTATGTGAGTCACGATCTAACCAGCAAAAGACAACATGAGAAAACAGAAAATTCTTCATGAAGTATTTTAATGTAACTCTCTCCTCCAGATTTTTAATTAGTTTTAAAAGTTTAAATGCTTTTTAAAGTGATTTATCAGATAGATATTTCTAAGTATTCTCTGACCAATATAAGTACTTTCTAATGACTGTTTCTACAAAGCTCTTCTCATCTTTCCATCAAAAAAATAAATTACAAAACCTTACCTGACTTTTGATTATTTTTAAATTAGTCCTACTGCCATCTTTAGCTTTTATTACTGTACAGTGAAATAGCAATTATTCTGAAATTATTTTATTATATAATAGCCTCCCACATATTCTATTTAAATACCTATTAATGAATTCTTTTAATGTGCCAAACATTGAATTCATATTTTTGGGTTCTCTCATTTAAATAGCATGGATCCAAGTTTTTCATTGACAGTAATACCATGTCTTCAAGGTACTGGCATAGTACAATTAATTCATGTATCTCAAAAGAGAAGTGGGGAAAATATAATCTTTCACATTACTTACACCATTGTTACTGACCCGTTATTTACATAAACCCTTCCTGAGGTGTCATTTCACTCCTGTTCCTGAAGATTTGTGAGCTTATTAGATTTCATACTTGCCTCCGAAGTTGGCAATATTCGACATTTAGACAGGAGGACGAGATACATTTCCCTGGAACTGTCAGACAAATCTCATTGTTGGAATATGCCCTGACTAGTGATTCACCCGCAAATGAAAGCTTACAATTCAATATAGCACTATCTAATAGGAGACATCGATTAATTCTTATAAGATCACATAATAAAAAAGGCAATCAGAAATTCACTTTGTGTCATTACAATAAGGATTCATCATGCTTTTCAATTCAAAACCATCACAGGCCTCATAAATTTGCTGGGGTTTAAATCTGATGCCAGAATTCCAGTGCATTTTTATCCCTTTGCTGGAAGAATTTGGTTCCAGGAAATGTTTTCTCTCCCTCTTCACCCTGCTCTCCCCTACTTGATTGAATTATTCAGCTAGATGAATTTAACTATGTCACATAAGAGGATGGGTGGGCAAAAACCCAACACAGCTACCACAAGCCACACAGTTATGTCTATAAACATCAGTAAACATCCTAACAAGAGATGCAGCTCACATCCACGTTCTTGCTACTCCAGCATATTTCATTTGAGCAATTTGCATAAATTAACTGGGCCAAAAATGTTTTTGGGCAGTGTAAGGTACATTTCTCCTTGAAATATATATGACTAATGCTAACTCAATGAATGTTTTTCTCCATAAATGAGGTCTTTATTATTTTCATTTCCCTAAAAGAAACCAGAATTACAGCCATCTTGTATCAACATTTTTCTTTTTTGCAACATGTTATGGATATTTGTCTCACCCAACTAGACAGACTGGGCAAAATCAATGGAGAACTTTAGTCCAGCTAAATGGCTAACTTTAGTCCAGTTTAGTCCAGCTGCTCTCTGCCTTTTCCTAGTCAACCACTAGGGACAGACTGAAAGGTTGAGGAAAAAAAATCCTATCTCCATGAACACTCGGAGAAAACTAAGAATCAATCCTTCTCATCCAAGTGTTTTCTCATTGCAATATTTTAACTTTTAAATCCCATCCTCCTTTGTGCTTCTGCTTTTCACAATTTCACAGATTAAGCCAAGATGTTCCAATATAGTCCCTGGATCAGTTATAATACACTTAGCCTTTTAGATTCTGGACAAAAATATGCCATTCATACTGCTTCTCATCTAAATAACCCCCTGAAAACAGCTTATTTAAATCTTCATTGCTGTGATCAAGCATGACAGACGCTTTCTCTTCTACACATGACATTACAAAAATTCCTTGTAAAGACTGTCTCTTTCTCAGCTCGCTGTTTTAAGCTGAATTAATTGTTGGGGTTTTATTCCACCTGGCATTGCAGCCTTTTCTTTCCTCATTCTCTTTATTGCAACAATGTTTACAAGCCACTGAGGACAAGCATTAATAAAGTAGAGATTGTTTTTAACAGCAGTAATATAAACCAAGATCAGAGCACATTTAATTGCATTCTCAGGAAGAGAGATCATGGAAGATCTGTAAAGCCATAGCATGACAGCATTACACCTTCAAAACTACATCACCAAAAACAAACAGCAAACTTCCTTCTACTGGCTATAATATATCAGATGCACCATAAATCCACTAAGAAAAAAATTATGAAAAAAATCAAGATCCATCTGCTACAAATAGTTATGATGATGGGATTAATATGCAGAAAGTTGAGATCTATTTTAAACCTCAGTAATTACAAGGTAGTTTTTAAAAAAAAACACTCAAAGGAAAGGATCAGCTTTTTTCAGAAAATATGAAACACAAAAGCACTTCTTCTAGAGCAGTGTGAGATGAATACGGCCTGTTTTCTTGTCTAGTCTGCCTCTAAACTCAAAAACTCTCCCAGGTAACCTACTCCAATCCATTCTAAATGGTTAGCTAGTGAATCAGATATATTTAATGAGAAGATATTAGTTCTGAGTATCCACTAAAATTTGAAAATTGAAAATATCATTATGAGTAACTGCAAAAGACTAAATGAGCACCAATAACGAACACAACAGTGGCTAGGAATGTAAGTAAAAGAGAATTTGGAATTTTGGCATCTACAAATCACAAGTTCAAATATAAACTGGATTGAAGGACAAGAAGAGACAATTTGTCTCAGTTTCAGTCCTGGTGGAAAGTGGACATTTATTAAAATCTTAATAATGTGCATCACTGACTGTCTTACCTGAAGCCTGAGGAAGGAGAACTGTGACTGAAAAGGTCTGAGAAAAGATAAAATGAATCTTTTAAAATGTTTCCTACAGAGACTGAGCACAATGGCAGGGCAATGCACTGAGCTATACAAGTTTTGTGGGCAATACTAAAAATAATTTAAGAACAACTGCAGCAGAGCTGACTTTCCATTGTATATATTTTGATGCTAATCTTATGTAATACATTTGGTGCTGATCAGCATTACAAAGATCAGTGCTCTAAAAATATCTGAACATGACAGATAGATAGTCTTCAGCCTGTATCTCCATCCATTACATTCACTAAAAATAGAATATTAAATTATAGAAGGGTTTGGTTGCACTAGCATGCAAAAAGGTGCCATCTGAGTTGGCTCAAAGAAATACTTGGCTATTTGAAGAAAGGGCTGAATACTGTAGAGTTAATATCCAAGAGTTTTCTTGCACCCATCCAGCAGCATTTTAAGTTGCCAATTAGCCACAATGCCATGGACAACTGTACTCTTTTCAAGGTCTAAAACTCTGGTAGAAACACCAAATGCTATATGAAAATAAGTCAAGTACAGCTGACAAGCACTGCAGATAGAAAAACATGTTGTGGAAAGCATATATTTTGAAGTTCTGGCAATCTAAGAAAATCTTAAGACCAAATGCAATAAGAAGAAAATCACATCTCCTAACTTTTGCCTTAGAGATTTATTTACAGCAGGAGGAAGCATGAATTCCAGATGCAAGAAAAAAATTACTCCAATCTGTCAGCATTTTAAACTTCCTTTAGAACAGATTTTGCATCTTGCTTTTGTTCAGTCTCAGTCACATATTGGCTACACCCAGAGCTGTAAATTAAAGGGTACCAGGAAAGGTTCCTGGGCCTGGCACATGACTGTGTGTGCCACCACTCTGGTAGGACACTCATGGCCCACCCACTGGCCTGGGCCAACAGCTCCCTTGCTCAGCCTCCAGCTGCAGCTCAGGAGAGGCAGCCCTGCAGCCACCATGGCCAGGAGGGCTCTGGCAGGCAGGCCCAGCTCTGGGGAAGGGGAGCCCTCCCAGGTGGGAGGCACTGCCTGGCCCCACTGCCCTCGGTGCCCAGGGGTGCTCCCAGGAACCTTCCACGCCTGGGTACAGACATCGCTGTTACCCTCCAGCTCAAAGAGACGTTCACAGCTGGGACCGCAGCTTAATCCTGAGTGTCTGTCACAAACCCTTACTGACCTTGTGCTCCCAAGTGACAGTGGCAGACACTGACACAAGAAGCAGGGTGACAGCGTGGAGCCATTCAACAGACAGCCCTTCTGCAGCAAAAACAAACACTTCTTGCTGATCCTTGAAGTGAGGCCAACACTAATCGGAACAAACCTTGATAATACAAATTTGCCTTCACACAGATGAGACCAAGCTCATCTACTTACTTACATTTACTGTTCTAAGCATAGTTACGTGTTTTCAACACCCTTACTCTCTTTGAAAAACAAACCCAGACCATCTGGGGACAAGCAGTCAGTGATTAGGATAGGCACGTATATAGTGTTTGCCTCTGAAAACTATAGGGGTTGACACGACAATGAATTGGTACATTTTCTACTTCTGCTTTTTTTTTGGTATTTATTTTCTTAAATTATAATGCACTAAAAAAAAAACTGTCATCAAGAACATGCTTCTAATCATTATGACAGATAATAGTACTTTACAATAACACTGTCCTAGTTACACAATCTAGTACCAGTTAATTGAAAAGTAGATCTCAGTAAACCCTCAGAAGTTTAGAACTAATGTATATTAATTTTAATCACAGAATTTTTATGTCAGAGTCACTTTACATTTAAACATTAAGCCAGTTAAATATTCAGAATTGTTTCACAACATCTGAAATTCAGTTTCACCACTGTATTCAAAACCAAGATCAGGCTAAATCAAAGCTTCCCACTTTCTTCCCAAGAAATCTTTTATGCCAACATATTACTGCTCATATTACTGCTCCAGTGCTCTGCAACTGATGCACATTCTAGAACCATGCATAACATTATATAACTCAAATATTTACTTAAGTAAATATAAATAAATCTCGATATACTACTGAGATCCAGGACAGTGAGAAAGAGGCTGCCTACTCTATATCACAGATATCATCAGCTGATGCTGGCTTTTCCCTCAAAACAATCCAGAATCTTAAGACCTCATTCACCCAAATGTTCCACACAAATATTCTTATGTCTGAGGTGTACAGTCATCTACCACTTTTGGGATCAGCATGACAAATTTTCTCTCATTTTGTTTCCTGGCATGTCCAGTAGTAAGGTCAAGAATAAGTGATTCAATGTCCTGTCCTTTGAGGATATGTGACAGCTATTTGAACCTTGGTGCAGTGACTGATTTTTGAGATGCTTACGTATCCTCTTTAATCTCAAAATTTGCTTCTCTTCCTGGGTTTTTAGCATTTTAACTTTGAAATACATAAGATACACCATGCATTGTCTTATGTTTTCTTAAGAAGACCAGGGCAGCATTCTTCAGAATGCCAGGAAGGACTGTGCTCCCTGCACAGGGCATAAAAACTTCCACATGGCAAACGTGATAATCACAAACACCACAACCACTGCCCAGGCTAAAATCCTGATGAGAAGCCAAGCCTCTACCATGAGCTATAAAGGACAGTTTAGTAGCTGAGGGCAAAGGTTAGTAGCTCTCCCAGACACTGTCCTCAGCCTGTATTTCAAACCTCTGCCTCATTCATCTGCTTTTGTGATATATGTGGCATCAGTTCAACCACACTGAGTTAAGAGAATTTTAAAAATTATTCAAATTCTCTACTTCCTTCCTCCCTCATTACACCCACTCTCCATCTCCACATTTTGAGGGCTTCCTCTCCATGACTGCTTACAAGTCTGACAGCGGGAAAGATCTCCATTATATCATCTGCCTGCAGCCTCTTGTCTGCTGGAAAGATCCCTTTTTTTAGATAAACTTATTACTCCATAAAATACAATATTCCACATTTAGGAAACACTACAATTATAGGCGATCACAGCTCCCACCAATTTTAGCCTTTTCTACCCCAACCACAGAAAAAATCTGCCTAATTTAGTTTGGCCATGCAGGTTCTTGCTTTGTCTGTACTTCAAGCAGACATGAACTTTGTTTGTGCTCCAGGCTGAGGGAGTGTTGTGTTCAGCAAGGTGCCACAGCTGAACTGGTCAGCATGGACTGGAGTGGAGCTAAAATGTGCTCTGCCATCTGGCAACACAGTAGAGTGAGTTTGTGTCTGCCTCAATCATGTAAGCACACAATATCCTTATATAGGAATGTTTTTAAGACAGCTTAATCCACCAGAATTTGCCAGTAATCGCCCCCACCTGCTCCGAAAAGTAAGTGGGCAATCTCATTTTTACAATGCTGCCTCTGCAAATGACTCTTTGCTTGTTTTATTGGCCAAAGGAAAACGTTGTCTCTGATGATGCCTCTAGTGATGCCCTGTGGTGGGAGGAGTCAGAAGACAGCCTCCATCAGACAAGGCAGGAAGGATTGCTCTGGGACTCTGATCAAAATTCATAAAGATAGTCTGACAGGATGACTGTAACTCTAGGGAGGAAACTGGTAGAGGTCTCCAGGTTCACAAAGTAGGAGAATCACACCTTCTCTAAACAACTGCATTTTCATGTTCACAGCACAACACATTTCATCTATGTGCACTTGGTGGGTGTGTTAGTGTATTTCAATCCACCCACATGACAAGCTGAATAGAAACAGCACAAAAGTAAGAGAACATGCAGTACTCACATTCAGGTAACTGAAATCATCACTCTAAAACCGGAAAGAATGCATCAAAAACACCCAACAACAAATATTGTTTCCACCAGTTCTGTGCTGGGAAGGGAATAGACTAGAGGACCAAAGAGTGCTCTTCCATCTTCAGTCTATATGGACAATGGATCTTACAATTTATTTTACTACTTGTTGTCAAAATTGCGTATCTTGTAAACTTCCAGAGCTATTAACCCTCAATGTTTCATGACTTCTCTATCAACAGACAACAAAAATATAGTGATTGCAAAGTTGCAATGAAGAGATTTTTATATATAAGAGAAAACACAACATTTCAAGTACATTCAAAATTCAGCTCAGTAAATTACAAAATTACAGGTAATCAACTGGGGAACCACAGTTTTGTTTCACTTTCAATCACTAGACTACGATTTTTAATTTTTCTATAAATAAATGAAAAATCTGATATAAAGTAGCATATTAACAAAACCAAACATGAGTTCTAAAGACTGCAATCAAGGAGGCATCTTTTCCAAAAAAATAACAGACCAAGTCTGTTCCCTTATTATGGAAGATTACTGCAGAGTATTACTCTACAGCAGTGCTCTTTGAAATGGAGCACATGCACCACAAGGATTAGGCAAAAGAAAATGGGGTGCACGACAAGAATATCAACAGTATATTATCAACTTCAACAGTATTATCAATTTATTATCAACTTCTTATCAACTTCAGCAGTAGACGTATAGAAGTTATAAATAAACAAGTATACATACAATGAGGGTGTACACTCCAAAAGTTTATACTGATAGGAATGATAACCCTAAATGTTAAGATCACTGCACTAGAGGATCCTGTCACAATTACTACTGCCATGTCAAAAGCATGTAACAAAGATACTGGTGAGTTTTAAGTTCTCTTTTAAACTTCTCAACTATCAGTTAAACAAAAATATCTCTAGGAAGCAGATTTATGAGCTCCTATCTTTTGTTAAGGAACATGAATAAACATCCCAAATGACTCAACTTTTTTGTTTTCAGGAAATGCAACTTATTGCCTTGTCACAAATCTCTTCCCTTCACTATACTTATTGTAAGTATTTGATGAAAGAGCTAATTTTCCTGATGTGGCCAATAAACAAGAGCACAACACGTTGTATGTATCAATCAAGACAGATGATTAAAGGTATTTGCAAATGGGAATGGATGACTCCTCTGGAACTGAATAGAGAGAAGTTAGGGTACTTTCTCATCTAGGCTACCTCACTTGCAAGAAAAAGTGGCCAGTGAACAAAATCTGGCTCAGTAAACAGACCTTTTGTTAAAATCTATGCACTGGATTACAAGGTGTAAATGTAGAAGAGGAAAATTTTGCTCAGATGTTCAGATTTGTTAACAACTTTTCCAATCTGGAATGAGAAGGATGTGGAAATGGTGACTAAACAGAAATCTGGTGGTGTCTGTAATCATTATGAAGATGTTTGGCCTCTCTGTTTTAAGAAAAACAGAATGAATAAGAAGAAACAAAATTTAACGGCACAGAGAAAACATACCAAGCACACTTTCTCAGCACCACAAAACACAGGATGGTGATGAAGATGAAAGCTAATACTCTTAAATTAACAGAAATATTTTTTAAATCCGGTGCAATGTCTAATTAGCCCTTCCAACTCTGTATAGTAAGAATATCTGCAATTACACTGAGTGAAATTAAGACAATAATTCTGAATGCTGCATGGCATACCCCAACCACACCAGGCATCAGCAAGCATTGACTAAAGATTCACCCAACAGCAGAATGTGTCTACATACTGCTGCTTCCAGACATTATTGTCTTCTCTGAACTGGTTAATAGAAGAACAGGTCTTAGGTGCAGGAAGTTCTTGATGTTGAACTTGATGGGGAAAGTTGAAAAGGGGACAAAGGCACAAGTAACATTAACAAATGTTTAGGATTTAGAGGAAGAGGCCATTTTTTCTTAGTCATTTTTGCTTTAGGACTGCATGTACAAACTGACAGATACTGCTTTTGCTCAAAGGTAAAACCTTTGAATCTTGACTAACAAATTTCTTGTTACTTGTCTATTTAAGGATACTTGAAGAAACAGACACGAAATCTCAGTGAATTCCTTGTTATGTGAAACTGAGAAAATAAAAACCCTGACATCAACATCAGAATGTCTCAAACTTTTTAGAACTGCACATTTCACTTCACCTTTCAAATCTACCTGCAATATTTCAACATTAAAAAAAATTAATTACTTTTTAAACTCTCCTGCCCCCATCTTCCTTCACTGAGAATTCTGAGATGGTTTTGTTTACTTTTAATTTGGAAGAGAACTCAATTTCAAGTTCCTCCAGGAAATTAAATGTCCATCTCTAGCACTACTCTGCTCTAGCTATCAGACATGAAGCATCTGAGCGGATATGTTCCATGGCCCCTTCTCAGCTTTGGAGAGCAGGATTATTGTTGACTCCAAGCTATTGTTGGAGGCTGGATACCAAGATTGAATTAAGATTGCATTCTTGGCTAAACCACTAAAACATAATGAAACAGTGCTGTCTAACATAGCTCCTATTCTACATGTGGTGCACATTCCAGGCTCAATCTGTCTGCCCAAAAATAGGCACCAAAAAAAGGCTAAGCTGTTCCAGATTATATCCAGAGGGCTGGCAAGCATGGCACAGGACAAGTGGGAGAGCCATGCCCTGCTGGAGAGGCAGCTGGAGGCTAGGAATGGTATTTCAGCACTTCAAAGATGACTCTGACACTTATATCTTGGCAACTGTGTTGAGCACTTCTGGCTTTTAAATTTGTAACATATATCAGCAAGGAAAGAAAGAAGTTTTTAAAAAAGGGTAGCTGTGCAATATTATTTTACAATTTGTAGGTCTGTGCTTCAAGGACACTGATGTTCATCCTGCCAGGCTGGCTAATCCCTTCACTTAGCTTTTTAGTGATTCAAGTTCGCATTTTAAGTTGTCAAAATCAAGAAGTTTAAGGGCTCACACTCCCCCTTTCCTCCTACATTCTTTTACTTTAAGGTTAAGTAACACAAAGCCACAAATCTTATACTTATCAGCTAATTTCTAAGTATCTTGGTTTTTTCAGAGTTTCTTATGAATTTTCCAGCTGTCTGATCACAAAAAGATGTTCACTTCCAAAGAATCCACTGGCCAGACTCTAAGGGAGACAATGAGCACAACCCTGATACTTTCACAGTTACAGCTGAAAGGTCTTTTTTTTCCAGTTGAATGCTACTATTTGACACTACACTGCATGACACAATGTAATTTTTTTTACCTATGATGACTCTCACAACCAACTAAAAATCCTCATTTCTGTCATGAGCAAATTTCATTCTGAAAATATGAAACCATGATTTGGTATCTTTAAAAGCAGACTCAACTTAAGCACCATGCTTTAAATAGCTAAGAAAATAATGCTAACATTTGTTTTTATTTTAAAGTTTAAATTAGTCTTTATGGCCTTCATGACTGCTTCACCTACATTCCCTTTCCATACACCAAGTCAGCAAACTTCCAAGACAATTCATCCAATAGACAAGGTAAACAAAGTATGTGTTACTGAATTCCAATTCTTTCAAAGCTATTCTGATATGGAAGAAATGTAAAAGGTAAACAGAAACCAAACTAACTAAATTACTGCAATGTTTTGTAGCCAATTGGTACAAAAAAAATATTAGCAGGCATCTTTCTTTAAATAAAACATATAGTAAATGAACGTTACTGGAATCTGAGTCTGCTGTCAGAACTAATGTTGTTTATTAAGTGAACATCTTGTTTACAAATACAAGTAGTTAGTCATTTCTGGTGGGTCCGCATATTGCAAAAATTTTTTTTCATCTCTTCATTAAAAAGCTGTTATAATTTCAGCAACAGCCCTTAGGAGAAAATTGTTCATCTAAATTTTTTTTTGTATGATGACAATACTGACTGTACTATCCATAGGCTTTTTGGAGGCTCTTAACAAAAGGATAAGGCTTTGGGGATCCTTCTTCTATTCTGGTTAACACTAGATACCACTGCATGGCAAATGATTGGAAATATATTACAAATACAAACAAGTAAAGGTCAGTTAAACATATGTCAAATAAAACATATATGGAAAAATACCCAAAATTTCTTGCAAGTAGTGAAAAATTTTATTTGAACAGTCTAAATTTTAATACCATAAAGATGCTGTATCATGTAACTGATGTAGTATCAAATGTTGGTTAATAAAGAACTGAATTTAACAGTCTTGATTTTGTTTAATGACAGCTACAATTCTGAGGTTTTAAAAATTAATATGGCAAATTCAATTTGGAGTTATACAGATAAATTTTACTGCTATCAATAGGCTGACTTTGTCTGAAGGCAGAATTTAATTGATCATGTTCATAAATACAACGGAGAGTTAATTGGAAGGTTTTGTCTATCTAGATTGCTTAACTCTTATGTTCTAAATCTACAAAACACTGCACATGAAAAACCATTGCTATGTAGAAATTTAAAGTTACTTACAAGTTGCTCTGATTTTACACCGAAAAGCTGAATGGTCTTCGCCACATTTTTGGCCACAGCTAAACTCAGGTCTGGATCAACAGCAGCCACATTTAGCTCACTGGAAGCAAAGATTACAAATCTTAATTAACAACTGAACAGTGCTGTATTGAATGCTGTATTGGATCGATAAAGAATTAACTATGAATCCAGAGTTACGTGGCACGGCAATTTAGAGAGAGTAACACATACAACCAAGTCGTTCCACGCACCGTAATTCAGTTTACAATTTAACAAGTCATTTGGGAATTTTATGTGCAGTGCTCCTATTCTAGTAGAAATGAGCAAAGTTTAGGAATGACACTTCAGTATGAAATCACTATTAGTAAGCCATTCAAAAATATTGACAGCAATTAACTACATTCAAGCTTTGGCAGCAGCCTTCAAACATTACAGGTGAATACACAGTCATTCAACTCTGGAATTACATGAGCTGTGCAGAAATACCCAGGGGATGCCTTAGCTTGACACAACTAATAAGCTGTGTTTTAGGCAATCCTTCATAGTAAAAGAGGCCCCCAAGGAATGACAGGGAACAAACGAAGAAGGAAAAGATTTCTAAATCGCTTCCAGTATTTTTTGTTCATTAATGTGCCCATATCTCCATCGGCTGGGGCTGCATTCAAAACTGCTCTGCTGAAGACAGGCAAGCACAAGAACCGTCATGTTGCTCATGGTGAGTTTAACCTTTCTCAAGAGCTGGAGAATCACGAGGCACCCCAGCTTGGAAAAATCTTCTCTGAGAACTCTCTAGGGCCTCAAACATCATAAGCTGAAGGTCAGTCTAGAAGATTCAGTTGAAATTTCGCAATTTTCATGTTGTTTTCCTTTCTCTTTTGCAAGGAGCAAAACAGTATCAGTCACCACACCAACAGACATGTTCTGAGCATCTGTAACTCCCAGTCACAAGTACTGTGTCAATATTTTATATTTTATACACACACATACTGTGAATACTGCCCATGTTTTTTCAGACTTTGTTAAACAGAGCAGTCGTTACCAAAACCTTATGAGAGAAAATGCACCACTGGTAATTTAGGTATCTCATTCTACAAATTCTACCTGGAATAGTCATATTTACTTATCATCTTGCTGTTTTACTCTAACAAAGTATTTACATCAGGTATTATCACTTCCAGCCAAGCAACTACCACTTTCTTTAGATACAGTCAGGATAATTAAGATACCAGACACTGACAGTATGTGTAAAATTTCTCTTCCTGATCTTTTATAAGCTTAAACATTAAAACTTATGCTTTATTTATTCCAGAAAAACAAAATATAGAAAATAAATAATAAACTATATTTATTGTAAATAATAATAAAGAGGTGCCTATCTTGCTGCATTCAGCATTGGTGCAGCCTCACCTTGAACACCATGTCTAATTCAAGGTCCCACAATTTAGGAAGAATGTGGTGTTATCTGAATGTGTCCAGAGGAGGGCAACACATCAGGTGAAAGGACTGGAAGGAATGTCCTGTGAGCTTTAGTGAAGGGTGTGGGTTTGCCAGGTTTGGAGAAAAGGAGGGGCAGCCTCCTTGCCCTCTACAGCTTCCTAAGCAGGGAAGTGGAGAAGGAGTTGCTGAGCATTCCTCCCCAGGATGATTCAGAGAAGGTGTGGGAATGGTTCAAAGCTGCATGAGGTGAGGTTCCATTAAGCATTAAGGAATCGCTTAATTAACAAGAGGGTGGTCAAACCCTGGAACAGGCTTCTTGGAGAGGGGGCCAATGCCCCAAGCCTGTCAGTATTTAAGAGGCATTTGGACAATGCCTTTAACATGTTTTAGCTTTTTGGCCAGCTCTGAAGTATTCATGCAGTTGACCGGATTTATCATTGTAGGTCCCCTCCAACTGAAATATTCTGTTCTGTTGTGTGTTACTCTGTTCTGTTGTGTGTTACTCTATTTTATCCCATCCTATCCTGTCCTAAACTCCGACTTGATTTTTGCACTCATCTACTTTACAATTAAAGAGTAATCAACCTTTTACAGCTAAGGAAGTCTCCTTTCTAAAACTGTAAGTTATGAAAAAATACATGTTGAGTATTTCCAATATACACTTCCAATGCCTCACATGTGCATACCTGGCTATAGTTTTAATGATGCTGTCAAGCTCGTCAGAAGAGGGAGGATTCCGACCTCCAGGAGGAAAGACAAGATTGATGGGGTCAAACAGTCGAGACAAGGATTTTGACAAATAGGCAGCTTCATATTGTTGCAGTGAATCCTTCAAGGCCTTTTCTGGACTTTGCACATAAGAAAAAGTTATTACATTTCAAATTAAAAGACACAATAGCATTAAATCTTTCCAGACATACAAACTTTGCAACACTGAACCTGTTTTTCCTTTCTGCTTCTTAAACATATGCATATAAAAAACATTCTTCTGATAAGTCTCCCACTGACTGCTCAAGAATATATTTAAGTCAATACAATTCTCATATAAAATATTCATTTTATCTTACATAAGTCTGTAAGTCATAATAGGCTTGATAAGCCTGTTTCAGCTTGATCTTTCTGATATCACTTAGATAATGTTTATTCTATGATGTATAAACTACAAACTGTGAATCATAACAACTGAGCATTTGTCATACTCAAATGATTGCAGTGTCAACTGAAGAAAGCTAGTGCTGTAATCACAATACATACAAAACTGAATTTTCACCATTTTCCTATTTTTTTCACCCAAAGAGACAAAAAGATAGAACTTGATAGAACTCAGAGACTTTGTGAAAGACAAGACAACCCAACACTGTTAGATATATGGCTTAATAAAAAGCCTAGAGCTCTAAAATAGCATTAGAGCAGTAACTGCAAGAGGGGGAAAAAGCCTTTCAAATTCTCCTGCAGTGACAATTTGAATAACAGTGAGTTTAAAAAAAATATTCTGCTTTCTTACAGGGTGCAAATATTTATATTTTATAGCCATACAGTTCATAATACATACTCATAATCTTCATTTTTTTGCATGAATATGTCCTGTGCATCTTCTTCCATTTGTTGTAGTTCAGCAAAAAGATCAGTAGTTCCACTTGTGTTAAAATTCCTCTGAATATTTTGACTATATTGTTGGAGGCGCTTCCACAAGTCATTATAAAGCCTCAGTAATTTAGGGTATTCTCCTTCAAATGCTTGTTTCAAAAACATAGAGGCTGTAAAATAAAGCAGCAAGCAACACACAATGCTAAGCTCAGACTAATTTTTTTATTCCTATAAACAACTTCTATCCTTGTATTTATATCAATATTACACAATGCTATCCTAAGTTTAATATTAATAATGTAATATTTCTAATTCATTTCAAAGTGAAATAACTATGACATTAAAAGCACTTGACAAAGGATGTAAAGCACCAATATAAAACCGAAAACTGGAAAGACTAGATATGAAAAAATTATTTTGTACAATAAATGTTTGGTGTCAAACTTAATTATTATTATCATTCATTTAAGGCCAAAGGGTAATTGGAACTCTCTAAATCTAGAGATTTGCTAACAATATCTTGATGGAGGATAAGTGTGAGGCTGTGCAACTTTGAAGATAACAATTTAAAACAGACAAAGAGAACTCCTATGACCAAAGCCTTCAGAAATGTGATGAGGGAAGCATATGCTTTTATGCCCAATTCTTATAACAAGGTACTTAATATGCAATTCCTAAACTTCTCAAAGAAAGACAAAGCCAGCAGAAAAAGCAGCATTATTTTCAGCCTTGAAAGGCTTGCCACAAGTAACAGGAAATGAAACAAATGTACAACTGCTTTAGCAACTGTTTATCTTGATCTAACATCACTCATACTCTAGAGATTTCCCATTACATTAGGAGATAAACACTGTTCCATTCATTCATAGGCTTTTCAGGTTCCAGACATCTGCCCCATTTCACCCAGGCTGTGCTTTCAACTCCAATATATAATTTTGAATACAGGAGGATTCACATTTATTATCAAACACAGAGTTATTTTAGGTCATGAAGCTATGTTTGCAAAGATTGTCCCAACCTCACACAAGCATTATCTAATATCAAACATTATCTAATATCAAACCTTTTAAACTGCTACAAATTTCTATTTTACACTATTTTTCTGATATCTTGTCTTCCTCTGATCTATATGATTCAGAACGGGACTGATGTCAGTGCATTCAATCGCCAGAAATTTATATTAAAAATGAATACTTTCATTTAGATGCCTCGCTGAAATGAAAAAATCTGTCTCCCCAAAACTCAGCTGTAGCAAGATAAAAATATTCACATCGAACCTCCCCTATAAATCTTTATATGAAATACATTATTAAAAGCTGTAAGTAATAAATAGTTTTGAATAGCTGTTAGAGAAAGTACAGCTGCCAAAATGTAAGAGTTCCCTCAATTGTGCAGTGTTGGTTGGTCCTGTTAACTGATGTCACAAATTTACAATCTTCAGTGAGAACACTGAGAACAGGCAGCACAAGTTCAGTGTGAGCACAGGAGGCTCAGAGTATGTGCATGCTGCCCTTAAAGCAATGCATAAGGCAAACAGTAAAATTAATATGTTTTAACACAAGATGCATACATTTTCTTTTGGGATCATCTAGTTACTTAGCAACCACTGAGTATGAATCCACCAGCTAGTTCCTCAAAATTACATTGCTGCTAAAAAGCCTGGAAGGACCAAATTTTGAAGAGCCAGTGCAATAGCTGAGATCACAAAGATAAATGTACAACTTATGCCCTTCACCTCTGTGTGCAAAAGATTAAATTTAAATACTCTATGCAAACGTGAAAGACATATTTATGAAAGCCCCAAACTCACCTATGATCCAACTGCATGCTACATTAGCATGTTCTGGTAATAGAACTGTCTTATGTTAATACATGATTTATATTTAATATTCCTTGATTGTATCAGCTATTTACATATTACACATGTAGAGAAAATTGTGTTAAGTCAGAACACCAGCTCATCCGTATTTATATAAAACAATTTTGAAGCAACTAAAATCCTGTTTATAATGGAATAAAAAAAAAAAAAACCCTGAAATCTGATTTTTACAACCAATCATTCTTTAACAAAAAAAGGCTAAGAATTTATCTTTAAAATCAAATTACTAATTTTGAATTTGGCAGACCCACTTGCTTCAGGGAGTATAAGGTAGCATTCCAAACATTTTTACCTCCACTCACAGTTAGAAAAATACTTTTTGTTATTAGATAACAACTACTTAATGAAACAGAAAATATTTCTTTCTGAAAATTCAACCATAGTTTAAGAGGATCCTGTCTGGTTACAAACCCAGAAGTTATAAACACACAGACTTTGTGCTGAGTGAACCACTGCTATAGTTCTGGTAGAGGAGATACCGAGCAAATGACTTACAGGAAAGTGAGATTCAAAATAATTACAGAACACATTACAAATCATTTATACTGAATACTTACAGTCTGTTGCTGACTGAAACTGAGAGGAAAGTGTCTGGGTAACTGCAGTCCAAAATTTGTACAAAATATCAGACTGGCCATCCTAAGAGCAAGGGACAAAAGGAATACAAGTTTCAAAACACGCTCTTTCCAAAGAATATCAAGCAATGCAAATGCTTCCAGTCAAAGCTGCTCCTCATCACTGAGAATAAAAACAAAGTAAGTGAAATCTGAGAAGTTTTCCTCAGGTTTAGAGCTAGAAAAACTATCGGAGAAAACAAAAGAAAAGCTTCAGTCTTGTCTCAAATTAAATATTTGAGCATAAATCTCCAAGCTCCCTAGGGGTCTGAGTGCAGCCTGAAGCAGCACACCTCAGGAGACGTGTTAGAAAATCTCCCTGCACTGCAGTGACCTTCCCATTCTGTGGGAGTTCTCGTGCTGGCTACACCACAGCAATTATTCACTGCCATTACCACGCGCTGGCAAACTCCAACCAGCACCAAACCACTGCACACTGAGCAGCTCTGCTTCCCAGAAACACAAACCACACAAAAATACAGTGAACCTCACAGATGACTCTTCCCTGCCTGGTGCCAACAGGGATTGCAGTCTGAAGTGGAAACAAGGGAACACAGCAAAGGGAATGTGCAGGGGCAGGCTGCTTCCCTACTGCCCCCAACATCTGGCACTTAGGGTCAAGCATTAAAGGCTGATTTTTGATCCCTGTCTGTTTGAGGGAGAAAAAAAAATTCCAGGAGATGAGGATGGGTATGCTGTCCTGCCTACTTGGAAGACTGTTCAGTGTTGTCATGGGAAGAGAAAACCCACTCTGAACAGAAGGGCTTTCTTCCTTGCATGGTGTACATGTCATCCCTTGACCCTATGGCTGCATTAACCAGTTTGACCAGATCACTATAGGAATGATAATCAGAAAAGAAAAAACATGTCAGTTTCATTTCTGCACTGCCCAGCAGTACCACAAAAAGGTGGAGATAATCTATTATATTTAAATGTCTCACTACTCCAAAATGACTTACTACTACTTAAGATGATAAAGGAAAAAAAAATGGTCTCTTTTCACTAGCAGTGGTAATAATGGGCAAACCAACTAATGTCTTTACAATGTCATTCATTAACAAGTACCACTGCATCCCTCTTGAAGATCTCTTCATTGAAAATCTGCAAGTTCAAGAACAAGATTCAGTTCAAAAAAAATCATCTTAAAGAATGAATATAAATTCTGAAAAATCAGTCAAAGGTATAGTGATCCATCTAAAAGTAATGATAAAAAATAGGATTATCGCCACAAACTCTGCAGTTAGATGAGGAATTAATCCAACTCTACTCCTTATCTCTAAAGAGAAAGAAAGGTAAAGTTTATGGGTCATGTATTAAGAACTGAGAGAGAACATCTTTTATACTCTTGGACTCATAAAATGTATGATAATTAACACTGAATGTCAAAATAAACTGGGATTACGGAATCTCATTTTTGACTACTTGAGGACAATGACAGATTTAGAAACTGAAGTAATTTATTTTATAGTTATGTTTGTATTTTCTGTAAAATTGTACTTGACTTTCATAAATGGGCAAAGTAAAATTAGAATATCAGAAAATTATTCAGAAGGTTCACTACATAAAATCTCTTTTCTTTGATAAATTTATTGTGATAGCATATATGTGAATTACTTAATTCTTTATTTCACAGTTTCAAACTGAGAGTATGACAACTACTATATAACAAATGGCATTTTACATCAAATATAAATTAAATGGCTTTCATATTCTCTATCCCAACCTGGAACAATGCTTGCCTATTGAGGATGGTAACTCAATTCAAATTCTAAATCATCTAATGGAGGTGGAAAAGTAGTTAGGAGGGCACTTTCAAACTCTTTTTTTCATTCCTGTAATTACCATCTACATCTCTATCACTGTCTCAGCAGAAAACAGAGTGATTACGGGTCCAGAAAACAAATATGCATGTACTCCTCCCCATCAACATTCCTTTCTTAACTGTCAGATTCAGCATGGTGACAAGTAACAGTAACATGGGATGATACTTTATATTGTGGTGAGAATATGCCAAAGGTCAGACACGCACACACATGTTCTCATGCACACATTTGCATAGGTAGCCACAGCCATACAAATTAGCCTCTGCTCATTAGTTTGTCTTCTGACCTGGGTGAATGGTGTACATTACCTGCATCAGAATTTTGTAGGGAAGAAGGCCCTCGTGGCTCAGCTAGCCAGCTGTATTATGTATGAGGAGAGACAGAAGGGAAAAGCTTCACAAAGAAGTCAGATAACATTTCCTACTGACTGACTACTGCATCAAAAACGTTCAGGGGAAAAAGCAAATGCCCAGTTTTCTAACTAAAATCACTATCTACAGAATGCTGGCTGCTTGTATAACATATGACACGAGATTTCACTTTGTCCAGTGCTGAGATGCAGTCTCTCTGGAGGTGAAATATAGCTGCTGATTAATAGCACAGAGAAGACCATGTTAGAGTTTGTGGCAGGAACTAGAGAATACTGTTGCCCACGCATACACCAGGGGGTATTTAAGTGGGTGGACTGTAGCTACCAAAACTGGAATACAGCAAGGCATTAGCATTAGATACTCCAGAGGGAGTAAAAAAGTGCCATATGCAACCATGAGCATAGAGAAACAATTTCATTTATTTAAACCTGTAATTTCTTTTGCTTACACATTATTTGATATATTACTTTTGAAGGTACATTTGAGTTTCTCACTGCTTGTTTTTTAAATTATATATTCTAATAAGGATTAGATTTAACTGCTTATAATGTAGCATGCAATTCCATCTGACAATAATCAATACTAGAAAATTACAAGGAAAGGGCAGCAAAAGGAATGCTTCTCTCCAAGAGGAAATCAAAGGAATATACCTTCAACTGGACAACTTCTTCAAGGACTTAAAAAGATAGGCAGAATGAAGCTGGAAAAGGCAGTTCTCCTTGCTTGAAATGTACACAGCAAATCTACTGGCTCATCTTAATGTAATGGAAAGTTTATACACCTTCCCTATGCTTCACATACAGCATTGTAAGCAGCAAACCACAGTATCAGAAAGTAACTGCTCTTTTGGGCCTTTCGCTTTCAGGAAACTGAAGTCAGCTAGCTAAAACTACCTTCTCATCTTCCCATCTGCAAATAATGAATATAATCCTCCTCCACACTTAGATAAAATATCCTCAGTGGTAGACAATGTATGGGAGCATTGGGTACATCCACATTAGTGATTCAATGCGGAGATAGGGCTCTCTTTGGTCCAAATCTATCTTGTGTCTAATACTTGTCTTGCAGAACACACTGAAATGTGCTAGCAGACAAACTTCCACTATTCAAGGAATGCACTACCTCATAATTAGTCAAAAAAAACCCACTTCTGCAATTTAACAGCTTTTTGTAGCATATCATAATATAGTTGTAAAATAACTAGTAGTACAAGGATGTACTAATATTTCTATCAATTAATATTCTGAGACTTTAAATGAGGAATTTTCCATTTCTCTTGCTTCTGAAAATGAAATAGAATTGGAAGATGTTAAATTATTTACACCCCCTCCAAAATAAAAATGCTTGCTTTGAAATCTAGTCACAAGCAGATTAACATCTTGTGATACAATCCCTTGTAGCAGGAGCAGCTGACAAGATGAGTAATGAACTGCATCCGATTATCTTTTCAGCTCTGCAGCAATCACTTTCCAACAGCTTCCTATGTCATAACCAACAGCACTGGAAAAAGGTCACCGTTCTGTCACACTGTCCCCCCTCCCAGTGTACGTGTTGAGCAACACAGAGAACACACAAACATTTGGAAGGTAAGGGGTGTTATTATCTGGCACAAAGCTGTTTCAGGTGCATATTGTGCACACAGAAAGCCTACATAAAACATCCATACATAATTGAAAGTCTCCAGAAGTAAATGATTGCACTTTAGCATAAAATAAAATGTTATTTCCTCTTGTCATGTGATATGTTTTTCCTTCAACAAAAGAACCTTAACTGTAATTGATGGTATCTATAACTCATGGTAAGAAAGATTCAGGTTGACATATATATTTTCCCCATCATTAAAGAGTCCAAATTAAAACTATGAACATTAATTGCAAGCAATTTTAAGACTATAATGGCAAAACAAAACTTTCCTCCCAAACCAGACCTTTTAACACAGCATTATAGAATGAATGGTACTGCCTGCTCACAGCTTTATTTTGATCTCACAGCATAGAAAATCTGCACATAAGTCATACTTTGTACCACTACAAAATGGAAGATCAGCCACAGAACTAGCCATTTTCTAATAAAAACCTGTTGTGAAAATGCTCCAATGCCTAAAGCACATTTACACAAACTAATATCTACCAACCCAGACTGTAAATTAAAAATACTGTCACTATTGTTCCTGTGACCAGTGACCACTTTTTCCCCAAAACTGAACAGCTGAGCAGTCACTGACATGATTTAGTAGCCCCTATGTAATCCTTTATGCAGTGCAAGACAGTTTAGATCTGTCCTCCTCTTGTTAATTCTTTATTTTCAGAAATGAATCAAACAACTGCCCAGTAACACACACTAGGACAACCCTCTGTCATTCTGACCTACTGGACATCTGGCCACAATGAAGGAATGAAAAAAAAAGGTACTTTTGAAAGATGTACGGACTATTAGCACTTAGCTACTTTAAAATATGTTATTTCTAGGTAACCCGCTTGCATCTGTGTAGAGTAAAACAGAAAACCACAACAACCAGATTGTACTCTAGCCCAGCCACTGTAGTCTTCCTTCTTTTTCACACTATTTAAGAATTTGGTACACAATCACACATACTATTCACAGAGGAATTAATTGCTCATGAAAATTATACCCATAAATCAGACAAAATATGTCCAGCAGGCCAGACCACAAATGGTGATGTATCTTCTCAACAGTGAGGCTCACTATATTGTCTATGTGAATGGGACAAAGTTTATCCTTATTAACATCATAGACAGCAATAGTTTCACTTCCATGGGATATATTATTTATGTGAAATTAAAAATGTGCTTAACTGCTTTGCTGAATCAGGGTCAGAACCAGCAATCTGTTAGAAATATTTTCACTTTGTGTAACTATTTCTTTTCAACTATTACTATAAAGTCACTATTGTCAATATTTGGCACAAAGAGTAACACTGTGCAACTTTCCCCTAATATAGCAGGTTTTAGATAAAACATCTAAGGTTGTGCAATAGAACCGCAGAGCAACAGAATTAACTAGGTTGGAAAAGACCTTTGAGATCATCAAGTCCAACCTACAACCTCACACCACCTTGTCAACTAAACCATGGCACCAAGTGCCACATCCAGTCTTTTTTTTAAACACCTCCAGGGATGCTGACTCCATCATCTCCCAGGGCAGCCCATTTCAATGGCCAATCACTCTTCCTGTGAAGAACTTTTTCCCTATGTACAACCTAAATTTCCCCTGATGCAGCCTAATAACACTGCATAAGGCCAGAGCCAGGAGACATTTGGACAGTGTTAATTCTTCCTGCTCTCCGTCCCAGGAACTCCTTAAGTTTCCTGTCAGACCATTCCTCCACTCTCTTGAGGTCGCTCTTGACGGCAGCATGACTCTCTGGAGCATCAGCCACTACTCCCAGTTTTGTGTCATCAGCAAACCTGTTGAGGGTTCATTCTGGTCCGTCATCCAGATCACTAATAAAAGCTTAAAACAGAACTGGACCTTGTATTGACTGTTGTGGAGGTACACTACTGACCAGCTGCTAGACTTTGCACCACCGATCACCACTTGCTGGGCCTGGCCATTCAGCGGGGCCATTCATGATTAATCCCACATTGATAAAAAGCTCTCAAAGTGGAACTGGGAGAGCCTGCAAACTCAATCACCTTCTATGCAATGACTGGTGGTAGGGAAAGGATTTAGATCAGTACTCTTTTACTGGTATGGGGGAGGAGGGATTTATACTTGTCTTTTTTTTTTCAGTAGTCCTTTCATTTTTAGTGCATGGTATTACAGCACCTAAGCAGACTTGTTAATAGTGTGAAGCACCACTATTACTCAGATTGATGCATTGACTGCATAGATTTGAAATTTAGATTGGATGTTGCCTGCTCGCAAGATTACAGAAGAAACTACAGACTGACACGATTCATGTGCTAAACCCCTTCTCACTCACATGAAAATGACTCGTCTTCCCAGTTCAAAAAATATAACCCATTTCCACTAACAGCTCCTAATAAGTTAATAAACCACTGAACAACAGTGGGCTGAGTACCAGTGTCATCAAAGGATAGAAATTAGAAGATCTGTAGTCACTGGTACTATACAATAATACTCATGCTAAAGCCTGGAAAACTGATTTCAAGTCTCCTCAAACAAAAACAGCTTACCTCATTTTAAAAAACCCATATCAAATTACTAATTAACTTTGCTATTACTGAAATGAAATCAAATCTTTTTAGCCCTGTTCTTATTAGAACTATTTAGTATCTGACATTAAATCTAAATTCAAGGAAGGAGAACGAAAGTACCTCCCTTCCTAAGTATTAGACAAGAAAGTAAGAAGATGCTGAAAGGACAGATACTTATTTTTACAAATGTCTCTATTTCCTCCACACTGTAAATTTAGAACTTAATGAGTATAATTTTCCATCTGTGAATTAACATATTTGTGTCTGTCTAAAATAGCTATTTTAACATTCAAATAATAAATCTGACCCACTGATTCTAAACTGGTTTCCCCTTCATGACAACCACTTCCAACTTCCCTGTAAAAATTTTGATACTTTGAGTAGAATGTGCAAAACATCTTCATTGTGAAGCCTCTTTGAAATGTAAAACAATATGGTGAATATTAGCATGCAGCTAGTTGCTGCAGGCTCCTGAAATCAGGCTTTGCATACTAACATATACAGTGTTTTCTATCTGTAATCAAACGCTCCGCCATGGAGAAATACAGGACTTGTGCATGTTGCTCCAAAAACAGAAGACGTTTAAAGGACAGTCTAAATATTTTTTCCACCAATAAAGCAACAATGCAAATGATTTAACAATTTCATATGACAAGATCTTATGGGACAGAAATATGAAAATCTATTTGCACTATTTCTATAGCAACATAATTGCCAAATGTTAGACTGTGAACAAAAAGCCATCATCCTCAGTAGTGAAATTAATCAGTAAAGAAAAGACAAATTCTGAGTGTGTTCTCAATAACCCTTTTCTATATCCTTAAAGTAGTCAGGATTAAATTTCTTCAAATAAGAGTGAATTTAAATTTCTAATGTTGTTTGGATTATACATTACAGGTGCAGAGATGTCAATAAATGACACTGTGATTTTAAAAATGACCTTGATTTTTTTTCTTTTACTGCAGGGCACAGAATTTCATTACACTGGGTTGATCAGTTTATATCCAAAGTGTAATAGTTTCTAGACTTCCAGCAGTAGTGCAACATTTGAAAAAGGTCTCTTTATGCAGGTGACAAAGGAAAAAAAAGCTGGTTTGATTTATTTCTCAAAAACCTCCTTGACTAGAAAATAAAGTTAAAATTGTTAATTTCATAGCATATTGGAATTCTTAAGTGATTCCTCAGAAAAACTATTTTGTAAGGAACAAAAATACCTAGATATTAAACAGTGTCCTATATCTTCAAAACTACTTAAAACATTAATTAATCCTTCCATATTCATGCAAGATATACATCAACTGGAAATAAATGAACTTAGTATTCAAGAGCCAGTAACTACCCCAGGGATTTGACAGCTTTCTTCTACCCAGAGATGTGATTCAGTACGTACAGCTTCAATTCCAACCATGCTTTCACCTTGACTACTTCATATCCCCTCCAAGGATGAAAGGATGGTTCGTTACCATGTCCACTCAGCCCGGAGCTGTTCAGGAAAGATTGACAAGAATGATGATAAAAGGCGGCACTTCTGGTAAATGTATTTCTTTTCCAATGGCAAGCTGAGTGAAAACCAACTGACTTAGTAATTTGCAGTCATCACTGATCCGCAATTTGCACAAACACCACCACACCAGAAGCGAAAAAGAACAAAAATCATTATTACCTACTAACCCACAAAACTTCCACACCCTCTCTTTTCTTCATAGCTGCATATTTCTGTCAGAGAAACAGAATTAAAGTTCTACAGAAATTGTAGTGTCATTAGAAAACCACTGCACAGGTTCTGACCCTCCCATGTGAATTAGGATCAAATTATTTTTAGTATGGCTGCCTGGGCACACAGATCCATTCAAAATGAGAGTTGGGACTTTTAACTGGTATGATTTTCTTGGCTCTTTAAGAGTCCTCAAAACTCCTGCAAGTGAATTCAGCAGGGCAATTTGCAGATCTGAAACAAAAATTGTCTTAGATATTTTGGGAACCAAAAACCTGCTCATCCACCTGGGTACATGTTCACAAAGTACCTCATTATGGCTTAAATAACAAATAGAAATCACAGTAGAAATGATGTGCAAGTAATCCAATTCTGTATTTACCAAAAAAACCTGAAAAATAAATCATATAATAATTGGTGAAAACCATACTATTTCTGAATTCACATAAGACAATAATTAGATTATTTTTCAATATTTTCCACTTGGGATTATTTATTAATTGGGTCAACTGAATGTGAATATGTGATGGTAGATGTGAATAATTTCAAAGCAGCAACATTTTTAACAAGTTTGGACAGGGAGCAGAAATTAGAAGGTGAAATATAAGTACACTCTGTCAATAAATATCTATATTTTCCATTTATTTTCTTTCTCTTATGTAATGCTGAGGACATTTCTTTCTGTGTCGTTAACACCTCATATTGCCAGTGTTGACAACTCAGGAAAAAAGCCTGCTTACTCACCAAACATTCATCAGCAGAAGCAATGATAAGAGCCCTCCAGAAAGTGCATAATAACACTCCCTAGAACTCTCAGCTCACTTTTTTTACCCCGAGGCTTACGTAACCGACAGGGTTTGTGATGTGCCCTGGTTGCAAAAGGGACACCCAAAGGTGAGCAAGGGCAGCTCTGCCTGCACTTTCTGCCCAGCAGAGAGACCCAGCTCATCCCTTCTACTGACCACCCCAACCCCCTTAAAAATGATTTGCTGCTTTCCAGGCTGCTTCTCTCTTGGCAGAGCTGTTCCCTGATGCCTATGTGGGAGTGAAGGACCCAAAATAGACGAGGATCAAAGATCATTTTCAACTCTTTTACAAGGGGCTAAGAGGGACTCCAATTAGGAAGGTGGCTGTCACAGAAAGATGTGTTTGGCTGCGATTTACACTGAAGTCAATTGTAGTTTAGGCATTACAACAGCCGAGGAAGGATTAGTCACTACACATTGAAAGAGAGAAGCAATAAAGCAAAATAAACTGAAGTAACCTGTTAGCTCTCTGAAGGTGAATTAGGTAATTGAAAGAACTGATATAAATAACCAGTCATTAGGCGAACAAAAATATCAAATTTCCATTATTTAAATCTTATTTGTAATTTTAATTTTTGCCCTTAAAATTATGACAGCATTAACCCTATCTTTTAAAAAAGGTATACAGTGAAAGCTGTATTCATTTTCCCCAAAACTGGAAATCAGAACTGCATGAGTTCTGAATTCTTTTGGCCCTCTCCAACTAAAATCTAGTCATTAAAGGTCTTTTTTTCTTACATAAAACCCACAAATTGTACATTGAATTGTATTTATCCTTTAAACAACTAATAGATTTGTTAAAAAATTAAATCTGTAAATTAAATATGTAAACATTAATAATAAATCTATCGTTCATGAAAAGCATGAAATGAATAAGTTTTTAGAAGGTACTATGAGTACATTATTTCTTTTCAGAATTGCATTAATTTCATATTGCGTCAAAGGAAAAACACCAAAATCTAGATCTGCAAAGGGAAGGAGTGAAAAAATGTGCAGTATAAATTTAATGTCCAGATTCTTCCATGATCCTCATGTAAGCCTGATACTGTTACTTAACTTTTGGCCACATCTATAGCTAAAAAAGGTAAAAATTGGAAGGGAATTGTGTAGGAGAAAGCATAGGGTACAGGTGTTGTCATTGCCCTCATGCTGAACTGCAGAATTTAACATTTTCCAAGTTCTGTACCTCAGCTTCTTCATCTGTCAGGTTTTGTTTCCTTTTTTTTTTTTTTTTTTTTAAAAAGAGAGTTTTTGTGAATCCTTTAATTAATTAGCTAGCGCTTTTAAAACTACCTTTTTGGATACAACATGATACAACACTACCAAACATTATTATGGTAACAGGTAATTAGAAAGCCGGAAGGCACATGTTTGAGATCATAATGCAAAATTAGAAAAACTGCAGGCTGTGCTATCTCTGAAGAGAAAGACACAAAAAATCCCCAATGGAAAAAGAGAATGATGACTTAAAAAAAAAAAAAAGGCAAGTAGCTTCCTTGCTATTAAAGGACTTGTGCTTTAAAAAGGCTGGATCTCCTCCTCTCTTATGCTTCCTAGGATGATACTTGCACTGCAGTAATCAAAACAAGGAAGCAGATGGACAGGCAAAGTGGTACTGCAGCTGCTGCAGAAGATGACTATAATAATAATAATGTTGACATCAGTAACAGTAATTAGTGCACAGACTGTAGAGTGGATGATTCGTTTTCCTATCTTCTGGAGTGGGCATGCTGCTCTAGCAAACGGGTACAATGTTAGTACCTTTGGCTTGTTTTGTTCATTTGCTCAGTTTATTAATGAAATTGAATACAATACAGAAAATCCAGCTTCTCTCCCTCTCCAGAACACTTGCTGAGGAAAGCACATTTCAGTTTGGTTTAACACGAGATCGAATCTTCATTAGTAAATGGCAAAATACCAATTTCTTATTTATATCTAAACCAATTCATACTCTCCCATACAGCCATCTGTACTTACACTCCTGAATTTCAGCAGCATGCAGTACATGTCTGGTTGTCTGAACAACAGCTCTACTCTTTGGTGTGACCTCACTCATTTGCAGCCTGATGCCACTCCTTTTTCAAGAGACACGAGAAGAAATGGTCTAACTGTGAGAATGTCCAAGAAAAACACAATGCTGTACTGAACCCTTTCAGGCAAGGAGTGAGTGAAGCGTGGGTGCCATCAGCAGTACTGTGCCTTGCTGAGAGGATTCTGCTAGCAGAACATCAGATAAGGATGTACCACTCCTCCTCAGCTGCCCCACTGAGAATGACAGCGTCCAGCCTGCCACTTTACTACACCAAAACACCCACCAAAGAGCAAAATAATTGGAAGAGTGAAAACTGTGGAAAAATGCATCCATGGATTTTATTTGGGAAATAAAACTTTTCACTTAGATGCAATCTTACAGCATGAATGTTAAGGGAAGGAAGAGTAATCAGAGAAATGATGGAACATGCTTAGCATAAGACAACCCAGTAAGCTTTTTATTTTCTAACGCGTTTTTCCTTACCCTGCTTTCACTGAAATTCATTTTCCCTGTTCGTTTAGTCTCCAGGAGGATAAAATATTCCCTTTGGCTTCCCTCTATTATCAGCCTCAAAAAGCTGGAAAAACTTTTTTTTAGTTGTTGAAAAACTCCTTTTCAACTGATGTTTTACAAGAGGGAAGAGTGAAAGTCAGAAGCAAGGGCAGAGGGTGGGAGCCACTCATGAGCACCAATAGATCATTTACCTAAGCTCCCTTTCCATCCAAACTCTTCCTTTCAGCATTTCTGGTCTGTCTCCAGGTTTCTATGTTTCTCCCTAAACATGCTGATCCACTGAAGGGCTGATCCATCCAGGCAGCAACAGATTTTTTTTTTTCCAGATTAAGCACTTCTTAATTAAGAAAATACACTAGAAGCTTATAAACTTTTTGAGGGGGCTTGTGGATTTTTTAATTTTGGTTAGGTTGTTTTGTTGTTGTTGTGGTTTGCTTGTTTGTTTGTTTGAACACAGAAAGAGAAGCTTGAAGTGCCTCATAGAAAAGTGATGTTCTGTGCAACATCTTCTGGAGACAGGGTTAAGAGACAGGTAAAGGCTGTATTTAACCTTCATTATCTGCTTTCACTTTTGAGAAGACCACGTTTGCATATGAAGAGCTTCCCCAAGCTATTTCAAATATTAAGTCCATGTAAATTAAAAATCCAGTTACACACTTGGAAAGAGATGTCAGCAGGAACACGTCTGTTGTTTTCGCTCTCTTCTACTAACGTTGATGAGACAGTTTCAGTAATCCTGTTCCTACCACTGAAGGAGACCATTAATCAAATTATTCCAAATATGAATACAAAAACAATGCAAATGAATGGAAAATAATAGGTATTCAAAAGAACAGCCATGATTATTTTTCAAGGGAGAAATTGTCAAGAAGTGAGAAACAGATGGCTGAAAATGATAGATGAAGACACATTCTCCTGTGCAAACCAACAGATTTAATTAATTACTCAAATCACATGGCATTATGGAATGACATTAATGATCCATACAGTGGTACCTTATCAGCTCCCTTTTAAAGAAAACAAAAGAAATTACAACAAAATGAACATGTTTACATCCTACAGATATAACCCACAGACCACAAATATATCCTTCAATGTTACAGTTTCAACACTTTCCCATCAATTTAAGTAAAAAAAAATTATGGAACTGCAAAACTGTAAATAAACTCATTCTCTCATCACATTTTTCTCGGGAGATTTACTAAAGCATATTCAGCTAAGTTAAAACTTTACCTTAACTATCTCCTCTATGAAGCAGACATGTGACACAGGATCTCTTTTCTTTGCCAGTACTTTCTGCAAATGCTGCACCTGTAAGAGAGAATTTATTGAGAGGGAAAGTGATATCTAAATTCTTACATCCAAAATTGCATGATGAGACAAACAGGAACTAGCTGCAGAGTACCTGTCCACAAGCAGCACAGATCTGATCCATGAGTTTCTCCATGTTTGTCCAGAGGGCTGCTCGAAAAGCTGCTGTGTTCCCAGGTGTTGGCATAGCAGCTCGACCAGGGCCACCTAAATGATTTTTAAACATATACAGCAGCACATTGCAGCTTCCACAAATGAAAATCAAAATATTGGAAATATTGATCTCTATGCACTTTGACAGATACTTTTTTTATAAGCCAAAGCAGCCTAAAATACATTCAGAACACAGCTTTGTGAATGGCCTCAGTTGTCTCAACTGAGAAGCTGACTAAGCTCTGAAGTTCTGTGGGGATACTTCATGCTCATGACTGTTACAAGCTCTACCAATTCAGACTTCCACAGAAACACCACAGTAAGGCAAATTTTCCAGGATTTAAGAACAGAGGGAAATGGGGGGGAGAGAGTAACTGTGAAAAATACAGCTATTACCAGCTCAGGACTTAAATGCATTGACAAATTGCAAAAAAAATTGATATTCCAGCTGAAGGGCATGCAGCTTCTCAACAATCACTTCATAGAAAATTCATTTCTGTATTATTCCGCTGATTAAGGCTCTGGACCCCTACCTTGTTGCAAAACTTTTGAAAAAAATTTGAATGTTTCCAACACCAAAGTTCAAATTTTCCTGCCCACTCAATTCCTCTGTATTTTTTGGTATCTGAGCTAACTGGGAACTACATGTTTAATAGTGCAACATTTCTTCATATTGAATAGTCTGCTTTGAAACAGTTTTCACCTGACAAAAGCATAACAATGTAGTTGCACACTTCTTCCAATGATTGCAAATAATTCTCCCACCCATGAAAAGAAAGAAGAATTTGGAGTCATCGTTCCATGAGAAACAACTAAGAAAATGCTACAGATTGTAACCTAATGAGGACAATTTTCTGGGCAACTTAGGAAGGAGTGGAAGGGAGGAATAAAGGAAAACCTCCAAGCCAAATATCAGACAGACCTGATTTTGTCAAATTAAATGTTTTTAAATTAATTTTTTTCTGAGATATGCCTAATCCAACCCTCTAGTGGTTAAAGCAGGGGAACATTTCTAGAACAGGCTTGGATGTGAGAGTTTCTTCCATTTTATAACATACTATACTCCTATGAAAAATAATCAGTTATCATTCTCTGTAAAACAAGTACCATACCTCTTGCAACTGTTTGAGATGGTTGGGTCAACACTTTGATATCCAAAGCATTTTTTATGTTCTCTTCCAGCACTGTGCAGTATCCATCCACCACATTAGCAATGGTATCCTTCAAAGTCCCAAGATTATAGAAAACCTGAAGAGCAGTTCCCACTTGAGTAGGATTCTGAAGGAAGAAGATATTAAAAAATAACAATCATCTTTAACTGCACTATTGAGGTGTTTTATCCCTGATGAGACATCATTTTAGTGGGCAAATTCATCTTTTAAGTTCAGTTTGCTAATTCTTTTTGTTTAAGTTACTGGCATCCTTACTGCAAAACAGAGAATGGAGGGTAAAGGAGAGGACTGATTTCCTCTGCTCTCTGAGCAATTGCTTTGCTTAGATCCTTTTGGTGCTATCCTCTGAATATGAATGAAAGAAAGGACCTGGAAGCACTGCTGGCAATATCTAACCTGGGATGGGTTATCAGTGACTGATGCAGTAACTCTGGGGTTAGTTACAGCACAGCTGTATTCAGCTATGGTGTAGCTGGTAATATTACTTTAACATGCAGTGCTTGTTACACTACTGTCAGTTAAGTCCCAAATAGTTAATTAAAAGTGATACAGGCTAAAAAAATACTAATGAAGGATAAGAAGAAGCAGGTCAAACCTCTACTACTGACTACTGCAAAGTTTAAGCTTGTATTTCTACATTTCTATTTCTAATGCTGACAGTAACTTCATTTTTACTCACAGCAGAATTAAGAAATAAACCAATGCAGTTATCATTTCCTGATTATTTGCCAAAAAAAAAAAAAAAAAAAAACACCACAAAAAACAACTGCTCAACACAGGGAAGTGAAAACTGTCCAAAAAGTGTCCAGGTCCACTGTTTAAGAGACTTCTGATAAAGATTAAATTTAATGATAATTCCACTTATCAACACTAAACACTGGCATGGGTGCTATTTAGCAAGAGAAAAGCCTCAAATTATTGCCTTTAGAAACTAAACACTGTCATCCATACACTGAATGCTGCTTTTTTAATTAGCATTTACAGGCAATTAGTGGAGGGGGCAATCAGTTGATCATATACACATTAGAGATGCAGTCCTTTGTCATTTTTCTTAGTCACTTTTGCCAGCAGTAAAGAACATGGTCTGACAGAAATGCTGGCAGTCAGGCTGGACAGAAGCATCTGAGAATTCTGTGAGATCACTGGCACTCCCCACTGCAAAGCCCACTTTGGATTTGGCCATGGTGCAGCTGCTGTGCTGAGGATGCACTTCTGGTACATCCACCCAAGGCACCAGGTTTTCTGATCTGTTGTGTTCCCCTCAAACCTAGTGTTTCAGAGGTCACAGCCCTATAGCTGCACATTTGTGCCATTTTTTTCTAGGTTTCCTACAAGATCAAAACTAAGTTAAAGCAAAAAAAGCCAAATCCCATCTTCTTTCCCATAAGGAATTCCCAGGTTTAGTGGAAAGCAAAGGAATATTAGGCATGTATTAGGTTTGCAGACCATATACTAACTATACCAGTTTCTTTTTCCAAACAGTGTGGGAGTTAATGAGCATTCCCAGCATAGTATTACGGGTCTGGGACTTGTAGATTTAGTTTTTTGACAACTGGGTATGCTGTAAAATTTCTAAGCATCCTGTGGGTGTGCTTGTGGAGGTGGGAAAGTAAGCCATAAAGACTGGAAGATTAATGGGATGTCAGAAAATGAAGAGTACTATAATGCAAGGAGGGAATTTGGGGACAGAATGAACAAGAGAAAGAAAATATAAATGGGAAGAAGATGGGGAATAGAATGAACAGACTCTGGCAGAAAGAAAGAGAATAAAACTAAAAGGAAGAAAAGATAGAAAAGACACACCTCATTTACCAGCCTTTCCTAAATTGTTGTAATTTTTACAGAACACTTACACAATTATGAAACCAGGTAGAGAGTCAGTAATACAAAATCAATACCTTACTGCTACTATAGGAGTGCTCAACTAGATTTCAGTCAGGCTCTAATGTTTATATATTAAATAGCCAAAAAAGAGAACAGCATCGAAAGGTGAGCTGGGCACTTTCCACCCTTAAATAATCAATGGCCAGATACTTATTTTCCTGACAAACAGGCAATACAGGCACAAATAACTGCAGGCAAAAAATCAATCTTAGAGCTACCACATCACAGTTTAGCAAACTAACTCTGTAGCTACTGGGTAAGAAAGACACTAAAACATACTCCAAGAGAGGCTGAGCTATATTTCAAAAGAAATGGTTTTAGCCAGAAGTTTCAAACCAAAATACAAAATCATGGAAACATTCTATTCACTCAAAGTATCTTCCAAATATAGCACCAAAATTAAAATCAGAATGGAACAAAGATTATGCAGGTGGCCTATTTCTTATTTGCTTTAAATTGTGGACATGGCCACAGACAGAGGGCTGCTAGCTCATGTATTCATTCATCTTGTGTGGAATTAGAGACATATCAAATCCCTGACGAGGTAGAACAAAGCGTATTATTTTATTTGATTCATTTACAGTAATTTTCTCACCTCAGGAAGCAGTTATTGTTTCATATGCCCCAGACAGGCTATGTAACAGTCCATTGTTGGTTTATGACTAATCCTAAGAGAATGGAAAATTTTATGCACAGCTACTTTCAAGGTTTAGACAATATGAAAAAAAAAATGAAGCTCCCCCCCACTTTAGGATAAAAATTATGGGAAAAAAATGTTGAAAGCAGGATGGAAATGAATTATTATACTTTAAGGCTTGCATATACATCTCAAAATTAAACTGTTTATCATTATACATACTGGACAAGAAGTTGAGAGCCAGTATTTCAGAATTTGCTACTACTAATAGATGCTATTGATAAGAATTTTTCCTTAATATTTTTCTTCTACATGAGAAGGCTTAAAGTTAAACAGGTCTGAGATTTGAAAAGCTGCCATAATTTTTATCAAGAGGAAAGCATGCATTTGAAAAAGAACTGACTACAACAGTGATCTACACAGGAAAAGGGAATCACATCAGAGAATAATATTCAGAATAGCTATCCAAGAGGAACAATACGGAAAATAACTACTTTTGAGATGGAATTTAATGAGTTAATCAGCAGTACTTTACAACCAATTTGTCTGCCACTGCAGGCAACTACACTTAGCAATTTTAAAGTGTTCCCCATAGAATCTCTGTCCATAAAAAATTTGTACATTTGCCATAATGTACATTGCTTGAAGCTGTGGCAATCAAAAGAGTAGAGGGCAAAGAGAAACAGAAGCTCATTTAGGAATATGTTAGCAATACAGTATAATCTAAGTGCATAAACAGAAGCATACACAAGTGAAGTAAAAACATGACCCCACAAAGTGTAGGGCAACAACACTACCTACTCAAAAATTAACTGCAGTGATCTTCAGATTGCAAAAATTATTATGCATCTGGGAGTTAAGGAGAGATGGCATTAAGTCCACCAATAATACCCTTCTCCATTCAAAGCACTTCTCCATCTGGCAAGTCACAACATGGTATGTTACAGATACATGGAAACTAAATTCCACAAATGTAAGAGCTTAAGAAGACTCAGTGAGTCATCAGTTCAACATATGAAGAAAATAAAAAATGAGCATGCTCAAAAGCTAGTTCTACCACGAAACAAGTCTCACAAATATTTTAAAACACCAAAGTTTGTCAGTATCCATCAGACAATAGTTTTAACAGCTTGGTCAGAAGGTTGATACCAGTCACCACTTGAAAAAAAGGTATGGGTATTTCAATTAATGTGTTTGCAAAACAGATACTCATTCAGCAGAAACTATGAAGAGATGTTCACACCAGATGTATTTGCTAATTTTCTCTATGCATGAGAACCATTCATTTTATTGACATAATTTCTGATTAGTTTTACCCCATCCCATTCCATTTGGTTCTGTAGACAATCACAGACAATAGAAAAATAAGTGTCATGCAGTCATTAGTACGAATGTGGGTTTTTTCCCAATTACATCATGTGGTTGTTTCAAAGAGCAGGTGAGTAGATGCTGTCCAGGCCAGCATGGCAGCTACAGTCATTCTCAGAGCACAACCCCTTTTGGTCACTTCCTTTCCCACAAAGATAATAACCCTGAGAAGACTAAACAGAGATGTCATTAAAGACTTAATTAACTATATCCTACGTTTCTAATTTGAAAGTATCTCCTAGGATGGAACAAAACAATTTTGGTTTTTAAACTGCCCATATTTTATAGGGCAACTATTTTATAAGGGCCAAGATTGTAGTCTTTTATTTTATGACTGCCACTAGTATTATCAGAATAATCTTCTGAAAGCATGGCTAAGGAGAGAGCAATAATCTTCTTCATCATTAGAAATGCAGCTTGGACAAGCAAACCTGCTCCTTACAAGTGAGAGTGGTGATGACATTGAGCAAATTTGGGGACAGAAGATTCCTAGCATAAGGTTGAACCATAAACAAGAAATTTGCATAACAGGCAAAACTAATGGCTCAAGTGCTACAAACACAGCTTCCAAACTCACACTCCACCTTCTCAGGGTACAGGATTCACTATGTGGATATTATTATCTACCCAGTTCTGTCTTGGGGAACTTCACATCATTATTTCTTTATCCAGTACAAATCTGTCCCAAAGATCCCATGCCACAGGATTTGCACCTGTGTGGACTATCAACTTCCTTCTCAAATGAAAATGTGTTAATTTGCAACAATATTTATGGTCAATCTGAGACAATTTATGGTTTATCTGAGACAATTGCTACTGCTTACACAAAGAAGCAGTGTTACAAATATAATTAATTGTTAACTTTCATGCAGTTACATTTCACAAGTACTTGCATCACCAATAATCAGAACAGCTCTCCAAAGAAAATGCTCTTTTACAATATAGTTTAGAAGGACCACATACAGAGAAGTCAAACTTGGACTAGTTCCTCACTTGGAAATTATGTTCCATAGCTACTAATGCAGGACATTCCTAATTCACTTATTAGAATCAGAACAGTGGCTCTGACTGAAAATCTCTATCATTCTGCAGAGAACAGATACCCCTGTTCAGGAGAGGCTGTGGCAAGCTGATAGACAGACAGATAGACAGACAGACAGATAACTCAAGAGCTGTGATTTCAGTGTGCTGTCACATCGTTCCCTCTTATGCAAAACATACACCATGTCCCATAAAGAAGCAGTAAAAATGTAACACAGCTCAAAAATAATTACATACATTGCTTAGTTGAAGGAAGATTCATAATTACTAATTAGTCCAGGAATCATTTAAACAGAGTGGTCTGACAACGTGGTGAGCAAGGAATACAACAACATTCCCTAACCATCGAGAAATAATCAACACTAAAACACAGCAATCCCAGACCAGGATGCACACTGAAATAACCAAACTTGTAAACTAATGTGTATTTTCTGACAACGAATACAAAAGACTTGCAGTCTTTACAGTTTCTAGATTATACTTCTGAGTATCTTTGACTGACAGTTAGTATTAACTAATTTCATTTGACAGAAAACTTGCTACATTGGGAGCTATTTCACTTAATTTTTTAAGTTTACTGCTCCTTTTGTTTGTAGGAGATACCAGTTGCAATTTCAAACACAGCACAGCTTTACAAAGTCCAAAAAAGACCCCTTGGAGTGGCTAAAAATCCCCAGTCAGATGTTCCTTTACAGTGTTTGCCCCTTTACCCCTCTCACTACCATTACAACATGCTGCCTGCCTCCTTCCAGTAATTTCCCCATAAATAACATTACTCTCCCTAATGACAAGTATTACTCAAAGACCAAGTGACTGCAAGTTTTGCAAACACTTGCAGCTACCCAGTTCTTAGTCAACTCTTAGAGATACCAGAAAGGAAAAAATGAAAAGTTACTCCAGGAGAAGCTGCAGTTCAACTTAGAGCTCAACAAGGTAAGCAGTGAAGAAAACTTGGCCACCTAAGTTACAGCCAAGGCAAAATGACCTATTGAGCAGAATTAACTTAGAAGGGTTGGAATTCTTGCTTTGAGGTGTAACTCAGCTATTTTAATTGCAGAAAAAGTAACAAAAAACTAAAAGTAGAAATTAAATGCCAATGAAATTCAGTTTCAGTCTAAAACAGTATTTTATTCCATTTCCAAATATCCATGCCTAAAAAAAATTAATTGATATATCACTGCTCCTAAAAATGAACCTACTTAGGGAAGCTCATCTCTGTGTTCATTATCACCCCATCTGTCTTTTACTCTGTTCATCTCTAAAACCTGAGCAATAAATGAAAAGGTCAAATTGACATTGTAAAGCCAAAGAATACAGTAATGACAACCCAGATCTTCCTGGTTTGGTCTTTGTAATGTTGGGAGGAGAGAGAGGTTAAAATATTATTATTTGCTATAGAAATATCATAGGTGATAGTGATGTAAACACACTAAAAGAAAATTTTAAGCCTTAAGAGGCAAGAGTCCCAAAGCCAAACATTTAAATTTGCTTAGGTTATAATATCTCCCTTCTGTGAGCCCATGTTTGAAATACACAACCTCTCATGGTAGAAGGACTTTCACATGAAAGGAGAACAGCCGCAAAGCACAGTTACAAACCTCATCATGCCCTCAAACAAGGTCAGCCTTTTGTTTCTTAGTATAACAAGAAGGAAATAGCAAGAAGCATTGCACTACAAAGGTTGGGGAGGGGAAAAAAAAAAGATACAGTAGCAATAAAATACTAGAAAGCAAAGAAACAAGATTTTTCAACACAGCTAAATAGCTTGCCAAAACACTTATTCACCATAATAGTGTAATCAAAGCAACAGATGGCTAAGAGCTAATGGGACAGAAAGGCATCAGGAACTGTTGTAAAGAATTATCTCATGAAACATCAAGCAATGTTCCAAAGTTTACCAAGCCTCAGGCTATCAACGTGACAGCAATTTCAAAGAAAGGATCTGGCACCTCTTAGGACAGATCAGCTACACTGACTAGCCCGTAACAATTACAAATTTTATCCTACAATGCCCTATTTGAGTGTAGGAAGAGTATTAAGTCTTTAAAGAGTAGAAATGATACAAAATTTTACATGGAAATGGAGGCTTCTGAGCCAAATCAAGCTTCTTAAAATGCTTCTCTCACCTCTTACACAATTTGATCAATCTCTAAATCCCTTACTGATAACAAACCAGCTCACATCTGAAGATGTGGCTTCCCTATTAAAAACACAACTGATGAAGGTCAGGGAGAAGGTGAGATTGCAGCACCTCTCCTGTCCTTGTGCAACCCTGACTTCCACCTGCTGATTCAAGTCCCATTACTGAAGAACAGAAGTGTAAGGACACAAAATCTCAGTACTAATTTTAATATTTGGACAAAAGCTTGTGACCAGATGTTTTCTTCCAGTTCACAATATCATTATGTACGTGCTCACTCTATTAGAACGTTCAACAAAGCCATTAAAAAACCAAAATGTCAAGTTTCACTTTTAACTCAGTCTTAACAATCAACATTAGGAATTAGCTGCTGAAGGGTTTTAACATGTTTTTCTCTCCTTACCAAAAAAAAAAAAAGAAGTTTAAATTCTATCTCAGAAAAAATATCCTTTAAATGGTATGTTCTGAATTATTTAAATATCTACCAAAAGCCATCTGGGTTTTCTTGTTCTCCTGCTAGTCTTTGCAACAAGATAATAATTACCTATGCAAGTGACAACATCTCATTTCTGGAATCTGCGCGTATATTGTCAACAGCCCTGAAGTGCCCTCATGTATTTAAAAGGAATGAACTTTAAAAAGCTATTTTATATTAAATTCTTTTTAGCTAATATTTTCATATTCAACTACAGACAGACCTCCATCATGGTCAGATTTGTTGTTGCATAGAATTTTAAAACTTTTTTTTTTCTTAATACAAAGTTCAAGTTCATTGTATCGCATATCTACAGGAAATGCAGATAATTTGGTGAAGAACTGTAGGTTGCCAGGACTGCTGGAGATGCCCTAATCCACCTGCTTGCTCAAAGGAGGGTTTACCACACCAGGCTGCTCAGGAATGAGCCAGAAGACACTTTCTGCTCCATTTTCTCTTCCTAGTTCTTCTTACAGTTTCCAGGTAATGCAACAATGGATCTGTGCAGTCATTTTCATCAAGTTTTGCTGAGGCCAGCTTGAAAGAGAGCAAGCCCATGTATCCACCCAAACATGCCTTCAGTGCTGGCAGTGTTACCCACACCCAGACAGCAGTCTAAGTCTTCCAGGTTCTCTTGTGAATTTGTCCCCTGGCATGACAAAACTCACTCTTTTTGTTACAGATTCAACATTTATAGAAATAGATTTTATATTTCTAGTTGGTTGTGGTTTCTTTTTTTTTAAGGCCAGTCTCTTTAAAATCAAACGGGCAAAGCTGTATCACACAAAAATTTTACTATGAAGGAAAAAAAATTGAAGTTCTCTGCAGAAAAAGAAATACTGTGCCCAGCTCTGCCTGCAACTAACACAGACACTGGGATCCAGTTTGGCCACTGAAAAAAGGCAGTCCCCACTCCTCACTTCAGCTGTCAGCCAGCAATGCACTCTGAAACCTTCACACAAATGGGAACCTGCTGGGGTGCTGCCTGCAGAAGGAAAGAAGGGAGGTGAAAGAGAAGAATAAGCAGCTGAGTGCACCTCTTCTTCCACACAGATGACATTATTTATCACCCAAGAACTGCAATATTTTGATCCAAGATTTTTCCTTTCTAATGCCACATACTGTTCAGTTCCCTGTGTCATTTCAAGCTTATCCAAAGCTTTAAATCTTTTTGTTACCATAAATGTAACAATGTACGATAACGCAGAATTTCACGTGGCACAGAGCAGCAGATCAAGAACAAGATGAAGCACTGATTTTTTTTCTGAGAGGATTAAGACAGAGCAGATTTTTAACCTGAGAAAGAGGCAAAATGAATTATATTATCTTATTTAGATAAGTATCATGGCTAGTCAATCATATTTTTCACTCTGCTCTATGCAGATGTGGCTTATTAATGCTTTGTATGTTCTCCTTGGATCCCCTAATTGCATTACTGGAGAACCTGTTAACAATCAACAGTCAACAGTACAAACCACAAATAGAATTACAGTCTGGGAGAGGCGTTTAACAATAACATACTATCTTATCTGGAGAGAAAGAACCTCAGTGTAGCTTTAGTTTTGAAGAGACACAGATACACAAAGTAAAAATTTAAAAGGCTGGGATGTATTATACAGAGATCCAGCCAAAGCCCACGTCAGTCTCTGCTCAGGCGCATCCCTGGAATTTACCAGAATTTCATACATGCTGTTCACCTTTCAGTATCTAAAGCAAATCAGAAATATTTTAATCAATTAATAAATGGTAATGAAATCCTTACATGGACTAGGACGTTGGAAGACAACTTTATTTAACCTCATTCTATAAAGATTAGACCCATGTGATTAAAACACTGCAATGTCTGATAAAGAAAAACCTTCATGGTTCCTGTTCCAGTCTTACCTCAACTGTTTTCAACAAGACCTAATCTTAGCCTACCTTGCTGCATCTGCACCACTGCCTTATTTCACTGCTCTGCTGTATCCATGCCCCACTCCATCCCCTAGCCTTTCTGCAGTCTTGTTCTCAGAACAGCTATTTCCATTCATATCTTTCTCTTTGGAGTTACCCTCAAGACCTAATCTTAGTTTCCAGTTTCTGTACTGACACGTGGTGTTCCCAGTCTCCTTCATTCCACCCCTACAGTAGAGTTTATTCACAAAGCTTTTCACAGCTGAGCAGTTCATAGCAGTGACCCAGGCCTCTGTGCATATAAAGAGATGAATCAATCATCATATTTGCATTAATTACCTTAAAAGTACCAGAATCAGATACATTCTTGCCCTTGTAAGTACTATCTATCCTTAGTGCAGTTGCAGTTTCTCATTGTGGACAGTTGTCCAACACACAATGGTTGACAGTTTTCCAGTCCAGGGAAAACACCTAAACAGATGAACAACCAGAACACAGAAACAGACTATGCAACAGCCTCTAATTTAAAATAATTTCTGTCTGCAAAGAAAGCTGAATTCAATATTATTAAACATTCCTGTATTTTCATGACGGATATTCTATGAGGAGTAATTTTTTAGTGATCACAAATGACATTCACTAATTGGTATGAAACCAACCTAAGTGTTTCATATTTCAAAACAACTAGTCTCAATGGGGAGATCAAAAACATTTTTAATAGCTTTCTAAGGTATTCTGACTTTTTTTTCCCCACTCACACACACACTGCATAGCTCGTAATTCCTTAGAATTTATTAAGACCTAAAATATTTGGAACAGTAATGCCATCTGAATTCTTCAAAAAGCATCATCTAAGTCTGAGTTAATATGTATTTAAAACATCATCTACAATAGAAGAATAAGTTTTCATGTTTAGTTGGTAACAGGTCAAATTAATTGATACGAATTTCCAAAGAAAAGGACCAGAAGTGAATTTAAAAATTATCCAGCTGATCCTCACTTAAAATTGTCACTAAACAGAATGCAAAGTTTTTGGCAAACAGCTAAGTGGTGATTCATAGCAGAGTGAAGGGATATAAAACATTAATGACTTCTCAATTTTCACCTATTACTTTACCATAAAAGACAGTTATATAAAAATATTGTTCAGATCAGATGCACTTTCAGGAATACCCGTTTATAGAAACTATTTATAAACCACTTTCTTGCACTATCAGAAAAACAGAAGCAAAAATTATGAGATTAGTAGGGCCACACAATAATAAATCCTTACAAATAAACACTGGAAAGTGAAGGCTATTTGTTGTGCTGCACTGAAACATGCAATAAAGTACTTGCAAATACTCCATTATCCACTCACAGATTTTCGGTCTAATTCTGCATTTATGAGTCACAAACACCTACACAGAAAAAAAAAAGAAAGACAAAAAACCCCAGACACATAATCTGTCAATCCACTTTGATTAACCATTTAGAAAGGCTAGGAGCAGTGAAGAGTTTTACTTTTATAAAAATACCGTGTCACAGTTGGACATCAATTGCATTAGGCTTCCTAAATTACCTCTATATAGGGCAAGTGCACAATGGCAAAGTGATATAAAGCTCTCTACATCACAGAGCAGACAAAGTCTGCACAATCCCATAATCTGTTTCTAATTCAGTATATATCTTTTAATAAATGTGCACAGGCTCATCAAAATCTGAAAGATCAGGATCTCACAGGACAAAAGAGACTACCACTATGTCTATTATTGTCAAGCCTTCATAACTCTGCAGCCAAAATTTTAAGACAAAATGTGAAAATAAAACCTTCGTCAATTAAAAAAAATCCAGTTTTTCTAAATTTACACATAATGAAATATTAATTTACTAGTTCAGAGTGACTTCTCCACCAAAAAGTCTTTTCCTCCCTTTATAATCCTTTTAGAACAGCAGTATTTTTTAAATTAAAAAAAAAAAGAGAGGTCTTCCTTATATATTCTCTGTTTGTTAGATATTGTTTTCCAATACTTCTAAGCAGCAACAAACATGACCACCAAACATTATAAAATATGTCCAGGAACTTCACTGACCACAGAAAGACTAAATACTTCAGTATTTCAACTCACATTTTTGGAATATCCCCAGGAAGTGCCATATTTAAATGACTAATCACAGGCATTCCAAATATTTATTTTAACCCAGAAACATTAATCTTCATATAGGTATATAGATGTATGTACACTATTATGCATCAGCATAGTGCTGAAACAGACCAAAATGAATCTATCAGTTGTAATATTACTAGCGGTACCAGATTTGTGTCATTTTTTATCTTCTGCATTCTATGCTAATAACAGCAAAATTTATTTGATGGTGTGTTCTTTAGCAAGGGCACAGAGAACAAATATCAAGTGACTTGGGATCTAATACATTCACATCATGCTTTGATTTTCCATCTGAAAAATATGCACCAACATCCATAACTGAAATGTATGCTAAGGATATATTTATTTAGCTATTGCTCTCTGCAATACCTTCTTTTGAGCTTTGTGAATAATTCATCTGCTGATGTCTTCTTAAAAAAAAAACCACAAAAACAAACAGGAACATCTGGAAACACTTACAAGCTAGATTTTATGGCAAACATATCTCACCAACCATAAAGGACAATATTGCTACCACAGCATTATAATACATTACATAACTGAGAAATTTTAGGATCCAGATTAGAAGTTCATTGCAGGATATCTAATTGCAAGGCTGAGCCCAGAAATGCGTTTTCCCCAAGTGAAAAGCAAGAATATCTATTTTCCCCTCAACACTGCTCTATTCACTTCCTTCCTCTTCAACTCTGACTGCAGAGGAGACACTGGAGTCTGACAAATACATGGACTTCTTCAGCAGCTAAAGATTCACTTTGATTTGAAACTGTTGTCGTGACAGGTTTCCATAGTACCTTCTTGCAGCAATCACTGCATCTGCCCCCTATACTTCTATTTTAAAAAATAACTTTGAGTAGCAAAAGAAGGGGAGATTAAAAAAAAAGAAGAAAAAAAAAAGGCATGGACGGGGGGAATGCCTAACTAAACTGCCTCTGCATCACAGCCAGAGCAGCAGCAGAAAGGAAATGATACACTAAAAGATGCTGTTTGCTGTCTATTCTCCCTTTGCAGGTTTAAATCACCAGAGAATGGGAAAGCTTATTTTTAACATCAGTTTCAACCATGTGAATTTCTGGGTAAGAAGTAATAGCAGCAGTTAAGGAACAGTCTGTGAAATAGTTCTTGCAATGACTTGAGCCTGGTTTTAAGTTACAGAGAGACAAAAAAAATCTATTTACTAGAGTTCAAACTCAGCCATGTAAGACACGATTTTCAGCAAGTCACTGAGGCCTAAATTCACAAAATGAGCCAAGAGCAGAACATCCCAAATAAACCATCCACTCTGGACTAGAATTATTCCTCCCTTTGCCCCACAAGTATCACATCCCCTGGGCCTACACCTTCTTTATTATGTAGATCCAACCCCAAGCACAAATGAATGTCTTGTCTGCAGCAGTAAATGATAAATATGTAAAAGAGCACCCAGTGCCATGCCTTAGTCCTAAGCCACAGCAGTGTGTGACCACCCCAGCCCTGCCTGGTGCTCAAGGACAGGTCACTGTCTCCCAGATGAGAACAAGGCAAAGCCCTTCAGGCTAAGGATGACCCTGGCCTTCCTTCCAACTTCCTGCAGTGTTTTAACACTTCTCCAGCACTTTCATTGTTTCCATCACTTGTGCAGTTAAAGAAACAAGTCATCCATGCCTACAAGGAAGCCCCAAGTAGTTATGCTCAGGAAAGGTAGTGGCAGGTGAATTCCAGCAAAACCAGCCCTAGAAGAGCTGTAAATGTGTGCTGAGGTGCAGTTTTGATACACTGACTGCATTGTGCAGTTAAAGAAACAAGTCATCCATGCCTACAAGGAAGCCCCAAGTAGTTATGCTCAGGAAAGGTAGTGGCAGGTGAATTCCAGCAAAACCAGCCCTAGAAGAGCTGTAAATGTGTGCTGAGGTGCAGTTTTGATACACTGACTGCATATCAGTGTATCAAATCTCTGCTGCAAATCTCAAACTTTCAGTGCTTAATTCACCAAGTGCTTAATTCAGCTCACTTAGCTCACCCAGGAGACTGAAGAGGTTTTGTGAACCTCACTCCTGTAGCTATCACCACACTCCCCACCACCACAGCAAGACCTTGGAGTCTGCCACATCACCAATCTGTGCATGACCCCTCACTCTCTTGGCTTCTGTTCTTCACCTGCAGAACACTGATGCTGGCACATCACCTCTGTCACAAAGCTGCTGGAGGGGCAACAGCAACAGTAAGGAATTCTGGTAACACAGATTGCGGAATCATCTAAAGTAGAGAGACAGACCAAATTCAGGTAAACTTTTACTGAACACGCTAGTCCCTCAACTCAAAGCATAAAATACAGAATACAAGAGAACAGCAGCTCCAATTTTTCTATGCACACCTGGAAACAATGTGCAGTAAATCTGAAACTTGCCTCAGGGAATGTCTGGAAGTTGCCAAAAACTTTCTAAACCTTGGAAGCTGGTTCCCTCGTACAGGAAACCTGAGCAACATACATTATCAGAAGAGATGCTTATTGATTTAACATTAATACCAAGAATTAATCTGATTAAATGTTACAATTTAGTACTTTCTCTGAATTAAGTGGCCCATTAAAAAACATGCAGATATTTGTAACAGCTTGCAACAGACTTAAACAAAAGATGACAGCTGAGCACGTCAGCTAAAAATTGTATTTTTATAGCTATGTACCAATAAATTAAGCCTCGTGGACTGACAAAAAGTAAACACATTGAATCTTACATAGAACTATGCACAAGGTCTCTGTAGACATTGGGTAAGTTTCATGTGATGTTAGATACACCCTTTTTGAGAAAATTAAATTGTTATTTTAGCTTTTATGTTATACATACATAATTTAGTACCTCCAGTTATCAAGCTAAATATAAAAATATTGTCTTCATTCTCTGGTCCAACAGACATCCTAAATAAAGAAATGCCATTTAAATAATGGACTGTTGCCAAAATGTCTAATGACTGAAATTCACTAATTTTTTTTTTCATTAATATTCTCAGAAATTCCCAGAAACAGATCCTCAGCATGCAATACTGTACTTTATCTGTATTCAGACAGGTTCATACTAGGATCACTAGTATGTTGTATAACATTTTTAATAATGCTGCCACATGCTAAACAAGTTAAGATGAAAACCACACAATTCCAGTTTGAATACAGTGACACTATCTCCAGTGGAGAAAAGGTACAGCTGCTAGAAGGCAGAGATGTGGGGGACAGACAACTGAAGGAAATTGTTTACTGTCCCTTTCAGTTTATTAATATAGTATGATGCAGTGTTATGGAAATTGCTAAGTTCTGCAGTGCACTGGGTTTTTATATATAAATTTATATTCTGCCTTACTGCTTAAGTTCTGCAGCTCCACTTAATCTACACAAGTCCTGTGTCCATCTTCACTTACCTCCAGTATAACTCATTTTCAAGAAACAATATAGAAAGAAACTCAAAACCTATTAGGATACATGTGCTAACTGCTGTACACAAATACTATCTATCCATACTGTGCATTTAAAATTCCTAAGATGTGAGCCATACTCCACCATTTCTTTACATGACTATTATCTCTACATCTCTACATCTCTACACAAGCTTTTCAACGCAATCTTATATTAAGCAATTGAGTGGGTGCAGTGAGCACAGCACAAATATTTTCAGAGAAATTCCTGACTGGATCCTTTCAAATTATTTGCAGTATCTTAGAAGAACATTACCCCTCATAAGGCCAACAGAATTCCTGTGATTATTTCTGACGTTGTGTGTAGAGCATTTCTCTGAGACACAGAGAGTCCCAGCAGACCACAAACATGTGCACTCCATTTCAACCTCATGCTCTAATTTTAAAGTTTTAGTAAATACCAACAAATAGTTTAAGCACATTTATATGTATTTCTGAAGATCTAGTATTATTAAAGCATACACTTTTACTTGGGACAAAATACTATTCAAACTTGGATCTTGACAGCACTCATCATTGGAGCATCCTTTTCTCAGACACCATTCCTTGTTTCCAAGAGCATAAATTCCCCCCTGTTCTATTTAACAAATGTAATACCCATTTCACCTGTCCAATAAGCAGTTATTTCACTATTTGTGCTTTCCTAATTTGAAAGCTGATAGTTTTTTTCTTGAGCAATTTTTATTATTTTATTATTTGTTAGTTATTTTTAAAAGTTTCTTTATCTTCTCTTTAAAAATAACAAATGTTATTCATCTTTCTTGGCATTTGCTTATTAAAACCAGCCACTGATATCCTTGCAGGTAAAAGGACTCCAGGTAAGAGTTAGCTAAAACTGTCATGATTCAGATTTTAAGAATTCTGATGAACCACAAAGATTCCTCCTTCTTATTTTTTGTCACTTGCAAAGCATGCTGCTGGTCTATATACATGAGAGAGCAAACTGCTGGTATTGAATGCCCTTCAACCTATCAAGTAGTGCGCCAATGGATTTACAAACTTATCAGTGTGTGAAATACAGTATTGCATTATCAACAAGGTGATTCACTTTGTTTACAGCAGCAAATATTTTCCATTAGTGAAATCTGAAATCCATTAAAAATGTGTCTTGTCAACTGTAAATCACAAAGCAAAGGCAGGGATGTCCAACTCCTCTGGCTGGGGAGGTCACCTGCATTTGTGCAGGTGCAAAGAAGGGCCACAGGCCATATTCCCTACCCTGTAAAAAGACTACAGTAAACACTCACAAGTGGCGCTCTGTGGGTCAGAGATGTGGCACTTGCTGGGGAGCTGGCCCTCAGCTGAGCTCTTATGTGAGCATCCCCTGCAGTCAGGGTGCTGGATGGTCAGTTCTGGTGTCAGTTCCAGGACACCATGTCAAAATTTACCACACAGATTGAAAAGATCTTGAGGAGTTCAAGTTTGCTTTCCTTCTATACAAGAACAGTTTTCAACAAACGAAAATACAAACCACCTAGCAGAAATTTATCAAGACTCTTATTCATAGGTCCAGCTTTCACTGCTCCTCACTTGACCACCTCTCAGGTTAGTCCATATCCTTCTTAACATGTTGAATTCACTGCTAGAACCCCCAGGGCTGAGTAGAGTATAAAGGTCATTCTACTGAGTAGAGCTAAGAAATTACTCCAGGTACACTTATGCTTACACCTCCCAGTACAATATTTTTCTCCTTTGTATCTACTTGACATGGATGACATTCAGCTTGTAATCCACTATAACATCAAAATATCCTTCTGCAGGTCTCCTACCCACACAAGTGTTTCTGCTATAGAGCCATGCTTTTCTTCCCTTGTTCCTTCTCTTCATGCAGTACCTTATACTTTTCCTTTTTAATAGAATCCTATTTTTTCAAATCAATTTCACAAGATCATTCTAATTCTGTCCTTACAAAACCTCTTAATCCTTCTTAGACAAGTGTAGCCTGCAAATTTAATAAGTATATTCTGTATTCCATCATCCAGAGCATTAATGCAAGCACTGAGTAGCGCTAGCCCTGGGGCAAATCCCTGCAGAACTTCACTGGATACAATTCTTCCATATTGTGTGGCAGCAGCTCCCTGGCCACAGAGAGCAACACATAACTTTACCAGGCCTTTCTGGGAAAGGCTGTGAGAAGATCAGAGAAGAGAATGATATACAGTTCTTATCTTCACTTGCTGCACCTGTTGTTGCGAGCATGTGGAATGTGTTATGGAGATTTGTTTGCCAAAGGGTGGTTTCTTAATTGGCCAATGGGGATGGTGTTTGGACTGGAGGACCAATTAGGTCCACCTGTATCAAAACCATCTATAAAAGCAGTGGGTTTCTTGATAAGTATAGGAAAATAAAGTGATTGATCAGCCTTCTGTGAATCATGGAGTCAATGCTAATTATTACCCAGCAAGGAGCCTGTGACAACAATACTGCAAGAGAAGCAACACCGTGTACAGTTTTCCAAACTCTTCTGCATTGATCTTGTAACAGTTAAAGATTATCTGTAGTCATCTTATTGCAGAAGTCCCACACCTTCTCAGTGATTTCTCATGGGCAACTCCTCACAGCACTGACTACTTCACAGCACAACCACAGGCTCCAGCTCTCTCCTCACCCAGCTAACCCACTCTTTTGTAGCACTCATCCTTATTGGACACAGCTGTGGCCTGTTAAGGGCAGGCCTGTTCCTCATCTTTGGTGATTAGTACAGCTGCAACTCCGCAGGTGTGAGACTGCCTTCTGCACTATTTTCTTACATTCTATCCCTCCACAATTATCCTTACTATTATTAAGTCTAGATTATCCCTCTTCAGTTTGAATTTGAAAATGCCTCAGGTGAAGAACTCTTGCAGATAAAATATCAGACCCCACCTTTCACAGTTCCATCCTCTAAACCAAAGAGCCTTTAACAGAAGGAAGCTAAGCTGGTCTGACAGAAGTCACTCTTGAGAAGCCTGCGCTGGTCAGGAGGCTGACTCAGCACATGTGTGGTTATTGTAAGTGCTGGGACACCAAGAAAGTGTGTGAATGTGGGCTGTGCTCATACATGCAACAATTTTAAGCCTGTGCACAGGAATGTGCTGGGGGAGCATCATGGAAGGCACCTGGCACACAGGGAGCTCTCAGAGGCACGTACCAGTCTGGGCCACTGTCCCCACATGTGGCTCACAGACTAAGGGTTGATTGCCACTACAGCACATCATCCTAAGCACAGATAGCAGCTGCTTAAAATGTAACACGAAGAACTATGTTGAGGCAAAATATTCTGCAGAAGGAGAACATTCTCTTTGGAACACTGCATGAAATTACCAGAAAAGTACTTCCCCTTCCAGGAGAGAGTACGCTGAGAGAGTACATACATTCCTTCTTGAAATTTCTTTTTTGAAATCCAAACTAGATAGCCTCTAAAATGTGCCTTTTAAGGACTAAAGGTGGTAGCTGAGAAGTTCTAGAAACAATGGTTAAATCTTTAACTGCCAGTTGGTACAAGTCTTCTTCTAGTATTACATATTGCTGTGACACATTACCATTTTTAAATAGTACCTAATGTATTTTAACAGCTATGTTAGAAGGAAAACTTAAATTCAATCAATACACTTGGAAGCCAAAAGATTTGTTACCTCAGAAAGACATTTGCTTTCAGAACGATAAAATATTAATACAGCAACATGACTGGGAATGCCAAGAGAAGTATTTGAAAGATTATTTTACCCTTCAAGATGTGTCCCAAAATTACAGGTGCTGTACGTACTCCCTATTAGCCTAACTTGTAATTGCTGACACTGCCCAGTAACATGACTGCTTAGTGATAAAGGAACACTTCAATAGTTGTTTCATTAATATTTTTAGTTTTGGACTTCTGTCACCCATCATCTAATATCATATATTGCTGTTAATCATTGTAATAACCCCAGTTTTCAGTTTTTCATCACTGACTTCCTTAATTAATCTTGATCATTCTAAGGAAGATGATTTGCACAAAGAAGATGTAAAAGAATTCAATAATGCCCACAGTAATAAATTAAAATTGGGCAAATAATCTCACGCAGGAAGCATGAGCTCTTTTTTTCAGAGTGATAGCTTGGTTAGAAAATCAGCAGCTGCTGCTGGGAAACCAGCACCTCCTCCAGCTGGTAATCCTGAAAATCCTGCCATGGCACGTCTGTACCTTACCTGCACACAGGTATTGTCCCACATGCATCTACACTTTGTTACATTGACTATAATAGGGAAAAATTGCTTTGTTATCTGTTGAAACATAAAAATTGCATTTTTCAGGAGTACATTTTCTCCCTTAAAAAAACAATCACCTAACAGATACATTGATGGATAAGTCAGCTAATCTTTTTGGGTGCTCTTAGTTCTTTAAATCAAATTGCATCTCCTCTATCAAAATGCTCATCAGCTCTTAAAGATTATACAGCCTTACTTACATAAGAGATTATCTGTATGTACTCATACTGATTCTTGAGTCATGTATATCATACTCCCCTTTCACCTTAACATCTACAGTAACTCACAATTCAGAGTCTTTCTTAAGCAAAACTGTTTGATGGCCACCTATGTTTTCACTAATAAGAACAGAGACAACCTTAAACTAAGGGAGGAATGGTGTGAGTCATATGATTTCATTGCAGAGTTGGAGCAGACTACAGATCCCTTCCTATCAGCAATAAGGTGAGCCAGAATTTACTACTTCCAGTTAAGTAATGTTAGTAATTCCTCACAATGTCTGTGTCTGTCCCTGGATATTATAAAAGGTTTTGAAGAGGTTTTTGCTCTTCACTAGTATTTTAAAAATTTTTTGTCCAAGCGTTTTTCAATAAAGCTATACAGCATTTAAAAATGCAACAAAACCAAAACATCCTGTACAACGAGGCATTTAAATTCAACAGATTTTGTCTTCCACACTAGTTCCTTTCAAACTCAATTACAGGTGATGTCAAGAGACTTTGTCCTCTGGCAAAATGCAAAATAAAAACCACACATTTCCAAAAGTTTAGGGAGGGTTGTCCCCTTTTCTTTACGAAGCAAGTGGCTGAAACGCTTTGTCTTCCCAAGGCTTTTAAAGCATTGTATCTGTGCCTTTGATATCTTATCTCAGATTCAGATGAATCAGAAATAAGCTAAAAATATTGGCTATCATGGAAAAAAAACCATAATACAGTCTTTCATGTTTTAGCATTTCAGAGTAAGAGCCTGAAATAGTATTCCACCCACACTCAAAAAAATTAAAGATATGCAAAAACTCCCATGTGCAACTTTATTATCTATTATTGAGATGGGAAAATGACAACATTGGCAAAATTTTGCCATTTTTGGTAATAAAGTAGGAAAGCAAATGAATTGGCTTCAGTCCTGAATCTTCTAGTGAACTGCTGGGAAGGAGGAAGCAAACAACAGCATCCTAAAAGCCAAACTGAAAGAGATGAGCCACAGATTGAGAAAAGGTAAAAAGAATGCCTTACTCTCTCTCTGGCTTGATAGAAAAAGGGCAAAACAAAACAAAAATAATTGAAATAATTGTAATTTATGTAGTAATTCTGATGACACATTGATGCTTGTTACAGGGCTGGATTAACACAAATAACAAATACTCACCACAAAATTAAATACTACATTAAATACTAAATTAAAGCTATGTGCTTTATTCCTTGGAAATAAAAATTGGCCTTTTTTTCCACTGAAAAGCTTTCTAGAGCTATTCACTATACCCATAGAATATATTCAATTCTATCTTCAGTTATTTTTACCTTCTTGGCCGTATCTCTCCTCTAGTTTATTTTTACTAATACTCAACTAACACATAGAAAACAACTCCTAATTATTCCAGTGAAAATTAAAGATAAGTGAGAATTCAAGATTACTTTTATTTCTACAGTCTTCATTACTTACCAACATTTCTTCAACAGGGACTGAATTCCAAAGAGACTGTACTATGAAATACTTCTGAAGGCCAGAAGGTGAAAAACATTCTTCCTGAGAAAGTCTACAGCAGTAGTGAGTAACAGGTGGGAAAGTCCAAAATGTGAGAAAGAGTACTATGGTTTTAGTGGATCTTTTAGCCTTCATGTATGTATCCATGTGAAACTATGTATTTTCACAAATCTTCTCATGCAGATTTTGAGAAAATAGGCATCTCTGCTTTTCACATCCTCATACCACGTGCAGGTATGTGGTAGACCAATAGTTAAATCAGTTCTTAAACTCAGGATACCCTTCCTACAGCAGATCGTAAGTAATATTCTTCTCCAATGCACAACTGGGGTTTTTTTTTTGGCCAGGAATAAACAATCTCAAAGGTGGCCTAAAAGTGTATTTCTCTGAAGTTAGATCTAGCCAAATATTAAGCAAACAGCAGCCAGAGTATTTTCAATTTGTGTCTAAGTATTATGTTTTGGCAGAATTCTGGAGGGAAAGGTTTACACAGAAACCATCAGTAGCTGAATCAACTTAAAACAGCTGTTAACACAGCATGGTTAAGCACAGCCCAGTAAAAGCTTTGCTACTGAGTTAGTTCTTTGGGGGTGGAAATATGTGGGATATTCATAAACTTCAAACAATTACAAGAAACAATAAAGCACCAGTTGGTCTACTATCAGACCAACTGAGGCAAATGCTGAATATTTAGAACACAAGAGGCTTACTGAAAAGCAACTATCAACAACTATTTAACACCAAAACACAGTCAAAACATTCACACAAGCTGTGAAAGGGTCAAGATAGGGAAGAGCACTCTAGGAGTCATGGAGAATAAACGAAGTGCAGAAATTGTCAGCCTTTTGCCACTCCTCAGCAAGCTGTCTTGTAACATCTCATTTTATGCAGAAACACAGGGTAGCTTTAAGCCAAATACACAACTACATACAGTTTAGCTTTTCAAGTTGTAAGATTAATGAGCAGATAAAGGTTTCTTTGTTACACAAACACTGCACCCCTCTAACCTCTGCCTTACATAGGGCAGTAACACACTGTAACCTTGCTGTCATCTGCAGCCTCCCCCAGCCTCCCAACCACCCAGGTACACCTTCTGATCCTTTTGACAGATTCTAGATCAAGAGTTTGATTTAAAAATGGGTATCTCTCCTATGGGTTTCCTATCTACTGACTAAGCCTTGAGAAAAGTATCCCACATCATTAACCTGCTCAGGACAGGCTCAGAAGCAGTGGTTCACTGGTTGGAATAAAATTATGTATATTGGTTCCTAATGGGCAGTTATCAAAAAGGCTTTATTTATTTTGCTTAGTCTTTACCCATCAGACCCTTAATATATCCTTACTGACACTGATACAAAAATTAAAGCTCTAGAGGATCAACTCTTTATCATCGATTTAAACAAAAATTCACTGATTATAGTAATTTAGACTTGTTTTCTGAATTAGATCCTGGTTCATGAGCCTCTTCCATGGAGAGGGTTCTTTTAGCAAAATATACTAAATTGCTGGCATTTCTGTTCACCCCTATGATTTAAAATGGAGTGCCAGAAAAAAAGAAATTTTTTTTAAAGGGTTTATTTTGAAGAGACAACGTACACAATCTGCAAAGCATCCAAATATATACCATTCTAAAATGATAGACTTCAATCTTTTTTTTTTTTCAAACTTAAGCTATTGCAAGGGTTCTTGTGATCTGAATCTTCCACTTGCCTTATTGACTTGTGCTGTTTCTCTAGAGAGATGATGAATTCTTGTTCACCTTCCTTGTTTGCTGACAAAGAACATAGCAGCATTGCAGAAATTATGGTTTCTTATTGATCATTTGAACTTTGCTTGTTGAATCATTACATCAGTGAAAATGCTTGTGTCTGTCTGCATACAAAATCTCAAGGGCAATAAAATATTCTTTAACCTTCTAAGGGATCAAAGGATGATTTTATAATATAAGAATAAATCCTAAAATGCATCAGTTTCTTCCCCAGGCCTAAGTGCTCCACAGTCCTATGCATTCACTCCAAACTGGCAGTGAGAACTGAAAGCCCAACTCTAATCCTGATCTAGGTATGGTAAACAGTACTATGGAGGGTATCATCTGTCACCCAGCAGGGACAATAGTAAGTGAACAAATCTTGTCATAAAGGATCTTGGTTGGCTCCAGCATCACTAAAGTACTGAATTTCATGAGTGGGCATTAAGATGACTCTCCAAGGAGATGTAATTTAAACACGGATTTGCACCCTAAAACACAGGATGCTTTTCATTAAAGAAAACTAAACCCAGCATTTTCAATGCTAAGCCTTGTTTCTAATATACGTTTTAAGTCTTAACATTGCATTTAAAAGGGCTCAAGAAGGTAAAAAAAAATCTGTACCTAATGTAAAAAAAAAAAATTGCATTGTTCAGAGTCAGATTCATTCTATTATATGGCTACACACAAAAGAATACCTATTTGCCCACACTTCATTCTGTCAGATAACCTATCCCAACAAAAACAATCATCACACTGTATGTTTACCACACAGATTTTTGACTCTTGCAGAAATTTCTGACTTCAGAGCTCCAAATGGCTGGGGACAAGCTAAATGAACCCTAACTTAACTCTACACAAATTTCTTTATAATTCCTCAGAACACCTCTGAATTTTGTGGAATTGTTCTGACACCTAATATGGTATCACTTTTACAAAAACTCTAGATCAAGAACTTTCTTGGGTGATAAATACTTCTGTGGGTCATTTGCAAGACAGAGGATCTAATCATGGTTGTGTTAGCTCGGCTTGTCAAGCAAATAAAAAAAAAGAGAGGCAAAAGATTTTGTAATAAAAGGGCACGACCTTTTCAGGAACTTGTATCAAAATAAACTCAAAGAGGCAGATCAAGTTTGAAAGGATTCCTAAAAGGGAAACATTTGGGCTAATAATAGCTATTTCCTGTGACAATGTCATTTGGATAAACATTGCGACATCACTTCTGTCATATCAAAGCACACTGCTGAGGTTAACTTGCAGCAGTCAGCAACCAAGGATGAATTTTACAAATATGCACATATTTAAGTGTCTTTTAATGCTTATTTTTCATGTGAAAAAATTTGCCAAGAAGAGAATGAATTTCAGAACGCAAATTTGAAAACTTAAGGGCCTCTCTATTTATCTGAGTCCACAAGGAGAGCTAAGAAGGAGAGCCTACTTGCAGAATATCACAAAATTACCACATTGCTTAGTTAAACTGTAACCTCTGCACACTTAAGCTATACCCAAAAGTAATTTTTAGTGACCTCTTGACAACATGTATGCCAGCCAAGTCTTGACATTATGGATATGCTAAAGCATAACAAAGAGTTTTAATTTTAACATAATGTCATTGTTAAAATATTGTTATCTTACATAATAAATTGTGTCAGAAGTTAGCAGAGCAGACCTCCTGATAAATTCCTGATAAAAATCTAATATTTTGCTCCAGCCTAACCAGCTGTCATATACAAATATGCCTTCACACTGTTGAAAAGGTCATCAATGCCTATGAAACAGGTAATAAGCACTGAAATGTTGTTGAAGATCTCTTTGGGAAAAAAAAAAAAGTTAATTGCAGAATATACAATACTACTTCCAAGCAAATAGTACCATCTATACCACAATAACACCACTTGGACTTTCTAGACCTCACTATTTTCAAGAGACTAAACACATCCTAGCACACTCTCTCTCATAAATTCAGGCACATGCAGTCTAATATTCTCACAAGTAAAGAAATTGCTAGTGGTTAACAATTTTTCCTCTAACATTTATTACAAAAATAATGGTAACGCAATTTTTGTTACTCTCATTTTTGCATTCTCTGGCATTACTGAGAAAGCAAAGCACATAAGTATCATGACTGAGTGTACTTTATTTTTAAAGCTAACTGTAAAATGATTAACCAAAGCTCCTCACGAGAAGTCTTGACTGTGTTGTCAAGACTGCACAACACACCATTGATTTTATGTTAACTTGTGTGTGAATTAATGCTGAAAACTAAAAGGAATGAAGTTCCATCTTTCTTTGGAGGACAAATGCTTGCACTTTTTCTGAGACAGAGACATCTTCAGAGATTTCAGAGATTTCTAAGATTTTAAATGGAAATACTGTCCACAAATGACACACATTAAATTCTTAAAATTTACATTTTAAATGTGACTGTTTCAGAGATATTAGCACCTTCATTGGTCTAAAATTAATACTTGACAAATAATTTTTCTTACTGTTGTGACTTTTATAAGAAACATGTTGGAGAAATTGTATACTACCCTGAAACTTTGTTGGACAACAAGTGTGTGGCCTGGTTAGAAAACTGCAAAGTCTAAAAGGACTCCATTTTCTCTTCTCTGTATCACTCACTGTCCTATATGTATATTATTTGCACAACTTGTTTACCTTATATACTAAATAACCCCAGTATTTAAATATTTATTCTTGTGACAGTGGGTTTATGTTGCTAAAATTTCTTGCGCTCTTTTCTTAAATTCTTCCAAATCCTATTACTGAGACAGAATGAGCACAGTTTAGAGTATTGTGAATTTGGCCATGTTCCAAATTTACATTTTATATTTTCTACATGCTTTTATTTTGTTATTTTGAAAAGCAGACTTATTTTCTCCAACATCTTGGGAGGAGAACAGAGGGGATGAGAGGTAACATGAAACTTTTAGATGCACACACTTTGACATCTCATTTAACATCTGGTCAGAAACTGTCTCCAACTATGTGACTTCTTTTAAAAGGTTTTGGAGTAGATGATGTTAGTCCCATTTAATCATCTCATTTGGCTGTCAAGAGATTCAACTATAGTAGCCCACAAAAATGTCTCTTCCTACCTCTTAAATGGATTTACAACTATGTACAGAAGTAAAAATCTGAAATGATTAGAATAATAGGCATTCATAAACATAAGGTCTTCCGTAAATGCTTTTTTACAGAAGAATTCTGCCACATATTTACAGATGATGTGTGACCCACGCTAGAAAAGGTACTTTAGCTTCAGTATTGTCAAAAATGTACTTTTTAAAATCTGATTTACAGGAGCTGTATACATGTAAGTGTTAATTCTGATCTTAAAATAACTATCAGCAGCGGGGGCTGAAGAAGGAGAAAAGGAGATCACTGATTCATCGCAAATTATATTAAGGAGTACTATTGTTTTCCATGAATGATACAGGTTGTAAATGTTTTCATTATCCAAGTTGTAGTACTTTAAGAATACATCTACATTTTGTGATTGCAAGTTCATTAATTACAGTATGCTGCACTAATTACATCCAGAAAGTACCTCAATTACCAATCTATGTGAGAAAATTCCCAGAAATTTGAGTTGAAATGCAAACAATACAGGAAGTTTAAAGCTTTCCTATAAAAAAAGTCATTAACGCTGGAGGTATGTTTCACAGTCTGAAATTCTGAAATTAGCATCTCATACATTTCTTTCTTCAAAACTGGACCATCAAACAGCACAGTAATATTTTAAGTCTTACTGCCACAACGTAATAACTTGTTTACATTTGACTGCACAGCTAAATTACCTTTTGATATGCACAAGGAAATTTTAATATGGTGCTAAATAATAGCCAAGATGGCTTTGTCAGAAACAACTCATGCCAAACCAAAGTAATTTATTTCCGTTACAGAGAAAATGTACCTTTGAATAGGAGATGTAACATGTTTTGATTTGAAGCAAGGCTGACACTATTTTAAGTGACTTTCCTAAGTAAGCCAAGCCAATGTGGTCTAACGATGAACATAAAGAACAGGGTGGGATAACCCAAGTGTGTGACACTCTCACACTTGTGTCTTTGATTGACTGTCCTAATTCTGGTTCTACTCAACATTCTAATGGACCTAAAAAAGGCAGAAAAGAGAATAGCAAACCATCATGGTACACAATTTATACAGGTGGACAGGTTTAGAATTCACAAAGCAAAGACAGTGTAGTCTGGACAAAGAGAAATCTCATATTAAGGCATATGGAATTTGAATTCCACTCACAATAACCATGAGGTGTCTCTGGCTCCTACATATTTAAAAAAACCAAAACTCCGTCTTTAATTGAGTTAACTTCATTAATGAAGTTCCTGTATCACAGATGTGTGATTTTATAATTCCCAGCTCAGGGGAATACAAAAAGGCTCCCTCTCAGCAGTACTGGCTGACTGTGACAATGTGCCTCGTGCTCCAGTCTAAACTTTACATCTGATGCTGCTGCACAATTGGATGCTCTGTAAAGTGTAGCACAGAACAGCTTGGGTTGGAAAGGTTCTTCAATGATACCAGTTAGTGTGAAAACTCCCTGTGACTTCAAAACAATAATAATGATGATCCTCAGAAACAAAATTTAATAATATGAAGTTGAAATAATATTCCTAGCACATATGTACAATTACACACCATGACATGTTTTCACAAATTCTATGTCAAAGTCTCTTCTTGTATGAACAGCAGTTTCGTCTACAGAAGAGATGAGCTACTTGACATCAAAGAACAATTTTGGTCTAATGCACAAGATAAGGACAATAATTAGAATCTTTAATTTAGCCCAGCTTCTCCCCCATCCTAAGAAAGCCAGAAGTAGAAATGAACAGTTAAATTATGAGCAGTATTATTAGCTTTGCCAGACCTCCTCTGCATATTCACAGCCAAGGTAAAAACCTTGAGTATACATAAAAGATTCAAAGGGATTGCTGACAGAGATCCTTAACTAAAAGGGCCTTAGGAAAACTACTGCATCGAAGTAATTCCTCATCCATTATTAAAATTCAGCTGTTATATCCCTAGTATTTTCTCTTGTATGAATGACACATAAACTGTGAACTTAACTACCATGAAATATAAATAAGTGTGGTACGGAAAATAAATTTTTCAGCATGCAAAAAATCCCTTATGGAAACTGGAATACATAATAGTATGATGTGTAAAAAACAAAAGTGTTTCAGAACATTTAGCACTTTTACCTGAGGCACACTTTATTTACTAGTATAGGTTTCAAGGAAACGAAGGGAATGAATCACTTGTTCATAAAAATTGTATACAGATGCAATGGAAAAAGTCTTTACAGGAGAAGCTTAATGTGCAAGAGAAATTACATGTAGGTGCAGTTACTCATCAAGATGTAGGATTAAGTTCACTCTTCCACATACCACTATCAAGGCACAAAGTAGAAGGTACTCTCAGTATAAGGAAAAAACATTTCAGTTGTAGATTAAAAAACTAATCTGAGGTCTAGTTAAAGCCAACTGCCTAACATCTTTTTAAAATTCTTATCACTTGACCTAGAATTAAGACTGAAAGCCTCTGAACAGAACTAAAAACTATGCTAAAGTTTATCTTTTCTGAAAAGAAAATCCCAAAGATATTCTCTAACATTGTAAGATTTCTAAACTGAATAGCGAATATAAAGTATAAATGTAGACCTCATTTCCATTTTAAAAAAATATGCATGACATAGATTTTCAGATGTTCACAGGCCAGGCCATTACTTCAATGATCGCCTTTATTTTTGTCAGCAGTTTTGCCATGTTAAATCTCAGAGCAAACACTATTTTACTTACACAGCTAGATAATTTAAGATTCAGTACTGTTCAGTCCAATGAAAGCTAACTAATTATCAAATTCCTTGCTTTAGAATATAATTTCCAGCTCATAATACTTGCTATTCTTTACACCTTACAGCTCACCATCTGATGAATTTAAGTCTGTGTCCAGCACTGTAAAGGCAAACTACACCAGCACAAGGTTTCTTAGCTCACTGCAGAACTCTGTGAATTTATCAATTTCACTATTTTAGTTTTACAACCTGCACTGAAGCAACAATACTTGACACAGTGATGCTTTCCCACTGTGTCATATGTGGAAACACTGTCAGAGGGTCTCTATGAAGAATAGTATCTTTTATTAAGGAGAAAAATATCCTTGATCATGAAGTATATTAAATTTAATTCTAAGGTGTGGCAGAATGCTGAATGAAGGGGAGTGAATTCCCCAAAAGGATAGAAGAATAGGCTGTAGCTGCACAGCAAATGAAAAAGTCTTAAGTCTGTGGAAAGGTTGCTTGTATTTATTTGCAGACAACTTTGAAATTCAGATTCCTAGTGAGCATTTTAAAGGGTGATAAAACAAGAGTCAAGTAGAAAGACAATAAAAAGGCTTCATGCATTAACATCTCCTTAGGCAGAAAAGCCCACAAACCTGCAGCAAAATGCAACCAGCACTGTCATACCACAAGTTTCTACTGGGTGAAACACATGTGCTTGAGGAATGTGGTTTTCAGTACACAAAAACCACAACAATAATAACAAATACTGACCTAGATCTGAATTTAGGAAAATCCTTCATCTAACATTAATAACAAAGAACAAGGTGTCTCAGGCTTTTCTCAAATAAGTCAATACTTACATCCCAATAAACACAAGAATGGCAACACTAAGCAGGAATAGCCAGATCTTCTACAATACTGATCAAGTACAAAAGACAACTACATTTTTTGACAAGAAATCAATAGGATTTTAGAACAAATCTCCAAGAAAGAGTAAAACCTGCAGTGCAGGAGAACATATGGCACTCTCCCATCCTCCTTACTGGTAACTCCTACTACAGCACACATTCCTTCCCAAATGCATATGGATTTTAGCTTTGCTCATATACAGTGCTGGAGGAGGGAGGGGAGAAGACTGAAAGGAGTTCATCTTCCCTTCCTCCCTGCTCCTGGAGGGGAAGAGTTGCACAAAGCTCCATCTGAGCTCTGGAGAGGGACTGTGAGTCAGCACCCTGTTACAGGTGTGCTGTGTGCCCAAGAGGAGCAGGATGAAACACGGACGCTGCTCCTGTTGCCCCTGGCGAGGGCACTCACTGCACTTGTGTTCTGTCAGAGCAGCAGGGCAGCCTCAGCATGGCTCAGCAAACAGTACCAGGGACAGATTTTGGTATAACTAATTCTGCCTAAGGAGATGTTAATGCATGAAGCCTTTTTATTGTCTTTCTACTTGACTCTTGTTTTATCCCCCTGTAAAATGCTCACTGGAATTCCTCACATAGGAATTCCTGCTACTATGTTATCTCTATTACCTTAAAATATGGGCATCTAAACATATATGCCCAGGTGCTTCCCCAGTAGTCCCATTTTCCCAACAGTATTCACTGAGGAGCTCATCACCTCCTCCTCTTTTACAAGACTTTCATTCTGGAAAGCCCATTGTGTATGGGGAAAAACTACAGCTCTGAAAAATGAATGAGCTGGACCTGCACATCTGGATTTTTGGCATGAGATGTCTCCAAAGATGACTGTGTTTTCCATTCTTCTGCGGTTCCAACATGTTTACCCAGCAGAAATGTTGGGCATGCTTCAAGATGTAAATTACTGATTATTCAAGTAATTGCTCAATCTTTATTGTACTCAAAGAAATACCACGCTTGGTTGAAGAGCTTATAAAAGAGCTGCTACCATAATTTTTTAAGTCTGTTAAAGGAAAACTTGATTAATTTTATGGCATTACAAAACAAGGTCAAGTTAAAAAGATACAGACTTCATAATTTTAATAAAGTATCACTATCGTATAAACTGCTAAGAAACCTAGAAAACTGAGCAGCAATACCAATGTCTCCCATTTTTTGCTGTTTTTGTAACATTAATCTGTACTTTATGCTATTTGTTGCAGCTGTCTTTTTTTTTTTAAAAAATCAGACTAGCAAACATAAAGCAGTACCTTGTCAGAAGAAAAACAGTAAAGGAAAAAAATGACAGATAGCAATGGATTCTCTGGGAAAGGCACTGAAAGAGGTCAAGGCACAAAATTATTGTGCAAAATCAGACACAGTTTTAGTTAGAGAAGCTTAGTGACTTTAAGGACCAAACTATTTTCAGTTAAATATGTATAACACACATAGTTATACAGTAATACTAAATAATTTACTTAAGCTAATTCTACCTTTTCCCAAAGAATTTTAAGATATTAAAGGCAACAACTCCCAATTCGGTATTAAAATTTCAGCCAAAACCATTTTAACTAAACACTTGTATTACCATATGCTTCACATTAATATTACATGAATTATTGAAGACTGATTAAATATACATGTGTCTGTCCAAGCAGGTTTCTCCTCAAAATGCAGTATCTTGCTTTCTTCTGTTTTCAATATTTGCTTAAAGGCAGTGCATTTGAGTCTGTGCCTCATGTCAACTAATTATGAATTCCTTACACCACGGTGTACTACCTGCCACTGAGGGAAGGAAAAGCAAGTGTTTCATGCTCCATTTGCTGTTGACAACATCTCACTGGGGCTGTCTGCTTTGCAGACTACTCTGGAACACGTGTCCAGCAGAGGTACAATTAATAGTCAGGAGCGCTAACAGATGATCAACAAGAAATATCACGCCCTTGGCTGAGCCACCCAAAGCCCTGAGCCAACACCTCCTCCAGCACTGCAGGGGACACTGACAGCAAAGGAGGTGGCAGTTCCCAGGTCTGCTGGGCTCGCCCGGGCCATGGGCTGATCTGCAGCAGCATTTCAGATACAAATACAGACACAGAGCTTTCAGAAGCTGGTGGGCTCAGCTGGGGTCACAAACAGAGGTAATAGAGCAAGATATCCAGTGTGAGAGGACTTCTTAATTTGGATGCTTTGAAGGCATTTTGAAGCCTAGGAAAGCGGCAGTGTAATGGCATCCAGCTGAAGGATGGAGGGGGGCAGGACAGCTGTATGCCCTAACCATGGGTACTGCAGAGGAAGCTGCTGCCATTGCCACCACCCCAGTGGAGACAGGCAATCCAAATCTGGGAAACAATGAGCACTTCATATCTCAGTTCTCTGCTTTATTATGATTTGAAAAAAAAAAACCCAAAGGACAGAAAGAAAACGTTCTCTAACCTCAAACTAATTGAATTTGAAGGTTTTACTAAACAATAGCTGCTAATATATTGTAACACAGTACCTCCCCATACTGCCACATCACAAAAAGGAAAACCTGTGCATTTTGTTTGTTCTGCTAATAGACACTTCAAAACTTCAATATCTGGTGCATAAAAATCTTAACATTTTTAAGGCCTGAACCTGAACCGGCTGGAGTGAAATGCAGGTGAGAATGCTGCACAGCTGCATGGCAATGGGACAGCCCAGAGCTGGGTTGGCAGGCTCCCAGCAAGAGCTGCTAACTGGGAAAGGGGGTGGATGGAAGGCAAGGGGCCCTTCCCTGCCCAATTAGCGAGTCCCCTGTGCTCACCTCCATACCTGAAAACTTTCTGCTAAACATAAATTAAAGAACTAAAACTTACATTTATTTTACAGTGTTTTTTCTACTTGACCTGAAAATATTTCAACAAATGGATAACTACAGTTGAAGATATTAGTGGGTGAGAAAATAGAAGTTTCCAGGGTTTAAGAAAAAAATGTTATTTTCACACAGGAGAAAAAAGCATTTTCATTAAACAAGGCCAGTGTTGTTTAAAAGGGCCAGTGTTGCCTAATCATTATAGCATAGAAACTTGCAAACTCAGATACTTGTTAAGAACCTACCTGTTTACTTCTTGTCATTCACAACTTCTCTGTATTTGCCCAGTTATAGAATGAGGTTTGCTAATACTTGCCTAAAACACCTACTACATACACTGAGAAATTTTCTAAAGGATGTTGCAAAATTACAAACTGAATCATTAATGAAAAAGGATCAATATTCAAAAAGTAACGTGTGAAGAGGGTCTTCCACACATTTACAACAGCAAACAATATTCCAATACAGAACAGGAAAGCCCTAAATCTCACTTTTACTTTAAAATCCTCCTATTTTCAAAATGTCGCTATTGAACTTGCCCATATGTTCCAATAACTACAGCTCTCAGGAATCTTCTATATTAATGGTAGTTAAAATAGTCTTGGAATACAGATACTGGAAACAAGTTACTATTTGAACTATATTAGCACAGTGAAGCTCCATTCTCTCAAAACTCTGTTTCACTGAAAAAAGAAACTATCACAACTCATTACCTCTTTGCTATTTTACTTCTTTTTTTTTTTTTTTTTACTTTCAGTACCATCCTAATTTCCCCATACAAAATGTTTAAGCACCAAGTATCTTAAATGGAGAACACGTTGTACCTTAAATGAGGTACAGAAAATGAAAAGAGCCCAAGTACTGAACAATCAGTCACACACTATCATTTTTACCTGCATGCACAATGCTTCAGGTTGTGGGCACTCAGATTCCTAATGGTTTGTTAACAAGATCTCCATATTTTCCCTCTACATCAATACTGGAGTTACCTACCCATTTATCTATCTCAAAGAGATAAATAAATAAATATTGCTAATGTTTTTACATTCAAAGCATATCTCCTCTGATTTAGCATGACCTGTTAAATTGAGGTCAAACACCTAATAAAACAGGTACTACTCCAGCTGGCATGTTTCCTTGCCTGTTCTTCAATAATCATTTTTTGCTGTAGTCACCTAAATAACACTCTACATATGCCATTTAAATTTTGCTGACCTTCTCTTTCTGGCTACATGAAGTTTTCTTATGTTCTACAAATTATTGCAATCAGAAAATACACCTATCCAATGTGTATTAGGTGAGATTAAACAATGGCTGGACATGAAATTTAGAGATGACCAACAAGACAGATGATTTTTTTGTAAAACATTTAATAAATGAGCCATTAACAGAAAGGAATAATTAATAGTTCTCTTTTCCTATGGAATTGAGAACACCTTTTGCACCTGTAAAATAAAATACAGAGCTAACACCTAAAGAATAATGCATAGAAACATTTTTACTTCCAATACTATTTTTTTTGCTATTGTTGTTACTACTGCTCCTAAAACCACTTTAATTTGTATTATGCCAATATTCCACCATCCTTTTTAATGCACATTTTTAGCCCTTTCATGCAGAGGTTGCAAGCTGCAAAGTAAAAGTGAACTATATTGAAGTCAGACATTCATTTTAGCTATTCCAAGATTCAAAACATTCTATCATCTGTTCCTATGGAAACTGAAAGGATATTCTAGGTTATATCAGTACCAGCCGATTATGTTGCCGAGAAATCTGTGGTTTATTTTAATCCATAGTTCAGAGGTATAAAATCATGCTTAGTGTTTAGCTTGGTGATTTTGAATTACTGAGGCGTGGTTAACACTTCAGTTCCATTAGATCATACTTTAAGATAAAACAAACTCCTTTTAGACCAGAATAGTAAAGGGAAAATGTTATAAGGTTCCATTAATCCCCGTGGAGTTTGCTGTTCAGATGTAGGATATAACTAATATACACTTGGAAGATATTTTTTCGTTGTTAGATGAGCCATACGTTGCTGCATCACATCGTAATAGAATAGTTCAAGGAAAAAATAATTTAGATTTATAGAAAACTCCCTCAGTAGTGCCATGCACCAGATGGCCAGATGAAGGAATCTGATTTAGCAAGTTAACAAGATCATGAAAACCATAACCATAAGACTAAAGATGAAAAATAAAATTGAATAATGCAACATGAGTATATTTCTATGACAAAGAAACTTAAAAGTCAGGATAGAGTAAAACATGTGAAGACATTTAACCACATTAAGTGAAAATGCTCCATATGTATACAGAGCTACTCTAAAAGAAAGGATAGAAACTGTGTAAGTTAGTAGGATTTTAATTAAGCAGACCCAAATGCCATTGTGATCGTTCACAACAAAAGCCAATATGACAGCTAAACATGCTGGAATAAGTCTTCTCTGTCTATATTAGAAATAAGCAGTAAAATGGGTAGTTAACATGAATTTAAATAAAAAGCTTTGGATTTCATACTCCATTTTCACTAAACAAAACTAGATGATTTAAAGTCAGCTATAGCTACCACCCTCATCTAATGCCAAAAGTAGCAAGTAGGTTCAAGTTTTCCTCTTTACAGATAAGACTTCAGCCTTCTCACTCTAGATTCAAATAACTGACTTCTGAATAATCATAAATGCCTTCTATTTCTATATCATATTTTAGTCAATCACTCCATTAAGAAGTAACTGTCTCAGTCTAGTTTCCATCAGGATCTCCTGCAGGGAATTAAGATTGTAGCATAATAAGGAAATGTAACAACTACTGCCTAAAGTGTACTATATTGGTTAAACTTTTGACAGTAATGAGGTTAAATTCCAACTACTAGCTTTCAAGATAGAAATAAATGTCAGAATAAAGAGAAAAGAAAAAAGAAAGAAGCAATGATTACTTTTTTACTTTAAAAAGCATACTCTTAGTAGCATTTCCAATCTAGTTATTCCAGGCTTTTTATGAGGGCAACCAACAGTATGTGGATAAAAAGATTAATGGCTATGAGCCAGATTGGAGGGGTTCTTCTCTCTTTCTTTTTGTACCTTATTTGCTATTCTAATGATCATTTTGTAATTATGCACACCTATGCAGTTATGTACATCTACATAACAGCAATCAATCCCACTGACATGCTGAAGTGCAGAAGGGCTTGGATTATTTAAAAGCCATGACAAAATAAGATAGCTAATACGTAAAAGCAGCAAAGTGTAGGCAAAAACATCTGGAAACTAAAAATTGTGCTTTTGAGTAGCACAGTACATCAGTGTGGGCAATGTAACAGATTCTAAGCTAAATGAACTAAAGCTGAACATTGAAGAGGCCCCTACACAACCACAGGGCACACCAAATGACATCCTGCTACAGCACCGGACTTTGCTCTACAGTCAAGCACATCTTCAGAGCTGACAACTTTAGAAAAGCATATTCATGCACTTGCACAGTCCATTTCACAATGAAGAATTCATCTGAAGATGACACTAAACCAGCAAAAAACAGAAGGCAGATTTTGATTTAAATCAAACTGTTTAAATATCATGAACTAATCCAGAAATAGGGATGTTTCAGTGCAACACATACTCTTGCTGAAGTAGGCAAGAGTGAAAGAAACTGAAAAACTCAAAATCACAGGACCCTGCCCAGACAGTCACGCCCCAAGAGCCATCCACACTTTTGGTAGCAATAGTTAGAAGCAATTAGAAAACACAACACTATTATATTTTTCCATGTTTCATCAAAAAAGTGAGAAATGGAGCCCAACACTAACCCTTCTTAATATCTGAATATCTCAAACACTTTGAAGTGCATTTGCACAACTGGAAAATGCTGCCACAGGACAGTAAGTGCATGCATTGCTTATGATCCTTGATATTAGATTGAACACTAACCTATAACCAATTTAAGAACAATTTCACCAATCCAGCCATAACCCTGCAAGCTGCAGTAGACAAACACTCAGCTCAGAGGGCCCTGAAATGAAATAAATTACGCAATTTCTTGATGATTGTGTCTAAGTGATGATAACTGGTCAATTATGTACATACTTTCCCCTCCAACCCCTTGGGGAATAAGAAACAAGACCTATTAGAGATCCTTGACAAGAGATTAAATGCTGGTCTATGAGAGATCTCAGATTAATTTCACCAATTTTGCTATAACACTGCAAGATATACTACAAAGCACCTAGCTTAGGGACTGAACTGAGATAAATTGAGCAACTCCTGGATAATCACCTCCAGACAACTGGTTAATTATGCAGACACTTCATCCTCCCATCACTTTTCTCAGGCACTAAACAGCATTAGTCAAGAACACTTATGCATATACATCTAGTTAATAATTTTTTAATGTAAAAAAACCTGCACTTGTTCCAGAGACAACAACTGAGAGGAAAGGTTCAGTATGAAAAAGAATGCAAAACAGAAAAATGCACAAAACAAATTCTTCTCAATGAATTGTGAAAACTCAAAATGTCCTGTCCCCAAATATGCCCAAAATAATAACAGTACAAAGATGCTACAATGTGAATAACTAAGAAATTTTTGTTCAGATCACACTGTTTACCTACTTATCCTGTTAATAAAAATCCAGCATTTGAACAAGTGTCAGAAGTAGAGTTTAGGATTTATTTCTCTACATTATTTTCCCCTCTTCTTCATTCTGCAAGGTTGTAATTAGCAAAGCTCTTCATTCTGGAGAAAAAATAAATCTGGGTACTTTTTAAAAAACAGCACACCCAGTTCAACAAAGGATACTTATTAGGCTTACACCTACATCTTATATACAGGAAACTAGACAATAAAACATGGCATAATTTCTCTAAAATCAAAAAAAAAAAAAAAAAAAAAAAAATTAAACCCCACCAACCAATCAAAAAAACCCACCGAAACCAAACTAGTCAGACATTTACAGATTCCTCCAGGAGACAAGGAAGGAAAATTTTTATTTTGTGGTCAAATATACAGAATGTTTCTGTAACACACAGAAGGACAAACTGTTTAAAGTGCAAACCCAGGGAAATCTGAATTCTACTCTCATTTCTACACCACATCCTGCTATATTTTAATCCATCTTTAATGATACCATTGATACCTCACAGCCTATGTCCTAATTATTACAATTGGTATCAGTAAAGTCACAAGCAAGAACATAGGTCCCTAATGTATTTCACACATGCAAAAATCCATCCTTCTTACAAAAACAGCTGCTGCTTAAAGCACAACCTAGCTCAGAACTAAGGCTACCTTTTAAGAGGAAGGAGGAGACGGAAATGCAGCTCTTTTCTGCACACACATGGCCTGGCTCCTAAAGCTACCAATATTGTCATTACCAGGTGGAGCTAAGTTTGCTTATCCCTTTAAGTCCCACACCTAGCATGGCAACACAGCAGGAAGGGTTTGAAGCATGAACTTCTCATTTTTAAATGTAGCAGACAAAACCATGTCTGGAAAAACTGTTCTACCTGGAATTGAGTTTTGACAATCTCAACAAATTTCTCTTTTCCCCAGTAATTTCTTATTATTCATATCTACTTTACACAATATTGCTGTTGAAAACAGGGGTGAAGTGGTGCCAAGAGCAAATCTAGATTCTTCAGTCTAGGGTTCAATGGGAGCAAAATAAATGATGGGAATGTTGCAGGTGGTTGCAAGATGCAGATATCTCTCTTTTTAAAAATTTTAAAGCAGAAAACATGGCTAGCTTCTGTTAAAAGGGTGGCTTTTAATCATGTTCTTGATGCATCTCTGCTAAAGCTGTCTTTCCTGCTTCCTATGCTATCTGCCATCAGCCTGCTTACAGTATGAAGGAAAGCCAGCAAGGAGTTCAGGACTAGAAATAAAGATGGGGTTAGAATGCATTTTCTTTGAATTGTTCTATGGGCCATGAAAGACTATCTGTGCTATGTACACTAGGAGTGCCTAACAAAGCACACGGCAGAATAAAAACCTGCCTGTAGCCACTGGTACCTGTGTGCTCACAATAGCAAAGAGAACTTGCTCTTTCTAAAAGGATTAGGAAGGCAAGCGTGGTTTGCAGCTCTATGAGAGCCTGTTTAGACACGCTGACAGAAACTTCTAGGCTATACCCAGACAGCAGCTTTAAGATTCCACCAGGAAGAGGAGCGGAAGGCCTCACTTCCAAAGCAGTCAACGGCTAATGCCACATTTCCAAAGGGGGAAGAGGTTTCATTTTTTCTGAGAAATACACAAAGACCATGGTGGTGGACATTGCATAAAAACATGAATTAAAATTAACAGAAAGAGACAATGTATTACTTAGGTATAAGTATCTGCTTTCATGTGCTACTGCTGGACATTATTTGGGGGAATCTGTGCACACCTCACTAGCATGTGACTTATACATCATTAAATAAACAATAAAAAGAACAAAAAAGTCTCTAACCAAATCAAAGGGGATATATAAAAATGTTAAATGTAGCAGCTTAGACTTTTTAGCTCTGTTCTTTTTGTCAGAGCAACTTCAAGCAGTATCTCTGGAAAAAAAAGCTGAATTCTAGAGAACACATTCACCAAATTCTAATGACTTTTGTTTAAAAACAAATACTTCCAGTCTTACTTTTTAAAATTTATTTCCACTTCCTGCTTCTCTTTTAGGTGGACACTGAAATACTCTAAAATGGAGACATAAGGATCATTTTTCTCTTAAGGCATTGCTGAAAAGTGCTACATGAAATGTAGAAGTACAGCTCACTCTTATGCAGGCAATTGATCTCGTATTATTTACACAGCAGATGCAAATAAGGGTGGAAACTAAAACTGCATTTGCAAATATGAATATCAAATAACTGCAGAAACACCTGGATAAATACAGATGCACTATTCTCAAAGGTACAGACAGCCACCAGAATACATACTGGCAGGAAGACAGTTCATCTGAGGAACTCTTTAGTACTTAGTACAGGAGAAAAGATGAAGGTCCTATGTCCTCTTTAAGGAAGTTTCAGGGGTTGGAAGGTATAGATGTGAATCAGCTTGTCAGTAAAACACAATTACAGGAATCAAGGACATGCTATTCACTAGTCACATTTCAAATTCTAGATTTCTTGGGCAATGCCTGCATAAGTATTTTCTAAAGCAAACTATTGTTCTCAACATTAAATTCACAAATCATATCCAACAACAAACCTGTGATGCGTAACCCAACACCTCCTCATGAAAACATCCCCATTTCTGATATGACTAAGCACTAATAATTTTCTTCCAAACACTCCTCCATTTGTTGGAAAGAGGCCCCTGGCTAAAGCACAACAGGCATATACTTTAATAATCTCTTCATTACCTGGAGACAGCCTGGAACACCTAATAAATCTGTCTATTTTTCAGGTGGAGTGGGATTGATTTCCCCAGGGTTTCTTTGTCAGTTCCATTTTAGTACTTAATATGAAGAGAAAATTATCAGAGAAGGTCAAATCTGACATGAAAAACTAGAACGAGTTCACACTGATGAAGACTTTTGCTACATTTAAAATAAATGTCCACTAGCTTTTTCTTAGGTGCTGTCTTCCGTCAATCTTTATTTAATAACCTATATGTTTCATAGCTTGCAAAAAGTGCAATCACAGCTTGGCAACACGCTCAAATAGCCAGAAGTTTCAACACTGGAATAGTAATCAAGTGAAAAATGGGGTGTTTTTTTCCTACCACTTTGTTATCAGCAAATAGTCAAAGGTATTTACCACAAACATGACTTCCTACTGAAGAAAATTAGTTGAAATGACACATCTAAGTTAGAGACATACCAAAAATTTTAATCCTCAATTGCTTAATCAAGCCAATTTATTCAGTAGATTTTCTATTATGTATACATTCTATTTTCATGTCAATCTACAACAGTATAAACAAATGCTATCTTACCTTAGAGAGAAGTTTAACACTTGGTAAGAAACAGGATAAAAATGCCTTATTCAAAGCCTCTTTGTTCTCTGATTTAAGATCCAATTTTGATAGAAATTTGTACCAGATTTCTCCTCTCACTCTGGCAATGAGAATTTAAAATATTCTTGTTTTTGAAGAATATTAAAAAGTATAGACAAACGAAGATTAAATTTTACAAAGGTGAGAAAATAGCACTAAAGATACTGCAAACAGTTAATAGATGGAGCCAGGTTATTAAGATGTCAATAATTACATTTAATATGAATGAATGCAATTACACATATTCATTTTTATTTCCCTACAGTGAATATTTACCTCAAAGCTTAAATTGCTCTTTGAAGTTTTAATGCAAATCTTTCAAATCTTTTCAATATATTTCAGCAAAGCTAAAATGCAGAAATCTTCTTACAGTTTTAAGAAACTGTATTTTTCATACTTTGCTATAAAGCTTGGCAACATTGGGAGTGCTGTATATGGCGTTGAATGCATCAAGCTTTTATGAGTGTTTACAGTTTACCTACTTCCTTCCAGTCAGATCATGCAAAATTTTATTCTTGCAAATACTGCACAAAGCCAGTTTTGTCCATTTATTTGAATATAGTAATGTGTGAGAATTTATCCCATAGGATTTTTTTTGTTTAATTTACACTGGACAGTGCTACATAAAGCAAAAGAAATCAAGCTCAACTGTTTTACCCTTTACTTTTGAAAGGAAGTAAAGAACAAAGTGTATTTTACCTGAGTCTCCACACCTTGCTCAAGCAACCTTTTAGCCTGGTTTTCCACCTCAAGACGAGCTCTTGCAATAAAAAGCAGGTCATTTTCAATCACTTCTATTCCAGACAGATCAATCCCTTGAGAAAGATAATCTATAAAATCAACAAAACATTGATAAGCATGACACAGGATCATGGAACATTTTAAGCATGTTAAAACATTGAAAGTTACAGTCAGTTCCAAGGGATGATTTTGTATACAACACTTGACCATACAGTACATCAAAGTTATGTCTTACACCACTGAAAATCAGAGGACTATTAAGAAAACTTGCATATTGAATAACTAATTTACTTCAACACACTTGTCTAGATCTAGAGACCACCAAAGAGGTGCAAAACATGAGTTCTAGGAACTACAGAATCAAAATCATGGGCCAAAAAGGGGCAAGAAGTCGTATGCTTGTCCCAAAGAATTAACTAGATCATTAAACTTGTCTAACCAGATGTTTGAATAACTGTAATTTGCTCTAAGATCTGAAATTAAAGATGCATCAAAAGCTCAAATTATACTTCATATATTTAAATTGCACTACTAAACATTTAGGATTAAAGACAAAAGAATGGTACAAAAACTAAAAAAAAAAAAAAGATTTTTTTTCCTTTTTAATTACAGAATCATCACAAAAATCATTACCATTGTGGAAATTACCATCAGCTGGGTAGCTAGAGATTGGACTGGATTATTGGACTGGACGGGCAACTGCAGCAATAAAATCTATTCTAATTCAACTTTTCTCAATTATTTTTTTCCTCCTTTTTTATCTTTCTGGATTTAAATTAATCCAATTCCCCACGTCTAGGTAGCCTAGATGTTTACACTACTGCTTATCACCCAAATAATGCAGGACTACTCTCATTTACACAGTTTCCAACATTTACCTTAATGAAACAGGCTTTCCACTGCTTTTTTGGAAAGATCAAATGAAACTAACAAAATGATGGCTGAGGCATTTCATGCACAGTATCATATTCTTCCTTCATAAGATGATGCTTCACTCTTTCCATTTATAACCAGTCCTCTATGAATTCCTAATAAAGTTATCTTCCTTTTAGTCCTCACAGTAAGTTTATTAAGGCAAAGACTTGAGCATTTTAACTAAGCTAACTAACCTTTTATATCTTTGCCAAATAACCTTTCACTTTAGTAGCCATTTATTTTTGTTTATTCCCAATAAACTAATCTAATTCTCAGACGAATTTCAGCAAAGACATATTCACAACTGAACACAAAATTCCAAGTGAATCATTTCACAGCTATGTAGAGAACACCCCTGTACCTGCACATGAAAAATACCATATAAGAAATCAAAACAAAAAGCTTACTGAAATATTGCATAAAGCTTAGTAAAGGCATAAAGGAAATCATCTCTCTTAACACTACAGTATATCAAATAGGTTTTAGTCTACTAAGAATAGGCCTGCAAATGCTTTTCCCTGCATGCATTTGTTTAAAAATGGATCAGAGGGGCCAAAGTTCAGCTGAGCAGCAGGACAGCACAGGGAATTCATGAAGCCCTGTGTGCTGGTGTGTTCACAGAGCTGCTTTTGCCACGGGTCAGAGCAGCCACACTTACCCCTTATCTCCATGCAACTTTTTGCTGTGACTAAGCTACAGGTGGTCTGGCTTATGAACCCATTAAAACTAATACTGAACTCCCAACAACTTGCAGTGATCAAGTGCCTTGAATGTGAAGGCTAATTTTCTGATCCCTTTCTTTTAGCTGCACAGAAAAGGAGGAAAACACCATCACAGATTCACTCTACTGCCATAGGAAACTCTGAAGAAGTTTCTTGGAAACATGAGATTTAAAAAGGTGCAAATATTACCAAATATTTACATATTCCACAAACACAAGAACTGCTGTGTAGTTCACTTATGGTATAAAGTCATAATCTGGAAGCCCAGACTGCCTAAACAAAACAAAATTAAAATATGGTCATGATCTCCTAAATCCACAGAAAATCTGAGGAAGATTATTTAAAAATATACCAATTCTTCCTGTTGTGTTTCATCTCAAAATCTAAATAAAGCCATTTCACGTGCTAAAAATTTAATCCTTCTGATGGTTTTAAGAAAAGAACAGAAAGACCTTGCTGCTCTGGCTTCTCCAAAAACCTCCATCTGTGTCTCCGACTGGCAGCCACCTCCTGCCAATCTGTTAAAATCTGCAACTTTGCTCCAGATTTTCTGCAGCCCTAACAAAATATTTTGGGACAGTGCATTTCAGCAGGACTTCAAAACAGTGGGCCTTCCTGTAGGTTCAGTGGTTACTACTGTAGATGCTCCTAGCTGCTATTCTAACAGTAAGGAAGCTCTAGCAATTACCCAGTTTGCAAAAGAAAGGCAGTTTTTGTAAGGACAGCAGGTCTATGTCAGAAACACCTGCAAGTGCTTTCCTGCCATTCTTATGTGAGAGCAGAAGCTGTACCACAGGCAGGGTATGTGCTTTTTGGATAGTTTTTGTCATCTATGCAGACAACATAACATTGTTAATTTCTACAGTTGTGTACTCTCAAGAGTGATGTTGCTCCCCTGGACAGCACAATGAAACAAAAAAGAAGGACAGTTGATGTAAGAGCAGCCAGACCATACCCAAAATACCTGTGCATTTAAGATCTGATTTATTTAAAATATTGCAGAGGACTCACACATTTCAGTCAGTTTTAGTTAGTACAGAAACCCTGTCAAGTGAGCACAATAAAAACGCTATGGGTTATTAACTCAGTAGCAAAAGTAGAATTTTGTTTCAGGAACTTACTCATGAGATCGTTTTTCTATTTCTTGCCATGCACTGTGGTCATGATCAGAGGTGAGTGGGACATGGGCTGCAAGGAACTTGTGTCTACTTGTCAGGAATTAACCAAAAGCAGTGGCTCACCTCTCAACTAGCACAGACTCTGGGGACTGGTGTCCAATTTAAAGCATGCCAGCTTTCCATGGCTTTAACCTTATAGCTCTGCAGTAAAACTATTACTGTATTAACTCTAAAAGATTTAGTGAGTATGTATTTATACCTGACATCTCTCCCTTAAGAGATTTTAAAAGCCTACGTATAACATTTGTTATCTTTGGGAAGATTTGTGTTTTTAACAAATTAGAATCTAAGTATCCTGTACCACCACGTGCCAGGGCTGGAGCAGCCACAACAGCAGCACCTCAGGCTGCTCCAGCCACTTCTCAGCACAGCCAGGGAGCAAATCAGAGGAGTGAGCTACAGTCCTATAAACATTTCTTTACCGCTCATCCCTCTGATAATTCTACCTCTTTACATAGGTTCGAGAACATAAAGGCAAATCCTTAACTCTCACTGGGTGTTGGTATTGCTTTCCTTCTATCACACCGGAATCAACTTGGAAAGCACAGCTGGAACTTACTTTCTAAGAACTTTAAATACAGACTGCCTGGTGAATCATTTTCTTGAACAAAAATACTGTATGTCAAGGCAAAATGCACTAAGACCGAGCAAGAAGTGACATATATAATCTACTTCAGCCTACCAAGGCTGTACTTTTATTAAAAGTACAATTTTTTGTCACTAAAATACTGAATTTTCTTGATTTACTAAACTTGAACAACTTTTCTAATCTATTGGTTAAGATACTGCTTGAAAATGCATTTTTTTAAAGCAGTATTTCCCAGATAGTTATGTAAGAGGAGATTCATAGACAGACAAATCCAATATGCAGATAGAACATTAGGCAGAAAAACAGTACTTTGAGCAACACAGTTAGCTATCCTTAATCTAAATGACTCACCAACACAGATTCTTTCTAATATGTGATCTAATTTTTTAACCTCCAATATTCTTTGTGATAATACAGAATCAAGATTAGAAATTGCAACTTTCTGTAAGGATTGAAATACATTTTGGAACAGAGAGAACTACGATGCTAGCACCCTTATGAGCTCCCCAAAAACTGTATTACACTCCTTTTACAGACTGAATTGATTTTAAGCTTTTGCTAGAAATTAGAGAATCAACAGAAGACTACTGAGAACAAACAGGTGCACTAACAAAGAGGAAAACAAAAGACAGCAATAAACCAACGTGATTAAGCTGCATGACTCAAGAGGCTACTTGAGTCAAAAGAGAAACCCTTCTGTGCTCTGAGAGCCAACCTCAGTGACACTAATAAAGAGGAGGAAAAGAGCAAATTAGAACATACAAAGTGGATTCCCCAGGAGCAAACACCTAAGGTCTGCAGACACAAAACTCCCCTCAAATGCAAGAATCCAATGACAAATTAAGTGGTGTTCCATGGAAGACTGGGAATGGGGAGAGGGCTATTAATGGAAAATAACCCATTCCTGAAATTTTAAATAAAATCATAGAATAATAAAATCACAGATCTTTGTTTCCCTGTTTGAGGGAGGTTTGAGGTGTATTTCTCTTGCATTGGTCATTTGTTTTACTTGTTTCTGCAATCTTAGTTGCAGACAATGTTGGTGATATCTCTAACCTAAGAGCACACTGCTATTTTTCCATAGTGAAGAAAAATTACAATTTTTGAAGAAATTGCTAATTTAAATTCCAAAAAGTCAACAGGTCTAAATGACACCCAAGAGTCCTGCTGGAATGTAAATATGCAGAAGATGAGAGGCTACATGATTTGTCAAGAACTATTACTGAAGACTCATGGGTGCATTGGTAGAAGTAGTTCATGAAACTGAACCTAAACTGCTGTTGGGAATATTTGTTTCTGTTATCTTCCATGGTCTTAAGGGAAACATTAGTTACAGCAGTAGCTACTGGACAGGAAGGACATCTTGTTTGCTTTACTGTGTCTGAACCAACAACCCAGGATGCTGCTGGGCCTGAATATGTCAACTGTTTTTTTTTTTTTTTTTTTGGCAATGCAGCTAATTTAAAATCAAAGCCCTGAGAAAAGAGCCTGAGATCCCAATAGCTCAGCAGCAGACCAATGCTCACCCTTTGGTGAAGGCAACCTGGGGTTTTACATTATACCTCTAGTCTCTAGGTGGAATAAGCAAACACCCTACCTTAAAGAGCAGTGATCTGCTGCCTGGAGACAAATCTGCCACACAACAGATGCACAGAGAGCAGGTGGGGAAGAGCAAGAGCAGGCAAATTTGTGTTCAAACTGGAAGCTGATGCCTCCAAAAAGTACCTCTGCTTATTTTCTGCTTTAACCAGACTATTTCTCCACTTAAGCAGAAATGACTGCCCCACACTCTGCACCAGGCACCAAAGTACTCGCTGAAGCAAGCCTCATATTAAGCCTTTAAATCAAGTGAAAGTGATTCCACTACTGGTACTATTAAACAATATCTTACAGCTATCTTATGTAACTTGAGCTCTTCAGAAAAAGATGTTAATTCCGATCAAAACTGCATAGATTACAATGCCTTGTGAAGTGTTCAAAATAAGAATGTAATTGCTCTGTACTAGGTGCCATACACAACCTCATATATTTTGAATATACTTTAAAAATTATTAATTTGGAATATTAAATTATTAATTTTGAGGGGTTTCTGGAGATCTTTTTAATTCATTATTAAAGAGGAAGAAAAAAATATTTTACTAAAATGCCAGTTATTTACAAAACTCTTGGTATCCTTCTTTCCTTTTCCTATATGGCAAAATTCCTGCAAACGTTTCATCAGTGAAACAACAGAGAATAAAATCTTGCTGTGTCACTGAAGTGCTGTTAAGTTCCTATGAAATCTGGTCCTTATTTAAGCAATTTCTACAATCTTAAAAATTCACCACTTGCATGCATAATACATAAGATTTCAGGTTTTAGCTGTTTGAGCAACATTAAGTGAATGAAAACTGTCCTGCTCGAGACAGAAACTGAGTGGGGCCCCTCAGCTCTGTATTTGTTTGTTTTCTCAGACAGAACATTAACACACTCTTTCTGTTTCAGTCCAGAAAAGGAAATATTAGACACCCAGGTATAGTCTGATAGATGTCCCTAGTGAAGGGGAACATGAAAAAAAAAAACAGAGCAAAGCACTTCTCAGTTCTTCATTTCAATCCAAAACTGGTTTCATTTTAAAGAAATCAGGTCAACAGTACCAAAACCAAACTGGTGGAAAGCATACAAGTCAAATAAGGCAAAACTTTAACTGCTCATTTAAACACAGACAATTAAATAAAACAGACCTGTCATGTACATTATATCATTCTGTAATGGTTTGGTCAGAAGGAGCCTTTAAAAAAATGTAGTCCGACCCCCCTGCATGGGCAGGGACACCTTCCATGATATCCTGTTGCTCAAAGCCCTGTAAAGCTCAAACACCTCCAATGACGGAGCATCATCTTACCAGATCAAAGCTTTATTTCAGAAGGAAACTGAGAATCCAACACTCTAATTCAGAGACCATGTAGATATGAAAAAATTGAACATCTTCTAGCATGTTAAAAAAAAGGCAGGAAGTTTTAAGTGTAAAGGCAGGCTGGAATAAGAAAGAATGGGTGTCATCCTGCACTTGGCATCAGATTTGTTTCCTCCAAAAGATTGTTCCTGGTTTTTTTAATAGAATATGGTTTATGTTAAAATATTTAGCAGTGCTGTAATAATCATCTATGTCCAACCTGATCTACAGAGGAAGCCTGCTGCTTCTCTCCAGACTACATGCAAAAATATAAAAAAACACACCCTGAATTGAGAACATTATGGGGGAGCAGTGAGGAAGACTGACTAGCTATTTTTAAATTAAATTAAAGCTGCATTTAAGTTGTCTTGATGGAAGAGTTAATTCCTACTGCTCTCTGGGCTGGAAATCAGATGCCACGCAGGATCTGGAACTGATGGAAATGAGTTTGATATCTATTTTTATCATCATCACTGACTTAACAATGAGCACCAAATTTTGGAGACATTCCTGTGAAAATGCCATGATTCAGAAAATAGCTTAACACACCAAGACAAACACTACTTAGGTCTAATCACAAGTTATACCACACGACTCCCACGCTCACTTAGGCCTAAAGCAAGAGTTGTTGAACTCCTTTAAGGTTCCCCCTCCCACACACCATTAGATCTCCCCCATCCCTCCCCCTCACCCTTGAATACAGACTCACAACCTTACTTCACCACGACCTACTAAACCTGCTGCTTTCTATTGTGCCCTCCTTGGGGAGCAGGCAGCAGCCCCACATCCAGCTGCTGGCTGCTCAATGCCATTGGAGGAACCTGGGTGACAGGACAGAATTAACCCTCTGTGAGCTTATGGGTGACAGCAATTTCAGGAAGTGCTCAGCACCTGGAGAGCAGGGCTGCCATCCTGAAGAACCATAGCAAACCTGAGGTAAGGACAGAAAAAAAATATCACGAAGGTCAACAGAAGTGAGTTAAGCCCCGTTCACCTGGGATGGCACAGCCCTGTCCACACAAGCAGGTTGGGTGCTCACTGGCTGGAAAGAAGCTTTCAGAAACAGACCCAGAGAACAGAAAGTTTAACTTAAACCAGCAGTACATCCTTGTGGCAGAGGCTGCCAGCTGGGTACCAAACTGGGTGTACCCAGCAGGGTGAGGAAAGTCATTACTCTTATTATTTGGCACTTGTAAGGCCACTGTACTCCACGCCTCCCAAGAAAACAGAGACATTGACAAATGAGTCCAACAGGGAACCACCACGACAGGGGACTGAAGCATGTGAGTGTGAGGAGAGGCTGAGACAACTGAGTCTTTTAACCTTGAGCAGAAATGGTTAAGAAGAGATCTAACTGCATCTTCTGCTGCCTGACAGACAGACCTTTCTCAGAGGTGCGCAAGAGGCAGGAGATACAGGTTGCAGCATGAGAAATTCTAGTTAGTCATGGGGGCAGAACACTGTACTTTTGGTTCCATACACCTTACCCATGGAGAATATTAACCTGCAGGAATGCACACATTGTATTTTAAAATAATTAAAATTGATAAACTGGGAAACATTAGGATCTAGAACTCTAAAAATCACTGTAAGCTTCTTAAAACAGGCTGGTTTGAGAAAACGTCCTCAAGAGCTCCCAAAACATTATCAGTATCTAAAACTGCATTTTTTACTAAATTCGCTGTGATAAAATACTTACAAAGAACTGTAACATTCATGCCATTCATCAATAGTATTTGGATGGAACTGAAATCAATTTCATCCTAAGTATTCTATCAGAGCTATGGACTAGAAATCAGAAAATATTCTAAAGAAAATTCCAAAACAGACTTTCAAAATTAAATTTATTCTGGCAACAATGTAATAATACCTCTACATGTCAATACTCCTCTTGGGCTTTTTTTGGAGCAAAGTAAAAATAAAATATGTTGCCAGTAAAAATCTAGTTGCCCTATTTTGGTTTTGAACAGACTTCATAGCATCACAGATGCAAAGCAAATGTACAGCATGTGTGAAAGAGACAAAAACAGAAAGGGGGACAGAAAGGTAGAATATGGAACAGGAGAGAGATGTTGCCCAAGTGGGGCATTACAGAACAAATGAACTTCAGCTTTGAAAGAGCTGAGAATAACAGAATGATGAACAATAACAGACAGAAAATTATGAAGGAATGTAGTGAAAGGATACAAATAAAGAGTTGTTCATACATTTTGGTTTTTTTAATCTGCAAGAGTTAATTAGTGCCATCATATGCTTTCCACTTTGACAACTTCCTCCCCATCTAAGCCCACAGCTTGCACTGTTTGTTCATTAACAAGGTCAATGGTAATGCTCATTTCTGCTCATATTTCAGGAGAGCATCCAAAACTGGAAAACAAAAAGGTGAATAAAGCTTGCTTTTAATAAATTTCATGGAGACAAAATCAGGATTTTTACTGTCCCGAAAATATTTCTTGAAATCTCAACACGTGAACAATAAGCAGTCATTGAAATGTAATCGGTATACAAAATGAAGCAGGATGAAAAGAACGTACTTTCATATTTATCAGAGATAACTACATTGAAAATATATTGCAACTGCATCATAAACCCATGTAAAAGAATTATGCCCTTCCAAATGGAGTGGATGAAGTAAACCATCTCTTTTCCGATCTAGGAAATTGAGAGAAGGACTCACCTAAATGAAGGTGTGTGACTTTGGCTGTCTCTTGTTTGCCTAAGTTAGCATTGCAACTAAAGCCATGAAAGCCAGCAAAATAGTTATGAGCAGAGAGATGCAAAATATAACCTAAATTTACATGTTGGCCTGAAAACACCAGGCAGCTTTTACATCTGATTAATACATTATTGTTCAATAGCTAAGTAGAATCCCTCAATATAGAGCATTATGTAAACGTGTGATGATTCAGTTTCCATCAGTACTATCCCATGTTGCAATAGAACATGCAATGATAAAAGAAAATGAAGGAAAATGATGATGTGTCTCAAGAACCTTAGTCAGAAATAACTTCTTTCAAACATCCCACCAGTTGCGGAGAAGGCAAAGATGGCTGACTCTTCGCTGAATCACTGCCTTCAAAGGAGGGCAGAGGAGATTTTGATTCATTTGTGAATTTTAATTAATTATGTAAATGGCTATTGACCTAATTTTTGAATACGTTACACCTGGATAAAGGTATACATCAACAGCTACAGACTTACAGGTCTACAGGTCTACAATTACCATCCTGAACTAGCTAGTTTGCATTTTTTTTTCTTTTTGGTGAGATATTATATAAATTCAAAAAATGTACTATATTATTTTTGCACTAATATGTGCATCCAAAAATGTAGATTGCCCATGAGAGAATACAGGTCATTTCTAACATACACTACTTGTAAAAGCCAGGAGACACTTTAGAATCAGTAGTGCTACAGTGCTATAGAATCAAAGTAATAAAAAAAATCATGCTATCTTGGCCCCTGCATAAGGGGGAACACTACTTTTTTTCTTTACTACATATATATATAAGCTGCAATATTTCTTTCATATTTCTCTCTTCTTATGGGTCTCTCCTGCCTCTTTTCAACACCCACTATTCACCCTTTCATACTTACACCTTCAGGAAAACACTTCTGCAAAAGCAGAACTGCTTTTTCTTTAGTAACAGCTATCTTAACTCCCTCAGTACTCTAGAATATATGTAATTTTTGTCTTCAATAAATGCATATTTAATTCCTCCCACCCCTCACTTGTAGTATCATCAATAACTTCCTGCAACTGGCTGCAGATTTACCTGTTTTTATCATCTTTAGATTCAACAGATGTTGCATAGGTTATAAATCACACAGATTTTATGTACCTCAGATACTTTGTAGGAGAACAAAGTGAACCTTGTGTTATACAGAGTGTTTCTGTAGACAACTTGAACATAACAGCAAAATTGTAAAACCTCTTGAAATGTATCTTATGTCCTACAGCAAAATCTTTTTAGAAATTTGGAGATCAGCCTATGGCAGAAATCTGCCCAGTCTGCCAGAATTCTTGCCAATTCTTCTGGCAATAATAAAACTTAGCCACGGTACTAAAAAAAATAGGCAAGAAAATAATGTTGTTTCAAAGCCAAACTGAACCTAACAGTGTTCATATCCCAACACTTGCATTTGAAGTTAGGCTGCACAGATGCCTGCCTTTTGACCTTTCAACAGGAATGACAGACTGACAGCAGTTGCCTATTAATACCTTCTATTTTGTACAATTTGTATAGTGAAACTAAAAAAAAGTTTTAAAACCTTCCTTGTCCCCTCTACAACATTCACTGCAATTTGATAAAAAAGTTATCTAGACAGAAATTGATAAACTCTTACTCTCACCCTTAGCACTCAGTGTAATGTTTAGCTGTACCTGCTCTGAGAAGAACACCAGGAATCTGAAGGAAATGTCCCATTCCTCCCACACCAGCTGCTCCACAGTGTTCCCCACAGCCTCCAGCCCCTACACAGCACGCGCTCCGATCATCGCCCAGCTGCCAGCACCAGGGGAAGGAACTGGAGCAGCCCACCCGCACAGCTGCTCTTCAAACACGGAACAAAAGGGAACAATCACCTACAGCACTGCCAGGACTGCGCTACACAGCTGGGGCACAAACCTTCTCTGCTACCCGTCAAAGTTCTTTGGCAGCCTAGAAGAATAGTTTGATCCATCACTATCAGTCTTTCATGTACACTGACCATGATTTTCTACAAAAAACACATAGTGTTAAAATTAGGGAGCACATGCATGTATGAAAGTTTAAAATTACCACAGATTAAGATTTCACAAAAATGTACTTGTCTTCTCAAAATGATTAAATATCAGTGAAAACAGAGAGAGAAGCCATTGTTTTTATTCTATTATTTCGAAATGGATAAAAACGAAAAGCTAAGTCTTCTCGAATACAGTACTGATGACACATTTGAGTTCTACTATCATTAATGTCACAGAGACATAAAATTAAAAATCAGTATCTATTGTAGCCAAGTTCAAAGTAATGAGCTAAATGCTAAAAATATAAATCCTTTTTTTTTAAAGTTTGCATATCCAAGGAAGCAAACAATAAGTTCAGGCAAGTCTTTCAGTCATTAAAGGCACAAATTGTTAACAGATGGGGGAAAACATTTAATTTAGCAAGTAACTATTATTAAATAAATAATGCGGATATTTTCTTTGTAAAATTTCATAATAATCTATGAGCCAATTCTTATTACCTGCATCTGTCAGCCAACTGTATCTAATAATTAATACAAAAGAGCTGAATGGACGAAAAAATGTGCTGTTTGAAGAATAAAATATGTTTAGCAATTTAATACTTAAAAATAAAACTGAGAAAAGAGAGATGCATTGTGTACTCTTATGATTCTATCATAATTTTTATTATAGTTCTAATTCTAAATAATATTTAGCCTGATAACAAATTCTTCTTAATCCTTACAAAGCATATTTTGTGACATTTACTGCTGTTAGTTATGAATAATTTCAAGATCAGGAAAGAAACAGAATCTTCTCTAAAGCATTAATACTGTTTAAATTAAACACCTTTTCTTTCAGGAGAAAAAAAAAACAACACAGGAAAATACCAGTTTTTCCATAGCATATACTGAACATTCTAATAGTAACCCAGTCCTGAAGATATTATTACGCTGCATCACAATTAAGATTCACATTTTTCCAATATCCAGAAAGTGTGTTTTGCCAAGCAAAAAAAAAAAGCAAAAAAGCTCAAAACCCGAAAATAACTTCAGAAGAAAATTAAATGAAGATTATCAAGGGTCTTCAAAATTAATGATATTGATATACTCAAAACTATTCATTATCAAAACTCTGAAAATCAAGAGGCAGCAGCAGTGAAGAGTCTTGACTGGAAACACGACAACACGTGCAATTCTAATATGTCAAACTTATTACTGTCAAATCTGTATCTCTGTGCTACCTCAGCCAGCAGTATATAATCTCTACTGACAGATCCTCAGAGAGAAGCTGCTAGATGAGCTGTGCTCGTGGCTCTTAGCTTCCATGACTTATTTCACCCTCAGCTCCTCAGCCAATCTCCAAGCTCCTTCCAGCACGGGGGGGCAGAGCACAAAGCATGGACAACTTGGAAAGCAGACGCTCCACAGAGCAACAGCTCAGGTTCAGCAATATTGTGAGCAACAAGTATTGTGAGTACTATCATGTTCAATAATCCTCACTTTCTGTTTCTTTTCCATTAATTATAAAATACTCAGGGAACTCATGGAAACATTTCACAATCACTGCTCCCCATGGTAACTGAAGCACTCACTGCATGGGGCAGCAACTTTGGGCTGTGAACCTGCCACCTGACAGTTTCATTCAGCGCTTTTTTGGGCTTGTAATGGAAGAGGGTGACTGTTCATTGTGTTCCTTTGCTCCTCCTGCAGCATTCATGATTCCATGTACCTCCATCATAATTGCCCCTCAGCCATTTAAAGCTCATTTATAGGGGGTGGCCACTGACAGCTGACTGACACCTCCACCCTCACAGTGTCACAGGAGCATTTGCCATGTATTCCTTCACTGGATAATCTTGGGGTTAGTAAGTAATGGATTTACCTAACACTATATAATTATGTCTCTGGCACAAGAATCCCAACAGAGAGTTACTGACAAACAGCAGGCACATTCCCTAACCACAGCAGAGCCAGTGCTGAGCCTAAGCCTGACCCCTCTGGGTACTTAATGACTCCAAATACCATGCAACAAAAAGTCTTAAGTTCTACCAACTGAGAAAAAGAAGTCCATGACCACTCTATCAAGCAAAACTTTTGATTCACTTAATTGATTTTATGACCACCTTTGCCATTTTATTTGCAAATTAAGTATATGAAAAAAGACTTTTTGTTAGAAAAAAATACACAAGGAAAGTATTGCAAGATGAACACCTATAGAAAATTATGAAGTCTAGGGTACTTTAGGTACAGCTGCAACTTACTTTCTGTGTGTTGGACCCTCTAAAAAAAAGAAAAAAAAAAGAGTTAAAATAAAAAAAAAATCAGAAACAGACAGTCAGGGAAAAGTTAGAAGTCCTAAATTCATAAGTACGTCACACAGAGACACATGTAAGCTGCCTTGTTTTTGTGGCTGGAAGTAGCCAGAAAGTACAGTGCAGTAAGAGCTGCTCCAAGATAGAGGCTCCCCAAAACCAACTTTCACTAAAGCAGCCAGAGGCACCAGTAAACAGTCTCAGTATGAAATTCAGCTTGACTGCAGTGCCCTTTAGAAGAGGAGGCAGTTTGGTTTTGGATGCTTGTGTAATTATTGGATTGCTGAAATGGTGAGAAGGTGGCAAAAAGGAAGTATCAGAAGGGCTGTAAGGTGTAACTACTCCAAAAATATCAGCAAGACACAACAGCACACTGGGGTCAACAATACTCAATCATTCTCAGTACAAAAAGCTTTTTTCAAGATTTGAGAGCCTGAAATACTGAAAAATTCCAGCTACTGGGTATCTTAAATGAACATGGTTGTCTTGGTACTTCCATAACAGAAGACCTGCAGCATGGCAGAATGGACAGAGCTTGGTGACAGCCACTGCAAATTGCTGCTTGCAGCAGGACTCCTCCCACCACATGAACCCTATGACATCACTACTTTTTAGTTCTTTCTGTTTTCTGATTCAGTTAAAGTCATTGCAAGTAACTAAAAAGGCAGGATTAGCTGACTGCATTTCAGGAGACATTACACAGATCATATTTGTAAATAAAATGGCTTTTAGGACTGGTTGAAGTAGAGGATCCTGGCAGAGGCTCACGTTGGCAGTGACCTTTGAGAGGCAGTCACCATCAGATCAGCAACCCTGGGTCCTCCTGTGATGGCCAGCACAGCCACCAGCAGGCTGCTGGCACAGCTCCCATGGATCTCAGCTCCTTCACTCTCCAAAAGCAAGCACTGAAAAGGGAATAAAGCTTTGGGACTACAAGAGTACAAGCACTCCAGATTTAACAGAATTGCCATCTGATTTACACAAATGATCTAACAATGAAAAGTGTAGTCTCTGCAAGGCACTGACTTCAAAAATCCACATATTTATGCTATCATAAATGAGAATTCAAAATGAAATGCATTTTATAAGACATTTCAGTAACTGCTTGGAAGCAGCTATTGCTTCCTCTTTAAAGAAAAAAATATATTTTGATTATGTCATATTATGTTATGAAATAATTTCAGAGGAAAAAGCAAGTAAGGCCTATTTGTCACAAATTGGATGAAAACTGGACTCCAAAAGGTAAAACCTTCCCAGAAAGCAACAACTCCAAGTTTCATCTTCTAACTCTCCTGAAGACTCATTTTCAACCACAAAGTTAATTATGTTTGATCTGAATTCAGTGAGCAGTGTTAGGGATCAAGGCAAATTGCTAGAGTAAGGGGAAATCAGACAGGTCTTCAAAGTCATTCTAGGTAAGACAGAGCACTCCTTAGGAGCATAAGGCTTCAATAATAAAATTTTGTATTTGATAACAGGAAATAGGAAAATAATTTCATTGGCTCATTTAGAGAATACCAGTTTTCCATCATGTCATATACAAGTAGTGGCTTGTAAGAAGAAAGAAAAATAGAAGAGGGGTTGACGGGTGAGTATTTAAAAATAATCGTTTAAAGTTCATACGCCACAAGAAATGACGGCAAAATTCTGCATGAAGTCTGTTGCAAGGGTAAAAATAAGTAGAACACAATCCTCATTTTAGAAATGGAATGAGGCAAAAAAAAAAGAAATTGAGTATCAAAGGCCCTGCAGCAACTAAGAGGAGGGATGTCTGTGTGGGCTGACAGAGGGAATCATTTAAAGTTAATAAAATACACAAGCCACCAAAAGTACATTTCTGAGAAAAGAAAAAACAGGAAAAGAAAACATCTCCTTGGTTCTTGATAAAGCAGAACATTTCAGAATATTTCTACATGCTTCATGTCTTTGAGGAGTCAAAGTATTGTTTGCTCATATGCTCTTCATTCTACCTTCATTCTCCAAGTAACCACGCATGCTGCTGTGAGTCTCAGTCTCCCTCACCCTTCACCCCAGGTAAAACTGGAAAATATGATGCACAGTCAGGAAAGAGGAAGAACATGGGGAGGGGGAGAGAGGGATCTAACCCCTCCTTCCTTCCCTGGAAAACAACAAAGGGAAGTATCCTCAACAATAGAGTTAAGAGCTAAAATCTGAGTCAGTCCTCAAGAAACCAAGGCACAGTTCTGTTTCCAAGTAACATTGGCATGTACGTTTTACTGTGTTTCTCTGAACTTATTCCTGAACTTCTACGGAACTCTTGCTCTGCACTTCCCAGGTTTTCAGAGCCCTGAAAACTAAACAGGATCTAAAGTTAGGTTCTCAAACTTTATCGTGATAATAACATCTAAAAATGGATATACATAAAAGTAGGATGAGATTTTTCAATCCTACATTGCACAAGCCAGCAATACAGTCATGGAGGCACAGTACTGACTTTCCCTTTCCAGAGAACATGCAGCAGCTGAGACAGATCTTCAAAGGTATTTTTTGAAATAACAGGGGCATGGTGTGAAGAGTCTGGGCCTGGTAACAAAGGATGCTATAGTATCCCCCTTTCAAGTGACATGTTTTATGGAGAAAGGTTAAGGAGCTGTTTTTCAGCTACACTTCTCTTACTGCCTCTTCCTGAAAGTGATTGCTGCTGGCTCCCCTCCAGCGAGGGCTTGAGAGGAATCAAACGATTCAGTGGTGAGAACTGCACAGAGAGCCTGCAGGCAGAGGTAAGACAGAGAGCATCTTAATGAGGAAAAAACTGCAGATCAGAGATTTCTCTCACGTAAGGTAAAACATACTGGAGACACTGAAGGGACTTGAGAATTACTGGACACTGGATGATTAAATTACAAGATTCTCCTATCCCCCTTTCACACAATGAGGACAGGGAAAAAAAGAACCCCAAATCTGCATACACCTTTCACCAGCATTCCATCAAATTGCAGATCCAAAAAACTTGCAAACATTTTTTGTTAGAAGGATTCTGCTTTGCAAATGTGTTTAGAAATTTATAACTACCTGACTCATCTCCACCACAGAAGAGCTATTTAATGGTGTATTGCTTGTCACCTGTTATCAACAGTGTCCTTTGAACCCAGTTTGAGACTACAGAGCACAACATAAATCTGCCACAGCTTTTTGGCACTTCCTGCCAAGTACTTGCTCATACTCTGCAATATTTTGCAGACTATTAACCTTACATAAATTTTAAAAGTCTGGGTCTTCCCAAAGAACGTGTAGAGGGCAGACTCATAAAAGTTCATCAGAGCAGTGACCAGGACCAAAACAGACAAGGAAGAACCATTAAACCTCTACCTGAATTTGGGTACAGCAATTCTGTGCATTTCCTGTACAAGAAAATGTACTGGAAAAAAGTCCATAAAAAACAAAAGGTGCTGCAACACCTTAATAACTCTACACAAACTCTTCTGGCAGGAGAGACATAATCCTGAAGTCTCTGTGCTTCATCATCATAGCTGAGCATTTACAAAAAAGGGAAAGCACAGCTCTTTGTCAATTCAGAAATAAATTTACCAGATAATCCTAAATATTTCAGTATGAAACAGCACATCAACCTTAACAAACATTTTCTTTATCTACAGTACAACGTTCCTAGAAGATACAAAAGTAGTCATTGTAAGATCTATACTAAGTCAAATATTAATGTAAATATTTCTAAAAACTCTTAGTTTCTAGTTCAAATTTAATTATTTTATAGACTTACTTAATATGTTATTGCTTAATGTGCTTAAAATGTTTTGACTAGTTCAGTCAATGTTGAACAAAGAAAAGAGAGTACAAATGACTTAAGAAAACTGTTCTTCATCTGGAAACGGTTTTCTAACACAGAGTGATAGGTTTTCTGCCCATCTGTTAAACCAGCCCCATCAAAATGTTTTGAGGACAAAAAAGGGGGATAGAAAAAAAATACTCACAGCATTCATCATGACTCACCCAGTATTTTTCACTAGCTCTGCTTACTAAAGTGTAACAACGTTGATTCTATATTCTATTCTTAATACCTATTAAGTCCAGCTCTAAATAAAGAACTTTTCTTAGTGCACCATCCTGGGATGAAGTGAAAGGTCTACTGCATTTTTATGCCAAAAAAAGCCCAAGTGTAGAAAAGGGCTTCTGCTGGTGCAATTCAATCCAGAGCTAACTTAGCCTGACTTGGCAAAAATGCATTTACAGCATTCCGTGTATGCTGAAAGGAGTATCTGGAAGAGACATGACAGCAAAACTTGTGTAGTGCAGCCCAGGCTGAAGGCACCCAGGCACCTGAGCACTGCAAGGGCACAAGGCCAGGGCACTGCAGTGTGGGGCTCTGCAGGAGGCACTCACCCGGGTTTGCAGCCCCGAGCACAAGCGGCAGGCACAGAGCGAGCTGAGAATTCAGGATGATGCTGTCACAGCTCGGCACGGGCTGCTGTCAGCAAAGGCTACGATAAGCGAGCTGATCTGCAGCACTGCTCACACTGCGATCAAACTGCTCTGCTGCGAATTGGTACTTCCCCAGTTCTCAGAGTAAACAAGCAAACAAACAGAAGAAAATCACCAAAACAGCCAAATAAACTACTGAACAATACCTGTACACTCAGAGATACTTAGGGCGTGCAACTTTCTCAAGAAGGTCAAATCATTTAACATGGGACACTTGGCTACAGACAGTTGCCTGGTTCTGTGGATGAGCTGTTCTTCTCTTAATGGCAGTAACAGTACAGATATCCAGTAAATGAACTCAGTATGTTAAAAACAATGTCACAGTAACTGAAAATAATTCATAGCCAATTCAAATTACTCCATTAAATGATTGCATAGGTCTCATAAAATGAAAGTACACTAAATAAGCAGAAAAGATCAATATGACCAAGAAACAACTGCATATTGATCGAGGAACAAAACTGCAGATAATTGTCTGATGCTTCACCCCAATTCACTGCTTCTGCTCACACAGGAGGGCTCTTCTCTATGAATCCCTTACATCCTGTCCCAGCAACTATACCAACTGCCACTCACTTGTGTTCTTCTCCCATCCTGTAAGTTTTAAAAATAGCATTAATACTTATATTAGATGTACTGTATTTCTACTGGTTTATGACATTAAGCCCTAATTTTAAATTCAAAAAGTAACAATAGGTGCTTGGCGGATGGATGAAGGATGGAATTTTAAGTCAGCTTCTGACAGAAAGGGGGTATTTTGTGCTCCTAAAACAGCTCATGAAGTATAAAAGAGTTTTAAAAATACAGAATAAGGAAATCACAATAAAAATTAGAGGTGTTCGGGGAAAAACCGTTATCAAAATTTCTTCAAGATATTATTTTCACAGAAGAGTTCCAGCTCAAATATGAAAACGGTTTGAAGGCTTAAGGACTCTGCACGGATGTGTATAAAATCTACAAAGAAAGTAAACAAGGATGAAACCATTCTTTTACATGGGAAAGCTGCTCTGCCATTGACTCATATCACTCCAGTTGCTCAGGGTTTGTCTTTTGCATTTTACCTCTTACTTGGTTTTTTAAATTAAAATGTATTAAAAGGTCTACAGAATTCGGTAGTGTTAACACATTTATGCTTTATCAGACTTGTAACCTTATTTAAAAAATCATCTGAGTTTATCACCTTTTATTAAATTCTTTCCATTAGTAGTTACAGAAAATCAGTTATAAAGGATGATAAAAAGAATGTGCAAACCTTGCTAGCAAGATGGCTGTGGTCAATTCTTGTCGCAGAGTCCATGCAAAATTAATTACTTTAATTTTCTCATTCACATTTAGAAAAATGTATTTAAAACCATAACAGATATCATGGTACTCTCAACCCACAGCATGCAGATCACACCAATAGCTATGTGCAATATCAAAGGAATGCTATTACAATAGAGATAGAGTAAAAATTAATTGGCAAAACTTGTTTCCAGACGTACTGGTTAGACTTCTGATTGTCTGATTATGTGCCATATTCAAAATTATTCTGCCATAAGCAAATGTTCAACTGGTCCAGACTATGAGTCATTTCATTTACTCATTCTGAGCTCTTCTAGAATGTCCCTTTCTCCTACACCTCTTGCTGAGTCTTCAGGGATCTCCATGGAAAGATAATAATTGAGACACTTACTTGTATGTAATTTGACCATCCTACAGATTTTAAGAAAGGGAAGATACTGATCTGGTACCAGACCCCAAGTCTCTTGAGCTTCAGTTCCACATCAGTTTATGCTATCAGTTTTTATTCCAGCTGCCATTGCTCCCTCCCTTCCACATCTCCCAGCCATGTCATCTCCTCTCCTCTCGTGTGCACCCACATAGGCATTCTGCTGAAAATGACCCCAGTAGCTTTCAGCCACTGCTCAGCATCAGCTCCTCACTCCTCTTCAAACACCTATGCAAGGAACAAGCACTTGTGTTTGGCAGACATGCAAGGAGAAAAGGATCACAGGAGAACAATTTATATCAGTTAACCAGAGATGGAAGTTAGCCCTTAATCCACTCTGTGTAGGAAGCTTCACATTAAAGCAATAAAAAAACAGAACTGTGTAAATTCTATATCTGAATCTGTAAAGTTTTGGTTTGTACAGACAGCAAGTTTTCACTGTCTTATTCAGCAACTAGTATCTATTCTGATTTCCATTTACTCAGTAACTCATTAGCACTAATTAGCACATGCCTTCAACATATAAAGTAGTTAATGCACAAATTAGTTGTGGCAAAAGCACTCAAAAATTTCAAAGCAGAAATAGAAATTCTTTAGAGAACAGAGTTGAGCAGAGCAACAAACTTGGGGAAAAAAGTGTCAGATTATCTAGTATTGAAACAAGTACCTTCAATAAGTACAAACGGTTTCCAAATGGCAATTAGACAAGTTCAGATTATTCAGATAATAACTGGTGTCATCTTTTTTCAAATGTTCAATCACTGCCCTTCCAGAAAGAACTTAGGTGGATCCTATGTATATTCATAGTAATTCACTTACTTCATTCAGCTATTTGCTCATGTTTTAGAGGAAGAGGGATTGATTACTTGGCAAAGGAGAGGGACAACAAGTGTCTTACAAGCCAGTGAAGAGCAGTGGTCAGTAACTCCTGGAGCACTCCCAGTTGTGGAGCAGTGAGAGCCAAGCTCTCAGCAGCCTGTGCCCAGTCCTACACTACTCAGCACTGAGGATTCACTGCTCCCGTAGCTGTGCAAGATATTAAATGATCCAAGTGCACAGATCTCATCAGGATTAGGCCTTCTGTGATCCTAACTGCTCCTAAGAAACTATCCAGTATTGATTCAGTCCATTTTAGCATGCTGGCTGCAGAATAGAAACAAAACCCAGCACTATCCCCCTCCCTGGGGAGCTTTTTTTGGTACATGTATTGCTTTAGGTTCTTCAAGCAGATAAAAGCCCTTACTAATCAGTAAGGGTTACATTGGGTAAATGTAAACATTACAGGTAAGTATTCAGGTGAAATACTCTTCCTAAATTCTATAAAAATATATTATTCAACTAAAGACGATTCCCTTCTCCACTCCAATTACACATAACTAACACAGGTGACTTTTTTTTCTTTAACTATAAGGGTGGAAGAGGACAGGTCAAAAGACTTCTACAGAGAAAGGTCAGGAACAACACAACTGGCCATGAAGGTGAGTGCAAAGGCAAGAGAGCACGACAAACATCACAACATGGCAGAAAGGATGACAAGAACATCAGGTAAATAGCAAGCACCACCACCAAGAAACTGAACATACAACTTCAAAAATTACGGTAGACGCCCATTATAGAATAATTTTAATGAACTTGCAAAGACAGTATTTCAGACTAATTTAACCAAGGAAAACTAAATGAAATCTCCCTGAAATAAAATAGGCTATACAGATGGAAGTCTAGTACTGTGGGTTTTACCTTTGGGAGTTGCAGCCTGCACAAGATTCTATTCTTTCATTACAAATCTGTTGTGTGGGGGGCGGAGGAGGAGTAACTGTGTTACAGGGATAAAAAGAATAGCACAATTGTTGTAAGAACATCTAGTTTTCTCTATGTATTTCTATCCATCACAATCCATCCTGAACTTCACATCTATTTTTTCTCATTACCTTACCCTATACTATGTCAGTAAAGGATATTTTAATGCTGGGGGGAAGCACTCCATAGATAAAAGTCCCTGAACAGGACATCACAAATTCATTAGCGAAGATCATTAAACGCCGTTCATTTTAAGCGAGCAGAGAAAACAAAGAGAGCTGATCAGGCTCCATCAGGAGAGTGAGGAGGACTGGCAGGAATAGCAGCTGCGCTCAAGCTCAGATTGGATTCGTGCTGGCAGAACTGTGAAATAAAGCCTGCAACATACTGTGCTTTTATGAATCCTGCTTTCCCAATAAAAGGCATCCAAGAATTTAATGCTTATGTTTTGCCTTTCATAGGCTGTTTTACTTAGGATGGTTTCTATACAACTAAATTTATAAAAGTCCAAGATGCAATTATTTAGACATGCTGCTCCTACTAACGGTGCCCTCTAACACATAGACTAACACAGCCTCATTCATCTGAGTATCTCCAAGTGCTTCATAAATGCCAATTGAACAGATGCCATGAATCTGAAAAACATTACTGCTGGAAAATTTTCTGCTATCTGACTTGGTTAGAATAGTATGTTTTATTATACAGTAGAAAAGGTCAGTGCAAGGAGAAGAGTCTAGTTTAAGCTATACATCTAATAGCATTTTCCCTGTATCAGTTTTAATAATACATTTTTCACAGTCAATTATGCAACAGTTGAGTTCCTCCCTTACCAAGAAAACCACTAAAAACTAAATAAAAAGACTGAAGAGTTTCTTAAAAAAATTATGTGACACATATACAAAAACCTAAATTTCAGACAAATACAAAGGTATATGAAAGACACATGAGTAAAAAAAAATCCTTCTTATTTTCAAAAAGATGTAAAATATACATTTAGGATTACATTTATTAGAAATTTATGCATATTCTATACCCTGGTCAAATGAAAAAACTTAAGTCATTTTATTTCATTGAATCTCTAATTTCTGGGCATAGAATAGAAAAAAGGAGGAAAAACCTAAAGAAAGAAAGGATGGAGAAATGTGTAGGAAGATCTCAAAGTACATAAATATAGTGTTGTTCTTTGTGTTCCCATGCAGAAAGTATGAAAGTAGGTCACCTATTATACATTACAACAGAGTGATATAAACCAGCTTCTTCTGACTACCTTGGTAGGGGGAATGTTTTTGAGTATAACATTACATAATACACTGGTGCAACTACCTCAACCTGCTTTAAGTAAGTAACACTTCAGAATTTGTGAAACTGATGAATCAAAACTTTCACAGCTCAGACTTTCAAACCTGAAACTGGGGCTAGGAACAGAAGCACAAGTCCATAAACTTCAAGATTACAATGACTTCCTATTCGCTGAGCAGGAATTCAGAGAACTTCTCTGAGAATGGGATCACTGCACTCGTGCCTTCTCAAGTGGGATCACTTATGCAGGGAAACCAAGGAACATAACTATTTTCCTTCTACAGGTATGTATGCCAGTCCTTCTCTTCATTTACACTCTTTCTGAACCAACCTCATAACCCTGATTTCTGTGCTACTATAGAACAGTAAACTATTATTTTATAAATCAAGCTTCAGATCAAAAGGAAGAAGGAAGTGTCATTCACTGCAATTCAGAGGCAGGTGAAAGGGCTGCAGTGTAATGTTCCAAGACAGAATTGCCTTTTCTTTGTGCTTTTCTTAGGTTCTGTCTAAGCAAGATGCCAATCTATTTAATCCATCCACGAATGAAGGTAAAAAGGATTTGTCCAAGATGATACATAGTTATAAAGTAGAAACTGTAAAACATCTTTGCCTGTTGAACTCCCTTCAAGGCTAAAAATAAACTCCAGACTTAAAAATGCTCTAATTGATTCAAAATCCAGCCTGGTTTGTTCAGTCTGAGATCCAGATCACTCCACTAAGAACTCAAGGCATAGATATTCTAACTGCAAGTGTGGCATAACAGTATGATAGAAACTTCACATAAACATACCAAAAACCCTACCATCCATAAATCTGTTTTATTCACATGTTCAGCAATCACCAGTAAGAAAATACTTACTTCTAATATTTAGTATTTTACTAGAAAGCCAGCATGGTGCTTTACATTCCACCAGAGACAGATGTGTGTGCCTTGGTAATACAGATAAGAGCAGTGTTTATTATATTCACAACAGCAAAATTGTAATTTTGTCTCTTCTATTACCACGATCAACTACAAAAACAGGTTTTTTATAATAAGCATCAGCTTAATGCAGACATCAGTGAAGTCATTCTAGTAGTTATGGGAACTAGTGCATTAATTAATATTTCCTAATGTATCAAAGATCATATCTAGATTACTAACAGAAAGGAGAGCGTAACTCCATCACCATTTCTTCAATTGTGCTTACTTTAATGTAAGTTCAAGCAAGGAAATCCTGAAAAAAGCCTGAGAAGATGCAATTTTTCAGATAATTTAAAAACCATGTACAACTGCAATGGTTGTGCAACCAACACACAATGGTGTGCACTAAGAGGTTTCCTTCTTCAAGTATGAGTAAAGTATCACTCTGTATGCACTGATGAAGGGCTACAGTCTATGTTTCAAACAAGTTCATATTTAATGAAAGAAATTTTATGTGTTACATGCACTGTTAATTTTTTCAATCAATTGTAATTGTAAAAGATCCTTTGAGCAGTGGCAGTTTTTTTCTTGCTGCCATTTTCTGCACAAAGGTGATGGGGCACCATGGGGACTTGTATATTTTATTATTATTAAGGGGGAATTACTTCAAATTAGCTTTAGCATATTCTGTTTAAAATCTTATCTTGAAATTGCAGTATTTTGAGTCTATCCAGATTATGTTTTTCACAGTAATTTTTCCTCTGGTCTTTAAAGCTATCAATATTTACACAGCCAATGATTCTCAGCTTTAAACAGTTAAGGAAAGGAAAATACTATATTCAGATGCAATTGCTACAGTCCTTTCTCATATTTAAAAACGCATTTGATGCATGAAGCTTGGAAGCAAAATCAGTTTCCCTACTGCTTTTCAATCATGATGCAAGGTTGCAGTTTGTAAAATTGCTTATAAATTATAAAGACTGTATTTTTAAATAACTCTTAGAAGGTAGCAATTGTTCCCATCTTAAGATCTCACAGCATTTTTGGCTACCATTTTAAGCATTTTTATAAAGGGAAGAAGTTGAATACAAAGTAACTTGTCTGAGAAAAAAATTTCCACTTAAACCCAGCAACCAGAGAAGTCCTGCAAACAGTGTTATAACAGAAATATCATTCTTTGTCTCCTACCTAACACCACCTCAGGATTTTGTCCAATGTTGCATCCATTCCCAGCTGATTAATTATTTTTGCCCCAGTTTGTTTTTCCCTTTGACTTATTTCTACCCATGACTAGAAATGGAGAGTTAGGCAATCTACCAACGCGGGAGAAGTGAAGAAAAGAGCTTTCTTATACCTTCAACTCTAAATCCATAATTTCTTTAAACTTTAGGAACTGGTTTGGTTACACAAAGGAAAATCGCAAATCATGAAGAATTTATTCACTGAAAAGGTGATCAGGCATTGCAATAGGCTGCCCAAGCAGGTGGTAAAATCACAAACCCTGGAAGTGCTCAAGAAACTATTGGAAATGACACTTAGAGCTATGGTTTAGTTGACATGGTGGTATTTGGTCAAAGATTGAACTCGATGATCTTGGAGGTCTTTCCCAACTTTAATGATTCTATGATTCTATTAAAAATATAAAAAGACAGGTATGCTATTACTTCATTTGCACAAAAATCTAAATTTTATCAGAGATTGAGATTTTAAGTAGATCTGTGTCCACCTTTTCTCCTTTCCAATGCCCTCAAAGATAATAATACTACTTCTGATAATTCTAAGCAGAAAAAACATTGAAAGAAAAACTTTTGTTAAATGGGAAAGAGGGTGAAAATTATCTCCACTGTCAAAATTAATAAAACAAGGGTCAAAATGTCCATTCAAACTAAAAATGTCCATTCAAACTACAGCTTGAACTGATTTTTCCATTGCCGTTGCAGCATGCTCATCCTTGGTAAAAAGGTTATTTTAAAAAGCCTCTGGGCTAAGGAGATTAAATTTAAATTCACCATTCTTTCTTGGTACCTGTTCAAAACAAGATTCCTCTTTGAAGAATGCACCATGCATTGGAGAATCTCCATTTGAAGAATTCAAAAATGACATTGTTTCTGTTGCCAGAAAGAGTGTAATACATAGCAGTTGGGTGAATCAAGTCATTTTTATAACCATTTTATAATTTTTGTACATGTACACACATCCATACAAAATATAACTATGGTACATTTATCACAGGAGTTACAGAATACTCTGCACAGTGTTCAGCTGCACATGTCAGGCTCACATGGAGCACTGCTTGTCATGGCAGTGGTGACACTGGTTTTAATCACGTGTGGTTTTAATCACGTCGAGCAATCAGAGATTTCCTCAAGAGCACCAAGAGCTGTCTTGTGCCAGCTGAGTCAGCACCCCAAAATCCCAGGTTTGGTGGAGGAGCTGGAACAGTGCTGAGAATGCCTTGGGTGGTGGACACAGCAGGCATTTTGCGTAGCCCTGTATGCATCAGCTAAACAAAGCAGCAAAGAGCTGGGTTTTAATAGTAATTAAAACTATTTGGATATTATTTCCTTCTCCCAGAGGCAGCATAACAGAATTTTCTCATTTGACGTTCAAATATAATTCAAATATCAAAACAAATAAATAAATTACTAACTCAGTGGCAATTCAAAAGCCAAAACACAGCCAAAGGAGTAAATTTTTCTGTTCAGAGGGTAAAACAATAGCTATCTGGCTGCCTTCTTGAGCCTGTCAAAGAAGAGGCTGATCTAATCTGTGACCTGCTCACACTGTTCACTGCTTTGATATCTAACAAGCACTTACTAGACAATAGTATCAATGGAAACTGGAAGCTATACATTAACCTGTGAATGTGTACTATTTGTCAAAAGAGAATCCAGCTTCTTGCATTATTTTGCAGGTGCTAAAATTACTTAAAAATAATAAAAGCTCAAGCTATAAAACTCAGCAACATTCACATGTATTTCTAACTGCTACTATTATTCCACTGTGTCAGTAACCAATAATGCTATCCTAGAGTAGAATATTGCTGCCAATTTTACAAGCAAAAAAATAAAAATAGGTTTTCCCAGAATTAAAACTGCATTTCTTTCCATTTATTTATTCATTCATTCAACAGATGCATTAGCCAAGACTCCGCACAAAACCAGAATATTCAATTGTATCAGCTGGATGTATTTCTAAAAAGAATCTAAAAAATTAAAAAGATTAGTGATTTGGTGAATTCATTTCTTCAGTGTCTACATCTAGCAACTCTCAGCAATCTTCAAACATACTTTGAAAATATAGATGCTTCCAGGCTAGCACAGAAAGAAAAACTTTGCATCATAATCACAGATTTAAACAAAGATTTAAAATTACAGATTAGCAATTTTATGTGGACTCTCTACAATCCACAGTTCCCTCTGCAGCTGCTGGTTCATGGAATTTTTGGGATCAATCCCATTTCCATTCTCATTTCCTTGTGTTGTGGATCAAATCTACTCAAGGCAATTTTGTGCCCAGCTGATCACAGGGTGCCATTCAGCCAACTGCCATACATGGCAGTCGTACCCAACAGAATTATACTGTGGTACCAAAGTGAAGAAATACTGATATTGCTGAAGAATTTTTTTCAAAACATCCAAAACTTAAAGCAGAGCTACAAGTCAAGCTCCTAGCAGCTTCATACAAAAGCGACCATGAAATTCAACACTCAACATCCTCTATTTATAGCAAAAGATCATTAAGAAAAGGAAGAAAGCCTATATAAATAAATCTGAAGAGCAGCTCAGTCACCCTCGTAACAATTCTCACCATTTCCCTGTCCTTGTGTGTGACTCCTTTAGTTCTCATCAAATATTCATGCAACTAACTCCATGCCTGGCTCATCCTCAACAGGCGTCTTTTCATCTTCCTCCTGCCACATCACGCACACCTAAGGTGGCACTGGCAAGAATGACAGAAGGGGAAATGCACCAATACAAGGCACCTAATATATTAGTAACAGTTTCTTTTCAGTATGGCAGAACCCAAAGTACCACACAAAAAACATAATGTCCAGTTTGTTCTACTCATAATATTGATTTGGTTAACTGTTGTTAAACTGCATGGTACTGCTTGTTACAGGTTTTATTTATGAAGCATCTTTACACTTCATTTAACCTCCTAGTTGATGTCAGAAGCAACAACTTCTCAATGTCAAATTACAGGTGAAATGCAATTTTGCATTTTTGCCCTGTGCTTAATAATCTATGCATACTGCAAGGCCTGTTTCTTCAGAGAGGGGGGTGTTTAATTTTGAAAAGACTGATGATGAAGTAGAGTTCTATACTGTTTCATCAATACATTTTTTAAAATCTCATTAATTATTTGCATCTTGTGAAGGTTTGTTTTGCTCCCCCCAATCCCTCTTCCAATGCAGTTGAGGGCTTAAAGCAATTTAGATAAAAGTAAAGTTAGCACAAGAAATAATTTATATTCTGACTTTGCCAACACATTACTTTATTTTAGAAAAAAAAAAAGAAATTCATATCTTGAGAGATAGATACATGAACTATTTTTTCCACTCAAACCCCAATTCTCTCCCTATTACTCCAAAGCATTTCCTTGGTTTAACTTTGTCAAGTCTAGTTAGTCATTAAAAATCTGTGCTTAAAGATCTGCAAAGAGAATAAATGAGGAAAATTTCTACAGTCCATGCATTCTTCAAAAAGAAATTGATTTTGTATTACAGAGACTGGACAGATTAATGAAATACAGACAGCCTTTCCAGATCTGTGCTAGGCATCTAGGACATAACCAAATTGTTGTTCTACAAAATACAATAATATGAACAGAAACTATGAAGCAGACACACAACACTCGGGCATTGCGGTCATGGACATTGCAAAGAAGCTAAAATCCTTAGTTTAAATGTTAATCCATACTATCTCTAACTGTCCATATAAATTCACTCTAGATTAAGGGTACTGAATACAAACTAAAACTCTGTCTACTATCAATCTTTATTGCCCCAAAGTATACTGTAATAACTGCTTTGCCTACAGGCTTCGAGATTACTGAGAGTGGCTTTTATACGCTCACAAATGCTATCAACACAGCCTGCAACATTTATCAAGGTTTGCACTCAACCAACAGTCCAAGGGCCACTGAGTTCTTACATACAGATACACACAAACAGCATAGGAAAATCCCTGTTGAAGTATTCTAGCCTAGACCTGTATTGCTTATTGAGATAAGGCCAGCTTCAAGATTTCAGAGTGGGAGCATTAAACAGGGTAACAGCAAGAGTCCAATAAACAGGTAGATGCCTAGAATTTTTTGATGGTGGCAAGCAAAATAGGTTTCTGAAGAATATATATAAAATTTGCAGGGTAAAAACCCAACTGCCCTGAGGGGGGAACAGAGGAGGCTGAGTTTTCCTTTTACTTCAACAGCAAGGCCACAGAAAAGGCATTATAACATAAAGCAACTTCAAAGAAAAACATTTCAAGCCTAACAACCAGCAAGTTTAAAGTAGTAACCACTTTCAAAGGGCAGGCTCTCCTCTCCTTTCATTCTTTCCTCGCATTAAAACCAATTTGCTTGATTAATAATGTTCTCCATATCCAGCTGTCTCAGAGGGAATAAATTCTCACTGGGCACCATTTCTACTGTGGAAAGAATGAGAACTAGAAAAGACCTCTACCTGTGTCAGAATGGCAATTTCTCTTTTAGAAAGACAGCACAGTAACAGGCAGTCAGGAGGTAATAACTCACAAGGTTTTCCTGGTGATGGGCTGTTGCTGTTCCTACTCCTCGCCTTCCACATTTCCTCCAGGAGCTCCTAACCCAAGGTATTATTTTGCAGAGCTGCTAGCCTACCTAGAAATAGTGAAGCTTCTCACTTTGAAAAGTACAAGAAATAATGCACGTAACATTTTTCCTTTTTCCTATTCCAACTACATTTCATAGCCCCTACCACTACAACTCATGCTACCTATGTTTTAATTGATTACCTAGATCATGCTGAAGAATTTGACAAGCTTTTTCTCCATAAACCTGTATCTGCTCATCATCCATCAGTGCAATAAAAACGTCTTGAACAGCCATTTTAAAATTCACACGATTTTATTAGTAAAATAAAACCTTAGGCTTCAAGCCTAATGACTGCAAAGCCAGCTCCAGGCATCAACCATATACAGTGCAAAACAGCATTCCCTTCCTCAGACATACCACTGACACTACTGCTCTCAGCCTTCTCCCAAAAAACAGCAAATGAAAGCATTTTTCATACAAGCTGTGGTTTGCTTCAGTATTACTGTAAGTGATTTCAAAGACAACAATTATGCAGTGAGGTTAAAAATACTTTAGAAGATGGAAAAAAACTGAAACTATGGTTTAGGCACAAAAATCCTTGATATTTGAGAGCTTCACAGACAAAATTAGTTCTTCATATGCATGTGTATGCATGCATTTTTACTCAGTTTAGGTATTTATTTTAGATTCTACAGCTACAATAGATACATTTTTTTAAAAAACCCAGAAAATATGAAGGGGTTTATATTTTTCTTTCATTTTTCCCCTTAAGAAAGTAAGAGATGTTTTTCAATAATCAATAAAAAAATTAAACTATATTACGGATAAAAATTATGAAAATGAATGAACCCAAACAACAGAGGAAGAACGAAAATAAACTGAATATGATACCAACACAAATCTAAATTTAGATCAACATGCACATCAATCATGAATATTTTTTTTAGTAGAGGAAATGTGAAGCCAACACACTGTACTAAATTAGTTCAATTTCCATGTTATTATGCATTTATCATTATAGCTTATTAAACTATTTAAACTTCTCTCACATGTCTTTTTATGGCACTACATAAACAGATTTTCTATCAGTTTCCCTGAACAACCTCGTAAAAACAACTGAAGAGCCAAGGTGGCAAAGAGGGAACAACCAAGTCATTTATCATTTAAAAAAATCAGACAAGAAAACGTAGTGTATATAATTTTTCAGATTTTGAGAATTTAATTTGTGGAACATCACCACTGTCAGACTGATGAGAACTTCCTGCATTTGAACCAAACACAGAGGCTGACAATATTTTAAACTGCTTATATCAGACATTCACAACAAGGGGGGTAATCTAACTACTGTCTTTAGGTTTTATTTTGTTGTCTGAAGAAGGCAAAGTATGTTCCTGCCACATGCAGACTTACTCAACTTTGATTTTAAGGGTAGTAAGCCTACTAGTCCCTTTACACACACTCTGTAGTCTTTCCAAACTGGATCAGCCAAGCCCAAGCAGCTACTCGATCGAGACTGACACATATGAAGTCACCCTTGTGGTAACCCTTACACAGCTGTGTTAGCCTTAGAAGAATTGCAGGGACATGACAGTTGATACCTATTCATGTTGTGTTCACTCTTTACTTACAGGGTAATTAAGATCCTAAGGTTTGTCTCTTAATTTCAGCTAGAACAACGCTCACTACTAGGCACACCATGTGAACACTTTCTCTTAATTAAGAGACAATGGTACCGCCTTTCTAGTTTACAAAATTACTAGAAACAAGGTCTATCCATGATCTCTGCTGAATAAACAACTCTAGAGAAAATCTTCCTGTTTTCTCATTTTGTTTTAAATTAGCAATTCCACTTAAAGGATATTACAACAGGAAGGTCTGTAACCAAACCCCTGCATCAGGGGATTGTAACAGGGCAGCTAGTGCTGCTCGGCTGCAGCCCATCCTGCACACCTGGCTACTCATGACTTTCACAACAAGAATATCTGACAGAGATTCCTGAACCCGATCCTGAAGTTTCAACCCTGCATGTTAACTTCAGCTGCCTCCCAATCCCAAGCAACATAATCAGCCAGGCAGAACACTTCCTGACAGGTCTACACAGAGGCTGCTGTGCGATGCACAAACGCAGAGCTGCCAAGAGCTGGGACCTGGAGGTGCTGGGCACCAACCAGCAGCGGGCAACAGCACTGAAAAGTTCCTCCAAAATGCAAAATACCTGCATGAAAGAAAGGTAAGCAATCCAGGGGACTTCAAACCACAAGGCAGTATTTCCTCATTCTACGGCTACACAGCATCAGGACTCCAGCTCCAGAACATTTCAGCTACTATGCTAAACCACTTTGCAACTTTGGGAATGAATGTTCTTTCAGGCACGCTTTCACACGGCTCACACAATGCGAGCAGGTGCCTTTTTTATTTGTATGTTCAAAGCAATACAAAAGAGACGATGTCAGAATTCCAAAAGCCTTTCCATAATAATGAAAATCCTCACAAAAATTCAGTAACAATTACCAACTTGGAACTAAGAATATTTTACAAAAGCAGAAACCTCTCAAGTTCTCAGAATAGTCAAAGCACAATTGTAATGAAGGAGAAACCAAATTCATAGCAATATTACAATTTTTAAATAAAATGAAAAAATATCTTGAAATTTATAGTCACTAATTAAACTTTTGCCAAAAACTACTACAACATACAGCACCACTCATTATGAATGCTTACACTAGAGGACAAACCACCTCCATGGAGAAAAGCCAGAGTGAGACTGATGTTATTTAAATTACTGCTAAATTTAACAGCCATACTTTCCTCCTGAGCATAACTGATACTGCTGTTTTCCATTTCTGCTAAAATGTTTAAATATTTGTGCAATAATACACTAGAACCATTATTTACCTGTACTGCTTAACCAAATTTATTGCCATGAAACAAAAAGGATGCCTTCCCTATACATGAGTGACAGCCAGCAATGGTTTCGCAATTCTTCTTTGGTATCACCTCATTGTGCAAAACTAAAATAAGATACATGTTTGGTATTAATAGCTAAAGGGCATTCTCTAACTTACACATTTCCTCACGAGTACAGAACCTTCCAGGGCTGAAAAGGTCAATAATTGTTCTAACATGGAATAGTATTGAAGAAATAACCTATGCCTAGTAGTTATACAGACCCAAAGGAATCTTATAAGACATTCTTATTCCATAGCAAAAGTAGTTAATTTTTCCATACTTAAGCTGCTATGCTGTCATTAACTCAATCTTGGAAATTAACATGTACACATTATATATAAAAATACATAAACATGTAAAATATATATACTATTATATTTTTTATATATAATTTATATATTATCTATTCTATGCCTATTTTAAAATACTTTTCTTTGTGCTGCTTCCAAAAGTATTCATCTTTGTAAATACAAGAGGAAGCACAGTGAAACAACATACAATTTATCTGGAAAATCCAGATTTTTCCAGGGATGTAATTCTACAGCGGCAGAACCGAGATCAACAATGTCCCATATGCAGGACTGTTTTCAGTCAAGTGAAACATGAATATCAGAAAAGTGGAAAAAAAAAACCCTCACAAAACCCAACCTAAATAAGTCATTATAAGAATAACAAAACAAAGCAAGATGGCAATCAATAGTAAGGGAGAAAAAGAAATAAACTTTAAGGGTAAGACACCGAACAGAAAATGAATTTTTTGTATTTTTCTGCAGCCAGTCCTCACTGCAGAAAAGGAAAAAGCCTTAGATCAGTTCTCTAGAGATTAAAGAAATGAGAATAAAGTACTTGAACTAAAAGAAAGAAAAGACCATGTTACCATCCGAGTCAGAATAGTACTATCTACAAATTCTAACAGAATTTTTGTCATCTATTCACTATATCACTCATAAATAATAATAAAAACCTTTATGACTAAAAACCTTTATGTCTAGATCTTGTGTATGGGTCAAGAGTCACCATTTACATAAAAGCACGCTCCAGCATGATCCAGACCAGCAAGCTGTAATTTCAGTATCAGGTAGAAAGCAGAACACATTTACAAATTCAGCATAACAAGGGCACATGAGTACAACTCCCAGACTCAAACAGCTATTATCCATTGCTTCTTTTCCCTTGATACTATAGAAATTACTGGATTTTCATCAATATTCTAACAAAATTCTTTGCGACTGACTATTGAGGAAACTGAGATACAACAAGGTAAGAAACTATTTTAGATATAGTTCACAAACTGCTAGAACAGATACAAATCACAAAATATTCAGAAAAGCTAGGTTAGAATTGGGCATGGCACTCCTCAGAGTAGGTAAATGAAAGGTACAGAGGAGCTATCTAGCTGGAATTGTGCAGATGCACCATGTAAATAACGCTGAACAACAATCCCAGGGTAGGATATCCAAAACCACACAATATTCATTTTCTAAAACAACTTGAGCTCTAAAGACACTATGTGGCACTAAAAAAATTGTATGAGTTAGGATCTCAAATCTCTTGCTAATATGAAAACAGATGACATTTTTAGACCCAGACGCAGTAAAACTCTAAATAGTCACTAAATGAGCAGCAATATTCAGAGCAGGAAACAAGATGTGCAGTACAAGGAAAGAAAGTGTTGCTGAAACAGTCAGCAAGAAAACAAGAATAATGCAGAGAACAAGAGAAGTGAGCAGACACAGTCTTACAACTGTGCCAATAAAGATCCTCATGAAGAAGATCCATGACATCTGGATGTTAAAATAGTCTGCAGTAGGTTTATGTAAAGTTAAACTATAAAACACATTAAAAGAATTCTAAAGCTCCAAAATCAAGGACTCTGATAGAAAAACATTAGAACTGGGTACTTCATTTGGCCCTGCTTGACCTTTTGAGCCTAATGAGTCTTTTTTAACAAAATAAGCTTATTTAAAGCACTGCAGTTCAAGAAACTGATTCAAGGTGATCTTATAAACTAAACAGCAGAGCTTTGACCTTCAGACCTAGAGATGACCTACCATGGGTAGGGAATGCAGTAACAGCCAGTGTTGGGACATTACTTCTCTGTGTAGAAAGTAAGACAGTAGATAAAAGGACCAAAAATACACTACAACTTGCAAATTTCTGGATTTCCTCCTCGCAGCAAACCAGAAAAATATACTCTCACATACAGCTATGACTCCTGAATTGAATTTAGAAGTGCTACAGGGGTGTGTGTTATGGCAATTGCCATTATCTCTACCCCTGTGCACCCAGTGTCCTTTTACATGCACATGCCAAATTACCCTTGCGCTCCACTCTGATTCAAGCTCCCGCCTCTCTGCATTTCTTTTCCCCCCACATCAGACCCAGCAGCCTCAACCCTTCACAGTCTATTCTCTGTTACCATCTGGATCTTCCTTTCCCCTTGTGCTGCCATTCTCAAACCTAAAAGTCTTCATCACCAGTCTCCTGGTTTAGGACTCCTGCTGTTCTCTGATACTTCTACCTTCTTATTACCTTTTCACCCCACTTTTCACTACCCTAAAAGCCAAAATACCAGTCAAATTCTTTCTCCCATCTGTACTGATATAGAAACAGGTATAAGAACAGCACATTTTCTGTTTATGCTTGGTGCCTGCACATGGCTCCTTTTGCCCACTCTTCCCTTCTACCCTTTGAGGATGAAGTCATCTGTTCACACCATCTTAACTAGCATCTGCACAGCAATGGCTTATAAGCATGTCTATCCATCCACCTACTCCTGATTGCCTCCATATGGTACTGCTTCTTTTCTTGATTTTGTCTCCAGAAAACTTAAGCTTAATATATGTTCACAACTCAGCTCCTTATCACTCCTCTCAAACACTTTTTGCAGATAAAACTTCTGCCAACATCACCTCCTGTCATATCGGTAGTCTTTTGTGACCCCTTTGCCTGCCTTTGAACCATGTATTCATGATATACCCAAAATCCTGTTACAATCTTCCTCCGTGTGTACATCTTTTTCCAACAGAACAGCTCCTCCAATACCTCCATCTTTGTTCAGGCACACATTGAAGAATTAGAAAGGGAGATAGAGATTCATCTGTTTAAATTTAGACAGGCTTCCTTACTTATCCTTAGTCATACTGAAAGAGAAGCAAGTAAATCTCTTTAATATATTAGTATTTATGCTTTCATTTTGGGAATCCTCTTTATCACATCACCTTCAAGAGCTATACTGGTATCATTGGTTTCAAGCTCTTGAGAGGCAGATGATACAGAGACAGCTCAAAGGGCTCAATCAGCTGCTACTCAGCATAGCCAGCTGGTACCCAGTGATCTCTCTTCAAAGTTTCTGCAATCTTTATTTACATGGTTTCTGAATGCAAGAGTATGAAACAGGAAGCATGCTGGATGGATATGAAGCTGTTTTAAAAAATAAATAAAGCATGCTGTTACCTAAAGATAAATAATATATTGGATGTCTGCCTGAAAGAAAAAGTAAAGAAATAAAGACATCTGAGTTACACAACTGCATTATGTATTTGCATTAACAATCTACAACCAGAGGGCTGCATCAAAATTTGACCCAAACTACCATCTTAACACAGTTACTTATGTATTTAACATTTAGTACTTCATCACACCTTACAAAAAAACCTTAAAAATCTTTTAAATCATGGTGAAAAAAAGTCCCACACTCATCTGAGATTATAAACTGCCTATAGGACATTTTATACTCAGATATTCTTAAACTAGTTGTTTCAGCAAACCAATTTTGAAAAATATGGTTTTCGGGTTTACGTTGAAATGATTTCCAAGATTTATTTAGCACCACTACTAGTTAAAACAGGTATTGTGCTACACTTCTCATTACGCGGTTGTGAGCATTGCTTATACTGACAGAGTAGATTCAGAAATATGTGACAAAACAAAAAGTGAAAACAAAGACATCCCTTGCAAAGTGAAGGTCAAGAACATCATGCAAGAAAGACATCTTTACGAAAACCTGTCAAGTCTCTAACAAAATTCATGTAGAACATGCAAGTTTTTTTAGAAGTTTACATTTCACTAAAATTAATAAGCTCCACAACTATACATACATTGTACATAGTGATGGATCCTAAAAATAATTTTTTTCTGATCATGAATCAACCAAATTATCACGTCTGAATAATTACCAGGGTCTGAATAATCTTGGTGCATCCTAGCATAAATTTTCCTAATATACATGTAGGTATCAAGTTATCCTGAATATAAATTATTGCTACAAAACCTAGATGACCACTTGCATGTAAACATAGACGGTGAAATTCAGCATGGCTTAAAGAGGCAGCATTATTTCAGAACGTTCTTAAGACAAGAAAAATCAACAAACCAAAACAAATAAACAAACAAAAAAATCAAACAAAAAACTCAGAAATGGAAAGTAGGCAAATATAGACTGTAGTAAGCTTTTAAAGTAATAACCGTTTAATCCCTTTTTTTTTCCTCACTGCCATGTGGTTTCCAGTGTACACAAAGTAAAGAGTGAAAAGGTAAAAATAAAACAGGCATACCCTTAATATATTCCAGAATTCATAAATCATTTGTAAATTTAGTCCTTTTATAAAAGAATCCTTATATAAATTGGGGGAGGGAGGGCATCAATCCCATATATGAAGCACAATTAAAGCCCAACATCACTGACCAATCAAAATTAGTGAATGCACTGCATCTCTCTGCAGTGAGGAGAAGCGACAAGGTAGGCTGTCATTCTGCAAAAGCTGCCCATCGCAAGCTTTCCTCTCAGAAGCACTGCTCTTCTTTTTTAGAAAGCCTGAATCTCCGTGGTGTCTCTGGAGACAAGAAGCCTTCAGTATGTTAAATTACTTTCATTATGTATTTTCAGATGCTTATTGATTCTACCGTAGGAAGAGTGGGAGACTGCAGCAGCCTGTAAACCAGAACTAAAGCAATTGTATACATGAGCAGTATGCTGAAACAATGGCACAGTACAGGCACAAATTTTCATTAAGGTCATTTTTTGAAGATATGCTTATTACCCTGTTTCCCTTCTACTCTGCTAACAAGTGAACAAAATGAATCCCTCCAACCTGGAACTGCTTCACCTGCATCGAGAATTTACCAAATCTTTAGTGGAGGTAAGACCTGTTCCTTATTATGATATGCAGAATAAGCAACGTTAAATTAAATTAAAAATTGGAGAATAAAAAGGCAAGAGATCAGATTCAACTTATATTAAGCAGTAATATATTGTTATATTTGAAACCAGGAAATATTTAAATGCTATTTCCCCTTCCTCATTAAAAACATAATGATAGAAAAATGTTATTCTGTATGAAAGTCTTCTAGAATATTAAGAAACTGTTTTGTTTGTACAACATGAAGATAGTACAGTTTAAGCTCATACAGTATTGGGGAAAACAACCACATAAAGCAACCGGGAATATGCTTTTCCTCCCTCAGCAGTATTTCCAAATATTGGCAGTTAAATACGTTTCAGATTTATTCAGTTACTCTTCGAAGGATCAGACAGTCTGTAATTAGTGCATACTTATTGCTTTATGAAGGTTGGCTCATATGACTAATCTCTGATTGCTCAAGAAATCCCCCTTTTTTGTTGTTTTTTTTAAACTTATTTCTTTCATTATCCTATACATACAAGCCATTTATTAAAAGCATGGATTTGCTAAACATCTATTTCAAGAAAGGAAAGTATAACAGTGTGCAAATTAAACAAAAGCGTATTTTTTAAAAGGCTCATTAACTCTGTTCAGTTTCTCATTAAAAGACAAGAGAGTTGTATGTATAAACTACCTGCTCACCAGAGCTACAAAACTACATTTTCTAGCTTTAGTCACAGACACTGCATCCAACAGTTATTGCTTCTTGCCAGGATTTTTTGTAACCTGTACTATCTGGAGAACAGGAAACTTGTCCAAAAAACCTAAATTCATGTAAGCTGGCAGAAGAATATGATTTTACTAGCAAATAGAGAGCAGGCAAACTGATTTTCTATGTAATCTATAAGGTCCATTTTTAGAGATCCTTTATTCATTAAATAAGTGATATTAGAAAACACATTCTTGCATTACTAATTTTTTTTTTAATTATAGCCCTACTTTTAACCTTTTTTTTCCTCCCCTTCACAAGGGCATGCAGCAACTAATTCAGTTTTACTACTGACAATATGAAGAATGCAGTTGACCGGGTATCTTTGTAGCTGTATGACCTACGAGCAGCAGGATGCATCCCTAAAATGTATTCTTAAGACATAAAGGAATTAAAAACAAAACATGGAACACACTTGCATTACCATTTCCGTGCATGACACTTCAACAATATACATGGAAGACTAACACATCTGCTCAGATTTTCATTACAAGAAGAGTGCAATGATTGATTCTTAAAACGGTGAGCATTTCTTAAAGAGGGATTTATAATTTAAAACCAGAATTGTGGAAACTACTGATGCATGAAGAGACAATGAAACATGAAATCCCAAAAGGAGAATATGCATACTTCATCAGCAAGCTGAATAAAGGTTTAACCAAGCTTTTTCTATACTACTCATTAAATAACTTACTTGTCATAATGACTAATGGATATTTTTCTCTCAATTTTATGATGTTATGTATTCTCCTTAAATCAAAATAAACCAAATTAGGTAACCCATGGTTACTCTCAAAGCACATGAACTGGATTTTATGATGTATAGCAACTTCTTTCACTAAGCCATCACTCAAAACTAATGAGCAGGAATATCACAGAAAGAAATACGCAACCATAAACTAAGGATGTCTACACACACTCTGAAAACTGAGATCAGAAAATACTATTCTCTAAACCTGGAAAATAAAAACAGGCTTCTACAAAATACATCAGGGAAGGAAATTAACATCACTTAAAAGAAGGTTTATTTGTCATTGCTGGCTTGAAACTCAGAACAGACACAGAATATGCCCTGGTCTGTAGAAGTATCTGAGGCAATTAAGAAGTCCCCATGTTTAATCAGAACTTTTTGCTGCTGAACTGCAGGAACAAAATAAAGGAAAACAAAAAAAAAACCTGCAAGAAATGAAATAAGAGCTCAGCTACCACTTGATTTCCAGGGCACAGCGCTGTCAGAAATCTCTCAGTGACAGCATGTGTCGGTTTCTGCCCAGCTGCTGCCACGCTGTGCCAGGCCCCTGAGGCACAGAACAGGTAGGTGCTCCCGCTGCCCGCACGGCGCTGGGGGAACGAGCTCCTGCCACACAGCTCTGCTCCCCAGCCCAGGCAATGCACCCAGCAGGTGATGCTTAAGCTATTCATGGCGACCTAACACAGCTGAGCTTGTCTGTTTTCACAAAAATTCGGTCGCTGTAATGTTAGGGTGAGACTGTCATTTGTTTTAGCAGATCTGCTTTTGATTTCTTCCTGGCTTTTGCTAACACAAAAGAACTTCATTTGTTCAACAATGCATTTGGAATGGTTTCTTGAAACCAATTCACAGCCAGGACAGCATGCAAGAGGAGATCATATCCCTGAGGGTTAATGTAAGACAGATAGAGGTTGCCTAAATTAGAAATGAAACAAAGCTTTTGAAATATTTCTTGTTTCATTTCACACCTGAGAGTAATACGTTCTAATTTACATCTTTTTTTATTTAAGAGGCACATGTGAAATAGCTGTTGAAGAATACCCAGAATTTTCATCATACAATTTGCAATTAATAGTATTGTTCAGCTGAAGCTTTTCAGAACTGCAGATGAAATCCATTTGCATACTGTATCCCAAGTGTGCTTAATTCATACTTTCATTTTAAAAGAGCTCAGTTTTGTTCACCTTAGTGCTATCCATTTTAATGTATTCAGAATAGAACAAAGGTCTACATCCAAATTTATTTTCATGCCAAATATGTCCCCTCTTAAATTTAAAGCTACCTGGGAAAAAGCCCTCCAGTATCATAACAAGAAATTGAATAACCTCTCTTTTATTTGTTCAATCAATTACAAACTCAAGAGCTGGCTGACGATATAAATCATACAAACATCAGGTATTACATGCAGATGCTATATTTAGAACTTAGCCGCACGTGTAAAACTAAGCAGATGAAACACAAAATAAAAAATCTGCTAGATAAAATAAATACCTTCCTGATCCTTATTTATTTCTAAGAGAAACATGCTATGTATGTAAATCTGCTTGGTTTAATTGCAGTTTGTATTGAATAAAAAAAAAAACAAACCAAAATCAAAACCTGAAAGAGACAATTTTCTTTTTAAATATTATTTGCTGAAATTATTCCCTTAAATATATTTTGGATTAAAATCAAATACTCTTCCATTCCATGTAGGCACAGATTTCTTGAAGCAATTGAAAATTCAAATCAGAAAAAGGAAATGTAGTATATTGTAATAAACTCAACTTCACAAACCCATATAAGTTCTGCATTTGAAATTATATATACTTTATATAAAGCTGTTGTAGTGGCAAGCATCATACACATAGATGCTCAGAAGATTAAAATGAACAGAAGGTTTAAACTCTGTAAAAAACTGGTGAATTACAGAACATCACATTTCAGTCCACAGCACTACCGTAAACCTTACAAGAAAGAGGTGGATAAATCGGCATAAATAATTTAAACATCCCTTTTATGATACATAAACAACAGTGCTCCATGCTCCTATCACTTTTTTTTTCCACAAGAGCTTTTTAAAATCATCTTGATCACTAATTTGTTAATACTTAACAACATTCTTCTAAAATGACCCTCAAAGCAATACAAAGGCTATGCACAAAGTATGGTTTATTCAACAAATGAGCCCTTTGTGAAAAACCACATCACTATAAACAAAGGCTTGCCTCCCTAAGTGGAAGCTTTTCACTATTTTTTCTTTTTTCAAACAAATCCTGCTTTCTTTAAAAAGCAAAGACCTTATTCTAGATCTTCAGGCTTTTGAGTCCATGCCAATTAAAGCTCTAAATATACTGTAAATGAAGAGTTTGGTAAGAATATTGCTTTTTTTCCCCCTCCTCCTTCCCCAGCATTTATCTCCAATAAATGTTAAAAAAGAAATCAAATAGTTCCATATTTTATTTCACCTTTCAGGAGAAAAACCAGCTGCAACAAAAGAATGTGTTTGTCCCCCATTCTGGAAGTCAACATGCAGTCCGAATCTAACATTACAGTTCGAGATGCCATTGATGACATCGATACCAACATGTACCAACCACTGTCATATCCATTAAGCTTTCAAGTTTCTCTCACTGGATTTTTGATGCTAGAAATTGTTTTGGGACTTGGCAGCAACCTCACCGTTCTGGTACTTTACTGTATGAAATCCAACTTAATCAATTCTGTCAGTAACATAATTACAATGAACCTTCATGTACTTGATGTAATAATTTGTGTGGGATGTATTCCTCTAACTATAGTTATCCTTCTGCTTTCACTGGAGAGTAACACTGCTCTCATCTGCTGCTTCCATGAGGCTTGTGTCTCTTTTGCAAGTGTTTCAACTGCAATCAACGTCTTCGCTATCACGCTGGACCGATACGACATCTCTGTAAAACCTGCTAATCGAATCCTGACCATGGGAAGGGCTGTGATATTAATGACATCAATATGGATCATTTCACTGTTTTCCTTCCTGATTCCTTTCATTGAAGTCAACTTCTTCAGTCTCCAAAGTGCAAGCACTTGGGAAAATAAGACACTTCTGTGCGTGAGTACAAACGAGTACCACACTGAGCTAGGAATGTACTACCACATTCTCGTTCAGATCCCAATATTTTTCTTCACTGTTGTAGTAATGCTAATCACATACACCAAAATACTCCAGGCCCTAAATATTCGGATTGGTACAAGATTTACAACAGGACAAAAGAAGAAAAACAGAAAGAAAAAAACCATTTCTTTGACCACGCAGCATGAGACTACGGATGTGTCCCACAGCAGCGCAGGAAAAAACGTCGTCTTTGGTGTAAGGACTTCCGTGTCCGTCATAATCGCTCTGCGCCGAGCTGTGAAACGGCACCGGGAGCGGCGAGAACGGCAAAAGAGAGTCTTCAGAATGTCCCTTCTGATCATCTCCACCTTCCTTCTCTGCTGGACACCCATCTCTGTTTTAAACACCACTATCTTATGTTTGGGCCCAAGTGACCTTTTGGTAAAGTTGAGATTATGTTTTCTAGTAATGGCATATGGAACAACTATATTTCACCCTCTACTTTACGCATTCACGAGGCAAAAGTTTCAGAAAGTTCTGAAAAGTAAGATGAAAAAGCGAGTTGTTTCAATAGTGGAAGCAGATCCCATGCCAAATAACGCTGTAATACACAACTCATGGATAGAGCCTAAAAGGAACAAAAAGATTACCTTTGAAGACAGTGAAGTAAGACAGAAATGTTTAGTACCTCAGGTTGTCACTGACTAGATTGCAGTATTCACCAAAACACATCAAACGGAATATTTGAACAAATTGTAAAAAAAAAATACTGCCAAATAAGAAAAACTTTTTTAACTATTGGCAAGACTGTATATTTTCAATATATATGTTAAATAGAGTAGGTCTTGTATATTCAATTTCTTCATTATGTAAGATATATGTTGCATGGCTGTTTGTTAGCGTAACACCATGTGTATATTTGTCAAAAATATTCAAGTCCTCTTTTTTTAGAAAATAAATAGCCTTAAAGAAGTGCAAACTTTTAAAAATATTTGTATGGCTCAGTTTCTCTGTAAATATAAAATAATTTTTAAGTAAAAATTGCACTTGGGAATAATTTTCTATAGCACAAATTCACCATTTTGTACGATACGGTGTTTTTAAATTTAATGCATAAACAATATTGATCAGAGTATTCTGAATATTATGCAACTACAACCTGGATGCATTTTGACCTCATATTTAGATATTCCACTTATTTCGATCTTCTCCAGCATGTGACTACCATGCACATTATGTCCTTCAATTGCTGGTTCAGAAACTTTTGTTATGGGGAAAAAAATTCATACCAGCCCAAAAATTGACAGTACTCTTAAGAAACGTAAAAAGTTTTGCATATGCAATCTCAGATCTACAATTTCTACAAGGAAAATACACAACTTTGAATAATTACAAAGGACAGGGCAGGAGTAAAAGGCTAAATTAAGGAAAAAAGCATGGATGAGAAAATTATTTAGCTGATGCTAAAGGTCAACCAACCGAGTCAATCCTGTGCAAAGGTTTAGATTTTTCACACTGACCTCTAGTGTGACACAAGGACCTTTCAAACAGGAATTTTTTCATTCCTATCATCTATCTACATAGATATGATTGTCAAATGCCACAGCTAAAGTAAAAGATAATTTTCCTGCCCTTGATAACTTTATTATTCTCCACTGTGTTCAGCTCTAGCCATGCAATTGCCTTGTCACAAACCAATCACCAATACTAACAGCTACTGTATTCCTGCATGTCCTGGGCAGCCATGGCATACCTTTGTTCTACATTGTCTTCTTCAATTTCATCCCAAACCCGCATTGAAGTATCAAGAAGCCTTATGAATTTATCATCATCCATAGCACTGTAAACAAGAATTAAGATCTTGATCCAAACATAAGTTTGTCAAGTTGTTTGCACCATGCCACACTTAATTTCTTCATTTCAATGAAACCCTGGTGGGGAGAGGAAAACAAAACAAAAACCTGCAAAATCAATGAGCATGATTTCATTCCTCTTGTTACATAAACTGATCAATGTGTCACCAGCTACCAGTATATTTAAAATGCTAATTCTCAATAACTATTATCTTATATAAAAAAGCAGATCATACCCTTGAATACGAGAGCTAGTTTGACTAAAACATTACATAAAAAATTAGGATTTCTAAAGCACTTTTCTGAAGTTGTGCATAAAAAAAGGCGCAGTTTTAAGGGAACAAAAAGCTCTTCTCCACCACATAGCTAAATTATTAATCATATGTGTATTGCCAAAACTGGTTTTGTGCTTAAAAAAAAAATACCTGCAATGCACTTAGTTTACTTGAGCTCATGCCTTAGCTTACCAGAACTGAAGACCCAAAATATAATACTGCAGCTCCATATGCTACAAACAATAGCCACTTGTAATCATGTAAATTCTATCGAGAAATGTTATTATCTGATTGATGTGAAATGATACGAAATTACTGTGTAATATATTCAAACATACTTTCATATTTTCACTGAGGTTTTTTTGTGGAAACTGGCCCAAAAATACCTGCATTCAACTGCATTTAAAGTACTTTTTTTATGCAAGTTATGTCTGATTTCCTAAAAGAATTGAAATCCTACATCTTATTTGAGAGGCTGCAGAGAGGAAGTAAATGCAATAATCTCTCTTTTCTTTTTTAATCCCATATCCTCCACATTTACCAGTTGAAAAATTCTTTTGAGAATAATTTCTGAAAAGAAATGCATGCAAAATACTTAAGCAGAAAGTATTTTTTTTTCTTTTGTGTACCCCTTCTTCATTTCCCTTTCCAGCTATCCTCTGTATTTTGAACACTAGAAGCAGGAGAAGCTGGGATGTGTAGGGTTAATATTATAACATTATTTCAGTGATTACTAATCTTCCAATAAAGCATTCTTAAATGAAAGATACTACTCATTCATTTAAAAAGAAGGAAAGAGAAATGATAATGAACAGATTAATAAGTCTACATCATGTCCTTATCTGAAAAAAGCATTTAGAAAAGCTTTCAGACTTGAAAGGTTTCTTGACAACATAACCTTACTTCTTAAAATTAAATAAAACCTCAAGAATTACACATTTAGTGTTAAAAGCTCATTCATTACAAAATCAGATGCAATGAAGCAGCACTTCATAGCAGAGAAAGAGCAGCCTAGGAATTGCCCAAAGAGATTAAGCCTGGTTTTAAAGGCTGTGTCGATCACACTCATTGATTGCCTTTACAAATTCATTTTTTCTATTTTTACTTCATTTTTACTATTCTTCATCTTCAATAAATTTTTAAAAAGAGGACTTATACTACATAGGAGTACACTTTGAGGGCTGCAGAAACAAATTCTGCATACAGAAGGAAGGAACACAAGTAAGAATATGTGCCATCCTACATAGACCCAGAAGCCATCATAAGACAGAACCATGCATTATCTGTACCACATGACAAATTTAACAGAAGACAAAATAAAAAGTAAATTGTGAAGACACACTACATATCCTACAGACAGAAGAGGATTTCAGGAATGATATGACGGTGTGGGTGCTTGACAGATAGACTAAAACAGAATGCAAAGAGGCAGCATCGCTGAAGAAAAAAGGGCAAACTTATGCCATAGTATTGTACAATAAGAAGCCCACTACATTCTTCAAAATGATCTCACCACAGTGAATCATTAGTTCAATTACATTTCACACCACTCAGCCTAAGGCAAGCAGAATTGTACAGGACGCCAAAAATATTAATTCCAGCAAACACATCTCAGAAACACAAGCAAGCACTGCCAGTTTCCACACGTTCTCTGTCTCTAAAGTATTAGCTGGTATCTGACTACATTGTTTTTTAACTGCAAATGTGTTTCCATTCAATTTTATACTGTAAAATGAGGTTATCTCACACTAAAAACACCAAAATAAGCAGAGTGCAGCGCCAGTATCTATTAGAATATTCAAGAAGCTTACCTTCACACACTAGTACATCACAAACCTGTGAAACTGAAATGTAAATACATCACATCATCTAGTTTCTAGTACACAACAATTTTTATGGATTACAAGGCATGTAATCCACACATGGTCGGAGGTTCTGCTTACTTTATTAGTGCCAAGGGAATAGCAGTCACTTCTGTGCTTTCTAAATATATTAGATTAAAAATGTATGCAGTTGGATACACATCAGATCAATTCACCTCCCTTCATTGTTACATAAATACACACATGTATGTCCATACATAATTATTATTTATTTGCACACACCAAAAGGTGGGTTTAACATCAGGATCTACTTTTTATTTATATGAAGGAGGTTTGGTAAGAGTATCACTGAACTGGACTGACAGGCACCATGTCCCACCACACAAACTTAAACATCCTACCTTCCCCACCCATGTTGGATTTTTTTAATTTTAAGTTAAATAATTCTTTGAAAGGCTACAGAATTTACCCAGACAGAAGAACAAAATTTCTGCTGTGTTAACCATTAAATATACTATATTGCAGTATTTCTTTTTAAAGTGATGTGCTAATTATCAAATTTCTTTGACAGTTGAATATTCTAGACTTATGTTTGTTTCCTACGAAAAAAGTTTTAGTTGCCAATTGCTATCAAACTCTTTTGAAAGGAGAGAATACAGCATTCTTTAGCAAAGTTTCAATGAAGTATTAAAAAATCTAGATTATGCTAAATTACTCTTCTGTTACCCATTATTCAGACAAAATACCTCCAACATACAGCTAAGAACAATCACCTTCTGTCTTAAAATTTTCCAGCCTTATAAGAGCTGAATTCCACTCCTACTTCACACATTCTGCCATTATATCACTGAATGTATTTGTCTTACACCAAGAGGAAAGAAGAATCTGACTCTATAATTACCATCTCCGTTTTCTACTTCATAGAGCACTTGCGCAATTCAAGAAGCAAAATGAGATCCAGGGTTTGAGTTTTGTTTTGGTGGGGGAAGGTAAAAAAAAAAAAAGGAAAAAAACCACATACTAACAGGAAAATCAGAATCACTCAGAGCCAATAAGCGTTAAAGAAGAAGGATGTGAAGAAGAAGAGGAGCACAGGTCCAGCAGAAAAGGGCAGAAGGAAGCACTCAAAGGCAGCTGGGGCCATCAGGACCACAGAAAGGCAGAGGGCAACACACACTGTGAGAAAAATGCTAACCTTAATTTTTAGGTTGTAGCAGCCAAAAAAAATAAGAACTTGTCTTTGAATCATTGCGTCTGATATGTGGTTGTGCCAAAACTGCTGGGAGGAGAGGGGGGAGCAAGATGAATAGCAACTCCAGAAAAGGCTTTTGATTTAACAAAATACACAGAATAACCAAAAGCATGCACAATTCTATTACCCCTTTTCCTACAGATAAAATACAAAGTACATACAGACTACAAGCATTACAAGAAAAGACCTGAAAGGTTAAGCATGTGCTCCCAGTGATACATTTTAAAATATGCTATTGAATTTTGCTTTAGTCAGTCAGATAACTTCAGTTCATCTGGATGTTTAGAGTGTGTTTTACTACCACAGTATGTTTTTAACTACTGTTTTAGCTTTAGATTAGGTAAGATACAAGCTTAGTTTTAGCTTCTTTATCACAGTTTAATTATTTTTGTAGAGTAATAAAGTGAAGGAGATATATCATCAAGCATCTTCAAATTCTTTGCTAAAATTATACTTCACTGATTATTATAAATTGAAACAATGGGAGAAATATCTTCTTGTGTATTTATTTTATAGATTTCTCTATCACCTTCTTTTCCTATTTTACAAAGAAATTCTCACACAATGAAAAGAAATCTACTTGAAATGAAAAACCAGGAGATTTACAGTGAAAGTTGTGTGATAGGTACAGAACCTGAATTTTTAAACCAATTCTTTTTATAGTTTGAATGAATTGTATCCTTAGCATATAAGCATTTCTATATCCACATTCTGATTCCTGACACTGCAGCCAGGCAGGCTGAGAGCACAAAGCTGTTGGCACACAGCACACTCGTGTTTCCTTTCCAAGATGGGTTTTTGGAAATATACTTTTGGTTTCTGTTACCCTGACACAACCTCTAACTTCCTACCATATACTGTAACAGTTTAACCTGATACCATGTCTAATAAACAAATCAATGTCACTGCTGAAACAACATTGCTGTAAAATCTGTCACTCGGGCTATGTCAGACTGCTATTAACATAGCTGTATTAGCACAGTTTTACTTTTAACTGTACCAGGAACTCTCACAATCTGTTGTGAGATTTTACTTCAAATTAAATTCAATTTCAACTCAATTAGTAGGGGGGGAAAAAAGCACAGTAACTTATTACTACTCTGCACCACAGTTTTCTTTCAAATTTTATTTCAAGATATTTTTCATAGATTCCTGCCACAAATAGAGATAAAAAGGGATAAGGAGGAGAAAAGGACATCTACCCACATTAGTAAGTTATTAAAAATATAAATTATCAATTAAATTATTACAAATCAGCGATACTTTGTGTACTAGGCTGCATTTACAACGGGCTGAAATCACACTTAAGGCAAAAAAGGTAAAAAATATAAAGGAACACTATTTGCCATGTATTATCACAAAACAAAAGGTGAGTGTGAGCACTGCAGTTGTAAAACACCTTAATAAAATTGAGGAAGGTTATTATTCCTGCTAAGAGCTCTAACAGCTAGTAAATGAGACCTATCAATGAACAAGAACAAACAAAACAAAAGACGTGAAAATCGGTTGAGGAAGGCTCGATATGACCCAGATACGACCCAGAAATGCACCCTTGAAGCCCAGAAAGTCCAAGGATGCCCATCAGCAGCAATGGAATCTGGCCAGCAGGAAGAGGCAGGTGATGCTCCCTCTACTCTTCTCTCATGAGACCCCACCTGGACTGCTGCGTCCAGCTCTGGGGCCACAACCCATCAAACATGCTGACCTGAGAAAGTTCAGGATGGCCATGGAGACACCAGAGGGGTAGAGCAGCTCTCCAATGAAGACAGCTGAGAGCTGGGGTTGTTCAGCCTGGAGAAGAGAAGGCTCTGAGACCTCAGAGCACCTTCCAGGATCAGTGGGACCTACAAGAAGCTTTTTTTACAAGAGCACGGAATGAAACAACAAAGGGGAATGGCTTCAAACTGAAGCAGGACAAGTCTAGGTTAGATATTGGGACTTAATTCTTTACTGTGAGAGTGGTGAGGCACAGGAACAGGCTGCCTAGAGAAGCTCTGGAACCTCCATCCCTGGAAGTATTTAAGGCCAGGCTGGATGGGGCTTTGAGCAGCCTAGTCTAGTGGAAGGTGTCTCAGCTCACAGCAGGGGCATGGAAGCAGATGGTCTTTAAGATCCCTTCCAAACTAAACCCTTCTGTGATTCTATGAAGAGAATCTGTGGGTAAAGACTACATTATGGACATATAACCTTTATGGTCAAAATTATTAAAATGGAAGTATACAGCTCATCTGCAATTGCATCAAACAGCAATGAAGTACAGAAAAGTGCACATGAAGACAAGTTAAAGAGATCTTCAAAAGGATTAATATATTCAGACGCTTCTAATAAATCTTGCCTCAGTTTTACAGCATGCAGTGAAGATTCCAGAGCAGTTCAAATAAACTAGAATAAAAGTGAGAAACTTTTGATACAGTCACCGATTTTTTCTTGTGTCCTGAATTTTTTTCCAGTCAAAAGTTTCTGCAACTCTAGTTTGCTAATCAGGTCTGCTAAAACTGGGCAAGGGGGGAATCTTTGAAGTTGTAGACAACCTGACAGAGAAACAGTATGTTCTCAAAATAATAGGAAGTTCCTTCTTTTAATGAGGTTAGGTTTCCACATTTTTCCCTGAGATTACATGAAAAAAGGTATGAGACCCTGCTGGTTTTGAGCTGAAGAAGGTCTAACCTCAAGACAACTAAGTCAGTAATTAGACTTAATGCCTGTGAATAACTGAAGGTTGGGCCTGAAAGGTAAACACATAAGACAACTGGACTATTTTATGTTTCAAACAATAACTGAGCAGAGATGATAAAATGCTTAAACAATATTTGAAAATTATGTGTATGTGTTGGGTGACAAAGAGACAAAACTACTCCTGTGAAAACAACCTATTTTTAAAGCTGTTTCCTATGAAGAATGAAATCTTACTCTACATTTCTCATTACTTTGTGTTACACACAGTAACACCTTCACTGATCCTTTAGGCAAGACAAGAGTAACAATAGTTACAGGGATAACTAGTACCAATAGGGATACTGGCTCCCATCCAGGGCCTGAACAAAGATTAGTCTTCAGTCTACTTTTCACAGCTATTTGGTTAGACTTTTTAACCAGAACTGGCTATACTTCAATGAGAAATGAACAGGATAAAATTGGGTATTATGTTTAAGACTTGAACAACCAGTATTTACTTGAAGAATTCAAGTAAATTGTGTCTATAATCCAATTTTTCAATTATTTTATACTTCTGAATTTGCCAGGCCTCATTTTCCAGTCCTTAGCTCTTGCCATTTCCTTTCCTGCAAATCCAAGAGCCCTTCTGTGGTCCTTTATTTTCTCCCCATGAATGCACCTCTACAGTCTTAATCTTCATGAAAAAGGGCCCACTTAATCACCCACTGTGACATGTATAATTGCATTTATTCACAGGTAACCACAAAACTGTTTTTATCTGTAGAGCACAATTCCCTGCACCATTTGCACAAGTACAGATTTGTTTGACACAGCTGCATGAATGCAAGAACAGAAACAACACTGGTAAAGCAATCCCAGCAAGGACACGGTCCAATTCCAAAGCTTTACAGTTTAGTCGCCCTATTTCTCTGTTCCAGCTCCCCTAGTAACAAAATCATCTACTAAGAATGTAGAGCAACTGTGAGGTGAGGAGAATATGGCTTATTTAAATACCTGCTTTGGGGAAAAATAACTTAAAGGGAGGTTTAAGTAATCTAAATTTATGCACATAAATCTATAACGCATCTACACAATTTCTTTAATCAATTCAGTAAGCAAAACACACAAATTTGTTTGACAACACATATTTTCCGTAAAAAGGTAATTGACTATCATTAATTCAGCTTTACAGCCCCGAATTATTCTTTCAAATGAATTCAACTTGCCTACTATTTTTTTTAGAGTAGCTTTGTATCTACTTGACATTGATATCAATAGAAATACCATCTCCTTTTGAATGCTGGAACAACCCAAGTTGGAGTTTCTCTTACCCTTTCAGTAAAGACCTACAAACTAATGTCTCTGGGAACTTAGCACTTTTGTGTAACATCCTTGTTAGTTGTTGGTATCCTTACTCTATGGAAGAACAAATTACCCTGTCTTCAAACAGAAAACAAGAGCACTTACTGAAAAGTCCTCGTATTCTCCATCTTTATGAACAATCTGGAAACTAGTATATTAAAAAGTTTATTTCATGATAGATGTCTTTCTGGTTCCAGTGAGTCATGGACTTTTTTTTTGCAATATTTTAGATTTTTTTTTCATACCTATAATCTATATTTGCAATGCATTCAGTGGTATTTATACATTGTTTTCGCTTTGTCACTACATTAGAACAGGCCTTCGGCCAGGAGTACCCTCTGTCTTGCTTGCCAAAAAGCCAGTATTTCACAACCTAACATTGTCGTCTCAGCAAGGTTTCAGCTTTCAAGTTTGGCTAAATACATGTGCCCCACCTACTGAACCAAAGATCCTCTGCAATGGAAAATCAACGCTTTCCAAAAGGAAACACTGAACACTGGGTCTATTCTCAGTTTGCCCTATGCATCACAACTTGGCACTCTGGCAACAAATGTCTTACAAATCCAATAGTTTGTTTATTATAAGAGAACACAAAATAATATTTCCTGTATTAGAAATGTAATGCACTGGCTTCAGAGGACAAATAGTCTAGGCTCCCAACACTGTCCTTCCACACATTTTGGAAACATGTAACGATTTGGTTTTTCTGGTTCAATTCAGTGGGTTGTGAAAGTAACATCTTTTGGGTTTTTTAGTTGACTTTCAGATCTATATGCACTTACAGTTACTTTTACTGAAACTTCTCTTTCTATAATCCTCAATGGAATTTTCTGGAAATTATTTTTTACCACCATTATTTGATCTTCTAGTAATCATTCTAATCCAATGCTCACTTCTTTCCTTGGTCACCACAAGTCATCTGTCCATTTTATCAATTTCTATTCTCTCTCACTCTACTGCTGAATCTGTTTGTTCAAAAAGAAATAAAAACCACTGTTCTGTCAGGCATACAATACTGAAGTGTTATTTCCGAATGAACCGCGCTCTTCTTCTGTTCATCCACTGGGTTACACACTAATAAATGCTTCAGTCCCAGCAGAAAGAAAAAGATCAATATTAGAAACTGCTTTTCAGTGTTATTTCCCTGACCACTAAACAACTGATTTCACCATCAGCCACAGAAAAACACAACTCAGCTACCCTCAGCCAGCATCACTAGAAAAAATACGTGTGACATTTCTCTACACCTTTCCATGGACACATGATCATCTATTGAACTCAAACCACCAAGGTGATCATCTTAGAGACCACTACGCTAGTTCTGGGAGAACTAACCTGCAGTTTATTGAATGTCCAAGCATATAAATGCTCAGAGAGAGGGAACAGAGAAAGTTATAAATGCCAATTCCTACCAGAGCTTCAGACAGTGTCAATGCACACTTAGCCAGAAACATAAAACTGCAATTTCCTTGCAGAACTTCCATCCACACCAGAACAGACAACTGGATCCATACTGTTTCAGATGTATCATTCCAGCTGTAAAAGGAACTAGAGAAGTAAATTCTTCCATTCTAGTCATTTGTGTCACCAATTTAAGAGCCCTAGCTCTTCGTTGTTTACTTGAACTTTAACGCCTGTTGAAACAGAGGAAGAATATACCACAAATTTAAAGATGACATCACTCTGTGTTGTTGATATCCCTGCATTCATTTACTGGTTGGAATTGTGTCATTCAACTTGCCTTTCTCTTCATGACCACATACACACAGCTTTTGCTTTATTTATGTAATATGTAAGAGATAATGGAAATTATTTTCAAAGTCTTGCCATCTAACTCATACTCTCTACAATGTATTTATAATTTACAAGTTGCAAAAGGATAATCTCTCAGAGATTCACCACTAACCTCTGTGTCCCTTCCATTGTCTCAGTCAAAAGTACTTCTTTTAATCTTTTTTTTTCATCTTTGGTCTGGTCTTTTTTTTTTAAACTAATATGGAGTTTTTAAAGTCAGTGCACAAAAATTATTAGATTCAAAGGCAGACAGAGCTTGCAGACATCTTTTGGTCTTGCTAATTTTTGTATGTCACCTGGAAACAGAAACCCAGGGTTTTTCTTTCTACTTTTAATAATGTAGTTCTACTGAATGACTATCCAGTAACAATATTTTGTCTCAAAACTCAGATGTCATAGGATCCATACTAATTACACAATCATAACTGCTTCAAACAAATAAAAAATAATCCTCTGAATTACTATTTACCCTGTATTTGGCTGAACACAAATATTCAAAATCTAAGCCTATTTGTGTTGCTGGTTCTCTCATATCCTATCATATCTCTACTCTTACGACACACCTTAGCCAACAAATACAAAAATACATACTGTTCAAACACTTGAAAAGATCAATGGGTAAAGCAAAAACAAGGTGCAAACCTTGTTGCAATGCCATCCTTCTGGTGGGAGAATAATTATGCCTTAACAGCAAAAGAGAAACAGGTTTGGTATAACTCCTTACTGCTCTACAGGGATACTTTGAGAGTAGAAGGAGAATTTCGTAATTAGAGAAACAGAATACAAGCACAGTTTCCAGATTTTAGAGTTACAAATTTGAATTCACTAATTTCAAAATAAAGAAACAAAAATTGGAAAAAAAAAAACCTGTGAGATTTGACCCTTACATTTAAACCTACTAATGAAAAAAGATAGGATGGGGTAATTGCCAAGATCATCTTCTACAATTTCCCTTTTCATCACTCCTTCTATTCTTCCTTTCCAACCAGTTCTTCTTTCAAAATTCCCAAGTCCCTTTATTTCAGCACTAGGCAACACTACAAACCCCAGATACAGCCTCTAGATCACAAAACCCCAGACCATCTGATGTATTACCACAGCAAATGGAAAACACTGCAGTCACAGTAATTTTAAGAAAAAAGAAGTACTGGCTTAATCTCAAACACTGAACTGAATGTGCTACCAATGCAAGCACCATTTGTGCCTCATGTGCCTGTCCATAGACAGTTTAAATGCATAATAATTTATCAACTGCATGGTGGGTGCAGTTATTCTGCTGTCCTTACAATAATTCATCTCCAAGCAGAAAACACTTTGTGGCAGTCCATCACATTTCCCCCTCTCTCGTTCCTTACTTATTGTCCACTATCATTTCTTTCCCACTGGAGCTCCCTGACCTGTTAGAAGTGAATAAACCAAGAGCTGTCAGGCCCAGATTTTACTCTGTACTTGCTGAAGCCTAGCTTAATGTAATACAGGCTACAACCAAAACTTCTTTACATTAGATCATACAATAAAAGTCATAACTGATCTTAATAATGAAATAGCAGAAATCAGATTTAGGGAACAGATGACAGGGAGCTGGAAAGAGTAAAGCTATTTAGAAATCTAAGGAACAAAAGATGTAGACATCTGTAACTGAAAAAGAAAGAAGCAAAAGACAGAAATAGTCTTTGATAGACCTGGAATATGGATAAAAACTTTTAGAAATACTCCCCATGCTACAGTAAAAGCAACTTGAACACACCATAATTAACTTCTGACACCAACTTACTACTGAGCTGTCAGTAATATATCACTCAGGAACAGGTCAACACCACAACAGAGTGTGGAATACAAAACTCATTTTAAAACATCTGACACACAACCCTCCAACAAGGCCTATGTGCTTCAGACTAAACTTACCAAACACTTAATAGTACGGCAAAATCAAATTCTTTGAGTGGTTACAGCTAAAAGATTAATCTCATCAATACCATAAATCAACTTCATGCTTACATGAAAAAATAGTTTCACTTAATACAGCAAACTGAAACTTGTTTATGGTTGTTTAATGGAAACTAGGCATGAAGAAATCCCAGAATTACAAACATATTTTGATTCTTTTTCTTGAATTGTATGCATAAAGAAAATGAAATTCAAAACCCTGGTAATTTAAAGGACATGTTGAAAAACAAAACTGCAACAGGATTTTTTTCTTGCATCAATTCCAACTTAAGTTTTTTCTCTCGTGTGCCTGTAATTGTTTAGTGAGCTCTACTGAAATGCTTAGAAGAAGAATGCATGCCAGAGATTAGGTAAAACACATGAAATATTTATGTAAAATGCTTTGTCTAACATCAGGTTTCCAAGCTGGTAATCCTAGTTGCAGCAAAACATAATTTGATGGTAAAATCTGTATGCCTTGCTCAAAGAAGATAAAGAGGTCTTACACTACTGGCCTCTTAATGAAAAATTGTATAAATTTTGAAAATCATTCTATTACATGCACATTAATTTGGTATCTTACAGTCAATGTTTCAAATTAATGAACTTGTTACATACAACCAAGAACGTACTTTATTTCAAAAGCCAACACGAAAAAAACAAACTTTCCCACCGGAAAGGGTTTTTTTTGGTCTGGAACACTACAAATAAAAATTTGCACATCAAATTTTTGCATTATCTTCCATCTTATGGTAACAATCTCACAAAAAACAAAGCAAAATAAAAGCCAACTCAACTTGAAGGAACATGAAATTGAAGAACTTGAAGGTTACATTCAGCTACAGAAAGGCACAGTATTTTTTAGTCCAGACCACTTCAGTCAAGGTCTGGCAGTATTACTGTTAATACTACTGGGGACAGAAGAAAAATGTTTTAGCAGGATATTTGCACTTCCTATGGATGCAGATGCACCACCTGAAGCAGTGGCACTAATGCAGATGGCTCTGAGCCAGTAACACAATTCAGTCATTCTCAGCAAGACTAATTACCCCAGGCAAAGTGTCATGCAGTCCAAGCCATGTAATTTCTATTAATCAAATCACTTCACTTACCCCTACAGAACAATGCATTGTGCTACAGACATGTGCTATATTATTTTGGGGAACACTAGATATTGCACAAGGCAGCAAACTGTAAGGCATCTAAGTCCCTAAGCAAAAGTACCATAAAAGCAACACTTCCCTCACGTTTGATGAGTGTTGATTCTTATGAGAAACAGTGTACAGCAGTATCAGTATCACCAAATCTGTCTGCTCTGCGTACTAGCAGAGAAAGACTTCACTGACATGACAGTAGCCAAGTCCATCCTCACTTTACAGCAGTCAGCACAAGATCTGGCTTGGCAATCATACACTGTAAATTACTGCTGGGAACAGAAGCAAAAAAAAAAAAAAAAAAGTTCATGACTGAAAGGGATACAGGAAGAAGGCGGCAGCGAAAGAGAGCTGCCACAGTATCCATGGCAGGTGTTCAGACAGTTTACCATGGCAAGTTTAGTAATACTTGTGTACAGACACATAACACATATTGAATGTTACTGCGAAAACTGCAGCAGCTAAAATGAAACAGCTTTTAGACAACAATATTTAACCTGAGGAACAAATATTGCAGTCAGCCAATCTGCAATCACTTCAGAATAAGTCACTGTGTATTAGCTAGACTACTTATGCTATTAAACACTCAATTAATAAGGTACACCATGGAAACCACAGGTAAAGGTATTTCCACCTTGCAATAAATAGGGCTAACCAGTACAAAATAAACTAGCTTAATACTTACCACTAAAACAACAAATTAAAACTGTTGTTTCCTGAATACTAAGTATTACTAAGTGCTTGGTATTTTCATAAATACATAACAATATTCATCACTCATTCTAAATACTAAAAAAAGAAAAGAAAAATAAAGTAATATCTTTCTTAAAAATAGTCAGACAGCTTGCCTTCTTTCCCAGAAAAGGGGAAAAAACCAGATACAGGACACTTACATTCACACACAGTATCACCCTCCTTTTCCTGCTCACTGCATTCTCCTAGACCAGACTGACATAATAGCTTTTGAGGGTCAGTTTTTGCAGCACTCAAGTAACACAATGAACTATGTGAGGTTTATGTGAATGTCAGTCAAAACCAGAAGAGAAGTAATTGTGTCAGAGGGTTGAGATGAAGGTCTTTGAGGAAATTTTTCTATCTCATCTAAAGGAATGATAAGAAGAGGCTGAAGTGATGGCATGAAATTTCCTGTCACACTGTTCTAATAATATTCCAGGTGGTATCTGGGAACAATGCCCAACAAACCAACTTGTGAAGAACGTTTTATATGAAGCATGCCAATTTAAAAAAAATAAAAGAAAAAGCAAAAGCAACCAAACAAAAAAATGGGGAAGGAGGGGAATATCTCCAAGATACACAAAGGACTGGGAGCAGATCACCTCACTGAGTCCTCCCACTTCAAGGCAAAATCATCTCTATCTAATTATCCCTGCTTATTGCAGAGGAGTTGAACTAGATCAGCTTTAAAGATTCCTTCCAACCCAAGCTATTGCATGACTATATGATTTCATTCCCAGTACATGCTTTGTCTGAGACACTTTTAAAAAGGCTTCAAATACTACTTCATAGCTCCCCTGAAATTCTAATTTCTGGCAGAACTCTTTCCTAATACTTCAGAAAAAAAATTCCTTTGCTTCATTTCAGGCCCATTACTTACTGCTTAAGTCACAGTGCATATAGAGAGCCATTTAATCCCTTCCCATCTGAAAAACCTTTGTTTATCTGAAGAACATTACTCTCCCTCTCATCCCCCTCTTCTCCAAAACACAGCCACACACTTCCAGCTCTTTCACTCACTGCCTATCCTCAAGACCTTCAGCCACCACTGCTGCTGCGCTTAAGAGATTCTCTAATTAACATACATCTTCCTTCAGTGAGGTGCTTCAAAAGGGACTTGATACTCTGTTTGAAGCATGAACAAAAGATTATTTTCAAGTGCCTTGCACACAATACCCTTCCTTAGAAATATCAACACAAACTTTATTGCCAACAATGTCACACTGCTACAAAATAAATGAACAAGTGGCTTGCACTCAATTTGTGAGGAACTATCAACCCTCTCAGCAGAACTGTAATCCGTTCAGTCATTTCTCCTGTTCTCCTTCTTAACTAGAACTATTTATTGTGAGGACTTACATCTTACCTGAACTGATTTTATTTCTCTTTCAGACAAGTGCTATCTCCAATTCGCTAAGAATATTTTTCATTCTAATCCTGTTTCCCAACATACCTCCCATTATTCTCGGCTTGATTATTGTTAGCAAATTTAATAAGGATATATGCCATGTTACATCACTCAAATCATTAATGAAAATACAAGCCAGCTGCAGAACACGTTTTAACAACACCCTGCTTGATATATTGTTGGGTAAGTGAACAACAGATGAAGGCTTTTGGGGTACAGCTTTCTCTGAACTTCTGCATTCACTGCATGACATTTTCATCTGGATTCTATTGCCAATCTTGTAGCGTGACACGGTGTCAAGAGCCCTATTTAAATCAATGGTGTCAAGAGCCCTATTTAAATCAAACTACAAGACAGTCATTGATCTCTCTAGTCCCAAGGCCTGTTATGCTGCCAACAAAGAAAATACGGTTGGTTAAACAGGATTCATTCTTGATAAATCTGTGTGTCCTGCTATTTAACAGCACTCTTACACAGACTCCAACAAATAGTTTATTTGCTCTAGGGTTCCTTTGCTTAAGGAAGTCAGGTCAGAAAAAACCTGCTTCTCAGTAAAAGCTACTGTTTCTTGTAGTTTCTCTAATTGACACATATTTCTACCTAATTCAAATATTTTGTATATTTACAATAGCCTTTCCCATCACTGCAAAATAAACTTCAATACACAACTAAGTAAAAGCTGTGATGGAACTACCATAGATTAGCTACAGGAATATATGTTAAATACATGCCTAAACATGCACATTTGTGTTCCCCAAACATATACACATGGTGTAGCAGTACATTTTAAAAAAAACAAACTTGACAGTCTCAAGATTCTGTACATAATATCTTAGAAGCAATGGAAGGTATCTTTTACCCCAGCAAGTGCAAAGCTTTCACAGTAATATCACAGGGCTGAGTTTGACAAAGCACAAATTACTCTGCACTACATGTACAACAGAAAGGCAATAAACAATGGAATTATTTTTTCCTTGAACAAGAGATGAAAGGGATATTCAGGAATATATGGCTAAAACCACAGATCAGTGTTCATCCTGGACATGAAAGCAAGCCTCTGTGACTCAGAGGTCCCTATCCAGTACCAGGCTTTCACACCACTCATGTCTACCACCTATTTACTACCATCAGATCTTGCAGCATTTCCCCAAAGCTTTCATATCTCACCAACTGAACTGCCAGCTCTCAGTGCTGTTCCATGCTTCCCACCCTCAGAGCACCACAGCCCATTTCCCATCTTCCTGAAGCTCAGCACTTGCACAGCCTCACCCCAAGCCACCACATCCCGAGTGCTCACCTGTCACACACCACCACCACCTCTCTGCTAGGGATCTCCCACCCATCTCAATGCTTCCCAAGTCCAGAAGCACAGCACAGCCTTTCCCCAGCCATACCCCACACCCCACATTCCCTGCAGACATTGCCTTCCACAGCAGAACCCTGACCCATGCTGAGGGCAGCCCCCTGAGCTCTCCTCCCCTTGGGACAGAGCTACCCCACAGCCAGCAGCCACTGCCTCTCCACACGGGACAGACACCTCCAATTCCCTGCACCAGGGGCATGCTCCCATCCACGCCATGCTGGGAGGCATAGACAGCTGGGAAGCAGGAAGAATGCAAACCAGCCAAGGGTGACAAAGATGGAGAGGTAAGAGAGAAAAAAGGAAGAAATACCAGGAAAGAAGATGGAGAGAGAAATGACAATAGGTAAGGTATTTTACCTGGCCTTAAACCATCCAGAACTAAGGATGAAGGATTAAATTAAGGACCACAAGCCTTGGCTACCCCCATAGACTGTAGGATCCAATTCAAAAGGGTCGCCTAAGGGGACACATTTCCCTTCATGTTCAACAATAATTACTCAGACTTTGCCAAGCTTCAGGAAAACACCAAGGATTTGAAAACAACAAACTCAAAAGACTGCAGCACTTCAACAAAAGAAAGTGCAAGGTCTTTTTTTTTATTTAAATGGTTGTTGTCATCTCATTGCATAGCTCCCATACCTTCTCGGTAATTTCTCATGGGCAGCTCCTCACAACTCTTTCTTCTTCACAGCACAACCAACAAACTCCAATTCTCTCCTCACCCAGCTAACCCGTTCTTTTGTAGCACTCTTCTTATTGGACAGAGCTGTGGCCTGTTAAGGGCAGGCCTGTTCCTAATCTTTGGTGATTGGTACAGCTGCAACTCCTCAGGTGTGAGACTACCTTCTGCACTATCTTTATTTTCTTACATTCTATCCCTCCACAAATGGTGAAACAAAAAAAAAAAAAGAGGAAGATGAGTAGTAAAAAGTATTTTCTGTTGAAGAAAGAAACCCTAAAAACTACACTAAACATCTCAGATTTTACCACTAAATTGTACTCATTTGTTTAACAGGACCAAGGTAATCCAGGTAGTTAACAGACAGGATTATTTTATATATTCTGAAGATGTAAAAGTAGAGCAAAATGGAAAGAAAAGTAAAAATAATCAGAAAAAATATTCTAACTTACAGTGATACAACTGGCACTTAATTGCTCCAATCAGACTGATATACTAAATAAATACATAAATTTTCTGCTTGCAACACAGCATCTGCCAGTTATAGGACTAAGTCATTGTCTAATAATTTTTTGATCACACAATATAAAAAGAGCAGTAGTGACAAATATGCAAAAGAAACTTCAGGATGATTCTGAATGTTTGATAGTTTAGCCCTCCCACAACCTATTTTTGGAAGTTGGAATTTGAATACCTTTAAATCAGAGAAGAACAGCTGGCAAGATACCATATACAACACCACTAACTGATCTCCAAGACTAATGGGATGCTCCTCACTGCATCCTGCAGCACAGCGTGGAATTTCCCAAGCTAGCTCAAGTATAGAAAACATTTTAGCAATGTAACACGAACCTTCATGAGAACTACCTTATTATTCTTCACACAAGGCAATAAAATAAATGGTAAATTAGTCACTACTGCACCAGAACACTTTCAGTATCTGAACTGGGTTAAGTACCTGTATACCATATCACCTATGGCTTTCATAAAAGTCACATGGCCAACATCTTTCTTTAAGGACATAAACTGTAATTTAAACTATGCCTTATTATAGTGCAATGTCTCCCAAAAGCTAAAGATATATCTGCTGCCTCTGAGGGTGTTTTATAGAAACATAAACCAGTACGAAATTGCTTCACAAAGAAATTGTTGCCCAAAAGAACACAGGTTATTATCACAGAATTTTCACGTTATTAAATACCAGTATCTAGAGAAGTCATACAAAAATATGTAAAGGACTAATAAGTTCTGTCTATCCCATTTCTCAATTTAAATCAGGAAGTAGAAAGCAAGAACCACAGTAAAAAGTTTTGGGTGTTTCTTTACCTCAAACACTAGTGCGAGTCATGTGAGCAAAGCTAAAAATGTATCTAAAAGTAATTAAGAAGGACTCACCAAGTTCATTGAGACTCTGGGCAGCTTTTGTTATCTCTCTGCTTCCTCCTTGCAGCTGTCCTTGAAGTCTCTTACTGAGATACAAGATGCGTATTATCCTCCGCAGCAAGTCACAGGCAGCCTGCAGGGAAATCGTGGCATTAGGGGATATTATCAGTACATTACCATCACATAATACCACTACTCAAATGTGGAAACATCTTAACCAAAAAAGGAAATGTGAATGGGAATAAAAACAAGGAACTTTAGAACACTGAAATCCCTTTTTTCCAAAATTTTTAATATGATTCTGTGTTATATAGACGAAGACTTCCAGAAGCTGGTAATTATATCCATGGGGCTACTGAGATTATTCTGTCACTACCCAGGCAGAAAACAAAGGAAACTCAGAATCCCATGACAGAGGCATGTTCTATTCCTAATTAGAAGTGAGTTTTATTTTACCTTGTGCATCTCTCCTCAATACTCCTCTCCTCTTAAAGCTTTAGCCAAGTTAAGAAAATACTTGAGTGAATTGGCTTTGCCAATCAAACACTCATCCAAAAGAAGCAAAATGGCAGCACTTACTTCAGAAGACAATAAAACATAAAGACTAAATTGTTATTACAGATATTGACTCTTATGGTAGGCATATATGTAAAAACTAATTCTCAGCAAAACTTTTAGAAGGCCAGTCACCTTCACTCACTCAACTGTTAGTTCACATTCTTTCATATGCTCATTAAAATACATGGCATTCTTGGTTAAAAATTAGGAATATGGACATTTATATAAATTTTTAGGAACCATATTCATGTGTGCTTTTATTAGCACCAAATTAGAATAACAGGCATTGCTGACATCTGAATCAAATATAATAGTTTCATAACTTTTCACTCAAATAGTACCTTGAAATACATGGTAGAGGAACAGTAACATTCTGGAGTGGGTAACAACTAAAACAGAATTCAGAAATGCAACTCAGATTTCAGTACAGTCATAGATACAGTCCAAAATCTGCAATCAGATTAACAAGGGTGGCAAGTGAGAAATTTGGAACAAGTATGACATAGTTGTTTGGAGCTATTTTCCCTGGTACTGAAGGCAAAGTCTTCTGAAGTATTAACCTTATGGATATCAAAATTAATTTTAAATTACTTCAAAAAATATTTAGTATCCAACAAGACTTAGAATATCTTTTTCAGACTCAAGTTCATTTATTGAAAGGTGAAGTTGAAGTGCACATATAAAAAACTATAGCAGTGAATAATTTCAACCAATATCCACAGCAGACTTGTACAACCTGGCAGTTTCTTCCCTATGCCAGCACAAACTAACAAATCCACAAATATTTATAGTTTAATTTTATTAAACATCTAGACAAAACAAAAAGGAAAAATTAGGAAAAAACCCACTGAGGCACATCAGGGAAAGCCCAATTACTCTTGCTGCTTTGGGCTCTCTATCACAGTCTGAAGTGCAAGTTTTCTATGCCTTCTGTGATAACTTAATCATGTGATTTCTATTATATTTTGTGAGAGCTAAGTGGGGCTTATCCTGCTTTGAGAGATTAATGTATTAATTTTTATTAATTCATTTCTTTAATTAGAAAAATCTTGATCTCCATATCACTTTCATATCTGTGAACTAAATTTCTGCAAGACTAATCAAAAATAGCTTCCAGTACAGTGCACTGTGCCTCACCAAAAGAAAGGGTATAGTATCACTACTTTGCTTTCAAAATTAATTACTCTCTAAGCCAGTTGCATACCTCTGGCTAATGTTTTTCCCTGAGAATTCACCTTCTGTTATTTTCAAACCACCTTTTACTTTACACACTGAAAGATTATTTCTTTTTTGTTGAATTGTTGCTTATGTCCTGTCCCAAGAAACAATCTTTTAAAATAGAGTAAGAGATGGGAGAAGTTACATTTAGATACAAGAGCAAAAAACTGTTTTAATTTCTAGCCCTGGGATTTAGTAGAAGAAAAAAATCTAAAGACACTGAAGGTGCACTCTAAATTTTGTAGTGATTTCTACTGCATTCTACCCTTGACAAAGATTCTTTTTCACTCAAGTATTTTCATTTATGTGAGCTGTCCAACTTGATAAAACTCCCAATCACAGCAAAAGAATGCTATATGTAAGGGCATGTAACAGAAATAAAGACCTGTATCTAATGGTGAGCTGTTCACAGATGCCAGATTCTCTAACCTGACTACCCACATAACAGAAGTCTGAATTAATTCAGGAAACATTCCCTCCCTGAGCTGATCAAGTATGCTTTTCTAAAGGGGATGCTTTCATCCAAGAAGAAACAAATTCTACTGATCAAGAACTAGTTTGGAAAAGGCCAGTGGCCTCAGTCAGTTCAAGTAATTTTAAGTAAAATTAAAAATAAACCCTGATTTTTTTTTTGAGATTAAATATTAGTTATCTCCTGAATTTTAAACAACATGCCAACAATAACAGAAATTATTGCTATAATTTGAGTCATTGAAAAGCTTCTAATCTCAAGTAATTTTAAGAAATTAGTGAAAGAAGACTTAATTATAAAGAGAGAGTCACTTGAAAATGTGCCAGTGTGTAGCTCATATATGCAGGTAACTGAATGGATATATTTTGCTGTTTATAAAGCTTGAAAAAAGTGGAGACAGCCCACTATCTTCAGACTATATTTACTCTTTATTTACAGTAGCATCACAAAGACATCTGCTACTGGCAAATATTTAAAAGTAAGAATAACTTTAAAATATAGAATTATTGGGGTTTTTTTTTAATGTTTTGTAATTATAAAGTTTTTCATACAGCAAGACACTGAAACAAGAGACCATGCAAAAACACTCAGTTAAAGAGAGCTTCCCAGAAAAGAATCCTCTGAAGGACAAACTCCCTGTCTACCCATATCAGCTGCTAACCACTCCCACTTAGCTTGTGATCAGCTATGGAAAGAGTCAGAAGAGGACAGTATCATTTAGAGCAGGAAGTGAGCTTTCAGTGTCTGCTGCTGCCTTGGGATGCCATGAAGCTATAAGAGCACAGAAAGACAAAATATGTACAAGAACATAGCAGAGATTTAGAATTCAGGACTAGATTTGAAGTTTAACAACAAACTTGCAGTGAGAATGTTTATGAAAAAGCCAGACTATATTAAAAACAATTAAGGATGGCAAAATCTAGTTTTATGCAAGTCAAATATTCCTTCAGTTAGTGAGCAGTCCCACAGCAATCAATGCAGAGGTATTAAAAGAACACCATCACAACTCTAAGAGGCACTGAAACATCACACATTCCAGCAAAACATACCTGCCAACCCTACAGATCTTGACAGAAGGCAACCTCTTTTACCAGCTATCTACATGTACCAATTGTAGATCAGCTGATAAAATTAGTAAGTTTGACAATGTCCCAAACCACAAGTCCTGCATTTGGGAGCAATTTCACGTCATAAGCCCTGCCACCACCAGGAAGTCAATTGTTTGCTGTGCTGTGCCCTTCCTTCCTCAACAAACGAGTCCCCCAGGTAAAGGACACCCCAGCAGCGCAGTTTTAGGAGGCTGGAGAGTTGAGATTTGACTCAACTCTCCCTAAGTTCAGCTTCATTAATTAATTCAGGTGTCCTGACCCTCAACTCTTCCCAGAAGTGTAGTGTAACATAAAGCACTCACAAAGTATCTGCCAACACAAGAAGGGACAGCAGCTCTTGTGATGAGACTCTGACTCTCACTGGCAGAGAATCTGGAATCATCATTCCTCTTTCTACACTGATGCTAAAAGAGCAGCCTACCAGACTCCCACTCTCCACCTCTTTTTCCTGACTTACAGCAAAAAAAGTCAGATCTTACAAATCCCCTGGCACAGCCTGAATAATGCTGACTCTGGATGGATGATGCTTTCACACCACAGGAAAACCCATGTAACAGCCAAGAGGAAGCATCCAAGAAACATCTCCTAAATTCAGGGACTCCTTCTCCTCAGACATCTCTCTGCAGTCTGACTTTGTGTAAGGGCAGGCTACAAAAGATCTTCATCTTTAGCCCCACATTCCCACAACTTTTTCTACAAGCACAACACACATCAGAGAACAACCAAAAAATCTGCACCTAACCTGCCACATGGAAGTCATGGGACTTTTGGCCAGTGGCAAAAAGAGTAACAGCTGGAGCTGAAAACAACAGTAGCATCTGGCCAAACTGGCTGCACAGTGTGTTAAGAGCTCCCTGCTCAACTTCACTGCTACTGAAAGTAACATAGAAAATAGAAGTTCAGCCAAGAGACAATACAGCTGCTCCACCAGTCCCCAGACTAGAATCTGCAGCTTCATCTACTCTACAACAGCAGTCACTTGCAGATGGCAATCTCCTAGAGTGTACATCCACAGCTCAAAATTCAGGTAAACTTGCAAAGACAAACAGTTCCAACAATAACTCATTAAACAATTGTGAGGCCAGAGCTGTATTGCATTTCAAACCATAAACTTAATAGAATGCAGATACATGACTCCTGAAGATCTATGGAAAAGCTTTCAACTACTATAAAATTATCAATGAAGTGTTTGATGCTTATCTCATCATCATTGTGATAAGCTCTCTCCCACTGCTATCCTCTAACAGACATCTACACCCTTCTGTAGACTCCACTTATACTTAAAAGGCAGGCTTACAAAACTCCACAAATAGCTCCTCAAGTTGCATCTTGACTATTGAAGAAATCTGAAAGAATTTTGAAAGAATTAATTCTCAAACTCTTTACTAAACTGCAGCAAAGCCTGCACTAACTTAGGGGCGAAAAGCATCTTCTACACAACAGCACCATAACATTAAATACCAAAATAACACAAATAGTTATGAGAATTTAATTAATCTATACAATTTAATTAATCTATACTCAGATAACCCTTCTCTCTTCCCTCCATCTCTACAAAAACTCAATAAACCAGTGCGAAGGTCAATTTCCCACTTTCCTACTACACACTTCTCAGTAGCTCTTGAAGGCGGACAAATACTGATTTTCAGAAAAATACTGACAATGAACTAGAGGCTACTGGAGTAGAAAAACTGTACTCATGCCTGACAGTTGTGAAATAACACACATTCAAATAGAATTTTTTTAAGTATGCTTTTAATGCAACTTACTTGAAGTTTTGCTAGCTGAGCTGTGCGAGACACTATTTTGTTGTAGGGGTCAACAATTTTGACTTTAATTCTAAAAACAAGAAGAGAAAATAATTTATAGCTGTGTTAATAAATAGCATTATAGAACATAAGGATTTATACTTTCTGATTGCATAATGAATGTCATACCTATCAACAGTGCTTTGTAGAGCACCAATTCTAGTTTGCATCATTTGGAGGACACCTGCAAAATAAAGCAGATTTTTTACATCATTCATCAATTACAGAAACATAAGAAAATTATAGAAAGAGTTTTTCTTCAAATCATAGTAACTACTTTAGCATAAACTAAAAACAGTTTCCCCCTTTATAAAAGAGCATCAGAGAAACCAAAATTAGTAGGCATATTGGGAAATAAAATGAGCAGGTCACTTACTGAATGTTATGGAAAATGTATTGGTAGAGAACATAAATCTGCAGAATAAATATCACTCCAAAATCCATCATTTGTGAAATTTCAAACACTATTTGGGAGGATTCTACTTTCTAAGAGAATGCTGATCAGGACTGCAGTTCAAATTATACAACCTGGTATAAACATCTGACCATGATATATAAAAATGGCATAGCATATTTAACGCTATTTATTTAACATAGTGACTAGGACAAAGAGAACTGAGAAGATAAATTATTATATTTCAAGGTTTTCATCCTGTGCAGAAGGATCTTTAGCAAAAATTAAGGTATCAATGTCATTGTAAGGTCATCTAATTTAGATTACAAGCAGAGCAAACTACCCTAATCATGTTTGTTCCACATTAGTTTGGCAAAGCAGCACAAGGAAAGCCAACAAGCGTGCCTGTTCTTTTCTTGGTAAATTACAAACTAAGTAGTAGGGGACAGGAGTCATTTTTGCAATACAGAATCAGCCTGCTGAGAATTTAATTAAGTTAGACAAACCCAGGCCTACGAAATTATTTTTGTTTCAGTTACTGTTAGCGTTCTAAAACATACAACATTTTTGCCCTGTTTACAAGCATGCCATCATTAAATTAGGTAGAACTGCAGCATGATACAGTGAGATGGAAGACAAACAAAACTACTACAAATGTTACATTCAGGTTGTCCTGTACTGTGACTGTATCTCACTCATTTTATATAGATAGGTAAATTCTCATTTTCTCGACATTTCAGAACTCGTGTGTTCACTGTTATTTATACACGGCATGACATGCAGCAGATCATGAGGATGAAGATATGAGTTACAGCGAAAAGCTGGCAAAATAGGCTGCAGTGCCCACCCTACACTGCAATAATGGGGCCAGTGGCACAACATTGCTGCATCTATGGTTGTGATAGTGCTATTTAGCATCCAACAGCCCTCTTCCCAGAGGACAGAATAAGGATGGGCGAAAAGGCACTCTCCCCTCTCCACCTGCTGTCAAGATACATGATGATACAATTTAGCCTAATCCTAAAGTAAGAGGTAGCTCAAGATACCTACTGAACTACCTACAGACAGAAAAGAATACATAAAACAGAGCAGGCCTAAAAAAGCAAAGACTCTACAAGCTGGATGTACCAATTTGAAATGTTTAATGAGATTCACTTTCACACATCCAAATGACTGTGCATGCTGTGAATTAGCTCCATAATCTTCACTTGCTAACATACTTGATAAATATACCAAGAGCTACGCATTTCTAACTTCACAATTAAAAAATCTGTTGGCACTTATCTTTTCTTTTTCTTATGAATCTTGACTCAGTGTTTCCTTTAAGAGCAAAACACTAAGTAAATGGAAAAATTTCAACAAATTTGAGGTGAATTGAATTTTATTTTTACTTTGCCAAATTAGTTGTAAAACGTGCATTATTTACCACACCTGCCTGACAGAAATGTTTCCTAACTGATAGTTGTTTTGAAGTACATCATTCTTTCCTCAGAGCAATTTTAGGAAGAAATGCCTTCAGAAACAACCATCATTTCAGAAAACAGAATTCCACTGAGCACAAATTGCTGAAGATTGTTACAGGGAGGTATTCATCAGTTACAAGATTCACCACACATTCCTGTCTACTTCTTATTTGGAGAATGACACATATTTCAGGTTTTTACACTTGATTCTCCAACTGTTTAAAAAGTTATTTAGGAGCTACTGTTACTAGATTAAACAGCCATTTCTTTAATTTTACAACTATATGCAATTACTGACACAAAACGGTGAACCCAAGCAACTCCAAACACTAAGGATACTGTCTGCACCAAAACCGACACCATAATACCAAACTATATGACACCCTCAGCAAAGTGACAAAGAGCAGAATGGCAGGTTTAATGAGCTCCTGGCATGAGAACAATATACTGCAACCATCTTCTATACAGTCAATGGTTCCTAAGCAAGCCTTTGAAAATCAGCAGTTTATGTTAAAATCCACATCTCAAAGAGTAGAATAAAACAAAGGTATGTATTTAACTTAGGAGCCCTTCCCTAGTAAAAAGTATCTCAACATGGTTTAGATGATGTGTTATAGCCTCTTTGGTTAAGATGTGCAAACTATGCAACATGTGCATGTGCAACAGAAAATTGGCGCTTATGGCAGCAGATACCTACCAATGTTGCAACAAAACTAGGCTTAGTTAGAAAGATATATTAAAAGGTAAAAGAAGGCTTTATTGCAAAAGTTGCTCAGAACATTATCAAAATACATTTTCCCACGAAGAAGCTGCCCCAGAGAAGTATCAGCCAAATCTTCTCCTTGGAGCTCCATCTACTGACGTAAGGAAAAAAAAACTAAAATAAAAAAGCTGCCACATGTTACTCCTCAGAAATCAGACCTGGAGCTTTAACATTAGGGACCAAAGTTGGCAGTGAATGAGTTCCCTGCACAGATCCTAAAAGTGCTTCCTCCACTGTAAGGATAGACAGCATAATATAACAAGATTTACCTTCCAGGGATTCAATTCCAGTTGCTTGGGCCAACAGATCTTCATGTCTTGCAACAACCTTAAAAAAAAAAAACAAAATAGAAATCAATAGAGAAAAATGGGGTCATGAGCCTAAAAGAAGTATTAAATATATCACAATCATTCCTACATTAGGCATTTAAGTATCAGCACCCCTATATCAGCCAGATATAGGAAAAAGCAGTACATCTCACAGGAGAAAGGGTTGTAAGAACACAAGGTGTTTTAACTCACAAAAGCAGCAAGCTCAGAATGAGAAGAGGGCCAGAAATTAATTAAGATGTGCAGCAGAGCTGACAATTAGAGACAGCAGAGCACATTTCAACACATCTTGATACTTAATAATTGTAAATGTGAACTTACTAATCATACCATAATAATGTATATTCTTTTTTTTTTCTATTTACAACATATATAAACTAGTTCCCAAAGAATTTACTAACTGGGGCAGGGGGAGGGAAGAAGCAAGTGCTGAAACTACAGACAAACTTAGCAAGTGTTCTCATTACAATGTCTACTGCGGATTTGTGATTTCTGCATAGAAAAATTCTTCTATCTTAACTCAAAAGCCCTTCTGAAGGTGTAGAGGTATGTTAACATAGGTTATATCTGCCTAGCTAAAGGTAAGTCTCAGGGCTTATGTTACTCTTCAGCACATGATGTAAAGGTGCAAGCTCTCCCTATCTTCTCACAATGCCATGCTGAACATGGCCTCAAGTGTTTATGAGTTGACACAATCATTTGGAGTCTTCCTTCTTACCAGGAAGAGTAAAACAGCACACAGTGATATGACTACAAAACCTGAAAAAATACATGGCTACCTGCTACGAGTACTGACTGTAGGCTTAACTGAGTTGTCAAACTCACTACTAGTTTAGCTGCAAGCTGTACCTTTAGTAACTGCTTGCAGAGGAACTGGGCAATACCACAAATTACAAGCTTATAAGAATACTAAGTTTTTCACTAGTTTATATCAATCACCCCAGAATAACAGGTACGTTTTAAACTTACTTGTAAATGCAGCTCTTTATCCAACTGACTAATACCTTGAGCAAGTTTGGCCAGCTGCTCAGCTATCACAGCCTGATGGATGGACTGGGAAGTGTAAGCTTTCACATCAAAGTCTTCTCTGAAGAAGTCAGCATAGCATTCTGAAAAAGGATTTAGGATTTTAGGGATTTATTTTCGTGGTTTGGAAGAATGAAATAATACTTATAGCCCTGCAGTGTACAGATCTCTGTCAATTTCTTCAACATAATAGTAAATGTTCTCTACATTACACAGTACAAACGTCGGAAGAGGGCACAATCATAAGAAACAAGTCTGGAACCGGCAACTGAGGTTCGTGTTTGTTTTGGGGATTTTTTTTTTTTTTGCAAATGGTGATAAAGTCACATGTTTCTTTATTCCCCACACCCTTCTCTTGAGCAGAATACACTAAAAAGTATCAATATCTTATTTTCTCAAACTTTGCAGTGTAACCAGAGTGAAGCTGGTGAGCCTGTACCCATAGCCAAACACACGAGTCAGCTGCAGATCATTGACAAGTAGCATGAGACAAAACTTCATAAAATCATAGCGGATTTCGACAACAGTGTGAGTTTATAAAACAATTATGAAATAACACTGCAATTATAACTCTGGATCAACCAAGACCAGAGTTCCCAGACAGCTACTCTCAACTCAACCGAGCACCTTCGCCTCATGTTCCAATGCAATTTCTTTCTCTTTGGGAGCAAGCGAGCCCCAGCGCACACTCCGCGCACCCATCGCAGCCCCTCCCCGCACCGGGGCATTCGCTCCCCCGCCCGAACTCCCGGAACTCCCCCGCCCGCCCGGCCCACCGCCGCCCTCACAGGGGACCCTCCGGCCGGGGCCCGCAGCGGAGAGCCCCCGGGGCGGTCGTGCCGGCGGCGGCTGTGCCCGGCGCTGCCCCCCGAGCCCGCGGCCCTGCCTCACCGTCTGCCCGCAGCTCGGCGAGCGCCGGGGCGGGGGCGGCCCCCGCCTCCTCCATGCTGGCGGTGCCGGAGCCCGCGCGTCACTCCCGGACGCGGCGCATGGCGATGATGGCGAAGGAGCGCGACGGGGCGGGCGGCGGCGGCACCGGCAGGGGCACGTGGTGAGCGGGGCGGCCGGGAGCGGGAGCGGCCCGGGCCGGGCCGTGCCGTGCCGGGATGGGCCGTGCCGGGATGGGGGGAGCCGTGCCCGAATGGGGGGAGCCGTGCCCGAATGGGCTGTGCGGGGGGAGCCGTGCCGGGATGGGCCATGCCGTGAGGGGCCGTGCAGGGTGAGGCTGTGCCGCGGGGAGCCGTGCCCGAATGGGCCGTGCAGGGTGAGGCTGTGCCGGGAGGGACCGTGCCGGGAGGGCTGTCCCCGGCACCCTGCGGGGAGCAGCCTCTGGCCGGCCGCTTCACCAGAACGGCAGTGCTGTGTAAACTGTGCTGCTCTGCAGCACCGCCCGTGAGAAGTAGCTGAATGACGAATGTTTCAAACGCTGTTTGTTTTTTCCAGATGCTGCAAGGACTGTTAGTTATACATGATTGATGACATCAGAGAAACTAAAGAATGCCAACTAAAAGATCCCATGGATTTGTTTCATTCTGGGCAAGTTGTAAAAATATGTGCTCCTATGGTCCGCTATTCAAAGTAAGTAACTGTCATGTCAGCTCTGTCATTTTCACTGTTTAGAAACTTGTTTCTCAAATTTATAATGACTAAAAATGGGTGATTACCTTCTTCTCCTTTATTTAAGACAGAGGTAGATGTGGGACGTGTTTTATTTTACATATTTTCATTACAGATCTACACATAAAATACTTGAACATCCCCAGAATACTGCATGTTAGAACAGCATTTTAGGGTAGCTAATCAGAAAAATGCCTTAACTATTTACCTCTTAATCTTCATGTGTCTGCAGGTTGGCTTTCAGAACCTTGGTTAGGAAGTACAATTGTGATTTGTGTTATACACCAATGATAGTAGCAGCTGATTTTGTGAGATCTGCAAAAGCCAGAGACAGCGAATTCACAACAAACAAAGGTATTATTTTTAAGAAACCATTTTCTTGTCAGAATGCTTTATGTGATCATAAGCGAAATTGACCGGGTGAATGAAGTGAGTTACAAAACTTGACATCAGTTAACAATTTTGGTATACTGTCTGATTATAAAAACACAGAAATAATCTAGTGAGAGTAAGCACAGCCCAGTGATAGTGGGTGAAATGAAATAGTGGAAAACCTTGTCTCTGCCTGAAATCAAGGGCTCCAAAGTGATTTATATCTGTGGGGGTTGACCACACATAGCTACTCACTCCTTCTTCCTTCATTCTCCCAGCACAAGGGGGAGAATAGGAAAAGCAAATGAAAGAAAAATTCATTTGTCAAAATAAAGGCAGCTTAATACATAAAGGGAAAGAAACAAGTTATGCAAAGGCAATCACTTCCTACTAGCAGACCAATGCCTGGTCTGGACCACTGGAACAAAAATTCCTTGTCCCAACCCACCCTATCGTTCCAGTTTCCTTGCTGAACTTGATGTTATACAGTATGGAATACTCCTTGTTTCTGTTTGAGTCAGCTGTCATAGCTTTGCTGCAAACTTCTTGCCCACCCCAGTCTGTTTGATGGGGGTAGGGGAAAGCAAAGTGAGAAAACCAGGAAGTTTTGACACTGTGCATGTACTTTGCAATAACAGCCAAAACAGCTGTGAATTATCAACATTGGTTTTATCACAAAATCCAAAATGCAGCACCACACAGGCTACTATAAATGAACTTCAAATAAATTTGACAAGTAACTCCATCACAGCTAGACCAGGTGCCAAGATGACAGTAAGATTCTTTTTCTAGCAATTGTTTCATGTGTGTTTCAGAGACAAACACTCAACTCATCCAGGAAAATTTTCTAGTCTCTAGCAAAAATAAGAGTGTTACTAAAGGTGAAAAAAGCAATAGACCAGGCATTGATACAGTGGAGTCAAGGACTGACAAAAGAAGAAGGCTTTCATATTAGCCAGACTGGAGGGTGGAAGGGGCTGTTGGTGGACGACTGAGGAAATGAGCATAAGAAAGCACAAAAGAGACCAGAGGTTTAAGCATGGCTGGGGTTGAGGGGGAGAAGCAAGGCTTCAGGCATGGTACAGAAACATAACCAGAACCTATAAAAAGAAGAAGTATGAGACCTATAGAGTGTCATGGCTATAAAGAGATCTGAAGTATGTGGGAAGAGGTGACGAGAACGATAGAGATCTGTTGGCGTGAAGTGGCTGCAGCAGAACAGTGTGACAAGGAATGTATGAGCATAGGCTGCAGCTGGAGGAATGAAAAGCACCACTAACATGCAAGTAAGATCAGTGTAGGGTCTATAAATTGGGATGATTTAGTCTATTCAGGCCACAGAATTTGTGGTTTTGTAAGTGTATATGTAATAGGGAAGTGTATTTCACTGTTTTAGCATTCACTGTGAGTTATGGTAGTAATGCACCCACTATTATGGTGCATTATTCAAACAGAACAGAGCAATTACAGAGAAAATTCACATTGGAAAGCACAGGTAGACTCTCTTATGAGTGGAATGCAACTACAAAAAATCCATTAATAACTCATTGTATGTAAAAATAAATGAGTAAGACCATAACTGATTCAAATATATATGGTTCAAAGCACCACAGTTACTAGTTTGCCCCCCTTGAATTTACTTACACTTCTGATCTACACAAAGTATGGTGGCATTGAAGTTCTACAGATCAGATATAGAGTGTATTCTGGGGAGTGCTGGGATAGGGAAAGAGGAGATGAAATGTTTTAGTGTTGTAAACAAGATCCTTTTCCTACTCAGTTGTTTTATGCTGTCCTTAATTTTACAGGCCTATGAAACACTCTGCTTCATGCTTTGACCAGATTATAGTATTTACATTATTGGTATTTGCATTTTTTTGTGGTTTTATGTTTAACTTCCTGGCTGTTAGGGGATTTTGTCTTCTAATTAGAGGGGTAGGTTTGCAATTTATGTTTTACATTTTCTTCTGCATTCATGTTTCTTTGTTGTGTATTTCTCAGAGGTAGGTGTTCTTTGTGGCTGCTGCTAAAAAAATTTATGTGGCTAGACTCAGTATTTATATTACTTAATGCTCAACAAAGAGAAACTAGGCATGTGGGCTTATTCTAAAATATTAGGTATAACAATGTAAGTCTCTTCAGCTAGAGCACTATTGAAAGGACACTTTTAAAAATATATGTGCAAATATTTTTTTGCTTGCTGGATTTTTAGGTAACTTTTAGAAGTGCCTCAGCTTTATTGAGAGGGTAGTGGTGTCCTTTCTTACTTAATCTCCACCATTTCAATAACTACTTACTTTCCTCTGAAACAGAAAAATGTTCAGAAAGCACTTGTGGTCTCTTCAGTACAAGAAGTGCACTTGTTTTGTGCATTTGTTGGATCATCTCTTTCCATCAGTGCTCTGATACCACGCTGCTGCTTCTTAACTACAGCAATTGTTTACATGGAAAGTGAGTGCTGAGACTGCTTGAGATATTTGAGATGCCTTTAATGTAATGCAGTAGCTGTAAAACAGGAACTCATGTTCCAAATGACCATCTGGCTCTCTGCAGGGGCTTAGTAAATCACAAGTAGTTCAGCAGACCCAAGCTGAGGGGCACTGGCACTTTGGTTTCTCACTAGAGACAAAGCTGCTAGAGCTGCTTCTGCACACGTGTGCCCTTTCCAATTCTGTGTGTCACATTGTGGACAGAAAACAGCCATGTTGGCACAGAAAAGGAAAATGATGGGCAGGCATGAGGAAGGGCAAAGCTTGTGGGTGTTTTAGTTCTTTCCTGAAGGATTGGTTCTGTAAGCAAGTTTCAGACCTGGCAAGACAGCACAGCAAAGGGGCAGCATGCAACAAGAAGGGGCAAGCTAAGAGGGGAAGCATGAAGGCTGCTGAAAATTAGAGAATGCCTGGTTTCATAAATGGTCTTTGTGAAAGATCAGCAACTGACCAGTGTCAGTCAGAAAGTGTATGTTAAGCCAGCAACTGTGTAGTACACCTATATTTGTCTGAATTTCCACCTCTGTTAATAGACATACTCACTTAGTAAGTAACCCCTGGCCAGCTGCCTTTGTTTATTTGTGACTGAGGGCTTCCAGAATCACAGAATAGATGAGCTTGGAAGGACCTCTGTAGGTCATGTTATCCAGCCACCCTGCTCATGCAGAGTCACCTATACTTGGTTGCCAGGACCATGGTCAGACAGCTGTACAATATACAAAAATAGCATTCAAAATTTAGAACCTGTTACTTTTATTTTCTGGGGATTTTTTAATCTCTAAATATCTTTTCATTGGCATAGGTGATCACCCACTGATTGTTCAGTTTGCTGCTAAAGAAGCACAGGTTTTGTGTGATGCTGCCCGTATCATCTGTCCTTTTGCAGATGGAATAGACCTAAACTGTGGCTGTCCTCAGAGGTAAAGGTTTGAACAAGCTGGGTAAATATGGGGAGATAATTAAGAGACTAAAGAATGCTGGTCTTCCTTTTCATCATAATTTCTATCTTAACCTAAAAATAGATTTCAGGAGAGTAAGAGTTTTTAACCTGTCAGAAATGTCTATGTGGTAAGGCACTGTTCTGAGTGCTCCCAGCTGCCTGTCACCATGGTGAGACTACTGGGAAAACTGTATGTATTTGCCAACTTGCCTTTTTTCATTTCTGAGATACTGAGTGTTGGCTCTGAAGTGTCCGTCCCTTCTCAGCAACTGTTAAATGTGCACTACCAAAAAGAGCTTGCTACTAATAATTTGCAGAGTGGTTTGAATCATGATGAAGCAATTTCCAGAATAATGAGGCAAGTCCATGATGTCTCAAACTTGCTGCAAGTGAAGGATAGTCTTTAAAATAAATTATACAGATAAAGTAGTGAAAATAATTTTTTCCATCTTTTATTAAATTTATAAGTATAGTGAATTAGTGATGTACTTCTCACCTAAATTGATAAAGATTTTGTCTTGGCAGTGAAATAGAGTAGTAGTTCCTAACTGGTTCCATTGAGAACCATCTATTACATGAGTGTCAGGCAATCTTTTTCTAAATAAAGACCTGAAAAATGTAGGAAAGTAAAAGATAATATTACAGTGCAAATAAATTTAATTTCTCTATTCTAATTAGGTTTTCTTGACCTAAAATTATAGTATTTGAGAAAGCCCTTCTGGAGAGATCTGAGGCTTGTGCAAGGAAGTACTGGGGTTTTTTTAAGCTAACTACTGTTAAGTATGTAGAACTGTCTGTTCCTTTTAGGCCAAAAATGCATGCTTACATTTGAATCATTTGTTTCATGTGCAAATTAGTTTCAAAATAACAAAAGTTGGTGTACTTTATGTGCCTCTATAAGAAAAAATATTTTAAAAATAGCTGCTGTTATGTGGAAGCAAAGGTTATTCTTGCCAGTCAAAATAGTGAGACCAGAATATCACTAAAATAATGTCCTCACTTGCACTTCAAAAAATCCTCCTTTTCAATATGAAGTTGTCATCTATTTAAAAGAAATCTGTGACAGGGGGAGGGGAAACATCAAATTATTTCTTTTATGCATGCACTGTAGATTAAAATGTAATTTATTTTCTTTATGAATCTGTTTTGAACCTAAAGAAGTTGGTAACTTGTCCAAAGTTCTGGTAGCACAATGGAGACTGAACCAGGATCTAAAAGCTGTACCAAACTGCAAACAAATAATTGATCTGCAGCCAGTACTATCTCTGTTCACTTAACCTCACATGCTGAAGGCCACGTTGATGTATGTAACTGATATTGATCTGCATTTCTTCAGATGTAGAATATGAGTGTTCTTTTTCTTTTAAAGATGGGCGATGTCAGAAGGTTATGGTGCTTGCTTAATAAATAAACCTGAGCTTGTTAAAGATATGGTGAGACACGTACGGAGGCAGATCGACAACCCTAAATTTTCAGTATCTATTAAAATAAGGTAGGTCTAACTTAACTGCTGTTTGTGGAGGAATCTTTTTTTTTTCCTTAAAGAATTTAGTGTAGTAGTAATAATATTTATAATTCTATTAATGCAATACTATACATTATAGTAATTTCCTTACATGTGAAGACTGCTGAGATTTTTTTGACTCAAATGTCTGGGGCAAGTAATAGAAAACTTACAACCAGCACAGCCTTTGACCACTTACCAGATAACATACTGTGAACTAGAGTTCTCTTGCAATCCAAACAACATGAAAGTACAAGTGAAAAGATGAGGGCTTCTATAAAAGAAAAGCAATACACAATCTGTATCATCACAAGGATTTGCTTTGTGAGCTATTAGAGAGCAGAGCCACAGTTGTAATTGAGTATAAAGGGATGGGTAACAAAACTGAGAACTGGTCCCACAGATGCTGTAAGGAATACGTTCTGCTTCCCTACATCAGCTTCTCAGCTTCTGTAGACTTGCTTTTTATTGTTTTGTGTGCAGCCCAGAGAAGAGAAGGCTCCAGGGAGACCTTAGAACAGCCTTCCAGTACCTAAAGGGAGTGAACAAGAAAGATGGAGACAGACTTTGTACAAGGGCATGATGTGCTAGGACAAAGGAGAATGGCTTCAGGCTAAAAGAGGGCATGATTAGATTAAAAGAAATTAAGAAGGAATTCTTTACTGTGGAGGTGCTAAAGCCCTGGAGCAGGTTGCCCAGAGAAATTGTGGATGCGCATCCCTGCAAGTTTGTAAGGCCAGGTTGGATGAGCTCTGAGCAACCTGGTCTAGTGGAAGATCCAGGACTTCTCCATAGCAAGGGAATTGGAACTGAATGATGTTTAAGGTTGCTTCCACACGGAACCATTCTATGATTCTATGACCATTCTCAATCCATTATTTAGCCATATATCCTATGTGCCTTTTGTTATTTGCCTTTTAAGTTGCAACTCAGTTTCCAGTCCTTCTGGAAAGGGGGACTATTATAAATTAGATTTTTTTTCCCCACAAAATATGCAAAATCATGGCCTTAATTTTAGATTTTTTGCATACCCTTGCTCAATCTTTATAAAATTTACCATGTAGATTACAGAGATGTGATGTAAGTGGGAAATGTTAAATTAAATACCAGTTTCCATACACTAAACTCATATATCTTAAAAACACCCCAAAAATCAAACACTGTTTTCCAACTGTAATATTGGCTTTATACTGTTATTTATGGAAATCTGTGGTAATTCCTCCTTATGGAGTAGTGCTTTTTATATAGGCCAGGAAATTTACTACCTACTGCTTCAATCCTTGCAATTTTAGGATCCATGAGGACTTAAAAAGAACAGTTGACCTGTGTCAGAAAGCTGAAGCAGCTGGAGTTTCATGGATTACAGTACATGGGAGAAGTATAGAAGAAAGGCATCAACCTGTACATTACGATGCAATTAAAATAATTAAACAAAGCATGTCTATACCTATTGTGGCTAATGGAGACATTAAATCTTTAAAAGATGCTGAAAATGTTCATCACTTGACAGAAGCAGATGGTAAGATTAAACATACTCTATTTTCTAACTACACTTACAGGTTTCAAGGTATTTATTTTGAATGTAAGTAGGACATGATTTGAGTGCTTTCTCTCCTTGAGAAGACAAATGAAAGAGGATATTTTAGATGCCTTAAAAAACTCACAAGCAGAATCACTGGTGATCATCAGAACACTAGAGCACTGCTACTCAAAGCCACAAATAATTATTTCTGAGGCAAATTACAAAAGCTCTGTGATTAATTATGCTATCTTATTACTCAGTAGTGGAGTTCAGGGGGACCTTCAGACATTCTGTCTCTTTATGGAGCTGATAATTCTAAAGAACTGTAAACTTCCACTTGGAAATCTCTGCTTCCTGCACATGGGAGCAGATTTCCTACAGTAAGAACACCGTGGAAAAGGGATGTATTGTTAAGCCAGATGGTTAACTTCAAGGACACAGTGAGGCATTGCACTTTCATTTCAGTCATAGAATTTGGGGATTTTTTGCAGTTAAGTCACAATAGATTCCTGCAACTGTCTGTCATTTCAAGACAGTATGGAAATTTGGTATATGTTCTGAAAAGGTAATCTGTATCTACAGACTTTGTGTCTTCCAGCTAGAGAAAAACAGGAAAGAGAACAGTACCTGTGGCAGGTTTCTGCTGACATTGTTGCTGTTTAATAGCTACAACAGAAATTGAACTGAGCTGCCATGCTGCTTACAGTGACTTTCCCCACAAATACAGAGCAGAAAGGAAATGCATAATACAAAAAAATGTTCTCATAGTCCAGCTGACCTTCTTCCGTAGTAAAAATATTAAGCATTCAGTTTTTTCTGTCATGGACAATAACAAAATAAATGTTTCAGTTTTGATCATCCTATTTTTTAAGAAAAGACCAAGTGTGATAGATTATATCTAGATAGTGCAGAAAACTAGAAACCCTTAAATCACAGAAGAATTACAATAGAACTTGTATGGGTTTGTCTGATAGTATTGGAGTAGAGTTGCAAATACACTACACGCTTGTTCAGAAAGATTTACTGCAGATCAAGAGTCCTAAAATGTACTTAATTGTGCCATTGAATTGAGCTCTTAGTGGAAGAACAGTGAATAGACTGAGTTACACAGAAAACTATTGGTCCTCTTTTGTCTTCCCATCATAATTTTATGTTACAAATCAATAAATGTGTGTAACGAATAAGAACAAAGTATAATTAGTTGCGGTTTCAAAAAAAGGGAAGAAATGCTTCTTGTGACCTGTGTTTTGTTTCAGAATCTCTGGAATGTGTGGGTAGGTGTTGTAGATCCTCTGAGGTTTGCCTTGTTCAATGGATTTCTCTGATACAGCTGTAATACTCATCTCTGTTGTTCTCCCATTACTATCTGTAAGCTTTGGGTGGGTGTCCTAAGGGGTGCTCTTCAAAGTCCACAGGAAGATTTAGCATAAAATTGAAACTAGAATGTAACTCACGGCTTTGATTTCCAATTTGAAGGTATCATGGTGGCTAGAGGACTCTTGGCAAATCCAGCCATGTTTGCAGGATATGAAGAGACACCTTTTCAGTGCATCCAGGACTGGGTTGACATTGCCCTTGAGCACGGAACTCCTTTTACGTGTTTTCACCACCACTTAATGTACATGATGGAGCGCATCACTTCAAAACAAGAAAAAAAAGTTTTTAATGTTTTATCAAGTACCTCAGCAGTACTAGATTATCTGAATGACCATTATGGTTTGGGGCAAATGAAAGTATGTTAGTTCTATGTAAACTTGTATTTTGCAATTGTCGATAAACTGTAAAAGTTTTCATTGGGTTTTTACTTTTTAGTCATATTTGTATATTGTGTAAGTATTGTGTAAGCAAAACATTATTATTTGGATGATACTTTATATTTTTATGTCTCTTTTTTCACTCTAAAGAATATTCAGGATTCTACAAATGTGGAATTCTATTACAATGCATTACCACAGAGAGGATTGATTATTGTAAGGCCCCAGTAATTTAATTTTTCACCAGATAATTGCTCACAGCAATATGATTACAAAACTAGGGCCTTTCTTACATTAAACCTCCTAAAATCAGGACTACTTATAGATAATGACAGTAATTTCAGACCAAAAGAATACAAAGGGAGCCACTGTAGAAGTTTTTGCTTTAGATGACAAAAGCTTAAAGCCCATCATACTATCCTTTTTTAAATTTGATGTTTCTTTTGCAGCCTAAAACTCTATTATTTATAACTTAGAAACATTCCATACTTCTTAGAGCAAAAGAAACACAGAATAGATAAACAATTATGGAAAGAAGGAAGAAGAAAAATGAAGAGGGAAAGAAGAAAAAAGAGATAGTTTAAGTACAAACTTAGCTGAATCTAATTACAAGACTTCAAGTTTAATCTAACTAAATTCAGGGGTTTTTATCTACCACAGAATAATTGTATACAAGATTAAATCCCCATCATCTACCAAACCAGAACTTTTTAGGTCAAAGAAAAGCTGACAGATTCTCTCAGTGGGGCTCCTGCAGTCCTTTCTGCCTGCTGGCATGTTGCTTATCAAAGCATGACAGCCACTTGGCTTTGAATCATTACATCGAGGTGAAATAGTGAAAATTAGAACAAGATAATAACATTACACACCAGCTGCATTTGTTCTGCAAGGGAAATTTCACAAAACTATACAGTACAATTATTTGTAATCAAATATTTTTTTCTTTATACATTTACACAGAAATTCATACCAAAAATTGCCGAGTTTTCTGACTGTGATTGTTCTATGAATATACATGTGAATATTTCCAGATTTTCTAAATAAATTACTTGGTTTTGTATGCAGTTGTAATTTTTTTTATTAGACATCAATCTGGAGGAGGGAAGCTTGCTTTTGATGCTACTCTTCAAATCTTTTCATAGTTCAGGTATCTTAAATTATCACTGTTTTTTTAATGCAATAGCATAAAATACTTGATTAATTTTCATAATGAATATGTGTGATTTAGGCATATAAACAAAAGTTTGAAAGGCATGACCCAAGGCATCAGGTCCAGTTCACTAAGGCAGCAAAGTTACGTAACTCCTGATATGATCACCTTCCCAATGTGCTAACAAATTGAAGCTACAGACATGCTTTGCTCTCCTAGGCCAATTGAGACAACCTCTGCAACCATTTTTGGTGTGTCCATTCCTTCACACAACTATTTTTTCACTCTTCTGGATTGTAATATTTTCTTGATGTTAGTTGGGCACAGTTCTGTTTAGCATTCCAGGTAAATTCCCAGCAGTGTCCTCTACAGTTAATGCTACTTCTGATACTTCACTTTTCCTCAACTAATATTTATCATGTAAATTATGAGCTCCCAGTTTTAGAGCAGAAGTTCTTACTTCCCAACTGCATGACTAGGGAATTTGTACTACCAAAAATTCCAGTATCAAGTTCATCCAGTTATGTTGCAATACTGTTCTCCTCAGTTCTGAAATACCCCCAGCCTCCTCTGAACTAAAACTATGCAACTGAATTGTAGAAGAAAAGAATTTGTAAAAGTATTAACTAAGCCCTTTGTTGCCATCTTCTTAAGAGTTTTATGATTTGGCTAGCAACTACTATATGTAGCAAACTCCCATTAGCCTCAAGGAGCAGAGAAGATTTACTATATATAACCAACACAAAGGCTTTATTTTTATCTGTAGTATTGGGAAAATTGAATTTTAGAGGACTGGAAATACCTTGACCTATTTAGGAACTGAGTACTTGATGATTTTGAAGGCAGCAGTTGTTGTGCCTGTGTGAGATTAATCACAGAGATTTCTGCCTGAAGTACAAGACCTAGGTTGCTGTTAATATTGGTAGTAATTATGGAGTGCTTGATCTGGCCTTTTATGTATCATAAAAGTCAATGCAAGTTCATCAACCCTTTTCAAGGGTGAAATGAATTGTTCACCTTCCATTCTGAATTTTGTATGCATCTGAACATACTTCACTGTGTTTTTATAGAATGAACTGCAAAGTTGGAGTCTTTAAGCCATACTTTGAACACCACACTGTTCCAATATACATAAATTGCTAAGGATGAGAGTTATTCAGCTACCAGTGTTGTTTTTACAATGTGTTCATATTTCTCATTATAAGATACTTGAATGTGGAAAAATACTAATTTCTGGGTTAAAATCACTGGATGTAGTCCTTCTGCTGTATATGTTACTTTTAACGTCACCATGTGGTCAGTCTATTTTCTAGTTTTTAAATGTTGTAGCATAAGTGCAAAGCAAGTAATATAATATCCAAAGCCTTGTTTCCTATTTTAGGTTCTTTGCTCCTTTAACTGATCCTGTTCTTTATGTTAAACGCCCCTGCACAACAATACCATATTCTCATAATACCTCTATGCTTTTGCAACTTTTATCTTGCTACAGTAACCCCAGCACTCTCACACAGCTTGTACAATTCCATTTTCTCTATTGCCTATTGTTAGACTTTTTAGGTCTCTTGGGTTGGTTGGGCAAAACCATTGTGTGATGATAAGGCTGTCACAGAAGCCAAAACAGAACAAGTTTAAACTTTCCTTTTGTTTCAAAAGAGAATTAGTTGATTTCACTCCTCTAACCAGCCGTTAGTATACAGGCATTTCCTATTTCTGCTTCTGAATACTTTGTCACTTCCCTAATGGAAGAGGGAGGTATTCCTTTTAACTGTAATTATTGAATGTTTGTGAATTTTTTTCACTAAAGCAGACAGCCATTATATATATATGTGTGTGTGTGTGTGTGTGTGTGTGTGTGTGTGTGTGTGTGTGTATTGTGGCAAGATATTCATCATATGGTGGTTCAGTATATGAGAGACAGCCTTAGATGAACAACCCTTCCACAGCTTCAGTTAGAATTCCTTCCAGGAGCAGCAGCAGAGTGTACTCAACAGGAAAAGAGAGGTCTCACAGATGTTTGCAGGAGACCTCTCTTTTCTTCCTATCTCATTTTGGGTTGGTGGGGAACATGCATCAGCTGCAGGGAAGTGCACAGCAATCATACTCACAGTGAGCCTTTCTGAGATCTTACAGAGCCCCTAAAGTGAAAAAGTGGCTCCAAGTCTCTGGCATCAGGGACAAGTGAATACAGTCCTACCAGTATGAGGCTGTGCTACTGGGAGAGCAGCTTACAGTGCTGGAAAGGTGAGTAAGCAGCTCAGAAATGGAAACTGCTCTGTAATTAAAGGAAAGTCTATTCACATTTTAACAGCTTCAGTGAAGTATACTGGCTGTAGGCCAATAGCTAAAATGTAATAACCAGAACATTCTAAGAGGTTGTGTTTTGTCTATAGTGCTGATAATGTATGTTTATGAAAATGTGTTAGAAATACTACTTAAAACGGGGGCTATTCCTGCTGTGTAGATTGGATTGAAATGACTCCTTATATCTCTCTCCAGTATTTGTTGTGCATAAACAATTATTTGGGATGTAACCTTTCATCCAGACATTGCTTGGCAGCAACTAGAAAAATGTTGACACACTGGCTCCATCCCCAGGCTGCAGACCTGGGAAATTTTAAGTAAACAATTTCAGATTGTGAGCAGCTGCAAACAGCTCTGCTCAAAACTGCTTATGCAAGAACTTCCCACCCCATGTCAGTTCCAATGGATTAGAGTAACAAAGAACTACTATTCACAGCATTTTATGTCTCGTGTTGATGGAACTTAATTGGGAATGAATTCCCCAAAGCAGGTAGTTGTGTCAAAGAGTGCTGGTGATGCCCAGGTAGACAAGGTAACCTCTTCCACTGACAGCACCTCAGCATCTGTTAGGATCAAAAGGAAAAAGTGATCAGAGCATGGCCTTCTTACATAAGAGCAAATAAGGAGAGTTGCATGGAAATAACGTGCTTGGAGCCTTGGGTTGCAGATAAAAAACATTGAGCAGAACCATAGGATAGAACAGGGTTTTCTGAAGGAATACTGTTTTATTCATGAGGCCCAAACAGGCCTGTTGGAGCGTGTTTGAGACTGTTGTTGGGTTGTTATTTGTCTTTATGAATGCTGGACCTGTACTCCTTGAGAAAACTACTTACTGGGTCTTAATACATTTATGTCGGGTAACACTTAAAGGAGGGAATGGATGGATACACAGAGTATTTTAATTGAATTTTAGAAACTCATGATAATGTTGGAGAGCAGAGTTGAACTCCCAAGTCGATTAAGCTCGAGTCATAGAGCGGTGGGATGATCACAGCAGCATTCCGCAGTAAAATGCTTACAACCAATTCCCTAGACAGGAAAAAGCAATGCTCATTTTAACCCATCTCAGCGCGTAGATCCACGCGTTTCCCAACAGAAGTGCGGCACCGCACGAGTGCCCGGGCGGCCGGGCCGGGCCGAGCGCGGCCTGTGCGCTGGGGGGGACCGGGCCGGACTCTGCATCCCTCCCCCGCTCGCACCTTTCTCCGGCCGGGCCGCCGGCAGCTCCGCGCCGCCCCCGCCGTGTCACTCAGCCCCGTCCCGGCCCACACCCCCCGGGCAGGGCGGAGGCGGCACCGTGTCCGCACAGACACCCCGGTTCCCCGGCCGCCCCGCCCTGTGCCGGCAGAGAGACCGGCCCGCGCTTCCGTAGCCCCGGCCGGTGAGGCCCCGCTCCCGCCCTCTGGCCGCCATCAGCTCCGCCGGGTGCCGGCGCTGACGAGGTTCGGAGGCAGGCCGGGCGGGAGGCAGCGGGAATGAGGCGGCCCCGGGGCTCCGCGGCCGCACAGGGGGCGCCGGCAGCGCTGGGGGGCGGGAGGCGGCGGGAGGAACCCGCGGGGCTCTGCCCGCCAGGCCGGCGCGGCCCCGGGCTGTCCCGGTGCCCATCTCCCTGTCCCCGGGGTCGTTCGGGAGGGGAAGTCAGAGCCGCCCGTTCCTCCGCAGGCCGCCGGGACGATGACTTTCCAGTGGACGGCTGTGGCTGCCTTCCTGTATGGCGAAATCGGAGTAATTCTCGTGCTCTGCCTGCCGTTCATTTCTCCGCTGAGGTAGGAGGACTTGGGTGTGCTGAGCAACACAGCTTGCGCTTCTCACCAATTTGGGTTTATTTTCATAACCACGGAGCTTTGCTGCATCCTGAACTAGTTGTAAACAAAGCCGAAGGAATGATGTTTGGGACTCGAGTGTCAGGAGCTGCAGGAATCGCAAGGCTCTTTAAGGAGCTTTACGGTTTCTACGCAGTGCTGATTCACCCGGGGGCAGCGGTCGGGGTGCCCGGAGGAGCCCCCGGCTTTGCTCAGCAGGTGGGTTCTGGCTTCTCCCAGAGCTGGGGAGCAGGCAGCGTAGAGAAAGGCATCCGGCAGTAATTAATGAGAGGACAGTGCGGTTTTTTCAGCAGTTTGTCAGATTTGTGAGGTGCAGTTTTATGTTTTGGTGTACGCTAGGCGTTGTGGGTGTTGAAGAGATAAGACGTCAGATACTCAAAGCAAGCGGCAAGCTGTGTGTAACGGCTGCAAGAAATTTGTGATCACTTGTTTAAAAAAACTGGAGTTGAGTTTGAAGCAGAAGGTTCAGGACTACTGGAATAAAGACCTCTGTAAAACTCTAGAAAAACTCATATATAGATTAAGAAAATAGTACTACTTCTGGAACACAACACAAATATTAAGAAAATAATAAATTCTTGTAAAATAAATGCACACAGTAAGGGGAAGAAACAAAATTAATTTATTACCTTTAGTGTTTGCAGAGGCCTGACTTACAGCATTATCTTGTTTCCTGTAAGTTGCTCTTCAAATTTGGTAATATTATTTCCCTACAGGAAATAAAGCTAGATTCTCTGCAGGAGGCAGAGAAGCAGACTTCTCCTTTCTTTTTAGAATATCAGTAAGTCTTCCAAGAAGAACCAAACCCACAAAAGAATGAGTCTTAAAGTAAGAAACCACAACCCCCCCAAAACGAAAAGCAGAACAAAACTTTAAAGCTGTCTCACCAATGCTCTGTAAAACTGTTGTGTGTCTGTTTCCTGCATCTTTAGATGTATTTAGAATGATGTAGCATTTACTGTCCTGTTAAGGAGCAAGAGTTGTTGTGGAAAGTCTGGATTTAACTACTTAAACGTGTGGAGGAGTCTTGAAAATGACTGGCTCCTCCACAGCTGATACCAATGATGAGGCATGTGTCCTCAGCTTGAGAAATGGAAACTGTTCTGAAATCTAATTCAGCCTCTGGTTTTTTACAAGTTGGCTTGCAAGGAGTTCAGCATTTCAACATAGACTATTGAGTTGTTGTATTTCTTACTATTCTCTAAGCCAAAGTGCAACTGTGTAAGAGGAGAGGAGTATTACGGGAGTCATAATCATCAGCTTATTAATGGCTTATGTGAGGAAACTAGCTGCAAGAATTTCTGCAGGCTGATGTCACAAGCAGAATACTTTGGGAGTATTGAAATATGTTTCACTTATGGTGCAAACAGAGTCCAGTGTTTGTGGCTGAAAAGCAAATTCGTAATGTGCAGCTTTACCAAAATTTATTCAAATATTAAACACAGTGCTTTTAATTCTATGGAAAGGATAGATTTGTGTGCCTTGTTTGGAGCATATTCAGCTATTCCTCTGAACAGGGGTTTCTGAAAGAGTGAAATCACGTTATCCTTTATGGGGTATATGCAATTAACTTCTTAACAAAACTTGCAGGAATTTTGTGGGGTTAAAAATCAGATTTAGCTGCTGTGACAGTACCAGGGGGCAGCAGCTCTGCCTGACACATCTCAGTGCCCTGGGAGCTGGTTCTGTCAGCAGTAAGGCATGCGTGGTTACTGACAGGTGGGAAACTGCTGTTCTTGGAAGTTTTGATTTACTTGGTTGTCAGTTTTCAAATGGATTGCTTCTCTCTCTTGTGTGTGCACATTTTTTAAATTTTTTTTTTTTTCAAATTTGCTAACAAGTTTATAAGTTCCTGGGGAACAAGTAAATTGACAGTATAAAAGTGCCAATATTCAGAGACAGATCAGATTTGTTCTGCGAGGTGTAGTACACTAAGCTGGTGGCTAGTATTATAGTACAGAAGTTTTATATTTATATGACTTTTGTCACCAAAAAGAAGAGCAGTGTTAGTAAATGTGAATCCCTCAATTCTTGTTGAGGGAAAATAAATGTGAAAATACAGGAAGATTTTCCAGTAAAGAGATCCATATTTTTAGCCTGATTATAACTTGGCAGTGTAGTTTATCTAAGATCATACCTCAAAGAATCACTTCTTAACTGAAGGTCAGTATGGAGCTTGAAAAAATGCATGTTTAAAGAGTTAGTGAATTGGTTTGGTTTGAGTTGTAGCTCAAAGCAAGTTTTTTGTTTGATGCAGACTGTGGCTGTCTGCTATAAAGAATTCAGATTATGCTAGAAGACTTAAATGAGATTTTTGCATGCACAATGCAAAAACATTTTAATGCTTTCTGATGGAGAGCTGGAAAGAGCTATAGGAGATGATGCTACAGTTTCATTTAAATTAATAGTAGGTTGGCAACCACTGTTAGAGGGCGAATGGTCTCTGGTAAGCATAAATAGTCTTAACAAAAGTAGTAAATTTTACCTCCTATAATCAGGTGGTTACATCCCTATGGCATGACCAGGTATTATTTCATTTGTGCAGTAGCACTGATTGTAACCTGCAGCAAAGGACAAGTAGGTGCTCTGTTATCACCTTGATGTGTTCATTTGAGCACATCAGATGCTCTTTGTTTGTGCTGCAAGTGTGACTTCTGCTACAGCCCTTCATGCAGCAATATCAAATAGACAACTCATTGTTCAAAAAAAGGAAGTAGTCTACACCACCGTTGGCCCCACCAGAAGTCACTTCTGTAGCCAGCAAATTTATGCCTGGGAAAGAGATTTTAAGTCTTAACAAAATATGAACACAAGACTTGTCTTTTTTGTTGTCATTACAAGTAAGAATGTAATCACAGTCCTTGTACTTCAGAGTTAATAGAGGTACTAGTGGTTAAAAAATAAAAATAATGGAATGGGTTTTACAGTCTTTACCCTATCCCTTGTTATATTCAGGACTGAATACAATGTAATGATAGCCAAAGTATAAGCTAAAATAAAGCACATCTGCAGAGTATCTGCTATCATGCAAAAAATTTGCAAGTATTAACAACAAAAAAAAGAGAAGTTAGATTACTGGAAAAGTTAACATAGACCTAAATTATATTGCAATTAAAGCACTGTTCAGAGACATTATACAAGTCCCTTATCAATAACAAGGCTCTCTTCTGTGGGGTTATAATGTTCTTCTTTTAGTGCTTAATTATTTTTGAATAACACAATTCTATTTTACAGATGGCAGAAGATTTTTATGTTTCCTCTATGGAGCAAAATGGCAGTATTTTGGAACAAGATGTTCCTTACAATAATAGTTTTGTTGATCGTCTTGTTTCTTGGTAAGTGTTAGATAATTTCTTAACAAATGGGTAAAAGAAACCTGGTACACTGAGTTTATATGAATAAACTAATGGAAAGGATTCAAGCCTAGTGCAAGTCAGCTAATTTATTGAAAAATTATACAGTGGAATGAAAGAGGAGAGGGCTAATGCTGCATCCACATTGGGAATCCAAATGTAATTGTATTATACTGAGTGAATGAGAAGGAAAAATGGAGCTTAGGGAAACCAAGCAGCTGCCTAGACTTTGTCACACAGGTAAATGAACTTGTTTGACACCAGAATTTGGCTGAGCTGTACCTCATGCAGCAGATGGCACTCTTTCTTTTGGTTGCTGTTGAAGTAGAAGACCAGAATATATCAAAGCACTGGGCTGTTTGAAAACTTTTACTCAGCACAGATACAAAACAGCTTCTGGCTTCATTTGTTATGGGTGGATCCTAAGGTCTGTGAAGTAAGAGTAAAGCTTTAATGGTTACCATATGCCTGACTGATTTAATTTAATGTCTGTCCTGACTGTTGTGAGGTAGGCATCTCCTGTATTTCAGTGATGAAAGCAGTTCTCCTGTGTTTTGGGGATATTAAGTAGTTCTCCATGGATAAGTGTTTCCAGTGCCTTAGAATATACGTGTTACTTAATTCCAGGCTACTTGGAATAGAAAGAAAAAATGCATGGTTTTATTTTCTACTGAGGGAAACATATATAACTATGTCAGGCTAGGCTATAGGACTATATTCTTAATATTTAAAGTACTAGAAATTCAAATAGACTGTTTTATTCATTTTTTAAGATTATGTTTAGCATTATTCTTAAAAGTAGGTCTTCAGTGAATGGCTTAAGATTGAGAACTAATGTATTTGGTTTACTCTGTTGAACTGCTGTTGAAAACTTGGGCCAAAGTTTGCTTTTGACTTGGTGATGATCATTGTTTTTGTGGAAAGAGAGAACAGGGCTAAAGGGAAGCAGTGATGAGATGCCTGCCCTGTAGCATGAAGTGACAGGTTACTGCAGGCCTAGACTCTTCCTATAGCACAGGGACATGCATTTGTTTGCTCTTAGTCTTTGAGGCATTGTTTGAAGCTTCATTTCAGGGTTTTTTGATGTCCAAATTACTCAGACATATGAGAGAGACAGTCGTGAGTGATGATAGTCACTTGTGCTTTTCTTTGATTTTGCCTGCTTAGACAAATGCAGCAGCAATTTAATAACATCTGGCCAAAATATTCTGCAAGAACATGTCATGAAATGACAATTTATTGATGTGCAGGAGGAGATTTAAGGTGCTGTATTGGTTGTAGGAATGTCTGGTGACCTTAAGTTTAAAGATAGTAATATGAACTCTTAACTGGGTTAGGTTTGGGGTTTATGTGGAGGTAAGTCCTAATTAATTATTTTGTCCTTTGAAAGGTGTTTGCAGTGCACTGGCCCTTTTGCAGTGCTATCAGAAGTATGTGATGGATGAAAGGAAGATGAAAGATGTATGAAAGGCAGATGAAAGCGGTGTTGTAGCTTTCCTTCTCCAATCTTTTTACAGTTAGTAGTTGCTACTGTTACTACTGCTGTGTTGCTATAGTCTTCCTGTTTTAATGGATATGAAAGAAATAATTTTTTCCCTCTATGATTGAAGTATAAAGTAGACCCTTCTGTCATTACTAAAACACATGCATATCTTTAAAAAACTCCGTGTAAAGCAAATACTTGAGAAAATACTGCTTCTTTTTGCTTATTCTTCTCTTTTCTCACTGTTTGTCCACTGGGGAATTTTAGCTCAGTTGTCAGCAGTGACATTTTGACACCATAGGGTCTTGGTAACATCTGTAGAGTGAGATGCTTTGACCTAATCCCTCGTGGCTGGGTACAAGTGTTTGAAATACCTGTTCAGGCATATTTTGGGCAATGGTTTGTTGTATTTCTGAGGATGTGCTAGAGCACTTCATGATTTATCAAGACCGATCTTTGAAATGTATAGATAACATAATTGCTGTCACTATTTGTCCTATTACTCTTTGCTGAGCAGAAAATCAAAGTACATATTTCTAGTACTAAAGTCTGGTTTAGCATGCATGCACACCCACAGATATGAATAAGAACAGACTGTTTTTGTTTGCAGATGCTGTTAGAGAAGTCAGGAAATACTCATCTGTTCATGTGAATGAAAAGGCTGCAAATGTCAACAGCAGTGCCTTTGATCATATTCAGATGAAACTCTTTCGGTCGCAAAGAAACCTGTACCTCTCAGGTTTTTCCTTATTTCTTTGGCTGTAAGTATAACATTTTTGAATGTTTACATAGTATGTTTATTACAGGAACTATTGCACAAAGTAATTGTAAAGTAAAGGTCAGAAAGACAATTTCGGGAGATTAAAGAATTAATTGTGACCAGGTTGCTACAAGGCAAGTAAGATCAGGGAAAATAATACCTTGCAACTGTTTGAAGGTTGGAAGGATATGTGAGCAACACATGGAAAGAAACGTTTTGAGTGCTGGAGAAAACATGTATTTTGCAGAAGTTTCTTTGGGGGTTACTCACTCATTTCCTTCCTTAAACTTATACCCTTTGTTTTGCACATGGAAAACTGGAATAAAAAACTGCTCAAAAACTAAAGTACTGTTAAATATTGTTATTATCTGGCAAGCTGGTGTCATTGCACCCTGCTGTGTTAAGAATCAAAGCGTGAGCCTGACCTGACCCACTTCAGGCCAAGCTTGAAGTTAAGAACTGTAGGATAATATTCCACCTTTCAAGGAAAGTAACAGTTGTATTTCAGATCAAACACTTTGTGGCATCTTGCCTATTATGGTGTTATGTTCTTAAGTCTGGTATCCCTTTCAGGATTTCTAAGTTCACCTACTAAAACAGGATAAGGGAAAGGGCAGTTCTGTACTGCCCACATGTAGCAACCAAGACTACCTGTGAATCAATAGGCACAACAACCTGCAGATCTTATCAGTTGGGCTGGGAGCACACAAAGTCACTGGACATAGATAATGTGAACAAACAGAAACAGACATGTTGGTCTGATGATTTCCATTTGTACATTTTTCTGGTGGCTGGACAACGAGTGTTGGTCCTCTTAGGAGTTCCTTCAGTGAGCTACTTGACATTGCCTCAGTACTCAAGAGGAGCACAGGAAGGACAACAGAATCAGACTTATGACAAACTTCTTCCCCTTTGAGTGATGTGTGGCTATTTTAGCAGACCATCCAGCATAAAAAGTGTTAAGGAAAAATGAATGGAAAGCTTGAGCAGAAAAGCTTTGGAAAAAACAATGTGGCTGTAGCCTTGCTCAATAGTGGTAGGAATACATCAAGTTCTTTGTCTTCCTACAGAGAGGTTAAGTAAATATGCACAAATATGTTTTAAATCTCTGCTCCAGGAGGAATAGCTAGATTGTGTCCTACAAAAGAATTGGAAGCTGATCTCTCAGGATCCTATTTATATTCAGCTTCCAAAGAGGAAAACTTGTCAAGTGATCCCAGTAGATTATGTTGTATAAAAACTCTGCTCTTGAAGAGGTTTGCTTGAGGTTTTTTTGAGCTGCTGGCCTTTCACCAAGATTTAGGAGAAATAAGCACTCTTCCAGTAGTCACTTCCTCAAAGGACTTTTCTTAGTAGCTGGTTTGCTAATCCATGAAACAGACAATGTCTGTCAGAGAAGTGAGGAGAAAGTGTTCCTTGGCTTGCCTTACCCTGTACTGCTATACCATCATCCAAACAACTTGAGACCCCATCTAATGTGAATGGGTAATTGGATGCCTCTAGTTCATTCTTTGGGTCAGTTTTGGTTCATTTTAGCACATCAGCCAATGGGAGAATTCCACAAGAATGGTATATGGAGATTCAGGAAATAGAGGAGGCTGGGAGCTTGTCACTTCTGGCAAGACAACAGCATTGTGGGGTTCAGTTATTGCAGAGCATTGGGTACAGGTGAGGAAAATTACCTGTCAGAGGGGGTGTTGGGGCCAGTTGAGCCTCTCATCTGCAAACTGTGCAGAAAAGAGGAGAGTCACAGCCCCTGGAGACAGTCCCCTTGGTGGGACAAAGACACCCATCTGTTAGTCTGACCTGGTCCTCTCTTAGCCCATGCTGAACCAGAGAGGGATAAAAAGGGCTGAAAACTAAAGAAAATCTCAAGAAGCCCACTGCTCACTGGTGCCTTCTAGGAGAGTCAGCAGGGTATGTCACATCATCTCAGTAGTGGAAGATGCAGCTAGGGAGTGCATAGGCCAGTTGGGCATATAAAAGTCTGTGGCTTCCTAGGATGGCAGAGGGAGTTGGCCAATGTCATTGTAAGGCTTAGTTTGAAAGATCACAATTCTGGGGAGAATCCTGGTGACTGCAGAAAGGCAAACATTGCACCTGTCTTCAAGGACAGAGAACAGGATGTAAGAAACTAGAGACTGGCCTCCCTGGAAAGGTTATGAAGGAAATTTTACTCAAAGACATCTTCAGGGACACGAAGGACACGATGACTTGGAATACCCATCACAGATTTACTTAGGGAAGATGATGCCTGAACATCCTTGTTGCCTTCTGCAGTGAGGTGAATGGCTGTGTGGATAAAGAGCAGAATATCCTTTTTGCAAGGCCTTTGACATAGTGTCTTTTAGTATTCTGATAGCCCAACTGTGGAGGGATACAGGCTGAAGAAAAAAGCAGGTGAGAAGTTCCCTGGACCTTTGGGCTCAAAGGATAATAACCATGTGAATTTCAGCTGGTGCTTCTCAGGGGTCCATACTGGGCTCAGTGTTGTTTAATGCCTTTATTAATGGCATGGATGATAGGATTGAGTGTGCCCTCAGCAAACTGGTCACATTTCCAATTCAGAGTGGTTGACACCTTGGAGAGCAGTGCAGCTTTTCAGAGGGAGCCAGAACGGTTGAAGAAATGTGCTGACAGAAATCTCATGAAGCTCAACAAAGACAAATGCAAAGCCTGACATTTTATTGGATAATCATATACAGCATCCAGGCTGGAGACTGGCTGCATGGGTGGGTAGGAAGAAGTTTTACAGGAAAAAACCTGGGGATCCTGGTAGAAAGCCAATCGTGTATTGAGCTGTGATAGCACGGATGCAGTTAGCAGGTCAAGGAAAATGGTTATTCTGCTCTGTATGACATGTGGAATGCTGCAGCTGCAGGACTGTGTCCAGTTTTAATTCCCCAAAATACTGGAGTACTGCAGTGGGGTACAGAGAAAGTTGGAGGCTGAAATAGGTGACCAATGAGGGGATGATGAAGGAGCTTTGCTTTCAGCCAAAAGAGACTTTGAAGGGAAAATCCTATTGGTTTCTATGTCTGTCTAGTAGTAAAAAAGATGGATGCAGTTCATCTCAGTGGATGCAAAAAGGAATGACAAGAGGTAACAGGAACCTGAGATGTTCCGACCTGTGGTAGAAAAGTGCTGCTGCTGTCAAGAGCAGTTAAGCACTGGAGCTAGGACCCTCAAGGATGGTGGAATCTCCCATCACTGAAGATGGTAGGAACTCAACTGGATAAACCTCTGAGCAATCTGCTTAACCTGTCCTGCTTTTCATGAGATGGAAGCCTCTTTTAACAGGATTCTGTGATTCTCTTTTAGTTTTGATGTTTTAATGACTCCTGCATTTGTAAATTAATAAGCAATAGTAAATTTGCTAATCTGTGGAAAAGTAGTAACATAGGGACCTTGGCTTTTATATTAGCCCCCTAAAAATGTAAGAAAAGGAACTTTCAATGAAAAAGCAAGGGGTGGAAGGAAGCTTAACTTGAAAAGATCTGTTAATACTCTTCCAGTTATGAAAAAGTAAATTACTTAGATTTTCAAATTTCTTTGAAGAGCAGCTGCATACTTACATTATAGGCATTAATTTAATTCAGTGTTGTGTTGCCTTGATTCAGCAACATTTGAAAGACTTCAAGATGAATAATGAAAATAGTGATGCAAAGAATCAAGCAAGGTATTTGCAAAGCTTAGAATTGAGTGCTGACATCCATACGTGTTCTGATTTAATTCTGTTGACAGTACTTGGAAGATTATTATGCTCATACTGTTAATTTTATTTTTGCAAGGCTGTTTATGAAGTTGTGTGATTTTTTTTCTTTCTTCCCTATACTCATTACCATAACTTGTTTGGCTCCTGAGTTTGGAGATCAATCCTGTTAAAAATACTGGGTCATACAACAGCATTTAAACAGCCTTTAAGCAACCAGGTCTCTGACCCCTTAATGGCTGTGGGTATTTAGGATGAGGGAGGTTCTGTATCAAGTAAAAATCAGAATGTCAATGGATGAAAATATTTTCTGTCTCTCTTGTTGCTATTATTTGTTATGTATGAGCCTGGATGTTTCCCTCTTCTGGTTTTATTTTTACATCTGGTACTGAGAGAGAAAAGGGCTTGTTTTGGTTTGTTGGATTTTTTGCTTGGTTTGATTTTTGTGGTTTTGGTTTTTGCTTATGATTTGGGTTGTTTTTATTTATGCTGTAAATTACAGTTCTATTCACTTCTTTTTTCACCAGTGTATTGAGACGTACTGTTACCCTTCTCACTCAGCTGGCAAAAGAGATGGCATCTCATGCAGCTCTGGAAACACAAGTAAATGATGCTACTGAAGCAGCCAAAAAATACATGGCCGAGAATGAAAGGCTGCAGGAGGTATCTTTGAGCTTCTTCAGTAACTTTCTTACACAGCAAGTAGTTAGTGCAATGTACTCTGAGGATGGTTTGCTACAGAATGCTTGTTCATTTTATTCATTTTATTCCTTCTGGTTGAAAAAAGAAGAAAAATATTTCTATAATATGTAATTCAGAATACTGAAAACAAATTATATTAGCACCTTATTAACAAAGGAAACTGAAGTAAAACAAATAAATGAAGTTCTGTCTTTCCAGTACAAATTTCATCAAAGCAGTAATAGATTATAGTAATACCTCTCTGAATTTAGTCATAATAAAGTAGAGGAAGACACTAATTTTATTCCTTTTATCACAAACAATTGCCTGTTTAGGTTAAGGCTGTAGCAGTCCAGGATGAAAAAGCCTACTATATAACTGTTTTCATGCTGACTGTTTCTTCTTAACAGGATTTTCTCCAGTTCTGAATGTATTTTTTCAAGTTGTAAATTAATCTTTTGTATTTGATGAATTTTGTATTCTTCTGTCTTTTTATGGGAGGTCAGCCAATTTCAGAATACTTCCCTTTCTTAATAGGATGCTACTGTAGCATTAATGAGAATACTACCTTTTTTTTTTACTTAAAAAAACCACCAACAGACTGGAGAGATGTTATTTTTATGTGAAGAGTGATTAGGCTGTGGTTCAGTACATAACTATTCAGGAAGGAAAGGCATCAAAGATATAATTAAGATAAATGTATAAAATCTTTTCTTGTAACAGTTTGACTTCTGTTTGAAGAGACTGTACCCTAAGCTGAGTTCAGACATTTAGACATAGGACAGCTTTTAGAGTACAGCACATAGTTAAAACTAAATTCCAAACCCACACTGTGGGTGTGTACAGGTTTCCTTCCAGTTTGTCTAAAGCAGTGTCTATGGTTACTGGCACTGTCAATTTTGTAATGAATCTTCCTATGAAGACTCTGGACAGAAAGTACTAGAAGGGATAAAAAAAGTCCAGCTGGGAGGTGTTGTAAAACAAGGATCACTAGTCTCTGCTAGGTGTTTCCCAAGTATAAAATGATTCCAAAATTTTGCGATTTGGTATGTTGTCAAAATGATCCAAATTCTTCCCTCAGCCATGGAATTTGTCTTTTTGCTGGTTTTTTTTCTTCTCTATCCTGTTGAGATTTTGCCAAAAGTCCTCTTTTTTGTTCTGCTTTCACATTCTCTTAGCAACACATTCTCTTAGCCACTTGTAAATGATAGCCAGAAATTGGAAACTGTAGCCCTATCTGTTTTTATTTGTGTGCTCGATTGCATGGTTTTCAAAAACACAGGTAGCCACAGGTACTGGCAACATGCTGTGGCTGGATCTCCATTGTAATGGGCACAGGAAATGCTCAGGGTTGGAATATTTAACTTTATAGACATCCTATGGTTTAGGCTTTTTTGTGGCTTGGCCCCTGCATTTGTGTTTATTTACAAGTGTGCTTCGTTCCACCATTGGAGAGAAGTGAGAGCAATTGTGCATAAGGCACTGGCTGCAAGTATAAATACTCTGAGTTTACTATGGTGTGCAAGGTCTGCACTGTTCAGAGGTTTCATGGGGCACAGGACTTCAGATAAAAGTTTACAGAAATAGCTGTTTGCGTGCTAACAGAAAGAGGTGAGCACAAAGCAAAGAAGACAGTTGCCTATGGTTTTGTTACCAGCAGTTAAATGTCATCTCAGCTCTTTGATTAAGTAGCTTCTGGAAATTTTTTTTTTCATCTCTTTTCCTTGGATTGTTTACCAATCTTTATAAACAGTTCTTTTTCTTTTTCCTGAAATAATCTTTCCCCTTTGCTCCTGCCTGTGCCTAGTAAGCTCTGATATTTCTAGTTCACCTAACAGCTGTTTGTCTGTTTTTCTTTTCTTTTTCCCATTAAGCATTTACCTCTTTTTTGCTTTTGCAGAGATGATGTGTGGTTACATAGTAGAAGCTTTATGAGAAAAGGATCTTGTTATGGGATATAATCTTGCACCTTAACAGGGTGCATAAGTATAGTAGTGCCAACATTTTTGGCATGCAGGGAATATATTGCTCTTCTGTCAGCTGTTTACAGGGCTCTTCCTGGATCCTTTCCTAGTTTTTGTCCTGGATTTCACTGGAAATCAAATCTGGATATTGGAACTGTTCTGAAGATTGAAGTAGCTGCAAACCTACAAGGAGAGAATTCTAACCACTTGCTCATAAACATGGCAGCATTTTGTCACTGACAGTCCCAGTGTGTATAAAATCCATTTTATAATCTAAATGAAAGTTGCGCACTTGATGCAGACATGAGAAGTACTCTTACATAGGAGATAACACCATTCTAAGTATTCCATTACCTAAAACACTGAGCTTGTTAATTTCCTTTTTTTGTTTGTTTGGGGTTTTTTTGTTGGTTTTTGTTGGTTTGTTTTTTTTTTTTTTGTTTTGTTTTTTTTTTGTTAGAGAAGATTTTTGTCTAGAATGACTATCTGCCTGTGTCAGGTTGACATCTGATAAAATGTAATGCTTTGCAGCTTTGCAAGATCAAGGCTGACATTCCCTGGCTATTTTGCATTAATATCAGACTTATGAAAATGAAGTTAATTGTAGCAACTGTGTTTTTTAATAGGCCTTGAGTGGGAAAGGAGATAGTAAAAAGAAAGAGTCAACAGATGCAACTCAGGAGAAGTTGAAGGAGGAAGTTGAACGTTTGAAAGCAGAGCTACAGAAGACATCAAATGGTGAGTATTAGTTAGGACCTCTTTGATTGTTTAACACTGAATGTCAAAAAAATATTCTAGGTGTAGCATGAATTAACTTCATCTGTTTCCAGAACACTTGGCATGGGGTTTCTTTACATTTGACTAGGAACTGTTAAAACATGCTGTTGCCATCCCAATATTTTAGTAAATGTGTTCATTATGAAAATATGTAAGGTGTAATCAGAACACCTTAGTTAGGTTGTAATTATTAACAAGTTGCACTGATATATTTAAGTGGTGTTGACTTGTCTTCATCAATGAAATGACCAGGATATGGAATCATTTGCACGTTGCTTTTAGGTATCAGTTTGATCTTTCATGTCATACATAGCAGCCACTCTCCCTGCATAAAATGGGGGATGTATTGTGGTTGAGGTTTTTTACTACCATGGGGTTCTGTCAGACAGCAGAATAGTCCTTGACTAGTATTTTAAATTTATATATGTTCTGCAGCTGAGGTGTTAAGATGTTAGCTTTTTAATATTTTTTTTTGTTTATAAGGAAACATAACTTAAAATTAGTAACATAATACTTTTGTTAGCAGCTTCCGTGTTTAAGGTTTAGGTTGTCAAAACTGCTTTATAGGCAGCCCAAATTGAGATAGAAGCAGATTTGACCTGTTTGGTTCTGTCTTACTGGGATCTCTCAAGGTGTGTGATGCCTGTGAGCACCTGCTGATCTGAAATCAGTGTTTTTAAGATAACACAGCCTGCAATCTTGTAAACATTAATCAGATGTTCAGACTGTAACAAAAATACAAATTTTCTTGGTACGAGACACTGTGTTATCATCAAAACATAGCCCCACTTTCATACTGCCTGGGACTGCTACAGTGCTGCAAGAATAAAGTTTTCAGAAATGTTTCATGAATCCTTTTTTGTGCTCCACTGGGAATTCAAATAAAAAATGCAAACCAGCTGTTTTCAACTGGACTTGAAGCAACAAGAATCTTTAGAGGGTCTCATTAGTTCACATTCTCAGGCATGTTTGATGGTGGGTTTTCCCTCTCCTGCTGTTTTCTTGAAGAAAGCTGGGGGGCAGTGCCTTTGAAGTGACAGGATCAATGGAAAATTTAAATGCTTATGTCTTATTTAAACTAACTGGTGGTATGTAACACTAATATAATGTAAGCTTTTCAGTCAGGAATGCTAGAGAAAGCTAAGGAATAAATAGATTTACCTCATGCTGCTTCAGCTTCATTCTCCCCATGATATGTTGTCCATCCAAGAGATGTATAAATTAAGGCATGCTTGAATCTTTTGTTTAGGGCACAAGTGGGAGAGAGGGTCTTTCTAAGGAGTGAATAGGAAAATATTTACAGCCCTTCTCCTAATGCCACCCCCCTCATTGCCAATAGCCCCCTGGGTGGTATGGGAATTACCATGAGCAGCTAGGTGGTGTTGAGGTTTGTCTGTCTTACCTTCTTGTAAGTTTTCTTCTATGTTATTTTGAGCAAATTGATAGCCAGAAAGCTTGAAGTACTTGATAAGAACAACCACATCCTTAGACACAGCTTTCTATAGAGTGTTAGAGGATGTGAATTTACTGTGTTCTTTTGAAATTCCTGCAGCTGGTCAGGTCAGTGTTGACTGTCATGTTCACTAAGTGTGAGCAATGCATTACACAAAATGAAAGCTGACATTGGAAAGGTTTTTTTGCCTTTTCTAAGCAATTTGTTTCATGCTACTGAGCTCTCATGACCAAAGTAACTTTTTCTTTGTGTCTGTAAAGTCCAATCCATGAAACTGTGGGGGAAGAGTGAAGAGCTTAAAGGGTGTCACTTAATCATGAAACAAGACAAAACTCATAAAAAAATGAAAACTTTACTGGTTTTGATTTTTGAGGTTTTCTTATTGTTTGTTTTTCAACTATGGTATTAGTAAGAGTCACAAATTTGGATATTGTTCATGGTTGGTTGGGGGTTTGTGTTTGGGTGATTTTTTTGCTGCTTGAAAGGAAAACCTTTTTTTGTTTCAAATGCAGTTTCAAATACCCATTGCTCTGGTCTGGGACACTTACTAAGCTGCTGATGCATGGTAATATATTATTTTAGAGTAGGCTGTGAGTTGAAAGGTGGGTTAAGTCAGTATAGTGGCAGCCAGGAGGAGTCCTAAATGTACACCTGCTTCACATTTAAGAAAACAGTTTAGTATCAGATTGGTGCTGTGACATCAAAGGCTATGCAAATTTCCTGTAAAGTTTTGAATCAGTATTTACAGCTGGAAGAGAAAGTACCGTTGTCTCCTCTTCCTGAAATTCTGACTAAAATCGTAGTGTAGACAGATGATTGTAGACTTTCAGGAGACTTATCTCTAGTTCTTCAGCTTTCTGTCTTTTACAGAAAACACAGACTACTTTTTTTCCCTGACTTAACAGTGAAATCCTAAGTTAAGAAGACCTTTTTCCTATGCTCTGAATAGGTGGGGAGGAGGAATCAAAATACAAGACTGAGCACAAAAATTAGTAACATCTGAAGAAGGGTTGGAAATTAATTTTAAGGGTTTTTTACCAAATTTGCTTTCTTTCCAAGCTTGACTTTTGTATTACACTTGATGCTTTTTTTTTCCTTTATTTTGGAAATGAAGCAAAGAAGGCTAGTTCCTCACAGCTCTATTGCAAACCCACATATTGTTGTCAGGGCTTTATAGGCACCCAGCAGTGGGGCGAGCACTTTGAGAGCCTAATCCATTTTTAGCATACCTAGACATGTAATAGCATGACTGGTTAGAAACCTTCTGAGATGGTATTTTATTGATACACTTATATATTATGAAAATGTCTCATTGATACCTAAAAATAAATATACATACTTGTAGCAATACCCAGAAACTAATGATTCTCCTGCTACACATTAGACATATTTCAAACAAAATATTCTGATAATTAAAGGTTCTCAGTATGGCTACTGGACTAGGACCAATAGGAATTTTCTGGGGAAAGAAGACGTGCCCATGATACTGTTTCATTTTGATGGTTTGGAAGACTATTCAAAAAAACACTACAAAACAATTACCTGCAACTGGGCATGAGATTAGACCTGAGGGAAGTTTCATAACTTTCCATTTGTCCTTACAATGGTCCTTGTGCTGGGGCAGGAACAGGGCTTCATTAAATATGTACTGGCTCATCAAAGTCATTTAGGTGCTTTTGAACTTCAGTTCAACTTTTTCTGAAAATACTCTGTTTATATATGGATGGGGCAGGAGGAAATTCTAATGGAACTTGGATGCATCATTTAAAGAGGTTTGTTTTGTGTACAGATTGACACAAAATTTGTTTCATGGTTCCATAGTGTTGTAGGAGACAGGAGGAGAGCAGCAATTCATGTGGAGGGCTGGTTTTGGAATAACTTCTAATTGTTGCCTATTCTAGAAAGTATGCATGTACAGATGTACAGCTCTCACTTAAACCTGTTAAAAATACAGACTTTGGGAATACATTTCATAAAGCTGCTGCTAGGGAGAGTTCAGTTTGGCCTTGGTGTTGCTGGGTAGGCTAGTGCCATGTATGAAAACTACACTGAGCTTCTCTGATGCACACCAGTTTTTAAAAACAAACAAGTTTAAAGAATTGGCCACAGTCTTGTTATTTGGCAAATGGCAGAGGGAAGCTGAGGAACAAGGTCTGTCTTACTTAACCTTACTTTTTACAAAACTGAGGTGATAACCAAGGGTAGGAGCCATTGAAGTGCCACATGCAGCAAGAGCTGATACTCACATTTGTTGATTAGAAGAGATGGCTGCATACAGCAAGCATGGGTTTATTATACAAGGCTTTTTATGCCATCCAATGATGCTATAATATCCCTTCTGTAACAAAATTTTATTTGAGGTTGCAAAAGGTACCTGAAGCAAATTTGTAAATTTTTTTGGCCCTGCCTTCTCATTTTAAATTCTGACCATTGTATCTTAAGAAGAGAATTCAGAATTAGCATGGAGGTACTTGACTGGAGTTGAGTTCCCAGCCTTACAGCGTATTTGTTGGCAAATCTCTTGTGCCGTCAGTGCCTAAATTCTTAAACATCAATAGCTCTTTTTTCACTTGAAAATTCTTTTAAGAGAGGGCTCTTTTTTACTCTTCAACTAGTCCAAATCATTTGGGCTGTAGGCTTGTATTGTGAGCAATGCTAATGTAAGTTCCAGATGGTTTCCTTAGTAGCAAGCACTGTAAGTCAAGTGATGTAGTCAGACCAGGACTAGTAGTTGTGCAAGGAAATGCCCAAAGAATTATTAGTTGTTTTTGTTGGTGTTTGGTTTTGGAGTTAGGTTCTCCATTGTTGTTGAAATGAGAAGATCATAGAAATGCTACAGCTACTGGGCTGTGGTAATGTAGCTCCTGAGAGCAGTTTTATTCCTCACCCTTAGAATTCAGAGCAGTCTGAAGTAAACTGTCTCTCCTGGAATAGGATTCAGAGAATGTTTTGAAAGGACACGTTCTTTACTTTTCCTAGATTATACATGTTACATTAGTTTATGGACCTTCAGTCACACATAAGTGCAAAGTTTTCCACAAATGTCTTCCATTGAAACACTGCCCTAGGAATAGTTTGTTGATTTTTCTTGGTAAGGGACAGAGTGGAAAAGGATAGCCTACCTCTTACAGTACTGAGGCTGGATTTGTTTGTTTGGAACTTCCTGATTGTTCCTCTCAATGGGTGCATGAATGTAGCAGTAGCATCCTCATCTGCCTGCTCTGCATTGACTTGGTGGGAGGTGTCAGCTGTGGGAGCTTGCTTGCTGCCAGTCCAGCTGTTGTGCTCCTGGGAGGCAAAGTAACAGGCCAGATGGAAGTCAGAAATAATAACTGAGTGTGTTGTGCACACAAAGGATCTCCTGTTTCCTGCTGGATCTGTGTTGATGTGATAGGATCCATATGGCAGGCAGTGTACCTGGTGAGCTGGGCTGCGCTGCAGTGCTCCCAGCAGAGAAGCTGGGCACTGGTGTGGGGACACTCTGGTGCTTCACAAGGCATCAGGGAAATGCATGCACTGAGGAATTCACCTTGTCAAAGACGTGATGCTCCTTTTAATTGTGTGACCCCAACAGGAATGAGTCTGCATTTGGTGGTTTATTGGTGTTTTGGGGTTTTTGTCCATAGCCAACGCAGGTGGAAAGGACAATCTGTTCTTTGCTTTTTCTTCTTCTAGGGTTAGGCAAGATATTTCTGTCATACATCTGTTTTGGTCAAAACACTAAAACAATGCACTAGCTTGTTCGCTTTCCTGACTTGTAGATACTTCTACATATTTTGTTCATGTTGAAAGATAAAGTAGTTTTTAGTTGCAACTAAAGTACTGTGCTGCTACTTATAAATAACTAAATAGTGTTAGGTCAATAACATTGTGTTACAACTTCTTCAGAAGTGAGATCTTATTACTTTTTGCTACAGTATGTACAAGAATGTTCAAACAAAAGCAAGGTTTATCTTTCTAATTAGCAGATTCTTGGAGAAGTGAAATAGCATATGTATTTTTTTTTTTGTCTACAACCTAAAATTCTATCCAATTGTCACAAATTTATTTTATCAATATCAAAATTTTAGTATTGAAAATTTTAAACAGTACAGAGATCAGAGAGAGAGTAAATGCAGTGGGGTTGGACTTGTCACATGTGTGGAAATCAAAGTTACTCCAAATACCAAAACCTTCAGAAAATCTGTATTGATGCTATCAAAAATGACTTAAAGGATGAAGGAAAACTGTGTAAGAGTATGGAAATGAAAGAAAGGAGAAATTAAAGAGAAATTATGAGGTTTTAATCATTTTGGAATCAGTAGACCAAAGTGTTATTGACTCTAGTGAATCAGAATTTCAAGGTAGGTGCAATTCCTGTTACAGGAAAACCACTTGCAGAGTTCTGAAATGAGAATTATTTTTATCTGTACATTCAAATTAATTATTTAAAAATAAGTGAAATTCTGGGTGAAGAAGTTCTCCTTCTTGCATGTAGGAGTGTGGTTGAATCTCATTTCCTGATGTTTCAGGAATTAGCACCCAAAGAGAAATCTGGTTCATACCAGAGTGCTTGTAAGTCAGTGCTTAACAAAAACCACATCTAGCTCCTCATCTTTTCAGAACAGGCTTTTAGAGGTGCTGCAGTTCTTGACTGCAGTGGAGGTCTCTGGGAAAGAAATCTCTCTCAGGGAGTTCACAGTCAAAGGATAGATTCACACTTCGGGAACAAGGAAATTTGCTAATGTTCTTTTTTTAGTTTTAATAAAATTTTTATTTGGTTGTTTGGGGTTTCTAAGTGGCCATGCGAGGCAGCCCTACTAGGTCATTAACAACATTTCTTTGTTTTCACATCAGTAGATCAAGATTTAGACTATGCCTGTGGTGCTGAGTCAGAGAAATACAACAATCCCTGAGATACCTATAGCAGAGGAATATGAAAATATCTAAATGACCTTACATAGTAGCTTGGGACTAACGGCTTTATGGCACTTTGTGCTGTTTTATCCTGCATTGTAAAACAGCCCCAGTGGAGTCCTAGGCTGTTTGGTACTGCAGCATAGAGGTGCTCTCAGTTTGTGTTGAGATGGAGTGGAGTAATAATTACTTTCTTCACATGTTAAAAACCTGTTCAGAGTTGTTTATCCACCCACCACCATTTCTGCCTTTTCATCTGTAAGCTGATGCTGCTAATCAATTAATTCATGCATGGTAAAATTCAGAACAGGGTGGAAAGCTGAGGTCTGTGCTCCTATAATCATGTATCATCTTCCTCCTTACTGTGTTTTATAGATGGTCTCAGTTGCTGTGTGAAAATCTTGCCCAGTGTTTGAGTTCCCTCCTCTTCTTAAGAGGTCTGACAGTTTTGGAGTTGCTGAGTTTTGTTTTTCTAGACCTGTCTCCTGCAATGTGACAGAACACTGCAGTCATCACTAACTAGTCCCTGTTTCAGGAGTTTATTGGTCTCACCCCTACCTTTCTTACAGGCCCTTCCTGTTCCTTGTGCTGATCTTTCTGAACATTGGCCATTCTCTTTCTGCTCCCTGTCCTCAGCTTCTCAGGTTCCTGTGTCCATCTGTGAAGCTATTTTAGAGGAGGGACAGTTTACTCCAATGGAGCCCTGATGCACATCTAGGGCTCTGAGGAACTGCAGGAATACAAGTAATAATTAAAACACCAATTCTGGTATCTTACAGCTTTCCATAAGGCAAAAACTGAAGGGGCTGCAGTTAAAAAGCAGTCTGAAAGCCTTAGAAGAGAATATGACCATCTGATGAAGGAATTTGAACAGCTTCAGGTAGGTGGCTCTGGATTGCCATACAAGGACTGTGTTTTGAAATTGTATCAACAAAATTCTGTTTGTTTTGAGAGAATTTACCAAAATCTTTAGGATATCATAAAGTTACGACAGGCAGCATTCCTTAAACTACTTCAGAATAGTAGAATTTTGTTTTGCAGAGGTAGTAGCATTTTATTTTTTGCACTTTGGTTGACAAAGCTCAGGTTATCATTAGCTTCCATTTTACTGTTGCTTGGAAAATAAGATTCAGGTGGTTTTGCATGTGATGATCACTGAAATACTGTAAGAAAATTATAGGAGGGGTGTGGGTGGCGGGGGGAGTATATACATGATTTATAAAAGTAATTTTATTTTGTTTGCTCTTAAAACATGATTTTGCAATCCTAGATTATAAATGTTGCAATACTGTTGATACACAAGGATAAAAAAACCCAACAAACAGCCTAGGTTAAAAACAGGCTACTATAAAATTCAAACTGAAGTACAAAATAATTTTTAAAAACTAAACCATATTAAGCAAAAGTTCAATTAGCTGTTTGACTGAGTTTCTTACGTACATGGCTGTAATACCCATAAGATACGCAGTAAGTATCAGTAAATAGAACTGGGAGTTTGTATTTTTAAGTTGTCTGACAGATTTTCATATGCTCCATACCCAACAAAATTCAGTAAAAATTAAAGTTAACCTATTTACAAGTAGTGGTCTAGTGGTCTTGGGAGAAAATAAATTATTATTAAAATTATGGTGACCTGCTTTTCATGAAGAGTTGCTCAGCCCTGTATTAATTTTTAAAAAAGGCAGTTTTGACCTGGTTATAATATTTTTTCCTGTATTCTGTGAAACCACTAACTCATTCCCAGCCTCACCCTGTACTTCGACAGATTGCTCAACTGATCTCTGTGTTCAATTCAAGACCACCATGCATGTCCTGTCCTTGTTGTGCTTCCCTGTGTAATGAGCCATAGTAGTCCTGCTGCATTTCTAGCAGACTTGTGGTCTAAAACACACATCCTTACCATCTCTGTTTACCTCTGAGTAGAAGGAACAGAAGGTACTGAGCACACAGTAGATTCAGCTCCCAGGGATAAATGAGTTGATAGCAGAAAATGTTTTGTGCTGAGTTTGTTACACAGCTCAGCTGTAAAACCAAAGGGAGCAGAACTAGGCTGCACAGCCCTGACTGCTGGCAGCAGAAGCTCAGGGGTTCTGCAGGGTAGTGTTGGTGGGAACAGCTTAGAAAGGTGTGTAATGAACAAATCAGGTGTGACTGCAAAGGGGCAAAATTTGGCATCTGAACTCAGTGGTTTCTGATCTTGCCAAACTGAAATTATTTTTCATCTGTGTCTTTTCAGCAACGTTTAAATAAAGCAGAAGATAAGAAAGACCTGTAAGCACATCTGGGACGGATGGCATCGCTACAGTTGCTTGAATGAGAAAAGGCTTGTGCTGTTGATGTACCTGAAACAAAACTTGATTTTTCTGAAAAGCACATGCATTGCAGGTCACTATTCAGATTCCTCTAATATATCGGTTGCCAAAATGTTCTGTGTTGCAAATAAAATGTTAAGTGGCTTACCGGATTTACCATGGAGTTTGTCACTGCTCTCGTGAGGAGAAACTCAAAAATCTTTCAACTCCACCTGGAGCAACCTGTTTACCAAGCTTTTTCCTCCATAATGGTAACAGATCACCATTGCTTGTAGCATTTGAGTGGGGTTGTATATCACACTAGACCATAAAAACAATTACTTAAACCTCCTTGCAGCACCTGCTTGGAATCTTAGAAATTCAGTTCCCAGTGGGTTGAAGAAGGCTGAAAACTTATTTATCAGTGGAAAACTGAGTGACAATCAGTCTAAGGAAAATAAAGAAAGAAACATTGCCTTTGCAAATCCACCTCACTAGCTTGTGACTTTCACTTTAGCCACATGGATTTGAGTGTATTTTAACAAACAATATTTTGCATGCCTCTGGTTTATTTTTCTCTAATATATTGGGATATTTCATTTTTGGGTTGGCTGGTATTAGAAGTCTTTATTTTTACACTGTTTACATTGGTTTACTCCTTATGTACCACCTAACTTCTTTAGCTCGCTAAGTAAAAATTGTTTTAAATGTAGATAGTTTGGTTTGTTTTGTTTTGTTTTCATGGATACGATACCTCAAATAAATGTGCACTGTTTTGCATAAGACCTTTTTGGTATTCAGAAAGTTGTTTTGAGCTTATTTGTTAGTTGGTTCCAGTTTATATTTGAAAGTTTGATATGTTTGTTATATTAAAGGGATTGTTTAAGTTCATGGTTTCTGGATTTTTTCTTGTAAATCTCTCCCAGTGTGCTGTCTCATCATAGTTAATAGTTATATGCACCAGGAACAAAATATACTTCTAACTTGCTGATGTTTAACTCTTCTTGAAAATACAATCTTCATAGTGGTGGTTTTGCTTACTCTGGAAATAAAATTTGTTTAGCTTAGAATTTAAACACAGCTTATCAAGTAGTATAAGGCATAATAACATACCATATTAAATAAGAAGGCATATGTTTTTAAAAAATACTTTATCCTTGCTGAAGTCGTACAGAATGTGTTTTCAGAGATTCTGTGACACTCAAGATTTTGGGTTTTTTATTCATATAAAAACTTCCAGGAAAACTTACAGACTTTTCATACCTGCATACACGTGTTTTGAAGATGTAGGTGAATGCATCTTTGTTTCTTTTCTCTCCACCCCTTTCTGAAATATTTAAAATTGTGGTGGAATGTTATCTCCGGTCAGATCCAAAGGCTGTGGTTGGAAACTTTGGAGGTATAACAAGAAGTGCTGGTTTTAAAAAGAGAACAAAAACAACCCTCACCTATGTTTCTTCAAGACACTGAACAAAAGCAAATAACTCTTGCTTTTTATTTACTGTTATCTACTCAAACTTCAAACTCTTCTTCTGCTAGTATAAGTTGATAATGGGGTAGAAAATTAGAAGCTTATTATGAATGATGTTGTGCACTGTCCTTTTCATCCTTAAAATATTATCTTAAAAAATAATATGGAATAAAAAACAGATGGCTGTGAATGCAATGATAAAGGTATTTCTCCTTGAGAAGGAACTGTGAATGGTTTACACAGGTTCTTGCTGTAGAGCATGACTGAAGTGTGAAGGAATACAGGTGGTATGCACTGTTTCCTTGGAGCTGGAATGAGGCTGGGTATTTTCAGACATGCAACGTGCATTCAACACACAATAGATCCATGCTGTAATAGATTACACAGAAAACCTTGATATGGGGCACAGGGAAATGTTCCTGCCTTGGAGACTGCTTAAACACACAGGCTGTATTTTGTCTCCATTCACTTCTTCTGTCATGTCCATTTCTTGGATCCTTTGTCAGGTTTCCCTGTCACAGAGCATGACCATCATCATTTTGTACTTGGCTGTTGTGGATGGTCACACACATTGGACTGAGTTGCATTATCACAATTCTATCTCTTTGGGGTCCCAGACTTGTTCACAGAAAAATAATCTTCTGTTTTTCAGATTAAAATTATTTTGTCGATTCTGCTATGTAGAACTCTATTCTTGGAAAGAATGTGGGTTTTGTAAAATTGTAAGTCTAAATAGTGTATATGGAAATTCTAGTAGATGGCAAATCCTTGTGAATACTTTGCATTTGCATTGTTTCACATGATATGCTTTCAGGGCTTGTGAGAGTCTGGGTTGATCAACTTTAGGTTCACTCCCTGTTTTTGTTTTAAGTTATGGTTGATATACAGGGAAAGAATGAATCAAAATTTCTTGCTTTTATCTCCTGATCTTTCGGGATGTTGGGTCACATTTTGGTCACATGTGTCTGTGTTGCGGGAAAGAGGGGGAAAAAAGTTAAATCTCTGCTAATACTGGTGGAATCAAAATAACTTTTGTACTGATGTTGGACAGTTAATTTATTCTGAGTATGTCTCCAGAAGTAAGAATTTGGAGCGCTTTATACTCTAAATAATGTCAAAGTAATTGCCTGGTTGTGTCACTGCTTTTTTTCCCTCTTTACAAAAGTACAAATGTGCATTTTCCGTACTTCGGTGAGGAAGCATGGGAGAGATTGTTCTAAAAATATTTGCACAGGTTTAACTGACAGTAGTTTTCAAAAAAAACTTGAGGGGTGTTTCCATATTTTTTTCATAAACCCCTTTTTCTGCTGAGTCAAGAAAGCAGTGAGGTCATGGTGGGTGCATGAGAGCTGACCTGAATATTAATAGACCTGGCTGCATGCTTTGGTGTTACCTTAAATGCAAGCACCTGTAGCTAGGCAGGATGTTTTTCCCTGTTTTTATTTTTGCAACAAACATGCAACAATACATCTTCCTTGATACCATAAATTGTGCAGAGTCTTTTCTGAAAATGTAGCCTTGCATTAGCACTCCCTGTGTTTGCTGCCACAGTAGTCCCTGGCTACATAGCCTCATTGAAAAGACACTGTGCTTTCCTAGCTTCTTGTAAAGGGTGAAAGCTCAGCTTTTCTCTCAGCATTGAAATAACATTTGTTTTTCCAAATGTGAAGTTACTGTAAAAGTACTACATGGCTGCCTCAGTTCTCAAGTGTTCCTTGAAATTCTGAATTTACTCTTTGGGACAGAAGCCCTCATTTTGCCATGCCGTTGGACAGTGCTTATCCCCCTGTCAGCTATAATCTGGCTCCTACTACAACCTGATACAAGTCATTTTACAGATAAGTTGGAAAAATAGCTCTCAGTTATGTCATTCCTGTCCTTCAGTACTCTGTGCTGTGTATTGATGTGTGCTTTAATTGTGGAATGTCTGAAAATCTAGTTCTAGAACTGAGCATCCTCAGTTCAGGAATAATACAGAATGTTTTAATTTCTATTATAAAATGTAACATTTGTGTTTTGTTTATAAGGTAATGTACAAATAGGGACAAACATTGCAAGGTGTGTTTGTGAGGAAGACAAGAGTCCCTCTAGTTTTGTGTCCACTCTGAAATGCAGCTGAGGTCCAAAGGAAGTTTTTGTTCCTCCTGCAAGGGCAAGTGCCCTGAAAAGATTTTGCTCTTCTGTCTCTAGCTTTGGGAGAGCTGAGCAGAGAGGGAAGCAGGCTATACAGCCCAGGACTATACATGCTAAAAGGTTCCCTGGAGGTGGTCGTGGTCTGCATGAAGCACATCTGGGATGTTTGGGTTCTCAAACATACTTGGGTGCACCAGGGTTTAGCAAGTGGGAACCTCCCCACTATGTTTAGTGACTAGCAGGAGTTAGATGTTAGTTTTAGTGTGTCTGTTGGAAGGAAGGAGATGCCCAAACCAACTACCAGGGAATGTGAATATGGGAAGGATCCCTCAAATAAAATTTGAAAAATTTCAAATTTGAAATTTCATCTGGAACTTGGACACCAATTACTGCTGTCATAGAAGCATGTCTGCAAGACCCTTGACATAAATAGCTGTTGCTTTAACCCTTTATCCTGCTGCTTGAGGTCAGACTGTCTGTCTAGTCCAATTTGATTTGTTCTTGTTTTTGAAAACACAGCCAGAAGAGGCAATAGCTTTGGTGATAATTGTGTTTTGCAGATTGTGTAGTAACTTTTCACCTTGGTGGTGAGACCATATGCTACATCTTACTAAGCATGACGTTTAAATCTCTGTTCCTGTAACTATGGAAGAAGAAGGTGCTAAACTACTCCTTTCTTTGTGAGTTTAACAGGGTATGGAATGGACAGTGTGAGAGGAGTGAAGAGAGGAACTGTTATTCTTGGCCAGTAAGGACAAAATCTTAGGCTTTGATTCTTCTCCAGACATGACTTGGGCATTAGAGGTCTAAGGAAACAGAGCATACAATGAAGTAGAGGTCTTGGAAACAGGCTGTGTGTCTGTCCTAGGTTGTTTGTTTCATGCCAAGTACAAAGTGAACATGAACTAATTAGAAAATAATAACAAATAATAAGGTAAACAAAAGGATACAGAAGACTGATGCAGATTTTAAGCTAAAAAGCACCTGAACACCCTTCCCCCCAAAAAATAACAGAAGACCCTCCACCAAAAAAACACCTACAAAAAACCACAACCCAACCAAAACAAACAAACAGAACAACCAACCAAATAAAAAAGCTGAAGTTGAAAAATGAAAAACTAAGAGCCTGCCTTCTGGCTTGAAAGGTAAAAGGAAAGGAGGTGCATCCTGAATGGGGTCAGCAACATCACAGGTCAGAAACACTTTGCAGCTGATTTGACACAGATGTGTCTGTGTATGGGATCCATTCTGAGCTAGGGTTTACAGTCTAGCTTCTTCCTCAAATAATTATCTTTTCAAATTCTGGTAAATGCATTGTGTTATACAGATAGAGATTTATTTTTTTTTTCTGGAAAACTCCTGTCCTCGAACTTGCATACTTCTGCCCTGCCAAGATTCATGCAGAGTCCTACAGAGTTCTCATCTATACAACACCTGCAGGTGCTCCTACCACATATCATCACCTGAGGTGCTGAAGATGGGAGTACTGTTCAGACAGATGTGCTGCAGGAAAGAAATTTGCAAGGAGTGTGAGTTTCACTCAATTCAGATTCTTCTGACTGTACCCTTCCTGTGTTAATTACTTGTTCCATAGTATGTCTTTTCCTCTTGGTATCAAGCACTTCTCTAAAATCCTAGTTACATAAGTAATAAGATAAATGTAGTTTTGTGGATGTTCTAGGAGAAAGTAATATGTAATACACAGCCAGTCCTGAAAACTTGAGTTTATGTGGTAAGTGTAGGGCATCTACATTGGGTTCCTGCAAATGATTTTGCTGTTGCTCTTTGCTTCTATGATTAGCCTAAAAGCCATTATACCTGCTGGAGTAATTTCATTGTGTTTCTATTGTATTAATTGTATTGATTTTAGAGCTAAGTATTTATTAACTAATTTAGAACTAAGTATTTGTTAACTACGTCTTACTAATGTGTATTAATTTCAGAACTAATATAATGTTACCACAACAGCTTTTTTAAGTTAATTTTCAAAACTGCTTTTCATGGTGCTCCATTTTTATCTGGAGTGGATTCTAACATAATACATTACTCAGGTTTGATGCTAGCTCAGTTTTCAGTATGTGCTTTAGAATATGTCTTACTGTGTCTTTTCCAATATGACATCTATTTCCCCATAATGTTATGTGCTAATGAGAAAATCTGAAAGCTTTCCTATCCCGGATTAAGTAACATTTACATCAGACCACTTTCCTTGCTCCTCTGGAGCTTGCAGCTTTTACTGACTCGAGTGCCTTGCTTACAGACTTCTGCAAAACGCTGGGACTTGTTTTGGGAGGCTGGGTGCTTCAGTGCTGGCTACAACATTGCTCAGATCAAAGCAGTTCAGCACTTTACCCAGATTTCCTTACACTGCAGCAGAGGGGAAGCCAGTTGCAGAACTAGGAAACCTGAATTGTGTTAACCCTACAAAAATACTTCAGCAAATAGCTTCTTTCCATTTTAGTAATGGAACACTTACTAAATGGAACACTTACTAAAATGAAGTTAGGACTTAATTGCTTTGAAACCAACTCCATGCCTGAGTAGGTCATTGAACAAATACTTTGCTTGGTGCTGTACCCTCAGTACCTCTTTGGTGATGGCTGAAACGCTGGCACTGATTCTTACTTCAGGAAGTCGCCTAGGTGAGGAGGACACGTGCTTTGCTTCACTCCTGCAAGATCTGTGCTAGGTTGTCTTCTGTAGGTAAGGTAGAAGAGCTGAAATGTAGCCAGCAGTGTTCAGCATGCAGGACTGACTTTTTCAGCCCCAGTCCTATCTGTAATCCTAAATTACAGCAGGACTGCCAAAAAACTCACTCCCTACGAGCCTCCTCCAGCAAACCAGAAGCTGCAGCCCTGGGCCACCTTCAGGTGTGACAAAGAACCTGTGGGGCCTGAGCCACTTCTTCCCACCGAGGCTGCTGCGTGAGCTCGGGGTGGTTTGGAGAGCAGGTGCTGTTTGTTAGGCATTTATATCTATGCATGGAGACGACTCCCAGAACTTGGGTCATGGGACGCAGCAAGGCTTTGGGAACTCCAAGGAGGCTTCCGTGCGGGCCAAGCAGTGTTGCGAGACTGGCCGGTCCTATCTCACTCCCTCAGGCTCGCCTTAACAGCGAGCACTTCGGCGGCCGCCGGCGGGCAGGTGGCTCTGGGGGGCAGCTGCTGAGGGGCAGAGGCCATCTTCACCTGCCGGGGGTTCGTGTGCGTGCGGCCAACCCCGCTCCGCGCCCCCGGAGTCCTTCCCGCGGGCCGCCGCCTTTGAAGTGCAGCCCCCGCCTGAGGGCACGGGCGCTGTCGGGGCGGTCGCTCGGGAGCGCCGGCCGGAGCGGGGCTGACCAGGGGGCACCGGGGGGAGGGCGCACGGAGGCGTCGCCCGGGCCGGCCCGGAGCCGGGTCTCTCTGTTTCCCCGTAAATAAAGCGTCGGGCCGTGGGCGGCCGTATAAATGCGGCTGCGGCGGGGCCGGCTCGCCCTGCCCCAGGCCGGGGAGCGGGCGCAGGCAGAGCCGCGGTTCAGGACGCGGACAGCGCTGCGGGGCCGCGGGCGCGGCGGGGCCGGCAGGGGGGGCCGCGCTTGCCGGCTCAGGCGGGGCCATGGCCGCGGGCGGGCGGGCGAGCGAGCCGCTGGCCGAGCTCAGCCACTACGTGGTGGCGCGGCCCATCTACAGCGAACCCGGCTTCCAGGAGGAGAACGAGCGGCGGCCGCCGCTGCCGCCCACGCTCCGCGAGCGGGCGCAGGCGGCCTGCAGGTGGGTCCGAGCGGCGGGAGGGAGCCGGGGGCGCGCTGTCCCGGCGCCCGCAAACTCCAGCCGCTGAGGGATGGAGAGCCCCACACGCCGGACACATCCCCGCTCCCCTGCCCCACACGCCGGGCGCATCCCTGCTCCCCTGCGTATCGCACTGCCCAGGGCGGGCTTCCTCAGGGAGCACTCTTTTGACACCACTACGTGTCCCGTCCCTTCTGGCAGACAGGGTTGTGACAGCCACTGCCCCTCAAATTTAAATGTGCATCAGCTCAGCTCTCCGCCACTTTGAGGTTCTTGGGGCGCTCCAATTGTAGCTCCGTGGGGTGTGTTGATCACTTGTTTTCTCGCAGATGTTCAAGGAAAAGGGCCTTTCAGATTGCCAAGTCCTTTCTGCCCATCCTGGAGTGGCTGCCCAACTACCGGGTGAAAGAGTGGCTGATCAGCGACATCATCTCGGGGCTCAGCACCGGCCTCGTCGCCACCCTGCAAGGTAAAGCCAGGCCCGCCTGGGGCGTCCCCACTTGAGGGAGCCGGCTGAACACCGGGACGTTTTGCAGATGGAATTACAAATCTGAGGCTTGTTATTTAATACTAGATATTAGGTATTATTTTGCAATAAATAATTTATGGTTTTAATTTATTCCTTTTTCTTTCCTTGGCTAGAAGATTTAAATTTCCTGTGATGTGCTCCAAGGATGTATTTAACTTTTCTGCCAAGAGTTTTTTACTCAAAGAGTATTTATTTTGATATTTAAAATTTTAATTACATTGTGATAGATCAGATAGGTTGTGTGGTCTTATTTCTCTTTCTTGGTTGTCTAAGCCTATAGTTCTTTTGCAACTGCCTACAAAAATCCAGTTATTCCCCTAAAATAATGCAACCTTGATATCTAATCCTCTTTAAAATTCATTTCTCTCATAAGGTTGTTCAGGTCTCTGCAGAAGACAACCCTCAAGGAGGTGGTGATGTATTCAGATTTTTAAAAAATTAAACTTGATGGATATTTAGAGTACATGGCTGCAATGTTAACTTTTCCTTACTTCCTTATTCCACTTGTTAGTAAAGCTTTTGGTAGATGAACAAATAGGAAAGTGTCAGAAATAAGCAGAAATTAGTTCAAACAAGCTACTTAAGGAAGACTCAGAGGGCAGAACCAACCTGCCTGAGGCAGCATCCGTCTAAGACAGGACTGACTATAACCCTGATACATCCAGTAATTTAATCTCGGTAAAGTTCTTACACTATTTTCACAGTTTTTTTCAAGACTTCAGCAGGCAAAACTAGCTGTGTGAACCCCACACTTTCCCTCAATGGAAATTCAGTGTTTGTGGAAGAGGACAAAGATTTACATGGGAACAAAGAAAGCAGTTTACGCATTCCCGATTAGACACAAGTATTCTCTCCTGTCTGTTCCCTTGGAGCATGCCAGGAAGGCAGAGACTGGCAGGAAAAAAGCATTACAAACTTCTGCCCCAGGCAGGGGGTGACCTGAGAAATAAAGAAAGTGATTCTTTCCCAAAGAAGAGTGTCAGAGCTGGAAGATCTTTGCTCAAGGTAATGGCACAGTTACAGGATCCCTGTGCCTTTTTAAAATGAAGGGCTAGATAGAACTTTCATATTACTTATAACAGCTCTTCTGCTCATACTATAACCTCCTTTTTTTTTTCTCCAGTGGTCTTATTTTATCCTAAATAGAATCTATTTGTAAAATCAAGTTTTAAATATACTGTCTGGTCTCCCACCTGTGCATTAAAAAAAAAAAAAAAAAAAAAAGGTAGAAAAAATGGAAAAAACCCAAATTAATGCAAATCTACACCTAGCTATAATTAAAAAAAAAAACACCCCGAAATTTTAGAACATGAATTGCAGGAAAAATTGGCCAAAATATTTGCAAAAACTGTTGGGATCTTGAGGTCTCTGAAGTCCCTAATTGCCAGCAACTAAGTGTGTTGCTTGCAGTCCTTCAGTCAGTCACAGTAGAATGACCAGCACTTCAGGACTTGTCATACTCTGACAGGTTTTGGAGAATCTTTGAAGGAGAACTCTGGCTAACTGGGATATGATTTTGAAAGCAATTTTTTTTATTACTTGCTGGATTTGACAGCTTGCACAGGTATGCAAAGGAAGAAGAACCAAGGCTCTCAAATTTATGTGACTTACTATTGGTAGATTAGTTTTTACTGGGAAAAGAAGTGGTCCTATTTTCACAAGAGCTGAAGATACTGAAGTGTATTTGTTGTGCAATAACTCAGAGACTTGTGCTTGACATTTCTGTCTGAAACTAGAACCTTCACACATCCTCCTTTCTCTCAAGAAGGACGCTCTTGCAGCAATGCTCCCCACTTATGTTTCTGTCTCAGCCTATGTATTGGGCTGCCTGTGCAAACATTGGAACATCTTTCAGTACTCACTCAGCTACCAGCATGGGATGTACAGTCAATTACAGGCTTTGATACTCACTCACATGTGTGCCTGTGACTGACTTACAAGACAAAGCATATTCTCAATTGCATCTGGACCACAGCAGTAAATCTTTCTGAAAGTCTAATCTAGACAAGGTAGTAGATTGCTGAGAGATTTTAAATATGATATTTTGATGATCTATCATTTCAGGTTTGGCATATGCTTTGCTGGTTGCAGTCCCTGTTGGATTTGGTCTCTATTCTGCTTTTTTCCCCATCCTGACATACTTTTTCCTGGGAACATCAAGGCACATCTCAGTTGGTAACTGCATGTGTTCAAATAACAGTAATTTATCTATTTCAGTGTTAATCCTTACAGCAGATGTTCATATTTCATACAATATAACTACTTTCTGAAACAAATTGGCTATGGTGAATATTAACATTGGTAGATCTCAGGAAATTAAGGGTTATTTCTTCTTTATACAGGCAATTGTTAACAGCTAAGTTTAGGTATGCCACTGCTTTTTGCTTGATTTTGAGCTGAAATTTAAATCTTGTCTTTGGCTACACTCTATGCAAGAAATTACAAGATCAAGGCCTCAGTAGGCATGACAAACATTTTGTCTACCAGCTAAAGCTCAAGATGGCTAAAACAGAGCTCTTTCAGTCTTCTCTACAAGCCTTATTTGCTGCATCCTTTTTTCATTACTGTGGACAGTATCTTCTTCTTGCCTGTTGTGGAGACCCAGAACTTGTGTCTCCACTCCAGCCTCACTGTAGGGCCTCACATCAAGGCTATGGGTAAACTTGTTGATTCTTTCTGAATACTTTCTTTAGAATATGAGATTTGTTTGCTGTCGGTTCTCACACTTAAAATTCTTCTTACAGCTTGATCACTGAAGTGCCTTTTTCTTCATTCTAGCAAAATCTAGTCTTTTCTTGTTCCTATCTACCAAGAACACATTGTTTTCCCCTCCCAGAGCTTTGGCATGATACTACACTTTTTCATCAGCTTTCTTCTCTGCTGCATCAAAAGTCTTTGTATGTTTTCTCAACTTTGTTAACAAGCCTCTTCCTACCCTACCAAGCAGCTCACATTTGCTATCCAGATCTGACTTATAATGTCAACTTATGATGGCATTCCTACTTTCTAGATTATCAAACACTCCTTTTTTTATGCTTTTCCCAATGCTCTTATTCATGAAGTGTCCTTTAAGGTATCTATGAAATTAACTTAACCTTCTTTAAGACATTTTGTGACATTTTCCTTTTCTGCATAATTTTAGTAAATAACTGCAACAAATACAATTACTTTTAGATTGTGTCTTGCTGGCACAATGATCACTTTCTCTGTATCTTGCCCAAAGTATAGTTTCAGTCATCTTTAGCCAATGTAATAGCACAATACTGCCAAAAGATGTGGCTCTACCCATTGGATCATGTTCCTGCCACATGTGTGTTGTTGAGTACCCTGCTCATGTGGCATGCTGGATCAGCTGAAAGCTAACCATGACCAAAAAAAATCAAAAAACCAACCAAACAAAGAAACCCTAAAATTCAAAGAAATAAATGTTGCTTTCGCCTGGATCGGTGATCTGTATTGTCTGGTTATGATGCAGATACAAGGGATATGGTTGGAGTGTGTTGAACATGTTGCCACTTTTGGGGCCTCGGTACAGCCCTAAATTGGCTCAAGCAAAGCATGAAACTGCTTATCTGTATGTACAACACAAGTTATTTAAAGAAGGTGCAGTATTTTTGTCTCATGTATGCAGTGCCTGTGACTCTTGGCCCCTAATACTACCAATGTACCCCAATTACAATATTACATGGCTTTTCTGACCTAGAGTTCCTTGTCTAGTCTGATAAATGTGGGGTTTTTTTCAGTTTGTGTTAAAGTTCAGTGTGTTCTGTTTGTCATTACAGGTCCATTCCCAGTGGTCAGTTTGATGGTGGGATCTGTTGTATTGAGCATGGCCCCGGATGAGAATTTTCTCATAGAAGGCAGTAATGCTACAGGGGCTAATGTCACAGGGGCACTGATAGACACTGAGTCCAGAGATGCACAGAGAGTGCTGATTGCAAGTACTCTCACATTCCTGGTTGGAATTTTACAGGTAAAATCGTTGGCTTGAATACAAAAGGTTGACACTGCTTTAATGTTAATGGCAGAAGAATGCCTACTATAGTAGTCAGATGTTTTCCTGTAGTAAAACACAAAAATGACAGAAAGTTATCACAAACTTTAAAGAGCTTCATATCCTGTGTGGAGTCTCTGACAGCATGACTGGAGGCACAGAGAGCACAATAGCTCTGCCATTGCAGACCAGAAGACCTGCATGAAACTGGGTACTAATGGTGCATATCCTGGGGCTTCCTTTCACACATTGCTTCAGGTCTCCTTTATTTCCTTGGATGGACAATACTAAGCTACACTAAGCTGAAATGGGGGAAATATTGTCCTAAGACTGTGCATCAACAAAGAGAGAAAACAAAGCGTAAGAAATCTCCAAATAAAAGTGTACCTTTTGTTATTTAACAAGCTGATATTCTTCATGATTTTTCTAGGTTATATTTGGAGTTCTCCAGATTGGTTTCATTGTGAGGTACCTTGCAGATCCATTAGTTGGGGGATTCACAACTGCAGCTGCTTTTCAAGTGCTTGTGTCACAACTGAAAATAGTTCTGAATGTTTCAACTAAAAATTATAATGGTGTCCTTTCCATAATATATGTAAGTATGCCCTTCTAATCTGCTTTGGTTTTATGACAGATATTTTTATATTTATATAATTGCTTATCTTCTGCTTCCATTTCACACAGGGATGGTTCATATATATAGTAAGTATAGGGCATTCCTTTAGTTCTCTCTTTCATGAAGATCTGCAGCTGTTTATTTTTAGCTGTGGGGTTCTAAATAGCTGCCTTTGGGGTTCCTCAGACAGAAATTGCCATCTTGAAGTCTTTTTCAGACAGAGCACTTTTTCACATGAGGTTTAAATGCCAAGCAAAACAGTTTTTCACTTCTGGAGACTACAGTTTGTCCCGTCCCTCGCTTTCTCACTTATTGTGAAGGACATTTGATCATTTATTAACCCTGTCAGGTCATCTCCCAAAGCTCTCTACACTTAAACCAGCAGGTCATTGTGGTAAAGGGCATTGTTCTCCATTTCCCACTGTAGCCATGCAGGTGAATTCCTAAAGGATACAGATTCCCACCCTTTGGCCAGGTACCTATTGGTTAGCAAATGTGAGGCTGATTGTTACAGTTACAACTCCATTTGTTGATTTTTTTTTTTAGAAAACGCTCAAATGGAGAAATGTTTTGGCTGCATTACAGAAATACTGAATTCCTAGAGGTCTTGTACTACAGAATAATATCCTTTCCCAGGATTCAGAGTTGTGTCACTGACCTCAGCATGAAACTATCCAGGTTCACAATATTTTAGATGTTCCATAGCACTTCATATTAGAATAGCAGATTTCTAAAAGAAGCTGTTTTAGTGGAAAAAAAATGTATTTGGAGATTTTACATGCCAGTTCTGGCAACCAGACTAGGAAAAATACAGCAGACATCTAGATTAACAATAATAGGATGACTATAACTATAAACAGCAAGGTAAAAATTTAAAAAGAGATCTGAAGGATTATTTGTGGGAGTAAAAAATTATTTTCTTAACGGGCCTTTTCAGAACTAATAAAAACTCTTCCCCTCAGAACAAGGAAAGTTAGATGAGACAAAGTACTTACTGTATAATATACCTTACAGCAAACCTGGCAGAATGATGGACTTGTTAATCCAGCATTTTTTTCATCTGTTTGTTTATTGAATGAACGGTATAATTCAGTATAATACATTTTTTGAAAGGACTGCATGGTTCTTCCAGCTCCAGCAAGGCTGAGTGGGATGCTGACTTTTTAGGTTAAAGTTCAAAGCTTCTGTGTTCTTGCAGGTGAGCCAGGTGAATGTGTTTGCAGGTGCATGTAGAGCAAAGAAATTGTTATTTCTGGTCTGCTCAACCAGTGATTTGCTGTGTCTGCTTCAGCAAGTTTTGGACTTGCTTCAGTAGTGTTTAACAAACTGCAACACCAAGCATCCAACATTAGCAGAATCTCCAGCCAAAGTTAGGAATTTACTGTTTCCCTGTGGAGTGAAGCAGTGCAAGAGGTGCTCAGCCATTCTCATGGGATCCGTGGTAGACAGAAGAATGGGCAAGAAATGGCTTCAGTCAGCCAAGGGAGGGCGTCTGATTCAGTGTTTCAGGAAGGCTTCTTAACTTAGAAAACGTAGCAAATTAAGCACTTAGATGTTGTATTTCCAAACCAAAGTCTGTTCAGAAGGGTGGGAGTGCTGCTGCTGCCAGCCTCCTCTTATGTTTAAACCAAAAGCTCATTACTGGGAGAGCTAACCAGGATGCAAGAAGTCTGTTTCCAGCCCCTCTTCTACCAGATGGTTCTGCTACAGCTACTTCACTATGCATGGGATAATTACATTTTCTTGGAGACAGGAGGCAAGTGAGAACTACCCTGATGGTTAGGAGTGGGACAGAGTAGCATTTGTGACTTTCTGTAATCACCCCTTCATGTTTTCTCTGTACAATAACTTGTAATAAACAATAGGATCAAGCAAGGGCACAGGAAGGGTAGAGAAGGGAGCAGCCTAGTGCAGCTCAATTTGAGTGCTCCAGTCTGGGGCTAAACTCTGCTGGGAGGGTTAATTTACTGTAGAGTGAGGTTTAGTGACTGCTTTTCTGAAGTACAGGATTCTCCACAGCCTGGTATGACTGTGTGCTCACACTCATCCTCTGTCAGCAGTGGAAATAGGAAACAAGTAAGGCACAGACCACATGAACTGGGCATGAAGTGAACCAGAGCTTTGCTCATGGGTCTGCTAGCTGTCTTTAGAAAAATGAGGATCTCCCTTGCTATTTTTCAAAGTGAAGAAGCTCCAGATCTTCCCTTCCTTTCTCTGATACAGGTAGAGGTAAAACACAGTTAGAGAGTTAGCTCTTTTTACTTAGTATTAATTGACTAAAATTGGGAAGCAGAAGCCCCCTATGTGGACAATTCTTGCAGTTATGCTTTTTCCATTAAATTCACTATTAAATTCATTTACTGATAGCACCTTGACAATACATTTTCCTCAGGCTTCTCTAGGATTGAATGAAGTTACTTGGCCTTCTCCAAAACCCTATGCATCTGGATCATCTCATGAGTATTTGCACATCCTTCAAATGGACATGGGCATGTTTTATGCTGTCATTTTTGTTTTTCAGACTCTTGTTGAAACATTTGAAAAAATTGGGACCACCAACATTGCAGATCTCATTGCTGGACTCCTCACTATTTTTGTCTGCATGGTAGTTAAAGAAATAAACGATCGCTTCAAACACAAGATACCTATACCTATACCAATAGAAGTGATTGTGGTAAGCAAGGGGGCATAACAAAAGCTGAAAACAGATAAAATTGATGGGTCTAGCTACAGGAAGAAAGGAACTCTTTTTAAGTCTTAAAACTGTTGTTTTATCTTATTACAGACAATAGTAGCCACTGGCATTTCCTATGCTGCAGACTTGGAAAAAAAATACAATGCAGGCATTGTTAAGAGCATTCCAAGAGGGTGAGTTTCTTTGTTTTGTGGGGAAAAGGTATTATTTTAATTGGCTAAAAATTACTGTAGTAAGAGAAAATGCATAAAAGAAACATTGAGAGCTGTAACCTGAGTTTAGAACTTAGATCTGGGAATTTTCTGAGTTTTACTTCTGGCTCTATCAGTTATGCCACCCAAATGTGTTGCCAGCTTTCCTTCTGTAAAATGGGCTTAGGAATGTCTGTCTAATTCATGAAGTCCTTCTGAAAATTAATTACTTCCTGCTCATGAAGTGACTATGGGACTGTGGAAAATGGTTTTAAAAAATAATAATTTTTAGTAAAGAAATTCTGCATAGATTTAATTTCTGTAATCCTGAGTTATCCCACTGCAGTTCATAATCCTGCTGCTACTGTTATCCCAATCAACTCTGTCACTTCCATACTCATAGGAACAAGGATGTTGAGGATTACACTCAGAGAGACTTCCACTTGAAAGATTGAGAGCACTTCACAGTAGTAACCTTCACATTCCATTTAGTATTCAGGGCTTAATTAATTAAAATCTGTGGAAACACAGTAGGGGATAAAATGCTTCTGAGATCTTACTGAAGAAGTATGTTAACAATAGTATGAAGTGGCATTAACATATTTATATAATTCATCACACTATTCAATACATTCTTTATTCGATGCTTCAAAAAATGTAGTTTTTCACTTTGCTATCATAAGGCCAAATCTCAGTCATGCTGAGAACAATGGGAACTTTGTTGCTGACTAATACCATCAGGATTTGGGCAGGGGTGAGCTAGATAAGCGTGTTCTGTATGTCAATGGGCTGTTTCCACCTTTTTATTAACTTGAAACATTACACTTCATATTATAAGCAACCTGTATGCCTCTGCCTCAAACTCCTTGACAGTTCTGGTAAGAATGGAATTCAATCAAAGTTGGTAACACCAATATATTTTCTGAATGCTAGATTTTTGCCTCCTGAGCCTCCAAATGTCAGCCTGTTTTCCCAGATGATTGCAGCCTCCTTTTCCATTGCTATTGTTGCTTATGCTATTGCTGTGTCTGTGGGGAAGGTATATGCAACCAAGTATGACTATGCTATTGATGGAAACCAGGTATGTATAACCAAAATAGTTTATAAACATAGTGATGTTTATAATGTAAAACATGCTGACTTATGTAGCCAAATGAAAGAAACACCATTCACACACATTTTTCAGACAAGCATTGAAGTCTGACAGGAGAAGTCCTTTCAACTCTTAAAAAAAATAGCTGAAATGGCCACATAGAGATGAGCCAGATACAGCTGCAGTATGGGCTTTCCATACTGCTTCATTCCTTCTTTATTGGTCTAGTGACTGCAGTGACTCTGAAAGGCCTGAGCACTGTATAGGGAAATTGTCTGGTGATCTCAAGTTCACATGGTCTAGCAACCTACTTTCCATTTCCACTTGTAAGGCATATTTTGAGGTGGGTTGCTTGGGCAGATGAAGGCAATGTCAAGCTAAGAAGCTGCTTTGGACAGCTTTATTTAGGCTTAGACTTCATGCAGGATTTGAACCAGCTGAACTTTACAGTTAATAAATTATTGTACTTCTCAGCATGACTCCAGTAACATCAATGTAACTACACCTGTAACCTGACAGATCAGTCCTGCAGCTTCACACAAGTTACACACAAGTGCCTACCAGCATTTGAACGTGCTGGAGTAGCTGTGTGCACTAAATGGCTGAACTGCTTTAAGCATTGGTTTCTAGGGGCACAGAGCTAGAATGTGCCATGAGCTGTGCATCACAGGCTGTACAGGATTCCTGCATTTCTTCAATGTCTTCACTGGGGGTTATGTTGCTCGCCCGTGGTGTGGAATTAAAATGTCAGAAAGCTTCCTCATCCTGCATCTATGCAATTTTTAATTTTATCCTTTGACCATATTAGAAAATGCCCACACTACAACCAATAGATGAGTATTTTGTTTATTGAATCCTTATTTTAGTCCTAATGGATTACATAAAGTTTGACTTTAGAAACACTGCTGTGCTGTATATAAGAAAATTATGCTTCTGTTTGTCAGTTTACAATCCTCAAAGGTCATATCTGGTAACACTTGGTCTTAAAGGTGACAAAAATGCACCAACTTTCAGTTTAATAAATCTCAGAGAATAATACATAATCCTAGAAGTGCTGTTCATGCTGTTCTGTTGTTTAATATGTTGTTCTGCCAGCAGTGGTGTGCTTCAAAGATACTGATTAAATATTGTAGTAGAAGAATCAGTTTATAAAAGCAGAGTGCCTTCCTTTCAGTACCATGCTATGAATTTTACATTTAGAATAGGTTAAATGCAGCCCAGGATGATGAGCAAATCGTTTAGTTGATCTGGAGAAGATAAAATAACACTGTAAATGCAGGTAGTAAAATAATTTTGAAAGACAGGTTGATACTATTATCTATCAGTGTCTACATTATCTTCATAGATACAGATCTTTAACACCTAAGAACACTAGGAATAATACCTCCAATATTTTCTCATCAATCACAGTGGTTACATGGGAATAGTCATGAATCATTTAGATCTGTCACTGCCCTTGTGGTTAGAGCTAAATGAAAATTTACAGGAAATTTAATTTTGTACAAAAGAGGAGAGACAGCCAAAATCAAATTTTAAATTATATTTTAAAAAGTTTGCAGTGAGTGAAAAGCTCTTGTGCCTGTGTCAGCTTGGTGAAAATAAGGTTTCTGTCAATTATAAGAGGTTGGTTGCAGACAGCTCCCAAATTCTTGATTTCCCAGCAGAGGAATGGCCCAGATCCCAGGACATAAAGCTTCCAGCGTCCTTTCACTTGAGCAGAAAAACCAGCATCAGTAAGTGCTGGCTTCAGTGACCCTGGGGCAAATCTATGAGAGTGCTGCCTCAGACTCAGTGTGAGTTCATTGGGATGCTTAGAGTGAAAAATTTCTGTCTTAGCAAACTGGAAGTTTTCAGTGAAATTGTGCAATATTGCAAAGTTCCTTAATAGTTCTACTAATAATACAGTGCTTTGCATTAGTTAAAGTCTTGTCTACTCTATTGTACTGAGTTTAGTACAATAAACTTGTTTAGCTTATGATACCTGGAAGTTAAATTTTTTCTAATACTCATTTCTTGATTCAATTATTCTAGTGTAATTCTTAGAAATGTTAGGTTTGATGACATTGATGGAAGTTTTAAACACCTTTTACTCAGATGAGTATGTCCACGTCAGGGGGAATACACCAACTTCTTTGTGTTGGTTTCCAAGCAGAGGTAGCTGCACTGGCACGAGAGGCACTTGTGTAAACATTTAACAGCTCTAACTAGTTCATACTTTTCGTAATATTATTGTGCTACCTTCTTTATCAACTACTGCAGAAGCTGCTGCTTTCTCCATTGAAAAACTGTCTTCAGGCATCTTTATTTACAGCAATATCCAATTATCTTTCAGGAATTTATTGCCTTTGGGTTCAGCAACATTTTTTCAGGTGCCTTTTCTTGTTTTGTTGCAACTACTGCTCTTTCACGGACTGCAGTCCAAGAAAGTACTGGTGGAAAGACTCAGGTAATGGCCTCTTCTTATTAGTACTGTGCAGAGGTAAATTTAATTTTGTGTAGTGCACAGATTTCCCTGTGAGATGAAAATTGTCCTTAAACAATTGCGTTGCTGGCGCATGGAAAGCCACGGCTCTAGTAGTGAATCATTTTTGTAGCTCTGCCAGAAGAGGGCAATCAAGTTTTACATAGCATGAGTTACCTTAGGGGTCAGAAATCTTTTAACTCTAGTCCCCCAGAATTTCATTTCCAATTAAAGGACTGAGTTTATCACAGTAGGATGTGGGAGGAAACCTCTCCCAGCTGGCTATGATATCTTTAAACTTCCATGTGCTGGCCTGAGCAGCTCTGCCATTTGCCATCCACCATCAGCCATGGAACATCTTCATCATGATGAGTAAATGACTTTCTTCTACCAAACTATAGCTGTGTGGTTCTTAATAGTGAAAAACTACAGGTTATCCAGCAGCTCCTTTTCCAGCTTATACACAGACTGCTCCATTCATCTGTCTTTGTAACATGACCCCTCAAGAGCTACTACCCTGTGTTTGTTTAGCCTTCCTGCTTAATTGAATTCCCTCTGTGTTAGCTGAAGTGAATAATGGTTGCCCACATATGCCTAAACACAATGACACTTTGGCAGGTCTCCCTGTTCCTAAAGAAATGTAATGTGCAACTGTTTGTAGTTTTCTTTTTGTAATCCTAGAAACAGATGATAGAATCATAGTAAATTCATTTCCTATAAACACTGTTCTTTGCAGGTTGCTGGTATAATCTCAGCTGGGATCGTTTTGATTTCTATTGTTGCCCTGGGGAAATTGCTAGAGCCCTTACAAAAGGTACTGTACTCTTCTGCAGCACAGCCACATCAGATCCAAATGTTCAACTATGATGGGCAAGATTAATATCCCACTTTAAACTGTGGTATCTGATTCCAGACAGGGCTGTGGTTTACAGTGTGTGAGGCTGAGCAATATCTTAATATGTATCTTTGCTTCTGAATACCATTTTTTCATTATTTTTCTTCACAGTCTGTGTTGGCAGCTGTAGTCATAGCTAACTTGAAAGGGATGTTCATGCAAGTGTTTGATGTTCCCCGTCTATGGAGACAGAATAAAGTGGATGCTGTAAGTAACCTAATTTTTTTTCCTCCTGAATGTTTTTGTCCACTTTTAGGGTTTTTTTTTTACCTTTTAATGCCATCCAAGTTTCTCTGAACTACCACATAAACAGGGTTTTTTGGGGTTAACATCAGAAAACTTTTATGTGTATCCTCAAAATGCAAATGCTATGAGGTCAGTAAAAAATTCACCATTTTTAGGTCAGTATTCTGCTAATCTTCTTTATTTCCTAAACCCTGCTGTAAGGGTGCCAGTCAGGGTATTTGTGTGCATTGATAACTCCTTCATAGCCATTTTCATAGTATACAGCAATCTTGTGTTGATATGGCTTCAAAAGCAGATGGCCTGCTGCCTCCTTTACCATTCTGATTTTATCTTTTGCACTGTTAAATGAGTCAGAGACCTTTCCTTAATTCATGTACATATATGAACATCCCATTTGCCTGAATAACCTCAGATAGGCCTCAGGAAAAATGGTTTTTTGTTGTGGTGAGATTAATCCAAGCTAGGATGTGGATTCATTTGGCATGCTAAAGGGTGTATGAAGAGACTTTTCTTATGAACCAGTATAACCATATCTCAGGGTACTTCTCACATCTCCCACTGTGTATTCTGTGGAGCAGACCTTCACTGTGGCTCTTAGGGCAGGAAAAGATTGCATGGAAGATTGTACTCACCATTATTTTACGGTGAGTGTCATTGGGCAGTACCTGTCTTAGACAGATCTCAGATATTTTAGTCAATCATTTACTGATTTATAGACAAAAGATCCCACTGACTTCAGTGAGAAGTGCAAGCACTGAGCTTTTAAAAAAATTGAGTCTACTGCATGGGCAGTGATGTAGGAAAGAGCTGAGGAGTGCACTTCAACTGTTCTGCCTGAATATTCAGTGGAGATCTTAGAGAAGTGCCATCAACCTGTTAATATGAAATACCTCTCTTTGCAACAGTTCTTTCTGATTCTTAAATGTCACTGAGAAATCCCCTTCCTTCCCTATCTGTCTGCATGGGGGCCACTTTACAGTATTTTACATCTTGGTAAAATAAATCTCTTTCCAATTTTAAGAAAGATTAACAAAGATTGCCATCATCAGAAATAAGTAAATGCAGTATTTAACTGTATCTCCTTTAATTTTGTCAAAGGAATCAGATCCTTAAAAAATATTGTTATGTTGAAAACCCCTTTATTTCCTAAAAAGCTAACCATGCCTAATAATCTGATGGATGAAAGCATCTTGGAGGAAGAAGAAGATTTCTGAATGGAAGTCAGCAGATTGCTCGTGTGCTGCAATCAGCTCCAAAGTTAAAATATGCTTCTCATATTACCTGGTCTAGTGTTTCTTTAGTGTGACCAGGAGTCATATGTTAAAATGAAAATACTTTGTTTGTTATTTCTTCTCCAGATGATCTGGGTTTTTACATGTATAGCATCCATCATTCTGGGACTTGATTTGGGATTACTTGCTGGCCTTTTGTTTGGATTGCTGACAGTTGTGCTGAGAGTCCAGTTGTAAGTAATACAGAATCAGAAATAATTCTTAGTTTTATATTATCAAAAAGGAAGATAATATGCTGAAATGCAAGATGATTTGTGGCAGAATATCTGCTTGGGTTTACAAAAAATTTGAAATTAAAAATAATCTGTTTCTTTTAGAACAAGACACTCTTTGTGTGCTATCATTTAATTACACTGGTAAAAGAGAAGCTGCATTATTTGATCAGTATTTCACATCATGTTGGCCACTCTGGTGGTACTTAGCCATATGTTTTATATGCACCCACATAGCTGAGTTCTGGAAAGGGACAGGAACATTTTAGATCAAATATAAACAGATGTATGGCTTTTGTAGTGAATTGATCATTATAGTAACTCTCAGCAGGTAATACTACTACAGTATGTTGCACATGCCAATAACCTTTTCACTTATTGCTTATACAAGACTGATTGTATGGCTGTAAAAGAAGAGCAAGAGAAAGCATGAGAATAAGAAAAAAAAATTGTGCTTCTGGCTGACTTGTTGCTGCTTAAAGATTATGAGAGTGGAATGGTGAGAACAGGTGGATTTGGAGAACATTATTCAGACATCTTTTTATTTTTCATTGACCTTTTATCTGAAAATACAACATAACTTCTTTCCTTCAGCTTGGAGTTCAGAGAGTATGGTAACTAGCATTACCAAGGTATAGTTGCACTGTCAGCAAATGCATAAAAGTAAAGCCTTGTAAAAATTGTTACACAATAGTAGATTATAAAAAAATGAAATTTGAAGAGCCTCAAAAAAGCATTCCCAAATTCAACTCAGATGTTACCAAAATATAAAGGGGAGATGAGGCCTTACAAACTTCAAAACAATTTGCTTCAGCTGTTAAATATATATCTGGAGAATGCAAAACATTTTGGTTTTGTTATTGACTAAAATAAAAATTTAAAAGGTTGGATAAAAATATTTACATAATCTGAAAATAATGTTAATGCATTTCAGTTGATTTAGAATGAAATTCTTTTTTCAGTGTAAAAAAATTGGTTTTTCAAACTTCAAGCAAATTTATTTACTTCTAAAATATTCTTCTGGTTTGGAAAACCAATTGAACAAGTTGTTCACTCAGCTCTAAAATCAAAATGGTGCATTAAGTAGGCTGAGACCAAAGTGCCTTGTTTTTATAAAGGCTTGTTTACTATACTGATGCAAAATATCTTCAACACTTTTGCAAGTCCGTTAGTTTGGCATTGGAAAGCAAACCACAGGAGTCAAAGACACTTTGTATGCAGCAATCCCTTCAATTCTGTGAGTGCCCATGTATGACATTTACCTTCACTGTCCTCACTTCTGTTAGTCCTTCATGGGGAGGCTTTGGAAACATTCCTGGCACGGACATCTACAAGAAGGTCAAGGACTACAAAAATGTAAGTCATGGCTGAATTGTTTTCCTTGAGTCTACACGTCAGTGTAAGAAAAGGTGGTGCCTTGCATACTGTACACAACTTGAATTTGGAAGGGGGATCTTCAAAGATAACAAATATCAGCACCCTCTTCATCCAAATAGTTGATCCATCTTGCATGCTGAGGTTGTAAACTTCTAAAAACAGAATCCCCTCAATCATCAACAAATCCATGCAATTTTTTAAAATTAGATATGTAACTGAAATAGTTAAATTGCTTCTTATTGTCAAAATGTGGCTGTTGCTGTTTAACCTTATATTCTTTGGCAACAGGTTATAGAACCAGAAGGTGTGAAGATTCTCAAGTTTTCAAGTCCAATTTTTTATGCTAACATTGATGGACTGAAAAGCAGCCTCAAATCCACTGTAAGTGATAAGTTATTGGTTTGGAAGCTTCTTAACTGTCCTCGAGATTTCCTCAAAATTAATACTAAGTTAAATAATTTTGGCCTGTTTTCTGTAGGTGGGATTTGATGCAGTCAAGGTATATAATAAGAGACTCAAAGCACTGAGGAAAATACAAAAGCTAATCAAGAAGGGAAAATTAAAAGCTACTAAGGTAGGTCTTTTTAAAATTATGTCAATTTTTTTTCTCAAAGGGTTACTGTTGGAACTTCTTAGTTAAGGTTTAATTATTAATTACTCTGTACTCATCTTTGAAATAGAGATGAAAAGTGTGACTTACTACATGGTAGTACAGTTTATAAGGAGCATACAGAATTTATAATAAAACTTAAGTTAACTTACAGTTTTAATCACCTAGACCCTAACTAAAGTTAGAGTTTCTAACTACCTGGACCCCCTGCAGATCAGGTGAGATCTTAATACATGGTTTAATGTATCATAATATAGCAATCATAATCTAGACTTAAAAATGACATGAAAGAAGTTGAGTCACCAATACAGAGAAAACAAAAGACACTGCAGACATCCCTGGGCCCTGGGGGTGTCTCACTGTTAGCAGCAGTTTTGGTCCAAATGTCCCACACAGGACTTGCCATAGACAGGGCTCTGACAATTTCTGTGTTTCACTTCCCTTTTCTCTGATGGGGTCACCAGCTACACCTGGTTTGCCCATGTGCCTGGGACCTTCAAGGCCAGCAAGGAAGGGAGAGATCAGCCTGGTGCCCAGGAACCTTGAGGCAGGCAGGGAGAGGAAGAAGAAATTGATTTGGTTTGTCTAATTGGTTCACAGGACCTTCAGGGCCTGAGAATGAGGGAAAAGGGAACAAATACAGGATGTGCTCAGCCATAGAGAATGGCTTCTTGCCTTATAAAATGGCATTAGTTATGCTACCCACGGTACCAGGATTGGGAGCAGGGGATACTGGTCACAAGTGTCTATGTCTTGTCAATTCCTTCAATAGAAGGTACCACAGGGAGGTATTTTCTGTAACTCCCAAACCTTCCCCATGATTAAATTCTATATTCCATATATTGTCTGGCAATAGAATGGCATCATCAGTGAGCCTGGTATTAATAATGAAGCTTTTGAGACTGATGAGGAACCTGAAGACAACCAGGATCCTCAAGTTCCCACCAAAGAAGTAGAGATCCAGGTGGACTGGAATTCAGAACTCCCAGTCAAAGTAAACATCCCCAAGGTGCCCATCCACAGTCTCATTCTTGATTTTGGAGCAGTAACCTTCTTGGATATTGTAGCTGTGAGATCAATAAAAACGGTAAGGGCATTTTTTTTCTGATGTTCTGTGAAAATGAAACTAGTCAGTAGTATGTAAATCCAGAGCTGTTAGCTGAAATTAATTTCTGAGTTTTAAAAAGAATGTTGTTGAAAAATACCATGAAAATATAAATATGAAAAATACCAGCAAGAAGCAGAATACTGGTGGTATGTGTATTTTAAGTAGGAAAAATGCATTAAAAGAACAATATGAAGGGTGCATAGTTAACTACTCAAAATAATTAACTGCAAAATGTGGTCCCATTATATGCATATGTTATAAAATATTCTAGTTATATATTTTCTTTCCACATGCCTCCTGCTTTAATCTGGGCACAGGATGATGTTCACTCAACACAGAGGTAGTAAAACTTTCATCTTACCATCCCAGTTCAGTTTTTAGTCACAAGATTTATTTATTCATTCCTTCATTTATTCATTCCTTTTAATTATGGAGGACGAATGATTCATTTCTTTGTAGTATTTTCTGTGGCTAATATCAAGTGCTTCATCAATGTTCATTAATTAATCTTCAGACTCACAGTACATAATAAGGAGATTATGTGTCTTCCTAGGAAGAAGGAAATGAGGTGCAAAGATTAAGGCCAAGTATTTCCATTATTTTTTGGTGCCCAGTTACAAGTGTGTAGGACCAGATTGTTCAGTCCTCATTTTTTCCTGATAGTTTGTATGTTCAGATTAATGCTTTCAGTAACTTAATTTTGCAGCTGGGACCACTTAGTCTATCTATAAAAGCAGATCTTTCCCATGACTCAAGTTTATCAACTAACAGAAATAGAATTAATAATCACCTCTGAAAACACCAATCTAAGAGACTTGCCAGGGAGCCAGGGGTAGATTTTAGTCCCCTGCCTTTTAACTAAATGAAATACAGGAGCAGTGTGTGCCTTGCACCAGCCTCCTGCCTGGGTACATGGAATATGGGGGTTGTTGACATGACTCTCTCCATATGTAGCTTTTTCATCCAAGGACAGGTGTGTCTGTGCACTGCATGAGGGAAAAATCTGTGTAAAAAATCTGCATGTGCCAGTGAATCAGTGTATCATATCACACATACATGGGGGAAACAAAGCTCACCCAGCCCCATGTGGTCTCCCTTGGAGAGATGATTATTTGAATTTTGAGAACAGAATGACAACTTTAATTGGCAGCAATGCTTGTGTATGTAAAATGGGAACTTCCACTTACATACTTGAAGAGAGGACACTTCAGCAACCAGGTACCTGACTAGTGGATCTTCAAGTATAGCAAAGTGTAACAGTACCTTAATTATGATGAATAAGCAAAATGTACTATGTGGAATGAAGACAATCAGAAAAAAATGAAGTGTATGTGCCTATACATTACACAGACATACAAAGAGATATGTATTTTCTCCCTACAGACTTTATTTATTGATGTCTTTGTTGCAAACTTTTTTTTTTTAGATAATTAAAGAGTTTGAGAGAATTGATGTGAGAGTATACTTTGCTTCATATCAAGGTAAATATGCAAGTATTTCTATTTTCACTCATGCAAAATATAAAATGAAGTAGAGAAGGGATCTCTAGATGTGTCTGTGTAGCATCCACACTAATAAATATGTGAACTGTAACTGATAAGCATTGTTGGCTCCACTGGGACAAAGAAAATTGTGGGGTGCAAAGGAGATATGGAAAGTAAAAATCAAAACTAAACTATAATTGATGGATTCATTTGGATTCCCTTGATTTCTGACAGTTGCCACCATGTATTTTAACTTTTATTTCTTAAATACTTCATATTGTATAAACAAGTTACAACTTTCTTTTATTCAGACAACCTTATATCTCAGCTGGAACGGGGTGCCTTCTTTGATGACACTGTCAGAAAAGACATATTTTTCTTGACTGTCCATGATGCAGTGCTCTACATAAGGAATCAAATGACGTACAGTGACAACCAGGATCCCATATTTGAGAAGGTAAGGATTTCCAGCAGTACATTCCCCTTCCTTCCATCATCTAGCACTCATTCTGGAAGTTTCTGTGGCACATTTGAAATCTAGACCTAGAACTGTAGTACCAAAAAAGTGGGAGTGTAGTAAATTAGGCAGCTTCTGTAGTACATGAGTATTTTTGTAGATTAAAGGAAGGGTCTGTCAGCTCCAGGAGCTTGTTAGTGAAGAGAACATGAGAAACAGCACATATGGAAAACACTTCATCCTAAGACACATTTTCTGATTTCTGACTACTGGCATCTTAAGAACCTCATCAGCTGGAGACGGCATTTGGAACATTATATTTAATTGCTACAGATGGAGTTTTCTTCAATGTGTCTGTAATACTTCTTTAGGAACCTGTGACACTATCCTGTGGAGATGGGTTCTCTAATTTTCAATTGTATGACAAATATTTCCTGCTTGGTTTAGGCCTGCTGGACTTCTGCATTGTTAGCTGCAATGAATAATCATTCTCTGCTCCCTTTCCCAACGCTCCATAGACTTCTGATCAAAGCCATAGTCTCACTCTACTTGGCATGGATGTGTACAGAAGCTGTTCCACACTAGTGTTAATTCCTGCTGCCCTTCTCTGTGCATTTCATTATTGTATTCTGTGTTGTTTTCAGATAACCAGAACACTCTGTAGCATGTAAAGGTTTGCTGTGCTCTGTAGCATTTAAAAGGCCCTCATGAGGAAAATGGTCCTATAATGTCTTCCTTTCTTTTCACCACAATTCCTTTCCTAGCAATCACTATTACAGTATTATGAATAAATAACAATTAAAATTAATATTACTGATAATTAACTAGGCTAGAACTCTTATTTTTATAACTTTTTCATACTAATTTTTGTGCTAGACACTAACATTTTCATAATGCTATACAGCAGTTTAAAGATAGACTTTATTATTGTTACAAAGCCATAACTAGTCATATGAGCAGAGACAGGCCCAAAGGCTCTGCAATTTTTAAGTTCCTCTCAGCTGAAGTAAATCATCATCTTTGTCAAGAAACAGTAAACAAAAGACTATTCTAAGATGTGGAAGTTATTTTAAGATACTTTAGAGTAAAAAAATAAATTTCAATTATATGGACAACATGTAACTCATCATGTTTCTTAATTTCTTTCTACCAAGATTTCACTGATGCAGGAGTCAAAAGAACCCATAGAGTTCACAGAAGCCAGCCAGCCTGATGATGAACTTGATGTTCAGGAAGAGGTAAGAACTTCACAACTGAAAGTGTCCATCCCTCTGCCTGTAGCCTTGAGGCATGCTGTGGGAGTATGGCCCTCAGCAGGTACCTGCTCCATAAATACTTACCCTCTCTGGATACTGAATGGCAGTACTAGGTGGAGGAAGTCACATTTTTCTTGAGATGGTAGTAGATTATATTTGCTTAATTATCTCCTCATCTCTCTTGCTTTAGGATTACTTTTGCCTTACACAGGCTTATCAGTAGATCTAAATATAAGCTGGGCACCTAAAAGAAGACTTTGTAAGGCTTGAGGCACCAGAGCCCAAAATGATGATCAACCTTCTCCTTTCGTTCTCCTTTTAACACAGCAGACAGCTTCTTGCACAACCTGCACAGTTTACAGAAGTTACTTTCTTTGTACTTTCACTGAGATTTTAGTTTACACAAACATGTCATTTTCCCAGATGGTGTATGTACACTGAGAACTAACCACAGCCTGTTTCTCTGCACCTTTCCAAACCCATTTCCCTAGGCTATGCGCCGACTTGCCTCCTGAAGCACTGCTGGTACTGTCCTGCCTGTGAGAGCACAGCAATATCCACCCACCAGTACTATCCATACCAGCATTTTCTGCTATGAAAACAATCTTTGCACTTGAAGAAAACCCTGATTGTTTGTCTGAATGATACAGATCTCTATAACTCTCCAAATTTTAGCTAGCATTATCCCAGAAATATTCTGGACTTTGATTCTGCAAGCACTTTCTGCTATGATATATATTAATAAAAAAGAAAATCAGAAGACTATTGTGAAAGATGTACTCAGTTTTGGGACTAGTCAGGCAGAAGTTGCACTACACTTTTATCAGTGTGCACAGGATGAAAAGCTGCTCTGTGGCCTGCCCAGGAGAGTGGAAGAGACCAAAACCTTTGGATGGCAAGCCTTTTGTTCAATATTTCTACAAAGCCTAGTAAAAGGGCTGGAGTTCTAGCTGGCCAAGGCTTTGAATTCAAGAACATTTGTGTGAGAATATATGCTGACAAGCCTTGAAAAATGTACCATGATCATTTTTGACAAGCAATTCCTTAAATTGCTGCAGGTAGTTAGATCACTGAAAGAGGTGACAGGTGAAATTGTCACATGAACAGGAAACAGCACTGAACTACAGTAATACTTCAAATAGGAAAAGTCTCTATAGACCCTTGGGTATGGGTTCATTAGATCTGTATTGATCCCATTGTAGCAAGTCTTGCACTCTATTGTCCCTTAAATAAGGGACAGAGAAGATTATTTTGGCTAGGTTACATAATCTTCATCAAGAGCCAGATCATGACATAAATTAAGGAAAACCTTAGTCCCTGGGTACTTAATGAAATCTGTAAAACAGGCTGATACTGAGTGTAAGCAAGAAAGTCAGAATGTGACCTAGTATTGACATTAGGGTTTTTTAAATGGAATATAGGTGTATTTTTTGTTTAATGAATAGTTATATTTTTATAGAGATTTTTTCTTTTAATAGTCTACATCAAACTGCTGCTGTTCTTTTACATATGAAAGTTCATAATGCACAAGTGCAATAATTTACAGAAGATAAAGATTTGAGCAGCAAAATTTTAATCCTTAACTAATATTCTTAGTTTTCATGAAGAAGGAATGTATTTTGATGGAAAACTGACTGCTACCTAATTTTTTTAGCATTACATTATTTTTTAAATGGAAAAAACCCTGGATTGTAAGGAAACAGATAAAAACTGAAGTGTAAGAAATGTCCAGGTATAAAATGCCTTTTCATTCAACAATGTGGAAAATTATCTTCAGTATGTTTAATTCTCCTTACTTGATTTCATCAGAGAAATTTTCTCACATTACACTGAACAGAGATTTCTGCTGCAGGTAGCAGTGAAAGAGCTAAGCACTAAATAAATTATTCTGGCTTCAGGATCCTAGGGAAAAAAATCAGGGAAAAAAAATCCTACAATCTTTGGCCAGTATCTTAAATAATGGGTAACACCACCAATCTAAAATCTGTAGTCTCTTGTTAAGGCACAGACTTCAGCCTTCACAGCAGTGAAGTTTCTCAGTACAGACACTTGAATTGAGGTGATGTTGGTGCTCCAGTCCAAGCCAGCAAACAGCAGGATTGTATTCACAATGTACATAGGCTGTGGGGTGGGCATCCACACCATCTGAGGATGGGGCAAGTGTTCAAGAGACAAATCACACCACTCTGCACCTCTGCAGATGGAAACATTCATTTCTATTGGCACCAGTGCTTCAGCCCGGCCTGGGATGTGCCAATTCATGCTTTTAACTCCACCTGTCCTCCTCCTGTCCCCTTGCCAGCCTCTCACAGGAGGCTGACACCTCAGCCATGGCCCCAGCTCCTGTTAACCTGACTACTGCAACAGCTGCCAGTGCACAAGGCCAGTGACGTTTTTTAGAAGCTGTTCTGTTTTTCTGAAACAGATGTACATTTTAAGTAAAAAATAAAATAATCTACTTGGTAAGTAAGCTTTCAGCTAATTGTTATGCAGGACACAGTCTACAGAAAGATGGTAAAAAAAATGGTAGTGGTGTTTTTTCCCTCAAGGCAACATCTGCACTGTGAAGTTTGAGTACAGATTCTTACTTGAGAATGTCATTACATTCTTTTTTGAACTTTCTCTAGTTCTTGTCTGTACAGGTATTTAAAAAGCAACTAAATACTCAACAGTCTTCCAGTTCTTTTCCAAACAGGACATCTGATCTGGGATTGTGATAAAATATGATAAAATGCACTTATTCTTGGCCCTTGTATTTCTTCCAGGCATGGTTGTTCTTAATTTAACAGGAACAAAATATTAAACATTTTCTGAAAAACAGCATTTCTCTCAAAGCCTACAGTGGCACAGAAGAGTAAGATGTAGTATGCAGAATGCATTCAAATGCCTTTCTCAGTGGTTATGTGCTTAATTTTCTATGTATCCATCAAAATTAAGGATACCAAAATAAAGGATTTTGCAATGAAGCTAAAATTCTCTACAGTTTTGTACTAATTAAAATATCTTTACGTAGTGTAACTAGATGTGCTTATTTTTTTCCAGTAGGATGAAGAAGTGGTATTTTTGTATGCATTTTGAGTATTACTGTTCTGTCTTTGCATGTCAGATATCAAATTTGGAGATGTATTTTAAGTTTTTTTACACTTTTAAAAAGCTGCATTTGAAAAGTAATTGTACCCATTAACTAGAAAATAAAGTTGTGCGTACTGAAAATGTGCTCCTTGTGTCTGTATGTTTGGGGGTTTCTTCTTTAGTTTTGGGTTTTTTAAGTCTTCTCTTTGTGAATTCCTATTATGTGGAGATAAAGCATATTATGAAGGGATCAGTGTCACTCTTCCCTTGGGTCTGTTCTGAGGATCAACAAGGACAAAAGGGAAAACCTGTTCCCTCTGCCTTGTGCGGGTAAGACAAGAAATGCTAGACTTTAATGGCAGCCTTTAAATGTTAAGGCTATAAAGATAATGAGAGACATTGTTTGTAGGGCCACAAGATCCCAACCTGGGAGGCTTTTAGTGAGACAATCACCCCTGTGAAGCACATGGAGTAGAGTTACCCGTACTTTAGGGTTGTGGAAGGACTGCTCGAGGCCATTTGCTACTTAAAACTTATGACTTCGTTGTATTTTTACTTCTTTCCTTTCTTCAGTGCTATTCTTCAGCATCGCACTGAATTACACCGGAATTACAAAATGCTAAATTTAAGTCCTCTCCTGAGCTAGTGAACTCTATAGCTGTGAAGCTTCTGGAGATTCACTGTTCCATCACTTGTACAGGGTGTCAGCAATATGCCATTTCCATGCAATGTGCCATTTCCATGCCACAACTTGAGGCGGACCAGCAGCAGCCGAGAGCGCGATGCCGCTCGCACCTTCCCAGTGTCTGAGGCCCGCACCGCACAGGGGGCCGGCCGGGGCCTCCGCGGCTCCCGAACGGAGAGACCCGCTCATGTTGTCACTCCATCCTTCCCCCCAAACCCAGGGGGCCGCCTCCGGGTCCCAACGAGCCGCGGCTCCGCACGCCGGAGCTGCCGCGTTCCCGCCCGGCCCGGCCCGGAGCGCTCTGCCGGGGCCCGGCCAGCGCGGCCCCACCGCCCGCGCCCCGCCCGCGCCACCGCCGCTTCCGGCCGCGCCCTTCCGCTCCCACAGCGCCCCGCGCCGCATCATGGACCACAATGGTGAGCAGGGGGAGGCCGGGGGCCCGTCCGTGCCCGGCCCGCCGGGCTCGCGCCCGCCGCCGGGCGAGGAGCGGCCAAGCGGGGCCGGCGGGCGCGGGGCGGCGCAGGGGCGGCGGCGACGGGCTCGGCGCGGCCCCCGGGAGCGCCGGCGGGGCTCGGGCGCGCCGCGGGGCCTGCTCCCTGCCCGGGCAGGCGCGGCGGCCCGGGGCCACCTTGGGCCCGGCGGCGCCCGGCGTTGCCCCCGCCCCGAGGGCGCTCGGCCGGGCTGAGGGGCCGCTGCCGGCGGCACGGCCCGGCCCGGCCCGGGCGGAGCGGCGGGCGCTGGTGGCGCGGCCGGGCCGGGTGCCGGGCCCGCAGCACCGGATGCGGCCGTGACGTGCCGGAGGTGGGGCAGAGACGCTCGTTTACCCGCGGCGTTTCCCGGCTTCGGTGCCCATAGTGTGTTTCCCCATTCCGTGTTTGTTTGGGGCCCGAGAGGAAACTTGCTCGTGTGCTTAAATTCGGTTGCGTGGTTTGAGTGCCGTTTGCCGGTGAGCGCGCTGGCGTAGCTGGGGTCCTTTGCTTGCTCATGCGCTGGCGTAGTACAGTGATTAAATGAATGGACGTGGACTTTGTGCTAGGGTGGTTTTGGAGGTTTTTTTCCTTTCCTCTACAAAAGATTGCGTTATACTCTATCTGTACAATGTATTTGGGCTGTATTTGTGAATTTTAATAAAGCTTGAAATGCACAAATAAAACTTAAATTGATGAAGGTGACATTTCAGTAGGCTGCCTCACCCCTAATTAGAACTTCTTTAGGTAGTCTCAACAAGTTTGGTATGTTTGTCGTAGTTTTTTCTGGACATAATCCCGCAAATTATGCTCCTGCAGACTGGAATTTATTATCCTTCCATGAAGCATGAGTGACTAATAATCTTCCTAGTTTGGGTTAGTTAAGCAGCTAACTCATGTAAATATTCCTGACTTGAAAGGATATAAGGAGGAAAAGTGACTGAACCTATTTGGCAGTTTAGTGGGTTAACTAATAAATAGGTTTTTGATTTTTAAAATTATTTTTAGTTATCCCTCTTTGCAGATGGACTGAGTTGCTGCAGAGACTGTGGTTTATGGTGCTGTGGTTTTGTGTGTTCTGATAGAAAACAGAATTTCCCAGCATGTGGAAAACAAGTGGCTTTACCTCTGATGCCTTGGTTGAGCACTCCCTGGGGATGCCAGATGACGTAGCTGAGTGTTTGCAGGTTCTGGACAGCTGAAAGAAATAACAAATGACCAGAAGTGAAAACCAGCTTTATTGGTTTTGCCTTTTTGTATATTGCCTTTTAGAATGAAACTGTCAAGCATAGTTCTAAGAGGAGTTTGATCTATCTTAGGGAACTGAGGGCTTTTGATTTGGAGGTACAGGACTGTCAGGGCACAGTCCCAGTTTGAAACGGACACATTTCCTAGCTTTGCTGGTAGCTGCTGAAAAACTCAGAGCTATCCCGCTTTTTCTTGGTTTTCCTTCTACTTGTTGCATAGTGTGTGGTGGTTACAGGCTTTGAGAGGCTGCAGTTGGTGAGGCATTGTGCAGAATTCTACTGATGGACCCCAGTTTCAGCGTCCTGCACTGCAGTCCTTTGGGGCCTCTGCAGTCATTCCAGGGCTGTGGAACTGCTTGGGGCTCACCCCTTCCAGACTGAGTGTGCCCTGCTTTGAAACACCTGTGGCGTTTTCAGTTCAATTCCAGTGAGCTGGCAAGATTTGTGAAGTATGTAACTTCATTTTTGTATGAATGAGATGCTGTGAGGTGGTTTCAGATAAACTCGCTGGAGGCTGAGGGAGTTCTGTCTCCTCATTGGTGTTGCTGGTTGCATTGCCTGGTCTGTGCTGTCTCTTGGAGCCTGTACCTGCTGATGTGTGTGTCAGGATATTTCTTGCTTTGTTCATCCTGGTACTTAGATGTAAATCTGGTTAAGGAGAATTTTGTATATAGCCAGGAACAGTAATTCTCAGTTTAGGAAGGATGCAACTACATATTCCTAAGTACCAGTATTTTTGTGATACTTTATAATAAACTTGTAAGTGATATGTCAAGATCTTGAGTTAATATATGAACAGTTAATATGAATATATGAGTAGTTTCCTTCCTACTTTAATAAACAATATACATAAATTGTAAAAATTATCTTTTCACATAAGAAATTCTGTGTCATCAAGGTTGTACAAAGAATTAACTCTCCAGTGCTCTTCACACTGTGAGAAGAGCTACAAGGTTAATGTTGCTGTTGTGGAGAAAAGTGTAACTAGCTAGGTTATTTTAATGGCTTTATTTTCAAACTAGATTTCCTGAATTTGTTGCTGTTCACAGTACAGTTTTTTGACATGACTTCTGGAATAAATTGTAAAGATACCTATTTGTAGTGGTTAGATTTTGATGTGTTGTAGGAATCTTAGGCAAGCTTTAAAAATAATTTTTCTTAAAACATTTCTGTTAATATTTAGCTTCTTCAGAGATGATTAGATAACTGAAAAAATCTATACTTTTTAAAATTTTCTTTCACAGACAATGATTTGCAAGGAACAAATAGTTCAGGATCATTGGGTGGTCTTGATGTCCGTAGAAGAATCCCTATAAAGCTTATTTCAAAGCAGACCAATAAAGCCAAACCTGCGCCTCGAACTCCAAGAAATATGAACAGGATGCCTGCGAAGACACAAGCTGGTGATGAAGGTAAATTCATGTAAATTCCCTGTAGTAGGGAAGTGTATTATTCCACAGCATTGTTTGAGACTTTGCTCAGAGACTGAAGAGTCCAGGGTGCTGTCCAAACACAAAACAAATTTCAAATCTCCAAGTACTGCTGCACTGTAGAGCTTCAGTAGTGCCCGTTTCCAAAACAGGCTGTCTTACTACATTGGTTCTACCTTTCTGTAGAATGGGCTCAGCAGATTGGAAGTGCTGTGGCATTTTTGATGATTTCAGTAGAAGTGACCCATGCTCTTAATAGCAGCTGCTGTCAGTTACGAAAGTGTTGTGGTTGGCTCGTGTCTTTCTTCTCTTTCTCCTTTCCACAGAAGAATTTGATTATAACAAGGAGGAGCGATACGAATGTAAAGGAGGTGAAATGTTTGGCAACCAAAGGAGATTTCCTGGACCCATTTTTTGGGATTATAAGGTAAAGTCATGAATCTTTGCCTGTGTTTCATACCAAGTTGTAGATAGTCCTGGTAGATACTTTGTTAATTAAAAGTTTTTCAGTTGTTTTTGGTCTGACTAAAATTATATCCTCTGCTTTCTCCTGTTTGTGGCGTTCTTGCTTCCTTTTCAACTAATTCAGAAATAATGGGTGCGTTGATGATAATTGAAATTAGAAGCTTTTGTGATGTTGGGGTTTATCTTCTCTGTCCTACCAGATAAACTTGCTGGGGGAGAAGGATGATACACCAGTTCATTTCTGTGATAAGTGTGGATTGCCCATCAAAATGTATGGACGCATGGTGAGTGAAATTACCAGGGGAAGATGCAGCCATGGTTTCCCTTTAGATAAAATGAGGTTTTACTTGAGGCTTCTAGAGATCACTGATTTCAACAGGCATCTGAATAAACAGCAGAATAGTACCAGGATGGAGCTGGAGGCCTTCATTGCTCAGGTGTTTTTGTTCCATCTGTCTGACTGATTTTTCTTTACCCCCAGATTCAATACAGTAAACCTGAAAATGTTAAACAAAAAACAGAACACCATCACAAAGAAAAAGCCTTCAGTTTCTGGGGTGTTGACCTTACACTACTTTGGTTTGAAAATAAGCTTTTTATCTCAGTTGAAGACTTGAAGTGAAGTTAGAAAACACTGTTCACTTTTATGTACCTTTAAAACTCCCTGAGATTAATTTAGATTTGTAAGTATGATGTAACAGGCTTCAGCATGTGACTTAATGACAGTTAATGCTTTTAGAACTTTCCTTCCTTGCCAGCAAGACAAGTATAATCAGATTGCACGTGCAGCTTCTGTGAAAGTTCAGTGTTGGTAGTAGTGCAAGACTCAAACTTCTGCCAGTGTTTTTTACCAACACTTAACCCCAAACAACACCACCCCAAAAAAAACCCAAACTCAGCATAAACTGTTCCAGAAGGTTTCTGTGCAAAGATGCTGTAAATTGTTAACCACTGCTATGCTTCTTCACCTCATTGGTAACTTAGTTACTTTATTATAAGCTGTGTACTGGAGGGAGGAACTGTATTCTGCAGAATGACATAGATATTTATACACGATGTTTTAACAGAAATGTTTTATTTTAGATACCTTGCAAGCATGTTTTCTGCTATGACTGTGCTATACTACATGAGAAAAAGGGAGACAAGATGTGTCCAGGGTAAGTTATCTCAAGATTTGTTATTAAAGGAAATGTAAGAAAGTAACTTAAATATCTAATTTCAGATACTCTATTCATGACTCTTATTTATGTACATTTAGCAGAGGCAGTAGAGTGCTCTGAACTTTCTTGTTCCTATTCCATATTTTGGGATTGTAAGAGATCAGTGTTTACTTTCTTGGTTTTGGGTAGGTAACTTGTTATTGTTGTAATTTGAAAAGGAATTAATGGCAGTTTGATTTACTTAGTGAAAATGACCCATGTTATGTTTTAAAGTACAGAAGAATTTGTTTGAGAGATGGTACTTAAAAATTCTACCTCATGACATTTTTATGTTTTATGACATTTTTATGTTTTTTACGTTTTATGTTCTTTCATAGTTACATTTCCATATTTATAAACTAGGTAAACTTTAAAATAATTGAAAAGTTTCTTTCATTGCTACAGTGGGGCAAAATTGTCAGTTCTAATTTGGCTAATTACATTAGCAAGGAAGAATGCATGTTGAGCTCCCTGTGATGATAATAAATCGATATTCTCTTTTAATGTAGCTGTAACGAACCTGTGCAGCGAATCGAGCAGTGCGTCCGAGGGTCTCTCTTCATGTGCAGCATTGTTCAAGGGTGCAAGAGAACTTACCTGTCACAGAGGGACTTACAAGCTCACATCAACCACCGCCACATGAGAGCTGGCAAGCCTGTTACCCGTCCTGCCATCGAGCCCGTGCACCCTCCCATCGCCCCGCCGCCGGCCGAGATTCCCGAGCGCTTCATCATGCCCCCCGAGAAGCACCACCTGAGCCACATTCCGCCCAAGCAGCACATCATGATGCCGCCGCCTCCTCTGCAGCACGTGCCGCACGAGCACTACAACCAGCCCCACGAGGACATCCGTGCTCCTCCCGCCGAGATGTCCATGGCCCCGCCGCCGCCCCGCCCCGTCAGCCAGGACACCTTCCGCATCTCCACGAGGAAGCACAGCAACCTCATCACTGTCCCCATCCAGGATGATTCCAACTCGGGCGCTCGAGAGCCGCCCCCGCCGGCGCCCGCGCCTGCTCACCACCACCCCGAGTACCAGGGCCAGCCGGTGGTGTCGCACCCCCATCACATCCTGCCTCCCCAGCAGCACTACGCGCCCCCGCCGCCACCGCCGCCGCCCATCAGCCACCCGCTGCAGCACCCTCCGCAGGCGGCGGGCACGCCCCACATGGTGTACAGCCAGGCCCCGCCGCCGCCCATGACCTCGGCCCCGCCGCCCATCACCCCGCCGCCCGGACACATCATTGCGCAGATGCCGCCCTACATGAACCACCCTCCCCCGGGACCTCCCCCTCCGCAGCACGGGGGCCCGCCTGTCAATGTCAGTGCTCCCCCTCCCCATCACTATAACCCCAACTCTTTGCCGCAGTTCAGCGAAGATCAAGGAACTCTCAGTCCCCCTTTCACACAGCCTGGGGGAATGAGTCCGGGGATATGGCCAGCTCCGAGGGGGCCGCCTCCGCCTCCGAGGATGCAAGGGCCTCCCGCTCAGGCCCCCCTTCCTGGACCACATCACCCTGATCAAGCCAGATACAGACCCTATTACCAGTGATACAAGCAACTGTATGAATAGAGAATGCCATGAAGAGGATAAAACTAAATACAGAAGCCTTTTAATTAATTGTTTTGGGGTTATTTTGTTGTGGTTTTTTTAAGAATACTGTCATTTTGACTGTAAGACATTTTGAGGTTTGAATCTTAAATGATTTTTAAGCCTTGGCCGTAGGACTCTTAACTTCAAATACTCTGTAGTGCTAAAATAAGTGGCTTAGTAGACCACAGTTGCATTTTAACAGAACTCCTGTTGCTAGTGTGGCTAAATTGTCCTAAGATGATCACTTGTAATATTATTTCCTGGAGAAGATGAACACGTGTTGTACCATTCTGAATATTGTTTTTGTTAAACCCAGTGTTTTTGTTAACCTGTGTACAAAAATTAAATTGAAATATGGTTGTAAATGTGGTGAGTTTTTATATGAAATTAACATACACATAGTTCTGGGACACCATTTCAACACATATACCTTCCAAGAAGCAGTGTAGTGAAATATTAAAGGAACTTTAATATTTCTCCTACTGCCATTTACCTTTACTCATGAGGATTTCAGGCTGTAACGAATTCTTGGCACTAGAAATCAGACATGCAGAATTCTGCATTTACCACATTTCAGCTTTTCCACTTTTTTCTTTATGTATCAAAATGAATCTATCAAAGATAGAGCTTTGGGCATGACATGAAACCATGTTTTGTGGGTTTTTTTGTTTGAGTTTTTGGAGTTTGTTTTAAAGCTAGTTTTGATTCAGAAGGTTCTGTTTACATGTAAGCTGCTCAGTGGAGCTGAATTCAAACTCCTGTGTTTACCTATGGCTGTGTTTGTGTGGAAGTGGCTGTGAACTGGCTTGCCATGTCCATGAAAAGCAGCTTCTCTTAGGCAGGGAAGTCACACTTGCCTCTCTCATTTTATATAATGTGCACAGTAGGGGAACTTCCCATTTGGATAATATGAGAAAAGTGGTCTGAAATCCCATGTGTAGAAATAAAAAGGTACACATTATTTATCTGCTTTCATTTTGTGATACGGGTTTAGTTGATCAGTCAGACATTAGGTGTTTTGCTTTTCTCAAAAACTGGCAATATGAGCAGGCTTTTAGTTCTGGTTTTGTCCAAAATTTTTGTTTTATGGGAATCCATTTAAAGAGAAGCATAATATAAAATGAGAAAGTTCCTTCTTAGTGCAGCTGGTAGCAGAAGCAGACACTAACAAGACAGTACTGTCTGTTGGTTGGAGTGTTTATCTTTCCATTTCTTATAAGTATTTGCACTGAACCATTGTTTTTCCAAATGCCACATTTCTGGCAGTGGTGCTTTTAGATTAAGTCCTTTGGGATTTTTTTAAAGTTTGTAGTTTCCTACTGTTCTCAAATAATCTGAGCCATCTTAAAGCCTCAGTGTTGCTTTTTATTTTGTAAAAATTCTTTTCCAGAATCACAAGGGTTAAATTTATGGAAGAGCTGTGACAGTGCAACATTCCAAATTTTGTATTTTTATGTCTAAACTTCATATTTTTAATTGATAGAGCAAGGGCTCTTTAGATTTATTCTGTTCTTGACTGCCATTGATATGCTTGTGACCACGGCCAAATCTTTTAGACTGCCTTTCAAGTAAAAACTTCTTTAGGGACAGGAGCAAATAAATTCTGGGGTATGCAAATGGCCAGTAAGTGTCAACTGCTTGAAAATCTGCTTAGCTGTAACATACTTCTTTCTAAGAGAGAGTTATTTGGTTTGGTTGCTCTGAAAACTAAGTAATTTTAAATAAAATACCGTGGTGAAGCAAAAGAGGCTGATTGTGATAGTGTGCTATGAAATGGGCTGGTTGAAAATTTACTGTTTCTATGCATATGAAGGCAAAAATGACTCTGCCAGCATTCTTTTCTTTCAGTAACTAAGAAACACATGAGGAATTTTGAGGACCCCTTCTGTCACTGTGAAGTTGCCTGGGAGGAAGCACTTTTGTGTTACAGCATGTGACTTCATCTGAGGAAAGCTGCGTGTCTGATCCTTGTCCTCTGGCTCTGCCCAGCCGAGCTGAGGCCCAGCAGCACAGCTGGGTCCCACGGGCTCAGGGCTCCGGCTGCCTGTGCTGGCTCCCACAGCACAGGGAGGGCTGTGCTCCACTTCAGCCCTGCTGGGGTTTGGGAAAATCACATCTGGAGTGAGCCACTGCCCACCGCCACAGGGGCTGAGGAGATGAGGCCGCTCTTCCCACCTGGGCTTTTGGAGTAAGTCAGGTTGCAAGTTCTGTTACATGTTCACCCATCTCTTAAACCACACGAAGAGTTAAAGATATTTCTGTGTCCAAAGCTATTCCTTAAGTGACTGTTAAAGTGTTTTCCTGAAAATGCTGAGGCAAATTGATTAAGGGAAAACAGCAGTTTTTGCTCTATCAAGAAGCACAGAAGATGAATGTATCTCTATCATTGTCACTTAGACAGTGGGTGAGAATTTTTTTCCTCTGTATTTGAAACACAGGTGACATATGTCATAGGGACAATGATGTATTACCCAAAAAGTCAATGGGATCCCTTGAGCTGGTTAATGGCCATGGACCAAAAGTCTGTGTTAGAGAACTTAGCTGAAAGGTCATCCAATGTAGGCAGGTCTTGGACTTGAGTCAAATTTCTATGTCGTCTCGTAAGAGGAAGACTTAAATATATTTTTTTAATTATTAAATCTGGATATAAATCTATTACCTAGGTAACTAAGGGCACTGTTGATGTTTCCATGTTTACAAAGTTTAAAAATGCTTCCTCTGCTTGAACCCCTATGTTAACTGTCTTTTCAATTTGTTTATGGGTTTTGTGTATATATGATTTAAGGTGGTTTTTTCCCTTGATTTGTTGGTTGGGTTGGTTTTTTTTATAAATACCTGGTCATTTTACTGAGAGGTTACAGAATTCATGTGTTGTATTTAATTGTGTAATTGACAGAGTTAGAAATGGTGAGATGTTCTTTCTTTGGATTCCTTCTTACTGTAAAGGCAAATATTTGACTTTAATTAATTATGTTTATTTTGAATAAATCTCCTTGTCTGTGGCAGTGATCTCCTTCCCGAAGCATTGCCAAGCAGATCTCAGGTTTTAAAGAGAACTCTTTGCATTTAAATTTGTCAGCCACTGCATGTTCCTCTAACAATGTAACATAAGCAATGAAAAAGAGTTTGAGGTGGTTTGTGTTCACCATGGAAAGAATGAAAGGACACCAGCAGATGGCCTGAAAACACCTGTGCTTTAGATTCTTGTCTCCTTACACTTTCTCCTTGATCCTATCTCTAACTTTGCTTGAAGAGCTGCCTGCAGCCATGCATACTTTATAACCAGGGGACATTGTGTGAACTGTACTTTCTGTTTGTGGTGGGTTTTTTTAATACTGTTAACTTAAAGATTGGTTACCTACATGTGATAAGTCATATTTTTCTTCCAAAAAGAAGAATTAAAACTGTGAATTATTTTTTTAAATCTGATCCAAGAGAATTATGTGGATCAAGTCTCAACATGCCCCTCTCTTCTTAAACTGTTTTCTGCTCCATAAAACTTGTGTCTGAATTTGAGTTGTTTCTCTCTGTGTGCATGGCTGGGCTGCTGACAAAAGCGGGCCCAGGTTCACAGCAGAAGGTCCTGTCAAACCTGGGGAGCTGGAGGAGCACTGTGCATTGGAGCTGCAATGGAATATTCAATGTATGGGAAATAAGTGAACTTTTTGTGTGTATGACACAGAGTCCAGTACAGCAGAGAAATGTGCAAGGTTTGGATTAATTTTCATCCTGATTACATTTCTAAAGTAAATATCAGTATTATACAAGTTGTATTTCCCTTTGTATTTATGGTGTTAAAACAATTCTTAGCAATTCATAAATCATCTTGATACAGTAATTGTCCCTTCACAGTTTTGAGCTTTTGCTCTGTGTTCAGATGTGTTATACTCACGCTAGTGAATCACACTGACCAGTTTGCAGGCTGAACTGGCTGAATTTGTTTGGGCAATGTGAATGAAAATAATTATGTTTAAATCCCCTTTTAGTCTTGACTTAGCCATGAGACAGCAACTTTAGAAACTTTCCCTACTCTAAATGGGATCTCTTTATTCTCTTGAGTATGAGGCACTAATTTGTTGGTGTTTTTTCTTCTTTTTTAAAATTTATTTTCAGTGTAGACTCAGTTCATGAGTGCAAGAGATTAAAGTATTAAAAATGCAGCATACATCCAGAAATGTGTGGGTGGGATAGCAGCAGGAAGCTGGTAAATTAGCTCAGTCATGATGAAACTTTAGCAAGCGATTTTGATAATACAATTGCAGTGATTCCTAAGTGCCAGTAAGGCTCATTGTAACACACTTCTGGTAATGGGAAGAGTGCTGATGTCTGTGGGCAGGCAGGAATGTTTCACAAAAGAACTTCAGCATAACTGCTTAGGGAAAAAACCCCAAATGAGTAACTAAATAGAAGTAAGTATGTGTCAGTCATCAAGGGTTTTCTTCAGTTTTGTTTGTGAAAGTCAATGCTTGAACACACCTCCAAGATAATTTATGGTGAATTATTTCCTCCACTAAATAAAATCACCTAAGTGCTGATGATTGTTGCTCAACTTGTCCATTGCCATTTCTGGGCCAGGTAAACTTCCAGGCATCTTCTTAGGAAGCAGAAGGGAGCAATGCATACAGACTGAAAAAACAAATTCTCCACATTCAGCACAGGGATGAGGAGCAGGGAAATGTGAGTAGCATTTCAGTAAAGAGGTGCTTAAGGATACTTCTTTCATAATAGGAATTTAGTTTGAAAGGTTTGCTTGTTATAATCCACTCTCTGTTGGCCTAAGACCTTGAATAAACACTTGTAATTTTTTGTTTCCATATTTCACATTGCACCACAAAGTGATAATCAGGCTTGAGAGTACTCTTGAGCATCACTGGCTCTCTGGCTTCTCCATTTTCCATCCCTCTTGCTGGCTATAAAATTGTTATTTAGTTATGAAGTCTCTGTACTGTGCTGAAAAGAGATAGGCTTAGAATATGTGATGAGAAATTATAAACCTGTCAGCTCTCCAAAAAGCAGGTATGGAATTTGCCTTTTTGCTTAATTCCTGAGTCAATTACTAAAGTGCAGTATATGGTAGTATTCTAACTGAGCAGCAACAGCACCCGGTGCAGGATGTTTAGAAACCTCAATAGTCAGGTTTCTGAAAGTCCCTGTCTCAAAAATGAAGCAGTAAATCTCCATCAGCACAGTATCCCACAAGGTGTTATCATCTGCATGAGAGTGAACTGCCCAGAAAAACACTGGTATTGGAATAACAGAAAGCTACAGAAATAACCAGTACCTGGAGGGAATCTCGCATAAAGCATCAGAAGTACAATTGCTGCTGGTATCAACATTGAAAAAGAAGGAGTAGGGTGATTGAAGAACATGGCAAGTAGCTGATAGGGATGGGTGGCATGGGAGTGCAAAGCTCTCTGGCCAAGGCTGTCTATGCACCATGTCCATTTAAGAGAAGGTGAATAATTTTGGAAGGGGGATTTATCTTCTGTGGCACTGTGCTGTGTCAGAAAAGTCATTAGTATAGAAATTAATTGTTCTGAGATGTGCAACGTAGAAAATAATCTTTTTTATTAACCTGAAGCCTGTAAAAAAATCCCAAATGGTTTTGAAGTGCAGTATGTGGTATTCCACCAGATACTGCACTTCATATATTGCTTTTGATAGGGATGTTTGCCTGGGTCTGTGTAGGTGCATGTGGACACAGGACTGAAAAGAGCAGCTGGAGTCTGACAGTTCAGATTACACTGGTAGGATGTATCATGATTTTCATGAACATGTTTACATCTCATCCTAAAAGCAGTTTCGTTTTTTGCTCCTCTTGTTCCAGCTGGAAAGGATTTCACCATTGTAAAAATGAGGAACCATCTTCTAATATCTTGTTCATGTTGAAGTTTGGCCAGTTGGTTTTTTTTCCCCGTACAGGACAATGATCTTGCATAACTTTTCTTCTGTCCTAGGTTAAATCCCTGTATCTATTTTGCTTTTTGCCAGTCCTTAGATACAGGCTCTTCATTTTACAAAGATCCTCATAACAATTTTCTTCATTTACATTTGATTTCATCTTTCTTGAAGGGGAGATCTCAGTCCTGAAGTTCAGACTATTTAGAGTGAAATTTCCTCTGTGCGTTGAACAGTATCACAGAATCACAGAATGTCTCACCAGGATCATCAAGTCCAGCTCCTGGCCCTGCACAGCACCATCCCTGCATGTCATCCCATGTGCCCAAGAGCACTGTCCAAACACTTCTGAGCTCTGTCAGGCTGGTGCTGTGACCACTGCCCTGGGGAGCCTGTTCCAGTGCCCAAAGAACCTCTGGGGAAGAGCCTTTGTCCAATCTAAACCTCCTCCAGCACAACTTCAGGCCGCTCCCTCAGTGTCACTGTCACCATAGAGCAGAGATCAGGGCCTGTCCCTCCTCCTCCCCTCATGAGGGAGTTGTAACTGCAGTGAGGTCTCCCCTCAGTCTCCTCCAGGCGGGACAGTCCCAGTGACCTCAGCCACTCCTCATATGGCTTCTCCTCAAGATCCATCACCATCTTCACTGCCCTCCTTTGGACACTCTCTGATAGTTTAATGTCTTTTTTATATTGTGGTGACCAAATAACTTTCTTGTTCTGGAAAGATCTATTGTGTTTCACTCTATGTTTTTTGGAAGGCTGCATTGGAAGGGCACTTTGGCAGTGTGCTAATTGCACCTGTCTTCAGGCACTGCTGTGCTGAGTATCTGGCACACAACATGTACTTGACAGTGGATCTGCCATAGCACAATCAGCAGAGCAGTGCTTGGTGTGAGCAGCTGCTCACCTTCCCCATGGTGTCTGCAGGAAGCAGCATCTCTTGATGCCACCCAGGGCCATGTCTCCCACACCAGGGCAGGCACATGATCACCCACCACAGAAGCACAGCTTGTTATCCATCTGCAAATGCATGAGTGTTTCCTGAAAGCTGAACTTGTCCACTTCTGTCTTCAAGCTCTCTTAATTCTTTCTATATTCAACATCTCTTCAATTTTAATACTGACTCCCAGCTTGGTTCTCATCAGATAACTCCAGATTAAAAAAACAATTAAAAAAAAGATTTAAATATTTAACAGATTTTGGTTTTAACATCTGTATACTCTGAAGATAAAAACTGTAGTGCAGAACACTTTCCCATCAGCCCTTGTTCAAGTCCAAATGCACATTTTTGGCCACCCAGCTTGACTGAAAGCCAAAACTAGGCTTTGAAAACGAAAAACTCTTGTGATTTCAGAGTGCTGTTTCTTTCAGACTCCAGGAATGGTTCCATTTCCCTCTAGGCTGAAGATTTTTCTACCTCTAGCACTTGCTATAAGAAATTAAAAGTTCTGTCACTGTGGGCATTGGGTGTTCTCCTCTGAAAGTTGTGATGTAGCTCATCTTCAATCTTTAGACTTGCAGCAGGGGTTAATTGGCAGCAGTTGTGCAGAGTTGTGCAGAGTAGACTCTTTGAGCTGAAGCTGTTTGCCCATGTGTCCATAGATCCAGGCAGTTCATCCTGCCCACCTGGAGCTCCACGCCCACAGCTCCTCCAGCCCCTCCTGGGGCCGTGTCTGTCACAGGCTGGTCTCACTGACTGAGCTACCCTGATGGTGCATGGACAAATGAACACACTGTCACTAAAACCATGTGGGTCACTCTCTGTGTATGTACAATGGTTCACGACAGATGTATCCTCCCTTGTGCACTTTACACAAGCCCAGTCCAAATCAATGAATCTTGTTTTGATCTGAAAATCCTGTGTCTTTCCTGAACAATCTTCATAATTAGATATATTAGTCACTATGTACACTGTGCTCATGCTTGTGGTAGTAAGCTGAGAGCAAGTTTAACTCAGTCTACTAAATATCTTACAAACCATCAAGAAAACTTTATTCAAGCTATATACATGCTGAAGATAAAATATCAGTCCTAACTGTTATTCTGTGGTATCCAATACAAGATTTCAAATATTTATAGATTCTCAAGTAACTGTACAGGTTGTCTACAAACTGTGGTATGAAATAAGAAAATCTGTGTGATTTTAGCCTCTCTATATAAATATATATATATATATGTATATATAAATACATTTATACATACAGAGACACATAAAGACTAACAAGCCCATTTCAAAGCCTGGAACATAACTATATGTAGTAAATCCTTCTTAAGGTACTTAAAAGCATCCTTCTGTCTTCATGCTCATCACACATTCATCTTCTCTGATATTGTGTTGCTGGAGGATATTATACTTAGGAAGTTACATCTAAAATTTTGTTTCTGTTGGAATCTGTAGGGAATAAAAAAAAAAATTTCCACATTCTGTAAAGAATAGCCATGGTAGGTGTCATCTGGTAAATGATGTGTAAGTATTTGATCCCCTAAAACATTTGGGTGGGAAGACTGGGGTCTGACATTTCCTCCTCACAGGGTTGCCTGCGCTGGATACTGCCCTTGACTGTGCTGAAATGCTGCATGTGTCCCTTCCTTATCTCCGTCTCCAGACTCCCCTTCTGCCTGAGACATTTAGATAAACTGGACTAAGGTTGACTTCTCTGCCACAGGGCCATTCTACCAGTGACTTTATCATGGAGGAGCTGTGGTGGAAGGCGAGGCAGCCAGGTGAGGCAGGTGGCGAGGCAGCCTTTGCCTGCCTTCCCTCTGCCCCGTGCACACTGCAAGGCTCGAGAGCCAACCCCATCCCTCTCACCCCGTGAGGCTTTGCCCTAAGCCAAATCCCATCAGTAACTGTCTGGTGGCTTTCTGCCTGGGCTGACACAAGAGCTCAGGTATGAAGAAGCTTTTTTTATCTGACCTAGCCATTCCCATGAGCAGCTCTTTTGGGCTACACTGTCTACAGGGCCATAGCCAGAGCTTACTGTGCACTCCCGGTTGCGCAGTCCGTTCCTGGGGATGATCACATAGTCACTGCTTCTACCCTTCTCCTGCAATGAGCACAAGAAGCTGTGGGTTAGGAAACGGATTGCTTTTCTTTTTCTGTTCACCATTTTTTCACATTAAAGAAGGTCTTGATTTTTAAATCTCTGGAACATGCCTGGGATGTTGACATGGAAGAAAGGAAGCTCTCACTTGTCAGGCTTTTATGACCTCCACCGCATCTCTGGGTCAGTGCGGAAGATCTGGAACAGCTCAGTTAAGTGGGAACTGTTTCCACATGAGCAGCATTCTGGGTCTGGTACATTTAAACATATTCATTGTATACAGGATCCTTTCTTGCTCTTGATTTAAGAACACTCCCAGAAAGGCCATTACCAAATCTGGTGGTACTAATTTGTCCGCACTACTTTAGCACTCCTTTTGAAGACAGACAGGGCTGGAAAGCCTATGTGCAAGCAGCATAAAGTCTGCCTTTCAAGAGCCACTGCAGCAAATTGAGCAGTCTCTGCTGGGTGGGTGACCACAGAGGTGGATGGTGGATGGTGGATGGGCACTGTGCTCTTCCCAAAGAGATGACTTGAAGTCCACAGCCAGGCCAGACACCAGTGGAGATTATTCACTCCTTTCACAAATGGTTTTCCACACACCTGAACCAGGAGCCACTCTTGTTCTTCAGTTTGACTGGAGACCAGCTGAGATTTAATGACTATCTTTTTGAAAATAGAGACAGGTAGCACACACTGCTATAGCTGTGCAGGGCATTGCAGGGAGCCTGGCAATACTGGAAAGGCAATAAAGTAAGGAAAGATGAAGACTGTGGTGTTACCTCAGCAAGCTTTAATTTGGGGGAGTTGGCTATGTCCTTCTTCAGCAAAATGTGTAAAACTGCATCATGAATGGTGAGGAAAAACATGGATGGTTTAATCTCTTCATCAAAAAATGCACTTCTCTCCAGTTTGTCCAGGAGGCCGTCTGTGAGTGAACAAAATCAAAGACAAGTGACCTGCAGGCCTTACAAAGGAAGAAATTGTGTATCCTGAGCATGCCCACTGAGTGAACACGGGAGCTGCTGGTGCAATGCACTGTTTTATTTACTAGATGGCTTTATGGATATCAAGAGGATGGAACATAAATGCCCATAAGTAGTTCCCTGCTCTATGCCAGACAGGAAGGAATTTGAGCCCCTTTTATTATTCAATGCCTAGCCCAGGGTGCATGATGGAGGGTCCTGCAGCCCAGAGCTGTACCACACAGCAGTGGCCATAGGTAAAAGGAGCCATCACACATGGCCCCAGCCTTTTGGGGACAGCATGGCAGGGTGAATTTCCCATTTAGTGGGACCTGTTTGCTATCTGTGATGGTGTTCACGGGGGTTTTTGCATGAGGGAAGAGACAAAGATCTGACTCCATGTTTCAGAAGGCTTGATGTATTATTTTATGATACATATTACATTAAAACTATACTAAAAGAATAGAAGAAAAGATTTCATCATAAGGCTAGCTAAGAATAGAATAGGAAAGAATGATAACAAAGGTTTGTGGCTCGGCTCTCTGTCCGAGCCAGCTGAGCTGTGATTGGCCATTAATTACAAACATCCAACATGGCCCAATCACAGATGCACCTGTTGCATTCCACAGCAGCAGATAACCAATGTTTACATTTTGTTCCTGAGGCCTCTGAGCTTCTCAGGAGGAAAAATCCTAAAGAAAGGATTTTTCATAAAAGATGTCTGCGACAGTTATCCAAGACTGGAAGGTAAAACTGGGTGATCCTCCACAGCCATACTCAGAGGTCAGCAGGGGAGGCAGGGGGATGAGGCATCTGTGGTGATGCCAAAGCAAAGGCCAGTACTCACCGTATGCCCCAGCAATGTAAATGTCAATGTCGAGCCGGACAAACTCTTTCAAAGTCTGTTAAACCAGAAGGAGGCACCATTTAGATTCTGCTGGGCTTGCTGATTGCCACTGTAGTGATTAGCCACAGCAAACATACCAACCACTCTATGATATTTAAGATCTATGATGGTAAGTGGATCTAGACTCAAACTCTGTTGCACATAGAGGCAGGACAATCTCTTCACATGGCTGCAGACAGGCCAAGCCTTTTGAAAAGAGGCAGTATTGAAAAGGTTTAGCTCACAGAGAAGCAGGTGATCTTTCATGAGTTGTATGGCTTTGTTGTATCTACATGATACATGATGAAACTAAAAAAAAATACTTCACAATCTTCTGGGGGAGATTTTTGTAACTGGAAACTTGAGCAGAACTAGAATTCCCACTGTCATGGTGGGTCTTTAGTTCCTATGGAAATACACACCCTCTGTGTCTCCAGACTGTTAACTGCAGCTGCTGCTGTTGAAAATGTTGTGCCTTTTGCTTTGTTCAAGGTCATCTGGGCAAGCAAAAGCAGGAGTTGAAATGGAACTCCAATGTTCCAACTCCAGCTGGGTGTTTAAAACTACATTTCACATCTACATTTCTGCAAAGCTTCCCAAAATCTTACCAGGTGAAGAAAGGGTACCACAGCAAACAATTTAATTCCAAGACAATTTATATTGACTATTTAAACTATTTCCTAAACATTTTCTATAGAAAATGCACATTCAAATTTGCATAAACTCAAGGTTTTCCACAGGCCTTCCAGTCCATGTAGCAATGCCTTTAAGAAGCAGACTACAAACACAGAATAGAATCATAGAATGGTTTTGGTTGGAAGGGACTTAAAGACCACCTTTTTCCAAACCCCTGCCCTGGACAAGGACCCTTAACACTGGAGCAGGTTGCTCAGAGCATCATCCAACTTGCCATTGAACAGTTTGAGGGATGGAGCATCCACAGCTTCGCTGGACAACCTGTTCCGGTATTTCACCACCCTCACAGTAAAAGAATTTCTTCTAATCTGGACCTGCCCTCTTTCATTTTAAAGCCATTGCCTCTTGTCCTGTCACTGTATACCCTGTAAGAAGTCCCTCTCACGTTTTTTCACAGGCTCCCTTTAAGTATGGAAAGGCCATACTCAATAGTACAGCCTTCATAGCCTTCTCCTCTCTAGGCTGAACAACTCCAGCTCTCTCGGCCTTTCCTCATGGGAGAGGTGCTCCAGCCCTCTGGTCCTTCCCATGGCTCTCATCAGGACCTGTTCTAAGATGTCCATGTCTTTCCTGTGTTGGTGACCCCACAGCTGGTCACCTACCTCGGGTGAGGTCTCATGGGAGTGGAGTAGAATCTCTCATGAGAGTGGGAAGAATCACCTGCTGGTCACACCTCTTTTTAAGCAGCCCAGGATATGATTGGCTTTCTGGCCTGTGAGTGCACATTGCTGGGTCATGTCCAACTTTTCATCCCCCAGAATCCCTATCTCCTCCTCTCAAGAACTGTTCTCAATCCATTGATTCCCCAGTCTGTATCGATACTGGGCATTGCCCTGATCCACCTGCAGCACCTTGCACTTTGTTGAACTTGGCCTTGTTGAACGTCATGAGGTTCAGGTGGGCCCACTCCTGTCCCTCTGGGCACCATCCTTTTGCTCCTGTGTATCCCTCAAGTGTAACTGCATTTGTAAGAGTTTCTCTCATATGATCACTGTTTGTCTCATGAATTGTGATTACCTTCCGGAGGACTGTCATGGCAGAAAAATCCAGGAAGGACACTGATGAGAAATCCAGAATGATGCTGTGGATGTTGACCTGGGGCACAGTGATGCCAGGGGGGAGGTCAGTGCTCCAGTTGATCCGAATGGGCAAGTCTGTCATGATGGTGGGCTGGTCCAGCTCCTCTATCTTGTTGTTGTCCAACTCTTCTTCTGACTCATATGTAGGGTTAGCCATGCAAATCAAGCCCTTCTGTGTTGACATAGAAAAATGTCCTAATTAGTTCTTTTCTTTAATACCCAGCCAGGGTAGTGGTACTTCTCACACAAGGGCAAGAGTGATGGCAATGCACAACTGATCTTCCCATGAGACAGAGCAGGGACCACCTGAAAAGTTCTGTTTCTCCCTTGTCTGGAGAAACATGGAAATTATTTAATCATCGTCATAATCACTTAATGATGGCTTTTTATTGTTTCCTGAAGCCAGTTGCCAGATGTATTTTTAATTCAGTACTTTTTGAACAAGTTACCAAAAGGCATGCAGGATTTGAGCTGGGAGAAAACCAGCTTTATCCTACCATTAATGCAGAAAGACATTCACTTCTGTGGCATCTGATCTGTTATTTGTTGCCAAACAAAGCTCTATGGACATGCATAAGATCTGCCCATGGTAAATCTGTAGGTCTAACTGTGAGAGCCATTTAAAATCTTGGGTTTTAAAAGTGTTTATGTCACAAAGTGGCAACTTGGGGAATAGTATGTCTGATTAAGAAGGGAGGCTATGAGGCCCTTCTCTGCCATGTAAAACAGGGAGCTGGTTGCTTAACTCCCCCCTCACCCGGGGGCTTGCCTGACATACCGGTGTCACTTGCAGCTCTCCTTTCTTCAGCATCTTCCTGATCTTCCTCAGAGCTTTATTGCGTTTCCTCAGGACTCTCAGAGGGTTGAAGCCAACCTGCAAAAGCAGCACTTTGAATAATTAAACAAAAAAACCCCTCTGTGACAGCAGGGAAAGGACAAAGCATCCCATAAGGTTTTTGTTACAGTCATGATGACCATAGATTGAACTTGATGTTGTCTGCCACTTTTCACAAATTCAAGCAAGGGCTCATTCCAGTTTGGAAGGATGTCTGTGGGAATGGCTGCAAATGAGGCAGGGCTATCTGTTCTGCTTTAGGACACCAGCATGGACAGTATTACAGCAGTGACAGTGCTGTGCATCTCCAGTGGCAGGCCAGCAACTCCAGCAGGCTGGCACAGTGCTGGCATCTCCTGCTCATCTGCATTATGGGGTGGCCAAGATCTGAGAGCTCATGGTTTGTATCTGCTTTGTGCCTCCTGACTGCAGTGTGGGTCAGTCACCCACTCTTTTTCCTGAAGAAGAAAGCCAGATTTTATCAAGTTGCCTGCATATGTTTCTTGAAACTCTGAGCTGGTATTAATAAAATTAGATGGCAGGTAAATTAGGCTAATAATAAAATTAGGATAAAATAATAAATTCCTGCAAGTCTTCTGCCTCGTCCATGTAGTGTGTAGAGGAGAAAGGTGTTAGAAGTATCTGTATTTGTAGAGAAAGAGTGGTGTGAACATCTGCACTCACAGAAAGAAAGCTTCAGGCTCTTCTGAGGTGAAAGCCAAGCACATGGAGAACCAAATGTGACAGATTCTCCCATTCCTCTGCCAGGGTCAGTCCCTCATGTGAAGAACAAACTGCTCATTACGAGTGCTCAGGGAGTCACTGCCTATCACCTCCCCACTAAGAGCAGCAGGAGGGGGAGGTTATGGTGCAAGTTGTGTTTGGGCTGGGGATGGTGAGCCTCATTCACACAGTGTGGGCTCAGGGGTCCTGGATCTCTGTGCTGGCTATGGAAACACTGGCTGCATTCACCAGTTTGTTATGAAAAATGTTAAGATCTCTTTGAGAGGATGATTCCATTTGGCATTCTTCTGACTGTTGTGGTTATGTTCTTGGGCCAAGACAAGTAAACTAGAATTTATTGTGTGTAAATAGTACAAGAACAAATAAAATAAAATAAAATAAAATAAAATAAAATAAAATAAAATAAAATAAAATAAAATTTCCTTTATATTATCTATGTTTACACTCCTTTGTTCTTGAAATATGTATTTTTATGTTATATGTATGGTACAGACATTGATTTGGTGTAAGTACAGCATGAGTCAGGCATTTATATTACATATACATGTTATATTAGAGTAGTGGGAACAGTATAAAGAAAATTCACCCTTGAACTGCGGAATGACTGCATATATAGTAATTATTGGGAAACTGTATCCACCATAGTGTTTCACACAATTCAGAACAGCCCCAGACACTTACAGCAGTAATGAGTTTCTCTCTGAAGAATTCGATATTAGCAAAGAAAATTGGAGAGGAGCATCTGAAAATCTTCACTCCCTCTGGCTCATAGATCTGTAAAATGAAGCAAAAGTGCCAGTGGCAATGTTTGCTATAGAAACACAAGTGCAGCAGGTGGTAAAAGAAATGAGACATTTCTTACATCAGTGTAATCCTTCCTGTTTCTGTAGATGTTGCTTCTCCCAACATTGGCCAAAACAGTGCAGCTTGGACTGTGAACAAACACACACACAGTTATTTGTGTCCCACATGGAACAGGATCAAATGAAACCATCTCAGCTGGGGTGGCACACTGAGGCAAACTCCACATCCAAAGGTTTACACCTGTAAATTGTTTTTCCATGCACAGTTGCTGGACAGACCAAGGCACAGACAGGGCTGTTGCCCTTCTCTGTACAGAGGGAGGCCCTGGGATACCAATGCACTGAACAAATACTCACATCTGGGAGCGGATCACCACAGTCAGCAGCTGGAATGCCACAGCTGCTGCCAGTCCAATGTCCAGGCCAAGAAAGATGGCAGATAAGAAAGTCACCACCCATATAACCTGTAAGGAGACAATGGATGGCAACGTTATAAACATGTCAAGAACCTGATGAAAATCAAGCAGAAAGGCAAGATTAGAAGTAAATCAGAAATCTGTAAAGTTGAGAGTTGTAAGTGTGCAAATACAGGTGCTGTGAGTGTACATGACTGATAAATTACTAGGTAATGCTGAATAACTTTTAGCCACAGAGCTCAAAGCATTTTCATGGGGCAAATAACTATTTGATGGCTGTAAAAACTGAGGCCTGGAACTATTTGTGAGCCTTAAATTTTGTGAGAGGTAACAAGTCCTGCTCTCTAGCCACAAGCTTTACCATTTGGAGTAGACCCTTCAAGTCCCAGTTTTCATTTATTTGTTGCTGTGTATCTTCCATATGACACATTGTGTGATTGTGAGAAATGTCCCCAATGCTTAGTCAATGCAGTAGATACTTGGATATTTTCTGTCATTTAGACATTTTCTGTAAATGTCTTCTCTATTTGACTTAATAAAATGCACTATTTTAATAGATTTTTATGAAATGGATGAAAATGAAGTTAAGAGTGAGAATTGACTCCAAATAAATGGGACAAAATGGAAAACATTAACAAGAGATATACCAGTAAAAAAGGCATGCAAATATCGTACTTACTGTTTAGTGAAGTAAAACTGGGATAAAAAAAAGAACATTTGTGTGATAGATTACTTTTTCAGAGCATTTAACTTCTGATGCTTGCGAAACTCACACAGTCATACTTGTCCTTTCTCCAGAGGACGCCTATTTCCTTGAACTGCATGAGCATTCCTTTCAAATTGCCAAGAGCCAAAGATGCAAGGACTGACTGTTAAAAAGACCAAAAGATATGTTCCTTGTTTAAGTAAGCAAAGGAAATGTAAAACATTAGGAATTAAAAGATCATACAAATAGGGCCAAGGTGCAGCTGAAAGGCCAGGGAGCTGCTCCCAGTGCACACTGCTGTTGGAACACCCAACATTGCACTATGGTGCAGTGCAGGTGTCTCACTGAGGCTGTAAATCTCACTTATTTTTGGCACCTGAAAGTTGGTTTTTGGTGTTTGGGTACTTGTGTTCCCTTTGAGGGACCACATGTAGGGGTCCTTTCTGGCATAACGTGGGAAGAAGAACCAAGCTTTTCAAACCTTTTTGGCTCCCACTGAAGTCTATGAACATTCTGTGTGCTCAGAGAGCAGCCCTGTCTTTGGGAAGCAGGAGGAAACATTAGATGAAACGAGTGAATACCTTCTGTAACGGTGCCAGGAGAAACCCAATGGCCAAGATCACAACCAAAACAATGACAGATGAGATAATGCCAGCAATCTGCATGAGAGAACAATTCCACAATGAATAAGTGCCCAAAGGCATGATGGTTAGCTGGGAAAAAAAGGGCTGTCTTTCACTAAATGTCATCATGACTTGTCTTCTGTACCTGTGTTTTGCCTCCTGTGCTCTCCTGCACACCTGATCTTGACAGAGCAGTGCTGGAGGCAAATCCCTTGAATGATCCACCAACTATATTACCCAGCCCAAAAGCAATTAGCTCCTGAAATAAAAATAAAAGAGATTGTTCTTAAGAGCTGGTTTGTGACAGTTAATCACAAGGCAAAGCTTTCCTAAAGTGACTTATTTCTCATTGATGAATGCAGTATATTGATCTCTGTGTTATTGCCTACCTGGTTGCCATCTATCGGGTAGTCATGCTTGATGGAATACACTTTAGCCACGGAGAAGGCTACTGCAAACCCAACGATTGCAATGGAAATGCCATCTCCAATGCACTTCTGGAGGATGTCTGCATCAGGTGCAACAGGTGCATGAAACCTGAAAAACAAAAACCTCAACTCATTAAGGAGATGCCTAAGGGTCTTTTGCAGATCCTAGGGAGAATTCTATTCTGAACTTCTTTTTCTCCCTCCTTTTTTTTTCCAGTGAACTGAAATCTGAGGAAAGGAGGCTCATGAGCAGAAATAGCTGTTGCTCTGCAAGCTTCACCTAGTAACACCCCTGGGGCTGCAGAGACCACCCCAGACTCACTCTGCTGTCCCAGTAAATGTCTTCCCTCTTTTTAACTTGATATGTGCCACCTGATTCTTTAGGCCAAAATGCTGGCATAGCCAGATGAAGGCTAAATATTCTATATGTGGAGAAATAATCTTTATGTGGATATAGCTCTGGATGGGCAGATGTTGAGGCCTCTGGAGGACAATGGTGCTGAAGAGATGCTGATAGCTGGTCGTGGGGCCAGGGAGGAGAATTGTGCAGTGTCCTGGCAGCTTCCCAGGGCTGGTGGTGGCTGCTGAACTGTGCATGTGCTGTGAGGGAAACGGAGGAGTTCAGGAGTGAGTAGTTCAATTAAAAGGACAAACATCAACCTCCTGCTCACCAGCTATCTCAGAAAGTGAAGTACACAATTATTTCATGTCTCAGTGTTCTCCTTGATAAGTAGGAGATGTGCTCTAAGTGTAACTTTTGTGTACTGAAAGTGTATCATATCATTGAGAGAAAAATGTTTATTTACCTACAGAAGAAGATGAAGCAGATAATTTTAATCAGAGACATAGCTGAACTCGTTCGACGCTGCCGAACTAAAGAGAACGTCTTGCTCCACTGGTGAATTGTAAGTCACTTACCCTTCCTCTAGTTTTCCAACAACAGCTACATCAAATTTTTCTTCCAAGTTGACAAAATAGGAAATCAGTGCTGCTAAAATTGTCTGAAAGATAATAAACAACATCTCCATTAGGCACATTAAAGCAAGAGTGTGAAGAATCTATTAAGCACCATTACCTTCCTTTTCTTACACACTGTCCAGCCTCATCACTAGTGCCAGAATTATGCCCCAAGTTTTCCCATCCCTTTGCTGTTCAGATGTCATTCCTGAATGACCTAACAGGTATGGGTTTACATTCACAAATCGCACAGATTATAACAGAATATCTTACTAACAACAGAGATCATCCCACCCAGTAAACCAGGTATGTTCTAACAAGGTGCTGTAATGACTCTGGGGGAAAACAAGTGCTGCTTGAGTCTTTACATCCTGCAGGATTTCAGGGGCTTGCTGCCCCTGTGAAGCTTCCTCCACCCCTCTGCTGCTCAGAGTGGGCAAAACTTCTGCTGCTGGAGGGCAAAATAATTTTGTGTGTGGCCACAGATATCCAGGATTTCAGTAGCTTCTTGCAGGTGTGGTGCAGAGGGGCCACAGCTGTGAGACTGCAGCTGGCTGCTGTCAGAGCCTATACTGTCCAAAGAAAAAATTCATAGTTGATAACACCACAGATATGTTCAGTTAAGAACAGCTATGTGGAAGTAAAGCATCTCACAATAACTCCTGAATGCTGTAAAGTTTTCTTTATCGGTAAAATGATAATGCATAACTTAGTGGATAAAAGGAGAAGAAATAGTTAAAACTCTGCTTCCTGAGTCATAACATGGAGCAATTGCAAAATCAAAGGAAGTGACTCACCACAAGGAGTTCAATGGGGATGGGAGCCGGTAACTTTTCCTTGTATCGATCGTTCATTTCTTTCACCACGAACACGATAAGCAAGACAATCAGTGATGTGACCAGGTCAGCAACGTTTGCTTTTGTGATCTGGCTGAAAACGCTCTCCAGAGTCTGCAGAATGAGGAAGAGACATGTGTGCTTCAGAAACAGTTGTGCCCTGGCACAATATCACTATCCTTTCCGGAAGAACCTGTATCTGAGCAGCTCTAAGGACTGTGCAGTTTGGGCTTTATTCCCTGTGGGATGATGTGGACTGCAAGCCCCCTGAATGTATGTGCATCTGCCAAATGATAGAAGCATCTGCAAAAGACCTTTTCCACAAACTTGTGATCCTCTCCTCCAGATTTGGCCCTGAGGGAGGGTTGGAACCACAGGCAAGTCTGTGATAGGAAATGTGAGCAATGGCATTGCTGGGTAGGCGCCTTTCTCCACTCCTTCCCTCCTGTTCTTCTTGTCCCTCCTTTCTCATCCAACAGCCCTCACAGAGTCATATGCAAATTAAATATGTATAATATCAGTCCAGTAAAAATGAATAATTAAATCCTTAAGGCAGAGTTGAATGCTTAATTGAAATACACCAACACAAAATAGTAAATATTATCTAATTATGCCAATGTGGTGTAACTTGGTGCTTGGTAATAAATTTAAAGGTTGGCTAAATACTAATAACATATTCTCATTTTTCTCTTGTTTTTCCTCTTGCTTTGCATTTTTTTGCTGAGTTATTATTACTGCCTTGTGATACACAGTCAGAAATACATCCCAGGTACATTAATAGCATTAGCAAATACTGAACACCTAGCACTTACATAGATGATGCCAAATGGTACATTAAATCCAGGGACAGATAGCTGAAACATGAATTTCAGCTGAGATACCAAAACATGGATAGCTGCAGCAGTTGTGAAACCACTGATTAATGATTGTGATAGATAAATAACGATGAATCCAAACTGGAAAATTCCCAGAAGCAACTGAAATACAAAATGAGCATATGTCAGTGGGATTCCTTTGTGGTTTTAAGCAATCTTTGAAAGAAAGACAGCCATATTTAATGAAAGCAAAGATTTTCACCTCATCCCATCCATCCAGAGATTAAGGAATGTACCATCACCAGACTTACAACAAAAGCTGACATATAGCAACAGAGAGCAAAATACTAGTATGAGTAACTGCTGCAGCAGTTAAAACCCATTCTTTTTATTTTACAGCTAAAATACACATCCTTATTTCTAGGGTTTTCAGTTCCTATATTTTCACATGGTACAAGTGTTTCATGAAGCAGCAAATATATTAGTATGTTAGGGAGGAACTGTAGGAATCCTTTATTAGGAAGTAAGGATAAGTGGGTTTTTTAAAAAACAAATCAAAATATTTTACTATTGCAAGGCAGAGTTTGTACTACCCTTGGTGCATCTGCATCATTCACATTACTTTCACAGCTATTTTTTCCTATCCAGCAGATTGTTTTTTGCTGTAGGTGTAGGCTGCAGCTCTGTGGGCTGTGGGCTCAGGCCTGTGCAAAACCAAGGGTTTCACAGCACATGTGAGTGCCTGGTCACTGGAGGGAAGAGATGTCTCCTAATCAGTGAGCCAGGGTCACTGCATGGAAAGTGGAAGAGGATTACTTTGGTGACTACAACAGCAGAAACCAGAGAGGAAGGTCAGGCCACCCTCCATCTATTCACATAGGTGTGCACACACACATGCATTTACCAACCTGAACAACCCCAGAAAGGAAGGTTACAGATGCAGCCACCATCACCCTCTCATCATTTATTGCTGAGGTATTTGTGGAAGTGCCATTTCCAGTGCTGTCATCAGGGGCCAGCCTGGTGACGACTCCTCCCACCATGAGGCTCAGGACAGGGAAGGGACCTGAGCAGCACAAGGCACTTGTTAAAAGATCTGAAGAGGCAGCATGTTGCTCTTCATCAGTGAGGAGGGTAGGTGGTGTGCCTGAACTTACCCACTGAGATATGTCTCGATGTGCCAAAGATAAAATAGACCAGGACAGGGAAGAATGCTGCATAGAGTCCATAACTGGGGGGGACATTCACCAGCAAAGCAAAGGCCAGACCTGCAGAGACAGAGTGAAGGTGACGTGTGTGCTGCAGGCTGAAGCCAGCAGTGCCTTGGCTTAGCAGGCTGTGTCAGGACACACATTTCCCCAAGGTACCTTGCAGCACAGCCACCAGCCCCGTGTTGATGCCAGAGATGATGTCATTCAGGATCCACTCCCTGAAGCGGTACGCTGGCAGCCACGAAACGACTGGAAACAAACGCAAAGCAATTTTTTTGGCCCTTTGTGGGGAGCAGCTGCAAAGGCACAAGGGGACAAAATTTTGTCAGTGAGCAGCTTGGCTGAATTGCAGCCTGTTTCAGAGAGGTGGGGAAAGGGGAAGGATTCAGGTTCTGGATGCCAGAAGTCAAAATCTCACCCAGACACAGCCCTGATCAACCTACACTGCCTTCTGTGCTTCAACGTAAATCCAGTGGCCTTCAGAGGTCCTTTCCAAACCAAATTCTCATAGAATCCTAGAATGCCTTGGGTTGGAAAGGAACCTTTGTGGCCATCTAATCCAACCCCCCACTCCAATAAGTAGGCATGCCACCCACTGGGTCAGGTTTCTCAGAGCCCTGTCCAATCTAACCTTGAACATTTCCAGGGAGAGGGGATCCACCATGTTTCTGGGCAACCTGTGCCAGTACCTCACAACCCTCATCATAAAAAAATTATTCTTGACATCCAGTCCAAATATACCTTCTTTTAGTTTAAAATCATCATCCCTTGTCCTGCTGCAACAGGCCATGGTAAAAAGCCTGAGTATGTTTTTCTTGCAAGACTCCTTTAAGAACTGAAAGGGTGCAGTAAGGGCTTCCTAGAGTCTGTGCTGCCAAGGGCCCAGAAAAAGAGAAGCTACCTTAGATACAGGTGTAGGAAGACTTCTAAGGGTAACAGCAGTCAAAATCCAATAGAAAAATCTAACATTGAATCTAGTTAATGAATTTTCACTTGCTATGTTGGTGACGGACACTGTCAAGATGGAGTTCATGCTGTCCAAGAGCAGTCAGGACTGTTTCTTAGATCTAATTTGGAAAAAAAAAAAATCTCCTTACCTAAAATAGAGTTTCAGGTGATCCCAAAAGGTTTTATGGTATCTGTGCAATTTCTCATGCTCTTCATTGAATGCATTCTCCGAGTATACAGGTCTGGCTATAACATAATGGTTACCCACAGGTTCAACCATTTCCCCTGAAATGTCAGGATAGGATAATTACTTGTGTGTGCTCCTCTCTGCTCCAGGCGCTTAAAAACCTGAAATGAAGAACAGGCTTAGCTTCTTATGTACTGTGGGGCAGGTATCCATAGCATAGCTGAGTGAGCTCCAAACTGAGCGTTACCACCTTTGAAGATCAAAAGAGGGATGGTTGAGACACCCGCTGCACTTTGCCAAGGTGATCTCCTGCCCTGCTCCTCCTCCCACTGCAGAGCAGTGTTTCACTGGAGCATGAAGTATTTCTTTCTAAAGATGCAGCCAAAAAGCGGACAAGATGGTTTCTGAGTTAATTTATCTCTCACTCAGCCATGTACAACCAAAAACTTCCTCCCTCAAAGGAAATTAATTTCCTAAAGAACAAACAAGCAGATCCCAAGCAGTTTCTCTTTGTGGCACTGCTGGGAGGGCTGGGAGCTCACTGTAACCCACACATGATGGGAAAGGCAGGGCCCAGGCAGGGCTCAGCCTGGATTGAATTCAGAGACAAGGCTGAAGGTATTGGGCTGGATTTGTGTGACAAGGAGATCAGGCTCAGGAGTAAAAAAGCATATTGCTGCTTGTTATTTGTAAGATTTATTTCCACAAATTGTCTGGACTGCTTCTCCTCTGCTTCATGCTCACAAACAGTTGTTGCAATTGCAACATGCATTCAATGCATTCAACCTGTATGTATTTTCTGCCTTGTCCCACCCCACATCTGCCTGTTTGTGCTGAAGAGAAACTGTCCTGGGTCACTCCAGAAATGACCCCTGGAGCCCACTTACACATGAGAATGAGTCTGCTCATCACTCACTTCAGTCAACACCCCTGCGTATTTTGCAGCAATTAATTGATGCCATCACTGTGCTGCTCACTGTGCTGTTATTATGCCACACATTCTTCCCACATTAAATTCACCTGAAACCTGTACTGTCTAAAAATATTTCTCTCAGTTGAAGCCACCATTAAATGTTTAGTATAGTACTAGTCCCAGACAGAAGCTGTGGAAGTTGCTCTTTGCAGCAACAGTTGGACTAGATGATCATTGTAAGATCCTTTCAACTGGAACTAATCTGCTCGACCCTGCTCTATTTTGCTTTGTGTCAGAAATTAAGATGTGCTGTAGGAAGCAGTAGTCTTTCAGGACACTGATAATAGAGGTTTTTCACTTATTTTCTCTCCCTTAATGAAAATGCTCTATGGTGCCTTGGTGCTGGCTGGTGGTCTCTTGACAGATGCCTGACCAGCACCAGTTCCTTGCCCACATCTATCATCTGACTCTTGCTGAAATACCCTGCATGCATTTCTAATTCAGACCTGTGAGCACTCAACATTTGGAGATATCACAGCACAGATTTTAATGTGGCACAAAGCTGTTTGCATCATTATGAGCAGATGAAAAGCTTTTAATCTATGACATTTTTGGCATTAAAATGTGAATTCCATCTTGGAACTTTGCTACAGCTCAGAGCATATTATTGACCTACTTGGAGTGATTTCCTTTTAGTTTCCTTGCTGTTCATTCTGTGGAAATTTATAGACATGTGTAAAAGTCCAAATAATGTGGACAAACATCTTAGATATTTTGTTGACATACTATTCTTGCACAAAGGATTCATTATTTTGGCAATGGGTTAAACATTTTTACTCTTTTTTCCAAAAACTGGCAGGCAATTATTCTAGCAGGCAAATGCTCAAAATCTAAGCTCATTCAAAACATCAATCCAAAGCCAGTTAAAACAATATTCTGACCTGTAATTTTACACTGCTGTCCCTCCCTCTGTTGGGATCAGAGCTCCAAAACTGAGGCTGATAAAATTTCAATGAAAAAATTAGTTCAGTTTATTCCCTGATAAATCGTGGTTACTGAGATTTGCAAGTAGTTGTTTTATCTATTAAAGGTTTTTAAATTGCTCTAATCTGTGTGTCTGCCTTTTAGACTTCATGTCACAAAGAGGGATATTGCTGAAAGTCCTGTGGAATAGTTTTGTCCATTACATTGTAGGGTACAAGATGTACTATTTGTACCCTTTGAAAAGTTCCTAAGCCATAAAAATGAAAGAAGTGTATGGGTGACTCTTTCATTTCAGATTTTCCTCAGTGCTGCAGCTGCTGAAGCTTTTGAGAGTAGTTCAGTTGTCCCTCCTGCCCCTTGCCCAGCCCTTCTTCTTTCTTCAGGCCAAATTTACTGCCCCAGTCTCAGGGAGCATACAATATCTTCTGTACAACTCTCTAAACATCCTTTGGTTTATTAGTGCTGGTTTTATTAAAGGTGTAAGTGTTTTGCATGTGTTTTTTACCTCCTGAATGCCCCCCAGTTTACAGACTGCCTTGGGGGCTGATGGCTTAGGGCTGCAGGGGAAGCCAGGAGCCTTGCCAGGCTGAAATCTGCATTAAACACCACAGTGCTGTGCTTCAGTGAGGCTTAACCGAGCCAGCCCAAGCACCTGCAGGACAGTGGAAGATGCCTTCAACCTGCTCCCTGGCAGGTAAGCAGGACCACAGGGAGCTACCTTGGATGACCACTGCTGCTGGGCAAGCTTCTCCTGTCTCATTCCCTCTCCCAAGGCTCTGTCAGCAGCTGTCAGATACCACAAGTGCAGCCAGTATTGCCTTCCTCTTGCTCACTCTCATTTCCTTCCCATATATCTTTAAAAAGATGGGATGCCTCAGTATGGGGAGGGTTTTTATCAGTTAGACATTACTTATTTTAGATGTTTTAAAGGAAAGGAGGGTATTGTGAAAAATACCAGCATGGTGAAGGCCAATGTCTTTCACAAATTCCTTAAAAGAGAAGTCTGTACTCCAGTAACCCACACTGCTCTCCAGAGTGCCTTGGGCTCCTTGGGAGACAAGACCAATTTTTCTGATGACTCCTGTAATGTGTCAGCATGGACCAAGCTCACACAGCACAGCTATTGAGTGGTTACAATTATCAGTCACTACTGACCTAGACTAGATCTGAAATAGAACTCCAGAGACAACATTCTGGTTCAGTTTTAATCCATATAGCCTCTGATCCTGTTCTCATGGTCAGCAACTAACAGCACTGGCATTTCTCACATGTAAAAATCTCAAACTCCACTGCTAATCCCTCAGCTCTGTGAAATCTTGGAAATGTGTATTTTCATATGTGCCATTTTGTTGAGAGGATTAACAAAAAGGATATTATTTTTTCTTTACTGATTTATCCTAAATATTGACTACGAAGAACATAATAATATGTAATTTTAATTGAATAATTAAATATTAACATAGTCCATCTCACTTTTAAATCTATGTATATCACACACAAATTGAACTTCTCTGCAATATAAACAATGGAAAAATACAAGAAAATTCCACAAAGGAAACTTTAACATTTTACAAAAAATAAAATACATGACTAGAAGCATTTCATTTATAAGCATCACTTCACATATCCCATACCTAAAATGACAATTTTAAATTGTACCTGTTATATCTTCCAGGAAGCTCTTCAGAAGAAATGACACCAAGATTTTTTGGATAAAGATGCCCCTGAAATTTTCATAGGCAGTGCAGGTATCTTATGCTCTTCTTCACTTCAGAACCTCTCTAAATACTGCCAGCACTTTAATAACTAACTTCAGTTAACTTTTACAAGAAAGGAAGATTTAACTGTGGCCTTGACCATTGAGCCTATCTTCAGGAGGGTGATAAGGAGTAATTTCTTAAAGTTCTCTGGGATATTTCTTATCTTTGTTTAGTGAACTGTTTCTGATTGGTCTGCAGAGATCATATGGGAAAATAGGGGTGAATAAGAAGGACTGTCTGTTGCAATCCTGTGTTGTTGCTGAGCTGAAGAGGGAAGTGTGGACAGAGCTCAGCTATGCTATCCTTCATTTCTGAAGAGGCCTAAGTCATTGATGAGGGAGATGGGCTGCTGGGCATGCCAGCTCTGAGCAAAGCTTGCCTCCCCAGACCTTCCTCCAAAGCACCTTTAACAGTCCCTAAATTGCCTTTCCAAAGGTAAATTCTGGATTGTCAGATTATTGCCAAAAATAATCTTTGCAGGGATTTCCAAAGGGCAGCTGTAACTTGGTGGAGCTGAGAGCTGTGGCAGCCCATGGCAGACAGTGGAAGGCACAGACCTTGTGTCTGGCCGTGAGCTGTGTCAGGGATGGGTTGGACTGAACTGCAGGTTCCTGCTGCCCCTACTGCCCACAGAGCAACCAGGGGGATCATCCTCCCCAGGCCAAAGTGAACCCTTGATAAACATTTCCCTGAGATATCTAAAACCTCCTGATGATTAGGTCCTGGTGACCTAATGCTCTCCTAAGGAGATACACGAAGTAGCATTTTGAGGCCTCAGGTTGCAACTTCAGTTCTAGGTGCCTGCATTCATGACAGCAGTGAGCCTTCAGAGCTGAGGGGCTGAGAACACTCCAGCACTGATGTGCCCTGATGAAAACCATCCTTACAAGCCTTTGCTTAAGTCACACTGACAGGAACAGCCAGCAATGCTTCAGCTGCTGATACCCATGTTGTGATGAAGACTGTGCTTTGCCAGGCTCCTTGGGGTACTCCTCGGCTCTGGAAGTCAGAGCTTGACTAAGCCTCTGGGGATTTGAAGTTGCAGGCTCTGCCCCTGAAGAAAGTTTACTTTATCTAGTGAAAGGTCACAACATGAGGATGGGTACACCCTTAATGCTCTGCAGGATCAGTCACACACACGGATCTAGGAAAAGAGGCAGGAGGAGCCTGGAATTCTGTCCTCAGGTGGTTTGCCCCCATTTCAGTCAATTATTAGACCAAGATATGATGAAGCAGGCAGGACGCCAGTATCCAATCTCACAGGGTGTGACCTCTATTAGACCATTCAGCAGGATTTCTTTCTTGTGCTTTATCCCCTTGAGAGTTGTCACAGACCTCAGGTTCTTTTGAAAGTTAGAGCTACACTTCTAACCGAGACCACAAGCTTGTTTAGTCAGTAGAGATCCCAGGTCACTTCCCAAACTGTTGTGAGTACCTTCTCTGCATCAGCATGACCCTGTTTTGGCACCTGCTGTTGGCTTAAGGGATTAACTGCAGTTTGTGAAACTGACACAGTTTCGTTATTAACTTATACCATTAAAATAACAAACATGTTAAAAGCTGTAGAATCATAAACTATAAAAGCCTCATAAAAACCATAAAACAGTTTAACAGCTTTTAGCTTCCCTTCTCACATGGTGTGATTATAGAAGTACTTTAAAATTTTAAATTCTTTGTGTTCAGGATACATCACAAGAATGTGCAACGTAAACCAGAGAACAGCTTTTTAAACGCTAGGTTTACATGCAGGAGGGACCCTTGGCTCTAAAGAAGCCAGTAGTGTCCTGTCCTTGGCTTCATCACATTTACCTGTAAGTCCTCTTGGATTATTTCCACTAATTCACTGAAGAAATGAGGTGGAATGTGAAGTGACAAAGGGAATAAACACTTTGACTTTTCTGTTTGCAGCAGTAGTGTTAAAAACATGATTTTCCCCTGATGGTGCAGAAGAGCTTTCATGCACAAAGGCCACACAGGAAGGTGGTTTCCTGTGTCCCACACTGCAGAAGTTCAGCTGTGCAAACACTTTATTGTCCTTGTTCTAGATACTTGAAAAACAGCTAAACTAACTAGCTGGGAAAGTGTGGCCTTCTCTACCTAGGCAGAGCAGAGGAGGAGAAGGAAATGAAAATTCCTGATTGCTTGTCTCTCAGGTAGCCCCATAAACACAGAGAGTTCAGAGATGCAAATCAGTCACAGCCTGATCCTTTGCCAAGCCTCAAGCACTCTCAGCTTTCCCTTTGTTTTCAGGGGAGCTGAAAGCCACCCACAGCTCTTGAAAGCCCCTCGGTGAGCAGAGCTCTGAAGGGCTTGAAGTGCGCTGCCTCTCACCCTGGCCAGGATGGAGAGGGAAGAACAAGTGACTGAGGTGAGATAAAGCAAATTCAGTGACTTACTGCATAAAGAAGCTATTCTTCACACAGGAAGAAGAAAACAGTTCTGCTGGAGATGCAAGATTTCTCTTGTGAAGTGCTTCATGTCTTTGGTCAGTGTTAAACAAACACCAGTATCTATACTGGGAGATTAGCTGGCTGAGAACATGAATAACAGCATCAGCCCATACAGATTCTAGAGTTTCCCAATGTTTCCTTCACCATGTGCTGTATAAAACTTCTGTTCTCCGGTGTAGCTTTCTGGCAACATCCTGTCTTCTGGCCAGGTTCTACCCAAAGCCTTAATAAAGTTTGCTCACAATACCATCTGCTGTGGTGCTAGAAATGCAAAACACCCCAAACTCAAGTTCTTCCAACCATTTAAAAAATGACACTGTTCCACTTGGACAGTTTAACACGTAAATGTATTTTGCTCAGTGGTAAGTGCAGCAGGCAGCTTGGGCGTGCACCTCTTGTCAGTGCCAGTTCCTCTCTCATTTTTTTAGGAAAGACAGGGACCCATCCTCTGAATGGCATCCTTAGGAAGACTTGAAGCTCCCACTGAGGACATCCAAGAAAGAAATAGAAAAATGCTTGGCCCTGAGAGGCCTTAATGGAAAGCAGAGGTGTCACTTGTACTCACAGACTCAGGACACTGATGTCACAAGGAAGCATAGTGTCATCTCACTTTCCATTTCTTATATAGTCTCTACTACTTAAGTTTTTTACAACAAATTTCTTTTACTAGCACCCTGAAGCCCAACTCAAATCATTCACTTTACTGTGTCAAATTCAGCGGTGACACCTAAAACTAGGACGAGGATGAGTAAGTTTAGTCAAGATGCAAATATCAGGCAAACAACATAAGAAATGAAAGGGCAGTGAGGTTGGGTGGGAGTTCCATTAACAATGATATTTCTTGATTGCTCAGGCTTATTGAGACCTGTAGAAAAAGAGGGTTGGAAGTTTGCTAAGTGCCTCCAGAAGAGCTGACACCCTGCTAGGATGTGAGTCACTGAAAGTTATCACTTCTTTGTACAGAGCACACTATAAGCAGGAGCACCCAGTGCAGTTATTGCAGTGTATGGTGATGTGGAACTGGAAACTTCCAATAAAAGATTGGTACCATGTTCTCATACCTCTCACTTTTTATTCACACCTCCTTTATTATACTTCTGTGACTTTATTATCCTTTTTATACGACTTTAGAGTTATTGTGCCCTGAAAGCCAGCAGCCATGGCGTCAGTATTGGGTGTTTATAGGATTCCATTACACCATAATGAAGAGCACAAACACAAAATCCTGCACATTGCTTTTCAGAAGAAGTTTTGACATCCTTTTCTTCCAACATTAAAAACAGTACTTGAATCTTCAATACAAAAGCATCAAATTTTAATCCAACGTTATTTTCCCTCTTATGAGGGAATATGTATTTTGCTTAAGATGTCAGTAATTTGTTTTCATTTAAAGTTATCTCTTTTAGCTTGATTAAGAAAATAAATTAATCATTTTCTCACATCAGAGATAACTAACCAGTTAGAGTTGCCAATTCAGCATTTGACTCTACTTTCACAGTTGCTGAATCTAGCAATCCATTGAGACTCAATCAGGCTGGGAATCACAGAGATGGGAGGGAGCACAATCACAGAGCTGGTGATGGGTGAGGCAGGGAATCTGCAGTGTCACAGCCAGATACTGCTACAGATACTGCTACAGGGGGACTGCTACACGAGCCTGGAGTTGTGTTTAACACAGACTGCAGTGAGTGTTCAGATATCTGAAATAAAGCAGAGATGTGGATTGTCTCTTTTTGTGCTGTGCTGGAATGGGAGGCACAGCCTTGCCACTCCACCCTGATGTCCTGTCTGCTGGCTACAGGAACACCTGCCCCAGAGATGCTTGTGAGACCCCCATTTGCAAGGGGTTTTCAGCCATGTGAGAATGTAAAAACATCCTGTGTTCCACCAGGCCAAAGGAGACAAAGGTGTCCACTTCAGGCTTGCAATCAGTGTCCATGCATATTCCTCCCCATGGCATATCCCATCTCTGGGAAGCCAGGGTCAAGATAATGGTTCTTGAAGACCACAACAGCAGTTACCTACATTTCAATTAACCCAAAAAATACTTATGTTACATAGGAACAAAGTCAAACTGTCATGAAAGCAAAAGCAAAACCAAAATAATTATAAATGGCCAAAATGCTGCCTGGCAGAATATGACAAGAAGCTTCCGTTAATGGGTGTCAGCACAGTATTTCACAGGTGAGCCCTGACCACTGTTCCCAGTTTCTTCCCTAAAGTCCAGCTGAGCACACTTTTACTTGCTCATCCAGTTTGAAATAACCTTAAAATAAACTGTTAAAAATAACCTAAACAAATAATATATTTCTAGGTAGCTGGCGGAACATTAGAATTTATACAAACACTGTCAGAGACATCTAGTAATCATTTATGTTTGTGCTCTAGGTTTCCCTGTGTGATGTACCTTTGCAGATACTGCTGCAATAAAATACTCCACTATCTCCAGATACTTTAGACTGTGCCATTCCTTAAACTGTGTGAATTATGCCTGGAGTTTCCCTCGGGTAACAGCGACGTGGAAAATGTCTTTCCTAATATTTCACCAGGTCTCTTATCAGTTCCTGAGTTCCTATCAGCGTCAGCTTGTTTTGCAAGAATGTGCAAAATGAAATTGTCTGGGGTTTTGCTCATGGAGCAACAGTGCTGTGTTCATCTAGCAGAGGGATTCACCCACCTGCAGGCTCCACAAGTCTGGGATCTACAATCCCCCCCCCCCTTCACTGCCAAGTGTTGGTTCCAGAGCTATCCAGGTGTGCATAGTGCCTTTGGAATCACATCTGGATTTGGGAATTTTAAGCTGAACTTACTTTTATCAAGAGGCTGCTCTTCCCCTGGAATTGTACAAAAGTTGCCACGGGATATGGAATATTTTGTCTTTTGATCTTACATCTGGATAATTTCAGATTATTTAAGGAGCCTCACTTTCCTGAATAGTTTGGTAATTGTTAAGAGTTCCTACATCGCAATGATTTGCTGCTGGAATTCTTTGAAATTCTTGATATTTTTCAACATACTGTTAACATACTTAACTTCTTCCATTTGTGGGCTCATAAACATTTCCATACAGATCTTTCACCCGTACATTGAAGTCTATCATAGAGAAGTCTGTTTTCCTTACTCATGTCACAAAGATCCTTAAAAGTAAAACACTAGGTTCAAAGACCACATGCTGAATATCAGTGGCCTAGATTAATTTCCAGATTAGCGCTAGCAAACTTTCACTTCTTTAAAGTTTGCTTCCCCATGTCATACAGGTATACCACATTCTTTAAAACCATATTAAAATACATTAAGCAGTAAATAAAATCTGAAATATATATGTATATTAAATGCTATTATAATAAATACAAGTAGTACAAATTAAGGGTAAAATGCGGGAGCTGAGTTCAGTTGTAAGAAGTTAAACCTATATCTGTTTGCCCCTCTTATTCCTAATCTACAAATGAAGTCTCTCTCATGCTGCTGAAAAGCTCCACAGTACCCTCTGCTGCACTCACACCCCTGAATATTCCTCCTGTTTGTTTGCAGATTAACCCAGGAAGCTAATGAAATCTTTATGCAGATTAGCAGGTGGCTTGACGTGGCATGTTGTCTGCTCAGGAGCAGGCAGAAGTGGCAAAGTGGTTATACATCATATCATATCATAGTATACCATATTACATGATATCATATCATATCATGTAACATAGTCCCAGCTGTAGCTCTCCTTATTAACTGTGCTAATTTGAGGATGTTTACAAGTATGGCATCTGAGAGATGCAGGAGAAAAAAACATCACAACAAAACAACCACAAATGCAGCATTTGAACAAATTTTCATTTCCCACTTGTTGAAGCAATGTGAATTTCCGTGTTCAGTCCCAAACCCACCCATTCTGGGGCTCCTATCCACAACAACATCTCTCATTTCAGCCCAGCCTTGACCCCCAGCTTTTTTCTTGCCCCACAGAATGATTGTAGCTCATACTTTGGCCTCTGCTTGTATGAGGGGAAACCTCAGTGCTCACGAGGCTTAGCTGTGACTTGCATACAGCCAGTGGTTTCAGCCTATTTCTTTTTTTTTTTTTTAGTGTTTTTTTTTTTTTTTTTTTTTTTAGTAAATAAAGAGGTTTATTTGCTCACTGTGCCAAATCTGAAGGAAATGTGGCCACTGAGAACTGCAATCAGGCCCACAGTTGTCTCTGGTTCCCAGAGAGGCCACGACTGTAGTTTTTACCTACGACATTATTAATAAAAAGAGCTGCACTTCCTCCAGCTGGGATAAAAAAACCGCAAAACCGCAAATCCCAAATCCAGGTGTGCAGAGTCATTTTGCAAACCGTGGGCAGGAACAGCAATGGGAAAACCCTGCAGTGCTTGGTGGTGGCACCTCCTTTTGCAGCAGCCTCTGGGGAACAGCTCCTGGCCACAGCACCTGCTGCCAGGGCTGGTGCTCCCCTTGGCTCCTCAAAAGGCTGCTTCTGGCTGTAATCGTGCCAGAACAAACAAGCCAAAAATACTGTGACTAATCAATTTAGGATAAAGGCCATCTCAGAAAAAATAGCTGCTCAAGGAAATGAGCTTCTTTCTCAACAGTGGGCATCATTCCCAGTGAACCCCCAACAGGGCTCTGAGCACTAGGCTACAGAAGTGAAAAAAAATGATAATAATATTTTCAGATGAAAATAAGGAGGGAATCTCACCCACGCTAAGCTTCATGCAAAAACAGTTAAAAATAAGGCAATAAGAAACTGGTCAGTCTGAAGGGCAGCACTGGGATTGGGGAAAACAGCCATAATCCTGGACACAAGTCCCTTGAAAACAAGCATTTGAGGGATTGGAGGAGGGCAAAGGGGAGTTGCCCATTCTCACCAGCCAGTTACCAAAGTCTCTGAGGAAGGTAATTTACAGCAAACAAGAGGAGGATAAAATAAGAGCAGGAGGTTCACCAGGGCTCTTCCTGGAAGGGTGAGGAGGCAAAGGCTCCTTGAGATGGGAACCAGCAGCACCTGGCAGTCTCCACAAGCACAACTGTGTGGTTATCCTGGCTGGGGCAAACAGAGTCTGCTGGGTGGAAACCTGTAGCTCTGGGGAGGAGCTTTTGCAAAGACAGGACAGACAAGTAAACAGTCCTTATCAAACTCTCCTTCACATCTTGGAAATGTCTTGCCTGTCTCACTTCCCCAGATGTTTGTATGAAAAAAAGTCATGCAGTCTATGTATTTGGAGTGAGTGTATTTGGATGATCCAGTCTAGTTGTTAATGGAAGTTTAATACTTGTTCATGATAATGCCATGCACTTTTGTGTTTCTGGGGCTTAGAGCTCAGTCCTGAAGCAATATTACAAACTACCACCAAGTCCGAAGATATTCCTGTCATATCCCTTATAAAGGTATTGTAAGTTTATGATAATAATTACAACTAACTTTTAAAGCTTTATCACTGTAAATACTGTAGTATGCTTTCATGAAAAATGCTTTAGAATATCCTAGTATTCTATAAAATATTATAGTACTCAAGCATTCTTTTTATTATCTGCCTTTGTGATAAAAAGTTAATTATCTTTTGCATATTGGCTGCACTTGCACAATGTAATATTTTCCAAGGTCTTCTGGAAAGGCTTTTCAATTTATAACTTGGGATGGGCCCAAAATAAAACCCATGTATCTAAGTACATCTAATAAAGATGAGTTGATTGCAGTCTACGTCATAATCAGGACGGCCCCAATTAAATATTCTTTCTCCTTGAAAAACAACCACACAAATGTGTGCATTCCCTCCTTTTGTTGAATCATTTAGCCAATCCAGCCCTTTATTTACTCAACTATCTTCTCAGAGCCTGACTGAATCAGCACTGGGGAGTCAGATTACAGCTTGTTTTGGACTGGCAGGCTTCACCATCAGGACGAGGTGGGCAGGGACTGTTGCCTGAGTTGTGGATGCAAGCAAGGTATGCTGCACTGCTGTTCCTATTGGCACAAGCTTCTGATTAACAAGCACAATAAACAAAAGATACACACAAAATTTTGCAGACACTCATGACATTCTAAAGTGCTGTGTTGTTCCAGTTTGGATTGCAAAGCTGCACCACCCAGACTACCCTGGCTCCTGATGGGCTCTGAGCAGCCCATGGTGGGAAGAGATATCCTGTTAGTGCTGAAAAGCATCCTGCCTCATCTCTTGGGTGTGAAGTGAGGCTTTGCCAAAAGGATTCCCATCTCCACAAGAACCACTCTGCCTTCCTAATGTATTTAAGATGTTCTTAAAGTTTCTGGAACAATTTTCTTCCACCTGAAGGTAAGTATTAGTTAATTCTAAGCAACCGGGTTTTAACTCCAACTCTCTACAGTGAGACATACCAGCAATGATGGAAATTATCAGGGTGAGGCAAAAGAGACGGCACATTTAGGAGGGTGCAGGTGGAAATGCCCAACTGCAGATGGGTTAGATGGCTGAAGTAAGCAGGAGACGCAGCTTGCTGGGGAGACTCTATGCCAGAAAATACAAATTAACCTATGGAGGTCTCACCCTGGTACAGAGGGCTGCCTGTGTGCTCTTAGAGGGGTGACCATTCTGCAAGCCTCCTTTGGAGGGCTCAGCAATCAGCCTTGCTGAGGAAGAGGAGCAGGGAGATGTCCCCACCACCCTGTTCCCAGCCCATTTAGCCTTATGAGTGTAAAAAAACCACTTCAGGACAGCAGACATCTTCTCTTGCTACCTGCTTACACATTGGAAAATGAAACTTCGTTGTGTATACACGAGGCCTCTGAAAGGCAAGATTTTTCCAAACTGGTGTAACCCAATTGCAGAACATTGTGCTCAGCCTTGACTGCCTGGTTCACCACAGGGCATTTGGTTAACATTTAAACTCAGTCTTTGGAGTGTTATCCCAGAAGCCGTGGCAGGGTTTGGTGTTTAGGCAGGTTGTGTAAGCAATAGCAGGCCCTGGCGGGTGTGAACTGCTGAGCGGCAGCACTCGCTGCCAGCCAGGAGCTGGGAAGGGCCGGGGTGAAGCCACAGCAGGGGAAGGAGGCGTGTCCCTGGGAGCGGCAGGCAGCACAGCAGCCTGTGGGCTGTCACATGAGACCGACCTTCAGGGCCTCCCCAGGAGAGTGAGGAGAGCCTTGCCAGGAAGGAGCGCTGGGCTGCAAACAGGAGCCCAGCACAGGCCGTACCGTGGCTGCAGCCTGCCTGTCATTGTCCCCACAGCGAGGGAGCAGTGGGAGAGCCATGGGCAGCCGAGACTCAGCTGGGCGTGCAGAGGTGAACAGCTAAGGGCGGAGTGCTAAGGTCACACGTGGTTGTGGAAGACCCCGTGTGATGTCCTGTGCCCTCATGTACCTTGTACTCAAAAAACCCAAACGCAAACGACTTGTATAGTTTTAGTATTCTGCAGGCAGTTTGGAGAGGATAAGAGCATGATGTCTGTGCCAGAGGAGTAAGGTGCCAGCAAAATGTGTAGAAAGGATAATGACATGTGCAGAGTAGGGGCTGTCTCCTCAAGGCACCAACAAATTCATGTCTAAATTTTCATCAGGAGAGATGGAGGATGAGTACCCCAGGCACCCTACTCTGATTGATGCAGTTACAAAACCCTGTTTTTCTTAGGAATGGATATATAAAACTCTCCCCTCAGTTCCTCTGACACAGGACACACATGTACCTCTGACTCCCTATGACAGAGTATTTATGTATATGTGTATGCAAATTAATACCAAAAATAATTCCAAATCAACCATTAAACAAAATTAACAACAATGCAAACACAATTATTAGACTGGCCTGGTCATACAGGAAAATGAGTTTGGGCACTTGTGACCATTCTTTTTAATAAAGTGACATTTTATGATAGGGCTATAAATATATATATATATAGATAGCATTTTCCCCTGACAGTCTAGGAATACAGGATATGAAATGCCATTGAACTCCTTTGTTCCTGGTTTTCTGAAAACTGATCCAAGATACATTTTTTAGTCAAACATTATTTGTTAATGCATATTTATGCTGATAACCCTTAGACTCTCTTAAGATAAAGTGTTTGTAAATATGCCCCTTATTTAATCACTCCAATTTTTGAAGATAATACTTCAACTAGAGGAACAGTAACTTGACTAGAAGAATGTTTAATGCTTGCTTAAATGCCATTTTTAATACTAAATCCTCAATCTACAGTTAAAAATTACCTGAAGTATCTCACTCTTACTGTATTTATGATGTAAGAACACTTTTCACTTTATAGAACCTTCCACTCAAGATTCTTTAATTGCTTTATGGCTGTTAGTGTGACCCTTTCCTTAGTAGACAAACATCTGATATTTGCTTTACTTAAAATAACTGACACATGTAAAATTCACTCAGTGCCATATCAAAGGATGTTGAATTGATAGATATTTTTGAAACTTCCTTTGCAAGTATTTCTTGTCCTCTGACAGCACAATGTAGCTCTTGTTAAAGGCAGATACCAGGTCATGGCAATTCTTCATTATTCTTCAATTATTCACAATTCAGAATAAATATCCATTTATTCTGGAATTAAAATGACCTGGACTAGGAGAAGCCGTCTGAAAGCCCAACCAAACTTCAAATTATTTCAAGGGGAAAAATAGTGTCCTTGTATTTTCTCTTACTTCTGCTTCAAGTCTGGGGCAGATCCTTGAGACTATTCTAGGTCTTAAAGTTCATGGACTGAAAAGCCTTTCCCTAGAAATCTGATTCTGCCTTCAGGCAGGGAAGCAAGCTGTGAAAAGAAGAATGGGGATGTTGCTGACTCTTGCTGGCCTCAGGGGGTTTGCTCTGTGTCACAGTCATAGTGGGGCAGGATTACTGACATGATTTTCCATCTTCCTCACCACCAACCAGCTCAAAATCACCACTGTGTCCCTCAGGAGTCCACACTGATTTGCTCCATGACCAATTAGCTGGCACAGGGCAGGCAGCCATGTCCTTGTGTGGGTTGTGCCTCACCGGGGTGACCTGAGAGTTCAGGTCCTATTGTTTGTGTGCCGCTGTTCACAAGGATGTCTTGTCACATATTTTCCTTAATTGTTTCCCAACAATGTCTCTTTAATCCATTTTAGTTATTGACTAGGCCACCAGCAGGAATACCAGAACTTCAGGAACTGTGGTTGACATTGTTTGGGAGGCCTGTGAGGGGTATTGAAGGTATTGGTTATTAGCTTGTTAGACATTAATATGACTCTGTTCCACAAATATGTTAAGAATGAAGCCAAACAAAAGGCTCGTGTATCTCTGTGCAAAGGACACTTTGAGGAGCAGTTCCCAGTCTCTCGGGCTTTCAATATTAGAAACAAAAAAATGTAAATTAAACTACTAGAGAGAACAAAATTCAAAATCAAAAAGGGAGTCCTTTTTCTCTGAGTGCCCAACACAAGGTGATGTTCCTGCCTACAGTGTCATCGACACCACTAGTCCAACAGGAATGTAGCATGCAAAAATTAACTACCACACTACCACAGCTATACTGCTCCATGCTGTGCTGCAGGTCTTTGCAATAAAATCCAACACATAAAATCTGCTTCAGGATGAACTCTGGGATGGTTTCAAACTAAGTGGTTCAGGTATTTCTAAGAGTATGACAAGTTTTTTGCCAGATTTTATGTGTGAAATGTCCACAATTCAACTTTCCTCACTTGCTCCATGATGTGAGCCTCAAGGTTGCAGACCTGCTGAGGAGAAACCAAAAATAAGTCAGGTATTTCATCTCGTGATTTCTTATCATCACTTTGTGAAAGCACCCAGAAACAAACACTAGTTAAAGCAAACTGTTAAGGTTGCAAAAGCATCTCAAATTAGGACATGACAGAATTTGAATGTTTTATGTGCAAATGTATTGCACATAGGCAGTAACTGCAGGATCTCATGTCTGTGCCCTATGAGAGCCTTGCCTCTTCCAGATCAAAAGAAGAGAGATGAATTGGGTGGCTCATGGAAGAAAGCTGATGTGGATGCCCATAGCTGAACTGGTCACAGTCAGCTGTCTTTACAAAAGAGATGTCTTTATGAAAAAGTTCCAGGCTGTGAGGAGCCCATCTTGCCATGGTGCTGTCTACTGGAGGTGCCTTGTGAGTATCTGTAAGGGCATTAGAGGGAGAAAAAAATCTTGGAAATAGATTCCTTAAGCCTGCAGAAGCAGTAGATCTCAAGCCCTCACATGGTCTTACAATGTACTTTACGCTACTGCTTGGTGACATTGGGATATTGAAGCATCTGGTATCCCAGCAGGGCAGCAAGGACAAACCTGCCCAGCAGCTGGCACAGGAGCATTACTTTCCTGGGTACTGCTTCTTGGATTCTACTTGAAATCAGCCTCAAAGATCCTCAAAAACCCTCAAACTTTCTCATCCTAAAGAAGCTGAACCTTGCTGAGCTTCTCCAGGCATTTCTATCACCCTGAAGCTATGTTTAGGAGCATGGCAGCACTTTAGTCTCACTCACGTAGGCATACCAGAACTGGATGAAGAAAATGTCCTTGTGTTATCAGGACAAATCCAAAACATAGCCCCATACAAGCTACTATGAAGAAAATCTTTTCCCCATATCTTTATCAATTACAGTTCTTAAAGAGCAAACCGTAGATCAGCATGGGGCGTGCACCTTGGTTTTCACAGTGTCAGTTGATTTATTGTGCTAGATCAGAACATTCTCCCATCTAGGTGCTGTACACTGCCTACAATCTCAGCACTGCAGTGAACTAGGGTGCAGAAATTACACTGTGTTTATCACCCTGTTATCGCTGAGAAACTTCCAAACTGCACAATGTCATTATGCTTCAGGGAGAACTTTGACTTTCATAAAGCCAAGGTGACATAACAATGGGAATGTATTACTTCAGAGATTCTGTGCAGGTGCAAAGAAAATGTCACTGGTTTCTGGTGCAAAATTTCCTGCTAGCCACAATTCTCCCTCAGAGGGTCTAAAGGTTAGGTTGTGAATTAAGAGAGTACAGCATGAGGAAACCTAACCCCAGAGGAGAAGTGTACCATTTCTTTGATGTAATACATATCTCTTGAGGTGTTTGTGAGTGAATTGTGTATCTGACAGAGCTTTTGGAATTGAAGAAAATTAATTTTGAAGAAAATTAAATACTGCATAGTTCCTGCGTTTTTAATGGCCTTGTTTGAAGACAAGTTGAGATTTTAGTTAACGTGAAAACTTTTGTGGAAACTTTCTACATCAGTTTACATTTACATGTTTTCCAACAATGGAACAAATTGATTTTACAGCTATCTAAGAAACAGAAAATATTTGTAGTTTTTGGTTTGATTTTTATTGCAAAACTGAAAATGTAACTGGGAGCTTAAAACAAATGAAAGTGGGGTGGTTTTGCTTTACACATGAAAATTAACTGGCACTTCATGATCAGCTCTGGTATGAATGCTTATGAAGAACTTTAAATTGGCATGACATATCTAGCACAGAAAAAGGGAGCCAACAATCACATATCTTTCTAATTCTCATTGCAAAGACCTTGAATCATAGGTGTTGGGCAATGTTATCCTACGGTGAATAATTTATTGCATTGCCTTCTAGGAAGAACCCTGACTTTTGCCTGTGAACAAACCAGGCTTTCATATACTGCAATGGCTTCATCCATAATCTCCTTTCTAATTAAGTCACTTTTCACAAGTGTAATAATATGCAGGGAACAGAATTTTACAGGGTACAACATGTTACTGATATGCAAAGCCACCCACTGCTATTGCAAAATAATTGCTACCCAGAAGAAAGTCACATGGAAGGAAATTGGAGGGAAGGACATCAGACACAGACCTCCCACCGTCTTTCTGCAATACAAACTCGATATATCGAGTTAAGCAAACTGATGACTAAAGGGAGGTTCATCTCTGCCTCCTTTGAGGGACGGCAGCACAACTGTGTCCCAGGGATGCTGAGGGCAGGACTCAATCCAACAGGCTGAGATGCCTGAGTTCTCCAGGCCTCTGGAGACCCTCCTTCATTAATGGGGTGAGCTTTTTTCTCATCAACTTTGACTGTATAAAAATTAGATGTTTATGTAGGTCACCTGTGTCCCCTCTCTGCTCAGCATATGGCAGCACTAGAGGTGGCCATTGGAGGACAATCCTTTACACCCATCTTGGGATAGGATGAGTAGTTCTCTCAGTTTGCCAGTCTTTCAGCATGTCCCATAGGAGCCCAGAAGACAAGTTTTCTATTAGACCTGCTAAACCAGATGTCCAACCCTGAGAGCTGCAGTAAGTCCTGAAATGATTGCTCACTTTCTCTGTGTAGTAAAAGCAGAGGCAGGAATCCTTGAAGGCCCCAAGGAAGATTGCCTTGGCCTTGGTGAATGCATGTAAGACAGGCAGATAGAATCTCCTGGGTGCTTATTTTCAAAGACACCTGCTGACCACACAGGGAATTTGGATACTTGCTTTAGGGGAATGGCTTCTCTAGGTGCCTAACATTTAAATGCAAAGCAGTATTACTCCCTCAGGTGAGGCAGCTGGATTCCACCCCACACACAAACCACTGCCAGGAGCAGGGTGCTGGGTGTTTAACCACAGTATGTGGCAAAGTCTTCAGTATATAATGGTTCAGCTTGGACCAGTGCCCTTTTCTGGGCTCACCAGGTGGTGTGAGAGAACCCAAATGCGTCCTGTCACTAGCACCAGCTGTGGTGCCTTTGTAGGGTCTGCAACTCTGATCTTCTCTTTGGCTGGAAAATGCTTCAAGCTTCCCAACCCCTTTTTGCCTACGTGTGCTCCTTTAGAACTCTAACTGACAGAGGAATGTCCTGACTGCTTAACTCTCCTGCTAGCACCTGGGAGCCACAGATCTTTGTAAAATACCTGCACAACAGAGCAAATACCAGGTCTCCTGATATGCTCTGTCCTACCTTTTCAATGAATCCGAGGTATGCTGCTATTTTGCATCTGGCCCCGTTTCACTCACCTTCTTTCCTATTATCCTACATATTTATGCAGAACCTCAAGCAGAGATCAGTGACTTGCTGAAGTTTTCTCTGCACTTCTAATCTTGCTTTACTGGTTGAGTGATAGGAAGCTTTTCTATGCAGAGCAGTAAGCTGAGCAGTCTGGAAAGCAGTGCCCTGCTTTGAACAAGGATGCAAAACAAAATGCCACCCCTGTTTCTTTCTGGATACACTTTGCCCTGCCTCTCACAAAGAGAGGAGTTTACCAAAAGGATTTACCAAAGAGAGGAGGAATAATCTGAAAATGTGCTTTCCTAATAACAGCTTTGCAAGGTACAAGACACTGATGGCCACCATCCAATCCTTGAATGGAATGTGGTAGGTATTTTAGTTCTGTTTTCTCAAGTCAGATCCAGTGTTATAGTCTGTCTAGATTGATAATCTCAATGTGTACAAATAAACATGTGCATAGGTATGTATGCACACAAAATTTCAATGTTTAATGCAAGAAAATATTCAGCATTTCAAAGAAATAGAATGTTCTACTTCTCTCTAACACATCCTTGCAGCTCTGTCAGTTTATGCAGCCATATTGCCCTCTGCTGACTTCAGCCTGTCCTGGCAGCTTTTCTCTGGCTCCAAGTCACCAAGAGGTGACTCTAACTCTCAGAGCAAATAACCATGAAGCAGGTTTTTTCCTGATACAGACTTGTAGAATGGTTGAGGTTGGAAGGGACCTCTGGATGTATCTGATCCAACCCTCTTCTCAAGCAGAGCTGTCTAGAGCTGGTGTTATAGCATCATGTTAGGATGACTTTTGAGAAGCTGCAAGGAGAGACTCTACAACCTCTCTGGAGAGCCTGTACCAGTGCTCAGTCACCCTCTCAGGAAAATAAGTGTTTGGAAGGAACTTACTGTGTTTCCCTTTGTGCTCACAATCTCTGGTTCTGTCAGTGGGCACTGCTGAGAACAGCCCAGCTCCATCCTCTCTGCACCCTCACTTCAGGGGTCTGTATAACCTGATGAGATCCCCCTGAGCCTTCTCCAGGCTGAACAGTCCCAGCTCACTCAGCCTTTCCTTACAGCAGAGGTGCTCCAGCCCCTCTGCCATCTCCCTGGCTCTTTGCTAGACTGTTCCCAGTACATCTGTGTCTCCCCTGTAATGGACAGCCCAGAGCTGGACCTAGAACCCCAGCTATGTGTCCCCAGTGCTGAGCAGAAGGGAAGGATCACCTGCCTCCTCTTACTGGCAAGATTCCTCCTCATGCAGCTGGAATCCTGGGAGCCTGCTTTGCTGCAAGGAAACATTTCATGAGTATTCATAGATGCAATAAAAAGTAGAAGTGTAAACAGGTACTGTAACCTTAGTGTTCATGAAAGGAGTGCCACAACCAAAGCAAGGTGAGGTAGAGTCATGCCAGGAGGAAGGGAACAAAAAGTACTCAGGTGTCCATGGTTTACAAGTACCACAGTTCTACAGAAAATACACTGTCTTTATGATCTTTATTACTCAGAGATGTAAAACCTCAAAAAAGAATTTTAGCAATCTCCAAACTTCGGCAGAGTACCCAGGAAGGTTCAGAACATTTGTCCCAGACACTATGACCCCAAGGGACATGCAGTTAAGGGCAAGGCTGTTCAGATGTGACTACCAGGACTGAGGTGAATGGGATGGAGGGATGTAACCCTGCATTCCCTGTGTGGCCCTTTGCCTTCCCACTGTCCCCATCCACTAATACACACTTTAATGCTTCCTGCATTCCCCCAGGCCCTCTACATCCTCTTGCTTGGGTGCTGAAGCAATAACCACACAAGCTGCCTTCCCTTTGGTGGCCACAGTAACCATCTGCACTGACCACAGTAACTGGGGGCATCATTCAGAGCCTCCAGTCATTTCTTGTTGCAGGAGATGGTCCTGTTCATTGCTTGCAGTATACACATTCTCATGGCATTCAGATTTGTGTCCAAAAACCTGTAATTTCCCTAGAAATACTCATGTACTGCCTGTGCAGTGGGGAGAGCTCCAGTACCCCAACATGCACCAAGACTGGGAGGCCATGGAGAATTAAAACATGTTGGCTGAGTACTTTCAGTTAGCTGCAGCTGGAGCAGTTTTGGGTTTTATTCTCTTTGGCTGCTCATTAGTGAGGGCAGGAGGAAATGATGGGGACACTGTACTATCCAGGATAACTCTGGGATGCTTCTTCATTAGAATCACAGAATATTCTAAGTTAGAAGGTATCTACAAGGATCATAAAGTCCACCTGGAGTGAATGATCAAACCCACAACCTTGGCATTGTTAGCACCATGCTCTAACCAACAGGGGTTTAAATATAAAAATATTGGGCACAGCCAGCATTGCTAAAGGGCTGATCAGAGAAATCCTTATGGAAAAAGATAGAAGAGGAATTCTGCCGGCTGAATAGGGCGTTTTTCCCTGGCTGTGCGGGAAGTAGCAGAACGCTGCCCCCTGATGGAAATACTGACGTGTGCAAGAAATTAGTACCTCTAGAAAACGTGAGGACTCTTTCACAGAAAATATTTTCAATTTCAGGCAAGGTGGGAAATCAATAGTATGATCTATATTATACATCACTGACATAAAGCTACATTTAGGTGTTTTTAGCATAAATTGAACAAAATGTATATCCTAAATTAGGTAGAATTCACTATAGAAGAAAATTACCCTGGCCCATTGCTGTTCTCCCACAGGAAATGAAGGATTTAAGTTTTAAAATACTGATGTGCTGAAGTGCAAATAACAGAGGAATTTAGGGTGTGCAATCTATTATTCTAGAAGAAAATACAATGTATTTTCCAGAAGAAAGTATAAGTTCTGGAAAAATATACAGATCATTAAATTAAACCACGCTAATTATAAAAATGTGTCAATATTCTATTTAGATTCTTTTCTTGATTAAATAAATTGGAAACAGTTATTCCAAGACACTTGAAAATATTTTCAAAACTAAATATTTTAGATTTTATATTTTTGAATGTTTAAAAAATTGAATTTATGTGCATTTCACAGCCACAGAGTCACAGAACCAGTCAGATTGGAAGGGCCCACAGTGAGTCATCTAGTCCAACCTCCCTGCTCAAGCAAGGTCATCTCAGAGCAAATTGCACAGAATTGCATCCAGAAGGCTCTTGAATATTTCCAGTGAGGGAGACGCCAAAACCTCTCTGGGCACTCTGTTACAGTGCACAGTTACCTGCACAGTAAAGACATTCTTCCTCAGATTCAAGTGGAATTATCTGGGCATCACTTTCTGCCCATTGCCTCTTGTCCTATTGCCTGGCTCCAATTTCATGGCACCCCCCTTCAGATATTTGTATACATTGATGAGGTCCTCTCTTAGTCACCTTTTCTTGAGGAGAATTTTCTTCTAGAGAATGTTCTAGCTCAAGAATATTTCCAAGAATATTCTAATTCATTTTTTTCATTATTTAATAAATTGAAAACAATTATTCAAAGTTCTTCCAAAATTATCTTAGATTTTACATTTTTAATATAAAAATATGTATGGACATTCCACTGTGAATTAGCTGGAAGAGGTTTCTGTCTGAAACGTAATTTCCCTTTCTCTGCTTGTGCCCAGGTGTTGTTCAGGACAGTCAATCTGGGACAGGGTGCTGCTTTGCTTATCCCAGGGTTCATTTTGGTGCCAGGTGGGTCTGTGAGCTCCCAAGTACCAGCACAGACTGGGGTCTGACCTACTGGGGAGCAGCTCTGCTGAGAAGGACCTGGAAGTTTTGGTGGGTGACAAGGTGATTCTGAACTGGCAGTGTGCCCTTGTGGCCAGGATGGCTGACCAATGGTGTCCTGGGGTGCATCAGGAGCAGTGGAGCCAGCAGGCCCAGGGAGGTGGCCTTGCTCCTCTACTGGGCACTAGTGAGGCCACATCTGCAGTGCTCTGGGCAGTTCTGGGCTCCTCAGCACAACAAAACCAAGGAGCTGTTGGAGAGGGTCCCGCGGAAGCCACAACGATGACAATGGGACTGCAACACCTGTCTTAAGAGGAGAGGCTGAGGAAGCTGGGCCTGCTTAGTCAAGAGAAGACTGAGAAGGGATCTCATCAATGCATACAAATGATGTATTAATTAGCAGTGCCCGGCACCCAGGAGGGCCAACCATGTCCTGGAGGGCATCACCAGCTGGGCCAGGGAGGGGATTGTCCCACCCTGCTCTGCACTGGGCCAGTGTCACTTCAAATCCCAGGAGCGGTTTTGGGCACCACAATATAAAAAAGACATTGAGTTATTAGAGAGCATCCAAAGGAAGCCATGAGGATGATGAAGGGTCTGAAGGAGAAGCCTTATGAGGAGATTTATGAGCATTTATGATGCCACTTGGTCTGTTCAGCCTGGAGGAGACTGAGAGGAGACCATATTGTGGTCTTGAACATTCTTATGAGGGGAAGTAGACAGGCAGGTACCAATCTCTTCATTCTCATGATCAGTGACAGGACTCAAGGAAACATCATGAAACTGAGTCAGGGGAGGTTTAGATTGGGTATTAGAAAAAGTTTCTGCACCCAGAGGGCCGTTGGGCACTGAACAGGGTCCCCAGGGAAGTGGTCACAGCACCAGTGTGACAAAGTTGTAGAAGAATTTGCACAATGCTCTCAGGGGACAGGGTGAGACTCTTGGGGTGTCCTGTGCAGGGCCAGGAGCTGGATCCTGATGGGCCCTTTCAACTCAGCACATTCTCTAAGTCTCTGATTCTAGAGACATCTCAAAAACTGGTGCCAAGAGGATGTGCTAGATTCTTTTTAGTGGTGCCGGCGACAGGAAGTGGAGCAGCGGCCATAAAGTGAAACACAAGAAGTTCCACCTCAGCATGAGGAAGAACTTCCTTACGTTGAGGGCGGCAGAGCACTGGAACAGGCTGCCCAGGGCGGTGGCGGAGTCTCCCTCTCCGGAGACATTCCGGACCCGCCGGGATGTGCTCCGGTGTCACCGGCGCAGTGACCGTGCCCAGGCAGCGGGGCTGGCCGGGACCGCGCCCAGAGCTCGGGGCTCCCCCCGGCGCCCGCCTGGCCCCGCCCCGCCCGGCACTGCGCCTGCGCCTGCGCGCGACCGCGGAGTCCTTGAGCGGCCGGGGCGCGGCGGCACCGCCGACATGCAGCGCTGGGGCCGTGTCTCCTGCGCGCTCGCTCGGGTACGGCACCGGCGGGGCGGCGAGGCGAGGGCAAGGGAGGGGACAAGGGACGGAAGCCGCGCCGGGCAGCCTGGGCCTGGGCTTTCTTCAGACCCCTTAGCCCGCCGGGGGCGTGCGTGAGGGCGGGCGGGGCCAGAGTGGCGCCTTGAGGCTGGCGCGGGCCTTGGCCGCGCTGCCCTCCCTGCTCCGCTGTCCCCGTCCCTCGCCGCTCGGGTGAGGCGAGTGATGGCAGCGGTGGCGGCCCTCAGGGTCCGTGAGCGGCGGGGACCAGCTGTCGTGCGCGTTGTCGGTGCCGGTGTCCCGGTGTCCCAGCCCGCGGGAGGCCGCGGCCGTGGTGGCTGCAAAAGGCGCCGCCGTCAGCCGGCCCCGGCTTTTGGGCTGCGGTGCTGGGGACTTCGCAAGTGTTTCCAGGGACATCGTCTACTCCAGTTACAGCGTGATCGGCCCTCGATGTGTTTGTAGCAGCTGCTCTGTGCTGTCCCATTACTTTTTCGTGAAGGTTAAAAAAACTTGCTCTCCCGAACCTCCTATGAGATCCAGCTGCCTGTTCATAGGAAATGGCTGAAGGGGTTGGTTACAGAACAAGACTCTTCATAAACTCTTTGGATATCTAATTTATGTCATTATGTGGTTTGAGAGTTGAAAGAGTTTTGTAGTTAGAGGTGAGCCTGAGGTGAGAGTGACCTGAGAACAGGTGTGATGACAGACTGAGGTGACAGAGCAGGTGAGTGGCAGAGCAACTTCTGCCTCTTGTTCCGGTCAGTGCCCGCTGTGCTTCAGTCCTGCTGTTCCTGTTTTGGTTACTGGTGACAGTAACTGTGTATTCATCTGTGTGTGGCTGAATGCTTATTTTCCCTCAGGGATAGACAGAAACTTGTAAAACCAAGGGGTTCTTTTTATTATTTTTTTATCCTTTCTAGAGAAGCCATTTTGATCGAATTCATCATGGTCTTCAGGGAGTTTGTGCAGTGCCACAAAGGTCCTATGCTGATCAAGGTAATTTCTTGTGAGAAACCTGTTTTGGACGAAAAAACCCCCACCAACCCAAACCTCCACAAAAAGTAAAACAGTACTTCAAACTCAGAAATCAGCCTTCCAGATGAAAACTGTGGTTTATTTTCATAATTTGATTTCAAGCTAAAGCTGTAAATAGAAGTTGAACTTCACCATCACTGTTCATATGTTAATTAATATTCTAAAAGAGATTGTGGTTACAAGATATGGGCTAGGTACAAAGTTCATAGCTTCCACTGCTTTATAATCAATAGAGTTTGCACAGATAACTATTGCAGCCATGTTTTCCCCTTTATAAATTTGTGGCATTCAGTAAGCATTTATGATTGGTGCTAAACATCAATAGAACCTATGTTGGAAAAGATGTTACAGTAAACTATTGAGACATCTTGGGTTAAGTTCTTAAAGACTTTAGAGCAAGAAGGATGGGAAATTCAGTTTCTTGATGTCATTTTACATTATTTTCCTTGTGAAATTTAAGTCTGGTTATTTTTCTTGTGGAATGAGTACCTTTAGACAACCTTTCACTGTGTCCATAAAGTTATTTTCAAATATGAGATGTAGCTTCCTTGCTAATCCTATTTCATTACCTTGCATAATTCTTAATGCACAATTATTCTGCTGAAGAGCAGTAACCCAGCTGTTCTCTGTTTCAGTTGATGCCGATGTCACCGTCATTGGCTCTGGGCCTGGAGGATATGTTGCTGCTATCAAAGCAGCTCAGCTTGGGTTTAAGGTGAGACCTCACTCAGATAACCTGGATGAGTACTGTGCTAAGTTCAAAGGTATCTGTGTGACACTGTAATCCTTCTGGCACAGCTTGGGCCACCAGATGCTGTAGACATCTTTTGCTAATCTTTCTTTACCTTGCTTACCTACAATATGCAGAATTTGAAATGGAGATCTGACTGTATTACTATCTGTAGCCCTGCTACTGACAGAGCTGCTTAGGACAGCTTACTTTTGGTTGGAACTGGTAATAAAATAAGGTGGGCTTACACTCTTGCGAAAGTGCTAGAAAGGAATTTTTCTCTCAACAAAGGGAAAAATAAAGTGATCATGACTGACAAAAAGACTGGTGGAAAACTGTTCTGAAGAACAGACTGAGGGAGCTCAGAAGGAGAAAAAGCCATATTCAACTGATATGCTTTTTGAATGTGATTAGTGAAATTCTACTGGCAAATGAGAATTTTAGAGGCAAAAATGTGTGTAGAAATACTGTAGTATCTTATTTACATTTATTTATGTTAATCTCTGTTCTGCTTGTTGTCTTTGAGTGCCTTTCAGAAGAGGCACTTTATGTCTGATGTGTACTAGTGGTGTGTCAATTAAGTATTGTGAGAGTTGTATGTGTATAATATATTTCAGATGTTTCTAAACTTACAAAAATACAGAATGTGACTTCAGGGTATTTTTTTGCCTTCACTTCTTAATATGAGGCCAACTAACACTCTTGGCACTGCATTATTGTTCTTGTAATTATCTGGAACTCTGAGAAGGTGTTGCTAGCAGTCTTGAGCACGTTTCTGCTGCTTTGTATGTCACAATGTTTCTGAATTACCTAAAATAGACTTCATGACCAAAATGAGCTCCTGGTGATGAGTTCCAGTGAGGCACAGGAATGGGGGGCCCATGCAGTGTGTAGTCTTCATCTTTCAGTATTTTCAGAACTTGGCTGTACAGGGCCCTGAGCCGTGTGCTACATCATGGAATCACAGAATGGTTTGGGTTGGGAGGGATGTTAAAGCTGGCCTTGTTCCAGCTCCCCTGCCATGGACAGGGACACCTTCCACTAGACCCTGTTACTGAGAGACATCCAGCCTGGCCTTGAACATTCATGGCTGGGGCACCTGGACAGCCCATTCCTGTGCCTCACCACCCCCACAGTAAAGAATTCCTTCCTAAGAGCTGATCTAAATCTGTGCCCTTCAGCTTAAGGCTGTTTCTGTCCCTGTCCTTGTGAAAAGTCCCTCTCCAGCCTTCTTGCAAGCCCCCTTTAGATACTCCAGGGCTGCTGTGAGGTCTCCCCAGAGCCTTCTCAACCTGTCTTCATGGGACAGCTGCTCCAGCACTGTGAGCAGCTTGGTGGCCTCCTCCAGGCTTGCTCCAGCAGGTCCAGATCTGTGTTGTGTTGTGTTGGAGGCCACAGGGCTGGACACAGTACTCCAGGTGGGGTCTCATGAGGGCAGAGTAGAGGGGGAGTCACCTCCCTCAATGTCTTTGATGTTGACTGTGTTTGGACAAGGAGGTTTGAGTAGATGGCCTCCTAAGGAGGTCCCTTCAAACTGAATTTGTCTGTAATTCTGAGTGTTGTCCCTCATTGGTCAGTACCCCCACAACTGGGTGTCAGTAACATCTTTTTGGCATCTTTTAGCCTTCTAATATGTGACTGTACCAAAATATAAGTGTTTGAGATTCCATTAAGTTGTACATCTGCCTGTGACCTAGAGCAAAATAACTGAATTGTCTTTGCACATCTTTGTGAATTACTATTTTGTCATAGTAATTACTCTTGCTTCTGAAGGTATGTGGTTACTTAGCTAGTAACCTGAGAATAAAAGGTGCTCAGTGATGCAGGTTTTAATAAAGATTGTGGCCTTCTGCCACGTGAGTTCATGTTTGAGTATTCCAAAGCTATTTTTGTGGCTGGCTATAAAGCAGCTTTTGTTGGAACAGTACTGTCCTTGAGTCCTTCATATCTGTGATTAACAGCAGGATACCGTGCACAAGGGGGTTAAAAAGTGCCCTGGATTCTCTTTTTCATCATAGTAAAAAATAATTGTTACACTGTTTCACAGCTAGTAAGAGAGGAGAAAATGCTTGGACATACTTGTGCATGTCACCATTATCATTGAATAAACATGTAGAATGTTTTTAGTAGACTGGCAAAAAGATTGTATAGTTACACCATCCATGGAAGAACCTAATTCTGCTCTACTGAGTTACTTAGATTTCAGTTTTAGTGCTGTTTCTACTGGCACAAGCATTGGGCCCTTGTATCAGCACTGCAGCATCCCATGTTGTTGCCTATAGTGTTCTCTGGGTTTTGGCTTCCCCAAAGCTTTGCTTGGCCTTGTCAGTGAAGTTTATGTGAAATGGATGAGGCAGAACATCCTTGTTGGGTAAAGGTAGGAGCAGTCTGGTGCTGTTTGATCCATGGTGCAGCTTTTAAAGCCCTTGTGTTGTGTTTCATGTACTCATGTGCTTAAAACAAGAGGAAGGGGAGGTAGGGGATGAGCATGTCTCAGAATGTTCCTGTGATTTGATTTGGTGATTTCTGCTCTTCATGTTACCATCACCTACCTTAGCACAAAAGCAACAATTTAAAGAAATTGTGAAAGGTTTTCACCTAGGTAGTTGCGTCTCAGTGGACTGGAGCTCTCAAGAGTGTGAACCAAGGTTACAATTATTTTGAATATGTGTGGACCTTCCAAAGGAGGAGATGCCAATTCCTTTGCTTGTACAATTCCTTCTCTGAAGGAGATCTTCCTTTGCTCTCCTTCATTTTCTCCCAGTGATCTGTTTTTAAATGAAGTTTTGGCAGTTGTTTTTGTCCTTTGCACACTTTGATGTTGTCAGCTTAATGAGAAGGAGATGAAATATTTTCCATCCCTGTTGTTATTGACCTTATTTTTGTTTGGTTTTGCTGTACTTCGTTTTTGTTTTTTCTTTCTTTATAGGTGTTGGTACAACTTTATAGCAGCGGGAGGAAATGTTGTTTGTGGCTTGGGGGTTTTGTTCTGTTTTGTTTTCTTGGAAGAAAAGATAGCTCCATGGGATTTTAATCTATGTCAGTTCACTTACCACTTGTTTTCTTGTTTTTATGAATCTTCACATGATTTACATGTTTTGCTTCTAGCAGTTTTTTCTGTAATTGTTAGGGGAACATCTTTCATTGGACTGAGTCTTGTATTTATTATTTACTTTGTAGATTTTTGTGGTAGGACTACAGAAATGCATAAAAGTAGCACTTGTATGAATTGTGCAGTGGCTGTTGTTTGCAGACAGTAAACTGGTGCAGTTTGGTAGAGAATTTGGTTGCAAGGAGCTATTTTGTGGGTTTTAAGTTAACAAAAAATGAGGGACGGAAAACATGAGCTGTAAAATAAATCTAGGAATTAAATTAATGGGACACCTGTAGAGGTAGAATTACTAGACAAGTAGCCAAATGTCTTTGTCATCAGTTCTAAATTGTGAGAGCCCATAAGGAAATGGTGGCAGAGTATTACTAAAAAATTCTTCTTTTTTTCCCCTCTGTTGTTTTTCCTCAGACTGTCTGTGTAGAAAAAAATGCAACATTAGGGGGAACCTGTTTGAATGTTGGATGTATTCCATCCAAGGTAAGTTGCATGTTTGTCATAGCTTCATTAAAAGCAGCTGACATGATGTGCTTCACTTGGAAGGAGATCAGGAAGGAGTTTCTCAAGATGGATGTCCATGTAAGAGTGGCCTGGAGGGTGAGGCTGTGGAGTGTGGAGTAAGAGCTGAGTCCAGCACATGCACTCTGAAAGAAAGGAGAAGCAAGAAGAAATTAATAAGAACTTCCTATTTGACATTGTCAGTCTAGTTGAAAGTAATTTCAGACTTGGCCTTTGTAAGGACAGTGCTGTTGCTGGGGAATCTGCCTCAATAGCACCCAGCAGGTGGAGGAAGACACTGCTAAGGCCATGTTTGTGATGGCTGTAGTAACAGACATAATATTCTTAGCAAGATCCCTCCTAACTGTGTTGCTGTTTCTAATCCTTTTGCTCAAAAGGCTCCATTAGCATGGGAGGAGGAAATACAGTATAAATACTAAGGGTTTTTTAAAATTTATATTAATTTTTCTAAACATTTTAGTAATCATTTTAATGAGGTTCAGAGTATCTAATATATTGAAGCACCAATGAAACATGTTAATCCACACAGTGCTACCTTGAAAGTTTGAAAACTACTGCTGGGATCTACTTCTCAAGTACCCTATTATTTTTTTATCCTTTAGATTTCTTATGAAAATATTTTTGAACCCATGGCTAAACTTGAATGCTATCTAGAATTCATTTGAATTGCAGTAAACTTAAAAAGAGGATACGTAGGCTGTGTACACCAAGGCAGTAACAAATGATTCAAATATTCTTTTCCAGAAAACCACCCAAAATAGTACCTTGGGCATGGATTTTTTTTTTTACTTTCTAGTTGCTAAAGTCTTAAGCAGTGGCTGCATCTTTTAAGTAATGTGAATGTTACAGATTTGGGGCCAGGACACTTATGTAAAGTAGAGAAATTACTTTTAACGACAGTTGATAAAAATTATAAAAATAGAATTATCTTATTTTGATAGTATTAGTTTTACACATATGTAGATAAGGCAAGTATTTCAAAATGCCCTTTGAATCTTCTACTGTGCCTACTTTAGATTTAAGTCTGTGCAAACTCACACTGCTGTCCTTGCAAAGATATAGATAATTTCATATTTGGGGTGGCTATAACAAATCAATATTCTTAGTAAGATCCTACCTTAACTATATTGCTATTTCTTATCAAAATACAATTATCAAGCTTCTGAATTTGAAGCTACTAATTTTTAGCCCTCCATATAAAAACCATTCTAATTTTACCTAAGAATTTGCAAGATCCATGTACCTGAGCTAGCTCCAAGCCATGCAGCTTCAGCTTGGCTGGCTATGCAGTTACAGAAACTTCAGCACAAAACCTCAAAATTTAACTTATATATGTCTACACAGGTTAAAATCTTAACAGGCATTTTAGTGTAGATATCCCTCATCCAGTTATTCTGCATCTTCTCTTTGGCCATCAGTCACAGTTATTTTTCTCTTCCTCTATTTGGTTTGTTCCTTTTTATTTTTAATCTCTGTGGAGTAATTATCAGTTTCTATGGTGAAGTGAGCAAAAAGGATAGGTGTTGATTTAACTGTTTTCTATTTCTAGGTAAAGTGTGTAACTTCATTGAATGTTTCAGTAGGAGCTAATGTGTACAAGTTCTGTGATTGAAATACACCTTTTCAAATATGTAAATATCGAGCAATAGTGAGAACATTTTGCAAATAGCATCATTATTTTTCCTTATAATAAATACTCTTTTATGTCGTATATGGAATGTATGTCCAAATCCACATTTTTGTGTGTCTGTTTTAGGCCTTGCTGAACAACTCACATCTGTATCACTTGGCCCATGGAAAAGATTTCGCTAACAGAGGAATTGAAAGTGAGTGAAGAGCTCTCATTGCCTGTTGCATAAGTGGTTTCCACCAAGAAGTAAATTTAGTCTTTCAAATCTGATTAGTATGGTTTTCTGGTCAGAACGTTTTTAGAGTTATAAATAATATCCTTTATCTGTCATTTGGAGGCTTAGGAACGTGTCTGCTCTTTGCACTCTGAATATTGGACAGATAAGTTATAGCTGAAAAGTGCAATATTGATTTTCAGCATAGCAGTTGTTGAATGTAACCTTTAGCATGTAGTGGGGCCATTCAGCACATCTTTCTGTGCCAGCTGTTAACTGTGTTGAGGTTAGCTCTTTTAACATTACACACTGCAGTGCTTGATGTAAGTTGTTTTAATGCTTGATATAAGTTGTTTTGCTTTAACTTTAGTTACAGGACTCCGTTTGAATCTAGAGAAGATGATGGAACAGAAGAGTAGTGCAGTGAAGGCCTTAACAGGTGGAATTGCTCATTTATTTAAACAAAACAAGGTTAGTTTGGATTATATACTGAGATATATCCATTTTTAAAATCTGAATTTCTTACTTTTTACATTTTCTCATTGCCACATAAATTAGAGTGACTGATATGACAAGGGCAGAATTTGGATGCTTCTCTTCCAGAAAACTTTTAAATGCCTGGTGCCTTCATTCTTAATCTGCTTAAAGGAATACTATACCATTACTATTCCTACTAGTATGCAGTTACTTTGTGATTTGTACCAGATAGAGATGCAGAGAGATGTTTTAGCAGCATCTCTAAGCATTAGTGAGAATCAGGTGAAATGTAGCCTAACTTATTTTGTGTTATTATGTGTTCTGATTGACTTCACTGTGTTCTGATTATTAAAGGTTGTACATGTATCTGGGTTTGGAAAAATAACTGGCAAAAACCAAGTCACTGCAACTAAAGAGGATGGCAGCACACAAGTTATCAACACAAAGAACATACTCATAGCCACAGGCTCAGAAGTGGCTCCCTTCCCTGGAATTACTGTACGTATCTGAACTTCATTGTACTTCCTTTTCAGTGTCTCATAGCCACACAGTTTAATGTGCAATAATGGTTTGCACCTGACTGCACTTCATGCTGTGTGTGTTTTGTATATAATATGTTAAAGGTGTTTTGTATAGAATATGTGAAAGAGGTTGCAAACCTCCCTTTGTGCATTTCTTTGTCATTAGATTGATGAAGATACCATTGTGTCATCCACTGGTGCGCTGTCACTGAAACAAGTTCCTGAAAAGATGGTTGTCATTGGTGCAGGAGTCATTGGTGTGGAACTGGTGAGAGGATGTTTAAACCACTTGACTTTTAATTTGAAAAAGAAAAATGTGTTATTTTGTGGCTGTATTTGATGGTTTTGCTGTGCTTTAACAGTTCAGTGAGTTGTAGTCAGTCTGTTCAGACTTCATAGCCTGCTAGCTCCATTTTTTACCAGAAAAGCTGGGATAAGTGTTTGTTGGGTCAGTACTTCTGCAGCTGGTTAGATAAGCAAAGAAATTAGAGAGGAACATCCAGGGTCTTGCATAATTATTTTTCTCTTTTGGAGGGGTAGGGATGTGAGGGAATGCCAGGGTAATCAGGATGAATTCTTGTGTTTAGTAGTTAATCTCAAGAGATGATTAATGTGATCTGGTAGTTCATATTCTATCAGCCAGAAGTAGTCACTTTGTAGTTCACTGTGGTCTGAATCCTTTTACCTCACACCTACACATTTCAAAAAGAATTTATATTTGCTGGTCTTGCAGCTGCTTGAATCTGTGCCCATCTGCCAGGTGGTTGCTTAACCTGCTGACTAATAAGCTGGGAAAGAGTAAGCAAAGTGAAATTCTGTATTGGGTGGATGTGGGTAACTGTAGGCAGATACCTCCAGGGTGTATGTGGGTTTTGTTGGTGAGAATGATGATCATGGTTAAGGTTATAAATACAGACAGGGCCAGCAGAAGCTCCATTTTGTAAAATTTCCTTAATGTGATATTGTTTTGATTAATTAGTAGTGGTATTAGGGCACCACAAGCAATTCCCTTTGGGTTTTCCTTTCAGATTCTTTGATTTTGAATTTCTTCTATACCTATAGTATAAAACATACATGAGTTATATTTAGTGATCTTGTTAGCTATTTCCTTAAAAGCCTAATTCCCTGAATTCGATCATGGAAGTTTTGTGTCTGTAAATAAACAATGAAATCTTTTCATGGAAAGGCTGGGGGAAGTTGAACTTGTTTTATTTTACATCATGTTTGTAGAAACTGATCAGTTTGCTGTTACATGTTATCCTGCTTTAGAAGAGTTTACAGCCTGTTGTAAATATTAGAGTAAAAGTATCTGAAATTTGCTTTTCAAAATCTCTTTTTACCTGCATTGTTTACCTGCAGGGCTCAGTTTGGCAGCGCCTGGGTGCAGATGTGACAGCTGTTGAGTTCATGGGCCATGTTGGGGGAATGGGAATTGACATGGAGATCTCTAAAAACTTCCAGCGCATTCTTCAGAAGCAGGGATTCAAGTTTAAACTGAACACCAAAGTCACTGGTGCTACCAAGAGACCAGATGGAAAAATAGATGTAGCGTAAGTGTTTAACATAAAACTAAAGGAATGCAAAATTTATTCTTCCTCCCAATCCATCAAACCTATTTAAAAATACAGTCTGATACTATTTTTTAAACAGGAACGAAAATTAATTCTTTAGTGCAATGAAATGTTTATCCTTCTTTAACAACTTACAGAGCTTATAATTTTGGGTTTATTTAGTCCTGAGTTGCTTATACAGGAGAGGTTCCATTGACTTGAGGGCATTCTGGCATAAAACCACTGTTACAGTGAGATCAGTAATAAAAACAGAGCTCTAAATTGTTATTTTCATGGAAGATATTTGCTTCTGGTATAACTAGCATAAATACCATGATTGTTCTTACAGTCATTTGAAGCCATTAATTCTTGACTACATACTTGTCTTAGGGTAAGCCTGGAAGAGATATTACTGTTCTTGAACAGAAATAAATGAAACTACACAAAGAATTTATTTTAATGGTCTTACTCAAGACCTTTGAAGTTTTATACATGAACAGTTAATATAGAAACACATAAAGCAAACTTGCTTTGTAAAAGTCCATAAGTATGCACTAGTACTGTTTGTGGTTATGGATTCTCTATGCAGAGACTGTCATTTAAAAATTGCTTGATGTTACTTCACGAAAACAAGCTTAAATGGTTTTTCACTGGAGACTTACTATGGAGACTTTTACTTGCTGGATCACTGTAGCTTGGGACAGTCTGTCATCCATCACTCTAAAGGTCCAGGATTTGGGCTTCTTTGCATGCCATGCTGATGCTGGTTGGATCTCTCATGTAGTCTGTTTCTACTTTTAGGGTATCATTTTCGTTCAGAGTGTGCTTTTGACCCACACTTCCAGTTATCCTCACTTCCCATGCTTTGGTTCTTGTGCTCTCAGAGTACGTGAACTGAACTTGTTCTGGTGCAGTTAAAGACCAGATGCACTTGGGGGATGCCTGGGATGCATGGCAGCTGCCAACAGGTGTTTGGTTCCTGGGCCAGGAGAAAGCTTGCTCAGAATACATGGCCCTACCCCACCCCAAAGTATATATAGCATGTACAAAATATATATACTTTGGGTGGCAAGTGCTCAGGAGCAATGACTTTCCTGTACAGATTTGATCCTATCAGATCATGCTACTTGCTGTTGAAATTACACCCTGATTTTCTCCCTGACAGTTGTTAGGAAATGTAGTAAGAGGTGTTGCCCCTTCCTCCCTCTTCCACTGCTGAACTCTTGCAAGGAGGAAGCCTGGGCCAGGCTGAGTGAAATGCTTTGGACCCAGCCAGGATTTCACCATCTTGGGTCTTATTAGTTACTAGCCAGAGAGATAAGGCTACAAGTTTACAGCTTAGCATTTTTGCTTTTTGTTTTGCTGTAGTGTTGAAGCTGCTGCTGGTGGCAAGGCAGAAGTATTAACTTGTGATGTGCTCCTAGTTTGCATCGGTAGGCGCCCTTTTACAAAAGATCTAGGTCTTGAGGAAATGGGAATAGAACTTGATAAGAAGGGAAGAATTCCAGTCAACAACAGATTCCAAACCAAGATTCCAAAGTAAGTAAGACTAATTTTTTTCCTCTTTTTTTTTAATGCAGAGCACTTATTTTTAAAGTTTAACTTACTAAAGCACTTCTGTTTTTTAATAACAGAACATATTTTCCTTTTCTGTAAAGAAAACTCAATATATCCTATCATTTCAGTAGCTAAAAAATTTTAGTCAGCCTTTGGAGTTTTGTAATTTAAAAGTCACTGTGAATTTCATGTTACTAAGTACCTCTTGAAGTGTGGTCATTCTGTGGAAACTGCTAAAATTAAGTATTTTAATCTGTTTTGATTAGAGTTTTCAGTAACATGTTTCAAACAGACTGTTATGTACAGTAGCCAAAATGTGCTAGGATGTTTTTAAACAGTGTCTTATTCTGTTTCATTGGTCTGATAGCATCTATGCTATTGGTGATGTAGTTGCTGGACCTATGCTGGCCCACAAGGCTGAGGATGAAGGCATTCTTTGTGTAGAAGGCATGGCTGGGGGAGCAGTTCACATTGACTATAACTGCGTTCCCTCTGTGATCTACACTCACCCTGAAGTGGCCTGGGTGGGCAAGTCAGAAGAACAGCTCAAAGAAGAGGTACTGTTTGTTTTCTTTGCCAGCAAAAACTGTTTTTCGACTTTGAGCTTGGTTTCATTCCCTAGTTGTTTATCTAGCTACTTTATCTAAATTTCTGCATTTGAATTTATGGGTTAGGGGATGTGAGTGAATGATGCTCTTGTGCATGCCTCTCTCCCAAGAACCACAGTTCTCATTCATGCATTCTGTGACATGAATATTGTTTGTTTGCAAATTAATATTTTTTGTACGTTCTTACACCATTTACAATGATAGGTCATGTGCATTCCTGGGTCTCCTGTTTGAGTTGTGCCTTGCTTCTCCTCATGTATGTAACAGTTGGTTACATTGTTCTTGTTGGTCATTAAGTCAGTGACACATCTCTTTTGCAGGGTGTAGAATACAAAGTTGGGAAATTTCCATTTGCTGCGAACAGTAGAGCAAAGACAAATGCTGACACAGATGGCATGGTGAAGATACTTAGTCATAAGTCAACAGACAGGATGTTGGGTGCTCATATTTTAGGCTCAGTAAGTATCTTCAATTGTGCTTTCTTAGCCTTGTAACATTATTTTTATTTAGTGTTGCATAGTTGTTGAGTTAGAAGTGGTGTCTTTAAACAAGAAGGTTTGAGTTCGCCATACTTATATTTTTTTACAGTTCTGTTCTGCACCCTAACCTCCTTCCTACTTTTTAGTTCCTTAGGTATAACTAAAATAAAAGCCCAGCTTTTTTTTTTTTTTGTTTGTTTCTTTGACAAGTTTTGTGTGGTGAGGTTTTTGGTGTTGGTGTTTGTTGTGGTCTTTTTTTTCATTTTGTTTTTATGAATACTGCTAAATACTTGAAGAGAACAGCAGAAATTGTTGATTCATCTTTTGGAAGTTGAAGGAGCTGAAAAGACTTTGTCGTTTTCATTGGTGTTTTCTTTTTTCCCTTCTCTCCAACTAAAGACCTCAGCAAGGGTGGTCATCTTATGCTGCAGTCACCAAATCTGGGATCAGTAATTTATGGAATTTAGAGTAAAAAACCTTTGGGATTTTCCCTGTTTAGTTTTGTTTGTTTGTTTTTTGTTTTTTTTTAAACTAAAGTTAGACCCTAATCTTTCTCTGTTTTGTTTCTTAGCTGTATTTTTTTTAAATATGTTTGCAGAAACGCTTCCATACATTTTTGTGTACAGCTTTCTGTACACAAAAGTTAAGCCAAGTTAACCAAATTCTTCTCAATAAGATTCTATGCAACTTAATTTCTCTTGCAATTGTAGTAATTTAGAAACCAACATGCCTTAAAGGAAACACAACTTTGTCTCATACCAGCAGATCTAATTTTTAATTTTCTTCATTGGGAAAGGACTGGGGGAAAAATCTTATGGTTGTGGATCTGAGTGCTAAAAATCTAAGAGGAGATTTAACTATTTTTGACTCCTCAAATATATATTCTCTTAGTAAGTATGCATAAATACAGCAAATAAAAATGAAGGTGTAGGTGTAGTAACATGCCTTTTTTTTTGATCTAGTTACCTCTTTAACTTTTCAGGGAAGCATTGAAGTTTTGGGTAGGTTTCCTTTCATGGAAAAATGCCTAGCTTTTGCACAACTCTCAATGTTTAGATTTATGCTAGGTTTGATCACAGTCACTAAATAGAGTACATTACTTACATTATAGCACAGATGAAGTGCTGGTTAAACCATAACTTCTCTTTTTTAGCAGAAAATGCTTATTTATAAGCTGCTACTAATGCAGCAGAATGTGGACAACTGCTTAAGAATTTGTGCTAATTGCAAGTACCATTAAATTCCAGGGTGCTGGTGAAATGGTGAATGAAGCTGCCCTTGCAATGGAATATGGAGCATCGTGTGAAGATGTAGCCAGAGTTTGCCATGCCCATCCAGTAAGTGTTTTGTGAAGGGGCTGTTAAACAGCATTACACAGACAGGCTGTTACTCCATGTAGCTGTTAATGACTTGTAACTTTCTGTGCTTGCTCCCTACAGACAGTGTCAGAAGCCTTCAGGGAAGCAAACCTAGCAGCATCCTTTGGCAAAGCTATCAACTTCTAAAATGCAAGAGCAAATCTTTGTACATACATGGTACATCTCTGAAAATGGACTGTGGGCCCTTATGGAAGGCTGAATCTGAGGATTTTAGGACTGACTTAAGTGAATATCTTAATTTTAAACATCAGATATTTAAACAAGTAGAGTTTGGAACAAGTGGAATTATCCAGTCTCTGTAAATTAAAACATAAAATTACATGTTTATTTACACAATGAATGTTGCAGAAAAGCAGCCTGACAGAACTCTTTTCTTTTTGGAAACCAAACATTTTGCTGCTGCATGGGATTATCAGGTTTGCTGGTCAGAACTCTGGATGATTGTCCAGCATACCTTGTATTTTCTTATTTGAAGTAGTGTTACAATAAACCAGTTGCATACTGGCACTAAAAATGCCACTGGCACTTAAAATGCCACTGTCACTTCCGCACAAAAATGTGTTTCTTCTGAAGGGATTAACTTTGGTATTTAACCTCCTTCTTACATATGAGTACCAAAACTTGTTTTCACCTAGTAGTGTTGGGAAGCTGGGAGAAGAGGGGCTCGTGTAGATCAATTAAAATTATACTCACTTTTTAAAGAGAAAATTACTGTCTGTGTGATTCTCCACATCAGGTTTTCATATTGAAAACTCTTAAGGGGAAAAACTGAGTGCTGATTGAGAAATGAAAAATTGAAGATAAATTCATTGTACTGCTACCTAATCCCTTTTGGTTTTAAAGCTTCCATTGTCCAGCTCTCTTAAACTTGAAATGCTAAAACTTGGGTAGTGAAGCAGTGTTTGCTGTTAAATGCTATGGCATGAGGGTTATTCTGCACCTTCCACATGTAAGGGCTGCAGTGTCAGCTCTCCACACAATTAAGACATACTTTCTTCTCTTCTGTTTTCTATTTTGTTCTCTCTTTCTATCTCTTCTGTAGCAAGAGAGCTTAATAAATACTTGACATGGCTGGAGGGTCTTGGATTTTGTTTGTTGATTGGATCCTTGTAGTGTCTAGGTCGTTGATTATGTGAGCAAACTCACAAACAGGTGGAAGATCTTTAACCTGTGTATGGAGCATGCCCAAATCCAGTAGTTAAAATTAACTTCTTTTCCAAGGCGCCATTTCTTCTCTTTTGCCAGGCTCTTCTGCCTTGAAGAAAACCTTAATACCTGCTGGTGTTGTGCATGTCCTTTTTCATTCTGCCACTGGACTGAGAAGTGCACATTCAGAAGGTGGTGCTTTGTTTTGGTTTTTTGTATAGACAAGATGGATATATCTTTCTAGCTTGCTTTATAGCTTCTTATTCAGGTATTGAGCCATTATCCATAGTGAGTGATAGAGATGGATGCCAGCATTGCCATATCAGTTAAATCAGCAGAACACCAGCGATCCTCTTCTTCATTGTGATTTATTAACTCCTACTTTAAATGTAGATGGGGTTTAAACCATACCATCTCATTAAGCTTATCACCATCAGAGGTAGTGAATTAATGTGGATCTGCTTTCAGGTGTTAGTAGGAAGCTGCTGAATGGAAAGTGAAGGCGAAACAACAGAGCAGAAAAGCTTGATTCTTCTAGTAGATCTTGGCATTTCAGAATCACTTCTAACTTAACAAAAGTAAATGTTAAGTGTTAATCATGTGATTTGCAATTTCTTCCCAGAAGCCTTCTCTTTCAGAAGCCTTTTCTTTCAGAAACAGTTTGGTGTCTACTCCCTCCACCCCTGAATACTTGTAGCAGTCTTACTGCAATTCATTCTTGAAGTTCATAAGTTAGAAAAGTTTGTATCTCATTTTATGTTAAATGAAGTTTTAAAAGCCAGGGAAACTATAACCAATAATACTTCTAAGTTTGTACTGGAGACTGAGTTTTCCAGACACTTAAAAATAAAAGTCAAGGCCTTAAAATTATTTTTTGTTACTTCTCTAGCTGTCATTCCCATTCTAGTTAAGTGTACAAAAAAGTGTAAAAGTAAAATGAGCTCCTGAGCCACCTGTCAATGGTCTCATGGCAGTTAGGGCTGAGTGGTGCCAAACTGGCACTTTGTAGCAGCTGCTGAGTGTACTGGCAGTGAACAGTGCATGATACTGCTGTCATGATCAGTTTCTTCAAAGATTTTTATTTTGTTGTGCTGTTTGTGATTTCTGGAGCTTAGGGGTAACTATTGATTTAACCAGAATGCCCTTCAGTTTGCTCAGGTGGTGCCGTATCCTGCTGTAGTTGTCCTGATTTTGATGATCATACCTGCTTATCAAACCTGATTTCCTTTTATCACAAGATAACCCACCTAGCTGGTCAGGGAAGCCAGTTGATGTACCCTTTTTGGATTTCAGCAAAGCTTTTGAAACTGTCTCTCAGGATCCTTCTGCACAGAATGTCCAGCACACGGCTGGATCACTGGCTCACAGGTTGGGCACAAAGGGTTACAGTGAATGGGTGGCATCAGAGTGGTGACCTGTCTCTAGTGGGGATCCACAGGGTTCCATCTTCAGTCCGTGCACTTCATTAATGACTTGGAGGCAGGACAGGAAGGGCTACTAAGAAAGTTTGCAGGTGATACAAAACAGGGAGGAGCTGTTGAGTTCCTGTAAGGCAGAGAGGCCCTGCACTGAGACCTTGACAAATTACAGAACTGGGCAGTCACCAACCACTGAAAGTTCAGCAAGGGGAAAGTGCCAGATTCTGCACCTGCATATGGACAGACTGGGGAATGAGAGGCTGGAAAGCAACGCTGTGGAAAGGGACCTGGGTGTCCTGGTCAGTGGAAAGTTGAGTTATGAGTCAGCAGTGCCCTGGCAGCCAGGAGGGCCACATCTGTGCTGGGGACATCCCAGCATCACCAGCTGGGCAAGGGAGAGGATTGTCCTGCTCTGCTCTGCACTGGGGCAGCCTCGAGTGCTGGGGGCAGTTTTGGGCACTACAATATAGAAAAGACATTAAACTATTAGAGAGCATCTAAAGGAGGGCAACAAAGATGGTGAAGGACCTTGAGAAGAAGCCATATGAAGAGTGGCTGAGGTCACTGGGTCTGTTCAGCCTGGAGGAGACTGAGGGGAGACCTCACTGCAGTTACAACTCCCTCATGAGGGGAAGAGGGGGAGCAGACCCTGATCTCTCCGGTGACCAGTGCTGAGGGAATGGCCTGAAGTTGTGTCAGGGGAGGTTGATGTTGGATATCAGAAAAAGGTTTTTCACTCAGGGGGTGGCTGGGCACTGGAACAGGCTCCCCAGCACCAAACCCAACAGAGTCCAGGGAGTCTGGACAATGCTCTCAGGAACATGGTGTGGCTCTTGGGGTGTCCCGTGCCAAGGCCAGGAGTTAGACTTGATGGCCTTTGTGGGGCCCTTCCAACTCTGTTTATTTTGTGAGTCCAAGCTTGAATTACCATATAAACTTGGTACATTCATACTTTCAGTGCTGACCTCTCTGTTTTCACTCTACTTATTAAGGGTACATATCATTTCATAATCAATAACATGAAAGTAGGCTTAGGCCTAACTGGGTATCACGCAGGGGCTACACAATCCTTTTGGAGTGCTGTGGCATAACTAACTACACATGGATGGTATTTCTTCACTCACTGGTAATTTGGTCTGAGTCACCAGATAATGTTTTATAGTAATAGTAACCCTTCTTTAGAATTACACAGCTCAAGTCAAGATTTTATTAGATCTCTAACCAATGTAAGAACAAGACTTGCTAAAGGATTAATTGGTGTACCATTGCAGCTACTGAAAATAGGCTGGAACTTAATGAGTCATACTAGGTACATACAGTGATACAAAAGTACTGTTTATTTTCAACATCAAAAAGTTACTTTTCTTTGGTTCTGTCGCTTTAAAGTCAATATAAAACCTGTTCACCTTTTCAGGTCTTAATGTAATGTCAAAAAGAACTAGTATAATACTTGTAAAACCCATCCTGAACACAAGCACTTCCCCCTCCTGTTTACAGGCAAGTGCTGTAAACAGCAACCTTCTGGCTGATTGTCTGTAAGAGGGAGCGAACTGTCTCCTCCAGCTCCACCAACTGCTTGGCTTTGTCTTCCAGAACTTTCTGATTGTTTTCATATGTATTTTCCAAATCTGTAGGCAAAGGAAGGTGAACAAAACAGCTTAATTGGTGGTGTTTTGATGCATGTAAATCATTATAGTTATGGATAAAGTACTATTAAAATTTATTTCTGTTGTGGAAGATATTCTCATTGGGGAAAAAACCAAAAAACAAACAAAACTCCCCAAAATCAACAAATGGCACCTTTTGTTTCCTTAACATAGGAATGTAAAGGAACAAAGAAGTTATTTTCTAAAGGTGAAAATCCAAAAGTGTATTTTGAGGGTTACAATAATTGTACTTCTATGCTCTACGGTGGCTTTTACAGAACAGTGAAACGTTTTGGCTTGTGATGATTAAGACTACTCAGCAAGTCACAGTAACTGTGCAAGAGTAGCAAAGAGGGGAAGAATGAATTCCTGGCCTGGCAAAACCAGAAGGAAAATTTAATTCTGTCTCTGCTAGCAAGAGGCAGATTGCCTTGTTCTGGTTCAAACAACTTTGTCAACAGTAAATGTTAAATTAAACTGTGACCTGGAACTCCTGTGTCCTGATTAGCTTTTGTTTTAAGAGCTTTCCAGGGGGGGTGAGGGGAGTACTGTTTGGAGATGGGGGTCTTGCTGGAACAGCTGAGTCCTTGGCCTGAGCAGAGTAGTTTTGTTCCTTCCCTGTGGTGGTTCTGGGGACAGTGAGAGGTGCCACACCAGAAGTTTCTCACCTGTAAGTTTCAGCTTATTCTATAGAAATCTTTGCTTCAAAAGACTGTATTACATCCATAATAATAAGGAAAGCAGATCAAGCCTCAGTAACAAAGTAGTACCTTTTCCCTTTCTGCTAATGAATAGCTGGTCTAACAGCATGAAATTGCTTCATGTTCTAAGGTGCCAAATGACCTCCTCAGCAGAGCCTTACCTTTCAGCAGCTGGAGTTTGCTGTTTGCTTGAGCCAACAAGGCTTTGGCTTCATCTTGCAGCACGCCTGCTTTCCTCCTGGCCTCGGCCGACTCCTCTGTCTTCCTGGCAATGAGCTCCTCCACGGTCCTGTACTTGCCGCTGAGCTCGCTGCTGAGCACCTGTTCCCAATGCAAGCACAAGGTGGAGCTCACACAAAGCCAATACAGCAGGAGTCGGCATTTCCTCTCTGTCCTTCACTAATCCTGCTGCCAGGAGACTCTGCTGGCAGCTCACTTAACAAAAGCAGAAACGGTGCCAGGGTATTTCCTACTTTCTGTCCAAGACTAGGAGCTGTGGTGAAGACTCATCAGTTGGTCTTCTGCACATCTGTGGCTGTTTTACAGCTTCAATACTGGCACTTGGCAGAGATTTATGGGATTCAGTTACAGGGTTCTGTAACTAATGCAAACCATGGCCCCTAGAACTGGAAAGCTACACCTGGCACTGCTCCTGGCTGAGTGGAAGCATCTGGGGAGGAATAGATACCCTTGCTACCCTTTCAGCTCAGGAACTAAACTGGCTGCCCAGCTGGTGTTAGTGAAAGTCGTGAGGTTGGTTTCTCAGCTGCCCTTTTGTTGTGGGGTTAAGATTAAGAAGTCCTATGGCCCAACTAAATTCAACCATTGAACAAGATAACAAACCATAGCAGCACTGGAATTCTCTTGTGTTTACTTGACAGCACCTGAAATTCTACTTAGTGTTTGGATATTGTTGAGTTGATGGATAATGCAGGTCTCCTGTCAGAAAATGGCTCTCTGGAGATTGGTAGGCTAACTACAGACAAGAGATGGGAGCAATGAAACTTCCTTTGGCAGATTGGTCAATTGTTTTGTTAATGAACATTCTTTTGCTATTACAAAAGTGTGTAGCAAACATTGGGAGTAATGCCATATGGTCACAGAGAAAAATCTTGCATCTCTGATATTTAGCAATTACTTCAGTTTTTTGTTAGGATAATTATTTTTCCTGTTGCTTGATTCTGTATATGCCAAATTCTGGTTTGTTTGTCCTGAACCTATCATTGTCATAGAACCATAAATACTCTATACAAGTGGAAAAAAAAAATTCCAGTTCTCCTGTGACATATAGTAAAGCTGAGGAACAGAAACCTATCTGTGAAAGGCTGACAGGTTCCCTGCAGCTATTTCAGAACCTGAAAACTTCCCAATAAATCTCTCTCAGGATCTGATACCGAAGTGAAACGTTGCTATCTTTGTTAAGAGCATAAATGTTGGATTTTCTACCCCCAGAATATGAACAATAAATGTGACAGATCACATGGATTCACTGATCTCCCTTTAGCCAAACATGGGGAGTTTTGCTGGCTTCTCTTTAGGATTGTTCCTGAGCTTCTCACCTTTTGAACTTCTTCAGCATTTTGTTTTGCACTAATAATTTTGTCTTCTATATTTCCCACAGTCCCTGAATTTGTAGCAGCCTTTTGCCTGAGGTCTTCAACACTCTTCTCTAGCTCAAACAGACGTAAGGTAGCATTGTTCAGTGTTTCTGCAGATGCTACATTTTCAGATTCAATCTAAGAGAAAGAAGAATGAGAGTTAGACTTCAAAAGACAATGGATATAATACTAGACTTTCTCCATAAACCCTGCTCAACTAACTAGTTTGTGTCCATATATCTGAGTTAAAAGCAGTGTTTTAGTTTTGCTAAAAATGGCCCATCGCAGCCAGGGTGAAAAAGCTCAGTGCTTGAGAATGGTACATATGGGGCAGCACAAGCATTAAGGAACATGGTCAAAAAGTATTTGATTGCATTATACACACAAGAGTTGACTAATCCACTGACAAATCATGTGATAATGGACTTGTGAAGCTTCTAAACTGGCCAAGCTTCATAAGTAGAGATAGCACTGTGGTCTCATGAGACCTTTGAGATGAAGTCTGCAAATACTTTATCTGACAAGATTGTAGCACTTGGCACTTCAATCCAGCCTTTCTTTATTTTAGTCTGGTGCTGTAGTGTGGATGACACTGAGCACACCAATGCACAACCAGTGTGGCTGACAGGTGTGGCTTGCCAGGGGTCTTGTCAGACCTGCTGGTTTAGAGGGCTACAATCCTGCTCATTTAACTTGGCTGGTGCAGGGTACGGGGTGAGAAAAGCCTTATGGTGTTTGTTGTTGTTGTTGTCTGGTTTGGTTTTTTTATGAGCAAAAAGTCCCCACTTAAAAGTTGATGTGAAGGCAGGAATGGTTTAGATGCATTTTATCTGCAGCCTTTGCTTTGCAGTACCCAAGAGCTTTCCCTAGACAGGCTACATCAGTTTCTGAGCATCAGACTTGGTGTTGTTTCTATTATGCTAAGAAATACTCATAAAGAACTCACCGAAGTCAGCAAGTCTTGAGTTCCTTTAATATCTTCATCAGCTTGTTTGATGGCTTTTTCAGCTGCATTTTGAGCTTTTTCAGCTTCTTCCAGTGCTGCTTTCACCATGTCTGCAGTGACTTTAACATCTGTTGCCCCTTTGCTGTGGAGCAAGATTGTTAATGCTAAAAATGCTCTTACTTTGGAACTGAAAAAAGAACATATGCTGCAACGGGCTGGTTTTGCCCCTTACTGAAGGAGTGAGAATTTACATCAGGGAAAGTTAAACTGCACTTTCTGATGCAAAGAGATGAAACAGGGCTGCATACCTTGCTCTTTTAGCTTCCTCCAATAGCATTTCTGCTCTGGCAATGTCTCCAGCACTCTGCTGCAGAATGACCTCAACATCAGAAAGGCTTTCTACACGCTCACGAATATCTTCTGTCAGGGCCTGCAGCTGCTGGGGAGTGCTTGGCATCTCCATGCTCAGCACTTCATTAGCCACTGCCTCAATGCTATCCAGGTCAGCACTGTCTTCTAGCAGATGGACACAAATGACAGAGATGTGAGTAAAAGCTTCTCTCTGTCAAATCTCAGCACTCAAATTCTGTTCAGCTGCTTCCTTAAGAAGGAAAATAATGAGAAAACTTCCTCCCCCCGATGTATGGAAAATCAAGGTGTTAAAAGTTACTTCCCAAGGTGAAACTTCCCTCTCAGGAAAGGCCCAGCAGGTGTATAGGCCCTGCTGGCACAGCTCTCTTGGAAGCCATTTGAAGATCTTGGTGCTCAGCTGCACCACTCTGGGAGGACCCGAGCCCACAGGAAACAAAACCAACAGCTGCATGTAGATGTATTTGTGCTCCCAGCACAGTCAGCCCTGAGCAAACAGGCAAGGAATGGGCTGCTGGCAAACAAGGCTCTCATTTAACCTTTTCTTGCTTTCTTACACAGAGAGAAATGCAGTTTCTGACTTCCTTCCCCTTTAATACTACTTTGTCTTTCTAGCCAGAACTTACAGACATACTTGGCAAAGTACAGCAGTACAAAAGCCTCAGCTGAAAGGCACACAAGAACATGTCACAGTTTGCTCTCACTTTCTTATTATCTTGGTTTTCTCTTGTTTTTTCTCATGTTTCCAGATTTCATCATACACACTGTCTGTCTAAGGGAGGTGCGGGGAATGATGACAACTGTTGAGCTAACTCTTGGAAGATAATACAGATGTAAAGCTGGTTTTCACAAACCCAGAATTAAAATATTATTAAAATGTAACGTTCTTACGCATTAGGAAGTCTCTAATCTGTTTAATAAGATTTCTCAGATCTTCATTGCTTCTGTCCACTTGTTCTTTTGTAGCATTGGTTTTAAGCAAAACTGCTTGTGCATTTTGTTTTGCTTCATCTGCTCTCTGTTTTGCCTCAGAAACCTAAAGAAAGGAAAATGGAAGGCTTGCTTGCTTATCTTCTTATGCTTTAGGGCTTGTTTTAAAACAATTCATCTGGAGTCAGAAGTAATAGTAACAAGGAATGCTTTTTCTCATAAAACTCACAGAACACTTGGAAGCTGGCCCTGATCCATACCACCAGTGCTAGTTTAAACAACTCAGGCTGATGTTTAGTTATGCATGAAGCTTCACTCTAGCAAGCTCCCTTTCTGAAGATATTTACAAGCATGATGAAGTTACACAACCCAAAAGAAGTATTTTCTGCAGAAAACCAGCACACACTTTATCAATTAGAGTCTGTGCTACAACAGACAGATTTTCCCTTTTCTTTTTTAATATCTTAACAATTGATTTGACTTATTACCATTCTGGAGAGTTGCTCAACTTCTGCTAATGCACTGAGGATGTCTCTGTCAAAATCCATAGCCTTCTGCCAGGCATTGTGAGCCACGGTCACCAGCCCGTCACAGCCGGGGCCTCCACACTTCTTCTTGCCCTCGTCTGTCCGACAGCTCAGCCCCCCGCACTCGGACTCGGCACACGAGGCTCCCGGGGCACTGCCACACGTCTGCAGGGACACAGGGGAGCCAGTCACAGCCTCATGTCCATTCCATTGCCTGGGGGCTGGAGTACGACACTGTTCCACCACAACATTTCAGAGCCAACTTCTTTTCCAAGAAGCAAAACTATTTCTATCAGCAAACTGTGCTGAGAGTTATCCGCTGCTTGGTCAATTGTTTGGTAATGAAATAACACAGGAGTTGGTTTAAGCAGAGGGAAAATTAGAAAATTCCCTGTTCTTGTGAGGCTCTTTTACCTTTTCATGCCCCCCCAAACCCTCTTTTTTTGCCAAATGATAGTCACTAACTCAGGTTTTGCAGCCAAAAAACCTCTCTGGAAAAACCTAGGGGCTGAGCCAAGTTAGCTGCAGCTGTCTCCTGTGAAGTGCAAATGAGTCCCTCTTACCTGTTTGGCACGTAACCCAGCAGTAGCTAGAAAGCAGAAAGATGTGTGTGTGTATGTGTCTGTGTCTGTGTGTCTCTGTATGTGTGTGTCTTATGATTACACCTCCAAGCAACTCAGTATTTACTGCCTTGATAAACATCTACCCAAGACTTCAGTTCTTAAGAACAGTCAGGGCAGGAATGTAGGGGAAGGGAAACTAAACAGAAAGATGTCTCTTTCTTCCCTTCAGAGAAAAAAAGGAGGGCTGAGGGAGTGGGAGGGATGACTGGTTGTAAAGGACAAGGGACAATCAGAGTGTGAAGAACTCACTCTCTACCACAGGCCTGGCCTCCCTGGGGGAGTTAATGAGGGGTGCCCTGCAGCCTGCCTTCACCCCGGGGTTGTTCAGGAATTGTTCTCTGAATGCAGCTGGCCAACTTCAAAGAGAAACTGAGGAACACCCAGCCTCTCCCAAGAAAAAGCCATCCTTAAACATATTTACAGATGAGCAGGCACCTTCAACAGAGAAAATGCCCTTTTGACTCCATCTCCTTGTAAATTCTGCTTTGTCTCGAGCAGGAGGATGAGCCTGGGGGGATGCTGAGGCCCGGGGGTGTGTGCAGAAGCACAGCCTGGCCGGGCACTGTACAGGCACAGAGTGCATCTGATGGAGCTGCAGAAGGGAAGAGGGGAGCCTAAGGAAAGCAAGCACTGAACTCAGGATAGGTTGAAGAGGATGGCTCTCAGCCCAGCAGATTTGCCACACTTTCCTGCATGTGGGAACTCTGTCCCTGGCAAAGAACATTGGATTAGAACAGGGGTGATGCAAAAACAGGTGCTCTGTTGGGGCTGGGAAGAGTGGGAGGAAGACCAACATGAAAGGCTGGTCTTTGAAAGCCAGTAGTGGCAGAGTCCACCAGTTAAACAACCCAGTTCCAGCCCACAAAACCGAGGGGTTGCTTAACCAAGCAAGGTGCATTTCTCATGAACCAACTGCACATCTCACACTGCCACATCCCCTACAGCTCCTCCCTGCCCCTTGCTTCATCACAAGCCCAAGTCTCTTTCTGCCATGGGTTTATCCCAGCCATTCTCAGCTGTGTACCTTCTCAGCCACCTCAGAGAGATCCAGGCTCTGCAGCTTCCCAGCGAGTTCATCCAGAAGGCGCGACTGCTCCTCTTGGTTAGCCTTGAACTGGGCCTCCTTCTCGTTGATCAAGGCCTGCACTTCCTGCCGCGTCCGCGCTGACAGCTCCACGGCGCTGTCGGGATCAACGGTGGAGGCATTGACCCTCTCCTCTGCCTCCTGGGACATCTGGAAATACTTGGTGATACTGTCCAAGGCTCCTGCAGAAATCAGAGGGAGCTGATGAGAACTCTGTTGAGTAACCCAGAGTAATGTATCTCACAGATGTTAGCAGATGATACATCAGAGCTAGTGATATTCACATTAAAGGAAACGCTGGCCTTGGCAGCTGTGCCATTGCAAGGATGACAGAATTTGGCCTCTTGTAGGAAAAAAGTTTGCTTCTTTGCTTGGTGGAGAGTGTCAAACTGGTCTTTGAAGTTAAGCCTTTCTCTGACCCTAGTGACTGAATTCTGCCTGCCCTAAGGGCAAGAGGAAATACAGCCTTTGAAGGTTTTCAGGGGAACAGTTTGTTTACTAAGGATTCCCTTATCCCATCAGTTCTTACTGCTTGCCCTGGGATGTCTGGATTATAGAGTCACTGCTTGGAAATTGGTCAGAGCTTTCCTAAGAAACAACTGCTTGATGAAAGATGCTGATTTATGGAACTGCTGATTTTGGACAACTCCTGGAGAGGCCTTGTGTGGGTGTGAAGGATCCTGTGGGGGTGGCTATACTCTGCACCTTGGGGCAGCTTTCCTTTGCCAAATGCCAAAAGTCAGGGACTCCCATATTCCCACATGCCACTTGCCTCAGTCTATCCCCATGCTCACTGGAAACAACCTCAGACTTCCTGAAAACCAGGAAACATACAAGAAAAATTATAAATACTTTACTCGAAGTCAGCTTTCCAGATTTCCAAATAATTTGGTGACATTCCTCTTCCTCCAGCAAATTTTGATTTTTGGCCCATTTCAGTGTGCCAATGGACATGCTAGACTTGGATGGGTCAGGAGAACTGGACCCTTTACCACAAGCTCTTTTTTTTCACCCAGAAATAGCAATTTAACAGACTGAAGGGAGCAAGGGAGATGTCCAGACATATCTTGAAATCTGTGGTACACTTTCTTCTGTTGTGTCTCATCTGCAATGTGTTCAGCATGATACCTTAAGAAAATTCTATGCCCCAAGAATTTGAGCCAGCTTTGCAATGTGCAGAGGAAGAGAGACCAGATGAGGGGCCAAAAATTCCTGCTGTATCAGCAACTCTGCTAATGCACAGAAAGAACCTGTCCCTGAGGAACTGTGTTTTATTACAAGTTAGAAGATTAATCTGGTACTTAAACCCATGCATCAATTAAATCTTTGGCCACCCTGCTGCTTTCTCCCCCTCCCTGTGACACTTACCCCGAACATCAGAGATCTTGATGAACTCTAGCTGCTCTGCAAGCTCTTTCACGACGTGGTCCAGACTTTTGGCATCTGTCTCCAGTGCACTCAGGTCTGTGTCTGTGCTATTGCTCTTTGCTGATAAGGCTGATAGGTTTTCTTCTATATCAGCTATCTTAACTGTAACATCTGCTGTCAGCTTTCTGTAAAAGAGGCACAGGACTCAGCATGGGGAGGAAGATGGGTCATAGCCTCATACTTCACTGGAGCATGGTGGCCAGAGATGTACCCCAGAGATGGCCAGAGCTTCTCCCATGGCAGGACCTATCCTCCCTCAGTGGAGCTCCAAGTGATTTGTAACAACATGCCTACCTAAAATACTGTTATGTTTCCTTTAATATACAAACCTACCTTTTAATCTACAGCACATTTATAAACCCAAAGTGCCAAATCACTCAGAAAACAGCTGCATTGTGTAAGATTAACTGGAGGGAGATTCCAGAGGACTGGAGTAATGCTCTTGTATCATGGCAACTGCATAGGTCAGAGTTGACTACTATGATCCATACATAATTTGCTCCCCATCCCACACAGCTCAAATGTAGTTTTGATTACTACGAGCTCATCGGACAGAATTGAACTTCAGGAAACAGGGAGGGGGGAGCCTTAGTTTTAGCACAATGGATTCTTTAAACTCTTCTGTACAGATCCCTCCTCACCAGAGTTTTGAAGGAAAACCTCCTGCTCTAGGCATTCACTCAGTGAGCCATGGAGCAGGCTTTAGCTAATGGGATAACCCTAAAAGGAAAAGCAAGTGAGTTAAGTGTCAAGGCTGCTATGGAACAGAAGTGGGCATAGGAAGCTATTCCCATCCATGGTGATCCCCTCAAGCCAAGCATTTCCTCACTCTGAAAGAATCAAGGCAGTACTTAAAATCTAAGATCAATTTACAGCTCTCTCAATAGTCTAACAGCCTGCTGTTTTCCAGGACTCCTCCAAAGCCCAGTACTTTCTATACAGCCAGAGAGGAGCAAGAACAGATACACCTAAGGCAAGTTAGGCAAAAGCAGCCCCTCAGCTGTTCTGATCTCCCTCAATACACAGAGTCCAGAAGTAGCAGCAACCCTCAGCTCTCCAGCAGGAGGGAAGGGAGCTGTAGGACACAAACTATTCCTAATTGAGACATTTGTGCTTTAATCCTCGCCCCTTTGCTTTGTGCAGTTCCCTTCACAATGCACAAGCAAGTTGGAGCAGTGGCAGACAGAGCTAGAAAGCCTCTCTAATCCTACTTAATGTTACACTGCCCCATCTCCAGACTACCATCTTTTGTGTGCTTAGCCCTAAAAGAAAATACAAGGCTTCTACTCTCAGAAAAAAGGAAACAATCCGTGTTACAAACCTGGTGCTTCCTCCAACACATGCTCAGCGTGCAGAAAGAAGCCCAAGTTTCCAACTCATCAGCTACATGCGGAAATCCAGGAATTTAATCTCTCCCCCTCTTCATTCTCTCACATAATAGCAGTGTTTGTCCTTTGCCCTGGGGCAGCACAAGGCAAGCATGAGTGGCTCCCCAGTAATTATCTGCCTGGAGAGCAGTGGGAGCAGGACAACCCAGCCCAGCACGTGGCAGCTGCACTGCTCCTGCCTGTCCCACCAGCTTTCTGCCCAGTGGGAAGGGCACTCACTGCCAGGGCTGAGCATGGCAAAGGGCTCCAGCAGCCACAGCACCCTCACCCAGTCAGAGTGCCCTCAGCCCAGCATGGAGACATCAGTCACTCAAGTAAATCCCAGCTCACTGGAACTCCCACTTCTTCCCAAGACACACTGATCCATGTAACTACAACTACTCACTCTGCTTCCTCGAAGAGATTCCCAATGTTCTTCAAGGGCTCGGCTGCTGGATTTTGAGCGATGATGGTTTTAATTTCAGTGAGCTTCTCCTCCAGTGTGTTGAGTGTCTGCTGGTATGGGCCAGTGACTCCAGTGATTTTGAGGGTATTAGCCCTGTCCAAGAACTGCTGGGTCCTATTAGCCAGCTCGCTGATGATCACATCCCAGAGGGCAAAGCACTGGTGGCAGGGCACGCAGTCAGGGAAGACACCAGAGTAGCCCCTGGAGCACTTGTCACAGTGCAGCCCTTCCACCCCCTCATTGCAGATGCACTGCCCTGTGGCACGGTCACACTGCGGGGTCTGGATGCCACGAGGGTTGCAGTCACATGCTGGGAGGAGAAAAAGGCACATGTGAGGGCCATGGATGTTGGCAGGGTGGGGAAAAAATCAGTTATTATAAAATGAATACAGATGTAGTCAGTGTCTCAATTATAAAAAGCTAATTATGGATGTATCACACATGTATATGGAGGAAGCAAGTGTGAGTGAGAAAAGGGAGAGAGATGGGGAAATAACTCTAGAGGAGATCAGGATTTGCACATCTTGGAAATAGGAACAATAATGGAGCAAGGATGGACACCAATTGCAATGTTCAGATGTCAGCTGAATAGCAACTGAAAACAAAGATCCCAGTTTCTCTCCTGCAATGAAGAGTGAGTAGAGCAAGGCTCTTGGGACAGGAAAAGTGGCCCATAGCAGAGGGTTTAAGAGCAAACCATGAGAGAAAAAGGAAAATTTAACTGGAACAGCCATTTACTGTCTCCTCCAGCAGAGGAGTAACAGTCAAGTGAGGAATCCTGCAAATCATAAACCAACTACCTTCCCCTGCCCCTCCCACAAACAGCACACTAAAAGGAGATAACTGAGTACACAGCACTTGGTTAAGCGGAGGAGCTCTGTTCCATAAGGTGCTGTGGGTGTTAAAAGTGGAATGGGTTTCCAAGAACAGGACAAATCCATGGAGCAAAAGCCCTTGCGAGATCTTGCAGGCAGAGGTACAGGGACTGGCTCAGAACATGCTCCTGCCATGGATAGTGGGAAAACATTCACAACACACACTGGGCTGACATTTTGGGTATATAGAAAATCAGAAAAAAAAATCTAGCAGTGAAAAGTAGAATAGAATAAAGAATGTGGTCATGGGTAGCCCTGTAGTGTTTGAGGTGTTAAGGACCAAGAGCCTGCATGTTGTTTGTCACCCTCAATGTCACCCTCAGTGGACATGAGGACACCTAACAGATTTATAAATTTTTCAAAGTTATTTCACACTGAGCACCAACTTCAGAGTTAGTATTCACACCTTCATGAAATGCATTTCTTTGGCACTAACCCATCACAGAGAGAAGTTACTCACTTAACTGAGTGATGCACTGTCACTGCTGAAAGCACAGACACACTCTGTACACAATAATGCTATCACGAGAAGCATTTCCATGCAGCAAGGCTGCCACTTGACCTTCTTAATTACACAGGAGGCAGCAGCAGCAGAGGACATCACCAACATGCAAAGCTTTTTGTAAAGAGATGGCAGCAAGCAACAAAAAGAGAGGCTTTGAAAATATGCACATCATCTACTTATCATCATGGCAGAGTGCACCCAAAACAGGTCAAGCACATGTTCCCTAAACAGGAAAAGGACTGGCATACATGATAAAACCCCTCACTTACACATCCATTTACCAGGCATTCTCTAAGGAAGTTAAATGGCTCAAAACCCATAAATCAATTCACACACCCAAAGCAAACGCCCCCTTGAAAATAGGGCAAAACACAAAGCTGTTTTCAAGACTGTACATTGTTTGCTTCAATGCCAGAGCACAGTGGTGGTCTTCAGTTCAAAAATTACACAAAGAGCCCCAGCAGAACAAATCGCTCCTCAACAAAACGACTTTCTTGTACAACGTGAGTATGATAGGCAAGAGACAAAAATAACTTCTGCTGCCTGCACAATTGAGCAAAACGATCTTTTGTTCTTTGAACTATACCCTGACACAAGAGATTGTTTTTGCTTTACATTGAAAGTGCTTAAGTAGTCAACTCACCATGGAATATGTTCCCTGCAGGCAAACCGTTGAGTTCCTGTTTGAAGGTCAGTTAACCCTTCTGTCAACTAATAAGGCCCTTGGTATAATGATGAATTGTCCAAATTCCTCTGTATAGAAAGAGGCTAAATGGCATGTGGTTTTTCTCAAAGATCCTGAGGACTGATCAAGTTACATGAATACTTGCTGCTGGCAAATCAGATCACTATATTTACTTGCAGATTTAAAAGGCTTAATGTGAAAAAACCTCCGTAACCCCATATTGGTAATTCTACTCCTGAATACCTGCATGTTCAGGAAAGCCAGATGACATGGTTTTAGTAGCATTTACATGGTAAAGTGGATTCCAAACTCTCTGCAACCAGAAAATACTAGGGAAGGAGAGAAAATAATTTAGGTACTAACATACTGTTTGGAAAGTGAAAACCCAAACTCCACAGCTGCCTGTTAGGGGATGATAAGAGCAAAGAAGTAATTTATTCTAAATGCAGAGCACCAGTTGGAAGAATACAGCCCTACAAAACTCCCAAACCGAGCTTTGCAGGACCATGAGAAATTGCACACGGCAGCTAGAAACATTACTGTGTCTTATTTTTCCATTTTAAGATTTTTTTATCAAGCCCACAAGCAGGCAATCCTGGCTCTGAATTACCTTAGCCCCTCAATGAAATGTATACAGAATGGCTTTCAAAAGTGCTGGTTTCCTATTGCTCTTCCTCCTCTTCACCATCTTCCCAAGACATTAACCATATACAGGACCTCACCAGATTTCACCCCTAGCCATCTCTAACACCTCTAGTGATGAGTCCTGTTCCTTGTGCCCTGGACACCTCCACCAGGCATTTCACAGCCCAGCAAGGAGCACATTCAAGCCACTGAAGAGGAACACCTCCCATTTATGTCATTGTAGGGATCAAACCCTCTACTCACTCCAGCTGTGGCCAGTTCTCAAGAGAAGGAAAGCAAGCCCAAGCCAAGGTCATGTAAAAGCCTTCTCCCTAGTGAGTAGCATCTTGAACACTGCAGTCCACCAGGCAAATAGCTTAGTGCCAGCTTTCACCTCTGCCTCAGGCAGTGCCTGCCTGCCAAGAACCTGCTGGCTTCAGTCTCTTTGACTGAAGGGCATGACTTCATCCTAAAGGAACAAAAGCACAGTGACAGTGGCAGGATGTATGTGAGAGGAAAGGAGGCCCTCTGAGCTGGCACAGACTGGAGAACACTGGCACGGGATTGGCAAAGAGCTCATGGAAGAACAACTGAGTTACATATCTATCATTCAAGATGGCACATGCACCATGCACTGTGACATTATAGTAACACTGCCAATGAACTGGGATGTGAATACCAGAGATACCTGCTAGAAACAGAGCAAACACCAGTCAGAGTAATCCAGCACACCATGCTCAGTATCATGTTTGACCAAAGTACCCACCATCACTGCTAGCCACAGCAGAGTTCTCATTCCTCAAACACCTCCTTTTTATGTCCAACTATTCCTATGGCCATGGTGGGATTCAGAAGCAGTCCTGTACTGAACAGGCTCACTCAAACACGACCTTCAAAATATTGCTTTGCTCAGGAGATTTTGGCTCCAACCAGCACACTCCTAAATCTGATGTAACACTTGATTAATACAACATATCCAGTATTAGCATATATCTGGTTAATCTGAACTTTTTCAAGAACAAGAAACACATAAGCACATCTAGGGATGCAGATGTGCCTGCAGATGTTTCAGATGTGGCTTAGTAGCTACAAAACAGCTTATGTTCTACTTATATGTGATATAGGGAAAGACAAAGTCCTGTAAACTCCTTTTATATGGCTTCCCTATGCTTATATGACAAGAAACTGGAAAAGTAGTTCATTTTGCACTGCAAAATCAAACAGATGTTGAGTTTACTTCAAGATACTCGGATGCCTTGACCACTTTGAGTTGGAAATGCCTTTCAAGACAAATGGTTGATTAGTCTCCCTTCAAGCAGACAGATGGCCCAAAGCCAAGGTGAAGGGCTGAAAGTTAATGCAGACACGGCTGCTTGCACTGAAGATCAGTGTTAGACAGGCTTCAAATCTGTAAGCAGAGCAGGACATAGCAGTACCTCCCATGGAAAACACAGTGGAGGAAAAGAAGTCTTTTGAAATCGTTGGCCCAAGATTTAAGGGCTTTCAAAGGAGCATTTACTAAATTAAACAATAGGTTTCTGTTTTGAAATGTCATTTTGGAACTAGGCGTATTGTTTTCTTTAACTGAGTGTGTAACTCAATCAGTGATTCTTTTGTGGCATACTTCAGCTTCAGGGAAACCATATTTTTGGAAAAGTTTAGGCCAAATTCTTCAGCCAGGATCTGCTGATTAGCAGATTTATGAGGATTGTAACTGCATCTGTTTACAAATGCAAGTGCATGTATGTGCATGCACACACTGAATATCCATGGGTAAATTTTGTATCACCTTCATCAGAGCATTTATTCTCCTCCTTTTTCCTGATCCTCAACAGAGAAGTAACACTCAAACATGTATATCAAATGCTTTCATGTAAAAACCTAAGAAGAGAAATCCAAAAGAAGCAAGTAACTAGCTTCAGAGGTTTGCTTTAAGCTCAAAAGGATCTGAGAATTGCTTTATCTTTTACCTACTCTGACAGGTCTGCTATCTTTTCCTCTGATTTCAAATATTTAGAACTCACTTGCATTTAAACTACTCTAATTCAATATGCAGTATATTTGCACATCACTTAATTTAAACTCGGGTGTGTCAAAGCACTTGACACTAGAGCAGAGGTGACAGAATGGATACTGAATGGGCTCTATGAAGACCAGTATCAGTGTCCAACTCAGGAACAAACAAGTGTTGTACATCATCCTATGCTGAATAGAAATCATTTTTCCAGAAATATTTTTTTTACTGCTTGAGACTGAGGGCGGCAAGCATCAAATGTTTAACTCCTCCAGAGAAAAACACAAAGGTTTTGTTCAAACATGATTTCCTGGCACAATTTCCCAGTGGTAGTGAGGCCCTGTGATAAGAAAACCATTCAACAGCTTTTAAGATCGAAAGTTTTGCAGAGCTAGCAAATTTCTTCTGAATAATCAGCTATTGATTCAAGTTACCCTGCAAGCATAGTGCTAACTCCTCAGCATTATGATTTTCAGTAGGAATATTAATGTAAGATCCCAGTCTAAAATTACCGGAGTTGTGCTACATCTTAACATGCTAGCACACCATGCCAAAAGGACAATTTTCTGGAAATAATCAATACACATTGCAGTACTTTATGACCCTAGGTAATTTAAAATTATGAAACTCCAAGTGAAAATTATATTTTTTTTAGCATAGAATTTGTCTGACTTCCTTTAGGCACTTCTCACAGAAGGAAACAAGACATCTCTAAACACCAAAAACATCTCCTATAAAAGCAGCCTACGTGACTAGTTTAAGATCCAAGTGTTAAAATTTTAAGACTACAAAACTTATTCTTACATGGCAATAGGGCAATTTTTAGTGAACTGCTGTTCCTGCACCAACCATACAACAAAGACTAAAAACTGAAAAAAACAACATTCTTGTCAATGCATGCAGTGTGTATTTGACAAAAAACATGATTTTTTTCATTGTAGTTTAATTAAATTCTGTGATTCTGCAGTAAGTCTTGATACTCATGTCCAACACAGGACATGCTCCTTGTGAAGGGGCTATAGCAACACCACCTACTTCCAATCTCACACAGTGCCTCCTACTAACTGCACTTCAGTCTGCTTGTTCAACTTATTACAACAGTAATGATAGTAAAATTGTCATCTCCTTCATTTTAGGAGATGACAATGAAATATAAATTGTAAGTATTTATTGTGCAAAGGCATTGTTTGAGCTGCATCTGCAGCCACTCCACATCTCAGGCTTCCCAGGAGCCTGCAGCTTTCTCCTGGAGATCTGCTTTGTGGGTTGAAGCTGGTGCAGAATTCGGCATGCTGAGTCCCGCACTTTAGTTGCCAGGCTTTGGAAAAGCTCCAGCAGAATGCCTGGGAGACCTGAATGTGATGAACTCTGTACTGCTATTATTTGCTCCCTTAGGCAGGATTTTTATGCACACACACACGTTCACAGGCAGGCTCGTGCAGAGCTGCAGCCAGCTCGAGGCTGCAGCAATGGCAGAAGAGTTCTGCCAAGGGACTGGCACTGCCTCCAGAGCAGGTGATGCTCACAGCACAGCTCCTGCCCACTGTAATCCTCCCAGGGACCTGCAGGAGGCCAAGAGAGAAATGCTGGGCTCATTCCCATCCTCTGTGCCTCTGCTGTGCTTGTTTCAGGCATTATGTTGAATTCAGTGAGAGAATGTTGTGCTTTTCCGAAGCACAGCGAGTAAGCAGGCTCTGCAGACCCAGCCACAGGCTCCCTGTGCTGTGTAATCCCCAGTGGACATCTGTGGGTGCTGAAGTGCAGCCAGTGCTGTGGGTGCACGATGCTGTCCAGCAGAGGCACCCACCTTAGCTGGCCCCAGCAGTGCCAGTGTGATCTCTGGACATGCAGAGAGGAGACAGCAGAGGACATCTTCTCTCCACAGCAGGGGGCACAGACTGCAGCACCCACACCAGGTACAAAAACCTGCCTTCCCTGGCTTCTGCTTCACCATGGCTGATCTAAACAAGGTTTCTAGAAGAGACATCACAGGCAGCAGCTGGCAATGGGGATGGCAAGGAAGAGTGCCCTAGAGCCTGGTATCCTCTGGAGTGTACTGGGACCCTGGGCCCCATCCACAACTCACTGCTGCTGCAAGTGCCCAAGAACCCATGGAGAGCTGCAGCCCCAGCCTGTCCTAAATGGGCCATTTTGTACATCTCCACACAGCTATGTCCAGAGCTTATTTGCAGGCACTTGGGATTTTTCAGTATTGTAAAGCTTGTCAAAGCAACATGAGCAGTATGGTCCCCATTTCTCATCAGAAGCTTGTGTTTCTTGATGCCAGCAACCTGAAGACCTTTCATGAAGAGATCACATATCACTGTCCTTGGAATAATTGATTCATTCTGTGGTCTCCAACCTTGAGCAGAACCCACTTGCCCTACAGAGTGGAGGATCCCACGCTGGAGTCCTTGGGAGCAATATCCACACCTCTGCACCAGCTTGGTGAAAACTGCGTCCACACTCACAAGGTTCAGAGTTTTAGCTCTTCTCCATCCAGATTTGTTCCTATTTTGCTCCTGAATGCATCACAAAGTGTGGCCATACTGGCTGCTTGGGCCAGCAAGAACACGCCAGGTGGCAAACGCCATGGCAGGAGTCCACATGTTCCCTGCAACTGGAGCAGACATCTTTGTGACAAAGCCTTGTCTCAGTTCCAGCTTCACTGGCTGCAGGCCAGATCTCTGCTGTTTTCCAGGGACACTGCTCAGCAGCTCCTTAAATGGCACAGTTTTCTGCTCGCAACCCTCTTATCCCAGAGAGCTGCTACCTGCCCACGCAGCAGCTGCAGCTCTGCCAGCCTGAGCATCACCTCTCATTCCCCGGGGCTAAATGAGGGCTGAGGAGCCAATTGTCTTCTTGCCAAGGAGAGACAGGAGACAGGCAGGAGGCACTGACCCCAGCACACCAGGAGAGCCTGCAGCACCACCCGGCTGGATGTGTTCCACGAGCCAGCACACGCCTGGAGCCTGTCCAGAGCATCACACTGCAGGCTGCCACTGCTCAGCCCTGAGCAGCAGCTCTGCCTACCTGCCACAGGGACCTCCTGCTGGATGTAATCATGAAGGAAAATCTGCCTTTCCACCTGAGGGAGTCTCCTCTGTCACTAGGGCACAGAAGGGATGGTGGAAAGGGAGTGTAGATCTCACATGGTAAAAACAGGCTCTGAAGAATATATTGTCTCTTTACTTCAGAAAAATTAAAGCAGGTTTTCACATGTTCAAAAGACAGCAGAAACTCCATGAGAGATCAGAAATGATGCTATGCTGCAAAACCCTGCCGATAAGGTATGCAGATGGACTCCATCAATAAACCCTGATGGAGACAACTGATAGCAAAAGACAATCCCTGCCCTGGAGCCAGCAGGGTCAGCACACCCCTTCCCATGTCAGAACACACACAGCCTCTGAAAGGCAGCCTTTCCACAAGAAACCCAATATGTACTCAGGAACTGGGGCAACTCCCCAGTCCTTTCATCTGCTGCAAACCAAGTAGCTGTGACCTGCCTATCTATCAAGATAATGGGCTCTAAGGTATCTCTATTGTAAGGGATTTATTAAAGACCACAGCAAGCACATTCCTCCCTGCAGGAAAAAATACCTTAAATCTATTGCAAATCCTCCTGGCAAGGGCTCCTATTTGAACAGATCAGAGATACAAGTTTGTTCTGGTCTGGACAATGTCTGAAGTTTCTTTTCCAGCTAATGAACAGACTTGTTTATAATGAAAGGACAGAGGCCATCCAGTTTTCTAAACAACCTACTTCATGGTGCTCTGTTTTGCAGCATGTAGCTATGGCTAACCCACTGCATGGTCTCTGCTTTCTCCTTTATTTTTATCTGAAATATAAGGAAAGTCTCCTACTAAATAAAAATATCTCTACTCTCTGTATGAAGGCACAAGAGACAAGGGTCTTCAGCTACGTACAATTGAAAGGCAAAGGAAACTGGTTTCCAGAACAATTCTCAAACTCAAATGCTTGTGATATGTTTTCTTATCATGCTGGCCTACCTGACAGAATTGCAATCTTACCCTTAAGGAAGAGTCGCTTCTAAACAGAGAGGTTTGTTTCTAAATAAAGGTCAGACAAGAAAAACACAGACAAGCACAGGCCTGGCCTCCTGTCACATGTCCCATCCTGCAAGGCACCAAAACCCCAGGGCAGACTCCACCATGCCTTTGTCCCTCTTTTCCAAGGCTCAAGTGGGCTGGTCCCAGCAGGGGTGCCCCAGTGAACCGGGCTGTGATGGTGTGCTCAGCCACACAGACATTTTTCAAAAGGAGCAGGCACCAGGGTTGGACTCACCTAAGCACTCCACGCTTGGGTCACCCCAGAAGAGCTCCTGGCACTCCCGGCAGGTCCGGCCTCCAAAACCCGGCATGCAGTGGCACTGCCCTGTGAACTGTCAAAGGCAAAAAGCAAACCCATCAGTGAGCCCTCAGCAGCTCACCCTGCCTCGAGCAGGGGCTGAGCCTTGGGCACAGGGCCGCGCCTCAGGCACAGGGCCCGGCCTCGGGCACAGGGCCGCGCCTCGGGCACAGGGCCCAGCCTCGGGCACATGGCAGCGCCTTGGGCACAGGGCCCAGCCTCGGGCACGGGGCCCAGCCTCGGGCACATGGCAGCGCCTCGGGCACAGGGCCCAGCCTCGGGCACACAGCAGCGCCTTGGGCACAGGGCCCAGCCTCGGGCACACAGCAGCGCCTCGGGCACACGGCAGTGCCTCGGGCACACGGCAGCGCCTCAGGCACAGGGCCCAGCCTCGGGCACAGGGCCCAGCCTCGGGCACAGGGCCCAGCCTCGGGCACAGGGCCGGGCTGCCTCACCTCATTGCAGGCAGGCCCGAGGGAGCGTGCGGGGTCGCAGTCGCAGTGCTCGCAGCCGGTGCCGCTGGCCAGGCGCCACGTGTGGGGGGCACAGCGGTCACACGTCTGCCCCACCACGTTGGGGAGGCACCGGCACTGCCCCGTGGCCGCCGCGCAGCGACAGCTCTCCGAGTCCTCGCAGTCCTCCCGCACCGTGCCCAGGTAGTTGCAGACGCACTCTGTGAGGGGAAGAGTATGGCACCTCCATGTCAACCTGCCCCCCACTACCAGACTGCCCTGACTCCACAACTAGTTTATTCTCTGAGTCCACGGAAGTGTGGGCAGATGCTGGCATGTCCCAATGCCAGTGGCCCGACCTGGCTGACCCAACACTGAATGACACCCAGCACTGCTCAAGAGCCCTCCTCATGTCCCCCTCCTCATGCCCCAGCCCTCCTCATTCAACCAGCCCAACCCTCCCTGCTCTCCTCCATTCCTCCGTCTGTAAAACCAAAGCCCAGGTCTGCCCAGCTCTCCTCAGTCAGTTATGGTGGCAGATCTGCTTGAAGTGGTCAACTAGCCAACAGTGAGCTCACCTGCTCAGTGACCTGCCTGTCCTGCTGGTCTGTGCCTGATGCCACAGGAGAGGTGGGTCTGTCTCCCCACCACCCATTTCAGCTTCCTGTCACAGCCTTCATTCCCACTGTCAAACCACAAACCCTCCCCCCACCACCTTATCTCTGGAGAAGTTATAAACAGAGACCAGTATCAAGAGGGTAAGAAGTCTCCCTCCTGCAAAATCCTCCCTCCTTTGAGCAAATGTAAATGCTGTCTCAGAATTCCCTCTCAAACATAGAGAGCCAGTAGCCCCACCCAGCTGCAGGCCACTCCAGGTGGAAGTAATAAAGTTTTCCCTCCACACCAAATGCTGCCAGGTAAAAAGCATTTAGCTGCCCACTGGTTCCCCTGAGAAGGCTGGTGCAGCCGTGTCTCGCACTCACTTCTGCAGTCCTGCTGCAGGGCGCTCCCGTAGTAGCCCTCTCTGCAGAGGTGGCAGTTCTCCCCCTCGGTGTGATAGAGGCACTTCATGCACGCCCCGCTCCGCTTGTCGCAGGCCTCGGGGTCAGTGGTGTCGATGTTGTTGTTGCACTGGCACGGCTGGCAGGCGCCACCGACCTCATCGGGGCTCCCAAAGAAGCCAGACGCGCATTCATCACAGCGACTGCCTATTTGAACAAACAGGCACACTGGGAACGGCCATCACGGCTCCCTGATGCAGCCCCGTCACCAGCAAGGCAATAAAGACCATTACTGGGGGGGCATTAACTGGATCATGTTTAAAGAAACAGAGACAGCACTTGGTGAGACCAGGGTAATTTGGTGCAGAGCATGGATGGTAGCACCCAGGGCACCAAGGCATGCTGCTCATCCCCTCGGTTCCAGTGCTGTCCTGTCGACCTTTGTTCAGCACCAGTCATCCCTCACTGCGGCAGATGAGGTTCATGGCCATGCTGGCACCACCCACACAGAACACTGCCCTGGCACCTTCCAGGTGAGGTAACCCCCTGCAACAACCCACTGGTGCTGTGGTCACATCTAACCCACATGAACACATCCTCTCCCTGAGAGGTTCAACCCAACCAGCCACCCCTCCACAATCCCCCCAAGTACCTATGTATCCCACACTACAGACACACACGACTTGCAGTGTGACTGGATCCTGGTAACAGCCACTGGCAAACTGGCGTCCGCTCTCGGGGCCATCAGGGCAAGGGCAGGGCCGGCAGTGGTCACCTGATCCCAGGATGGGGTCTCCATAGTAGCCAGCCTGGCACCTGCACAACAGAGTACACAGCATGCAGGGACTGCAGGCAAACACGCTGTAATTAAGCTGTAAATAAGCTCAGATTTTATACCACTGTGAAGAAGCAAGGAGAAGAAACACCCTTATGGCTCACACTCCTAACAGCTGTGTCCACAGACACAAATTTGCCTGGTTTACACCAGCATAGGAGCTGCACACCGAAGGCTGGACATCAGCCCTGCCATCGCAACGCCTCTCAGAAGGCTTGCAATGACTCGCTAAAGGCCTGGGTTCCTGCAGAGTGCTCTCGGTCACTAATGCAGACACAAGGCTGTGGGCAGGGAAGAGGGGATCCTCACTCTCATCAATCTCCAGGACCACAAGTGCTTCTCTTGACTCCCTCGGCACAGGGACTTTTGCTGTGGCTTAACACCAGTGTGAGCACCAGCACCAGAGAGGAACAGCAGAGCTGCTGTGCCCACACTGCTGTGGGAGCGGAGAGGGGCCAGGGCAAGGGCACAGGTGCCGCACCTCTCACAGTTGTGTCCGGCTGTGTGGTCCCGGCAGCTGAGGCACTCCCCGGTGTAGGGGTTGCAGTCGTCAGCGTGGCCATTGCAGTGGCAGGGCTGGCAGCTGGGGAAGCCCCAGAAGCTGGGCAGGCAGCGGTCGCACTGCCGCCCATACACCCCGGGGAAGCAGTGGCACTGGCCCGTCTCCACATCGCAGAAGGCGTTGTAAGAGCCTCGGGCATGGCACTCACACGCTGCAAGGAGAGAGGGAGAGGGGCTGAGTTTCCATCACAAGGCATAACCCCAGGGCCACAACCACAGCACAGCCCAGAGCCAAGGGTTTAACATACGTCGGCATCCACTCGGCCCGAACCCGAAGGTGCCAGGGGCACATCTGTCACACTGCCTTCCAACAACATTGGGACGACACTGGCACTGTCCTCCATTGGGGTCACACACCGAACTCAGGGAGCCCTGTGGGTCACACTGGCATGCTGAGCAGAGAAAAACATTTCAGAAAATGAGCACTGTGGCACAAGACATGAATCCCCTGCCTCATGCCACGTACACGCCTTCCCCATGTAAACTGCTCTGCCCGCAAGCGCCACGCAGCCCCCAGGCATGGTTTGCCCTACAAGTAGATGGTTACGTACATAAGGCAGTCTCATGCAGTAGTGCAGAAATGCTGAATATTATGTTCTTGCAGACATCTGTCATGGGAGTTTTCACAACACTCCTGCTGTTTTCCAAACACCGGTATCTTTGGAAAGTTTCCCAAGCGCTGTTCGTGACCACGTCTTCGCCCGAGCCTCCCACTGTGAATATGTCCAGCGATTTGCAGTATGGCATGAGAACAAGCTACAAAACAATTTTAGAATGACCAAGTGTCACTATTTATAAATAGCCTCCACCAAAATTGTGAAAATTCAGTATTATCCCAGTTTCTAGCCTTGTTTTTTGCTGAAAAGCAAACAGCCAGATGGAATTTGGAACGTAAATGACAGTATTTCTCAAGTTTTGGTGGAATACTTGTGGTATCTGACAAATTCTTACCAAATCTACCAAATTCTATCCATTCCAGAGAAGAAGATTGACACTGACATTGATTTTCATTACCTACATGACACGCATTAACTTCCCCAAAGAAACTATAGGCCTGTGGACTTGCTGCAGTCCTGCAAAATACCTCAAAAGCCTCTTAGCAGAAAAACAGCTCACATACTTGGAGGAACTTTTGAAGAAACCTATACCGCATTACATTGTTCAGCTGAGATCTGACTTCAGCTGTAAGGAACAACACTGCAAAATACTACTTGGAATTTACAGACACACGCCAGGGGAGATGCAAACTTCCAGGCTTTTAAGAGCATCCCTGAAATGAATTCTGCTCACAGAGTCAATGAGTGTGTAGGGGTTCTCAGTCTCCGTGTCCACCGAGGAGTACTGGGACAGCTCCAGGCGGATGGTGTAGTTCAGCCCCTTCTCGAAGCACACGGGCCGCGGGAGAACAACGTATCTGAAGGAGGAACAGGAAACAGTCCTTACTTCAAAGGCACCATAAAGCATTTCAGGTGCCTGTATGGAGCAATCAAGATAACAGAAAGCAGCCAAGACCCAGCAGAACAAAAGCTGCGACGTGAGAGAGGCGGTTTGCAGGCTTGTGGAAGTCAGAACCGGAAAAGGTTATCAGCAAGGTAAAGAGTCAAACCAGTGTTCACTCACAGGCTGTGCAAACACCTCCCCCTCCCTCCACTCAGTGAACAAACCCTATCAGAATATGAGAATAAACTTAAAAGCCTTAAGTCTATAGACACACTACTAAATGTGGTTTTTATAACCTACTGGAAATTAATTTTCACCTATTTTCACAGAGGTTACAGCAAACTGAAAACGTGACATTATTGTACTTCAATTTTTAAATGCTTTATTTTTTCTCTCCTTTTGCCCATCCAGTTATACCAACCTGGATCCAGGTGACAGTGAGACCACTTGATTATCGTCATCAGGAACTGTGTTGCCACACCGACTGCCTGTGGGAATCTTGCCTGGGCGTGTGACACTGATCACAGCTTTTTCCCACTGATCAGGCAACTAGGGAAAAAAAAGGCTCATCAGTATCAAGTAATAATCATAAACTCCTGGAAGCATCCAGAGCTCAAACCAGGAAAAGCGTGAGCACAGACAGGGTGGTCACAGTGCTTCAGGGAGGATGGGGCTGCAGCTGCAGCATCAATGGGGCATCTACCAGCTGCAGGTGTGGGCTGAGAGCAAGGAGCAGGTGGCCAGCAGCCCCATCTGCATCATGGCATCACCAGGGGCTTTGGTGACTCCTCTCCCCTCACCTCTGGGTCCTGTATCTGAGTATTCACTGCAGTTAGTTGCTGCCAACAGGCAAGGAGATGGAGAGATTTTTCTCTTTCCCTTCACTCTGCAAATTATCAAAGCCAACTGCTTGCAAACTCTTGGCTGCAGGCATTCCACATCCAAGATGGGCAATTTGCTTCTTAAGGTGCACAATGCCCATCTGATCTGGCCAATAACAAATTTATAGTTTAATCTGCCCTGATGGAACTTGTCACTTTTTAATTTGCTCATTAAACAGGTGCTGAAACAATGCAATATGAAACAAACTCTAAAGCAAATAGTACTAGAAATAGCCAACATCATTTTGGATTTTCACACATCTCAGACATTTAACTGAGCACCTGTCCTTTCTTGAGCCCTGACGACTCCTTAAAGAGCCAGCTCAGGTCAGTTGTGCACCAGGACAGCCAGCACCTGCTGGGAGGCAGCAGTGCCCATACTTACAGACCCACCTGCGGCTCGTAGCGGATCACAACATCATACTCCATGGAGTAGGGGATGTTGTCAATGTAGAATTCCAGGTGTCCCCCCTCAGGGACTCTCACAAATCCTATGCCTGTCCATGACGGCGTGCGGTCTGGAGTGTATTGGCGCTCTATTATGTTCACTCCCTACAAAACAGGGAACAGATATTTCAGTACTGATCTATTAAATCTGCAAGTCCCATGGTAGTCCTTAAAGTGTGGGGTTCTGCTGATGGATGACTTCTGCATTGCAGCATCCACTGCTGGCATCTCAGAAAACACAAATTCTCTTTTAAATCCATACACGTGCACACCACTGCCCTTTCACTTAACAACATTACAAATGCAAGAGAGATAAAGCAAAACAAGACTGCACAACTCTTCATTTATTTCTCTGCTATGGTGCAGAATTAAATTTAAAAACTTGCTATGAGTAACTAATTCACCAGCTATGACATCTCATTCACCATACAGATTTCCACACTGCACTTGTAGCAGTAGGATTTACTGCACTGGCACATCACTGTTCCATTAACCATCCAAGCCTGAGTGCTAATTGCTCCCTGACTACACCAGGCTGATTCAAACCAAACCACTGCTCAAAATAGCATTGGAAAAGCAGATTGTGGCTTTAATGAGCAGGGTGTCACTAAAGAACAGAGATCCTAATCATTGATAGATATTTCCTAGCCAAATCAACATATGGTCACCCTTTTCAGTCGGAGGTGTCAGGTGTTTTATCTGTTTTTTATATAAAGCAAAGAAGAGGAAAAAGGTAACAGAAAATAGAAACATGATGCTCAAATTTCCTGTTTCAAATGTATCTGTATCCACAAATAGTTCTCTCCATAGAACAACAACATCCTGTGCATTCCTAAGGAAGCTGCTTCAGTAGAAAGGGATAAAATGCAAGGAAATGTCTACATATATACGTGTCACTTCAGGATGTCCCCTCATGTATTCTCACACTCTTTGAACAGAGCCTGGCTGTAAGTTGTTAGCCTTTGGCTTTGCACAAAGATCAGAGCTCCCCAGAAAGGAGGGCAGGCAGGATGTGAGCAAGGGCATGCAGCTGTAGGAGCACAGGGGCTTGGCACTACCTGTCAATCCCTGCAACTCTGTGCCACTGCATTTTGTCTTTGTTGGGCCATTGTCTGGGAATTCAGAGTTTTATTCTATCATCAGATTTGTGAGAAAGCTTTTCAATATTGATGTTTTTAAAAATTGTTTGTTCTCAAGGTTTCAAAAGGCAAACCAGCAGCACATCCCCTTGCTCTGTTTGGCAGGGCAGATTTTTGTGCTGGGCTTCTCCATCCCTGAGCCTTGGAAGGGCCTCAGGTACCACCTCTCCAGTTGGGCAGACACAAATGCACCAAAAACCCTATGCCAGCTTATGTGCCCTCTGCTGTGGTACAATTTCTGCTCTGTGCTTTCTGCAGTTATATGGGAGCAAAAACTCCTCTGCCTTGGCTGAAACTGCAAAGTGGCTGCATTTTGCTCAAAATAAATAAATTAGGGCACCAAATGCCCTTATTGCAGGCAGGCAAGGATCTGTTGCTTTAGAGAAACCATTATTTCCATCTTCCTGTCTCCTTGCTGGAGGCAAAAGTGATTGATATAATCACCTAGCTGCTGTTAATGAATTGAAAGCAAGGCTGTGTGATGGGCAACAGAAAGAGCCAGAGACCCTATTGTACCATGCCAGCAGGCAGAACAAGCTAGAGGCAACCTCACTTTCGTAAATAGTTTTTTGGACAACCAATATGGTTTTAGTCATTAATAAAATATATGTTACTGAAGTACAGAAACTATAAAAACTGTGGCAATATGCTTAAATGTGTGCTTTGTTCACTCCCAGTGAAGTGGCATCAAGGAGAAGAGCCAGTGTCTGTGTCCCACCTTTTCTGAGATAAGAGAAGTAGATGTGGGGGGGTACAGAGAGGGATGGTGACAGAAAACTAACTGTACAGTCATGATCAAAAAAAACCAGGTTTAAGAAAAATCACAATTCCTCCCCCCTCAATTACTCCCCTATTAATTGATACTAAGATTGAAAAGCTACAGGTTAGTGGTTTTCTGACACATTTCAGTTTTGTGTTTTCCACATTTTAACTGCAAAACAAGCAGAGCGTAAAAGACACTTCCAAGAGCCAGCTGGTGAAACAACTTTCCCACAGCTCTCCAGACACTCCAGCCCACTGAAACTGCTACTCACAGGGCCCAAGTTGGCTTCCTCTGCCTCGTAGATGTAATGATCCAGTGAAATGAAGTAATAGCCAGGCTCCACCTGGTTGCACTGACGTCCAAACATGTGGGGCCGGCATTCGCATTGGCCAGATTCACTTGAGCAGCTAGAATGGAAGAGCAGTGAATTTACAACAGATCTGGGCTCTGCTGAGACAGCAATGGAGCTATGACATTTTAAATGACACAGGAGGAGAAGCACTTCTGGACGCAGCACACAGGAGAGGCTCTTGGGCTCTGCAGCTCTGCGCTACAAACACGGCAGCACAGTCACAGGTACAGACCTGGCTCTATCCAACTATCACTCTCCAAAACAACATCCAGGCTCAGGATGGAAGCAAGCATGGACCAGGAACATTTCCAGTAGGCAGTTTGCAAGTAGCTTCTTCTGTTTAGATGGCAAGAGGATTTCATGCTATGGATGCAGTGATTCCCTGGGACACAGGAGTTCTGGGAGCTTTACTTGCCACCAGACCCAGCCAACAGGTACATTTGCCCTGAAGCCGAGGGCAGGCTTTGTCTCCGAGCTTGCAAGCCACACAGGCAGTGCATCTGTTAGTAGGGTCTCAGGCATGACCCTACATGCCCCAGGATGCTGAGCTGCTCTCACTTGCTGCAAAGCATCCAGACAGGTCAGCAGCAGCAGCTACACAGGGAGGAAACCCATCCCTGGCTGCTCTAGAGCAGGACAGACACAACCAGTGACATGGGGCAGTCAGGGCCATCATCCTGACTGAAGGTCTGTCCAGAGTGACACACAGATTTCCCCTTCTTTCACAATGAGACATTTTCTTTACTCAATACAGCTCTATCCCCAAACTGCCTTTGGCTGTTTTACTGTCCCTAGAGAGTCTGTCCTGCATCATAAAGAAGACTTGATCACATTGCAATTTTGCACACACTCAATCACACTTCTTAAAAGGAAGGTTTTTTGGTCCACCAAAATATACCTCTTTCTTTAAATGTGAGTGGGATTTAGAAACATTTTCTAAAGGTAAATGCCTCTGGTTTCCATGAACAATCTCCAGACTCCTCAAGCCACCAGACAAAGAGTAATTTTTAACTGAAACTTTTTTCAAAGTTGCAGAGATTCTCTAAAATGTTCACTTTGAGATGCCAGAAGTGCCTTAGCTGTCCCAGAAGAGCAGCTGGGAAGCTTCCCCTCTGGGGAGGCAGTAACTCCACCACCTGGGTTACACCACAGGGATGAATTTTGGGCGAGGCACACCATCCCACACCCTGAGAGGGAGCCAGGAAGCAGCAATTCAGCAGCTGAGGAGAGAAGCCCTAAGGAGAGCACAGCTCCCCCTTCCCAATGACGTGAGAGAGCGAAGGCAGGAGCCAGAGCTGGGCTCCGCGGTGCTCCTGCAGCTGGAGGGGAGCACAGCTGCTGCCTGCCTCTGCCAGGATGCTGCACCTCCCCTCCCCACACGGTTTTGCAATCTCCAGGCTCAGTGCATGGGAAACAGGCTGGGCCACGGCTGGGCTGCTACCCCAAAGCCCTGGGAGCAGCTGTGCTGGGGGAGCTGCTCTGGGCTGTGTGGTGTAACCCATCTGTGCGCAGGCAGCGAGCACGGGGGAGTAAATAATCCCTAAGATCCACACTGCTGTCTGCCAAGGGCTAATGATTCACTGGGGAGCAGACAGGAGAGACGGCCCCTGGGACATTCCCACGGCAATCCCTGATGCAGAGGGGTGTCTGTAGGCTGTGATGACCTATGGGAGACACACCAAGATGATCCCACACTCCCCCAGTGTGGTCCCATGGGCTTCAGTAGGAAACAGCTCTCTGACCCATTTGGGAAACTTCTGTGACTTTAGACAAAAGCCTGACATTTCAAAAGGTTTATGGAAGGAAGGGGAGAGGGGAAAAAAAAAAAAAGCAAAAGAACATGCTGCTGTTGACAAGCCAGGGGTTGGACACACACCTAGCACACAGAGAACTGCTCTGGTCAGAGAAGCAGGCTGGCTACCCAGCACCCCACTGACAGGCAACTAAGCCATGACTTTCCATGTTGATACTGATAGATGCACATTCAAAACTTATGATTTTCTCTAAAAAATGTCCATCTCCCCAGTGGGCACTTTCAGGTCCACATCCTACTCCATGCAGCATTACTGGGGCGACAGAGCAGTACTGTGCAGCTAGTGTGCTTCCCTTAGCACTGGTAGGCAGACAGATTGGCCAAAGGGTGATGTGGGAGCAAGGGAGCAAAGCAAGACCAGCATGTCCATGTCACTGTCCATGTCCATGTCATGCCCAAGTCCTGCTTTCATCCTGTAAGAGCAAAGCTTTGACATGGACCATACCCTAGGTTACAGCCAAGGCAGAGCTTAACCCACACCTGATTCCTACCCTGGCTGACAAAGGCAGAGCTACACCAAGAACAGTTTTACATGTTCACTTGCACCAGTAGCACCAACAAATGTTGCTCCCCACAGAAAAGACATGGATGCCCCTGCCACCTCTGCCACAATCAAGATCTACCACCTCCTGAAGCAGAAAGATGGGTATCAAACATCCTCCCCCAGAGCACATTGAGCCCTGGATGCTGTGGTTACAAAAACACGAGCCTGGGTGAACTGGGTGATCACAGGAGAGGAACTGTGCAGGGACTCACTTGTTGTTCAGCGCTCCGCCCTGGTCGCAGTCGCACGGCCGGCACCCGTCCATGTCATTGCTCAGGCCCCAGTGCTCGGGCTGCAGGAGCAAACATCACCAGCACTGTCACCTGGGGCTGAATTATTTCCATCTAACCCAAAGGAACACTTTTAAACACAGCCCAAGCTGTCCCAGACTGCCCCACCACCCATGCATGCTGCTCCCCTGGCCGTGGGTCTACCCCCACAAGCAGCAACAGCACTTCCCTACGTGCTCTCCTCCCACCCTGCTGACCATTTCAAGGGCAAGAGAGCCACACATGGGGCAGTGGGTATTTGTGTAGGGTTGCTGCTACTCTGCAACTTGCTTGCTGGATAGACAGAGTGACTTGTTTGGTTTTTCCATGCAGTTCACTGCTAGATAAGAGTTTCTCAGTGTTTGTACAAACACATCCAGTTATCTGACAGCATGTTTCTATAACACTCCAGCATGCATAAACACTACATGGAAATGTATGTGTGTGAAATAATCCCTGCCTAAAATAATGGCCTGTTTAGAAAGCAATTTTTTTGGTAACACTGTTTCCCTGACTGCTTTGTCTTTCACCCCAGCAAGGACTTCAGCAGAACTGCCCCAGATCCTTCATTTTCAGAGCAACCACAGGTATCCTAATGTTTCACCCCTCATGGTCCCAAGAATTAGACTGGATGCGCCTGTCTGCCTTGACATGAATCCCAGCTCCCCAGAACACAGCACACTTCATGGCTCCTGACATCTCACGGTGCCCTCTACATCCTGAATGCCAGTGGGCAGATCAGAGACAGTGGCCAGCACCTTGCTCCATGCTTCCCACACTCCAGCCCCCCTCGCACCAGTGTCTCCCAATTGATTTTACAGTGAACTACTTGCCAGACATTGATTGCACTGCTTTCCTGTCACCAGACGCTTACAATAGCAGTTTCCTGTCTCCGGATCACAAGGATTGCCCCCGGGGTGGGTACCCAGAGGATTACAGGCACAAGCTACATGGAAATACAAACAGGCAGGTCAAAAGCAGGACTGGAGTCGCATTTTAGACAGTGTTCGACTTAAACATATACATTAAATTTTCCCCTGAATTCCCCATTACAGAAATTAATTTCATTCTTTGCCCACCATCCATCCCAGTAAAACCTCCCTGGCCTAAAGACTCATAACTGAAAAGAAATAAGGAGGATTATACTATTTCCACTGAATAGTATTAACTGCTACACCAGAAGGATCAAATGGTGAACTGGATTTTAAGGGCTGGTGGACTCCAAGCTACATCAAATCTACAATAATGTTTTTCCTTTAGGCAAAACATGAAAAAAAGGAAAAAAAAAATCCATCCCACAAACCAACTTCTCCTGGCACTAACAGCCCCTCAAAGAGCTTTTGATCACACATAAAGGAACATATGTTTTTACTCACACTGACAGCCCGCTGGGTCATCGGCACTCAGGCCATAGAAACCTTCTTTGCAGAGGTCACAACGCTCCCCCTCGACAAATAATTTACAACGGCACTGTCCGGCAATGAGGCCGGTGGAGAAATCGGTGTAGCGGTCACAGATCCCACCATTCTGGGAGCCAGCTGGGTCACAGTTGCAAGCTAAGAAGGAAGCACCACACATGTGTTATTAACTGCTACAAAATGAAAGGCCAAGTCCCACACTGAATTACTGAAACTCAGCTGCTGTGTAGAAAGACTGTCACTCCTGCAAGTATTAGACATGATATGGGCTGGACACACAAGGACCAGGTAAATTCCCAGATTCTCAAAGAGAAAAAACCCAGCCAGGCTCCCTCAAGACCTCCAAGATGGCTACTTGGAGGCTTCCTCAGGGATCCCAAGGCTCACTTGGGATTTCCTCAGGGATCCCAAGGCCATTCCCACCCTGCAGAGTGGGGCTGCACTTACGCTCGCAGACGTCGGGGTCCCGCAGGTCTCTCTCGGGGTGCTGGAAGTAGAAGGGCTTGCACTGCTCGCAGTTGCGGCCCACAGTGTTGTGCTGGCAGTCGTCACACACCCCCCCGCTGGTGTTCCCCGTTGTCATGTACACTGCCATGTCAAAGTGGCACTGGCTGGAGTGGCCATTGCAGTTGCACTCTGTGACAAAGACAGAAAGCAGAGTGAGAGTCCTGGGGGAAGTGCAACTCTGCAGAAAAGACACACCACATGAAGGATTTTACACACAAATAACAGCCTGTAACACTCACAGCACCCAGCTCTGCCTTTTACTCCAACTCACTTTTGCATGCGTTACTATTGCGACCTTCAGCAGGGCGCCAGGGTAGATCATGGTAGAAATCCATACACTGCTCACAGTTTAATCCTTTGGTATTATGTCTGCACATGCAGTGACCATGAACCTGTAATTGAAAAAAAAGGAGGAAAAAAAAAAAAGAATTAAAAAAAAGTTGGTTATAAACGAAAAATGAAAAAAATCATTCTACAATGAATGCAAAATAAAGCTAGCACATAATGGACATATACTTTTAGAGGCTTTAATCCATGTAGCTGCATTTAGAAAAGGCATAAAGGGCCATAGGAATATCCTTCACCTGCCCAAGTGTCCTCATACAAATTTGTCCTTCTTTCCTTACTGGAACTAGTGCCAGAATAAATGCTTTCAGAAATAAACAAGGAGAGCACAGTTCCACCCAGAAGCCTCTTGGAACTAAAAGTTAGCTGTTTATTAGCTGTTAATTAGCTATCAACATGCTTCTATTTACATCAGCAGGTCACTAGCCCAGAGCCCTCTTTCCAGCCTGCCTTGATCCTCAGAGCAAAGATAACAGAGTTTGGATGGCATTTATCCATCAGCCCCAGGCTTTGCCTTTGCCTTGTGTACAGAACAAGCACCAAACAGACCAAGAGTGGTTGTGTGACAGCTGCTGCCACAGACCACTGGCATTAGCAGCACTGTAGCCACGATGCTAAAGGCAAAGCTTGAGTGGAGACACTCATCCAAACTCAGGGCAGTGGAGCATGCCCAGCTCGATGGCATCCTGCAGCCCTGGACAATCCACAACCCCATCCCACATCTCCAACCAGTTAATAACTCACCCATTAACAGGGTGCTATTGTGGCTTGTCATGCAAAAAGCATGGGGAAAAGCAGACCCCACAAAGGATGTGGCACTTGTGCAGCAGCATACCATGGAGGCAAGCAGGGTTTTCCTTCAGGGCCTTTGTTTATTAGGGCTACAATCTCGACTTCTCAGCTGGTAACAACTAATACAAACACAAGTTATGTTTGATTCACAAGTGTTTCAGCCTTTGATGCCTCTATTCCACTTCAATTTTAAGGTAACCAAGTGAACTCATCTATCGGTCTCTGACCTAATAAGGTTACACTCCCTTTCTTCATTCCTACCTTTCAATTTCATCAGCTCTGCAACACAATCAGAAAAGGAATGTTAAAACAATTATCACCTAATCTGAGATATGTGTTTGGTTAATACCAATAATGACAGATGTGTCTGCCACAGAGGAATAATTATAACAGTTCTGTTGTTTGAAAATCAAGCGGAGGTGAGGGACAGTGTCATCTTTACATTTGTGTTCAAATCACTTAAAAGAGGCAGAGTCAAGAAGAGTGTGAATATTTACCATTCCTTCCACCTCCTCATCCAAGCCCTCCACGGGCGCGCACTCGCTGGCGTGCCCGTAGCAGAAGCAGTTCCCGCGAACCACCATGTCGTAGATGGCATAGTAGTACTTCTCTCGGATCTCCATCCTGGAGTCCAACAGGTTGTCTCCCAGAGTGTGCAGCTTGACAAATTTGACTCTCAGGTTTGTGATCTTCAATAGGTCTGCAGGGGACACACACAAAATAGCTAACCAGCAAGCCCGTTTTGGAATTATTTGCCAGATAATATTTTGAATGGGAGGAAGCCAGGAGTGACTTCCTAAGCCTGCTTCCTATGGGCAGATTAGATCAGATTTGATTTCAGCACCTACACATCACTTCATACTCCCCAAATTAAAAAAAAATTACATTATTTTACTACAAGTTGATAACTGCATAAGTAAATTTATGCATAATTTTAAATATTGGTCTATTTTATTATAGACATGCACAGGCACATACACAAATGTTGAAGGCAAGGAGAAAACCACTACCTAAAAGACACTGGTTCTTTGGGGTTTTAAAATATAAGATGGGTAAGGACTTGATATCAAGAAACTGCTGCCAAGTGGACCAGGAGCCAATAGACTTATGAGACTTTTGGAAAAAGTCTTAGCTGGAAATAAAGACAATTCTTCTTTTGTACACACCCAACTTTGCTAGGAAATGTAATTAGTTACATTTTGTGGAAAGAAGTAACACCCCATCACTGACCAAACACAAAGAATTTCCAGAGGGATAATCCATGGGAATACAATATTGCAGTAATTAATACCATCCACATGTCTACTTTGATATTGTGAATCCTGTGTAATTTCTTATGGCCTTGAACTAGGCTTGACAAAGCACTTCAAGACCATGAAAGCAGTTTCTCCTTTAAAATGCTGAGTAAAGAAAAAAAATAGCATTAAACTCATAGCAATGAGCAGACACTCCTCTACTTCACATATTTCCTTTTGCTCCAGGTAGCTTTACACTGAAGGACATGAACCCAGCCTGAGAATGCATATTAAATCAGGTCAGGTTAAGGCTGAGCACTGCAGTTCCCCCAGGCCAAACACCCCACAAGGTTTCTCTTAAAGCCACATTGAGCAACAGATCTCTCATGCATTGCCATGACCATGCACAAACACTACAGCAAGTTGTGGTTTATGAGCACATCTGAGTGATCCAGCCATGCCAACTACCATGGCCAACTGTTCCAAAGTCACTACTTTGTTCTGAAAAATAAAACATGACCCCATTGATTTTAGCTAGAAATGCACAATGAAATAAGTACCTTTGTAGCTCTCTTCATTTGCTTTCTGAATACTGTACAATGATAGGATCATATTCCAAGGTTTCTCTTGGCAACTGCATGTATTTTGGGGAAAGGGAGTCTTTAATGAAAACAAATCCCTGACATCAACTAAGAAAAGGACCAGATCCAAAGAAGTGTGTAAGAGCAATCCCTTGAGTTCACATAATTGATCTTTATTTCCCTGCACATCACTGTCTGAGTCAGGAAAAGGAGCCATACACAGAGATATTCATATGACTTCAAAACTGCTACTGGGGCTAATGCATGACTTCGTTAGTGGATTACTGGTTTTCCTAAGCAAATAAGTGCTGAAATGCTCTCAAATCAGCCTGAAAGGCAACTGCATACATACTCTGAATCCTTGGACTGTATGGATCTTCAATCCGAAAAGCAGGATCTAGAACACGATATATTACCTGGAGGAAAAATCAAACAACGAAAGATTCAGCTTCAAAAATAAGAGAATCTGAATTTGTAAGGAAAAAGTCTAAGCAACAAACATATTAGAAAAGTTGTCTCTGACCTCTCCCTCTGTTGAAGGTTCAATGTCAGAGTATCGGGAATCACAGATTATATCATCCACTTTCTTCATGGGTCCAGTTGAAATCCCAGGAAAGGAGCTCTCACAGTCGTATGCAAAATACCTGTAAACGTGCCAGGTCTGTCCAAAGTCAGATGATCTTTCAATCAACATTGCAGCAGGACGGAATGTCTAACGGTAAGAAAAACAATAGATTTCATTCTGTTAATTATTATCTGCATTTACATTAAATCTTAGTAGTGCGAACAATCCACATGTCTGGATTTTAATCTCTCTCCCTGCACCGACTATTTCCCATATGTGGAAATATCGGAAACACTTTTCTGATGATATTCCACTTTCTTCTCAGAGGCAGACACATGAAATAACACTCATCAAGCCATAGACTACTACCCATCTTCAAAAGATGGCACCCAGTGGCCAAGTGCTTAAACACATTTAAACAAGAAAACTTGTAAATTTTTTGATTCCAAACTCTTTCTGAAAAGTGGGGGTTAAAGTAGGGCTTTGCAGAGACAAAAATAATTTTTTCCCACAGCTTGTGGAAAGCAGCAGAGCCCTCTTCCTTGCTGTACCTCTTGTCCTTATCTTTTACAAAGGACCTAATTGGCTTCCTCTCATACTGTAGGGAGCAGGAGGTCACTGCAGTACTTCCCATCCAGCTCTGACACCCAGAAGTTACTGCTGAGCAGGTAGCTCTGAAGCTCAGAGAAGCCCCACCATTTCCTCCTTGCCTGACCACATGACCTTTGCAGCATCTCTGATGTTCAGCTGTCCTCTGTGCTGCCTTAAGAAAACCTTCTTTATGGAGATGGAGAGGTTCAGCTTCATCCTCTCACACTGCATTTGACTGCCCCCATCCCCAGTGACCCTTCTCCAGCTGGCCTTGCCCAGACTCTGGCAGGCTGCATTCACCTCACCAAACCAGTGTCCTTCTTACCTACACGTATTCAACTCTAGAACAACAAACTAATGAAGTTTTGAAAAGATTTTTAATCCCACTGACCTAAATAAAATCATGTTTTCATTTTTGTGCTGCCTTTCAAAAACCAGATATTTACTTAACCCTAGCTTGTACCTACCAAGAAATGCCAACAATCTCTTCCTTAGTTTTATGTATTCAGTGAAGGACCTCCCAGAGCCAAGCACAAAAGCATTTCAGTCACAGCTAGAAAGAAATTTTCTCTCTGCTTCCTGCCTGAAAATATCACCCAACTTAGAAACTAGTATCTCACCCAACAAAAAAATTTAGCAACCCAGAAGTAAGACAGCTCAACTGCCTACCACACCAAGTCCACAAGGCATCATTCCCTTGCAGTCTTCCTCCTGACAGCAGACCAAGCCCCAATTTGTACTGGGGTACAATGGCTGCAGTGCCAGGGTTTTTTGGGGGTCCCTCACTGCTGGCTTCAGTAGAAATGACCACCTTCCACCTCAGCCACCACCTTAAGTCACAGGGAGAAACCCTTATTGATGCCCCAGGAAAGAGGAACCAGCTGTCCTAGAAAGCTGATGCGCAAAAATGAAGAGATTAATTTGTCCACATGGGAAGAACATTTAGGATGTACGGGACATAAGCTACCATTCCAAGACATCTGTTTGTAAAAAAACAAAGACACTTTGTGTACAGATGTTCCTTCTTCCTGAAGACCTTTCCATTTGCCAAATGAAAACTGATACCATGGCCAACTTTTTTCAGGAAAAAAACCCTTGCTACTATATGACTTAGCTAACGATCTTCTAGAATACAACCACTAGAAACACACCAGTACAAAACCCAGCTTCAGCACGACTCCTTCTACAGCCTCACTGGAGTTCAAAGACAAATCAGAACTGCGTTGGCAGCTCTGAAAACTTCAGGCCAAACAGTTCAGACAAAGTCCTAATCCCAAATATCAAATAGATGTGAAGGACTATGAGATCTCTCATTTCCTCATGTTTTAGGGTTCAGGGTAAGGCTGTGGTTTCCTTACCTTGAAGGTCATAATGAGATGAGTGAAATGAAACTCAGCCTCCAGGTCCAGCTGGATAGTCACATTTTCCAAACCTGCAGGGGCAGAGAAAAGAAAGTGTTCAGCAAACAAGGACACCTGCCAGTCTCTACATCTACATTTTGCCAAAGCTCCTCACTCTGTTGGCATGAGACTATTTTCTTTACCACTTGGTTCTGTAGTGGAAAAGGAATTTGATGGTTTAGTGTGTGTCTGAGGCAGAAGGGGAGACACCAAGAACCTGCTGGAGTGTGCGATTCCTGCGCGTGATCAGCACCAAACACTACACCCAGAGCGTGAGCCCACAGTGCTGCTTGAGACAGAGGCATGGCTGGGACCAGCACAGGCTGGGCCCTGGCACCAAAGCCCCCAGTCCAGCTGGGGATGCTGAGCCCAGATGTGTGTGGTGATCACAGGCTGTTCTCCCACAGCCCAGCCTCTCTGGCAGCAGCAGCAGCACAAGATTGTGCAGCCCTAACACCCCCAGTGTCACTGATGCCTGGTGGGGGCCATTCCCCACCATTTTTCACTCACTCTGGACTCTCCTGTCCACAAAAACAGCTCCTTTATAACCTGGTTTTGACACACTCCTAAAGCAACTATCACAGCCCTGCTTTGCAGTCCCAAGGGTTAAGAAAATGGTGAGAGGAAAAACGGTTTCCCAAACTGCTGTAAGACTACCTGTGGTCAAGGACTCTACACAGAAAGGAAGAAAAACAGCCAGAAATATTATTTTGCCTTGTGAAAAGAGCTCTCGAAACAGCTGGATACTAATTATACTGTAGTTGGAAATAAAAAATAAAACCAAGATTTACAGAGAGGAGAAAGGGTAAGAAATGAAAATAATAAAACAATAAGGCACTTAAATTTTTGACCAGCTGTAACCTTCTGTGAAGCATGCAGCAATGGTCCCTTATGCTGTATGCCTGAAAACATTAATTGGACAGAAAGAATCATTTGTTTTTTATTGTTGAAGGACATTTTCATGACCTTATGAGCTAAGAAACTTTTTTGTGTGAATGCTGCCAAGCCTGTTGCAAAAAACATGAATTATCTGGAATGCTGGAAGAGGACTGCTGGCGGCAAGTAGTTGATCTAAATGGTTAAAAAGGATTTAGTGAAAATCTTTCTTTAACAGGCAGCAAAACTGTTACAAATATTACCTTTTTTTTTTCTCATATACAATAAGGCAGCTGCTGCCAATGAATTTGCAGAAATCCCACCCTGTCCAGCTGGCTTTAAGGTTTCAGGGTAGGACTGCTGCTTGAGAAACCCTTGCCGCCTTGTTCTGTGTATGAAAGCATGCCAAAAGCATAACCAGAAAAGTAAAACAGGCAGAGGAAGGATTAAAAGAAAAAACCAAAAACCAATGTGAAAAACCAGCAAAAAACCACCAAACTAATATGCAATTTTTGTTTTTAATGAGCTGGCTTCATTGCTTGGCCAATGGTACAGAAATTCAGGGAGCTCAGGAGAGAGAAGGCAGCTTGTAGGGTACGAAATATCCCTGGCTTTACTGTCCAGGGGTAGGAGAAGGAAACTGGAGGACTGCAGGCAGGGCAGGAGCAGCTCTGCGCCCACACCCCCTCCTTCCACAGCCTCCAGCCCGGGCGTGGGGAAGCCCTGGGATATTTGCTCCTGGAAGGCTGCTCCGCTCTTGCTGCCCAAATATGAGGGAGATCTGAGGCCAGTGTGGGAAACTCTTCTCTTTAGGAAAGGATTCTTGCAGAGTGCCTGGACGGCTGCTTCCAGCACTCCTGGAGGACCCGAGGGGTTTTGTTACACATTAAGGACCGCTCCAGGGCACACAAAGGCAGCCAGTTTTACTCATGGCTCCTCACACAGCATGATCCTTCACAGGACAGTAATCAGCAGGCCAGAGATAAGAGCAAACCCACAGGTACCCTTCAACAAAAGGAGGGAAAACAGCTCCCAGCCCCGGAAATTGCTCCGGACAAACCACATACCATTTTCCGACTGCCACCAGAGCTTCAGGCGGTTTGGGTCGAACGTGGTGACAACATTTTCAATGCGATGGCTGTCGGGATTGAGAGTATCGTGGAAGGGATCCTCCGAATCACATATGAAACATTTTTTGTCCTCCTGAAACAACATGATAATCAGCATTACTGATTTTATCCATGGGGCAATAGTTGCTTCCTGCAGATAAGGGTATTTTCCATCCACATCACATTCCACTCATTTTGCCTGCAGGAGTCATCAAAGATTTTTTTTTTTGTTGAAACGTTCAGTGTTTTTACCTCTATGAATTAATGTAATGGAAAGTATGCCAGGAATTCCATAAACTTCATTTTTATGGGAAGCATGCTTTCAATGAAAATTGCAGTTTCAGGAAATCTCTTCCAGTGCACGTATTCTCCAGTGGAATTCAAAACCAATGGCAACATCTACAGAAAATTGCTGAATTGCTTCTGTAAAAATGCACACGTGCAAAACTGCATCTTAACAACTCGTGAGAAATAACTTTGCCTTTTGGAAGCTGCCTTGGAGATGCAAGTTGCCTGCATTAGGGATACCTCCCTTGAGGCCCAGTGCACATCAAGGAGCCCTCAGTGATTTAACCCTTTTCTCTGAATTCAGCTGGTCCAACTCCTACCCAAACCTTGCATCCTCAGCTGGTATTGCAACCCCAAACTATGTACATAAGGTCCATTTGCACACATTACAAGGTCTGCCCAAGCAAAACCAGCTCAGAACAAGTCTGGGATGTGCTGCTTGGGAAAGCCGGAAGCTTCTTCACCAGGGGACAAAACCCCATTCTGGCTACTACTATAAACAGCGCTATTTTTGCATTGTCCTTCTGCCTAAAACCACCACTTTCTGACTGCAAGGCAGGGTGCAAACTGAACCAAAGGGAGGGATCCTGCCCAGACCAACGGGAGGGGGCAGATGAGGAGAGCTCATCGGATGGCAGTGAAGGAGCCCCAACACAGCAAGAACTCATCCCTGCCCAAAGCTACACAGGCATCATTCCTGCAGCACGTTTATGGAGACAGATGCTGTTCTTTATCAGCCAAGAATGTGACAGCTGGCAGGTCTGCACCACACAGGCTTTCCATTTCACCAGTCCTGGCTTCAGTGGCTCCTCCCAAGCTCAGGGCTTCACCTCCCACGAGCCCTCCAGCACTCGTCCGGCACAAAGAACGGCAAGAGCAGGGTCCCAGGAGGATGTTCCCTACTGCCTGCTCCAGGCTTCTCTCCCCCCACGCTTCATGCCACAACTTGCTTCTCCTCTGACCAAAACTGAATCCTAGAAGACCTAGCAGATCCTAATTCTGCCAAGCACTCAGTGTGGCCACACCCCATGTTACTAAGAGGATACTGGCAACTTCCATGATTTCTTCAATACCACACACTATGTATGGTTCAGAATAACCAGGGACATCCCAAACACTGAACCGGGGCAGGGAGATCAGGAATATGGGCACATGAGAACTTTCTGAAGTGATGCTTTTTACAACGGCACTTCAACATTTTTTGAGACAAGAAAATGTAACAAAGCACCTTTGTTATTTCATTCTACCAGAGATGCTTATGTTGCTAAAGTCAATCCCAACATACACTGAAAATGTTCAGAGAAGCTAAATCCCTCGTCAAATAAAGTAGAGCCATTAGACAGAACTTATATGGTAAAACTGAAGGTGGGGAAAGGATGAAGGGAGACTTGGTAACTTCAGGGCACAAATGAGTCAAGGGCTACAGCCTCTCCTGCTTCCTGTGGTTTTCCTTCCAAGTGCCAGAATCCGGCCCTATTGTCTACACAGTAATTCGTCCGGAGATTATCCCTTTACTTTCAGTTCAACAGAGTTCCACGTATATAACTGATAGTTTATTCTTCTCCACCATCCCTTCTCTCTCAGAGATTTTAAGTTTGATGAGCTGCTTCTGGCTTTAAAGAGCAGCAGCTCACCAGATATGCAGAGACAACATCATTTGCATCCTTCCACTCCGAGACCATACACATGTAATTACATTACTGGGACTGTGGACAAAACACTGCCGAGCCCTACAGCCCACTCTCCTTTAGGAAGCTGTCTAGACGGCTCCGAGCGAGCCGGGAAATAAAGCATTAACTGAACTTACTGCGGCACATTCTTCCTTATTGGCCTCGATCGGGAAAGGGGGCCGAAAGCCGCGGGCATTCCCTGCACCCGGGGTGCGGGGTCCCGCACGGGGCACAGTGCTGCCCGCGCCCCCACCCGCGGGCGGTGCTCGTCTGTCCCGCCGGGCGGGCGCTGCCCCCGCACCCCGCGCAGCCCCGGCTCAGCTCCCGCAGGAGGCGATGCCCGCCCCAGCGCCGGCCCCGAGCGCGGTGCCCGGGAGCGCTGCCCGCCGCGGCCGCCGCTCACCTGGAGGTGGCTGACGATGCAGTAGGGCTCGGGCTGCCGGAGGCCGCAGGTGGAGGAGGCGGAGAGGCGGGCGGCGCGGCCGATGAGCAGGTCGCCGGTGGCGGGGTAACAGCTGCCCTCGGCGCAGCCATAGCTGTACTCGGGCTCCTGTGCCGCCGCGGGCCACAGCGCTGCGCGGCCGCGGAGGGAGGGAGAGAGGGAGACACAGGGTGAGAGAGGGACACAGGGTGAGAGAGGGGGACACATGGTGAAAGAGAGGGACACATGGTGAGAGAGGGGGACACACGGTGAGAGAGGGGAGCGGGAGCGCGGCCGGGCTGCGCGCCCCGAGCCGCCCCGGCGGGCAGTGCAGAGGCGCGCCCAGCCCGCCGTGCCCCGACGGCGGCCGGAGCGGAGCGGAGCGGGAGTTACCGAGGCAGCAGCAGAGGTACAGCGGGAGGCGGCCCATGGCGGGCGGCAGGACGGGACGGGACAGAACGGGACAGGACGCGACGGGACGGGACGCGGCTGCCCCTCCACGCCGCGGCTCCTGCTGCTCCGGCCGCTCCACGCAGGCGCCGCCGTTCCCGACCGCGGCCCCGCGCCGCCGGGTGCCCCCCGGCCCTCCTCCTCCTCCGCCCCTCCGCATCCGCGGGGCCGGGCCGAGCCCCTCCCGGCCGGCCCCCGCCCTGGGGCAGCCCGGCCCTCAGCCGGGGCACGGAGCGCCGCCGTCGAGGAAGGGCGGCTCAGGCGGGGTGGGAGGCGAGCTGTAGGTACAAGTCCTGTCCCGCTGTAGCCGGGAAGCCCCGAACGGGACACAGGGAACTCCGGCCCCCCGCCCGCAGGCTGTGCCCTTCCAGCGTCGGGAGCGGGCTCTGGGCAGGGTGCGACAATCGGAAGGGGGTGGTGGATAGGTGGGGGGAGTCACCAATCGAGTCTCCCCCTTCCCTGCTCCTGTCGGTGGAGAAACAATGAAGGAATGGGATTATTGACTTAATCCTGCCTTCTGCCGCTAGTGTCGATGGAGCCGGGCCCCTGGGATGGATGGATGGATGGATGGATGGATGGATGGATGGATGGATGGATGGATGGATGGATGGATGGATGGATGGATGGATGGATGGACGGTGGTGCATACTTGTGTGGAAGGGCCCAAAGCCCAGCAAAGCACCAGGGGTTTGACAACTGTCCCACGCAAGGCTCAGCAGCCCCGCTCTGCCTGGTGCTGTGGTGCCAGCACACGTGGCTCAGGAGTGCCATTCCTGGGGACGGTGGCTGCCATACATGGCCAGGCCTGGCTCTGGCACAGGCAGGGAGGCCCAGCAAGCCTGGAGCAGCCGCTGCCAGGCTGTGTCACATTCCCTGGGAGCACACGGCACTGTCGCCTTCTCAGGGGCCCTGGGGCAGCTGCAAGGAATGAGCGGCTGTGCTGGAGCTGCCCCTGCGCCCCAGCCTCCCACATCAATGCCCTGGCCTCTGCTGGGGATCATGGGGCTTCACTGGCTGGGGGCAGAGTCCCCTCAGCACCCAGGGAAAATGTTTAGGGTTCAACAAACACCTAGGAGTGTGTATGAAGGATGGATGTGGCTGGCAGAAATGCCTGGGTTTATATACCCAGGTTGTGCTTGCACGTGTGTAACACGTGTACTTGTGTAAATCTTTACCAGGTACCAGTGCCCCCCAAGAACACTTTGCCCTCACTATTTGTGCCAGAATGAAAACACACCATGGTCTGTCTGGCCCAGCAAACCCTGCCGAGGTAGGTAAATATGTTCATTCTCATTTTACAGATGGATAAGCAGAAACAGAGAGATACCAAGTGACTTGCCCTAAAGGTTAAACACCACGTTTGAAACATAACCCAAGACTCTGGATTAAAGAACTTGTGGAGCTGTTTCATTAAAGAAATCCATAAAATTAAATCATTCTATACTGACGGGGCAGGAATTGTAATATCCTAAACTTCTTCTGCAATGTGGTCTTCTAAACTCAGAAAACAAATTCAGTTTCATAACCCTGTTGTATTTTTTAACCTTCAGTACAGCAAACATTTTTGTCCCCCCACTAACAGAAATGTTCTGCTTTGCTGCTGGTAGAGCCTCCTGTGGCCCATGGCAGATGGGCAGCAGCAGCAGCACCCCATGTGCAACTCTTTCATTGCCACTGGACTTTTTCTGTCCCGTACTTTTCCAACTTTGATTGAAGTTTTCTCCTTTTGGTTTTTTTTCCTGTTTCGTAGCCTTGTAGAAGTCCTATCCTCCCCTACAGGCTCCTTTGTGCCTTGGCACAGAGAGCATGAAAACGTGCTTTGTTCCAGCCTGGGGGTGACCCTGGCGTGCGACACCAGGGCTGAGCTGGAGCTTCGGCCACAGCCTGGGGTGGCCACCATCACCCACAACTGTGGCATTCTTTCAGACATAACAGAAACCACCACACTCAGTGTGTGAGTAATTAGGAACAGGGACTCGTGTCCCTCCCTCTCTGCAGTGCGCGTGACAAAGAGTGAGTGGGAGTATTTTAATTTGATTCTTCAAATGATAAAATTTCAGTTTAGTGCCCTATCCTTGTGGTTGGTGAACCACCTTTGCCTCCCTGGAGTGTTTGTGTTTGTGCATGGTTGGAAGTCTCAAAAAACAAAATTTCAGAATTTGACCCCAGTGGGACCCAGTTGGTCACCCATGTTCTTAAAGCACTGCAGCGGTCAAATGCCTGGCAGACAGAGCTGATGATATGATTTTGATTAAATATATTTTGGATTATATGTCAGTTTGGTTGTGTTGTTTGCATTTTGATTAATGCTATTGAAGTAAAAATGCTCTACAGCAGGAAACTTATTTCAATTCTTTTTCAAGAAACAAATTTCTGAAGCCATTTCTGCCCACAAGGAGGAGGTCCAGGGGAAACTACAAATGGGTACTTTTTTTTTGTGGGGAAAATAGGCATTTTCCCCACAAATTAACTTTAAAAAAACACTTTGTAAGTTTTTGCATCACTTCCAATGGGAAATGCTACACAGTTGTAAACTTCTGAAGCTGTCACAGGATGGATTTGGAGTTCTGTGGCCACTGGTCCCATCAGATCTGCTTCCTTTGTGTCGGAGCATGCTTGGGGGCAGGGAGGGGAGGTTAGGCACTGTGCTGAATTTCTTGTTCCTGCTTCCGCTTTGCTCCCAGCGATTTCTGTTTCCCCCATGGATACATCTCCTCTCCAGGCCTGTTTAACTGCCTTGTGTTTACAGATTTCTCATCTGTGCAGCTTGTGGAAAGCCATTCAGCAATTCTCATAGTCAACAGTGGATTTTAGGGGGAAGTTCTCTTTCAACTTTTTGCTTGTGAATTCAGATTTTTAAAGCCATGAATGAAATAATTTTGGTTTATATGCAATTGGAAATTTCTGTCAGAGCTTCAGTTTGTCTCTCCCAGGTGCAGTCCAGCAGAGATGCACTGAAACCTGAAGAAAATCCTCACTACCTGGAGACCTGCATGTGAGCAGCTTGGTGTGTGCTCCGAGTAAAACACAGATGTTTGATTTCATTATGTCAAAGTCAGACTAAATACACTCATCTGATTACAGCCTAGTAACTTAGAAAGAAGCCTCACACCTCACAGATGATTTTTCCAAAGTGCTAAAATTCAGAAAATGCTAGCCCACAAATTCCATGCATTCCTGTGTTCAGGTGGCTTTGTTAGATTATATCAAAATTATAATTTGATTCCATTATTTTCACAACAGAATGTGTCAGTGTAATGCATGTTGCACATTGCCCTGGAGCACAGCTGGTTTGAGTTAGAGGAGTATCTCTGAAATCTCATCTGCCAGCAATTCCCACCCAAGCCCCCAGCGCATACCAATGCTACTTTAGCTCTTGTAAACACGGGGTGATAACTATGCAGTGTTTATCTCCGTGGGATCGATAAGGATTGTTTCACGGGTGCTGCTGGCATGGGTAAATGTCAAGAGCCCTGTGTTCCCGCAGAGCATTCCCGAGTTTTACAGATGTGGTCTGGGCTGCGTCCAGCTCTGGAGCAGCACCGAGCTGAATGCAGTCCCTCGCAGTGGGACAGTCCAGCCAGCAATGACACGAATGCTTTTGACTGAGGAAAACCCATCATTGGTCTGCTCTGCGACCTGCAGGAGTATGTATACCGAGGGTGGGAGTTTGAAACTGAGGCGTAGCTCACTTCAGTCTTTTTTAAACTCTGGCACGTCTATAACACTTGCTTAACCACAGAGTCCTTCCTTATCAGTATATAAAAAAATAATTACAGCCTAAAATTTAGGCCAATTCATGTGTTCTTGATGGCTAAAAGAAACTGCTGAGTGAACCCTGACTTCTGTGAAGTGCTAAATTGTGGGACAAGAGCTGGAGAAACCGGTTTTCAACATTTCTGGTCCTTTAGACTCACAACTTAAACCTAAGAGCTGGAGTTATTCTCCAGTTGCTGGTTACATTAGTGAAAAACGCGTGAAACCCCCTATAAGCATAAGAAAAACGTGCACTGCAGGAGCGCCAATGTCAGAGAAAATACTTTAAAGTTGATTTCTGCGTTAAGCATCTGAGCACTGCCATCCAGTGGGCAGCGGGGAATCGGCTCTGTCCCCCAGCGCCCGTGTCCCCGTGTCCCGGCGCTGCCCGGAGCTGCTGCCCGCCGCTTTCCAGGAGCACAGCGGGACCCTCAGAGCGCCAGGCTCTGTGGGAGAACCCTGCTCTGCCCCGGTGAGGAGATGGGGCTGGAGCGCTGACAGTGCCAGGGATGCTGCTGGATGTCAGCAGGAGCGGCTGCAGGAGCCGCGGGGTTTCACTCACCTGCATCCCGCTGCAGGAGCCGCAGGGTTTCACTCATCTCCATCCCGCTGCAGGAGCCCGCGGGGTTTCATTCACCTCCATCCCGCTGCAGGAGCCGCAGGGTTTCACTCACCCGCATCCCGCTGCAGGAGCCCGCGGGGTTTCATTCACCTCCATCCCGCTGCAGGAGCCCGCAGGGTTTCGCCTGCATCGCCCCATCCGAGCCTCGGCAGCCCCGTGCAGGGTCGTGGCACAACCACGGTTTGTAGGGGTTGGCAGAAGACACAGGGTGCTGCTTCAGTCTGTCTTTGGGACAGCTACCAGCAGCTCTCTGAGCAGTCTTCTTTTTGCATTTCCAGCCCCCCTCCTCCACCACAGGAAGCCCTAGACTGTGCACAGGAGTATATTGTAGAGCTCCTTCAAAGACTACACCTGATTACTAAATCAGATGGTTTATTACAAGGTATTTCCTATTTCCATATAAACTCAACTGGACAAAAGAAGAGAAAGAAAAAGAGGTAAAATTACATTATTCACTAGGCCATTTCAGATGTATTTCCAGAGGACAGTGGCCTGTGCCAGGATGCTCAGGACGTGGTAATCATGGTGATTTCAGCTTCATTTTACCTGATGGTCTGTTCAGACCCTAACTCTTGCATGTTGCATACTTGCTTTCCTGCTCCGTGATTTCATTTTTAATGGCTATCACTTGTTCCTCTAGTTGTCTCAGTTGCTCTGCTTTGTCTTGTTTGGTTTGATTCAGTTCCTGAAGCTTCTTCTCCAAATCTAGAAAAGCAGAGACATGCAATGATGTGAGCAATGATGCTGACATTTGTTGCGTAAGTAAAATCCAGTGATTAGTAGCATTTCTTTTTCCATAAGTTTTAGAGGCAATAAGCCCATTTTGAATGGGAAATGTTATATGTGCAGCTGGACGGAAAAGTCTGGCTTCTGGATAGCAAGAGAAACATGATAGCCTTGAAGAAATTAATTTCTCAGCATGTGCTTTTGTCCATCAGCTAGGATGGGATGGACAGAATGTGGAACTCTTAAAGGACTTGGTTTAAATGGAAACACCTAGAGGAACAGTGATGTGTGTAAAGGAACTGATGTGTGTAAAGCCTAGACAATTTGGGTGTGATGGGCTTAGATCTCCCTCACTTCTGTAACTCTTTTCTGCTGGTTCCTGTGAAGCTACAGCAATGTAAACATATTGGTCATGAGTTAAACCCACGGGATTCAGGCCTGTTTCTAATGTCCTGTTCAGGCATTTGGAGTGACTTGGATAATCTTAATTCTTTTCCTCAAAGTCTGTGCTCAAAATATTTATTTGGATCCTGTCCTGAAGAGTTTTCTCCTGGGATAGAGTTTCTGCTTCAGTTTTGCTGATGTTACATGGTATTTTCTTATTTGAGCCTGGCAGGATCCTAGGCCTAAGGGTTCCCAGTGGGAATGCCCAGGTCTCTACTACAAGGAGGATTAGGTTCCCTGTGTGCAGGGACATGAGATGTGCTCCTCCTTTTTGGTGACCCCCTGAGCTGTGAGAGCAGCACTGTGTGCCAGGACAGCCACAGCAGCTCTGTCTGCAGTGCCTGTGGCCCCTCTGCCTGACAGTCATGGCACCCCAGATTCAGGGCACCTCAGCTGCAGTCTCCACAAGCTGTGGTTGTAGCTGGTTTGCTCTGCCATTGCTCAGAGATAAGGTCTGAAGGGGAGCAAGTATGGGCTGATGGAAAACAGCTGCCCTGCAGCTCTGTCACACCAGCCCTTGCCTGGGTGATGTAGGAAAGACAGAGCATAGAGGAAGGATAGAAGGTCCAAGTGCCCAAAGCAAATGCATCAATCAGGGCCTCCAGATAAATCTGCAGCCAGGTTTTATGCAGGTTTTGCACTTGCCCTGTTTTTTAACTGAAGAAAATCTCTGCAAGTCCCTGTGTGGACAGTTCATAACCTTTGCTTATAGCAATATATTTAAGTCAGAAAAAGTACATAGGCCAAATCAATTCAACTGCTTTTAAAATGAGTAGCTTCAGGCAGGGGTTTTCACCAGGTAAAATGTTTTAAACTTAATTTTGGGTGAACTTAGTGTGTTAGTGTCTGTGGCCAAGGACTTTAGCCTTGAATTCATGACTATACAGTATTTACCACTCACTGTGGAAATGAGAACATCACCTGTTATTCTTTTTATCTTCTTTTCAGTCTCTTCAGCCAGTTTTTCTGCTTCTTCTTTCAACTGCTTCACTTTTTCTAGTGTTACCTTTGGAGGTCCTTGGGTTTTTAGCTTTTCTTGAAGAATGGCGTACTTTCTTTTAACATCAGTAAATTCCTGTAACAAAATGCCATTACTTAGTTTAAGAGCATCTCATAATTAATCTGGTGTACAGAAGGAAATTTTAATACTTTTTTAACATCCTCTTGGAACCAAAGTTTAGATTCCCCATTCTCTTAAATATTAAAAAATAGATCTTTAATTTGTAGACATTGAAAAATGCTTTGCAAAATGTAATAGAAATCAATTAAAACAAAGTGCCTGTGGATTAATCTAAAGGAGAGGGAGGGGCGAGGATATAAAGAAAATATTATTTAATATATTATTTAATTTATTAATTTCTATTTAAGTTTATGCCGGTTTTGCTTCTGTTGATAGGGCTTTTCTGTAAATTTCATTTTGCCATAAGGCTTAATTCAAATTTAATGAATTATCTGTAGCAGCATTGGGGTTTTTACATTTTCGATTGCAGTAATATTTACTGGCTAATCTGTTCCCTGCTGGTCTAGGTTGCTGTTGAGGCTGCAGCTTAGATTTTGTCTACAGTTCTTGTAACTTGGAAGAATGGCCATGTTCCAAGCTTGTGGTGTGAGTACTTGGTTCTTGCCATTTTAGCAAATTTTTAGCTGCATTTTAAGAAAACTGAACTACTGGAAAGCACCAAGCCAATCAAAAACTCCAAGTTACTCCCACAGCAATTTTCTCTGAAGGAGAACGACACAGGATGAATTGTCAGGGTGCTTCCACCACTCATGTATTTTAATATCTGGTTTTGTAATTTGTTCTGTTGTGTTTATTGGTGCCCATGGTGACTACAAGTCTTATACACAGTGCAAGAAAAATGTCTTGAAGTAGCCAGAGAAATGTGTATGTTTTCTGTCATTCAAGCAAACAGACGTGTATGCCAGAAACCTTAAAATAAAACACAAATTCTTCTTAACCATGGCATTTTACACTGCATGGCATAAGGAAAATGTTAAAATTTTTTATGACAGCATGGCAATGCTTCTGAAGCAAAAATACTATTAAACATGGGGGAGGTTTTTTCCCCTAAACATGTGACAGAAGAGCTTACATTATCCATTTTCTGGGCTTGCTTGTGAGCTGCTTCTGCCTCTGCTCTTGCCTTTGTAGCTTGGTTCTTGTTCATCAGCATTTTTGCCTGCCATGTGGCACTTTCATCTTCCATCTCAGCCTGTTTGGCTGACAAGTCATTTAGTTTATTGTTTGTCTTGTTCACTTGGTTCTCAGCCTAAAACAGAGCAATTGAAGGCTGTGATTTCTCATGCAACATCCATCCAGCTCGTGGAGTGTAGTAATGAGGGACTGTCAGCGGATTAAGAGACACTTAAGCAGTATGGAATTGGTGTCATATCTATGCCACATTCTGGTTTTGTTTATTTAAGTTTATGTTAATGAAACTTCAGAATGAAATATCTCTTTCTAATAAATCTAGCAAATAAATTAAAATATTTGCAGCAAGATACCTGAGAGATTTGTGTTCTGATGCTTTGTATCTCTTCATTTGACTTTATGATGGCGCTTTTGGAGTGCCCTTGGGACTTCACAACATTTTTTAGTTTATTATTAATTTCATCCACTGGCAGAAGAGCTTTAGCTGCTTTGCTAAAATGGAAAAAAGGAAGTGTATGTAATATCATGGTGTGGTGAGCAAAGCAAGAACATGTTTCAAATGCACCCATGCTGACATACAGGAATGTTTCCTCAAGTCCAACAACAACCACTAAAATTGTGGTAAATTGGTAAAGCAAAACCTCAGAAAAGGGCTTTGTGGGGGAGCACCTGAGCTGCTGTACTCAGGGTGAGGTTGGATGCTGCTGGCTGCAGGGTGGTGCACAGCTGGGAGGGAACACTCATGGGTGAACATGTTTTTTCTCTTGTTTGGTTTTTCTCACCCTTATTCAAACAACCCAGTGAGCCAGATGTAATGCTCCACCAGGTCCAAGGTGGAGTTAAGGAGCTGCTTTGGCCTCTCTGACAGCAGGCAGAGGAGCCAGAAGCTGTCAGGAGCTGCTCCTTTCAGCATGGTGGCTGCTGCAGCCCGAGTGGCAGTGACAGAGGCCCTGTGGAAAAGGCAAGGTGGAATCTCCATCTGAATTCTCCTTCCAGTGTTACTGGGATACTGCCAGGGGAATGGAGCAGTCCTGCTGTGCACAGTGCCACCCCAGCTGGCAGAATGAGAATACTCTACTTACTCAGCTTCTTGTGCCTCCACCAGCAGTGTCTGAGCATCCTCCCTTTTTATGTTTCTCTTGTTATTCAGTTTGTACTTCTCACAGTGGTTCATCATGCTTTGGAGTTTGCCAAGCATGCCTGTGAGCTCTTGTGGAGTCAGGGGTAGGTTTATTTGCAGAACATAATTTGCCACCTTCTCGATGTCTTCTGGAGGGGCACTCTCATCTGCAACAGAAATGGAGCTGAGAGTATCCTGAAGCAGCTCCTTCCTCCCAGCAAACGGTCATTATGGCTGCCTACCCTCTGAGTTATGGGGGAGAGTAAAGCTGACAGGCACAGCAAGGGGGTAAGAGAATTATCTCCAACATTTTGTAATTTAATATTATGCTTCCAGATACTGCTGTTAGTGTTGTCAGAACTGGCTGAAATGAGGATTTGAACCCACTTTGAACTGAGTTATTAAAATTCTGATGTAGGACAGAGCCCGTGGAGGGCTTTAAATCAGTGCCCAGCACAGCTAGATGTGTCAGAGCCCATTTCTCCCCTGGCCCACAGATCAAAGAGGTGCTGGTGAGGCTGGGGTGTGAATGGAGGCTTCCAAGCTGGCCAGTGGGTGTAATCCCTTCCCTGGAGTTGCCACAATATTGAGAAAGTGGTTCCTTTGCTGGTTAATGAGAAAGGCTAAGCTGCAGAGGGAACTTGGGTCAGACTTGCATAGGATGGGAATTTACCATAGAAAAAACTGTATTTTGAAAATTCCCATTACAAATGAGCTTGTCCTAGCTCTTTGCTAAGAGGCAGAGGCACACACAGAGTAGTCAATGTCTTGAGAAGTCACGTCATCAGTTTTGTTTTCTGTTCACATTCATTTATAGACAAGACCTTGTATGATAAAGCAGTTGAGATATGTTAAATGGTTGTGGTAATCTGCAGAGTAAGTCAGCAAGGATTAAATAGAAGACATTTAGTGTGCAAACAGTAGTGAATTCCTGAGAGCTATTTTCTGTAGAAATTTATTCATCCAGAATCACCATTCACATCAATGTCAAGTTCAGCAGATTTAATGTATTTTTAATGTTTAACTGTATGCTTCTCAGCTGTTCTTGTTCTTAAAATTAACAAAAAAAAGATTTGAAAAAAATATTTTAAAATTGTTAATAAATGCTGTCTGTCTATTAAGAAACATAAAAGAAGAGTGAAAAATGGAATTTTCAGTGGCTATCAATAAAAATCTGAGACTCTTAAGCAATCAAATTGACGTAAATCTTCTAAATCAATAAAATAATGTAAATTTTTCTGAACAAAAGAAGTCCTCTGTCCTCTGCCCTTGCTCCCATTTGGACGTAGAGGTATGAATGCCAAGACTGCAATCCATAGAAATTTACAAGATCAGCTACATTGAAGAGATTAAAGAAAATCCTGCCACATTTGAACCCTTTGATGTGCATCTGGTAAAAAAAATTAGGATCTGTTTCCTACAGCATTTTTCTGCAATCCTGAGAGTGGAAATTTTTTAGGGTAGATACGGTTGTTTTGTTAATTTTTTTTATGAGAGCTGTGAAGTTCTACCAGAATCCTTTGATTCCTCGAGTTACAGCTTTATGGAGAGGATGGAGTGGGATGTGTCCTAATTCCCACGCTCCCTACCGAGAGCCTCTATTTATGGGCCTGGAAGAAGGGGGTGGAATAACAATTTGAGGGTACACTGGACATGCCTGGCCATTATATTTTGTATGAAATTATTTTAGTCCTTTAACCAGATAAACCAGGAACAGAGAGAGTTAGTTGGAATTAAACTCAGTAATAAAAGATGATAATCAGAATGTAACAGATATATTGTGAAATCGATACAAAGTACTGTCATCTAGGAGAAAGAAGCACTAGGAAAAAGGGATTGAAATAGTTTGTACAGTTCAGGATGCAGATGAGAAATTTCATGCATACACAGCTAGATCATCTTCTGGCTGTCCATTATGCTGTGTTATACTGGAATATATTTATGAGAAATGAGTCAAAAAGAACATTGCATATTTACCTAACAAGAAGACTTTCACTTTTTGGATGAACTCCTTAGTGATCTCTCCATCAGCTTCAATTTGATTGATAGCTGTCTCCAGTTGCCCATTAAATCGTGAGCCTTTCAGTTTGCTGTCTTCTGCCATTTTTCTAAAGCTTTTAACCTGGAAATATTATTAGAAACAGCAGTGCCATTTTCTGGAGGTTATCTGCCACTGCTTTGAAAGTTGGGCTCTGACACAAAGGTAATTTTGATCCAGCTTCAGCTGGAATCACTTGATGTGGCTTTGAAAAGTAGTAGGAGACCTCTTTGGGGAACTCCAGAAGCTGCTACATCCTGGGCTTCATCTGGCCTCAGAAAAAGCCTAAATCAAGCATTTTTTCCTCTCTGCAACCACTGCTAAACCACAGCTCCCTCCTGTTTCTAAAAACAAATACTGACAGTTATTGCAGTACTGTAGCTTGTCAGTGATCAGATTCAGATCTGATTACAGAAAATGTGATTTCATTTGTCATTTCACGTTGGACTTGCTGTTAAAAAACAGCTAAAGAGGTGTCTCGGTTTGGAAAGACAGGAGTCTGCTAAGGAAGGCAGGAGCCTCCCTGAAATGGAGAATGTAAACCCTCCCCACCCTCTGAATTGCTATAAATTTTAACAAGAGGACACAAGGAAGGTAGAGTTCAAGGCTTGTCTTTAAAAGTTACGTTTCGCCACTAAATTAGTATTCTTGATAATTTAAATGAGAACTTCAGACTAATTATCAAATTCCAACAATATTTTACTTTGGTAGGGGCTTTGCCTTCCAGAATGGCCCAAGTAACTCTGTGGTCAGCAGAGAGAAGAGATTTGGTCTTTCCCCATGCAAGGAGAAAAATGCTGATGTTTTTATTTCTGAAACGGCTCAGAATAGCTCACTCAGGTTACCACGGGGGTGCCTGAGGCTTGCGCCCCCCGGGCGATGTCCCGGCAGCCCGGCAGCGCTCAGGGCTCGGCGCTGCCCCACTGCTCATTTCCAGCCCGGCTGGCTGGGATGCAGTCGAGGGCATTTTAAAGAGAGGAAATGGATGCCCAGGCATCCTGCAGGGACAGGACAAAGCCACAGCAGAATGTAATTTCTGCTGGAAATGTGCTTTGCCTATAACTGGAACAGGCATCATCTCTGACTGTTAATAAGAACAAACTCCTTACTGCTGCTTTGGGATTTGTCTGTTTTGTTTCCTTGGCATACGTTGCATTGGCCACACTTTGCTTGAATTATTTTTCACTGCTACTGTGCAGTATAGTCAACTAATTGATGCCCTCCTAAACATTACTGGGGGCAGAAAAGCTTCATCTTGAAATTATTTTCCAAAGGAATTTATTGGCAAGCATAAGAGTAGTAGGAAGTTGTATAAATAGAGCTTAACACCATGCACAGCAGTAATCCCATTGCAATAAGCATGTCAGGCTACTGACAAATGGTGCCATTTGAATCTTTCCCAGTAAAAATTTAGACAATTCTAGCCTGAAACCACCTACTCCCATAGAAACCATGGCACCATGACTTTTGAAATCAGCAGCTATGAGGAAGAAGATCTAGATAAAGCCAATCTCCTGGTGGGGCTGACACCTGGTACTGAATCATGATAGGTCTGTGATGCTGGGATAGAGTCCATCACTATGTCACCACTCTTTGTCCAAAGAGCAGGTGAGTTTTTGTAGATTTGTGACCTCCCAAATCTCATCCTCCATCCATTTCACTGAACAAATGTAGGTTTGATATACAGCACCTGATTCGCAGGTTCCTGTAGCTGAGCAGTCAAGTTATTCAGCATCACAGCAGTCTCCTCAGCTTTCCTGAAGGCCTCAGAGGAGAGAGGAAGAGCTCCACTGCAGTCTGGGCCACCACACTGCCTCAGTCCACGACTATCCTGGCACAAAGCTCCTCCACAGGCTGCTGTGGCACATGGCTGGTCTCCTGGAACACCACAGATCTGCAAGAGGGAACATGCTTATGTCAGGACTCCTCTGGGGGCCTGAGATACACTCCTGAGGGAAGGAAGATGTTTGACATCATGTGAACATTGACTATAGGATAGGATATTCCCCAAGACACAGCATCTGGTCTTTATAAAGATGGATATCACTGCCAGGCACAGGTCCCTCTGCCCTGATTTGAAGGATGCAATGGCAGCCCATGGCTCTGAGCATCCTTGCAGGAGCCATTTGTTAGGCTGATGTACTGAGTGATGTACTGAGACCCTTGCTTTGCTCTTCTTTAGCAAAAGGGCTGAAACCTTTCCCTAACTATATCCAGCCCATGGGTCAATGGCTTCTTCTAAAGGATCCAGGTAACCTCTGACAGAACAAGGTGCTGTGTCTAGTCCTCCATGTATTTTGACACAGATATGGAACCTATAGGCTTAGGTGGATGATCTCTTCCAGATTTGTCATGAATTGGTACTATCAGGTATTTACTGCTGCCCTACAGAAGAGCAGAAATCCCCTTCTTTCCCAGAGGTGACACAAAGGATATTGAGCACTCTCCATCTACTCCAGGACAAAGTCACTCTGGTTAGTTTAACTTACTCATGGAGGAGGTTTGCCTTAATCTTTCTGAAATTACTCTATGACCCCTTGAGACTAGAGAGTGCTTGAACAGTTCCTTGTCCTGGGAACAATGGCTTCCAGAAGGATGGAAATAACTACAGCTGAGAAGTGCAGTTGTTCTGTGATTGGCTGTGGCAAGGAAGTGCCATTTGCCAGAATTAAAAATGCATGTAAGCACCCTTTTAAAAGAAAACCTACTACAACATTAAAAAAAAAGTTTTTTGGTTTTTAGGGGTTTTTTAACTTGCATTCAAAATCCACAACACCTACCTTTTCATTCAGGTTTTGGATGTCAGGGCTTTTGATCATTCTGAGCTGTTGCAGCACACTGCCTGCATTAAAGACCTGATGGTGCAACATAGCGAGGGCGTCCTTCCTGGTGTACTCTGAGTGTCTTACAGCAGGGGTTGTCCCCCTGGTCCTCTGCTCTGCCAGCAATGATACTTCAGAGTGTTTCCTAATGTTGCTGATGGCCTCTGTACCAACAGAAATTGAGTTTAGTACCAATGGCATTTGGTTGCATTCAGTTTGTGCATTTGCTTGAATCCTGGATAATTGCTGAGTGACAGGTGATTCACTGGTGTTTAATTTGGGAAGCAGGGAAGGGCAGGAACTGTCTTTTCCTCAGCCAAGCCTTTTAATCCTTTACTTATCCAGTTGCCAAATAGAAATAGTTATCAATGCTCATAAAACCTGCTAAACTAGATGAAAAAATGCTGGATCCTGTGTCATTCACAGGATGCCAAGGAGTTTGACAAGGCAACTGAATAGTTAGAAGTATGAAGGAGATCCCATTATTGACACTAACTGCTACAGATCTGCATTCATCAGTAGCTCATGCATTGCTGCCATTGTTAATTGATAAAAGCTCCTGACATTTATTATGTTTTAGGCAGGAAAACTCTTTCTGCCAATTGTCATGAAATGATCAGCTGCCTGATTGAGTCAGGAAAATAACCATCCTTTCTGCTCAGCATAGCACCCAAGAGTTAAGTGGTCTGCTAGAGTGAGACCAAAATTTATGTTACAAATGGGAATATATGAGGGCTTTTTTGTCTCTGGAAAATCCAGTTTCAGGATTGATGAATTAAAAAAAAGCACTTCCGTGATAAGCTAATAGGCCAGGCTAAAAATGCTTTCCAGCAAGAGTCTTGTTTGGTTAGTGAAAGCTTTTCCTTAAGTAGGCTCAAAAGGGTTGGAGAATATTCCATTTTTTGCAGATTAATAGCCTGAGAAAAGGATTCAGGCCCTTTGCAACACACATAATTTAAAGCTGTTACTGCTGCTGTTGAGGTTTCCCAGATCTCCAGAGAGCCCAGATTTGTGCCCACATTCCTAGGCAGAAATGTGTCCAGAGCCAGAATTGATGTGTCAGCAGTGAAAAAGCATTAGAGGTCTCTGATTAACATCTCTCTTTGTGCTGGTAACTGACTGAATTAAGAGTTGAAGTCAAAGACAAGACACTCAAAGTCCTGCATGCTTTGATTCAGGCTCTAAAGCCCTTGGCTGTGCTTTGATTGAAGCTGAACAATGTTTAGCTATCATGTGGAACCAGGGCTGTTTATTTATCTTGTCATTCTTGGAAACAATATACAGTTTAAAGCTAGCTCTTAATACAAAATACCTGGCAAGGGATTGCTGTAACTCCTCATCTAAGCCAGAGATTTTTTTCTGCGCAACAATTCCATTGCAGGAATATTTCACAGTGGTTCAGCTCTCCATTAAATGGCCTAAATGCATTTTCCACATTTGGTTTTTGATGGAGCTGTAGAGATTCCAAGTTCCTTTACATTAAACACAGTGTCTTAGCACAGGCTTGATTTACAACCTAGGAAGCTTCTCTCACTGGGTTACTGCACTTCAGCTGCTGCAAAGGCAGGGGCCAATGCTGGAAACCCATAATTTAATGAGATCTCATAGACTGCAAACATTCTTTTAAGGGCACTTGCATCTTGGTTTTTCCAGTGGTTTTAATTTATCATTAGATATTGATATTTCCAGGTCATCTAGCTGAACGTGTGCCTGTGAGGAGGACTCCAGCTCCTGATCCTCTGCACAGAGACACAGGCAGGAGCTCATTCTCTGTGTGTGTCTAGGGCACGAGTGCCAGATGTGCCCCAGATGGTGAATCTGCCCCAGCAAAAAGGAGAGGAAAAAGCACAGCCATATATAGGGTATGCTGCTGGTCTGAAAGGAAGATGGGCTGAGGAGCCAGTCTCTCTCCTGGGTATCAGAAAAGCTGTTTATCTTGAGGGAAATGTTATTTTTGTGCTATTATACGCTTGGTAGCAGAACCAATGAATATTTGTGGCCTTGATAGGAAATTCATCTTAAATTCAAGGTCTTCCCCTCCCCACACTCCCATGAGCTTTTTATAGGGCTGTTTATCTGTCTCCAGAGGCCAAAAGATTAAGTGGGTTTGGAATGTGACCAGAGAGCACCATGGATGCTTCAGCTCTGTGTCCACTGGCCTCCCTGGGATTTATTGTTTCTTTGCCTTTCTGCCTTTCTGTCTGTGCAAGGCTCAGTTGAATTGAGAAGTGGAGCCTGGGAGAGCTCTGCTGGCTGCTTGCAGAGGAGCTGCCCAGGGGGCTGCCAAATGCAACAGGGCACGGGAGCCCTAAACCTTTGTTAATCCCTCTTTTCCTCTCTCCCATTCCCTCCGCTTCGCATTTTGTTGACTTTTCCTTCCTTTTTCCTTTGTTTTTATTTAAAAAACAAACAAACAAAAAACAAACAAAAAAAATTTTAAAAACCAAAACAAAACCCCAACTTGCCTGGGCCAAGTTTTTCTTGCCTGAATGAAACAGAGGAACTGTAAGTGGGAGTGCATTGCTTGTGTCTTCTGTGGTGAGCACCCTGTCTTCTGGGGGTTCATATCCCGGCATCCATCTCTTTGAAGAGGATTCTGCTGACCATCTCCTGCCACTGTGGGTGGTGTAGCATCTGTCCAAGATCCCTGCCTGATATAGCCCCATTTTTCTCCAGAAACCAGTGTGGGACATCATCATTACAGCTATTAGCAGCTGATGGAGACTATACTTAGCTCAAACACAGAGGATGTAATTCTTTCAAAAATGCCAAGGAGCTCAGTTCTGCTTTCACATTTTTTGATGATGGAGAGCTACTTCTGTCCCACATAAAGTCAAGTATTTTCCCATGAGAACACTAGGAGGCTGCACTATGACACAATGCTTTAATTAAATAAACTGTTCCTGTACAAGATTCTTTTAGTATTCCTATGAGCAAAAGGAGTCAGATGTGGTGGGGGACTCCTTTGCTGTTCCATTGCATGTGAGTCTGTACTCTGAAACTGGGTTTCTTTTATATCCTGATGTAAGCATTTGGATTTATGAGACTCTTGACTGATGTGACCCTGGCACATGCATCTGAAATTTGGGATGCCAGAAATCACAGCATTTTAAGACAAAAGAGAATTTGGAAAGTCAGTATAAAATGTTATTATTGTCAACATTTTTGTGCTACCATAGGAAGCGAAAGGATCTTTTGAAATGTTGTATGGTTTAATGATGAGAAAGCATTCCAAAATTTTAGGGAAAATGTCCACCCATTTTAATTCATTGCTGACTTACCTTTGAAGTTCAAGTACTGAAAACTTTGATGCAGATGTATTTTTTGTTGTAGAAGTTCAAACACTAGGTTGGCTTCTTCTACTATATCTTCTATGCTCTTGTTAAGGTCAGGAAAGTCAAAGGGTGAACTGTGAAGGGGATCCATCTGTGCAACTTTTTGTCTGAGGGGATAAGACAGTTATGCAGAAGTCAGACCAGATTGTTCTTAAACTAGAACCGAGTTACACAATATTTTAGAGGGCAAGAGATACATTTATAAATAAGCAAAAACATTTAATTATATGGCTCATTTAGAAAACCTTTAGTATTAACTAGAAAATTCCAGCATTTAATTATGTCTCTATGGTTAGGTATATATTAAGGATTATTTTGTTCATAGATCTATTGAAAACAGTGACTCAGTAGACCAGCATCTGTGTGCTAATCAGAAGTGGGATGGCTGGTGGAGTCTGGGTGAAGACAGTTTCTCAGCTAAGGGATTTTTCCAGGAGCAACCTAGCCCTTACTGAAGGTAGCCCTGAAAATCCCTGATGCCTGAAAGGGCCTCCAGTGAAAGGACAGGATGTCTCAGAATGCGTTCAGTTTCAGAAATGGCATCTTCAAAGGCTTTGAAGCGCATGTCACAGCTGGGCATTCGTCCTCCTTTATCTTCCAGCTTTGCTGCAAACCTCATTAAGCCCTGCACAGTCTGAGCAAGAGCAGCAATTTCAGCATCCCACTGATCAAAACAAAGATGGCACTGAGGGCAGGAGGGAAAATCCTTCCCAAAGCTGCGGGCGCACTGGTCGCAGAGCCGGCCGGTGACACCAGCCCGGCAGTTACACGCGCCCGTGGCTTTGTCACACGTGGGCTGGCGGGTCCCCTCCAGGTTACACTCACATGCTGCAAGAAAGGAACAGCAGGTTACATCCAGTTGCTCCTTTTCTGTGGGATTAATGCATGAAAAAGACACCTTTCAAGATAATAAAAGCAAAGCAGTGTTTGAGTTAGAGCAAGGTGGACTGCACAGTAACGGCTCTTCTTCATCTCTAACTTCCATCTTGAACATTTAAATAAAAATATAGATAAATAATATAAACACTTGTCCATCTCATACACACAAACATATGAAAGGCTGTTTCTCTACACAAATGCCCTGTTTCCTCTGTGAATATAAAAGGTAAGCATTTATGTCAAGGCAATTTCTAATCCAGTTGTCCCACACAATAATATACTTACAAACACAATGCATCTGGGGATTGCCAAAGTAGTTTTCCTCACATTCATTACAGTATCTTCCACTGTAACCTGGCTTACATGGGCACTGGCCTGTAAGCTGTAAAGACGGATAGGGTTGAATAACTTCCAGCAGAGCCATAGGGCTGGATATACATTATTGCAGCTGTACAAGAGCTGCAGCAACACTGTTTGCTCACAGTCTTTGAACACCATGGTTTACACAGTAATGGCCCAGCTTTTCTAGCTTTCTCCTGAAGATCCTGAAAACAAAATGCACTCTGAGAAATGGCTTTGCTTTACTAATGTTGGAGATTTTGTATGATCCAATCTACTGATGCTGTTTGAGAACTCATCCTGTGACAATGATCTGAGAGGATTCTTTTCCTTTGCAAAATAATTATTTTTTATTTTTGCTAGATCTAAGAACTTATCTTAACATTTCAACTTAAACTTCACAATACATCAATTGTAACTGAAAACCTTGAGAATATGTTATGCACGTTGCCCTAGAAAAAATATTTTGAAATTCAGCTATTAAATTAGACTCCAGGGAATTACAACTCTGATAACCGCTAGTAGTTCTTTGAAGTCAAGAACTAAATTCGCTATAAAAAATAATAAATCTACTGAATAAACTGGAACAAACAGAGAGCATATTGAAAAAAAATGTGCAAGTACATCAGCAAGATTTGAGGATAAGCTCCTGGTGCTCTGAAGTCAATGGCAGAATTGCTGTTGACTCCATGGGACCACAATTTCACCTCTCTGTTCTGAAATGCTGTTTAATTTTTTCTACATTCTAGCCCTGAAATGTGCACAGGAATTAAAGATGAGAAAAGGTACTCTAGTAGTACAATATATGAGGCTTGATTAATGTAATGGCCACAGCTGCTACTTTATGAAAATAAACACTTAAAAAATACTCATCAGACTCTTGGGTCCAAGCTTGGATTTCCTTCTTCCCTATATGCATAGTTATGAGGCAGCTTTTTCCTGTGACATCTTTTTACAATGTATTTCTAAGATCCACTTGACAAAAAAACATGCAAAGAGAAATTGCTAAGCCTCATTATCAGAACAACACTTTTGATTTAATGACTCACAGTGTGATTGCACCAACTACAAACTTCCAAAGAATTTTTTGGTTTTAGGGAATATGACAAAAAAGCGATCTTCATTTATAAGAGGGTCCCCACTTTGCCCTGTCAAAACACCAGCACCTTGGTTTCTGGAAAACAGTAATTTTCTTGCCTGGTTGCACTGGTTGCTTTGGGAGTTTTTTGGGTCACAGTCACAGGTCTGACATCCTTTCCCACTGGCCAGGCCCCAGTAGCCAGAGGCACACTGGTCACACGTGGCGCCCAGCACATTGGGCAGGCAGGGACAAGCTCCTGTGGCTGGGTCACACAGGCAGGCTGCGTCCCCCCCCGGGCACATGGCAGGCTGAACACCTGCCAGATTGCACCTGCAGCCTGGAAAAAGAGGGACAATTACTACAGCAGACAGAAACGCAGACAGCTGATGGACAGTCAGAGATGGATATAAAGCTTTACTTTATGTTTGAACATGTTTCATCTCATACACATTACCTGTCTTTCTGTAATAACCTATATATGGCTTTGAGAAAACTTTCTGTGAATGTTCAACCCTTTTAATACAGGCACAGAAAATGAAGGCTCAGTGAATTCTGAATCTTATTAGAATGCAATGTTAAATATGTTGGGTAAGGATAAGTTGATTTACAGTAGGCATTATCCAGCGTGGGAATCTTCAGTCAGCCAAGTAAGATAAGAAGCCCTTCCAGTGAGAAGCCAAAAGTCTTACTTAACAATTTCTAACAGACATCTTCCAAGAATGAACAAGGGATAGGCTTGGACTGTATTTTAGAGATTCCCAGAAAAATTGTTTTTGACTATACTTATAGTTATCTTGGCCATAAAAATTACATCCTCAGGCACATCTGTGAAAATGAGTTTAGAGAAAAACTGGGAAGAAGTTTGTGCCTTGCTTTTCCTTACACTCCTACTCTTCTGTTCAAAGTGCTGAGTTACTGATGTGTCCTCATGGAATCTATTCAATAGCCTGAATGCTCTCACTCTAGCCACTTAATGAAAACAACTGGTAAGGCAGGAAGTTCAGCAAGGGATCATCTGGTTAACTGAGCTCTAACTGAGCTTAGCTGGCATCAGCCAGCAACATGGATAAACAATTATCACTGATTCCTTTACTTTTGATTCCTTCCTGAATAAGTTGAATGCACATTTATTTTTCTAACAGAGAGTACTGCTTTCATTTCACAAATAGCATTTCCTAGGAGTGATATTCAGTATGAGAGTTAGTGAGACTTGGATGACAAAGAATTTAATAGATGCTATATTCAGTTATTTGCATCATTGATATATTTATATTTAGTAGATAGAGAAATATATTTGTGATTCTTATATTTTGCTCTATTTATCTTTAGTTTTGTCCTCCCTCCAAGGTCTAGCCTTTCCCTATAGCCTATTTATTAAAATCATTTTCTTGGTAGTAAAACACAGTTGCAGTGCTGTTACTTACTTTGACAGCTTTGATTGAGGGCTGAGCCAAAATAACCTGGTTTGCAGAACTGGCAGTTTTCTCCATGGGTGTTGTGTAAACACTTGGTGCATTCCCCAGTGACCCTGTTACAGGACTCTGGGTCTGTCAAATCAATGTTGTTATTGCAGGGACATGGTGCACAGTCAAGCCCAGGGCTGCTGGGGTTATTGTAGAACCCACTAGGACAATTGTCACACTGATTGCCTGTCAGAGGAAGGTAAAAATATTGCTGGCTGATGGAATTCAAGTGAAACATATGATTTCCAGTAATATTATTAAAAAATTCAGACTGTCTGTTCAAATGCACATTTCCAGTGGAAAATATCCACCTGAGATCATTGCCCTTTAATTCTCTGAACAGTTTAAATTATTTCTTCCCCACTGAAATCTGATGCTAAGACGCCCTTCTTGTCCCAAATTGTTTATACCAAGAAAGTCCTTTCAGCAGGAGCAATTCGGTGCCCCATCACATAACACCTCCAAACACCTTTTTCCATCAAAGTCCATTCAATGGCAGTAGTCAGGGTTAGCCACATTTGCAGGATTTTCTTTGGCCCTTCAAGCAGCATTGGAGAGTGGGGGGTACCCAGGAGTTCAGATGAGCTCTGATGCTCTGTCCTTGCTGGCATTGTAACTAGTACTGCATTCTGTCTCAATGCCTGCCCTGATCTGGGTGCAGCCTCTGCATCTCAGAAACCATTCTGGGCAGACTGGTGTTTCTGAAACCACATCCACTGGATCACCCTCAGCCAAGGACTCTCCTCCTTCACTGTGCTCCTCAGGACCCAGAGTCTTTCTCAATCTCTGAGAAAGTGAGACCACTGCTACAAAGATGACCAAGAGTCTTGCTGGAAAGGAGCAGGAGCAATAAAGTCCAAAACTGAAGAGTGCAGTGATTTTTGAGGACAGAAGTCCCCTGGGTGAACACCAACATGAATAATTTTGACCCTACAGCAATTACTCAAGCAAAACCAATCTTGACTTATAAAGAAACCTTGCCTAAGTAAAGATGATAGCATTGGTTTAATTTTCAGCAGTGATTCCCATTAAGCTTTGCTTCCACCAGAGGAGATCTTTCTAATGCCCAAGGGAAGGGAAATATCTTCAGCTTTCCCTTCAGGAATTCAGCCTAAGTCAATATGATCTTAGGAAATGAGGAATCAGTTTGCTGCAAAAATATCTGCATTTCATACAGCTGAGAGCAGAAACCCCATTTCTAAAATGACTATTTGAACCATGAAGCAGTCACTTTAAGGGATAATGTCAAAGAGTTTCCTCTATATGGAGAAAGACTTTCTCTGATTAGGAAATCTTATCAGCTCTTTTTGATACTCTAATCATTCCCATTTGGGCTTGCAATGCTTCTTTTTCAGAGGTAACAAGCAACTGCAGTTCTCCCCCCCTCTCCCCACCTGATTAGTGTAATACCCCTAGAAAGGAGGAGATTTCCAGAGAGTGATATCAGAACAATAAATGAATTCACTGTATCCACATAGGTGAACCTCTTTTGAAAACACTAACTGCACAATTCCCATTCTTCCTAGTCATAACTTAGCCACATAATTTCAGTAAACTCGACTGCTAACTCTTCTTAGATGTTTTATTAGCATTACCTCATTGTCATTTCTGAACACTTGAGAGGTGGAGGATGATAATTTTTTTTCTCTTACATTAATTTAACTAGTATCAAAACCAGTCTTTATTTTGCTTCATACCTGAATATCCCTCGAGACAATTACAGACAAGCTGTGCAGACTGGGAGTCCTGGTAACAGGAATGTGCAAAATACCTATTGCTTGTAGGTGGCCCTGGGCACATGCATGGGTGGCAGGGCTCTCCATCCAGAGGGTTTCCATAATAGCCATCCATGCACCTGCCAAAGCAGTCAACACAAAGCAGGACAAATTGTCAAGTGCTCCATGCAGGTGAATCAATTTACATGTATATATGGAATTTAATATTCCAGATCATTGTAATGCTATCTCCATCAATTGGTAGGGACATATCAAGATTCAAATGTGTTCTAAAATGGAAAATCAGAACCACATTCTCAAAATCTGAAGCAAAAAGAAAAAGACATATGTTTTCCTTTCAAGAAATGTTTGTGAGGACTTTCACCTACTCTGGAACAATTTTAAACTGAATGATTATTGTTATTATCTGTTTTTGCAAGACAATCGATATGCACAATCCAGTCTTCACAGAAACTGAGTAAGGTCACAATGCCCTTGAAGAACACAAAAGAAGAAGGTCTCAGAAGCAGACAGTTCAGGATGTAAAGGCAGACAAGAAAACCACAGAGAGACGCGTGAAGAAGAAAAACTAACAAAAATTAACTGAAAGCTTAAAGTGTGCACAGAAGAATTTAACCAATCATGTATTAGCTTGAGGAGTGAACAGTAGAACACAGTATAAATATAGCTTGCTTTTTGCAATCAATTGGCTTCATTTGATCACATTGATTATGGCATGATGTCCCATTCCTGATCCTCTGCAGATTATGATATGGCATATCACACATGCTCTGCATAGGCAGCTAAAAGCTGCCATATAAAAATTCTGTATATTTACCTATCAGCCATATATTCATCTATTTCCATCCAGACACACACACAGAGTGGTTGGCATGACAGTAAAATGTGCTGGCACAGGCAAAAAAGCAATGATTCCTCAAGAGTACTCAGATAATACTGCATATTTAAGATGCAACATATGTATTGAGCCATGCTGTGTCTGACACGTTCTGCAAACCTAATGGCTCCTTCAAGGTGCTGGTGGCTGTGCTGTTACCCAAACTGGTGGGAGCTTTTGGGGCTCCCTGAGGGTTCAACCACCCTGCACACCACCTCTGTCTCTGCATCCCAACTCCCCTCAGTCCTGCAGCTGCAGCAAAAACAACACAGAGGCTTCTGGAGCAACCTCAGTCTTTGATCTGTTCTACTATGCCAAATGGGAACACAGCTCTCCATATGTATACAGGCAAGGCTAAAATACTTGGCTACCTGATTATCCTTCCTGAGACTCTCCCTGGAATCTGGAGATCCTGCAAAGCCACAGGGCAAAAAGTATTTCAGTCTCCCATTTTTAATCTGTTTGCCATCTACACATAGAACATCCAAACACTGTATTGTCTAAAACCACTGCAGGAAAAGCTCAACAGGTTTCATGAGGAAAACCTCTTAAAAATTAATGACAAGGCATAGTCCAGCCAAACCAAACGAAACAAACCTAATTTCGATGTCCATGTGGAACTGTGATACTGCTGCCAGTGTACAAAACAAAAAAAGAGGAGCAGTGCTCTGAATGCAGCTGGAACATGTGAGAAAAGTAATTTTCTGGTGACATGGAACTAAACATGACCAGCAAAGAGGGCACATTTACTTAAATTCCTTGAAGGTAATTGCAGGAATTAAAATGAGTATTCAGCAGAATATTCAGCCTCTTGGCTAGCCTCGTGCTGAATTTTAAATTTGAAAGCTGGCAATTTGGAACCTGGCAGGAGTCAGTTTATCCCACACACGGTGCTTTGTGCTTGTCTCCAAGTACATGGTGCCGTGGTGTCCATGTCTCAAATGCCTGCTGCAATGCTGGGTGCATGCCCTGCCTGCAGTCCACCCACAGGCATTGCATGCACATTCCCACATGCACTAGGTAATAGTAATGAAATAGGTACCTGACATTCAGCAATTTCATGTTTACAGGCCAATGACCTGTTAAGTGTTCTGCAAACCTGGGGTAATGGCTCAGTGACCTGTTAAGGTCATTGATGCATTTGCAGGCCCCCAGCTAGACCGGCACTGTGCAGACCAGCGGTGTGTGTGGGAGCCTTGCAGCAGCGCCCACGGACTGACCTCTCGCAGCGGCTCCCGGCGGTGAAGCCGCGGCAGCCGAGGCACTCTCCGGTCCGAGGGTCGCACAGCTCCGCGTGGCCATTGCAGGGGCAGGGGCGGCAGTGGGGAAAGCCGAAGTAGCCGGGCAGGCAGCGGCTGCAGCGCTGGCCATCCACGGCCCGGCGGCAGGAACACTGCCCCGTCACCTGGTCACACAGCGCGCTCAGCGAGCCTTGCGGGTGGCACTCGCACGCTGGAAAACACCAAAGCAAAGCTGCGCCCTTAAAGCGTTCCTGCTGTGAAGAAAATTAATTTACAAACAGTAGGAGTTTATGTCCAAAAAGGAGACAGAGGAGTCCTTTCTGGCTTTATTCGAATAAAGGGAGAGGCCATGGGACATTCCCCTGAGATCTCTCAAATTTTTAGTATACACAGCCTCCCTTTTATCCTAATTTCCCGGCTGCATTTCCCTCTCTCTTTCCCCATTAGCTAAAGTACTTGAGAGGTACAGACTCTCCGACACGCCTGATGCCAAAGATTTCCCTCTAATGTATAACCCTCCCTCTTAATTTTTAATTCTTACAGAATTTAGGAGTTTTTCTTCCCCATTGTTTCTTTCATCTCTCAATGTCTAATTTCGTTTATCAGCAAACCTAAAGTTTATTTGTAAAAGCAAATATCTGTTTCCATTGATCAATCAGTAGAATCCTTCCCATTGTTTCTTTTATCTCCTAGTGCTAGTTTTATCTACCAGCAGACCCACAGCTTGTTTGTAAAGACAAATCTGCTATTCCTCTCACTGCCAACCCATCTCATTGCTGCTCAAAGGCAGCAGGGATGGAAAATTTGTTATTAGAGGGAACATTTTTAATATTGCTTCACATATAATTCAGGATTCAAAGCCCTGAGACATTGGGGTGGTCCTGGCAGCGGTGCTGGCTGCAGGGCACTCACCGTAGCAGCCATGGAAGCCGAAGCCGTAGCTGCCTGCAGAGCAGGTGTCACAGCAGCGTCCCACGACGTTGGCTTTGCACTGACACTGCCCCCCCAGCTTACTACAGCTGGCATTCAGCGACCCTTGGGGATTGCACTTGCATGCTGGCAAGGGGAAAGAAAATCAAAACAGGTTTGGTTGTCAAGGAGTTTTACTGCTCTCATCAGCTTGCAGGTTTCACCCTTTAAAATAGGTAGGAAAGAGTTTGATTATGCTTCTCAGGAGTTCACTAAACTGATGATGCCATAGTTTAGATCATTTGATGGTGTAGCACCAACAGTGATGGTATATCAGGCACCAGCACAAGTCTTGATGCTGCAGTTGCCACATTCAAGGCAATGCCTTCAGCACACATTTGGGGTATGACAGAAAGGGAGTAGCAAAGCATAGATCCAGACAGAGCCATCCTGAAGTCTAGAAAAATTTGCTATAAATCTGCATCTAGCTGAAGCATTGGACATAACCTGCAAGCTGTATTTAGTCTGCATCTGTGTACTGTTTGTTTCCTTCAGGACACCTTGGATTAACTTGTTGGGTGAAGATGCTCCACTAACCCCCAGAGGATGTTTGCCCAGGATGCTCTGGAAAGCACTAGAAAACCAAAGTGCCACATTTCATTGGGAGAATCTTGTCACTTTAGGAATCAGGCCAATAGGAAGTTATCACAGCCTAAGCCTAAATGAGGGGTTCACAGGTTGCACAGCTGTAACCTCATTGCCTGATATTAGAGTGAGGCATCAGTGCTAAAAATTGTCCAATCCAAGCAGATGCTATCACTTTGGAGGGAATGCTGCTAAAGAAGCTGCAGAGATTGCTGCCCAGAAAGAAGCTGGCCACGAAAGTTGCCCAGAAAGGCCCCTCCTGTTACTGGAAGTGCAGAGAAGTTCCATTTCTCTGGGCCAAATACTTGGGAAATTCCCTGAGCTACTGAGCCCAGCTAATGGCGGATCCAGGAAGCTGCCTAGGAATTTCAAACCCCACCTGCTGCTGCCTTCTTGCTGGAATATCTTCAAGGTATACCTGGTGAATCTTTTCCAGTACACCAACTTATGTACCATCATGTATGTAATCTTACCAAGGCATTCAGCTGGCCTACAGCATCTAGAGAGAGGGCTTTGAAATTTCTCTGTCATTTAACAGCAGCCAGAAAAGAAGGAACATTACTGCCTTGGCCCTATGGTAAAGGCATCTGATTCAAATGTTTTTCAGAAGACACAAAAACACTGCCATGGTCCCTCTCATGCTGCTCATGAAGCCCATCAGGAGTGATGAATTCTGAGATTCATGCCACCAAGAGGTGTTTGCAGCCCTCACAGGATTCAGCGGGATATACCCTGCACATCCATAGATATCACATGCTGGCCAGCTTCACTTCTACACCACTGCAGGCTCAGAGCTCTACAGTCTACATACCCTACAAACCCAAGGGAAAGCCAGCAACTGCCCAAAAGAGCTGCCTGTGCAGGCTGGTCCTCACCGACGGCGCCGTTGTGGATTCGGGCTGACAGGCTCGCTATGAGCCGCGCGCACGCCTCGGGCAGGACGTGGGGCCCAACTTCAGATGCAATCTCAATGCAGTGATACTTCTGGTACTCATCTAAATCCTTTTCACTGCAGAAGTTCTCCACAGATCCAATTCTGGGAATAAGTCCAAGCTTTGTCATTAAGAGAGAAAAGAAAATATTTTTGCTTAGATATATTGAAAACCAGAATTTCCCACATTCTCCTAATGTGCTTTTCATTGGAACGACAGAGGCCTGGAGCATTGGGTTTCCAAATCTGCAGTTGTGCCATTCTGTCATCTAAATTCACATTTATTCTCAAGGTCTAAACATTCCCTGAGTTCTTCAAATAAGAGAGACTGTGTTTAAAAAAATAAAATTATAATAAGACCTCTGATATATGCTCAGAGCTGGTCTTGCTATGCTGTGTTAGTGACTCCAAAAGCAGTGTCTGGCCAAAATTTTTACTTGCATTACTGTGATAGGGAAAAATCAGCTGAAGGTTCTATGTCCAAGTATAGCCAGCCCTTGCCAGGTCCAGTTCTACAGGAATAATAAGAGAAATAGACCTAAAAATATTTTTCAAGAGAAGGACCCAAAACTAACACCCAGTTCCTGACTTGATGGAAACTTGCAAAATATCTGGAACTGATTCCCAGGAAGTACAAGACTAATTTTACTTTTCCAATATAATCCTTAAAAATATCCATGACTCAAACAAATTAGAGATATTTAAAAAAATCTAAGTGATGAGGAGCTGTACAAATTTATGTCCATAGCCCACAGCATCTTATCAGCACATACATATGGACTGTATTCATAATCAATGAGCAACAGATAGAGAAACATGCAATGTATGCAACAAGTATGACTTGTATTGCTCCATGAAAATTTAACCAGATACAATTCTGCCTTTCCATGCAAAAATATGCACTGTTTGCATAATGGAGAAAAACAGAAGCTGAATTTCTATTAAAACACACTATACCTTATTTAAAAATACTTCTAATATGTCTGTAAAAAAAATAGCACTGTGTAGAAATACAACCTCAAGGGACTTGTGACAGAACTACTCACTGAGTCAATCAAGATGAATGATTTTGCCTTTTTGTCAGAGGCAGAGGGCTGGGAAAAATACACATCCACAAAATATTCTGTTCCGGGCTCCAGGCAGACTGGGGTTTGCAGAATTGCAATCCTGTTTAGCAGAAATGAAGCACAGTTATAGCCAGGAGTCAGGACAAGGCAAGTTTACTGAATGTTGTGAGCTCTCCCTTCCCTCTGTGCCTGCAAACTGATGCCTGCAGCCTGGAGCAAGCCCTGCTGCTGTGAGGAGCACACCCAGCCCCATGCTTGCAGGCTTTGGGAAAGCTGCAGGACTTCTGCCAGATGATTCTCTAAGTGCAATTTAAACTGAGGAGATTAAACTGAAAATGGCAGGTTTTACTGCTTCTAGCAAGGGGGTTTGCAACTCACTGTTCATATTCATCCTTTCCTGTCCCTCTTTGATCAAGACATTGGTTACATCCTCTTAGTTTCTCTCTATTCTTTACACAGATCCAAGCTGAAAAGCTGGTTTTGAAAGTAGACTAGGACAGTGAGTTTAAGTCAATATTTCCTTTCCATTCTGATCTTCACCAGAGCAACCAACCTTAGCTGAATCTCAGGCTGCTCTCCTGGGTTTGGCAAATGTTTGCCAGATAGGGGCATCACACTCTTCCTTAGACCCTCTGTAGCATTGTGGTGTGCCAGCAACAGAAAAGGCCCCACATGTGTTTCTGATATTCCCACTATCCCACACGTGTTGCTCTGCAGTGCTTCAGTAAATGATTTGTACACAGAAGATCTACAGGCAAAAAGACAGCAACAGTCAGACCTCTTTGAAGCTGGGAGAGGCAGCTCTTGTGGCTCCTGTGAAAAGACCTTGTTTTTGCAGTGTTGATCTGACAAGATACCAGCAGGCTGGATGGCAACTCTTGCAAGCCAGTCTTCCAAGATCTATAAACAAAAGACAAAAATTCTGGCTATATTTTGTATCTGAAAAACCTGCTTTCTCTTTGCAAGTGTTAATGAAAGCCATCTGAATCACTGCACACTGCAGTGAAAAGACAGACTTTATTCTTTACAGCACTGAAAAACAATGTTATTGTGAAAAATTCATTGTATTTGCAATAGATAATGAAAAGCAGAGACGGAAATGGGACCTCAGCTGGTTCAAATGGAAACAGCTCTGTTAGAGTCATTGGAGCTGTTTCTTTTCTTAGCACAGTGTTTTTCTGGAGATATCCTTCATTAGCTGCCTTCTCACACATCTAATAAGAAATAGTAAACATAAAAGACTTTGTATCAAATGTATTTAAAACCCGACTCTTCAATCCTTAGACAGAAAAAGCTAGCCCACTGAAAAAATTGTTCCAATGTTTTAAAACACTGGGAGATTGTTTTGCCTCAGAGTGCTAGTCAGAGAACAGAACACAATAGACAACAGGAAAATCTTGAGGTGTGGGACTGTCCCAGAGAATTGCAAAAGAGTAAGGAGTATACAAAAGCTGGTACCAATAAAACACTTGCGTGTGTTTTTGAAGACATGGGTAAGGACCTGAGTTTAACCAGATTCAGATTAACAGATTTCCCTAGACATGCCATCATCATTAAGAAATCTTCTCCAGGCAAAAAATAGTAATTTTTGCTATTTTCCTACAATTTTCACACATCTCAGAGTCCAGATGGAACAACTGGGAAGCAGGATGCCTGCAAAAGGCCTGGATAAATATCTGTGCAGATGACTCCTGCCTGTACACACTTTACTGCCCAAAAAACCCAGCTAGGAATACAGGATGCTTGTCTAAAAGGATCTGCATTTTCCATGTGTTTGATTTTTGAGTAATAGCCTAGTCCAAGTAAAGCTGCCAAAAGAGAAATACTCAGAAGATGAAATTTTGGCCCATGCTTAGAAAACACTTTTAGTGCTGATTTTTCATATTTGAGCGGAAAGGGTTAAGGGTATCACTGGAGAACATGTTAGTTGGTTGGTAAGGCAATTTGTTACTGGGTGAAAAACCAAGCAATTTTAATTTTTGATATAAAGAATAGGACAAGTTGCTCATCCTATTATTCACAAAATAGACCCTGCACCTATCACAACACCACAACACACACAAGACATGACAAGTACCTCGGGCTCATAGCGAACGGTGATATCAAAGTCCATGGCAAAGGGAACGTTGCTGATGGCAAATCTGAGCCCAGCCCCGCTGGGGACGCGGGCGAAGCCGTGCCCTGTCCAGGTGACAGCCCGGCCAGCGCTGGGCGGCCGGAACACCACAGCCAGATCCGGGTCCTGTCCAAACTGCATCGCACCCTGCAGAGACACACTGGCATCTTCAACAACACACAGAGTCAAATTACAACTGAAACAAAGTCAGAAAAAAGAAAGGAAATATTTTTGCCGCATTTTTACTTATTTTAGTAATCAGTCTCATTTTCCAAACAAGTTTGAGATTGACAGTCAAAGAACTCTCCCAAAGGTAGGATATTTAGGGACACATGTAAAGGAAAGATTCCTATAACTTTGCAGGAACAGCAATAAGAGAGACTAGAATAATCCACTCACCTCTGAATATTTGGCATCTCCAAACATTCACATTGCAAACCTTAAACAGAGTAAGCCTGATTTCATACATAGCTGAACCATTCCATTGTAAGCTAGATGCATAAATATCAGTACTTACAATGGCTGCACTTAAGTGCAGGAGGTACCATGCTAATGTCTTGGCAAACTTGTTGAAAATGTCTTGCAACCAAAAAAAATTTACCTTTCATAAGGTCTTCTCTCTTCCAAAAATTAATGGAAATGAGTCTACAAAGGCACCGGACATAGCAGAGCAAGCCTGTCACTGTGAATAATAAAATGTCCAACCCAACTGTGTACCAAAAAATTTATTTGTGTCTGGATTGAAATGTCTAAGACTGCAAATCCCATGTGCTCAGACATTTCCTTGCCCTTTGTTACAAAATAAAATTTTATTATTTGGTGTAAACTTGAGTAACTACTCAAGTACTAATTTACCTGTTCCAGTCCAGATTTCCTTACTGTTCGTTTTTTGTTCCTGTTTAACACAATCTTTCCATTTTCAATCATGAACTCATAGCCTTTCTTCTGGAAGTAAATGTCACACCTTGGAAGAGTGCTTGGCTGAACCTATGAAGTATCAAAAGAGGAGCAGCACTGTCTCAACAATGTTGAAGGGTGGTAAGCAAGTAAATGAAAACCCACATTCTTAAAACAAGATCTATTCTCTCTGGGAGAAACTCTAAACTGTGGCTCAACAGCTGCTGGAAATCTTTTTCCCTCACTCCTTTAAAATTAACTTGCACTTTTCCCTCATAAGCTATGTCCCAGACATCTGTTTTCCATTTAATTATTGGACTGTAGGATAATTGCTGATTGTGATTATTGCTAAATATTTGTGGATGCAACATGCAAATAAACATTTTTTTATTATTCTTTATCTATAGTTTCTATGCATGTCAGAGAAAAAATGTGAGCAAAAGCATAGACAGAGGAAGGGGTGCATTCCAGGCTTGCAGTCAGCATGGGGAACAACTACCCCCATGTTGAAGGGGGAAAAAGAAATTAATTTTTCTAAAGGCATTACAGATGGATGCCAAATTCTTGAGGAAATTAGGCTACAATCAATGCCGTTATATAAGGCAGCAGGAATTAGTCCAATGGAGCAGAGAGTAATTTGATTCTTCCCTTGTTGGAGATTTCCAGAAATAAAACATTTCATGAGAGCTATTGGCAACTCAAATACTTTACTCTAATTTAAATAATTAATTTTATTTCTCTGATTCATGATAGACCAGCCTGCACTTAAGAAGCAACAAGGGCAGCTCTGCAGGGCATACCATGCTGTAGTGACTGTCCCTTTTTAACAGCCACAGTTAGGGAATAGTCATGTCCATGACACACAAAGACAAACTGACAATGTCCATGGGGCTTGTTTCGCATTTTCCTGCCAAAGAGCTGCTCCCCAAGCAAGGGCTGTCCTCCTCAGCCTCAGCTCCCATGTCATCACCACAATGGTCCCCTCTCAGTACAACACCCAAAAAGCCAAACACCTACCAGGGGTGCAGAGCCAGAAAGGGGCCTTGCATGCTCAGCTTCATAAATATAATAGTCCAGGGGCAGAAAGAAGAATCCTGGAGCTGGCTCGTTGCACTGGCGGCTCACGATGTTGGGCAGACACTCGCACTGACCGTCCTGCAGCGAGCACCTAGGGAGCAGTTGGAAAAGGGAGGACATCAGGGTGGCACAGCTGGGTCCTCACAGCATGAGGGCAGCTCACACCCACCCTCGTTCCACCTTTGCTTAATTTCTCCCATTGATGGATTACTTCCATTACTAAACTTCTTCCTACCACCCACCTCCTCTGTTTCTGATGCAATGCTGCTTTTCCATGACTTCAGAGTTCACAACCTCCTTAGTCTTTGTCTGTTCCATACCTGAAGCACTGATCCTTTTGTTTCCTGAGCATCTGTTACTGTCTATTCCTGTATCATTTCTTGTATATTTTTCTATAAGAATCACTATATCATGATTCTTAATAATCTGTCGCCCACAATTCTGGAGGCAGGACATGAGATCAAAAGGAACTTTGATGTGATATTGAATGTTTTCATATGCTTACACATATATTTAACACACCAAGTGATTTACCTGCTCACAAGGAGATGCTCTACAGCAAAGGACTGTGTGCTCCTCTGTCTGAAGCCTAACAGCAGTAGTGAAGACCCCTGCCCAACAGATTTTTGGAGGAGCCCAAATTAAACCAACCTTTCTTCTAAAATTATACATTTTAAACAGGACCCAGAAAAAAAAATACATAGCAATTAAGGTAAGAAGCTAAGTTAAAAATCTCACCTCTGACTTCTAATTTCTAATAATATTAGGGCTTCTGGTTCTCTCAAGGCATATGTTTTATATTTCATGTTAAACACATCTAAGCTCAACCAGATTTAAGGTTGGCTTCAAATGAAATAGGTAAATCCCCTTACCACAAATAAATTTCCAAGATCCCCACCCAAATTTACACTGTTTGTATATTATGAAATTCCATCTACATTCTATATTCCTATCTGTACTGTGATTGTATTAACCTAACCAGAAAGTCTAGCCTAAGAGTTTATAAAAATTAAACCCAAGAAAGAACTTGAAGAACTTTAACTTACAAGTTATTCTGTGATCCACCAATATCACAGTCACATGGAGAACAGCCATACAAGCTGTTGCCAAGACCCCAGTATCCTGCCTGGTATAAAAAGAAAGGTTCTTTTATGGCAAATGTTTAAGTATGCAAAGCAAAACAAAACTCGTTCTGCTGGATGAACAATGGAGCATTACTGTGCTTGGCCATGGGAGATTGTTCCTCTTACTGGATAGCAGGGGTGCTCAGCCACTGCAAGAGCCAGATATTTACCCACTTCTACTAGCAAATTGCTCTGTAAACAGCTAAGATGGATCAAGGACATAATTTTGCATTTCCTTTCTGGGAGTGCTCCTCCCTCTGCAATTTAATTGCACAAATATTTGGGAGCAGTGAAAGAAAAACAGATGTGTCAATGCAAATTGGGAGCATACAGCTATAAAATGATTTTGAATTTTAACTGATTGTTTACTTTTCTGGCAATAAAAAGGTGTGAGATGGGTGAGGAGACTTCTACAACCACATGCAGCAGCAAAACCAAAAACTGAGTACATACAAGGCATCTTTCACAGCGCTGCCCTGTGGTGAACCTCTGGCAGAGGCACTCTCCCGTGGCAGGATCACAGACGGAGAAGGGCAAAGTGCCCAAGGGATCACAGTTGCAGGCTGCAGGGACAGAAAAGTGCAGTTACCTCTGCAGGGCCCAGTGACAGCCAGGACTGGCATTTTCATTAGATGTGACATCAGCAAGACAGGCAGTCTCCATTCCCCACACAGACACTCTGAATGTGCCCCTGCACCCTCCAGACTACCCTTGGAAATGGACAATTTCCTCGGTGGGTGCCTCTCTGGGGGGAGCAGAGCATTGGCAGAAGGCCTCAGCAGTGTTTTTGCCAAGTGCTGTGTGCTGATCTGCACTGCAGTCCTTGTGTGTGGCTGAGCACCTGGTGCTGGCATAACGTGCTCACAAACCCACAGTGCACCTGGGCAGGGGTGGGATGTGCTTTCATCAAGCCTTTCTCAGGGGAATGGTTGGCTGGAAGTTCTTTTGGCAAGGCAGCACCTCCTGTCATCTCAATATCCCTTTTCAATTAAGTTGCATATTTAATAACCCTTCTATTAACAATAGCCTAATCTGTTATTAATATAACAGATACTATGCATATACTATTAAAATAACAGATACTATGCATGTACTATTAATATAACAGATTACTATGCATATACTATTAATATAACAGATACTATGCATATACTATTAAAATAACAGATACTACGCATGTACTATTAATATAACAGATTACTATGCATTCTGAAAGTGATTTTGCATTTTTTCAGTCTTGGACGCTGCACCAGAAACCTTGAATTTTGTTGACATTAAATTACAGTAGGCAATTGGGTATTTGTGACTCAAGTAGAGCATTAGTGTGTGGATCTGTGCATTCAACTACCTCCCTGCCCCAAAAAGGCTTTGGAAAGGAGACTAGCAGGGATGTTCTACTTACGCTGGCAGCCCAGGGGGTCGCTGCTGCTCAGCCCGTAGTAGTTTGCCTTGCACTTGTCGCAGCGAGCGCCCTCCACGTTGTCCTTGCAGGGGCAGCGCCCCGCCACCGTGCCCAGCGCGGGCTCCGTGCGGCTCTCGCACACGGCCCCGGGCAGGGTCCCCGCGGGGTCACAGCTGCATGCTGCTCGCAGGGCCAGGACACACACAAAAACAGCACCGGTAGATGTAAGCGTGAAAATGCAATTACAGAGCTGCTGGTGATCTGCCCTTGCCTCCTTAAGGACTTTTCATGCCAGTCAATTGCTGCAATTAAATAATACTCGGAGTGTTTTCTCCATTCTACGTTAATAATGAATTTAGGTCATCTTTCAGAAGAAGAGCTTTCATGTCTGAAAGATTATTTTTCTTGCATATAGCAGGTATCTAGCAAAAGTTGTTTACTCCTCCCATCATTTTGGAGCCTCTTCTGTAATTGCTGAAGGTCCCAGCCACAACATCACTACTGCTATTCATATTTATATTGACCTTGTTCAAGAAAAATGATAGCTTCGCTGGATTTCTAAGCTCTGTTTAGCAAGGAGTTGCAATATGCAGCTCTTTTCACAATGCTGGTTGGAGGATACTGTCATGCAGCTGCTTAGTAGGGCAGTTTGGATGCTGTAGGTTTGGTAACATTTTTACATCCATGTGGACATTTAAGCATGGGTATGGCCATAGGGCTCAGAGTAAAGGGAACCAGAACTGATAGTACAGGGATAAAATGTTTCTAAAATCATGGGATATTCAGAGGAGTTGGAAAGAAAGGTTGGGCCTGGTAGACTCTGGGAAAATGTTAGGCTTTACTGGATCATGCGAAACTGCACCTGTATAATCATTAAATGACTATGATAAATTATATGATTGTTAAATGCAATGATTGTTTGGTAATTGGATATAATTATTGTCTAATTGTAACAAGAATCATGAGAAATTATGTTTGGAGCATTTGATGGAAATTACAAGAATCCATGCTTGGATGAAATCAATGTATACAATAGAACATTATAAATTTAATAATTAATATGTAGTTATATAATGATAGGGGAATAAAAACGTGTTCATCCCAAACCCATGTCAGGTCAGATTTGCGTCTGTACCCCTGACACCCAGAGCTCTTCAATAAAAGCAGCTGCATACAATCATTCTGTGATTATGAGTTCCTGAGCACTAACAGAGCAGCCCTGGTTTGAGTCACCCATACAGCAGTTAAAAGGGAGGCTTACGGAGGCACGGCTGAGGGTCTGAGATGGCTTTGAGCGGGTCCTGGTAGAAGGAAGGTTTGCAGGTGTCGCAGTGCTGGCCGGTGGTGTTGTCCTGGCAGTCCTCACAAACGCCACCGCTGACCCCACCGCTGGCCTGGTACACAGCCATGTCAAAGTGGCACCTGCTGGAGTGGCTGTTGCAGTTACAACCTGAAACCAAAGCAAACAGGGGGTGTTTCACACCATGCAAATGCTGTGCTCTGGCCACATTGCTGTCTACACTTTACACAGGGTTACTGGTTACTTGTATGATTCCAGTGCCCAGCAAGATTATTCCCAGGCCTTGTGTGTTACAGCTGGGGGAAAAAAATTGGAGTTTTCAGACAGAACTGTATCCTAACCTTGGAAATGCAGGTGAGTGTGCCTGATATGCAGTGGGGAACACTGCTCTGCTGAAGAAATCTCTAGCTGAATATTTGTTACAGATCCTAATACATTATTCTTGTGTATACTGCATTACTCATTATTGTGGAAATGAATAATTTAGCCTTTTCTAAATTCTTTCACTCACATGAAAAACACTGTGCAAACCAATTAATTATCTTTTTTGCATTAGCTGCTTTTTCTCCTCTTTGTTGTTTTGTTTTGGTTTTTTTTTTCTGTATGAAGAATAAGAACATGAAACAGTTCTTCCTCTTGTAGGATAACACAGCACCTGTGGATGCAGGAATCTGATTTTCTGGATGAGGCATGGAAAAGTCTCCCTCCCAGAAACTTGGCCATCCCATTATGGATTGTACTAGGATTGTGCCACACCCACTCCTGGCTATTAAAAAGGAAAATAACATGTTTGAGTTACGTTTGCAAGCATTATCTTGTGTCCCTTCAGCTGGCCTCCAGGGAGCATCATGGTAGAAATCTTTACATCTTTCACAAGAGAAACCTTCAGTGTTATGGTGGCAGATACATCTCCCATGGACCTGTAATGTGGTGAGAACAGAGAGCAGATAAGGTGACAAATGAGAGGAGAGGAGAGGAGAGGAGAGGAGAGGAGAGGAGAGGAGAGGAGAGGAGAGGAGAGGAGAGGAGAGGAGAGGAGAGGAGAGGAGAGGAGAGGAGAGGAGAGGAGAGGAGAGGAGAGGAGAGGAGAGGAGAGGAGAGGAGAGGAGAGGAGAGGGAAACAGCAAGATCAGGAAAATTTGAAGCTCTTTGGCTCCCTCAGCTGACATAATTTTCAATTATTTGAGTCAAAGATCTGGAGAATACCTCCAAACATTAAAGTCACTGAGCAATATTTAGAAAAAAATTACTTATAGAGATATCAAAGCAGACATCAACATTTTAGATTATTTCTCTCTCTCCCTATATGTCTTCATATTGTGATACATATTTTCCAGGAGAAAAAACCCTCTAGTTTCCAGAGGGAAAAAACTTGCAATCACATTACTGGAACTTTTAATAATCCATTTTTCATGGGTTAGCTTTGCATTATCAACTATTCTTTGTGCCAATGCCTCCTCTCCCGCTGCAGAGCCTCCGAGCCCAGCTGGAGTGTGGAATGCACCCAACAAGTGGCCATTCAAGTCTGCACATGCCATAGGCTACTTACTGCATTACATTTGCACCATTACAGCTCTGGAATTCTGCTGCTATTATCAACATGTCTTGTCCCAGTTGCTTTTGAAACACCACAGTAGTGCCAACAAAGACAGCTTCTGTGCATTCCAACCCCGGGTTTTAAAGGAAGAGTCTGCATTGAAACATTTAACAACCAGCAATTGCAAGTGGCCAATCCAAAGATTATCAGAGATCTTCCTTCAGCTCCCTCCCTCCATCTCTTCCTTCTCACTAAACACCAACTGAGACCCCCCTTTTTGGGGACAGCGATAAGGACGCACCATCCCGGACTGATGGAAAACGTCTCCCCGGAGGTTCTGCATGGAATCACACTGGCTGGCATGGCCATTGCAAAAGCAGCTGCCCCTCACAACCATCTCATAGATGGCATAGTAGTACTTCTCAAGGGGATCACTGTGCCTCCTCCCAAGCAGAGCATCTCCAAGGGTGTGGAGTTTAGTAAAATTGATCCTTAGGTTTGTCAGTGTAATGAGATCTGGAAGGAAAGAAGAGAGAGCAGGAGCCCAAGTTCAGGCTAAAATGAACAGTATGAAATCTTCAGCTTGAATCAGTCATCCAAGAATATTCCCATAGTGAAGAAATTATGAAAATGATCCAATATTGGCCAAAATCAGTAATGCCTACAGTGGCAGTGCAGGTACCCACTCCTGGCACACAGCTGTCACTATAGGCATCCTACAGTGTTAGCATCCTACTTGGTATGGCTCTGCACTCTCCCAGCCACTGTCTTCATGGGTTCATGTGTACCTCTGGGACTGCTCTCAGAAAGCAGTGTGGATTGGGCCTGAATCCAGAGGGAAAGACAGTTTAGCTTCATGGAGAGCTCTGCAGAGCTTTGCTGTTTGCCCCCAGGGCTAGAGAGCAAGACTGGCCCATTTCATTTATTAACACAATGTGTCCCTAAGGTCTTTAAGTACCTAATTTTCAACATCATTGAGTTACACCAGCTGAGCTGTTGACCCTTTTCAGTGTACAAAACAAAAAATACCAGCAAAGTGTCTCTGGACAAAACATGTAGTGTCCATACCTTGGATATATGGCACATATGGATTTTCTATTTCAAAGCTGGGATCCAAGGCTTTTAAAACAACCTGCAAAACAAATCAATAAAGCTCTAGAGATGAGATGAGCAGCCACCAAAGGGATCAAAGGACAGGCCTCTGCTTTTAACAGACACAGGCAAGAGACCTTCAGTTCCACAAATGATGTGAACTCATACAAACAGACACTTGACTGTACCTCGCCTTCAGTGGAGGGCTCGATGTCTGAATATCTTGAATCACAAACAACATCTCCAACACTTTTTGCTGGACCAGTAGAGATGTTGGGGAAAGAAGCTGCACAATCATGTGCAAAATATCTAAACACTTTCCAGGTCTGACCAAAATCAGTAGAGCGCTCAACCAGCATTGCTGCAGGCCGAAATGTCTGCAAGAAACATTTCAAGAATTCCCTAAGCCAGCATTAATAAGACACCTCAGGGGTTGTTACATTGATATTCCTCTTTGGAGGATGCTAAAATTTTCTGTTTGAGAGGTATTTTGTATTTGTTACAGGTACTGTGATGGTTACAGGGGTCTCTGAAAAAGCTCATTAGAACCTCTCTCCAGCAAAAGGGAAAGGTAACATTTCATATAGATATGTGATTACTTTCTAAGTAAGGAAGTTTACCACAACAATTAGGAATTTAGTACAAAAAAATTGTAATAATCTGGATCAGAATTGATATGCATGAACAGAACTAAATTGAAAGAGCAACTGCAGTTCAGATATATCCCACATTTTTCGAGTGTAATTTTGCAAAGTATTTTTTCAGTTTTAATTCTTGGCTTTATAGAAAATAGGTTCAGAAGGCACACAAATAGGAAGCTGTTCAGTCTATCCTCCTCCCCTAAGGCAGGATCAACTATAATTTAACAATACTTGACAGGTGTTTATCTAACCTGTCCTTACAAACCTCTAAAGATGGAGCTTTCATTGCCTCTCTAAGCAATTTATTCCTGTGGTTAATTAGTGTATAATCTTACATAAAAGCTCTGGTAAAAGATGTACCTTAAAGGTCAGGATAAGATGGCTGAATTGGAATAAAGTTTCTAGGTCCAATCTAATGCTCACATGGTCAATGCCTGAAAAGAGAATGAAAATGAAGTGCACAATGTGTACATTGAAGGGGTTGCTGAGACAGTTTTCCCATGGAGGATTTAAAGATGCCTTTTCCAGCAGAGCAACTAGACCCTTTAGGGCACCCTCTGTGCACAACCCCATGCAGCTGGACCTCTCTCTCTGGGGCAATACAATGTGTTGCCTTCCTGGCACTGTCACCAGCAATGCTGCATGTCACTGCAGGAGGTGGCTGAATGTCCTGCTCACATAATTCAGACTGTAAATGATGGTCATGGCAGGGTGCTGGGTTTGTGTGTTTCTATATCCAGTTGGGTTTATTTCTTAAAATCCATTCAAATAATTCACTTATTGCTAAGAAAGAAAAAGAGAACTAATAAAATGAGGTGTTTTCTTCATGCTAAACAGAACTGTTTATATAAACCCTTCTATACTTCCAGATCTGAAATTTGTCATGGGCAGAACTACTGCACCAGGCATCTTCCAAAACTGCAATGAATATAGAAAAAGACTCTAGAAGTCACCACACTCTGTAGAGAGTTCCAGGAGCTCAGCTGATATCCCTCCCCATTGTTCACATCTGCATGCACCATCTCAGGACTCCTGACCAGGCTGTGCATGAGACCCCATCCCAGAAGAAAGATAGAACAAGGAAAGCTCCTCTCACAGCTGGCCCACATATTTATTGGCAGTGGTGTCCAAAGCCAGTGACAGATCCTTGCTAAACTCCATGAAAAACAAGGCTTATGGATTTTCACTTGGATACTCAAAATAGAGGTAACATATTATCTTATTTTTCTATGCCTTAATTTCCAACCAGTGAAATGTTTTTCACATAATCACTGTATGTCAAATAAGACAGAGTAAATGTTATTCCTCCTAGCATGTCTTCCCAGAGAAGCTGTAAGGACACTATTTTCATCAATTCTGGGATTGCAAGTTGTAGAGGACACCAAGCCTAGTGGCGCTGTTGACACATGTGAAGGATCAGTGACCATCCAGAAGGACCTGGAAAAGCTCAAGATGTGGGGCCATGGGAATCTGATGAGATTTGTCAAAGACAAGTGCAAGGTGCTACAGCTGGGTTAGGACAATCCCCAGAACCAATACAAGCTGGGGGATGAATGGATCCAGAACAGCCCTGCAGAAAAGGAACTTGGGAATATCAGAATAAGGGAGCTCATAGCCAGGCTTTATTTAATTTTTTTCCTAAATCATTAGTTCTTTAAAAATAATTTTTTAAATGAGTATTTGTGTTTTACAGACTGTCTTTACGTTACATCTGTAGGCAAATGTATATTTTGCCCCAAATGAAAACTCTCTGTCAGGGAAGACAGCCAGTGGAAAATACATGGCTTTCATGTATAACCAGCATTGCCACACGTCCTCTGGCCAGCTCTTGGGGGTGCTGAGTTTAAAACTTGTCCATAGAAACACAGACTTCCTGAAATCTTATCTTGCGACACACAAATGGGTTTAAATCACTCAGGATTCAACTCTTCATGAAGGCAATTTTGTGAAAGCCAATTATGTAAAGAAATCCCACAGCAACATTTGCAGTAATATTTTATCTAAGGAACTTACCATTTTCTGACTGCCACCACTTCTTTTTCCTGTCAGGCTCAAACGCTGTGATAACATTTTCTACCATGTGACTGTTATGCTGGGTATAGGGATTATATGGGTATCTGGAATCACAGAGAAAGCACTTCTCTTCAGCCTGGAAAACAAAATGAGCAGAATAAAAGCTTAATTTGGATTCTTCACTAAAAATTAGCTGGATGTACATATATTTATGCCATTGCAAGGCTAGAACCTGTCTTGCTGCTTTGGATGCCTGGGCTTTTAATCACTCAGGCTTTTCATACACAAGCCCAAGAGAACCATCATATGCACGAAGCATGCACATAGTAAGGGCTGGTCATGGTCTTCCCCAGGTACTTTATAAAAATTGCACTTTTCAGTTGTGGAGAAGGGATCTCAGTACGACCAGGTACCAGGTAAGTAGTTGGTTTGGGATGACACCACCACCCTGACTGCTGTCAGTGTCTTTTGAAGTGTAGGGGAACTGGGAAAGTTTAAACCAATGCAAAGAGGGAAAATCAGGATATCAATAGGATACAAGGGTCTTATTTGAAAATGCTACAAGCAGAAGATGAAGGTAGTTATGATTAACTGATATCTCAGTTCTGAATGAGAGGCTTTCAAATGAGGCCAAATGTTCCTGTTTAAGGTGATAAGATGGGGATTGAGTGGCAGAGCAAGAAGAAGTGACAAGGTTAACATGCTGGGGTGGCAGATGGCCTGTGCTGGGCCATGTGGAGAGCCAGAGCAGCCATGACAGCCAGCAGGGTCCCAGGGAAGTGTTCAGCAGGGTGGGCAGGGGTGGATGCACTGCACAGACACTCCAGGAGATTTGGGCAGAGCATAGTGTGAGGATGCAGGAATAAGCCACAGCAGAAGGTGATGCCCAAGCTGTGTGCCTGGCTGGTGGGGACAGGGGCAGGAGGAACAGGGGATGACACAGCATCCCAGAGGGAACTGAAGGAGGAGGAATGAGTTCAGTACCCATGGCTGGGAGGCTGGAAATGACCCAGAAGGAAATGGGTGGCACACTCAGGATCCACAAAGAACTGGGAATGGTTTTAACATCTTTGCATTATGAAATCACCCAGGAATTATTTGCATTTAAATAAATGAAGATATATAGATTCACAGGTATAATTAATGTATTTTAACCATGGTAATTATGTATTACATTCAGTCATTCTATACTACACTTGACAAATGTATGAAAGCACATTTTAGAAGATGAGTGAGAAATTTAAAAAAGACCACTCTGTCATCTCATTTCACAAAGAGAGGAGAGTAAGGAGAGTCTGGGTTGTTGAAGCAGTTGGAAGGACCATGCACACTCATACTCTGGTTTTTGTAGACATACAATATGACACTGGGGCAACTTATGTTGAAGGTTGCTCCATAAAAATCTGCTCCAAAGGACAAGCATGTGCATGTCCATGTCTGGCAGATCCCACTTGCCTCTGAATTGTGGAGCTTTATACACTCCTCAACACTGAGTGCCCTGTCTTTTCCTTTCAAAACGTATGTAAGTAGTAAATCCAATCATTGAGCTAAAACCCACTTAACCTACATTTTAAAAACAGTAAGACATATTAAAGACTAAAAATTACTTGTAGTGCTGCTTTCCAAACACAAAGCAGTTGAATTTTATTTTTTCCCCATCTGAATCCCAGCTAAATCCTGGCTTTTGGTAGCTTGCCACATTGACTAATACCCACTTTCATGAGTAAGGTTTGCTCTTAAGAAATCTGCCGCAGGTCATCAGGAGAGAAGAGGAAGAGCTTTGGTTTACAAGATGTAAGATGCAAAACTTCCTGGTCTGCCTCCAGCAAAGAATTCAAAATGTGCTGGTGAGAAAGCAAATTGAAAGTGAAGTGGCATTCTGATGCACTGTAGGTGCAACAACACATTTAAGGCAAGCTGATGGAACAGAGCACATTGACAAAGGGTCTCTCTCTCTCAAGCTCTGCAAAGCAGCAGTTTGTGGTTTTCACCCTCTTCAGGAGACAGCCACCAGGGGTCAAGATATGTTGAAGCAGCATTAAATCACAGGGATTATTGCAGAACAGCTGCTCCTCTTCATGAGTCTGTATTTACATAATTCAAAGGATAAGTACAGGCAAGTGAACATATTAATTTTTTTATTGCTTTTTGATCTCCTCCTAAAAAGCAAGAATAAAAGGCAATCATCAAGCTTTAGGACCAGAAAGATGATTCAGGCTATTTTAGCAAAGGAAAGAGATATTTACATTTTGCAGGAAACTGTGGATACAATGCGCAACTTGGAGCAGTGCTTGGTTCCATGTCCATACTTTACTCTGCAAATGTGTCACAACATTAAGCTAGAAGGTCATAAACTGTAATTATTTTCAATTGCTTATAAATTAAGCTGTATTTTAACTTCCTCTTCAGCCTAGGCAGTTATTTAGTGACAATATTTCTATTTGTGACAATTCATTAGCTCATTTGGGCCAAGTCCTCCAGGATGTACAACAGGGGAATCCTCATTTCTGCACACCTTCCATATACCCAGTGGTTCCCCCTCCTCACTGCAGCCAGGGAGTGAGAGGCATCCCTCTGGTCAGCCACATTTTGGATCTGCTGACCCACACACATGGCCAAAGCCTGGACCCCAGCATTAGGTCTTCCTTTTTCAGAGGCTGCTTTCTGCCCTCAGCAACACTGGCCTCATTTCAGATCAAAAGAGAGGAGAATGTATGGTGTGACTCTCTTAACAGGCTGCCTCAGGTCTCAACACCATATGGACATTCCTCTGGAGAAGGCCCTGCAGCCTGTGGGACCCCTCTCACACACAGACCATGGGCTTCACCTCTGGGACCTGAGGGGGAAGAGGACTTGCAGAGCAAAGCTCCTTCAGAAATCCCTATGCTCCATCCCTGTGTATCTCAGGGATGCTTCTCCCCCTTGAGAAGATACACATCCCTGTGGAGGCTGTTTGCTGCCAAACCCTCCATATGTGCTGCAGAGAGGCACAGCCTCTCACCAGACTTAGTGTCACACTGTCTGATAATTATTCAGGAACTTCCCAGTCTGGGCAAATACCCTATACAGACGAGAACAAGGTTAGTAGGAGGAGTGAGGATATGGTTAGCAAGAAGAGCTCAGTTTATTAAAGAAGAAAGAGCAGACCAACCTCCAGGTAGCCTATAATGCAGTACTTCTGAGGGCTGCTCATGCCACAGGTTGACGAGGCTGTCAGTCGCTTGCTGCGGCCCTGGAGGAGGTCCCCAAGGGCTGGGTGGCAGGACCCAGCCCCACAGTCATGCTGTGCATGCTGGGGCCTTATCAGCACTAAGCATAACAGAAGACCAAAGAAAGATTAAATTGGTTTGTGTAGCCAGCAGTATTCTCCAGACAAAAACAGTTAAATCCCAACACAAGCAGAAAACTCAATTATCCTTTGCCTGTACCCCTTTTGTCCTTACTTATACGTTTTTAAAGAACTTCAGTAATGAACACACCAGCTGCAAAATAATAAAAAAAAAAATAGAGCCAGCATATTGCAAATCTATACTAAAACTTAAATTTTCAGCACATTGGCATTTTTACTGAAAAGAAATGTGCCATGAGCAATAATTTATTATGCTTCCCACCCTTACATACCCATTGCCAGCAATCCTACAAAAAAGCATTTCAATTGACTCTGTGAATAGAGACAGATTTGAATTATTTCCACTTATTTCTGTTGAAATAAGTGTTCCAAGTTATAATGGTGGAAATGAGACCAGGATTGAGATCAGGATTGATATCGGGGCCCCCTCGATTTTCTTTTAATTTGCAATGAATCCCTAGCCCAGTGTCAGAACCCTGTCAGACCCCATGAAGTGGTCATTAATAAATTAAAAGAGTAATTCTGAATTATCTGAATAATTGCAGAACTTCTTTGCTTAGCCTGAAACAACTTTCAGTATCTTCCCTATTATATTAAGACTTCCCTTACAGGGCTTTTCCTTTTAAACAAGTTCTGTCCTGAAACTCTGCAAAGGAATGGGTACCTTGGAGGCTATATCCATTCAGCTTTACTTGGCTCAACTTGTTAGAAAAGGTGCAGTTAAAAAAACCCTACAACTAATACTTGAAGATCCCACAAAACACCAGAAATACAACTACCACAGTAAAAATACAGCATTTTACACCAAATTTCAGTCTAGGGCTCAGGCTATAATTCGAATAATGAGTGACATGACTCTTCAGATGTAAAGCAGTGCCTATGTTTAATTAGCCTGCTCTTTTTAGTTATACAAATCCATGCTGATTATTTATTAGCAGATGTTGATTGCCCCTTTCAGGACCTGAATCAGACTCATTTACAACATGTGTGTCTTCTTTGTACTTGAAGATATCATAAGTCATAGGTCCCTCACTGGCAGGAGAGTGGGGAATAAGGATTCACTGTCAAGTGTTTCTCAATAGCATTTCCTTAAAAGAAGTGCTTCAACAAAATCTTGGAAAGGTGTGTAAATCATATGATAATATATCAAAATTGGCCTGAGTCACTGTAGCATCTGTACTTACTGAGGTGTAACAGGATGGCCAGCCCCAGCCTCATGCCTCCCCATCAAACTCTGACTGGTACTGCTGCAAGAGAAAAACTGGTCCATCACTTGGTGCCCTCGCTCACCAGGGCACACAGGTGTACCCAGAACCAGCCTTTAGTGAAGTGACAGAGATGCAATAAGAATATAAAGACTAAAAGGAAACCCTGGCTTTGATTTAGTTGGAGAAAAAAAAATCTCATGATGCAAGCTTCAGCACTGAAACTGGAATGAAAGCAGAGAAGCACTTCACAAAGGCTTCCAGAGAAGACCTTGAAAACATATTTACACTTAGTATAAAATATAACCAGAATGCTATCAGCTGAAATACTGCAGGAATCAAATTTTTAAAAACCACCACAATTCCAAGTGGATTCTGCAAGGCTGTTTGCAGAGATCTAGCTCTTTCTCTGGAGATTCTAGTTTGTTTTCATTAATTTAAAAGATAGTCAGAGATGCCACTGAGAAGTGCCGGATGTCAGGTGCTATGAATTTTGTCAGAAACCTATTTGTCAGAATAAGTGCATCTTAATGTTTAGTGAAGAAAACCAGGCAATGTCAGCATCAGTGCAAAAAAATTGTACAGGTGAAACTCAGCACAAGTCCAAGAGAGATTGATTGTGACATTATGACATCCTTCCTCTTCCTATGTACTGGAAGAAAGTGAGACTTGCCAACACAAAACTGTTGGAAAAACAAAAGGCAGCCATGGGTATAAAAGGCAATCCAACACCCTGCTACCAAGTAGAACTCCCAAACCAAACCTGCCCCCATCTTTGCAACTTCCACCTTTCTCCACCTGTAGGAACCAGTGAGGCTGGTGCACCCTGAAACAGTTCCAGCTGCTGGGACATCCCTGTATGAGCATGGCCAAGAACCAGTTCCCAGCTATGTTCTTGTTCCTCACACAGCCATCACTGTACTAGGTGAGCTTAAATGAAACACACCCCCAGAGAAGTGGGAACATAAACAAAAGCACTTCAGGTGTTACAGACTCCATGTGGGCTTGGTGCACCCAGCTTTATGCAGCACACAACACAACAGCTGTACCCAGATAAGCACTTCAGCAACCACTTCAGGCTGTACCTAGATGAGTACTTCAGGCAGAAAAGCTAGCAAGGGTCACCAGGCTTTCATGCTGCTGCAGCTGCTCTCACCTGCCACAACCACAGAGAGCCTGGCATGTGACAGGGAGATGATGCTGCTGAGCATCCATGCAGCTGTGCCTGGCTACAGAGATCTGGCCAAAGATCAACTGTCCGAAGCAAAACTGAGCAAATATTTTCCCTCTGTGCTGGACTTCAAATTTTATACTCTGTCAGAATAATGAACAGACTCAGAGATGATTTAAGCTGCAACCACTGCCAGAGCACTGCAGTGAAAAACAGGTGCCCATGGTGAGCAATCTTGGCAGTTACACATCCAATCCCTACCCTAACACTGTGATGTGTAACACAAGTGATACTCTCTAAACCTCACTCCCTTTAATGGACAAACAAGGGCTAGAAAAACCCCAACAAATTTTGGTTCATGCTTAACAGGAAAATTAAATACTGAAGAGGTCTTACCTGGGTTCCAGGCAGCCCTGTGTCTCAGCTGGGAATGAGCAGAGCTGAGTGAGGGAAGCAAGCAAAGGCATACCTGTGCACTTCAGCTGGAGAAGACAGCACGTCCCCTGAGGCACCAAGGTGTAGGTGAGAATGAGACCCAGCCTGCAACCTGTCAAAAGCTTGATTTGTGAACTCCTTCTGCTTCTGGCATCAGCAAATATATTCACTGAAAGACAATTGTGACAGGTTAAGTTCATGGCAGAAAAAGTTCATGCAAGTGAAAACAGAAGGCTGGGATTCTTAAAGTGCTGACAAACAACACCTTGTCTGTTGTTTAATTAAACATCTGTTCAGTTGGTCTGGTTTGAAATCAAATATCAAAGTCTTTATAACTAGTTAGCATCAGAAGTCTAGTGGCCCTGGATTATCTGATCATGGCTAAAACGGATTCACACAGCAGGAGTGTGAATGGTCTGAAGGGCTGTTTGGGGTTCTGAGGTGACTGTAAACATGCCTGCCAGACAGCTGTGATTGCACTTGTGTGGACATACTGAGCCAAATCTGAAATAATTCAAACTCTGGATCTTCAGTGTGAGCACCATGCTTTTCTCAATTTAAAGCTGAAGACAACAGGACAACTTGAGTCATGGCTTTGCATTTCAGCACGAGTTTTGCCTGTAACTGTCCCCAGCAGCAAGCACAGGACAGCACTGACGTGTGGGGTACAGCACAGTCACAGGCAATACGGTGATGGAGCAGCTCTGAAATAGTGTCCAACAGCTCACGTCAGAACTGGCCACTGTTCTCTGGTGTCTGTTGAAACATGTGGCACTGTGATTCCAGTTTTCAGAATGGCAGGTTGCCTTGATACACAATTTTAGAGGTGACATATTTGTTATCAGTTCTCTGACTGTTTGTAAGGCTCAATTCATGATAGTGATGATAGTCATCATCACACATCCTTAAACAGAAGGTTTTCTACAGGAGCAAAATATGTTTTATAAATTAATCACTGCCTTGGTCCTTTGGTTCTTCCTATTCTTTTGGAAAAAATGAAAGGTGTGTTCTTTAATACTATTGCAATGCTCTGTACTAAGTGTCTTCTGCCATTATTATAATTATTAACTGTAGTGGAAATAATTCTTATACTTAATTTTTTTGAAATTATTTTCCTCAAATGCATGTGGAAATTACTTGTGAGAGACTTTTTTCAGGCTGATTTAATCTGCATTTGGTCTGCACTTATGCATGATTAATTATTGTACAGATGGTTTACACTTAGTGGGTTTTGGTATTAGGAAAAAGACTAAATGATATATTAAGATATTAATTTCACTTTTTATCTGCAAGCAATATATCAAATGTTGCCTGGAAGAGACACATATAACTGAAGAAAGTATTATTACTATGATGCTACTAAATTATAAACTGGTTGACATTTTATTAACATATTTCACGGGGAATTCAGAATTTGTTACAGAGAAGTTATGTGAGAAGTAAATATCAAGGAAGATTTATTTGCAGAATATAGCCAGTCCTCTGCTCTGATTTATGTAGAACCCCAAGCAAGAAGGAGGTTTTAAACTGCTTGAGGCAGGGATTAAGAAACTTCTTTCTTGCTTCTTTAATCTCTGCACTGGTAAAGGATCTGGATTTATAATGCATCACTCGTCCCATGCTGGCTGGAGGCTAGATAGCACTGGTGTGTGATTTTTCAAGTCATCACAGGTCTGAGGGCTGTCATTGCTTAGGCCCAAGGCATATCCTCAGTACTCACAAAGGATGGGAATTGTCAGCACTGCAGCATGTATTCCCTTCACAGACACCAACCACCAGCGAGGGAAGGGGCAGGAGTAGAGCCACCACTTCAAAATTTCAATACATTTTTCAAGAAATGAAATTATTTGAGCCTAGGACTATTCTTGCTGTGTGAAAAGTAAGTATTCAATCTAAACAAATCACTTGGGCTTCCTTCATGTCAATGGAGAAAGACAGGGAGAGTCCATCCCATCACCTTCTTTAGGGAGGGATAAATCTCCTTTTGGAGGTATCTGCTGCTTTCCTTTGGTCATGAGCAGCCCAGCTCCTTAGTTTAGGACAGATGCTTGTATTTTAAGCAACTGTACTGAGATTAAATGTAAAATGTACTGAGATGAATCCCATCCATGGCCAAAACCTTGAACAAAATCAAATGATCTGAAAATCAAAATTATCTTCCTACATTCTCTCTCGCCTCTTTTGTTTCTGTCCTCATTTCTTCAAGACTATATCATATGCCTAAAATAGAATTTCTCAAAGGCAAAGACTGAACTTTTTGTGGGTTTGCATACTGGCAGAATGTAGCACTACATAATAAAACCAGAATGAATTGTAAGTTTACAACCAGGTAAGATAAGGGTTTTTTCTGATAAATCTGATCAGGAGAGAGCTAAGGACAGCAGGGAGATTGGCTACAGAACTCAGATGTGACAGGAGAGAAGGGCTACCCTACCCCTCAGCCTCCTCAACTCCACATCCCACTGGCTGACTGCTCCTCCATATTGTGCACCCTGAAGGAAACAGCTACTTTAAAACTTGTATTTAATAAATATTTTTAAAGAGCTTTTTCACAATTCAAAAGGATGTAAAGTCTATCTGTAATTTATGAGAAGTTTCCTCTTTTTCTTACAGTCACAGCACCCCACAGTGCCCTTCACCTTTATTGTGCAAGTTAGAAGGCTTTGATTTTTCCACCACAAACAAGAAACTTAGCTTCAACTCAAATATTATCTCCCTGGCAGGCACAGCATTGATAGTAGTAATCAGCACTAAAGACTGTGCTGGTTTCAGCCAGGACAGGTTAATCTTTTGCAGTATCTGGGAGGGAACATGGCCAGGATCCTGATACTATTCAACACCAGCTCAGGTGGTTGCCAGGGGCAGGAGGTGAGGACTGTCCTTCCTTCAGTGGAATAAATATGGCTGGGGGAATCCGTCCAGCATTGTTCATTTGTCAAGGAGTACATGCTGAGCATTTCTGCAGGTGAATCACTCCCTCCTTTGTATACCTCTGTTGCTGTTCCTGTTGGCTTTCTTATCTCATTGCTGTTTCTAGTAAATTGCTCTTATCTCAACCAGTGAGCCTTGCCTTTTGTGCCTCCAATTAGAGGGGAGTGAGAGAGAAGCAGCAGTGTGGCTTTAGCAGGAGTACTAAACTGGTGAATAACATTCCTGAAGCACAACAAAGAAGAAGACAGTGTATTTATTCTAAAATACCATTGTGATTTTAAAAGTGCTAGTCAAGCTATATGAGTAGAAAAAGAGCTACTATTTTTTTTTTTTTAAAAAAAAAGGGTTGCAGAGTTACAAGTTGAGTTGGGAGCTGATTGCTGGCCCAGGAGAGTTCTTTGTTAGCTGCATGTTGTAACCACCGGTTAAGTGTCGGTCGTTAACCCTCTATTGTTGAGAATTCCCCTTTTTGTATCAGTACCGCCCTGCCTACAGCCAGGTTGATGGCCCTTCTCAGGAAGAGACAAGGGAGTACATGCAGATAACATCAGATCCAGAATGCAACGAGAGAGGACCCCCACCACACTTACAAAAAGACCCCCAAAACAACGAGCCAACACAGAATTAAGCGATCAAAGTGATGTCTGGAGGTGAGGAACAAAGTACAGAGCCTGCAGAGACGCTGAGACCCTTTGCTGCCCCTCGCCCTAAGCAGAGACCTCAGCTGGGGCCAGGACCCCGAGACTGCAAAACCCAGAAGCTGTAGCAGCCGGGTGTCCTCTCGGACGAGCTGTGGATCGCGCTGGGCATGCCCATGGGGCCGAATGCCCACAAGGTGCCCCCCCCGGCTGATCGCCATGTAGCGCTACGGACCATCCCCCTCATACCCCAGCCTCAAAATCCTGGGGCTCAACGCCCCCATCCCCCAGGGCTGCTCTTTTGGGTACCATGCTGGGGGATGGGGGAAGCCCCTCGTGGACGAGACGGGGAAGCTGCTCTATGGGGACGTGTTCGGCACCAAGACCACCAAGTTCCAGATGAAGGAGGAGGAGGAGATCGACCGCACACCCTGGGGAGCGCTGGAGCCATCGGATGAGGAATCTGAGGAGGAGGAGGAAGAGGAGGAGGAGGAGAGCAATGAAGAGAAACCCAACCAGACAGGGTTCATCACCCCCGCTGACAGTGGGTTGATTACCCCAGGGGGCTTCTCCTCAGTGCCAGCCGGGATGGAGACACCGGAGGTGATCAAGCTCCACAAAAAGAAAATCGAGGAGGCTATGGATGGGAGTGAGACCCTCCAGCTGTTCACAGTGGTCCCTGAAAAACGCACAGAGACCATGGGCACGGCCATGATGGGCTCCACCCACATCTATGACATGTCTGCAGTGGTGTGGCACAGGGCGTGGAGGTGGCGCTGGCCCCTGAGGAGCTGAAGCCGGACTCCACAGCCATGACTCAGAAGTATGAGGAGCACATGCGGGAGCAGCAGGCGCGGGTGGAGAAGGAGGACTTCAGTGACATGGTGGCTGAGCACACCGCCAAGAAGCTGAAGAAAAGGAAGGCGCAGTCCCAGGATGCCCGTGGCGGGGGCAAGAAGTACAAGGAGTTCAAGTTTTAGATGCCACCGCTGTCCCCTTGGTGTCACTTCTCTGTCACCCCCCTGCACTGCCCTCTGTCACCCCGCAGGGGGGGCTGGTGCCACACTGGGATCAGGGGACATCACCCCTTCTGTCACCTGGGGCCATGGTCCAGGTTTTGGAGACAATTTGGTTGCACTGTCCCCCATCCCTGTCCCCTGTCCTTGTCCCCAGCCTGTCCCCATTGTTTTGAAAATAAAAGGTGGCATCCCCACCACAAAAAAAACCAAAAACAACAACGACAAAAAAAAAAAAAAAAAACAAAACAAAACCAAAAATCAAAACCAAAAACCAAACAAAAAAAGCCCAAAAACACCACCCCAAAAAAAGCAGAGCTGGAGCAGCCAAGCCTGGGCAGGGTGAAGGGAGCCCTGCTGTGTCACCCCATATCTACAACAGGTCAATTAGATGAACAGCAATTAAACATAGATCAGCTGGTCCCAAGTGACGGGCAGGAACTGCACCAAAAAGGGGGGGAGTGAGCTGCCCCATTGCCACCACTGCCACCAAGTAGGGAAGGGAAAACTCCACGGCACCGTCCTGTGGCCATGAACTGAGCCCGCTGTACCATATCCCATCAGTAGGGATTAGATTCTTAACTCTGGAACAACTGGGCAGTGGTGGCGATGGAAGCCATGTGGACCCATCACGGCACTGTCCTGTGCTGATGCACGTCTGTTATCCCCGTTAAAACATTTGTGGTTGAAAAAGAGGAGGGGAAAAGGCAATAACAAACAAACCCTATAAACTGCACACCGTAAGGGGAAAAACACAAAAAGACAAATGCAGAAAACACTAGAAAGGCCCTGCAACTGAGTGTGACCTTGGGCTCCACTAACTCCATTTGCTGAATGGGGACCAGCCCCAGGACCACAAAACACAGTAACAAAAGTATCAGCATATACTTATCATACTTTCCTGTTCCCAACATATTTTGCCTCTTTTAACTCACAGTTTGGCCAGTTTGTGCACAGTTTGGCTTTCTTTCTGTGTCATGTAAGTTTCCATGCAGTTGACGTTCCTGCGTGCCATTTCCACATCACAGTTCTATTCTGCAGCTTGTTTCCCCACACCTTAACAGACACAATGTATTTTCTAGTTCTCGACCATTGTTGGGTTTGGATTTTTCTTTCCTTGTTACTTGGGGAATTTTTTCCCATTTTTCCCATTAAGAAGCACTGATGGCTGGGTGGTTGAGATGGCAGGAGGGGGAGTTCCCCTGATTTTTGGGAGTTTCTCTAACGGTGGGACAAGGATACCACAAGAATAGGGGCACACAAAAGACAGGGGCTGAGGAGTTGGGGAGTCTCTCTCTCTGGGCTTTGGAAGAGGACAATTGGACCTGCGGCTTGGAGAAAGGAATTCGCTGCCACCGCTGTAACCCCAGGATTCCTGCTCATTGTTGCCAGTCCATCTTGCTGCTTCCGAGAGTCCTGCTGGGGCACTGGGACCGGCTGCCCCACGGTTTGTTTAGAGAAGCCTCTCCTCCATCCCTTCTCCTCTGGGCCCAGCCGCCATTACCATGCGCTGCCCGAGCCCGCGCCACAGCGCCCCCTGCAGGCACGGGGGAAGCACCGCACCTGCCCTGCCCACCGGGAGCCAGCGGCGCCCCTGCTGGCCGTGCCCGCAACTGCACCGACAAGGAAAGTGCCACGGCCAGAAAGGCCAGGAGGGGGTTCTGGGTTCTGTTCATGATTAATGCTGTAGCTGCTGTTCTTTGTTTGCTTTGTTATACATACTAATAAAGAACTGTTATTGCTATTCCCATATCTTTGCCTGAGAGCCCCTTAATTTCAAAATTTAATAATTTGGAGGGAGGTGGTTTACATTCTCCATTCCGAGGGAGACTCCTGCCCTCCCTAGCAGACCCCTGTCTTTCAAACCAGGACAACTATTCACTCTTAGGCTGCCTCACTTTCCCTGACTTTTTCAGCTGCATATTCTCCCCACAAATGTGAGGGGGATGACATTTGCCTTCTCTGACTGCAATTTTGCTCTCACAGGGTGCACACTTTCTCCTGGAAGTTGTGTTTGCTTCTATGCGTTCCGCACCATCTGCGGTCTGAGCACTCACTGCCCAGGTTCCTCTTCACCAGCTGTCTCTTGTCTTTGCTTGTTCTGTGCTGATCCTGAAGTTGACTGTAGCCTTAGCCTTTTGCTACTTTGTACATTCGCTGCTTGAATTTCTTTTCCCGCTGATCCTGCCGCCAGTGATGCTGCCGATGGTTGTGTTTGTCTGCTGTGTCTCATCTCACTGCAGGCTGTTTGCGACTGCCTTTGCAATCTTCCTTTGATAACTTTATATCTGTATTCTATATATATTCTGTCTCTAACTATATTCTGTCTCTAAGTCTTGTTGTGCTGCCCAGTCCTGTGGTCAGCTTGGCTCATTTCATCTTCTTCTTTCACGACAGGCTGTTTGTCTTGCTTTGATCACATCTTCAGGGTCACCATATGTGGGAAGAAATCAACCAAGACTCCATTTTCTTCATGCAGTAAGCCAATTCTTTATTCACAAAGCTCATGTTTATAGGAAATATCAGAAGGCACTGTGTTCAACCTAATTGGTCAGCAATACAGTGAAACTCAGTTCATTGGTTACTAAGGACTATTATATATGCTATGAAATTTTCTCTCTCGAGATATGTTCACATTTTTCCTTTGTGGGTTCCCATGAGACAAATCTTATTCACACAGGTGTATTTGTTTTTCATCCTCAGAATAGATTGCTGTGTTAAACAAACTTCTCATTCTCAACATAGCTTCACATGGGAACTTGCAAATGGCTTGTTAGCTGCACTTAGAAGAAATGACAGGCCAGCTTTGGCAATTTTAGCAGAGTGAGGCCTGATTTCATAAGGCCTTTCAAAAAATCTTACCTGTCTACGACACTTACAGAGCCCAAACAGATAAATGTGCATACTACACAGAGTTTCCAATAACTTGGGGGAAATATGCTGATTTCTGCTGATTAAGCATCACGTTATAGGCATATAATTCTAACACCACAAGTGTCACAACAACGTGATTTTTTTGATAAAATACTAGTAAGACCATATCATACTATTTATGAATATCCCAGTACCACTATCACCTCACATACGGCTTATCCAGACCTCTCCCAAGCCCCAAGAAAGACTTTAATGTCTTTAATGCAGTTAACAAATAGCAGTGTCTTCCCTCTATCAAGGCAAATGGTTCTTGTCCTTCCACTATGCCAGCTAACACCATTCTCAACCAGCTAACCCTGGAGAAGGCCAAATACCTCTTACCATACATGTTTTTAAGACTAGTGATATTTTTCAATAATAAGTTTATGCTGGGACTGAACAAGCTTGTAGCAAAGCAGTAAAATATAGTATATTTGTGAATACAGCTTCCAAGAAATTTTCAGAAACCTATTTATTAATGGTCATGTGTTTTTTTCCAGGAAAACTGTGTTCCAAAGAACAGAAAATAGAACATTAAAATAAAAGAAATATTGAAGGTCACAACATATGCTAGTGTGTCTTTGTCTCCTCATGGCCTTGTGCTATATTTAGACAATTCAAGAACATTACGTGGAAGGATTAGTGTTTTTATGTAACTTAATGAATTATCAAAACATTTCTGTTTTGTAATCATGATCTAATTACTAAAAATAGCCAAGTAATGAAAGATCAGGTTTTATTACAACCTGACATTTTTAATCTGGACAGGAATTCAATTCAGTCTGCAATGCTCTTTTCCTCCCCCAGATACCATACAATCTATCAACAGCATACAGCAAATCTCTGCTGAATGAAAGACACAACTTCGAGTGGGTTATCTGTCTGCACCTAACAATTTAAACTCTTAGAAAAAGGACAAAAAACCCAGGAAGATTACACTGTAACATTTTTCAACCACAGCTTTCACAGTACTTCACTGTAACACAACACAGTTCTTACCTCAGCTGACTTGTGAGCTCCCCATGAGCTTCGTGAAACAGCTGTATTTGCTGCAATATATATACGCAATATATATTTATATGCTGTATATATGCAATGCATAATTGCATCTTGAACGTTAGCTAAGTCACAGATATATTCAATATAAGAATATATCTGTGAATATTATATATTATATCCTTATATTGAATATAATATTCAATATAAGAATTAGGATTATTTATCTTAGAAAAATTATAGCGGTAAGTAATTATGTATGAAAACAGTGGCCACTATGAAGAACAAAGCCATTCTGTTTACAAAATGGGGAATGAGATTACTTCAGGTTGCCTCAGGAGTTTTAACATCGTCCTCCTTTCAGTGAGCAGGACTGTTCTTCTGAGACCCTATGACAAGAAATCTTTACTAGGATAATTTAAAAAAGGATCTCTCAGAAGACCAGAAGTCGGGTTGAGTAGGAAAACTGATATTATAGATTAGAGAGACCAAGACTTCCATCAACAGCTTATTTTTATTGACAGCAGCTAGACAGAGGAAGAACATGGCAGCCCGTGAGTAAACCCCGCGGCAGTGACCACCCGCGGTACCGCACTGCACCCCCGCTCCCTCCGGCTCCGGGCCGGCACACGGCGCCTCAGCCGCGGAGAGCGGGCAGCGGGCGTGCCCCGGGCCGTGCCGGGCGGGGCCGAGGGCGGCCCGGGCTCCCTTCGCCTCCTCCCGGTTCCTGGAGCGTGGATCCTCCTCATTGGCCGAGGGCACTCCCGCCCCACCCCGCTCCAAGGCGCGGCGGCCCGCGCCCCTCACGGCTGCCCCTCACAGACACTATGGCTGCCGTGACTGACACTGGGCCGCCGCTCTCCGCCCTCATCGTCCCTTCGCTGCCCCTCCCTCATGCCATATCCCTTCTAATCTTCCCAGCCCTCACCTCTCAACCTCCCGGACTTTCTTCTCCTCCACCCCCTTTCCAGCCACTCCCACCGTTCATCTCCATATTCGCTCTTTTGCACCTGTTTCTTCTGCCCCTCCTTCTCCTTCCCAAATGCCACCTCGATGCCTCCACGTTGCGGTAAAGCGGCTGCTCTCTCTCTGCATCCCTGCCTCGCCTCACGGCCTGCACGCTCTCCTGGCCGATCCCACTCGTGCTATCCAGCCTTTCCCTCGCCCTTTCGCGCTTACAAAACGCTTTTTCAGCTATCGTGAACCACCTGAGCAGGCAACTGTAGCCGCAGTAAACGATGGGGGCTTGTGTGTAGTCTCGACATGCTTTATTCAGGTTTTGATTTTAGTTTGTATATCCTGCACATGGTTTTCAGCTTTTTAACTAATGGTGAAGTGTGTTGAAGCGCAGGTGGGCCATATCTGTGAATGTTTACATTTGTTTCTCTTGTTTGGTCTACTACCATCCTCTTTGTTATTGTTTTTGATATCAATGTTCTTTGTAGCCCATACTCCTGCGAAGTTTTTTTTCTGTCCTAGGTAATTTGTGGTTTGCTAAACCATGCGGGCATGAGATGTGGTTTCCTCTCTCTGCACACATCAAGGACTTCATAAATCACCAGCGTTAAGAAGTGCTGGGGTTTTTGGGAAGACAGTCGTATTTTTGCATAGGTGGCTGCATTTAATCTGCGGGTGCTTTGGGATCTTGTTAAATACTGAACTGTATCGGACGTGTAAAGCAGGAGCTGAGGGGCAACCTGTTGGCTTACCTGCGTGGTTTGCTCTTGGCAGGTGAATTTCTTCCTCCTTGTCAGGCTCCCTGAGGTTATTTGGCAATACTGATGGGCTGCCACGACTTAGGTGTGATCAGGAGAGCAGAAAACACACGGGTATGAGGAAAGGAGCACAGTTTGAACTGGAGTAGTCTGGTACTTGATGGGTGCAGTGCAATTACTGTTGTGTCTCTTTAGCACAGTGCAAATACATAGTGTTAGTGTAATGGCACTATATAAATTTTCTCTGATTTTCCTAAATGCTGCATTTTTTCCCAGTGTTTTCCTCCATAAAATCTCATGGAGACATATGTAGTTATGAATAAGACTATAGTGGTGCAAAGCTGCAAGCAGTTTTGTCCCATGCCACTTCTCTGTAAGAGGTATCTCAGAGGGATGTTGAGCACTAAGGCTGAGCCCATGTTTCTCTGTAAGCAGATGAGATTGCCTGTGAGAACATCTGTTGAGCATCTCTGCTGCACAGCTAATAACCAGATCTATCAGTTTCTCCTTCCAAGCCTCGGTGCCAAGAGCATTTCAAGAGAAAACAGGGCTTAGCCAGAAAAATCCCTGGCTGCTGAATTATACCCTAGGACCTAGGCATGTCAGAGTAAGAGCTTTATGTGCCTAAAGCTGCTTGCTCTTTCTGAGATGAGGGAACAAATGTACAATAAGCATATTTTTAGCCTAGTTATTTGTCTCTTGTAATATCCTACTTCCCCCCTCTTTTTTTTTTTTCTTTTTGACTGTCTGATCCAGTTGTTATTATGGTTCCTAAAATGATGGAAATAGACTGATCACAATTCAGTGAGAACACTGGCATGTTGCTGCATTTATTTCCTTCCTTCCTGCCTATCCCTAAAAAGCAAAGAATACTCTAAATCTGTTCATACTCCTTTCTTATTTCAGGCTCTTTTTATTCTCAAATTCTGTAGATACCCAAAGAGTTGTTTAATTTAAATTGTGTATACTTTGGCATGCTATTGAAACTCCTTTGTCATTGATCTACTTTTTCCTCTAAATCATTAAAAAGAGAAATTCTGAATTACTGCTGCAGAATTCACCACTATTTGTGTTTCTAGGGTATGGGTTTTATTTGCTTGCCTCATTATCAAAAACACTGGAGTCTTCAGTCTTTTTTTTTCAGATCTATGAAGATCTGGTATGATTTATTTTTCTTTAAAACCTTATATTGAGGAATTTAAAAAAAAATTTTGATATCATCTAAGACCTTATTGCTCCCTGGAAGATATTGGGAGAGCTCCCTTTCTGACTGTGTCTAGGTTGGGTCAGCTACTTCTGGGCAGGGTGGCAGTAGCATGATGTGACTTGCTAGGATTGTAAGGAAAAATCTGGAGATAAACTAATGCTGCAGTACACAATAAAGCTTGTGGAAAGGCAGTGCCTGTTAGTCAATTCCACTAGCCCAGGGAAAAGGACTGAGATTTTGGATATATGTGAGCCCTCTTAATTTTTTCACTTCAAGTCTGAAGACTGACTTGTGAGCTTAAATTCTTTCCTTCCTCACTGTTATAGGCCACTGTCTTAAAGCCTTTTTCTTCTTAATCCAAGATGCTGCCTCTTTTCAAACACTGCCTGCTTCTATATCCATAGTGGCCAAACCAGTAATAACACTGGATACCAGTATTAACACTGCAAGCCGCGTGACAGCCCTTAATCAGTTTGCTTTGGAAGACACTTGTCATCCATCGCTTTAGAAGATCACTGAGTACCTCGCACGGTCACAGATTCCCCGGAACAGCTTTGGGGTGGCGCTGCCATGCCCGGGAGCCCACGCGCCTGCGGGAGCCCTGCGAGCGGCGCGGGCCCGCACTCCCTGCGGCTGCTGCGGGCTCTGCTCCCCGGCAGGGCTCGGCCCCCGCCGTGTCCGTGCGCGGCCGCTCCCGCTCGTCCCAGCCCGCCCCGGGCCGCGGCGGCCGGCGCATGCCCGGGGGGCTGCGAGCATGCGCGCAGGGGCGGGCGGGGCGCTCCGCCGCTCCCGTCGGCCCGCGGCTCCCGCCGGGCGTCGGCGGCGGAGCGAGCCCGCCCCGGCCGGCGGTGCCATGCTCAGCGGGGCGGGCGCCGGGCAGCGCGTTGCGGCTCTTCTCCCCCGTGTGGCCTCGCCCGCGGCGCTGGGCAGCGGCGGCAGAAGCGAGAGGTAGGGGAGGGCGGGGGCGCGGCCTGTCCCGTCCCGCGGTGCCCGGTGCGTGGCGGCGGCGGGGAGCGCCCGCGGCCCGCACAGGTGTGCGGGCTCCGAGCTGGCGGCCGGGGCCTCCCTCGGCGTGGGGAGCCGGGCCCGAGCCCCCGGCAGCGGTTCAGGCGTGGGTCCGCTCCGTAGGTGTCGGGACGTGCCGGAGCGGCTTCGCTGCCAACTTGTCTGGGGAAGGGAAAACTGCCCAAGCCCCTCGGCCGGGACGGAGTTGCCGTGCCTTCGAGCGGGCCTCTGGTCTTGAGTGGCATTTGTGCTGTGCTTCGTCCCTTATTTATCGTGAATAATAATACTAATGATATTTCTTAAGGCAATTGGCTCTTGGGTTCATAATACCTTACTTTCATAGCGATGGACTCCATATTTTGGTGTGTCTGTAGTACATGTGTGGAGATGGGCTGGGGGAAGGCATCAGGTCCCCATCTGGGTTTGTAGCTGAAAGTGAGTCTGTGTGGGATTGAAACCAGTGAACAGATTTTATATTTCTAGCTGGATTACAAAAATCCACATCCTTACTGATGCAGGGTGATTTAGAAAGTTTTTTAGTAAAGTGCTCTCAAATTCCCTGTGTTTATCTTGTGCCTCTTTGCGTGTGCTCATACACATGCGATAGCAGGGAAGATATGCAGAAGATGAAAGGGTGCTGTGTTGGCTTCCTTGCTTTATGTGTAGGATAACAGGCAAGCCCCACTGGTGTTTCCTTTGTGCTAATGTTATGACTTCAGTTGTGTCCAAGCAGCTGCTTTGCCTTATCTGTGCTTCCTGATTATATTTTTAATGCTGTATGGCTAAAAGCCTGTTCCAGCACTTATCTTCTCTGCCCACTCCAACTGGGGTTTCTTTGGATCCTGTGCAATGCACACGGTACCATTTTGTTGATCTCTGCAGCCCGACCAATTGCAGAGACTGTCTGAAGTCAATTTGTGTAATTAGAAAGTTGGAGGCATAGATGACTTCTTGTGTGAACTTTCATTTCTAGTAGAGCCTATTGCTTTGTTATGACATGGTACAAAGCTTGCTCAGCACCAGGAAGGGGCAGAGCAGAGAATAGATCTTGAGTAATTTCACTAGGACATGCCAGAGACTTGATGTTCTCTTGAAACAGGGTAGATGAGTTCAGAGATTTTTCTACAAAATGATGATGAGAGCTGTCTCATGTATTGGCAGTGTAGGTTAGCTTGCCCACCTTATGGTGTTTAAGTAAGGAACAATAAGATGACATGTTCTCAGAATACAGTAAACGGTGGCATGATGACTTTCATAGCTTCAGAAATTCAGGGTGAAGTTCAGCAGTTCCCCAGAAGAAAAACAACAGTGTCAACTTGTTAAAACTTGCAGTGTATTGGCAAGGGCCAGGCTGTGAGCATATCTGCATGATTTGGAAATGGTTTTAGACAGCATTTCCAGAGCAAGCTGCTTTTCTCAGCATCTTGCTGCTTAACGTGACTCCAAGCAGAGATCATATCATGTACAGACATTATTCTGAAGGATGGAGTTAGGATTTGATCCATGACTTGCTTTGAGAAGTATTTTTATAGATGAGAAAAATGGTCATTTTATGATCATAATATTTTACACCTGTAAAAATGTGAAATGCCCCTTTTTTTTCCCTTTAAGATCTAATTTGTGCCCACATTGGCTGAATGTAGGAGCCCAGAGCAGTCTGACATCCTCTGAAGCTTATGCAGCTTGTTAGATGTTCCCTCCTAAGTCAGTGACTTGTGTGCACTGTCAGGTCTGTTTAGCAAATTTACTTCAGGACTGAGTTTGAATTTTTTTGTTTTAAATTTAAAATGTGATATATTCACTACCAATAAGAACTTAATTGAGAAAGAAATTAGTAATAATTAAATGGTGAATGTGCTGGATGTGGCTGGACTGTAAGCAGCAGTGTCCAGGACAATCTTAACAATTTTCTTGAAGTAAGAGTGACCATCCAGTTGTCTAGCATGTCTTTCTTGAAAACATATTTCTGGGGTTTGAATGGCCTTATTATTGCTTTATGTTAAAGCCAGTCAGTTTGGGCAATCTTGCTTGAGTCTTTTAATCTCAATTTATTCTCACATTAGAGGGAATATATGAAGGAGGAGGTGGAGGAGTGTGCTGAAGATGAGGCGACTGAATCGGAAGAAGACCCTGAGTTTGATGAAAGAATTGGATGCCTTCCCAAAGGTTCCTGAAAGCTATGTGGAGACTTCAGCCAGTGGAGGCACAGGTAGGCCTTGTTGAGATGCTGATACTGATAGAAACTTCAGCATGAGGAAGGCAGGCATCTGTGTTCCCTTGAAACTAGCCAAAATTGGTTCCTTGAATGCTTTGGTGGACTGACTGAGCTCATCCCTTCAAGTAAAGACATATATCTTATGCAAGCTGATGCATCCATCTGTTCATCCAGTCTCTCTGAAAGGAGATTTTTGTGTAAAGCTGGTGAGACTGAACCCAATGTAAAAGTTAGAAATAAAAACTTCTAACCAGTTGCAACTGGATGTGCACTGTGCCGAGGCTGTAATAAAACTTTCTCATTTGTTGTCTCACCTTCTTGGTGTCAGGTTTCTGGGTGAGACTGAGTGAGCATGACCTGAAACGATGATGGGATTCAACACTATGCTTTTGCAGAAGTAGAAAAATATTCTCCAGAGACAGATAAGTTGAGCATCAGGATGAAAAGTAGTTTTCTAAGGCTTTTCTCTTGAAGGTGTACTAGATTTTGAGAGTAAGGAAAGCCCTTTGAAGAACGAAACACTTTAATCCAGGACATGTGCTTGTACTTTCCCTATTAGTTACTTGAGCTTCTCTGAAAAAGCTGGAGCTGTAAAAAGGACCTTTCTTTATGTATCTGATGATAAAATTTTGCCTTTAAATTGAGCTGAGTTAGAGGTAGCCTGATTTGAAAATAGTGACTTCATCTCTTGGACTGTTGGAATTATTTGCAGATAGGAAACTGCCAGCACTTAGTAGTGGAGGACAGAAATCTCTCTAGAGTGTGATTATGCCTGAAACTCAGTTGAATAAAAAGTTGAGGAAGCAATTGCAACCTACAGATAAGCCTTTAAAGTTGTTATGCCTCTTATAGTGTAGAAGGAAATATCACAAGGTTCTATGTTACTTTGCTGTTTCCTCAAGTGCACTGTTAATAATTAAAGGATTATTGTATATTAAATAATCTCTAAGAAGTATTTAAATAATTCTTTGTTATGTTTGTCCCACTTCCTGAGGAAACAAGTGTATTGTTTCTATGTTGTAATTTGCATAAAACCACCAAATGCTTAAGGAATCCTTTTTTTGTAGTACAGCACCATCCTTCATGAGACCTTTACTTTGGTGAGTGGTGCCTTAAGGATTTCTCAACACCAGAAGTTACTTTAACATTCTTTGGTTTTATCCTAGTAACCTTATAAATGACAACATGGATTGTCTTTTTCTGTACCATTATGAAATCTGAATATAGTATTCCTGTTTGATTCAGGATTAAAGTGTCAGGCTAACTTTCTGATGTGATAGGGATCTAAAACATACCAAGACTCTCCCCTCAGACTTTCGTGCCCTTCAAACCCATTGCAGAAGAAGTAGTGATCTCTCAAACAGGCTGAGACTCCAGCTCTGGGGCTGGGAGATCCTTCAGCAAAGAAAATTCTACAAGCCTTTCTTTTCCTGTTCAGATGCACACATACATTTGCTCAGAATGATCCAGAAAGCAGCTGTGGCTCTCACTGTGTTTGTGTGGCTCTGGGTAGCTGGTATGGCTCCAGCTGTCCTAGTGTTGCACAGCCAGGGTGAGCCTGACCTACTGGATCCAGGAAGAAATGGAGAGCCAGAGTAATTATCTGATTAGTGCAGTGGACCTGAAGGGTTTCATGTGTGTGACTGTCACATAGTGCCAGCTGAAAGCTGGAGCTGGAAACATTGCTGATCCATACAACAGCCAATAGCTTCTGTCCTGGTCCCCAAGGACAGTGCCTTTATTCTCTGCTCCCACCCCTGCCTTGGGGACCACTGTGTAGGGAGTTGAAGCTGTCAGCAGTGAGCTTGTGTTTTCTCAGGTTGCCCTTCATGGATTCCACAGAGATATTCCACAGAACGTAAATGAAAAAACCTACAGTGCCAATAAGCTGCACAGATTGCTACTATGCTCCATAACTGAAGTGTTTTCAAGCTTATAAAAGCCACAATTTAATAAAAGGGGCATAGCAGGTGCTTCTGTGCATCTATTACTGTGTTTCCAACTGTGCAGCAGGGTGATCTTGCCCTTGCACTGTACAGCTTTGCAAATGTGATGAGTAGGCTGCCTTGGAGATAAGTGAAGCACATGTACTATTAAAATACACCAATTAGTTTTATCCTAAAAATAATTCCAAGTTCTTCGCTTACTGGTGGAATGGATAGCTGCCTGTTGCTTGTTGCCAGAGAGAGACTTGTTTGAAATGTTGGGGTGGGAGTCATGACTATGCAGCTGTACACAAGTAATATAATGTGTCTTATTTCTGTTGTCTGCTAGCTTATTGAGTCTAAAACTTGATATAAAAAATTGTTATAAAAACTTAACTTGTAGACAAGTGGAGGCTTGAAGGAATTTCACGATGCACTACCTTCTTCTTTCATGTTGGAAGTTGGGATTGAGTTTTCCTAGACCATCCCTGACAGTGATTTGTGTGTGCTTTATATGTGGAGGATGATCTAGGCTGTTCTTAGATTTTCCATACAGGGATGTCATAGCCTCCTAATCATTCCAGTATTTGACTGTACTTAAAAGTTCTTTCTTGATGAAAAGGTAGGACTTACTCTTTTCCACTCCTGTCTGAAAACAAATACTATCATTATGAAAACAACTTTCTAAGAGCAGGTTTTGGGTTTTTAAATCAAAGGTACCAGTGTTGTACTGGTAATGCTCAAATTCTGGAATTGTTAAAATTTTGTTCTGCTTATGTTTCTGAATAATATTTCTCACAGTCTGAATTTCTACTTCTTTTCCTCTGACCAGTGTCTCTGATAGCATTTACAACAATAGCTTTCCTGACTATAATGGAGTTCATGGTGTACCGGGACACATGGATGAAATATGAATATGAAGTAGACAAGGATTTTACTAGGTAACATTATTTGTTATAATTCTTTTTAAAATGTTAGTTGCCTGCATTTCAGGAAAGAATAGATCTAAAATGTTCATGTGACTTGAAAACAATTCATAATTGAAATTGCAAATTAAATAATGCAGGGATTTGATTTTTCATGTGTTGATTGTTTTGGAGCTTTTTCTTCTATGTAATCTATGAATAAGATAAATTGAGATTACTGCAATGAAGAAGTCAAAATAGTATAGGTTTGCTATTGAAGGAGCTCCCTTAGGAATGACTTGGTAACAATTCAAAGAACATGTAACTCCTCATCAGGTAGGTAAACCCACCCTGTGGCTGGAGGCTTTCTCCAGCTCATGTGGTTGGTACATGTCCTTGGAACTTTGTGCTGCTGGAGGTGAGCCTGAAGCACTCAGAACTTTGACAGCATTATCTAGAGGCTGCTACTAATTTTGTCTCCTGACACAGCTCCCCTGAAAGATGTGTTTGCTCTTGGTTTCATGTGCCTGTCAGGACTTGTTTGCCTTTCTTCCAGAGCTGGTCAGGCACCCAGGAGTCCCTGTGAAGTTAATGCAGATTTTGTGCCCTAAACACCTTTAAATGCTATGTGTCAGTGTCATGGCTTGACAATGGCACCCACAAACTGAACTGACTGAAACTGAACTGAAATAACTTCAAGAGCCATTTGGGTAGTTGCTGTGGTAACAGGCTAAAGATGCATCTATTAATTGCATGTCTTGCACATCAGAAATAAGTTATGAAAAACAAAAAAGGAAAAATTTGAAGGAGCTGCATCAAAACCTCAAATGATAGTAAATCCATTCAGACAGCTGGGATTTCACATTTAGGCCTTTGCTAAAGTAGGCTGTATCCCAAGTGAAGCTATCACACAGGAGGGGTAGTCTGTCAGTTAAGAGACTGTTATGGGATTTGGGGTACGTCCTACTACAGATTCCCCAGTTTGATTGTGGGCTAATCACTCAGCTGTGGTTCTTCAGTTTGAACCAATGGAGACAATTTTAACTGCTTTTCTCCTCTCTACTGACCCTGTCTGACCCAAGTTGAGCCAGTGTTGAATCCCTTGCTTATGTGATTTGCTTGAGGTCAGCTAAGTCCCAGGGGAAGCTCCCTGAGAGCAGAACCCTGTGACTATAGTGAGGGAGTTTATTCCTTATAGTTTAAATGACTTTTGTGAAACTAACATGAAAACCAATAGGAAATGCCCAGAATATTGCAGAATGCCACACAATCAGATTTGTGGTGTGATGGAGGTTATCTCTCAAGTCACAAGTGCTTTAAGGTGCTCTAAAAATCCATGTTGCTTCACCCAAATTTTAAACAGCTTTATATTTATTAGTATAGATTTTGGTACTTTACTGTATTTCTGCAAGTGGTCTGAGATTTTTTCTTGATACTTGTACTCAGTGTTACTTAATGGATTTTTACCTTTTTTTTCTTTCCAGTAAATTAAGGATCAATATTGATATTACAGTTGCCATGAGGTGTCAATGTAAGTATTCCATCAAAGAAAGTTTTTAAACACTTTAAAGCCTCTTCAGAGAGCACACTTGATCACAATATAGTTGGATATTGTTCAGAATATTTTACTGGTGTCATTTCTTCTGATCTTGATGACATATGACTCATTGAAGAAATGTGAGAAGTGTAAAGAAGAATATCTGTGCCATCTCATTCTTATCTTGCAGAACCCTTGCTTTGTCTGTTAGCAGGAACAGGATCTGTTGTTCAGTCTCTCACTAGCTGAAATATTCTGAAAGCTCATTGTGAGACACAAATCAGCAGCAGGAATTTATAATAATTTCTATTTGTTTATGAACTTGGGATATATTAATCTGGTCTGCTGTTTAACAGTGCAGAAACCATCATGTAATTTAATCCTGCTAGTGAGCATAAGAGGGATGCCTTCCTTATCAAAGGCAGCAGTCAGTATTATTTTGACATCATTTAGGTAATGAACTTTAATTGTGTTCAGTCTTGCTTGTCCTGGACTGAGAGAAGAGAGAATACTACTTCTACCAGGAATGCAAGCAAATTTTCAGGACACACTTTTGTTGCCTAGCTTAAACCTTGCAATAATTGTAATTAGTGTAATTAGCATTAATTGTATGTCAGTGGTTTTTTGGTTGTTTTTTGCGAATAAACTTTTATCCTCTGATTTGACTAGTCAAATTCTAGTCAAATGCTTACAAGCACTCTGTTTAGTGCTTGTAAAACAGGAGAGAATATTTATGCATAGCAGATCCTAGAAAGCTTGTATGTGTGGTTCATACAACTTCTCTGTAGGTGTTAAATCAGTAGAAAATACTGCACACCTGAAGAGTTTTTGGTCAATGTCCATCATCTGATGCTGAAGGTTAAATAGGTTGAAGGAACAATAACATATTCTGAAGTTTATCACTGTGAAGCTTCATTTCTACTTGAATTTTTTTTGCTTGTCCTTGATCGTCTGTGTGACTTAATATTTCTCCCTGTTTAAAATAGATGTGGGGGCTGATGTTCTGGATTTAGCAGAAACAATGGTTGCCTCTGCAGATGGGTTAATCTATGAACCAGTAAGTTGATTCTGACCTTTTTATTTAAAAATTGAATTCCTCTTTGTGCAAAGCACTACTGGGCTGGTTTGCTTGCTTGTGTTTTTTTTCTCCACCAACCTCTTAGAGGAGCATTCTGTAGTTGATCTCTGTTTGCCATAGCTTCAGGGTACATTTGAGCATTAATTGCAGTTGAATTTACTGAGTACATTTGTGTTAACCAATATTTGGGTTTGAACTTGGTGAGCTGTTGTTATTAGTGATCCTGTAAGGCTGAGGAAGCATAGCAGGTCTGGTGGCTTGTCTCTAGTGCTTCATGTGGCTTGAGCCTAGAAATATGCAATCTGCACCTGGAGCCTTGTCTTCCAGAGATTGCTCCTTTGCAGTTCTGGGTAGGAAGGGACAGAACCTTTTATACTTGAGTACAAAATGTATTATTTACATTGCAGAGTCCTTTCATAAACTCTTCTGTGGTACCTGTGTGAAGTTGATTATAGCTCTATACCTACACCCTAATTCTCTTCTGGGTTTCATGGAAGGGATGCATTCTGTGTGTTTTACTAGATGTGTTATATTTGTTTCAGGTACCATTTGAGCTCACCCCACAACAAAAAGAATTGCAAAGGTAAAGCACTGAGAGGCATATTTATGGTTTGTATTATTTGTACTGGAAGTGACTTTGAAGTACACCAGAGGTACATGACACAACTGTGTCTTGAGTCTGATACCTCCTGCTTGTAATTTAAGAATGCAAACCTGCAGAAAGATACTAAGTTACTTTGCTTTCCTCATCATTTAAGATCTCTGTTATGGAAAAAGAAAATTGCCTTAGGACTTAACTGTTCAATGGGGTGCTGTAGTTGCAAGCCAAGATGAATGGACTTGCTCAGCTTCTGTTTCCAAATGAATGCTTGATAGCACAAATCACAGAGTCAAATGTGTAAAATGTTTCTAAATGTCAGAGCTGAGCCATTGTAACAAATTGGCACATTCTTGCAAAAACAAATCAATTATTTCCTATAATTAATTGACACAGTATTTACCACTTTAATATCTTGGTGTTGTGTGTGCCCACTATAGTGATAATCTTGTGATAGTACTGAAGCTTGTTGGGGGGTCTGGCTAGTTTTACTATTTTGGTAACACACTGCTGTGAACACCTGAGCTTTAAATTCTGTATAAAGTATTATTCCCAAAGTTTAATGTAATGCTTTATTACTGTAGTCAACTTTGCTAAGTTCCTGACTTCCATCCTGCAGTTGAAGCCAATGATGAATTGTGAAGCTAGATTTTGTTTTACTGTTGCACGCTTTTACACTTGTCTCTAATCTTTAGGATGCTGCAACTAATTCAGAGTAGGCTGCAGGAAGAACACTCTCTTCAAGATGTGATATTCAAAAGTGCATTTAAAAGTGCTTCTACAGCACTGCCACCACGGTAAGAAAAACTGGGATTTTGTGAAATTATTGCTCTTTCCTCCAACCCTGTGAATTAGACATAACACTTTATTGTGGTTATGATTCCACCCTACCCCCAGAAGACAAAGTTGTAAGAAAAGATCTCGCTGCTTTTTAATGGATTTTAAAATAGTGTAATTGATACTTGCTTTGGAGAGCTGTTGTTTTATGAAAACCTCTGGGGCTTCCTGGAGAATGTTTCCAGGTTTTGTGTGTGTGCTTACACATACATACAGAGACATGACTAAATATATGCACACACCATTTTATTTCATGTGGTTTGATGCCTCCTTCTTAATGGGAATTAGTAATGCCACAGCAATACTAAACAAGAGTCTTTTTTTAAAACTACCTTTCTGTCCACAGCTTTTAAAAGTAGTGCTGCTATTACCTGTGTCATAATGCTTCATAATTTTAAAAGAATCAGCCTTTGAATGCACATGTGTTTTGTTAATTAATTCCTGTGTCTAAGATGACACTTTAAAGATTGTGTGGAGAAAGCTTGCTGTTTACACTTAATTCTAGCCACTCAGAAATGTTAAGAGATTAGTGCACAGTGTTTAGTCTGCTGAATCTAGATGCTATGTGATTTTCTTTTCCCCCCAAGGGAAGAACGCTTTCTACATGAAAGCTGAAATTCTCTTCGCTTAGAAACAGCACTAAACAAAAAGATACTGAATAAAACAAAGCAAACACCAAAGCTGCCACACACATTTCCTGTGTTGTAATCTCCCTTCTAAGGATCAAATGTGTTCCTCCTTCCGAAGGCAAGCCTGAGGATGGCTCAAAAAATCTTTTTTTCTCATTTGCTTGATGTCTTCAGATTAATTAAATCATTCTCTGCCTCTGTGTTGCTTGTTAGTGCAGTATTTGAAATGGTATTTATGCTTGAGATGTGTGTAAAAACAGTTGGTTTTCATCTCCCTCTAAAGAGCAGATTTGGAAATAGATTTGGTGTTGTGAATATCACAACATGAGTAAGGAGTGGAAGCTTTTGTAAAGAATAAAGTTGAAAGCTCTTCTTGCTACAGTGCTGTTCATGTGACCAAAATGTTCTTAGTTCTATTCATTGTACCATTAAAATTTTCCCAAGGAGCCATTTTTGGTGGAAGGAAGTGGGAAAATATAAATCCCTGGGAAGGTCTAATGTTCTCTGTTTGCATGTTCAGTTATCATAAGGCAGCCTTGTAGGCCAGATCTCTGAATACAAGTATGAATGAAAGCTCATTGGTTTCATCAAACTGACCTTTACTAGTTTCCCTCCCTTCCAGCATCTCTGCTGTAATTCCAGGAGAATGCAATAAGGGCAGGTAGATGATAATGCTGTGTCTTTATGCTAGGAAAAAGAGATCTAACTGTACTGCTGTTATTTCTGCAAGACAGTGGATATTCTCAAGTACTTTCTATGTTTTTATTTAAACAGGGAAGATAATTCATTACAGTCTCCAGATGCATGCAGAATTCATGGTCATCTCTATGTCAATAAAGTGGCAGGGAACTTTCACATAACTGTGGGCAAGTATGTTCTGTGCAATTCCTGAAATTAAAAAAATCCTGTAACTTCTACATTCTATATAGTGCATGTCTGTATATGTGTGTGTGCTTTTATGCTTCAGTTAATTGGGTTTTATTGACCTTCCTGTACTCATGCCTTGTATTTTTTCCTATGTAATACCTATTCTTGCACTGTTAATTTTCTTCATAAATTGCTAAAATCATGCAGTGCATTGTTACATGTAATGTAGTCATTATGAATTTCAGTGGTTTAGAAGATGGAAACTCTTGAAATGCTTTCTCAGAGAGCAAATACAGAGTGCAGTTAACTTGCTTACTCATAGAACAAATATGGTCAAATTTTGCTAGTCACTTGAGCAGTTCTGCAGCTTTTCATGTCATAGGACTTGGTGACTCTTCACAGAAGTGTAGTGACTTGATGAGTTCTTGATATTTCTAAAAATGCAAGACACTAGTTTTGTGTAAGAGGGTTTTTGTGAGTCCAAGATTCCTGACCTTACTCTTCAGTCTGTCTGTAATGGATAGTAATAAAAATATAATATTTAGGTTTTATATAGATATACACAGTAGATATCAGTCTTTAAAACATATATATACGTGTGTGTGTATGTTAAATATATTTAGGCATATATATGTTATACACATGAGGATATGTACATATTTTATAAAGTATTTACTGAAATAGAGGAGGAAAGGTAATTTTTCTACATAGTCCTCTGTGGATTGATAAACCATTTTTTGCTTTCTTCAGGGCAATACCACACCCCCGAGGCCATGCACACTTGGCAGCCCTTGTAAGCCATGAGTGTAAGTTCCCTCTGTCATCTCCACACCAGCATGATTCATTTCAGTCAGTGCTGTCTCCTAGTTCCTGTTAGCTTGCTGTTTTAAAGGTGTTCTGGCAGTGCAATTGCATTGCAAAAACAAAGTGAAGAATATTCTTTGCAATGATCTGACTCCATAACAATTCCCTTTCATACATTTGACATTATTAAGATTATCTTTAGGTTGCTTCTATAGTAATGATAACACTGGAATCTCAGATGTACTTTGGTGTAACATAGATACCATATGAAATTCCTGTATTTCAGTCCAAACCACCTCTTTCCTCAAAGACCTTTTTAAAAGGTTAAAAATTTCTAACCTTCTTCCTTAAAAACTTAATTTTTGGATTATGAGTCTAGATATTAAATGTGTGTTGCTGCCTTACTTAATGTGAAGCAAAGGTGACTTATTGTGAAAAATTAACTTGATTAAACCAGTTACAGTTGGTTAAGCCTCCAAATGTCTGCCCATGAATTTATGTTAACACAACTTTAATAATTTTATACATCTTAAGTACCTGCCAAATAGGCAGTGTAGTGACTTGGCAGCTGCCTTATACTTCCTCTGTACATTTGATTTGCTAAACTTTCATCTTTTTAATGCAATTGCTTACAAGAACGTGAACTGTAGAATAATAGAAATATTTGGGCAATTAGAAATTGTCAGTTATAAAGTTATAACCCTGTTCAGCTCCACTGTTGATTCAAATATAATTAAAATTTGGTTTAGAAGCTCTTTTCTAGAAAAATTTAACTTTTTTGTTAAATATTTTGGATTTGAGTTTTCTTTGAAGTGTGGGTAGATCCAATGATGGGTACAATGTTTTTTTGTAAATGCATTAATTAGAATATTTCAGTGTTGGAAATGGGTGCATCTTTTTCTCTGAGTACAGAATCTCATAGTTTAAAAATGCTTCATTTCTCTATATTGTCTTTCAGCCTATAACTTCTCCCATAGAATAGATCATTTATCATTTGGAGAGCTTATTCCAGGAATTATTAATCCCTTGGATGGAACAGAAAAAATTGCATCAGATCGTAAGTGTTGTGTGTTTAAAAAAACATTTTGTTTTGTTGAGTTTCCCAATAGTTGCATTTAAAGTATTATCATTTCTGATAAATGTTGTGATTGCCCAGCAGTGTGTCAGGCTAAATTTGGTAGTGAGCAATGCCCTGTTCAGTTACCTACATGACATCTTAAATGTAATTTCTTTCTAATACCTGAACTGCTGTTCTGTGCTGTTTCCTTGGAGGTGATTTATGGGTTTTTCCAGGTTTGTTATGTTGAAGTTACACTATGTCTGACCATATTGCAGCAGCATGTTACAGTGGAGAATCATAGATCTGATTGTTGGCATGATGGGGAAAAATAAGCCTGATTTGGTTTAAAAAATAGCACCAGAGTCTTGGATTCCATTCCTGTATTTGGTTTGTCCCTTCCAAAGCATATTTTGTGATGAAACAGGATGGGTTTGTGTAGCAAACCCTTTGTTTCCTCATGTGTAAATGAGGAAGAGAAGTAACCTGCCTCATCCCAGCACTGGCATTCCCTGTGAGGGTGAAGCCCAGAACCTTCTACAGCCGCTGTTGTCTCAAAGCCAGTCAGTTCCTTGGCTCTTACAGCCACAGTGGTTTAGTGGGGTTGAAATAAATTGCTTCAGTCTATTGGTGTTTGTTCCCTAAGGGAATTGCACAAAGAGCAAATGCATGAGCATGCTGATGGCTCTGGAAGAATTCTCTGTAAGTGTAATGGGGAGAAAATCTGTGACCAGTTTAGAAGGGCTTCCAGCGCTGTAGATGCAGTTCAATGGCCAAAATCTATCAGACCACTTTGAGATTTGTATACATCACGAAACGTGATACTGTGAAACTTGTTCTAGAGCCCTGGAAAACACTACCTGTGTATTTCATTTGAAGCTTTGAGTGGCCTGACCTTAGTGAGTCTTTTCATTCCATGGAAAAAATGTAAATTTCTGAGTATAAATGGGATATATGTCTTTGCCATGGAAACTAACTTTGTGCAGATGGTGCTGAAGCAGTTTTGGCAGTGCTGCCATTCTTTGAAGAATGTCCCTAGTGCAAATCACTTTGCTGATTTGTTATTTCTTTGATTTATTTGTGAATATCTCAGATGGCCTTTGACTCTGTTCATGATTCAACAATCTAAGATTTTTTTTTCTTCTAGACAATCAGATGTTCCAATATTTTATCACAGTTGTGCCAACCAAACTCCACACATACAAAATTTCAGCAGAAACTCATCAATTTTCAGTGACAGAAAGGGTAAGTAGAAAAAAGAAAAAAACCATAGAGATAAAAAATCTAAAAGTGATTGTTCATAACAAAAGTTCAAATGTGGAAATAGTACCATGGTTTTGAAAAGTACTCTAGCATGAAGAGACTCTTTGTAGACTATTCTAGTACACTAAATTTATCTTTGTAGAATATTCTAGTACACTAAATTTATCATACAACAGTGATGGTAAAAAATATATATATATATATGCTTGGTGACACATGCAAACTTCTTCTATTAATGTTTTGCATTTATAGATCTGGAGTCTGATGTTAGAATGAATGATAGACAGTAATTTCCACTTCACTGGAATGGTGGTGGTGGTGAAATCCTCCAAATTTTAGATCTGTAACCTAGTGTGTAGCTTCACAAATATTTAATTCACCTTTAGTTTTTTTATCTGTGTGGGAAGCCAACAAACCTGCAGCTCACTTGAATATCCTGAACTTGGTTGTGGAGTGTAAGAAACAGAAACAGGTAGTTTGTATGAAGAACTGATCACACAGTAAGTGTCTCAGCTGTCCTGTTTAACCTTTGTTGAACCACCAAATTTAATTACCCTCTAGACTAGAGAGCTTCCACTTGTGGGTTTTGAGAGGCTTTCAATTCTGAATCCATAACAAGGGTAGTTAATGCAGTATAATATATATCATAAAGTATTAATTTAAAGACTGCTGTGAATAGGAAAAAAAAATCCTTGTGTGTACTGGCTAGATGTCTTCTTTTCAGATACTGAACTCTGTTTTCATCTTTTATTCAAATGCCAAAGAAAAAAAATCTTTGTGAAAAGTTTAATTAAAAATGACAGATAAAGTGAGAGGTGAGAAGAGAGCCTTGGATTGTAAGAAAATGTGGGTATTTGTCGGATGGAAATTCACTGTATTCCAGCCTGTGATGTTCTCCAAGAGAGAATAATTTTTTATTTCCTTGAAATTCCATGCTGTGCTTCTGAGAAATACTGAGGTAGGGGAAATAGGATAGAGGCAATGTCTTGATGTTCAGCTTCAGACATGCAGGCCACTGAAGGGAAAGGTTTGCTCCAGAACTCATGAAAGCTGGGCTAAGGAGAGAATGGAGAGGAATTTCATCATGCTGTGTACTCCCACCTCCTGCTGGTTTAGCAATCTGCTTTGTTTTCTCTGCACAATCTTCAACAACTAAGGCATCCCTTAGACTTCTGTAAGCCAGTCAACAGTTTGTCTTATTGTTCCTTCTTTTTCATCTTGTATTCATTTTTTTCTCTTCCTGTATAACAGTGGTTCTTTCAATTAACTGTCCAGTCTAAGTTAGCTCTTCAGTTTTTAGTGGAGATGTGTTTTTACAAAAATTGCTAAAACTACACATTACTTTGGAGAAGATCCTGTAAACAATGGAGATGAAGTGTCCATTATGTACTTGTTTGCTCTTGCTGCCTCAGTAGGCCACCCTTGGATTCCAAAGCTTATTTGTGTTTACTCTTGGGGAACCAAATACTTCTATTAGATGAGCTGAGAAAGGTTCCTAAGAACAACAATTCACTGAACACCTTTGTGCACTTGTTTTGAAAGAGAAGCACATGTGCAGACATGGAAAAGGTTGTCAGACAGTCATGGCTCAAACTGAAATGCAGTGAGGTTTAATTGTCACATGGGCACATGGGGAAGCAGAGTTTGAGAGGTGTGGGCCAAATCTTCTCCACTGTTCTTGATGGTTAAGATACTGTAGTTATTTATGTTAAAAAGATTTAATTCTAGCAAGGCTTCACTGAGCTATCTGATGCAAGGTTAGTAATTTTTAGCAGATTTTAGCAAGACTTTTCGAAGTTAAATCTTCTGCAGAAGCAGAAGCTGGAAGCAGATCAAACTGGTTTGCAGAAAAAGAGTTCTGTTTCTTTTAAGGGTGGAGTTTTGTGTGTTCTATTTAACTTCATGTTCTTTTTCCACCATTTGACCTCAAAAGACCAGTAAGGCTTAGGGAAATAACAGAGGAAAAACAAACAAAATACAGTTTTGTACTTTGCCAGTGGCAAAGTTCTGTTTAACTACCTTTAGTCTTCTCTTCCTTTTTAGTGTGACTGATCATCCATCTCCAAAAGCTGACAATTGTCATGGTTTGAAATAAGGAAAGCATTTCCTACTGGTTTGTTTTATTTAACCATTGCAAGGTTTTTGGGACCTGTTATCATTACTGATACACTATTTTGGCATCCTTTTAATTTTGGTGTGGTAGCATAAAAAGCAGTGTGGTTTTTGACAGTGTTAGCTAACTGATGAAGTTGCTTAACCTGCATTTTCCAAAGTGGTATTCTACTTTTTATTTTGTACCATATTCTGTTGAACACAAACTGTTACATATACAGAGAAATGGAGCTGTGATATATTGCTTTTCTGTTGAGTCCTGTTTATCTTGTCTTTTTGGTTCTTACTTGATTAGGTGTGGCTGAGTTTGTCTTCAGTCCATTATGTTCTTTCCTGCTGTCCTTATGTATTTTCAGCCAGACTTACCTGGCAGTGTATTTATCAGCACCTTTCACTAACAACAAAAATGACAAGAAGCTTGTGTTTTTGTATTCTGTCCTGAAACCTTTTAAAAAAGCAGCCACACTCTCCTCCTTGGTGTCTTTTGGTTTGAGAATTTGGCAAATGAAAAGAAACTAGGAATTTCTCAGATTAGGACTGAGGTGCTGGGTAGTCATAGTGAGTTTGGGGTGTTTATTTGTTTATTGAGGTGTGTTTCTTGCTGTGTGAGTGTTGTTTGATGTGATGTAACTGACAGAAAGTTTGAAAAGAGGCTTTTGCCCAGAAAGGTTGGACCAAGTGTTGCTCAAGGTGCCTTCCAACCTGATATTCTATGATTTATATAAATCCTCTGGGGACTCTGCCATTGCTAAGGCTCTTGAACAAAGTCAATCTCATTAAGGTCCCACACTGAGCTAAGTGATTCTCAGTGGCTGACAAAGTAGGAAGAGCTGTGGCAAATATTCACCAGTGTGCTCCCCTGGGTTCACAGGCTAGGCCAAGACTGTGCCATTATCCTCATAGGTACCAACACCAATCCAGTTATAAAAATCCTGTTTAAAGGACCACATGAGCAAGTCTTGAGAGAATAGTACCAGAGCACAATAGTGAATATTGATATGCAGCACAGCAGACCAGGGACCAAGAAAGTAAATTTTCAGTTCATGGTTTTGGACTTTTAGAAGGTACTGATAAAAGTGGCCTTGATACTCCCCAGTCTTCTGTTCATTCCTAACTCTGATTAAATAACTCACTGTCATCCCATCTTGTAACACTGATTTTTTTGTGACTAATAACAAGTGTAACTAACAAGTGTTTCTGTCTTTTCTTTCAGGAAAGAGTAATTAACCATGCAGCTGGCAGCCATGGGGTGTCAGGAATATTCATGAAATATGACATCAGTTCACTTATGGTGACGGTGACAGAAGAACACATGCCTTTTTGGCAGTTCTTAGTGAGGCTCTGTGGTATTATTGGTGGAATTTTTTCAACTACAGGTGATTATCAGTGCCTGCCTTCTTAAGTTCTATCTTTTTTTTTTAATCATGATGATTGCTATGGATGAGTTACAGGGAGTCCTATTAATAGGTTTTAGACAAAGTGCTCATTTGTGTGCACTGAAATGTGCCATGAATGCTACTCAGTTTTGATGTCCCAGTATGGCATTTCTGGTGTTCTGAGGGCCTGTTGTTTCCTTTTTGGTAACTACAGCAAAGTTAATTTACTTCTGGAAAAGCAAGGCTCTATCTGTCTGTAGATATATAGATATCTATGTATATGTGTATACACACACGCACATACTGATGCTCTGTGTATTTCCTGTCCCTGTTGGGATCCAGTAATTAAATCAGTGACAAAAGTTGAGATGAAATTTCCATCTGAAGTAATTTGGAAGATTTTCCTTGTCAGTGTAGTGCTGGATTTGCTTCATCAAAGAAAGCAAGCTAAGTTGAAAAGGCACAATTCACTTACTGTTCAAGACATAATAGGGACTCTGGATTACGAGTTATTTCTTTCCTTGGCTCTCCTTGGAAGAGAGCTCAGTAAAGAGGCTTCAAACTAAGAGCTGCTTTTCAAAGTAGATTTTCTGTCCCACACAATGTATTTTCACCCATAAAAGCTGGCAGAGGGAATTACATTTACTTGATAGCTTTGCTTTCTTGATGCATTTCAGAATGTTAGAATTCTCCCCTGCCCCTGATATATCCATTCTTCATGTTCATTTCTCAGTGTTTCATGTATGGATTTACTGCACTGTGTCCTAAGTATGGTACATAGCTTTGTTGCAATGCTTCCATAAATAATAGATTTTTACTACTTGTTTGTTTAAATCTTGTTTGATGTTGCAGGAATTTTACATGGCTTCGGAAGATTTGTAGCAGAAATTATTTTTTGCCGTTTCAGACTGGGCTCTTACAAATCCACATCGGTAAGGAGAACTTCTCTAAGTGTTTCTCTAAGTGATACAGCTGAGGATGGATGATAAGGACAGCTCTGGGACTTGGTCCTGCTAGAATTTAAGATATTTGCAATAGACCCTCCCCTTGACATGCATATTAGCAGAGATTCAACAGCTGTTAAAAATAGCTGGAAAACTTAAAATGAAAGGAAGTAGATTTCTCTAACAAACTGAATTAACACAGCTGAGACATTCCCTTCACTGTCCTTACTATATTCTTTTTATTTTCATATTGCTCCAAAAATTACATGTTTCCCAGGTCAGATCAGTTTCCTTGTCCAGGTTTTGGTTTCACATCTCCTTTTGCTCAGCCTGCACATGGAAGAAGGGGCACTGTGTGCTGGAGGGGTTCAGTGCTGCTCTGCAGGCTACTGCCAAGCACTATGAAAGAGCTGAGCCTTCACCTTTCCCTTCTTTAGGCAACAAGAGAATTGCTTCTCTAGCAACTACTTGATTTTACATTACTTTTATTTTTCCCATTTAAGCCTGTAGATACCTTTGAGACCTCTGCCTTTCTCTCAAATTTGGTTGAAGTTTGCCAGCTGGCAGGGTTATGTGAGCGGGGAGGAAAGAAGGCAACCAAATTTGTATAATATTTCTGTGAGAGGCTGGGTAAAAAGGCATCCAGGAAATGTGCAAGGATAAAGAAATGCATGCTTTTGAGGAGGGAGGGTGGAGATTCTGTTTCTGGTCAAGCCATTAATAACACCTTGTTTTTCTTTCACCAGGTTCCCCTTCCTGATGGCCACACAAGCAACCACTTACCTCTAATTACAGACAATAATACACATTAGCCTCCTGAGAAAATTTTTTTCTTCCTGCCTGATACAGACTTTTTTATAATAAAGAAAACATTGTGCAATATCCTAAGACAGTGCTGATGGGCAGCAAAAATTGGAGCCTTTACAAAAAAAAAAAACCTCCAACAAAACAATTTGTATAATTTTTTGTCTTTGAGTGCACATGGAGACATAGGAAACTGTGAGACCTTCTGGAGAGCAAAGGAGTGTTGCTGCCAATACAGTATTCATGGTCAAGCTGAACATCTTTGTGGTGGCTGCTCGTGACCACTGAAGCATCCTAGTGATGCCTGGGAAGGCTGCAGGCCCCAAGGAGAAAAGAGTGCAAGTGGGATGTGTGGAAGGGCTGGCAGCAGCCACAGAGGGACTGTAACAGAGCTGGAGCTTCTCTTAAGTGTGCAAATGGGGGATTGGCTTTTCTTGGTTTTTAATAATGCTGGGGCTGAGGGCTGAGATGTCTTTCATACAGCTGGGGAGTGATCCTAGAAAATCCTTGTGAAGATGGGAACAAGAGAGTAAGTAAGGTGGAGCCCAGGCTGTGATGTTGGGCACAACCACTGCCTGTGTGCAGCCCCACCATTCCTTAGTGGAAGAGACAAGGAGCAGAGGAGTTCCTCTGTGCTTCCACACAGCCACTGTGCCAGCAGTGAGAGTGTCACAGCTGCCATTGGTGCAGAAGCACCCAAGGACTCTGAGAATGTGCTCCAGCCTGGACAGCTTTTGGACTTGGAATAAGAAGCCCTTTAAGTAAGGCATTTGACTGTGGTCTTGCTAGAAGGCAATACTCCCTAGTAAAAAGTCAGGAAATCTTTGTATGCCTCTTTTTTGGTAAAGAAACTGCTCTGATGGAATCCTTGTAGCTGTGCTGCTCATGCCTGAGCCATGGGAGCATCCACATGCTGGGAATGGAGAGGGGAGAAGGGGGCAGGAAGGTGCCAGTTCAGGCTGCCTGGGAGGTCTGCTGGGCCAGGCACAGTGTGGAGCTGGCAGTAGGGCACTTCAGGGAACCTGAATTGTATTGCTGCAGACAGGTGAGGAGACAGGATCTGCAGAACTAATCCTTGCTGTTCATTAAGGTTTTTGTAAATTTAATGAAGAGAGCAATATTGTATTGTAAATAGGCTACTGAGAAAGAATGTTATTAATGCAAATGGTGCTTTGAGAAATGGAACATCATGTTACTGCTGAACTACTGGTGTACACCTGTGGTTGAACAGTTACTCCACCAGTGTAAAAATTATTAATATGATCCCTTCTCAGTAAAACTGATTTAATAATATGTTAGAAGATGATGCTGATCCTGGCCTTACTCACCATGGAATTAATATTTTAATTAAGAGGACTAATTACAGAAAAATAAAAATCTCAGTGGAATTGTCAGATTTGGCTGACTTTCATTAATGTACTTTCTAGGACACTTGGACTTTGTTGATGAGCATAGTGTTAATAACACAGCTGATTTGCTATGCAAAGTGAAGGGCTTCCTAAAAAGAAATTAAATAGTAAATAAAATGTGGGGAAATAAGGAAAGACTTGTTGAATTTGGCTATTGAGAAAAAAGTTCAAGGAAGCTGGGTCCTTGGGGATGACAGCCAGGTTTGAGGTTTTCTCTTGTGTGCTTTGTTTTTTTAACATTGATTAATCAAACTCCAGCAGCTTGAGAAACTCTTTGGTTCCCATTTCTCTTTGGGATTTCCTTCTGAGGTTCCTTTCCTACTTCTGCAGAGACTGGTTCTGATTTAGGCTTTTCCTAACACTTGTTTCTTATCTGCCTGGAACAGACTGTACTGGTGGGAGAGACTGATCTCAGTTTAATTTCTGTAGCAGAACTTTAAATGTTTTCTATTCTCACATAAAAGAGCCAAGCAGTTTGATGTGTCCTTAATCCTTGTGTGGCATATTCATGTTGTTTTATCTAAAAAAAGCTTGTGTGAGGGTTGGTTGCTAATGGAAGAAAATTTATGATCAGATGTGAGGTGCTGCATTGCACAGTGAGTGCAGGATCAGTTTCACCTTGTGCTCTTTGCTTTCTCTCCACAGTGAGTTTGGCAGTTGGAGCAGTACTGCTGACCCTGGTACCGTGTGTTGTCAGCACCTTAACCAGCATGTGCAGGGAAGTCCTGGAGAAAATAATAGTTTATTGCAGGGGCTTCTTTTGGGTAGCATTTATTTGCATTATGCAAAAGTGAGTGTAGGATGAAAAAATGGGAGGAATGGGTGTCCCAAGGGAAACAGAAGCCCAGAAGTTAAAGTGATGTGTATTTTCTGAAAGGGGGATAATAGATGAAAATACTTTTTTTGGGGTTAGGAAAGATGGTCAAAATTATATATTTTTATCCTTTGCTCTTACAGGATAGTGAGGAGAGAGAGCCCAGGGGAAGACAGCTTTAACCTTTATCAGGTGGTTCCCAGCACACCATTTGCACCCCACCAAACAGTGGCCTGTTTGGCCAACAACCATTCCCCACTCCCAGGCAGGGTGGTTTGGGCTGTCCTGCTGCCGCCCTGCTCCCCAGGGAGAGGCTGTGTTAGCAGAGCCCTGGCACTGTGCCTGCCTCACACCTGGGTGCTGGGCCTGTGTGGAGGTGTCTCCTGAGTGCACCCCAGTGCAAGGCCAAGGGCTTGGGAGGGATAGGAACAGATACTGCTCCAGTGATGGTTTTATGGCTCAAGGGCAAGCTCCAATCTGGGTTTTTAACAGAACAGACCATCTTTGGCCATGTCACCTGCCAGCCAGCACCATGCAGCATTGACAAGTTACTATAAAATCTCTGAGTTATGATGGTACTTCCTGGGTGTGTTTCACAAAATAGAAAGGAAAAGGCAAGGCTGTAGCCATCCCTGGCATTGCAGGGGTCCCTCAGTAAGGAATTGCTGCTTTATGGCACAGCAGAAGGTGGGATGAGATTTCGGTGTGCAGGGAGGCTGTCGGGGCAGGTACCTGCTCTGGGGACAGGGCAGCAAAAGCAAACTGGCAGGGCAGAGACAGGCTGTGAGCAAAACCTGCAGCTGTGAGAGAGAACATCGGGGAAAATTGATTGTGAGCTGAGAGAAGGGGTAAATTAATGTAACTTATAATAGTAATAGTGCTTTAGGGGAGTGTGCTGTGGCGTTGTGCATGAGGGGCTGTGGTGGGTGTGGTTGGGCTGTGGCACTCAGGCTGGCATGGATGCCTCTCTATTTTATGGCTGCCATCTTTCTTACCACCTCTGATTTGTGCATTGGTGCCTACTGCAGACACACCACAAGAACACAGTGAAGTGGGTATAGGAATGGAAATGTCTCTACATCAGGCTCTTTTCATTCTTTTCCCTGACTTTTCTAGCAGATGTTCTGGAACTCTTGCTAGTGGAGAGATGGGGAAGAAATGAATGTCTGTCTATAGCTGGAAAGGGATTAGATTAAGAGATGTAGCAGGCATTTTTTAAAAAAGCAAACCCAAGCTGCTTTCCCCTGAAGTTCTCATCCTAGAAACAGGTAAGTAATTTGAAAGAAAATTCACCTCTTTCCCTCTCAAAAGCTCTGTGGTGGGGACCTGTACTGCAGGTAGGGGGCTCAGCCTTTCTCTGCAGCCACTGGCTGTGCCTGGGGTGGCTGTTTGGGGTGTCCATGGCAGTGCAGGGACATGGGCTGCTGGAATCAGTCCTGCATGGAACTGAGCAACGACCTTCCTTCCTGCCCTTGCAGGGCATTTTAAAGCTTTTCAGGGACTGATTTGACAAACCAAGCCCTAAGTAGAGGGTTGTAGTTGCTTAGCAAGGGTCAGAGGCAGATAATACTTGGTGTATAAATGCAGCTGTGATTAACTGAACAGACAAAACCAAGGTCAGGGAGGCAGCTGTTGCCTTGTCCTTTTGCTGCTGAGCTCTCTGTGAGAGCATCTGTTGCTAAGGATGCCTTGTGTAATGATGCAGTGACCCTGAAGCAGGAGGCTGTGATCACCTTGTCACATCTCCAGTGGCTCTGGTGATACTAAAACTCTCTGCTCCCTCTTTCTTCAGAGGCAGCCAAGTGCTGCAGCTTTCTTCTGGGAAGATGGGAAAGAACAGCTTGTTTGGGGGTATTTGCTAAGACCTCTGTTTTTAAAAGGCATCCCCAAAGCTGGGGTTTATTTGCACCTTCCTTACTCAGATTGTGCAAAGATACTTCTTGTAAAGACTTTTTTTTCTGCCAATGCTGAGTGAATGCAAATTGTGTCTGATATTTGGCCTTGGCAGTGGACCTGCTGGTGAGAGAAAATGTCCATGCTTGCAATATAAAGTTAATGTTTAGCAATTAATGCTTCAAGGAGCCTTAAGGGACTTTGCCTACTGCCTTTTGTGCTCTGGCAGGGGTTTGATGGTGCAGGTCTGTCCACCATCTGCCCTTCCACACAGTGCTTGCTAGAGCACTGGCATGCATTTGAGCTGACTTAGTTAAAAGCATGTGAAATAATTCATATTTTCTGCCATAGCTTAGCATCATTTCCAAAGCATTTCTGGTTGCTGCTGGCCCAGGAGAAAGACAGTGTCACCTTTCCCTGCCTTCCAGAGGAGTTTGTGAGAGCTGGTACATGAATTAATCAAAACATGAACCTTTAAGGCTGCATAGTGCAGCCTCCCCTAGGTGAGAGCTGAAGGCATGCTCTGAAAACAAGTGGGGCTTCCACTTACCAAAATTCAAGCAAAATCTCATTGTGGCTTGGTTTGGGGTTTTTTGTTTGTTTGTTTGTGGTTTGGGTTTTTGGTTTTGTTTTGCTTTGCATATATACATAGAAATATTCAGAGTTGCAGAACCAGTAATTTTATTTGTGAAAGAATGAAACACAAAGCCAGACTGGTTTGGGGTCAGGGGGACCCTGGTATGGTGTGGGGACAAGAGGCAAACAGCTGCTGGCCAGCAAAGCAGATTTCAGACTCTTTCAGCAGAACCAATTGCTCTGCAGCAGCTGCTTCTGAGTCCCTGCAGAGCCCAGGTGTTGGTGTCTATTGCTAGGTTTAGCTGTAATAGCCATAAAAATGGAACTGAAAGGGTTTGGGGTTAGGTTTTACCCTTAAAAATATTCCTGTAATTACAAGGTGAGAGTGTATTTTGCCACGAGATTGTCCAGTTGTAGAGTGCTCAGCACGTAGGACTATTTTTTGGAAAAGAAAAAAAAACCAGGGTGAGCTGGGTTTTGACTCATGAATAACATTTGAAAATTACTGTTTACCAAAGCTTAATTCCTTGGCTGGTGGTTGGTTACTAAACGTGACTGTGAACAACAGTGGCATTTAAACTGAGCAGGGCAGGGTGCCCCCACCTTTGGCTCTGCATGCATCAGGTGCTGCTGTGGCCGTGCTTCAGCCGGTAGTGTGGGCTTTAGTGGGCACCTTCCTTGAAGTTTAGAAATTCACTTTGCAAATTATGAACTTCATTGGAACAATAGGAAGCTCATACTTACCATATGCGGTTTAACAGCATCCTTTGAGTTTCACTCGAACCTGATGGTGCTTGACTAATGCAAAGGAGTGGCCACTGTAGCAGTCTCTGGAGGCTTGTGGAGAGAGGAAATACTTTTTACATGGCCAACATCACCTGAGGGGGAATGGACAGGCTTTCATTCCTCCACCAGCAGCACCTGAACCCACCCCTGTGTGGCAAACTGCAGCTTCTGCTGCTATTCATCCAAGGGCTCACAGCTTTGAGAGCGTCCTGCAGCTTTTATAAAATATTTATTTCTTGTGATCTCTGAGGATACTGGTATAAGTTGTCATTTCTGGGCCTCAGCCTCAGCTCAGTTGATTTAAAGTCCAAATTGCAGAGCCCAGGAGCCTGGCAGGTGGTGGCGGGTATGGATGTTTCTTGAACCTCCACAGAAAACAGATGTGTTCAAGGCAACTGCAGAGGTGTTGTGGCAAGAAAAAGCAGAAGTGAGACTCTCCGACCTTATGCTGATGTATTTATAGTGAAAAGTGCCAGCTGTTTCTGTCGGCACTACACTGGTCACTGTCCGTGGCCTGTCGCGGCCCGCTGTCCCTCAGGGCCGATGGCGCTGTGCGGGCTGGGCCCTGCCCGGACCCCGAGCAGGGGAGGAGGCGGCGATGCTGCAGCCGTGGGACCCCGTGAGCTGCGGCACCGCTCCCCGGGGCCTGTCCCTCCCTGCTGGGACTGCTTGTGGCTCATTCTTCCCTTAAAAAGGGCGCTTGCCGTGATGGGCTGTGTCCCCTTTGCAGCCCGGTTAAACAGCTCTGCCGGTGGCGCAGGGCCAGCGAGGCCGGGCGTGCCCCAGAGAGGGAGCCGCGGCCGGGGCAGCCGGGCTGGCACAGGAGGGGCTGGAAGCTCCCGGTGGGATGCAGCCCCATGTCCCTGGAGCGGATTCCAGCCTGCTCTCTCCTGCCCAGGCATCCTTGAGCACGGGGCAGCGTTTGGCCGCGTTTTCTGCCTGACCCCGCTGGGGAGGGCCCTGAGGGGATCCGTGAGGCGGCACTGGCAGCACCAAAGCCGGGCCCCGGCCCCCGCAGCGCTGCCGGCTCGGCTGCTGAGCGCTGACGCTGCCAGCTTCTGCTTGTTATTTATTTCTCCATTTATCTCTCTTTCCTCCTTTCTCTCCCGCCCCCCTCTTTCCTGCAGACTGGTTTCAGCGCTTCTCGGCTGGGTGGCAGCGGTGTCACAGCCCCCCCAGCCGAGCCTGCCCCTCTCCCAAACACAGCTGTGCCGTCAGGAGCCAGGGCCACCACACGGTACGGGAAAAAATAGTTCAGAAAAGGCAAAACACTAAAATGGCCCCAGGAGATTTTAATTTATTTCCCTTCTTCTGTCTGCTTTAACTTTTCAGATCAGTAACATTAATGAGCTGTGGTGAAGCGAAGTAAATAATCACCTACGCCAAAGACAGCGCATTGATTGTTAAGTCTCTCCTCACTAATTAGTGACGGCCTTTGTAGGGACTGACAGCAGCACTTAAACCTCTGGCAGCAGGAAGGCGAAGCAACACACTGAAAAGGGAAAAAAGAAAAGACCTTTGCTTGTTTTCTGACTTTCATCATGTTTTTACTAGAACCATACTGGCATAGTTTAAAAAAGCTACTGTTTTTTGAATAGATCTATTGGTGTATCATAAATTTGAATTACCTTAAAAAAATTATTCCAGTTTACTGCTCAGTCCAAACAACCCATGTAAAAAGGTGGGTAGCAGTCAGCATCAAGGTGACTGCAGGGAAAAAAGTTACATCACCATTTAATAATTATTGTAATTCTGCTGCTTAACCGAACAAGGACCAGCGTAAGTATTGAGGAGTCTTGCTGAGGTGCCTAAAGGTCAAGGCATTGTCCTCACAGTGCTTACACATCTCACAGGAGCAGCAAAGAACATTCCTGAAACTGTCTGTTAGAAATTTCACCTGGGTTCACTTCTAAATTTTTGGTAAATGATGTTTCCCTTTGTTAATACAACAATAACTAATACATCTTGTAGTTTCTTCCTCTTAAAACAATGAATTTTAAAATATGGATATGCAATAAGTACGATTCTCCATTTTCATGTGATTATGCTATTCTGTATTTATAAATTAATTGTTGCAAAGACACATGCCTACCTAACAAAACAAAACAAAAAAGGAGAAGTTACCAAATAGTATACTGGCAGCCAGTGAGTTACATCTGTTCAAAGGCCATGAAGAAGGCTTTATATAAGAGAATGTGCAGGTCAGTACAGACCTGAGATGAGTTCATAATATGGATGAAGAGCATCCATAATTGAGACAGAAATAACAGAATATTGCTAGTTTTGATCAGGAAATTTGGTTCTCTAAGACAGGTAAGGGGAGCTCTTTCCAGATATTTTTTAAATTAATGACAAAAGCCAGAAAGTAAGTGAGAAAAATTGTTCATACGCTTTTCTACTTGAAGGACTAATAGAAAAATATGACTGTCACTGTCTTTTCCTCATTCACTGAGACTCATAGTTTTCCCTGACTACTTTCTCATGTCTCTGCTATCTAAAGTGTTCGCTGTAAAATGGATTTGTCTTTGTTTGGGGGTTAAACCACACCTGAGAGGCCTCATGCTCTCTCCTCCCTTATGTGTCCCAGTTTTGCCCCAACGTGGTGCATGAAGTAGTAATAGGATAATAATATGGGACACTGGAGGGAGTGTGAGTGTTCAGAGGAATGCCAGGACATAATTCCAAAAGTGCATTAAATCAGGCTGTGCAGCTTGTTTGTAGTGACATTGACAGGAACTGCTTGTAAAAGAAATGAGGTTAAAATTAATGGCCAGGTGAATCTGCATATGTAATTTATCAGAGCAAGCAACCAATAAAAAAGAATTACTCTAATAAAAGCCAGTAGCACAGGAGGGGAAGGATACTTTTAAAAAAACCCCAAAGTCTCCAATCAAGCATTCAGCTCACTGTGTATGTTTAGTCTCCTTGCCTTTAGGTTTAAGCCCCAGTACCCTTTAGGTGCTGTCCCAGCTCAGGTGTTCAGTCACACCACACCACATGCGTGTTTCCCATGAGCAAATAGGCTCTCCTCTGAAGTAAGGGTTATCTGTTTTCACATGTTGGATGTCATCCTAAGCATGCAAGAAACAATATCTGACAGAACTTGTCCTCTTATGTGATCAGCTTGCACTGTTTTCAAACAGCTCCACTGAAACCAGAGTGAACACGAAGTTAGGGATATTTATTTTTCCCTCTTTCCTAACAGTTTGGCAGTAGACATGTTCTGGGAACAGGTTTCCTTGTAGTGCAGGTTGCAATGGTTCCGTTCCTGTCCTTGGTGGCAGGTGCCAGCTGGGGAGGGGATGCCAGGCCCTGAGCACTTTGAACAAGAAGCACCAACACAAGATGTTCTCTAAATATTTTCTCACAGTACTATTTTTAGTATTTGGTGAGGATGCAGTGGGATCACTGTGCTCACAGTGCCAGTGAATTACCACCATGACAGAATTTTTCTCTCCAGCCACAGATAAATCAGCAGTGGCCAGTTGAGTTGGGTTTGCACTGAGCTCTTGCCTCTCTTTTGGCTGCTGTTTCTTCTGTTCTTTGCCCTCCCTGTAACACTGAATGCACAACCCAATTTATCTATGGATCAATGGAGCCTTGGAGAGGTGAGGAATGACTGTGGGGACAATTCTTCTTACAGGTCACCTCCCATCTCTGGGGAAGGCTGCAGGAACACCACGCAGAGGGCAAACAGGGAAAGGGAAAAGGGCTCAAGACATGCACTGCAACAGAGCAGTGTGCAGCAGGAATGCAGCTGTGTCAATAATACCTACAGAGCCAGGATTTTGCATCATCCTGAAGGAAATAAATGCTACAAAAGCTGCACAGAAAAGCCCCTCCTTAAAAATTCAATGATGAGAAAGGAGGCTTACATTATTAACAAAGCACAGTTTTAATAGAAATGTTTAGGCTTACATTTCAAAATTACTTACAAATAAACTTAATCACAATGTATATACTCTTTTCTTTTAAAAAAACTCAACCATATTCATTCTAACATAATATATATTTTCTGAGTTATAAAATCCCATATAAATAGCAAATTCTTCGCAGTACACAGATTACAAGAATTCATAGAAACTGGGATGCATATCTGAAAAGAATCCTGAGTATGCATTCCACAACTGGCAGAGAACAGAACAATGTTAGAGTTGGACATAAGAAATGCTGTTGTCCCAGTATGTAATTTTCCAAAAAGAAACAAACAAACAAAAAACCCACAAAAAAAAAACAACAAACAAAAAACTGAGAACTTTTTGGTTGCTCAACCTTGTTCAGCTCCCTAGACTCAGGAATGGCTCTGGATGCTCCACTCCCTGAGGTTTTTGGGAGCACCCTGTGGATTCTTCTGGTATCAAAAAAAGAAAGTGTCTGTCTTCAGGAGGACAGAAATAAGGCACGTCCTTAGAGCAGGTCAGTGTGGGCTGTAAGCAGCAGCTTGCACTTACAGCCAGAAAGCAGCAAACAGTGACTCTTGAATGATGATGTGTAGAAACAAATTTGGAAGAGGCAGCCAGTTCTTACACTCCTCAAGGTTCCCCTGATTATCCCCCCAAACAACACAAATTCCAACAAGAATGAATAAGTGGAAACTTTGCATGTTAGAAAAATCAAAGCAAAAGTTCCCCTTTTTTTAGACTGAGGTAAGCAAACAAGCAAGTTGGACTGAGAGCAAGTCATAGCAGCATTTAGACCAGAGCAGTGACCCCGTGCTTTCTCTTCTCTCTTCCCAGAGAGCTGCCCAAGGGAGTTTTGTGCCTGGCAGGGTTCCCAGCCCAGAGCTGCGACTGCAGCGCTGCACGAGGGCACTGACGTGAGGAAGCCTCACCGTGTGTTTAATCTGGAGCTATTTTATTAGAGTAGCACAACTGGGTTTTTTCTGGTCATAATGGAAAAAAAAAAGTCATTTATTCATGAAAGAAACACAGACAATTCTGCCTGTTGTTTTTAAAGAGTAATGTAGTAATTACATATTCCTTTAAACACTGCTGTTAGATGATGTTTTTTCACAGAGTCACGAGCTCTGACATTACTAAACCATGAATCACAGGAGCAAACTCACACATGCAAAGTGCAGTAAGCACACAGAGGCTTAAATTTTGCTTCTTATTAGAGTGTCAACTCATAGAGATACTTAAGTAAATTAGAGCCACTTATAGTCTCCTGGCTTATCCCCAGATTAACTGGGATCAAAAACTGAATGAACAATGTTATACCTAAGTTGAGCCATAGTTGCAGAGAGCAGAACTTCACAGGTAAACAACAGATCCATGACAGCATTTTAGAATCAGAAATTCCCAACAGTTTTCTGTCCTTTCAAATATTAAAAATAACTTCTTTCTTCTTGGCATCCTATGAATACTCTCATGGTAATTTTCTTCCTGCTTTAGGTTAAAAATAACAGGAAGAAGAAGTTGTAAATATTGCACAGTATGTTAGGATGGAAGACTAGAAAAAAATGGCACTTGCAGGGTGACTTTTCAGTCCAAAGAAAAGCTCTTCATTTTTTCTGCTAATTCCTGTCTCATTTCTATGTGTTTTTTCAGGTTTTGCACTTCATGGGGCAGGTTAATGTCCCACACTGACACACAGGATTGTAACTCTGGAGAAAAGAAAAGAGAATTTGAAAACTGCAACAGAGATGAGTTACTGCATAATTAGAAATTATTGTGCTTATCTGCTTGTTCTCAATTACTCATAAATTTACCCAATGAAGCATGATCATTAAGACCCAGAAGACAAATTCCATGACACTTTGTGTGTGAGGTGATGCAGTTATGGGTTACAAGCTGTTTGTATTTGCACGATGATTTGCATTCCAGTTCCTAAATTTAGACTATACCATTTAAAAGTACTTGAAAAAAAACCATTTCTGGTGCCCATGGGCATTAAGGAACTGACCTGAGCTACAGCTAATGCCAATACTGAGGTGCTGCTAAAATTTCATCTCTCTTTCTAAGCAGATATACCCCAATGCCTATGAGACTCAAACCACATTCACTGTAAAATAAAAACTGATTTAATAAGCTAGTGAATATACTGAGAAAAGGTCACTTCCTCAGTCTCCATTCATGCAAACAACTCTTTGTTCATGAAAAATTCACACTGGTTTTAGTGGAATAGGGACAACTGAGAACACTTACATGAACTGAGGCTTACAAACTAAGGCCCCAAGGATTCTGGGGCCCCTGATTCTTCTCTGTAATTTAATGTCATTCTTAAATAAAATAAAAATGCTAACAAGCCAATAAATGTTCTTATGGTTCAGAAATTAGGGAATACCACAATGTAAACCCAATGCTCTAAAGTTTCAGTCATTTCAGTCAGCTCATCTGCACTTGCCTCCTTAACTTTATACTGTCATTGCCACATTTTTAGGGGTCACTGAAACTGGGATGAGATAAAGATGAAGAAGGGCATTGATCAGAGCATCAACTTTAACTGTTCTTAGAAAAATCTAAAGATGCAGCTCTTCTATCTTCCAGCACTTTGCTGTCCTAATTGTCAGGAAACTTTTACCGATGTCTGACCAAAAACTCCCTTGCTGTAACAGAAACCTGTTAGTGCTTATCCTACCCACAGGGAATATGGAGAAGTCTTTATTCTCTTGCTCTTCATTTACATATTTGAAGGCAATTATCATGTCCTCTCTAAGCTTTATTTATATTAACCAATTTAATTCCCTTCAACTTTTCCTCACAGGTTGCATTTGTCTCCTCTGGATTATTCCTCATAGTCCAGATCATTCAGCAACAAATGGTTAGGCTCCTCCAGCAGAGGCCATATTAGCACCCAGCAGAGTGTAAGATTTAGCTCATGCCTTATAGACACCACTTTCATGGTGTGAGAATGGTGTTTGCCTCATCTGCACCCACGTGACAGGGCTGATTCATGACCAGCCTCTGATCAATTCTGACCCATTTTCTGCAGCACTGCTGTTTAAGCTGATCATTTCCTCATGCTGGTGCAGCAGATTATTCCTAATTAAATAAAAGGTCTTGCATTTGTCCTTACAGAATTGTATCCTATTTCCTTCCAGACCATTAGTTCTATTTGTCAGGGTCACTTTGAGTTCTAATCCTGCCCTCTGGGGAGCTTGTCTTAGCTGTGAGCTGTCTGCAAAACTAAAAAGTACATTCACTATTCTTTCATTCACATCACTCATGAAAGCACTGGGGATTCCTGACCTAGCACAGACACCTCTGGAAATCCATTTGATACATGCTCCAATTAGACAATGACATTTACTCTCCAAATACAGCTTTGAAAAAAAATTGTATTAAATCCTTCAAACAGTGGCTTCCTCAGATCCTTTTTTGGAAGTTACTTTCAGTTTGTACGACCCCAGATATGCAAAATAAAACAAAAACTACTTAATAGTAGTGTTTCATAAAATTTTGTCAAATGATGATCAACTCTTAACTCTCAGTGAGTAGTCAAGCACAATAGTGTCTCCTCCACTAATAATACAAGTTAGTAAAACACAATGCAGATACCTTTGTGATATTTGTTGTCTTCGGTGTCACTTTTATAGCAATATCCCAAAACAAGGACCACATTCTTGAGACTCCCTTTTTCAAAGAAATAAAATGTCAAATCTTAATTTCAATGTGAATTTTGTAATTCAAGGACAGAAAGAGCAAATGGCATCTAGGCATAAGAGCTTAAGAGGACAGAAAGCAGAGTTCAATCAATCAGACCCTTTATTCAAAACCATTAACCATGAAAAACCCAGACACAAAGACAATATAGTTCCCATCTCCATTTAATGTCAGGGTTTATCAGGGTTCCAAGGCATAAGCACAGGATCAGCCCACCAGCCTGCTGAACAAGCCCAAGAACAAAGCACCCTATTATACAGCACAGGCAGAGGTGGCAGAGTCACAGCAAACATGTCACAGCAAAAGGACAGGCTGCAAGTGAAGTCCCAGTGCACAGCAAACGTACCAGTTCAGTTATGAAAAAAACCAAACCAACCAAATATGACAAAAAACTGAGTAAAAACTACGAACTAAAACTTATGATGGCATATGGGTGGGAAGTGGAAATAGGGGATAGATCATAAGAAGGTGCCTAACGAATAACACAAAAAAAAAGACCTGGAAGACAGGAGTGGTTGGATCACAAAAGGATAAACAGAATGTGCCAGTGTTTCAATATCAACTTCCTGCTTATTTCCAACAAGTCATGTCTATAAATGTCTTGCAAAGATAGACAGAAGCTGTCACATGTTCTCCTGCCACAGCAGCTCCCTGTTCCTACTGGCAGCACATGAGGGTGCAGAGCCCTTGGCTTTCAGCTGGTAGAGGAATCCAGGGCCCAGCCTGGGTCCCTGGAGAGGAGCAGGCCAGGGAAGGAGCAGCCCCCCTGTGCAGACACCCCAGTGCAGCTTCAAGCATGGAGCCTGACACTCCCAGGGCAAACAGGAGCAGGGGAGCAGTTCCTGGGGCATAGACTGGAGTTTGGCTTAGCTGTGAAAGCTGCAGTTGGGAAGTTTTCTAACACACCTGGGACCTCTGCAAGGTAGAGAGAGGTGTTTCCTGCCCCAAGGAGTTCAGCACTATATTCTCCTCTGAGAGTGATGTAAATCTGGTTATAGTTGATGAGGGATGGTAGGAACCATACTTATACTCCATGCTCAGATTTTCCATAAATTCAATTTTTTTCTATAGCCAGTCCTATCCATACTCCTTATGAAAGTGATTGGAACTAAAGTATAATGTTTCTTATTTAGACCTAGGTCCTGTCTTACCATATGGAAATCTAAATTTGCACTTGCAAAATAAACTACAGATTTACATGTAAATTATTCTCTATGATAAGTCTCATACCTATTGAACATCAATGTGTTAGGTGACAAGAGTTGGAAAACAACATTGTATTTCCATATTCATACATGAAGTACAGATAAAATTAATGTCTCAAAGTCTGGCAATCTTTTTCCTGAAATAGTTACCTCTGCTTGACATTACATGTTTTTACCTTAAATGAAACTATTTCACACAAATATTATAAAAAATATTTCTCTCTATCTTCTCTATTTCATATAAGCAATGTGGTACTGTTGAAAAACTGCTCAGCAGCCTCAGTGCCATTTTCAGGGATTCCAGCAGAAACCAAGTCCTTGAATTTAGGAAAAAAAACCCTAGCCCTTATAAATAATTGCTGCAAAAAGATGATCAAAAGAAAAAAATGCACATCAAATTGCATATATCAATCTTATTTTCTGTTCTTGAGATTTGTGCAAATGAAGCTAAACTCCTCAATATTAATTTTTCTATAAATAAAATGTTGATTAAAATTTAGACATGACTGAGCCTCAAGGCTTTTAAAATCACACTATTCTATATATTTTCCCAATCAATGGCAGCAGCAAGGCAAAAATGACTATGTTTTCATAGCAACTATTCTTTACAAAGTGCTGAAAATAAAATGTCCCTTTAAGATACTAACACTGTGGCCATCAGGCCTAGATGGAATGATAATGCTGTGCTGTAGCTGGCACCCTTACCAGCTGGGCTCTGACCAGACTGTAACATTTGCTGTTTCAGTCAAAGGAAAGCAGAGGAAGGTGAGGCATGTTTGACTCATACAGCATTGCCAGAACTATGACCTGACTGCAGTCTATGGATTCTTCTGGTGCCAGAAAGGAAGAAACAGCTTGCAGAATAAGTTCCTGATGGTAAGGAGAAAACATCCACAGCCTGCAACTGTGATATTTACTAGCAGCATTACAGTGTGCTGCTGAATTCACAACAGCTTCAGTGTTTGCTTGTTTGGTTTTTTTGGACAGCAAACACACTTTAAATAACACTGACAGGGAAACTCCAGAGCTTTTCCAAAACACAGTGGAAAGGGATAGGAATCCACATATTGTGCCACAAAGTACTTTTTGAACTATTTGTATTTTGACTGTATTCACCACAGCAGTACCACAAACTTGAGTTTATATGGCTTTTATTACTTTTGAGAAAGGTGCAGGACAGTGCACAGGTGAAAGAAGCTTCAACAGCCAAGGAGTGTCCCTTCCTCAGCTGCACTCCTGTGGCTGTTGGTGGTCACCACTGAAACCTCACTGAGAAAACTCCTGTCTGCCTACAGCAGCTCAAAACAACTGTCCCTGATGACAGCAGCAGCACATCTGTACAAGTGCACATCCCAAGTCCAGGTGTGTAGCACTTTACCAGCTCTGCTGTGATCTGCCTGTGACCCAGATCTAAAAGAACCATTCCTGAATGAGGATGGGAGAAGAAAACTAGCCAATAAGCAATGAAAGAAAAATTATTAAAATCCAGTGTAGTCCACAGAGAGAGAAGCCATAAGTGTAACACTTGAGATGGAGAAAGAACAAAGGCAGACACATGTAAGAGAAGACAGAGTGACCCGTGACAGGATGGTGAGAGCTGTGCTGAAGCAGAGCCCAGGGATGCAGGTAAGGTGGGGAGCTCATGTGCAGACCAGTGACCAGGGAAGAGCTGCTGATTTATGTGGGCTCAGGGATTCAGCCTGCTCAGTCTGCACCCTAGAGTCTGACACTGATGGGAGAGGACAGCCGTGGAGTAGCATGAATGAACAAATCCTGGATAATGCTAATCTGGTCCTGGAACACCACAACAAGCAGCACAGAGCAAACCTAAACTTAGCAGTGATTCCAAAGTACTCATCACTGGAAGGTTTTACTTACCCAGCTGAGCTGTTACCATGACTCGAACAGAATCACAGAACTTGTCTATAACTCGTACAGGACGACGCGTTGACAAGTCAAGCAGCAAGATGTGTCCTCCTCCTGTCCCTATCCACAGTGCAGTATTCTTCTGCAGACAAATGGTCTTCACTCTTCCTGAATAAGCCAGTTTGTGTTTTGATTCCTTATTTAATTTTTCCACTTTGTTCCTATAAGTATGGAAAGAATTTGCATTGGAATTTGGTGGCACCTATTCTGCACCTACTAAAATGACACTCTGAATACGAGATTTTAAGCAATCATTCACCAAGCCAAACACAAAATTCTCATGCAAACACACTGGGATGAAAACTACTGGACTCCAAAGAGCCATCTGGTCTGCTTCAGAAAACCTTTAAATAGAAGGCAGGAACACTTCTCAGTTCTCCCCCAGTCTGCAGGAGGTTAATGGCACAGCAAAGCCCACCTACACCTGCTCCTAACCTCACCATAAAAATAAATGGATGTGGCATGTTAAGGCAGAGCAACAATTTAAATGCAAATGAAAAAGTTGTCACAATTAATAAAAATCTATTTTCCTACTGAATTTGTGCACTGTAAAAACATTCTTGTTCAGGGGATGCAGGAAGTAGCTGGATTAGCCTTAGTACTGAAGGGCAGCAAAAGACTTTCTTCTTTCTTGAGCTAAATGAGCCTTCTTGACATCATAGAGAAATTGGGGAAATACAGTAAGGGTCTTTAAAAAGTGGGATTCTGCATGGAATATTCTGAAGTTCTGGGCCAAAAGACAGGATAGGAAATCCAACAAACTGGATAAATGCCTGACTTCTGGCAGGTTAGGGTACCATGCTAGAGAAGGCAATCTGATATACCCCTTCCTATCGACCAGGCCAAAAATCTGAAATAAACCACTTACTTCAGAAAATGTGCACAGTCAATTAATTCAGAAAGTTTTTCTGTTTTCTTGTCCCAGATTTCCACAAAATGGCTGTTTTTCTTTGCCAAGTAGATGGATTTGTCTATTGCTATTGAAATAATGTTTGCATCACTGTAAGCATTATGGCAGAACCTAGAAGAGAGAAGAACTCCAGTCAGATACACAGAACATACCTAGGAGAAAAACTTCACTACTTTGAGTGGGATTAGTTTCCCTCTGACTCTTGCAGAATCATTCAGCCTTAAAATCAAATTAGGCTAAGATACAACTGAAAGGCTTTGCTTTAATCTTCCTACAGTTCAACATAAATTCTCATAGCAACAGAGTTAGGCTGCTGACATCCTTGGAGGCACATTAATGCTCAAAGTCTATTAATAAATCTTTCTCATCAAACAGTTTTCCCTGCTCAGGAAAAATTCCCCTTAACTTCAGAGTAGGATTTGTCCACGTGAGAATTACATCAAACACTCCCAAACTCTCAGTCAATAATTTCTAAATAGTGAGAATTCAGCAATCAGACATGATTAAATATACATAGGGCAAGGATATGCACACATATACTGACAAACATGGAAGGACAAGTACTATGATAAATATGTATGTGTAATTCTAAATAAAGTAAACAGGGCCTGGACTAGGCCAACTGGAGATGAAAACTGTTCAGTTGCATAGATATTGACTTCATCAATCCTCTATGGACTAAAAATGTATTTCCTTGCTTAAAAGCAGCAACAAATACTTTCAACATTACTCACTGATACTCCATCTGCATTATGGAAAGAAAAGAAGAGAAACAAGCAAACTCAAAGAACGAGCTCTAGAACAAGACATTACATCAAAGTACTGTCAGAAACCTCCGATGAAAACAAATGAGACAAATAACATCACTTATAAAACTCAAGAACTTACAGTTGACTTGTCTTTGTTTCAATGAGCTTTTGAACAGAGAAGTCACTGGTTAAGGCAATGATTTTTGTTCCACAGCCTCCCCAGATTACATTTTTTTCAGAGAAGCATGAGGATTCATTTAAGCACATCAGGGGTGTGCTAACATTTCCTATAGTCAGTATCTTCAAAGGTGTAGCTCCCTTACACTGCAAAAAATTATATTCTGTATTAGAAGCAAAGAGGATGCAGACACTCAGAATGCTGTTAAAACAAGGCCACACAGCCTGCTGAATTAAATTTACTCATCCAGATTTTCTGATGGCCCAGAACATTTCCAGAACATTACTGACTGAAAAGCACCATATTCCCATTATGGATGTCCCATAGGAGACAGCCTGAGAGCAGAAACAGGCCAGAGCAGGGACTGACACTTTCTGCAGCCCCTGGCACAATTCAAGGACTGGCTGGAAAGATACATCTGTGTCTTCCAAGACATCTTACACTAGACCATATTCTAATTCTGAAATGCACTGCAACTCCATAACTGCTCTAAATGCTTGGTCAGGAACTAAACCTTCAGGTGCCAGATGATCTAAACAGCTCCCAGCATTTCTTCATCTGTTCTGTGAGCAGAACTCTGATCTACAGAAAATCTAAGCAATATTTTATTTTTGAACATAGCTGTTATACAAAAATTTACTAAATGAGAGGAAAAAGGAGCTATTACAGCAATAAATAAAGGAGGTCAAAACTGTTAGAATATTCTTAACAACAACCAGTAATGTCAGTCTCTAGATAGCTTGCCAGGCCTTTCAAAGGAATTTTCCACCTCTTAACTCCTTTGTTTATAGCAGTTATTGTAAAGAGTGAAGTTTCTCTCAGCAATAGAAAATTAATTTTAGTTTTAGAGAAGCAATTAATTTTAGTTTTAGAGAAGCAGTTAAAAATAAGTGGCATGAAACAAAGCTCTTGGTAGCTGCTTTAGACATCAATGACAACACTCTGCAGAAAAGACAGTGAAGTTGTCTACCTTTACTGCTCTGTCTTCAAAAACTGCCAGTTTGCCATCAGCTGTGCCTACCAAGAAGAAATTTTTCTGTTTGCTGAAATAAAATAAAACAATTAATTCTAGAAGTGCCTTAATCAGGTAAGAAAAATTAAAATGAGAAGTCTCTAGCATTTCAAGTATTCAATTAAACACTAAAAGCAAACACAACCTCTGTGATCATGAATGTAGTCCTGAGTTGCACTGGGTGCAAAATAAAGTGGAAACACAGGCAAAATAAGCAGTTGTCAGAACAAAAGTGCAGTGTGTGCAGATGTCATTTTCTGAACAACTCAGTTTAGCAGTGTTTTCAAAATGTAAGCCAAAACATTTAAAATTCATTTATACCTTTGCTTTGAAAGAGAATTACAGTACAAACAAGTGACAGAATCTGACATTTTCTGCAGACGATGCCTTCTTGTTTCATCTTCTGTGTTAACAGCCCACAGAGAACCAGACTGGGTTCCTGCTACAATCCAGTTTTCTTTCTCAGTAGGAAGAGTCACTAAGGCCAAACTTATAATTTTACTGTCTGCAATATCCTGAGTCAGAAAAGAAGAAGAAAAACAACTTGGTCATTATTTCAGTAATGGTAAATGCTAGAAATTTCTGGTGATAAAAATATAGCACAATCTTCTTGGACTCTGGACAGACCCATGGCCTAATTTCCCCTGTAAGAAATCTAATTCCCTATTAGCAGAATACATCATCAGCTGGGGCACCTATCTTCCAAGTGCTGGGAAGGACCTCTCAAACAGTACCCAGGAAAATCTCTCAGCTGAATGCTGACAAAAAAAGATACTCTTTTATTTATTTAGAATTGGAAAAATGGAACTTTTGCAGTACTAATTGCTAACAATGAAAATAGTGGCCTAATATTTCTTTTTCTCATTTTATTTTTAGAAAAACAACCCATATAATTTATACCAAAGCTAGCAATTCAGATGTATCATGGTCAACAGATGGCAGATGGAAATAGAACTGAAACAACTTTGATGATGAATCATGCTCAGTTCTGGCACACATGTTCATCACAGCACATCAGTCCTTGAGATGTACAAAATCAAATGAAAAGAACTGGAGGGCATCACCAAAGTGGCACAAGGACATGGCATTTGTGGGAAGTGAGAGGTTGTTAAGAGACAACCTGGATGGGAAAAAGGAGGTAGAGATATGAAGGTCTGCCTAACTATTAACTCCTTTCTGTAGTCTCCATGCTAGAAATAGTTTCCATCTCAGTAGAAGAAAGTAATCCAGCAGTAGAAAGACAGTATTCTGAGAAAGTTCAGGCTGGATAACAGGAAGAGAGTAAAAAGCAACTGCTCTTCTACCTCATTTCATGGATACAAAGATGACTCACTTATGAGCAATCTTTGTCCTCTCAAAGCTTAGCTTTCCAGAAGTAATATCCTGCTGTAAAAAAGCAATTAATTTTTCTGAAATATATCTGTCTGCCAGAAAAAACAGAATAAATGTCAACTTTCCCACATACCTCACAAGTATGTCCATCTGTGTTTAGGTTCACAAATGAAAGCTGTGCCTTTTCTGTGTTCCCATTTCCTATCCAGACTCCTGCCTTCTTGCAGCTTTGATTGGCTGCCACCATGCACTCTGCTGTAGATGTGCTAGGTATGGAGACATATCTCATCAAACAGATCAGCTCTGCAGAATTCAGGATCTCATAAACCTATAAAGAAAGGCACAGAACACCCATGGTGACAACAATGGCTTGTACAGCAATAAATAACAAGCAACAGATAACAGTATTTTTTAGATATGGACACAGTATCTCAGCAGGCCTGGTCATTTGTACTGGCACAGAACACTGTGTAACTGCACTGATATTACTTAACAAAGGCTTTTTGCATAGCTCCAGTAAAGTAATCAGAATTGTAAAAAAAATCAGAAGTAATCTGAATTGTATTTCACTCCAATTGCTACACAGCAACACAGGAAAATAGCAAGCTGGAACATGTGGTTAGTAGATTTCAATGGAACAGTTTATTCTGGAAGGCAATATTTCATGGCAGTTTCCATTCCAGAAAAGAACAACACAAAGAAACCTGTGCTTCTCATTAACTGAATGTCTGATTCCTTTTCAGAAACCACAACTTTATACTTGCCATCTATCATAAAAAAGCAAATAAACTAAGTAATACCTGGCAAGATGTTGGTCGTTCCTGAGGATTTTCCTTCAAACACTTTTTAATTAAGTTTTCAACTTCAGGCCACGGGGAACACCCATATTCTTTGACAGGATCTAGAATGGAAAATTACATAACTTATTAACCAGCATTTACCATAGTCCTAAGTAACCTTCTTATTTTTAGAATTCATCTAACTTCTTACTGAGCTGCTCTAAGAAATATCGCATTCTTAGGTAAAATGTCAGCATGAACAGCTTGGAATTGCTCATCTGCCATTATAGGCTAGAGCATAAATTGCTAGAACTAGACTCCTTTTAATTAATAGCAGTTAAAGGAAATGGATTTTGCTTTATCTTTTTCTTTGATGTCCCTGTGGCTGGGACTGAATCCCAGATATACATGGGCTGTGCTTCCATTAATGCTGACCATTCAAGGCTATGGGACTTCAGTCAACAGTCTTTCCAATTCCTGCAAACACTGTTTTCCACATTTATTCTTCTGAGTATATGGAATACAGATGAACTTCCAATACAAGATACAGCAAATAGATAAACAACTCCATATAGCATTTACAAGATATGGAAATTTAAATTCACACTTAGTGCTTGGAATATGTATCTTATGACTATAGCTGCTGAGCTCTCTGAGAATAAATCATTCATGATGGTGCATGTATTACTTTTCCTTTTAGTTTATCATAATCCACAGCAAATATTCCAGTCCTACCTCAGACAGAGGTAACATTAGTGACGAATACCTGCAAATGAACATATTCAGTGCAGCAAAAGACAGTCACTGTTTGCTTGTGAGATCAGCCAGCCCCTCTTTTGGTGGAAATACAGAAATTGTGAGCATAGGTGGAAGGAACCGTACTATCTCCAGAAACTAATACTTCAATTATTCCACAGGGCTTATAGTACAGTCAATACAGCTGCATTTAGGGGATACTTAGTCATCAGTTCCTGGGATATCCTCTTCAGGAAGGGGGCAGAAACTGTCTGAGCTTACAACTGAACTGTTTTCCTTAAGGAGCAGAAAATGCATGAACACTCTGCCTCTCATAATGGAGAAGCTATGCCAGACTGAGAGATGCAGTTCTTTCCTAAATGGAGCAAAACATTCCTTAAAGAATGTTTCATGAGTACACCCACTATTGTTGGGCAGTAAATAAGAACACCAGACATTCAGCTTGTAGTGCTATAAAAATTAAACAGCTCTCAACACTGGTAGAAGTTGCCCAAGTTATGTTGTCCAGATGATTACATCATGTCCAGCCTGACAGCCTGCTTAATCTTCCTTCCAGCAGCCAATAATTCCATATTGTAATGCAGAAGGGATATGAAGAATGTATTTTTCTAAGTCTCCTTCTATGATCTGTTAGATACAACATAACTCATAATATATGCTATTTCTGGAGGAGGCAGGACAAAAGCTAAAACTTTTAGAAACGAGGCATACCTGGTAATTTTCCTTGTATTGCTAATTCATCAAATTCATTTGGAAACTTCAAGCCTTCCATTATTCTACCTCCTCCTGTTAAAATGTCATAAAGCAGCAAGCCAAATGAATAAACATCAGCTTGCTGATTGTAAATAACATTTCCTCTGGCAACCTCTGGCGCTCGAAATCCTGCAAATAAATCATTCATTAACAAGTATGCTTCATGTCAAGATGAAGCCATCTTTGTACTTTAAAAAGTAAACAATTATTGATAAAAATGGCACAGGAAGTGCAAGGAAAAACAAACTATTTCTGGGCTGGCAACAGCTTGTATTTGGCAGATGTCCAAAAATATCAGCAGTAAGTATAAAAGAAGGGGACAGTACATCGGTTACAGAGCTCCTGCCCCTTTTAATGTAAAATAATTACTTTATCAATGAATGCTGAAAATCAAGGGCAAGTCTGCAGTCTTTATTGATGGACTAACATTTAACACTCAAAGTGACTCTCCCAAGCACAATTTAAAAGACCTAAAGGAACTTTTCAAAGTGATTGAGTTTTTCAGGGCTTTAGAATGGATGCTAATAGGTTCTCTCTAAAGTTGGGGAAGAGTGAAGATATTTATTGTCTTAAAAAAAATTAAGACTTACGTACACTTTACTGGAAATTAAAGCAAAAAAAATTAGCATAGTTATAATTTAGTATAATTTCAATATCACAATAACCATATTAAAATCAGACAACAAAAAATATGAATGCATGTAATTTAATTTCTTCTTTTTAAACCTTTAATATACTCCTTGATTCTGCCAAAAGGTGTTAAGACATGAACAGGAGGAATGGCGAAGAGGTATAAATCTGGCATCACAACTTGTAATATGATTAGGACTACTTCTTATGATTTTTGACTAGAATATAGATTTGAGTTACTTCTTACAGACTACATGAAAAATATATTAGCTATTTTTGGACATAATGGACTTTAAATCAAATCCTATTTCCATACCTGGTGTGCCTTCCGAGGTTTTTATTCCCATTCGGCAACAATACTGGGCAATGCCATAGTCAGCTATTTTTGCAATAACAGCTGAATTGGGATATAAGGTAAAGAGCAACACATTGTGAGGCTTTAAATCACGGTAGATGATCATTGCTGAATGCAGGTACCTAGTAATCAAAAAATATTTACTGAAAGCATTCACAAGTTAGGGATGCATCTGTACACACACACTGAGTGCATTATTCTTGTAACAGTAAATTGTGCTTTCAAACATGAAATACTGTGTTAAAAATGTCAAACATCACCAACAAGACACAGCCTTTCTGGATAATGATTTTATAATTGTTCTAAAATACAATTTACTATTTACTACTTTACTATTTACATTGCAGTATTTTAGTACCAAGTTTTATCTGAAGAGTCACTGATAGTTTGAAAAATGCATCTTAGAACCTTAAGCTTATTCCTCTTGCAGGTTTTGTCCTTTTAAAGTCACGCTGCAATGAGGTAAAGTGATTAATGGATTTTCAGAACTTGAAATAGGCACTAAATTAATTTCTTTGACATTTCAGTAAGAAATCAACACCCACATGGAAACTGTACCCAGAGTCTTGCAATTTCTCTACTTATATGAACATCACTTGTAAGCAGGAAAAAAACAGGTAATGAAAGTACACATTACATATCAGCCAATCAACCATAAAAATACAAGAATTTGTCAGAGCCAGGAAATATTCTGCTTGAGATGTGAGAGAACAGAAGCTTTTCATTTGCAGTATATCATCTTTGAAGCTATATCCTGTTTTTACAGCAATGCAGAAGTCCCATTTACCTTAAGCCATCTGCTACATGTAGAGCTATCCTGTGCTGAAGTGTTCTAGTCAAACTTGCATTTTCCTGTTGAAGCAAACGATCAAGAGATCCTTTGAGAGCCAATTCCATCACCAGCATCCGGGGACGGATTGCAGCAGCCAGCAAAGACACCAGACTGGGGTGGTGGAGGTGACAAAGCACTGCAAGCTCCTGCAAATTGTAAAACCAGATGAAATAGCGCAAAAAGCATAATCTCTACATCTGAAGTAAACTGAGGAATATTTTGGAGGGAGGACTTGCAATTTACTTAAACTTTTAAAACTCTTTGCTAGGGCTGGTATTCCAAGAGCAGCAGTACAGAAAAAAGGCAGGATTCCTTACTTGTCTTAGGAGCCTGAGAGAAGTATGTTTATTGAAAATCTTTACAGCAACATCTTCACCACCATAGGATGCACGGTACACAGATCCAAAGCCACCATCACCTTTTGAACAATAACATGGAAGAGTACTATTAGGAAAGGGATAACAACCATTTCTCAAAAATAATAGCTGAAAGGGTTCAGTTTTAAAATATGATCCACATATTTTACTGTGTTAAGATTCATGATCAGTAAACTAAACACATAAAACCCAGTGTCCTAGTGCACAAATTAATGGAAAATTCAATACTCAATAACCTGAAATTCAGAATACTTTAAAATAATACATTTCTTCAGAAAATAAATATCTAAAATGCTTTTCATATGTTGCAGAACTGATTTAAATAGATTTGTTTACATAATCTCCATAAAAAACCCACACCCTACAAAATAATGCTTACCCAAGAGAAATTCAGGAGCTTCATCAAATTCCAGGTCATCATTGTTCAACATAATATTTCTAGGCAAATCAGCCAGTATCAGGTCAGGAGCAATCTGAGCAATTGGAATGGTCTGTCTTGGTTGATCTGGATTTACCAAAAGGTCACCTAAGAAAAACAAAAGAGAAAATTAAAAAGAAAGAAAAAGAAAGGTATCAGTGAAAAAGCACTGAAAGGCATGAGGACCTTTTAGAATGCATAAGATCAATGTACCTAAAATAAGATTAATATATGTGCTTATATATATACTTATATGTATATATATATATATGCATATGCCTGCACACAGACATACATACTAATTAAGTTTGCCATTCAAAATCTTGGCTCTTCCACGTTTAAGTATTTTCAAGGTTCTATATATGTACCTATCAAATGTGAAAAAAATGGCTACAACCTAACACTAACCAAGACTAATAATTTTCTGTCTGTAAAAAGAAAGAATGCTGTCAGTATGCAGAATGCCATACTGAATATTGTCTTTTAAATTACTGTGCTATGTGATCCAACCAAGAGATAAAATATTGGTTTTACTATCTACTGGATTCAGTTCCAAGATTGAAGCTGCATTATCAGTATTATGACAAAATTATTCTTTCCATTATTGCTATTTTTATGTAACTACACAGAGTAGATTCAATCTGTCTCATATAACATTCTTATATATACTAGACAGCTCTGACATAAAAAAACCCCAAGCTGCTTTTGACTTACACTGTATTTTTTTCTTACAGAAATGAAACATTTTAAAATAACATGAAATACCAAATGTTATAAAGGGGATGTTGCACAGTATTTGTGTAGATACAAGTGTACCTCTATATACCTCAATTGGCATAAATATATACCTTCTTCAGCCTTCCTAAGCAAGTCATCAAGTAGTATTTTTTGGTGTTCTTCACCATCTTGAAAGCTGTACAGAGCCCATTTCTTCAACAGTGTTTCCCCTTCACCACAAACATCAATTTCCAACAAACCTGGAAACCATTCTTCCATAAGAGAATCTATGTGATCCACAACTTGCCCCAAAAGGATGCACCCTTTAAGAAACAAAAAGAGGGGAATTACAGACCCAGTCTGCCATACTTCTAATTGCAAAGATAAACTCTACATTCCAAAGGCAGAAGCACAACAAACCAAAATGTCAAGCTGCAATCAAACTGGAGCAAAATTCAGGTTCAGGAATAATTAACCTTTTCTGCAAGAAGGTGCTGTGATTTTCAAAAAACTGTCTGGGTTGTTGTCAAATACTGCTGACTCCACTAGACAATAAGCCTCAGGAGACCAGTTCAAGTAGATGCCTTGTCTCCAGTACATTCTGTTAGGACGAAGAGCTCGCTCTAGAAAACACAAAATTAGATTAAAAGTCTGATCTCTAATATTAATGTCAATATAAAAATATTCAGAATATTCATGATACTTTGAATATATAACTATGATTGTAGGGTTATACTTACCCAATAACAAACAAAATAAAGGCTACAACTTTGCAGGCAGCAGAAAAACTAAATATATGTCAACTTGTGTTTGGTTCTAGGAGGCATTACAGAAATGCTTAGGTAGGTTGAGGTTCAAATACAGAGTATCTCAGGCAAAATAGGAAAAGAAGCTGTGATTTAAATTTTTCCTGTCACACACTCATGAAATAGCAGGATGCAACTGGAATTTGATGCTCAGAAAAAAACTCAAAATGCTAGGAAATCAGGCATTTACAAGTGATATTTGTAGAGTATTACCATATGAAAGCATGGAATTCTTGGGAAAAAAGAGAAGACATATCCCCTCTTTCTGATAAAAGCAAAGCTTTGAGACTTAAATAAAGAGAGAATTAATGAAGCTGAAGAAAAACAGTTTGTTTTTCTGTGTGGAAGACATATCCCTTATTGTATTCTTTGTGGAATCAAATAGCAGCAAACATAAGGATTTCCCCTATCCCTAGCATGTGAAAGAGAGAAATGGACCACTTAAAACCTTTATTTTCTTTTACACATAACTGCAAGATCAGGCACTATCTGATCCTGGATACTTCTAAGTTACAAAAATGACCACTGTCTTTTTCTTACAGTTGTGAAGTGTTCAGAATTTAGCTAAAGCAAAACAGTGTTGGGGACTAAAGCTTTAACATGCAGGTGTTGGCATTGAAGGCAAACTTGCACACTATTGCTTTTGAAGATAAAGATTTGTACCTCTTCCTGAGAGCATGTAAGGAGATATCTCAAGCAACCTGTTGATGAGCCTGGACCAAAATCCCATAGGAAAGTATGGCATCTCATAAAGCCTGATGATAATTTCAGAATTTTCACAGTGGGGAAGCTCTATAACAGGTCTGTGATCAGACAAGCTGAAAGAAGAAAAATATTAAGACAGTATTTGATGATGTAATATATCTGAGCTTATGACATATATTATGTATAATGTAAAATGCATGATTTATTAATGAGTGCATGATTCAGATGGTCAGGGAGCTACCAGATAGTGTGTTTGTTTATTATGCTTGCTTGTGTCAAAGTGAAGTTCTGACTGCAATTTAAACCCAACAGTGGCTCGCTAATGGATCGTTAGATATTTAACGCAAATATGAGAAAAAGCTGAGACATACATAAGGCAGGTAAGATATTCAGATAAAATCTTCCTATGCCAGGGCTTTGAAGGACATAAAAATCCTAATCAGTGCAGCCATGCTACACTCTCTCCACTAGGCACCACAAACATTACCAAACACATTAGGGAAATCTGTAACTGAGGCACAGAAACTGAGTTATTTGCTTCACATAAAACAAAAATACCACATTAAAAATCATGACACTTTTTTGTCACCACATTTAGTATGTACAATTTTTGAAGGAGGTAGTGCCTCTGAGTAACTTGTGAGTGGTTCTCACTTCATGCAAATAAGTTATGGAAATGTTTTGTTATCTTTTAAACTTCAATAAATATCTGTAATGCTGGCACAGTGCTCTGAAGCTAAATTATAACCTCCTTGTTGTAGTCTTGAAACATGGTAACTGTAAAAGAAGTGCTATCCTCATAAAGTGTTCTGTCATTTATAGTTTCCATTTACCCACCATGTTGATACATAAGCTTTATTTGCTACAAGATCAGTTTAACATATCTCTTCTGAAAGCATTTACTAATATACAAAGAGTCTGTCATGCTTTCATGTACCAAATGCTCTGATGATCAGTGAAACTAGTTAGCCTGATGGGAAGTTTCAATTTTGATCTATCTCTACAGCTGTCATTTGTGGGTTTTGCTCCTTGCTTACCTGCTTGGGATTAGCAGTTGGTCCTCTCCTAATGGCAAAGCAATCTGGAACTTTTCCAGAAGCTTAAAGTATTGTGACATATAGATTTTAGGGAATTTGCTCTTCTTCAAAAGGAATTTTTCCACATCTGAACGCTTCACAATTCCCTTAGGGTATTTAGAACAGCCTTCCACTTTCACCATCAGAATCTTTTAAAAAAAAGTGAAACAATTTCAGGTGTACATTCATAACTAGATGAAAGTTTCAGAGGTTAGAAAATATGAATATATATAATAAATTTTGAGAGTGTTTCTAGATCAACATTTCAATGATGGTCTCACTTAAGCAGTCAGACTGCTGCTCTCCCATTCCAACTTCATATCCACTCACTTGTCTCTGCCATCTGTACCTGGCATACAATTAAAATTCTTCCCCATTCTTACAGCCTTTAGCCCAAAGTTCCAGCTTTCATCCCAACCTGTGGCAACATATTGCAGGATTACCTTGCATCCATGGGGTTTTTCTATTCTACATGTATTCTTGTGTCTGTTGCAGTTTAAATGATATAGGACATTACAATGTAAGAACAGAGAAGCAACAATACAGTTGTCCAGAAAGCAACAGAAATAGAAAAGAACAACGTAAAAAAACGTGGTCCTTGAGAAAATTCTAGATTATGAAACAATAAAGAAATGGTGAAGAAGGAACATTGATGAGTTACAGTGATTTTAGACAGGGGAAAATGTACCATAAATGCATACACAAAGAGTGTTCAGTCTGACCTGTGCCATGATTTTACACAGCCACTTTGGATCTACGAAATACAGATCTCTCAGCTGAAGTGCTGGGTCTTGGAAATGAAGGAGAACACCTGCACAAAGAATACTGTAATTAGCAATGCATTGCACAAGATCAATATCAAGCAAAGTAAGCACTCCACTCTGGGCTGTTTTTATTATATGACTTGACATAAAGAATTTGAATAATAAATACAGTTTTATTGATGTCAGTATCTCAGAACAGTAGAGTGCAAGCACATCAAGTTCAGCTTTACCTTTATTTTCAGAATTTTTGTTAGATTTTTAATCTGACTTGCTTTTTTGCTATGATCTGTGTGGTTTATTATTTAATCTTATGAAGTCAGTACTGCATTGAGATAAACTGTTACATATGTTTCTCTAACCACAATTCTGAGTGATTGGAGCAATTGCATCTTTCTTCTGCAACTATGCTGCCTAACCAGCAGTAGAATGTTTTCAAGGAGGGGTAAAAGAGAGAAAGAGATATAAACTGTTACAGTGCTGATCCTTCACATCATGGAATTCCTTTCCCAATAATGTGGTTTAACAAACTGATGTTACCCAAGCTTAGACACCTCAGCTTACCATCGTGTGGCTACCTTGTGAAAAGACGTAAAATCATGTACAGATCTGTCAGCTGCAGACTTACAGCAAAATGTTAACAAACACACATAGAAGAGAATATTTTACCTGATTCATTCAGAAAGTGAATTGCATGAGGGAGTTCATTTTCATCCAGCTGTAGCTGGCCTTCTTGTACCAGTTCCAGCAAGCGCTTCTGATCAATTACAGGAAATTCCACTGGGACATTTTTACGTTCCAGCAAAATTCTCTTTTCCAGCTCCAGGTAGCTGTCAGGAATTAGCTGACCAACCACTGGCTGATCTCTTATCTGTAAAATTATGAATAATAATCTTAAATGTATTCATTTATTCATGTGAAATGAAGAAAATAAAACTAAGATATAAAGTGTATGTCCACTCAATAGAAGCAGAAAGGAACAAGAACACTCATTTATTGACTAACATGGCTTCTGAAAGGTAGATGTAATTATTCTTTCAGAATTATAATGTCTTCCTATAAATAACTACTCAGAGAAGAAAATATTTCCATATTACTTGTACACAAAAAAATAATAAATGAGGTCTCTCAGAAGATGTTATTTCAGAGAGAAACTTTTGTTCAAAGTAAAAGGGAAATATTCACTGTATGAGCAGATTATATCATACGTCTTCAGTTAATACAGAGCAATAGACAAAATAATAATAAAAACCTATACTTCTTGTAGTATGCAAATCTCTAGCCATGTATTTAGATAAATGGGTGGGAAGAGGGTAGTAGCTTGATTAAAAGTCTCCATTGCTGGCAGTCAGTGGACAAGAGAATTAGAATGAAATAAATTTAGCCACATGAGTGACACAAATGGGTGGGTGCCCTGTGCCTGTTTCCTGAGCTTCTGTTCCTTCCTGCAGACACCCTTTGGTATTTGGCAATCACTAGTACCCAGTCAGGTTTTCCTTTCTCCATGCGTGCTGATCTACCAACTTTTCTGAGGAAATGGGAAACAACTTTCCCAATATTTACAAACTGGCCTCATAACTGTAATTTTTCTCTCACCAATGTACTGTGATGTTTTTGATGTGTCAAAAATATAATTGGTACCTTGTGCAGATGAAATTAGCACCTTGTGTAATTTCAAAGACTCCGGAGTACTTGATGACAATGCTGAATATTAAACTAATGTGGTCTAATCTCTAAGCAGATTAGAGATTGAAGCCTTGTAACATTCCTTTCACAAATTACCTACATAATTTATGGTAATTACCTCCTTTCAGGCCATCTTACATCTGTGTAGAAGTTTAAACATCAGTTTAAGTCATAGTCTCAAGAGATGCAGACATTAAAGGAACAACATTTTTCCAAAAACAGAACTTCCCTGGGGTGTTCACTAAGTATGGTGAGACACAGAGCCACATAAAAACACCAGCTCAATTCATGCCTACTGGATGTATGAGAGGAGGAATTAACCCATTTCACTTGAGAGGGCACCTCCTTGCCATTTAGGACTGGTTAGCTGTTCCTTGCACTGTGGAATGAAGTTAGAGAGAATTTGGATATGGCTAAGCTGCTAATTCCTGAGAGAAACAAGAGAGGTGTGTACACTATAACTCATTTGTAGCACCACTGGTGTGAGGCCAGTTATAAATACATCATTTGCTCTACAAAATCTTCCAAGCAGTCATTTGAAAGAAATTTGGGTTCTGGTACAATTTATGAAGCTCTTGACCATTGATTTAAGTAGCACAGGACATCACCTTTTCTCTTTAATGTGCTATGACATAAACAAAAAATGAAAAATGTGTTGTTGCATAAATTAAAAAAAACAAGTACATTCTTTTGTTACAGACAAGATCCTGTCTTTCTACAAGTTCCATGCCTGGCCAGGTCTCTTCATTCCCACTCAGGGCTTCATGTTGTGGCTAAGGATAGAGCAGGGAATGAATTGGGATGACTCTGGAGACAGAATTACAAGTGCAGATATTCCAGTCTAGGAGGATCACTCAGTCCACAGGATCTTCCTTTCCTGCTTTAATTCACTTTCCTCTTTATAAAAACAGTTTCACGCTATGTAAACTAAAATCAGTAAATGAGAAATCAGTTGGTTTTCACAAACCCCAACATCCTATTTCCTGTCCCCTGAAATCTTGCAATACTTACTGTAATTACATGATGCTGCCCAAGAAATCAAGGTTTTAATTAAAATTCTTTGTAAGACAAAGATGGCTTGTTTTTCATTGAATACTTGATTTATGGCCGTAGTGCTTGAAAACAGAACTTGGCTGGTATTTTACTAAGTTGAATTTTTGGGAAGAAAATCTAATTAAAACAAACCTGGTGAATTTCCTTCATTATTTTGCTGTGCTATTATTTTATAGAAGGCAAGATGACTTTGGTATCACACAGTCATTTATTTAATTATGCATTAATATTCAAAAATGCATTCACTTAAGTAAAACAAGGATGTTTTCAACAACAGTATGTATCTCACCTTGAAGTGAAGACTCTCCTTTATGATGATTTTCCTAAGTCTGATGATGGAATCAGATTCTTCTGTGGCATTGACAAAGTGGTAATCCTGGATTGCTGGGAAGCCCCGCTTGTTCAGCAGCTCTCTGGTGATTTTACTCATGCAGACCTTACGTTGCATTTCATCAGAAACATCCAGATGAGTGCCAACAAGAATCACAGGGGATGTTGATGCTCGAGCCTGATAGTGAGATCCATGCTATTTATTAACTCAACAGCAAAGGTTGATTTTTAGAGTTTTATATTCACATAAAATGTGAGCAATTTAGTCAAACATTCAGAGAGCTATTTCAAAAGAGAAATATTAAAAAATTAGCTTGTTCCAAAAGGAAGGAGTGTACATCTGTATTTCATTCTTTGCAGATTAACACTGTTGGCAGTAAAATAGAGGGACTCAAAATGGAATAGAAAGAAATGGTATTTTGCTAGCTGTCTTTGGAACAGGGCAGCAGGGAAACATCAGCAGGTACTGCACAGCAAAGGAGAGCACATCAGAAGTGATTTTCATCAACACTAAACTGACTGCTGTGTCCTGTATCACTGCCCAAGGTGAAAAGAGTGGAAAAGACAAGTTCATTAACAGGAACAGTAAAGAAACTCTTTATGTGAGTGTATTGCCCAGTCATGGCTAAGCATCCTATAAAAGAAAAGACAAGTAATGCTCACTCACCATGGAATGGCTCCAAAAATGGAGACAAACACTTATAAAAAAATGACAAATACATGGCAGGTTCTCAGGTCAATCTGCTACCATAGTTCTGGATTAATTCCTATTAATAATAGGATACTAAGCATACACTTAATAGCATGGTTTCAGACCTGTATCTATGAGTTTTAAATTAGTCTAATTCTGATTTCCCCAAAGTTTATAATGGTGTAAAAGAAAAATGAAGTTTAACTCATTATTTCTTTAATACTATTCCTTTCTTATTTTTATCAGTAAATTTAAAATATTTCCAGAATATGCAAACTATTCTTTTGCTAATCACTTCGTACATTTTAAGTCCAAAATGGTGCTGATCATGTCTTTTTATGTCTAAAATTACTGTCATATCCAATACACGATGTATTTCAGCTCTTGTTTAATATTACTGTTCTTACTTTTTGAACTATTTTTTTTCTTCTTCCCCTATATAAATATTTATGGTTAATGTGCCGTTCACCTACAGCTCCCTGGAAAGGAGAATTCCATTCTTTAAGTCTTACCTTGATGTTAAAAAGCCATGGCTTCATAGCATCCACCTCTGCTTGTCCTTTGCTGAGATCATAAACAGCAAGATACAAAGCCCTCTGGGTCATGAAATGAGGATGGGTACTGTAGAACTCCTCTTGTCCTAATGATCAAAAATTTCCATTGTTTAGTACTTCCTTGACTGAACATCTGCAGGTCACAAAAAGGCAGAGGAACACATGTCCCCAGACCACGAGTTCAGAAGTGAAATTAATGTTTGCAGAACTTTATATAAATTGACAGGAAACCATAAAAACTACAAATTTTAGGAAGGCACTCTGTGGTAGCTCACAGATTGAAGTGTAATGTTTAAACACACTGGTTTTATATCAATGTAAGATTTAACTGGATAAACATGGTTGCTGCGTGGACAACTTAAAAGGTTGTGATTCTTTTAAAACCTCAACACTGAATTTCTCCCTCACTCTTTCCTTTCCCTTTACTTTCTTCCTTTCCTTTCTCCTATACTTTCAGCAACTTCACATAATAAAGCACTGAAAATTACAACTAAAGCTGGACATCCAGCTTGAATGGCACTGATCTGTGCTTATGCATTGTGATAGACCTTTATAGATAGATAGTATTTAAATGATGACAGACATCTGTTTAAAAATAACTTTTCTATAGCCTCAAACATCCCTGGATTGTAGAAGTACTTCTTTACTCCCCCAAACTTAGAAAGGTTTCCAGAAACACAAGGCTCAAAAACTCATCCTAAGTGCTTTGTTGTCTGTGACCTTGCAAACTTGTGATATTGCAGAGCCTACAGAGACCTGGACTACAAAATGGAGAAACAGTTTAATGAAAGATTCCTCTGGTGATTCCAAGCAGTTTCTTACTATTCTGAAATGATTATTCTAAGTATTATAGTTGAAATGAGTGGTCAAACAACATTTGGCGATAAGAAATTCCTGAGGCTTTATATTAAATTTGAGGGATTAGCTGCTAATTTACAGAATCCTCTAATTTATAAGTGGTCATTGGACTTTGGGTGTACGTTTGTGATTCTAATGTCCCCAGTCTGAATCACCACAGGCTGACTCTAAGAATAATTAATGCATTAAAATGTTAGAAAAGACAATAGGAAAGGAAAATAAACTCAGGAAATACCTCCAAAGTCCCACACATTTAATATAAGCTCCTTCTTCATTTTGCCTTTCCCTTGAATGATCCAGTCTTTCACATCAATGCCTACTGTAGCTTTTGGAGAGCCCAGTTCTGTTCGTTTGCTTCTCATGAGCTGTTGCAGCAGGGTGGTTTTCCCACTGCCAGTGTTCCCAACAATCATGAGCTTCATTCTGTTGTAAGGCACTGCCTTCTTCAGTCGCTGCTGAAGAAATCTGGTAGAAAAAGTTTGCAAACTCACAGAAGTGTATAACAAAGAAAAAGATGAACAGAACTCAAGAACAAAGAAAAATCTAGAACCATACAATTTTCTTCACATTTTTAGTATCTGTTTGATATTACTGTTCTTTTAACTGTCTACTCTAATTTCTGATTTGAAAGCTAAAGTTTAATTCAGAATATGTCTTTTTTTGCTTTGTAATTATCCCAAAATTGTGCTCTGTGCAGTGCACAGAGGAACTGGAGAACACAATAAACATATTACAAATAATTGGTAAGCATCACGTATTGCACAGTTTGTGGAAGCATCAAATTCAAGAGGTAATAATAGTATAGTCTAAACCACTCTGTTATCTGTGTGTGTTGTTATCATAACCTCCCACACAACAGCAGGCTGGATTTCATATGAAAAACCAGCATGTCTTTACAAACCAGCATGGAATTTCCTCAGTGCTTACTGCAAATCCCAAGAAAGCAAACCAGGAATATTCAAGAACAACAGGGCAACAAACCTGATAATGTCTCTGGCTTTGCATCCCACATGCTTGAAGTCTAAATTAAGATGGAGTCCTTCCAAAGGAAGATCCCAGACTTTGGACAGTCTTCCCATTTCATCAGGAAAGAATCTCAAATCAGGATTATGACTTACATCCAGAGAAGTCAAGTTCTCTAGGAAGCCAATCTGAGGAGGAATCTAAATAAAAGAACATTTAATGGGCAATTAAATAAAAAAATTTAGGAACATGAATACATTAATTATTTAACAGAGCTAGGTATTATTTTTACTGCTGTAGTTCATTTCTTGTAATAAACAGGCCTAATATCTCACAGTAAGAGAGAAAAGACCTTATAAGTAATTCAGTATACAAACTGAGTATATGACACATTCCAGGCAGAAAAGCTGAATAGCATATAGCAATTTTCCTTCACAGAGGAAGGAAATATTTGCACTTACATAACACTTCACTAACACAATGCAATTGTATGAGAGGTGACACGAAAATCAAATTAACATTGAAAAACTGCATTTAACTGAAAAGCAATTAAATTTTCTTGAAGCAGAATCTTACACTTTACCTCCTTTAACTTGTTGTGGGAGAGGTGTAGCTTTTCTAGCCTAGACCATGCACATGCCTTTTCACTCAAGTCCAAGACATCTATTTGATTATGATTAAATAACAGCTCCCTTAAATTTAGTGATTTCCAGTGCATCGGTCCAGGCAGGCTTGTGATCTTGTTTTGGCTTAAATCTACTGATCTCAAACTAAAAGCATGAAAATAAAAAAGAGAGAAGTTAGCAAATGAAAAAAATAAAACCCAGATTAGTTGAAACCAAAGCTATATTAATTTTTAATAAACAAGTGGATTAGCTATCAGAAGAGATGGTTTTCTGACTGAAATCCAAATAAAGTAGATATAATTGTATGCAAATACATGTATGTGCAGAAATGACATAGTTCACCTAGACCTATTGGACAAGTTTATGTTGCTATGAAACATGAAGCACACAAAATTGCATGCAACACCTTCCTGATTTGTTTGAGCTGTGAGATGTAGAACCTGAAAACTGCATTTTTTCAACACATCCATTAAATCTGCAGCAATGAATGTCAGCATGCTGAAATTGTGCAATATCATGGTAATTTCATTAATATAAATTCCCATTCTGTGGATCTGCTCTCTCTATGGTGCCATCAGCACTCTCATCTCCCCACACCTATTGGATCACCCCTTCCAAGCACTCCCTCCACAATCTCATTCTAGTGATCTGTTAAGGTCAGCAACTTTTATAAAAAAAGCAAAAGTCCAATTTTCACATAAGCAATGCTTTGAACGTATGGCAAAATAAATGTCACATGTTTCTTTACCACAACTCCTCCTGGAGGAAGTGTTTTTCTTTGAGAATAAGTATCTCATGTTATTTAGGAAGTGAAAAACTAATCTCAGTAGTCTTGTGCAAAAGTCTGCAGAACTAAAAAAATTGCTGATATATTTTTATTGTTGGTTCCAAGGAAATATGAGAATTCTATTACTCTCAATTAAAGAATTGTCAGCTTCAGCTGTCAAGGAATATATTTTCAACAACAGCAATTTGAATCTGAGGAACAGAATTTTTCAGAATCATGAAGAAAATGTGACTAATTTGTCTTCAGTTTAAAAGCTACCAAGTTCTGGATTTACCGAATGAGGATTCCCTGAAAATCAGTAAACCATGCAAAACAATTTTGTCATCAGATTTTCTTTATCAAGAACTTGACATTAACATCAATGAATAAAAGAGTAACTTACTGTGGTAGAAGAAGAATAGCTTCTGGAACATTAATAAAACAATTCTGGGATAATTTTAAACTTGTTATGCTGGATGACAAGTCAGGTATCTTTTCTAGAGAGAAAAAGGGGTTAATCCTATGATTCTGAGAATGGTTTAAATTATTTTAAAGACTGGAGTTTACACAGACTAAAAGGTCAGTCTATCATTTTCATACAAAGGTATCACCTACCAAAGGCAGAGTTCAAATCCTTTTTCTTAAAGCTTATTAAAAACTAAAGTCCCAAAATTAATTAACATATCATCTTTTAACAAATTATACATTGTTATCCTTCATCTCCTGGTGGCATTAAACACCAAAATAATCTTACTTGCAGTACTTTACTGTACTGCAAGTACAAAACTGAACACAGGATTTGAGGTGTGGCCTCACCAGCGCTGAGCACAGAGGGACAATCCCTGCCCTGGTTCTGAGGGTCACACTGCTGTTTACACAAACCAGGATGCATCTATATATTACAGTACAGTATTAAACTTGCATTAGTACTAGATTTGCAAGCTAAATCTCAATGATTTTCTCTTCCTTGAACCTTCCTCAGCAGTGTGTACAATCTCAAGTGCATTCAGCAATTTTTACAGCATCCACTCCAAACGCAGGAACAAGAGGAGTTGGGTGAGTCAGATCAAATGACTGGAAGCATGCTCTAGGCTTCAGTGATCACAAGCTGATGCTTAGGAAACTCTATAAACAAGGACTAGTATTTGTTTTACTCTTTTCTGTCCTTCCAAGACTCCAAATGTTGATGGGCAGAGGAATTTTGTGACTTGGAATAATTTCTAGAAGGTGAACCCTATTTTAACAGATACTTACCAAGAACATTCATCCTGGCATTGAACTGCTCCAGTTTTGTACAGCCCATGAAGACATTCTCAGCAAGGGATGAAATACTGTTCTTACTAATGTTTAAAATTTTCAGGTCTTTCAAGCATAGGGGTGAACATAAGCATGAAATCTTGTTTCTGTGGGAACAACAAGAAAAAACAATCCATTTAGAAACTATTAGGTAAAAGGTGAAAGTAGTGTTGATCTGACAAAATCATCCTTACACCAGTAAAGCAAAAAGAAGACTTTATATAGATAAAGACTAACCAGTCAGCAAAACCACTAGAACATGTGTCAGCATGGAATAACATGACTGGTATTAAAATCAGTTTAATTAATTTGGAGATCAAGTGTCAAAATGTATTGCAAGGTTTAATTTTCTGATTACATACTGGAGCTCAATCCCATGCAAAGAGGACTGCTGCATTTGTGAGAGGTTCTGTGTACTAAAAGTATCTGCTTGCAATATTACAGAATACTAACAACCTACAAAATTAAAAAAAACTTCCTGTATGGAATGCAATTCAGGATGAGTACATAATTTTACACAATGTAGTCTAGGGAGAAAAACACTAGAAAGAGGAAGCGAAAGATCCCGAAAATACAGAGATAAAAGATCCATCCACTGTTATGCCAGGGTAGTATTACTAACAAAGTTCACCATCTGATTTAGCATGAACTGTAGGAAATGAATGAGACAGCCTCTGCAGTTTACAGAGCTATCACCAATCGCATTCTTAAGAATTCCACATGGGTATGAATTACCTCACTAAGAAATATGATAATAAGTGCTGGCAAACAAAAAGCTACATGTTTTAACCTGTTTCTGTGGCTTAAAACATATCCATACCAATACCTAAAATTACATTACTACTACGACTTCCAGAAAAGCTTTTATGCATATGAAATACCGTGGAAACTGTACTGTGTATACAGAAAACCTAATTGAATATGTCAGACTACACAGCCCTGTGGATTAATGGGGTGGAGCAGAAAGAAACTGAACTACAACTTATTTAGTATGGTAATGGAACAGCAATGCTGTTTCATCAGATTCCAACAGAATCTAGATTCCAACAAGGTCCAAAGTCATTCCCATACCTTGTACTTTGCAATCCAACTACAGAAACTGTAGCAATTTACACATTTGGAAGACAATGGCAGTGCTCCACCGGTGACTAAACAATCCTTTCTTTACATGGTATAAAGAGTCATCATTATGCATGACAAACCTATTATTTCCTATTATGTTTATTATGCTGCAGTCCATTTACTCATGCTACTCACCCTTCCAGCGAGAGCTGTTCCAGATTTTCAGCAACACTTGTAAGAAATTCAGGAGTGCACACCAGCTGATTGTATGAAAGGTTGAGTTGCTTTAGAGTTGGACATCTGAGGTTGGGATCCAGAGCAAAGGAAGGGCCGATGTCATTTCGTGAGATGTCGAGGTTTGAGATACAATTCATCCTCAGTAAGTACGGCGGGAAAGCCGTGAATCGGTTACTGTGCAAGTCCAGGTAAGTCAGGCATTTCAAGTTCTGAAAGAAAAGGATCATTTGTTTGAAAAAAGTTAAAAGAAAAGATGAATTTATATGTTTGCAATTGAGTTATATTTTTATACAAATGATTCATTTATTTATATTTATCTCACTATGTAAAAGTAGGAGAAAATAGCGATCATACCAAAGTAACCTATAATATTTCTACAAAAAAATAAAGTATAGAGCATTATTCAAAAACAATTAGCTCCATTTATTAAATTTAAGATATTAATTGCCTGCAGTTCCATTGCCATTATTATGCTACTCAGTATCACACATCTTAAAGCAGTTCTCTGCAGTAAATTACTTTAAACAATCCCATGAAAACACTTTTTTTCCTAATGAAGATGAATCCACTGAATGAAAGTTGAGTAAATGTAGGAGTCATGTTCTTGAGTAATATTGCTATGGATACATTATTACAATATATATGGATTACATTATTAGATATCAACACTTTATTTTAACTAATTTCAACTAGTGTTACATAAAATTATGCAGAATTACTTCACACAGTTGTTCTGGAATGTTTATAAGAGCATTTTGGTGGAGCTCCAGTTTCTCAAGGTGTTCCAGATGACTTATTAAGCAGCTGTTCTGGCTGATGGCATCAATGTTCTCCAGCTCATTTGATGAAAGATCTAGTGATTTAATATACTCTTTCTCTGAGATCAATGAAGAAAGACTGTCTGATGATCTCATATGTGATGACAATTTTGAGATGCCTTCTATTAAAACAAAAATGTGAAAATACCATTATTTAATTTATCACTATCACTTAGGTAAAATTACAATCATTTAGCTTGGGATCTAAAGATGCAGAAGAGAGTGAATGTTTGGATATTGGTTAACATTCAGATCCATGAAGAATTCTATTAAGACACAGAAATTTATAAGACAGTAGGGAAGGGGAAGAAGTGGATGTTAATGCACTGCACAACAGAAGGAGCTTTTGAAAGTTAATAAGGGCACTCATTAAATTTTATTGCCTACATAAATTATTTGTGGAGTCCAAGAAATAAAAATCTCTATATATGCATCATTTGTACTTTACTGTAGTATTTCCAAAATGTATCCTCCTCCTAAACAAATACATAATGTGTCTCAATCTTTGCATGCTATGCTTGTGAAAGCATTAAGACTGCAAAATCTGTTATATAATTGTACAGTTTACTTACTGGGGGATTCATCTGAGAGCAAGAATTTTCGTCTTTGTTTCATTAATGGTTCATAATCTGAGCCAGGTCCCTGCAAAATCCAAGAGAAAAAGCATTTAGGAACATATAAATGTTCTGAAACCATCCAAATTCAATAAAACTCTTTTTATTGTGATTTCTTTTTATCAGAGCTTATAGGGAGAACACAAAAAAACCATACACTTGAACTCAAAATAACAACAGGTCACATCTTTAAAAAATATATTTATCCATGAAATATGAAAGGATGGTAGATTTAAAGTGCAATGGAAGTCGTGCATTTCTGGCAACCCAGAATGACTTTCACTAGGGTGCAGTAATAGAATGGAGCAGAGTATGACAGAACATAACTTTCTCTAGGAAAGCCAGTCCCTCCAGTTTCCCTTTACAGACAATGGAAAGAGACAAGGTCCTTCCAAATGAACCTGACCTCTATTCCACCAATTTGTCCTCTTATGTCTCCTTAGAGAATCAGTGTCTCTCTATTGATCATTACTGAAGATCAGCTTCACTAAGGGGAAGTTAACTTTTTGTGACTGGGCCCATGATCTTTGTATTTCCATTTGAACACCACACTGGAAATCTGAACACTTCAAAAGGGTGTCTACTCATTAATGATCATAAATTTTTGCTGACAAACTCATCCACACAGTGCACCACAGCAGAAGGAAACACTGAATGGCAACAGTGAGACAAAGCCCATATGGTTACATGACCTTTCCTACCACTTGATTATTAACAATTTTGGGGCAGGCTATGTAGATGGACTTAAAAACCTGGAATGAGCAGGGATCTGACTTACCACAGAGTAGGAATGTCGCATCAAAGTAGGAGAACCTCTCTGACATGCCATTTCCCTACAATATAAATCAGCAACTGCAATGGAATTGGACTTCTTTTTTGTAAAAAGTAAGCCTTCACTTCCTTGAACACAAGAACAGAAATAGGTAAGAAAATGTATTTAAAGATGAGGCTCAGAATTCAACTGTACTATAGTTCTGACATACAAAGAAGAGATGCATTTCAAAATCATCAATACTGGCAGGATCTCACTGGCCAATTCTGTGTGCAACAGGCCAAGAAAGTTGTCTGTGTGTTTTAGAGCAGAGGGGCCAGACTCACTTGACATTCTTCAAGTAAGACCGGCAGGTGATTGCAGGACCTGCACTGATAATTTATGATACAAAATTTCCATTGGGTTGGGTTTATTATGCATGTTTCATAGCACATGTTTCTGCTACTTCAGTGTAAATAACTTTTTAAATTGAAAAGAGTTGTATTTCAATAGATAAATTTGCACTCCCACTTTTATTGAGAATGAAACATCAAATGCCACTCAGGATTTGGTGATTCAGGAGACATTTGGTGTCATTATCTGGAGATATTTCATTGTTCCTCTTCTCAAAGCTACTTTTAAAACTCCCAAAGCTACTTTTAAAACTCCTGCATTTTTTTATGACAACAACTTTTCTACATGGGACAACAAATAAACCTACAGAAATTAAAAGTGGTGCTGAATGATATAAGGACAAGAACAAAGCTGAATAAAAAACTTCCTTAGGATTCTCTGATTCCAAAACTCAAATTCTTCATCTGTGTTGATTTTAAGTAACCAGCTGTTCTAAAACAAGTGTAACATTTGAACAACAAAAAGATACATTAAAATTTAAGGCTACTTTCTTTGGTTGCTGGTATAGATACAAATGCTGTCTTTCTGTAAGTTAAAGGCATTCAAATGTCCTGGTTACAAAGAATGGTGTTGGGCTGAACATAAACCTGTCATTTACACTTTCAGATCAATTAGTTATCTTTGGGATAGGGCTTGTTTCAGCTACTTTATTTGTTAATAACATACACCTCTATAGCAGATCGGTTGTATGAACCGATTTCTAGATCACAATTCGTGACTGACTTCATGATGAGACAAACTGGGCTCTTGAAGTTCTTGCTTTTTGTCATAGACTATAAAGGCAGCTCAGAAAAAGACAGAAAAAGTCACAATCAAATTTCAGTTGCAAGAATCTTACACTCTCTCTTTCTATAAGAAACTGAATGCATGACAAACTAATTCTAAATGTATAACTGTAAAATTCTTCAAGGTCTTAGTTTTGTGCATGAAGCACATACTCACCACAAACTATTTTCCAATGTTACCTCAAACAAAACTTTAGATAGAAGTTTTTTTCTTCATGGGAGATGTTAAATCTCAAATACAACTAAATAACTGATTTATGGCTATAGTCTAGCCCTAGTACATTAGATTTGGATTATAAAAAGCAAAAAAGAAAATAAAAACAATTACCTTCACTATCAATATCATCACTCAAAGGAAAAATACTGTCTACTAACGGGTCAGGTATGAAATTCCAGTCATAGTTTCTGTCCACTCCATCTTCAGACAAGTTTGGATCAGAGGAGGCTCTTGATCTATCCTCTGAAATATTCTTCATCTGGAATTTGAGCACCATCCTTGCCAGGGCAGAACCTGCATCTATATGTACAAGAAATGGAAAAGATAAAATAATCTCCAAGAAATCCAAGTAGCTTCAAAAAAGAACAAAAATAACTTGATTTGCTTTCAAGTTTTGCCAAACTTTTCATAGCAAGCTGAATGCTATGAAGAGATTCTCAACTGAAAATTTTCAGCCAAAACACATTCATAGTATCATCAGAAGATATTGACATATTTTCTATATTTACAGCAATTTCTACATATACTCACTCTGTTTTCTTGTTTGAGTAAGTTTATCTGGGAACAAAGGAATGAGCCAGGAAGGCTCTAATCTGCCAAAACCAAATCCTCCAAGACAAATACTGCTGTTGGTGACATCAAGGCTAAGTTTCTTTAAGAGCAAGCTGATGATTTGGCTGTCTCCTCTCTTTATACTGATGGTCAAAGCACTCCGAATGTCCTGCTCTCGAGCACCACTGGCCAGTAACAATTCCACCAATTTAGGATTACTTCCTTTCTCACAAACCTAATAGAGAAAAGCAAATAAAACAAACCAAGCATATGAAGCATTCAAGTAACAGCTCAGACTGCATTAAGATGCTTGTCTCAAATTCAGAGTGACTTTATTTTAAAGATTGTGTCTCTTTCTCAATTATGCAATTCCTTACTCCTTTGAGCATATGCCTGCCTAAGGTGCCTGAGTACCAATTATAACTTTCATGAAGGTTTTGCCCAAATGTATCAGATGCTTTAGATCTGCAATTGTAATTCTTGTCATGAGTGCACACAATTTTCAGGCAGAAATGAATGGTAATTTATCTAGTTTGGTTATTGCATGTGGCTTATTGCAACTTCATTTATTTATGTGTTTAGTGGAAAATAGACACTTAGGGGTTATCATCAGGATATTTAATGAACAGGCAACAATAGTGAGTCTCATCAAGCCTTGTCTAATGACTCTGAGCTCAGCTCTGCTGGCTTTAACTACCTGAAAGGAGGGTGCAGCCAGGTACAGATCAGCCACTTCCCCCGGGCAGCCAGTGACAGGACAAGAGGACATGGCCTCAAGCTGCTCCAGGGCTGCTCAGGCTGGACATCAGGAAGAATTTCACTGACAGGGTGGTTAAGCATTGACACCCTAACTGGTGGAGTCCCCATCCCTGGAAGTGTCCAAGAAACAACTGGATGTAGCATTTAGTGCTCTGGCTTAGTGGACAAGGTGGTTTCAGCCAAAATTTGGACTTCACTATCATGGAGGTCTTTTCCAACCTTTATGTTTCTATGGTTCAGTCAGCTCCTCCCAAACTCCAAGTCTGCATTGCTACACAGACCAGTGTTAATGGTGAATATTAAAAACATTTTCTAGAAATATTTTCAGTTACATCAATAAGTGCCCTGTGGTTTCCTACACTGATTTGCCTACCTCACACTCTATGAAGGGATGGCAGGTCCAAACCCAGCTGTGCTTCATCACCCACAAAGTTCTACTTCCTAATTCCCTCCAGGCAGAATAGGTGGGGTTCTCTCAGACTATTTAAAACTTCGACACTGAACCAAAATAAAGAAGTGCTTATGCAAATCACTTAAAAAATTAAATTTAAAGGTGGCCACAGTTAGCAAGAAGCACTGGTGAGCATGTGGGAGCAGCATCTCTGTTCTCTGTGCTCAGCCAAATAAATATTTACACAACAACAGAAAGGAACCCAAAAGCACGAACTTGTAAGCAATAAAATTGTATATATATTTCCATGTATTACCTGATAGATCAAAGAGTTTGTCTTTGTCTTCTTATTAACATCAGCTCCCAGTAAAAGTAAACATTCAGCCATAATACTATTGTACTCCATACATGCTTTTTCCAGCATTGTATTTTTTAACTCATCATTTTCAGCCATTTTAGCAAAACATCTACAACACAGGCTTTGAAACTGAATGGAAAAACAAAAAAAATAAAAGTTAGGACAAAAAAGCACCAACATTTTTCAGCTGTGGAACTGTCAGAGAAAAAAGATACCTGTTGATCTCGCTGGTCAGTGAAACACATAGACATCTGGTAGAAAATGACTGTGTCAAATGATTCATTTACCAGCAGCTTTGCAAAACAAGGTGACAAACCAAGAATTGCCAAGATTGCATGAAATCCCTAAGAACACAATGAGAACATTGAAAGAAGTACAGTGTTAAAAAGTGTTACTTTAAAACAGGTCATGCAACAAAAAAAAATTAAAGCACAAATTTTGTCTTATCTCTAAACATGGAATAGTTAACAAATAGGAAAAGTCTGGGAGAGAAGGCAACAATAGCAGGTGTCTCTGTTTATATAGCTGTAGTTTCATGCTTATTTAGCTGATCCACTTAAACAGATATTAACTGACACTTTGAAAAGTCAAATATGCAACATTATATCTGGCAACATCCTGCCTGGCAGTGACAAATGTACTTGTGATTTCCTGAAAATGTAAAGAGGAAACAATCTCCTTCTAACGACATGGAATGAAGATACATCCCCTGTTCCAGTGTGCTGCTCTGTAATCGCTGAATTTTAAAAGAACTATTAGACTAAATGAAAAAAATAACAGGTGCATCTAATAACTAAGAAGAAATACAAAATTATCCCATGATTCTGCAAGTAAAGTTCACCCAGAAGGATGAACTGGGTAAATTATGGACTCCGTCCAAACCCAATTGAAACTAAATCACTTAAAGTAACTTCCTTATTCCAGCATACTGTTTTTATTTCTCTCTATTTTGGTTGCTAAGCTAAATGTGGAAAGGCCAGGCAAAAAACAGCAGCAGAGAAGGGAGACTGTATTTGCAATATTTTCATATTCATGTGAAAGAGAAGTATAGAAACTCTCACAGAAAGCTGATGTCACATGCACATTCTATCCCACTAGAAAAATGAAACTGGTAACAAACAGGGAAAACTTCTGAAGCAGAGGAAACAGAACTTTACACAAGGATTAAATGTGTGTTTACAGACAAAGAACTCTCCTTCCATATACAGATGTGGCTCCAAAGTCTGATAGTATTCCAGTAATATATTTTCTTAAATACAGTATTCCTACACTAAGTTTATTCCTGGTGACAAGGCTGGGAACTGTTATCTTCTATGACTTCTCAAAGAAGGGCAATCAGCACTCTAATGATGGTTACTTCATGAAATGGTTACAGATTGACAGAATGATGGATCATGACTGAGAAATTTGTTCTAGTTTGCAGATCTCATAAGTTTTAGATAAACATTTAACCTATGCTTACACATTCTGGATTGAATATATGCTTGCAAGAAAACCATCTCTACAACAAATGTCCCAGTTTAATTACAAAGGTTTATACTAAACTAGTAACTTCAATAAAATCAAAATCAAGCAAGTAAAATAAGGAATTATACTTAAATATAACATATTAAAATAATTCTTTATGGTTTTGAGTTTTGATTTCATCTTCATAGACAGAAATGACACATACATGCATCTGGATTTCAGTGACTTCTTTAAATCGTCGCAGGGTAGAAACCAGAACTGCTGACAGGACGTGCATGGTTGCAATGCACAAACTCCTCCGTGTGATCAAAGAGCGCAGAAGACTCAAACCCAAACACTGTATGTCTAGAAGAAAAAGAAATATTTTTCAGACACTGATAATTCAGACATTCTGATGGAATAAGCCCATGATTGAAGAAGTCTTTCAGTAAAATTCCAGAAAGTACTTGCACAAGTTATTACAGGACCTGGCACAACTGCAGTGTGAGTGAATCTGAGGGCTATGCAACACTGCAGCCTCCTCTTGCCATGCAACCAAAATCACATCCAGCACTAAAGAGAGCAGCAGGTCTGGTACAAACCCTCCTACCATGCCATCTCATTCTGCTGACAAAACACCTTCCCTACCTTGCTCATCTGGATACATCTGTAGGGTGTGAAGCACAGTGTCAGTAGCTCCTTGCTGGGTTAAAATTTCCAGTGCACCTGTGCACTCAGCTACAGAACCAAGCAGTTTTAATCCACACTTCTGAATGCTAGGATTTCCAATAAACTAATGGAGAAAAGAAGATAAAATCAGATCAAGATTGTTTTGCTTACAATGGCAACAGAGGAGTTGCTTGTTCTTAAAGCTGCTCTGTAATAACAAGTGAATGCTGTTCTTAAGTGAAGTTACAGCTCATGTGATAATAAATAACAGTTATCACAATTCCAAAAAGATTTTCTTATCAAACATCAGTTTCAGCTGCTCCTAACTTGCCCAGATTTTAATCTTTGATTCTGAAAATATTCCCTAGCTACTCTTCTGATGAAAAATTGGATTTTTCCCCCTCAAATTCTCATTGATAAATTTACACCATTTTTGTAGGTCAAGCAGAGGGAGAAAATCTACTTCCTTTGTGGTTGAAAAGGAAATAATACAGGGTTTGCTTTTTGGTTTTGTTTTTTTTTTGATAACTGGAAAAAGTGATGCTGGCAACTGAAAAATATTAAAAGAAAAAGATATGAAGCAACATACCTATTATCATCCCCCTCCTTGTGATGGAGGAAACCTAGATGAGGGCCTAGATCTGTGTCACAGCCATCACAAATCTGCAAAATTACTTCAATGGAGTCATGTCCATCTCTTCCTCCTTATTCTGTCTCTAGTTTTTAATTAAATGTGTGAATTTCTAGCCCTTCTGCCTGATATTGTAATACCCCAAACCACAAACCAGCTGCATTGGAAAATGCAATCAGGATGATCACAAAATATTGAAGACCTTCTGGAGCAAAAATTATTTTACCTCCTTTGTTAACTTCTCTATCTGATACCTTCAGGTCAAGATGTCCTTTAGACACTCTAGAACTATTTCACTGATACATTACTTGCTCTGACTTCTATAGTAAGAGACATAAATTTCCATCACTGAATCTGTTTGGCAAGCTTAAAATTCCTGAGAGGGACTTCTAAAAATATAGGAATTACTACATTTTGATTGTGTTCATGTGAACCTTCAAAACCTTGTAGAGATTGGATTCTTCTGAAGGCCATGAAGAATTCCAATCACTAGGATTTGAGGTTAATTTGCTGTGCAAAGTTCCCAGTTCCCAAAGTTCCCAGTGTTTCCTTTGCATAGACTGAGTCTGCTTCAGCCTTTCATTTTTCAGCTTCTCCTTCAAGGTACTGTGATCATTCTATTTTACAGGGGCAGGGAAAAGTTGAACAGTGAAAAGAAAAAGACAACTCAGTTTTATGTCCACTCAGCTGAGGTGTAGGTATGAGGACACTTTTCATATATACACTAGTCTGTTTTAAGAAAATAGAAATACCAAATAAACTGCACCCTTGAAAAAAACCCTACCTTTTATTTATTTTTTTTTTAATAAATATCCTTTGGAATTACTGTATAAAGAATCATCTAATACACTCCAGAAAAGAAAGTAAGAAGAAACTCTAAAATATTCATGAAACTTGGGAGTTAAGATTAACTATATTAAATCAGTAGGAAAATCAATGCAGAACTAAAATGTACAAATGATTCACTGCTTCAAGTGTAAAATAATGACAAAATCCATTAGAATAAAGCTTTAACTATACCCTGTTCAAAGCATTAAGCACCAATGAATGAGTCCCCTCCAACAGACACTGGCTTTTAATGACTTTTCCTGTAAGTGCAAAAGCAGCATCTCCCACATCTCTGGAAGAACCATTCTGGTGTTCATTCTTTGTACCTGCAACAATGGAAAACAGCCTTCCTCAGAACAGCAGAATTCATATTCTCCCCCATCAACCCAATAATAGAATCTAACAATCAAATGAACTCAGAGAACATATTCCAGATCTCATGGTACTTCCAGAACACTGTATTGCAGAGACTGGAATCTCTCCAGATTCACATTTTAATATGAGTACACTGTGCTTGAAAGGAAAATTTCACCACATATTTGCTCACTGCTTACTAGGAAAATACAAAACCATGCCAAAGAATCTTTCTAAGGTACACTGCAATCTATTATTTTTTTTTTTGAGCTATGGAGTTCCCTGATACCTACTTCAGAATGCCTCTTCCTTCTGGTAAGGAGACACCATAAAGAAGCTATAAAGTATCTGCTCTTGCTCACTTGGCAGCACACCATAGGGCAAATTTTACACACAGATGACATTAAGTGGAATGTGAGCATATACAAAAAAAAAACCCAGAGAAAACCAGTCTTTCAAATTAACCACTGTAGCATTTGGCACTTGCAGTCAAGTGACACTACAGAAAGTACCCAGAGATCCTTTCAAAGTCACTTCAGCATACATATTTATTGTGATTATTATTTTTCCCATGAATTACTTTTTTATTCCCTAATTAACCTTCAAGTTCCAACATCCAGTTGGTGCTCTCTGTTATTGATTACACTTTAGAAGGGCCTCACTTCCAGGATACTGGCAAACAAACGTGCCTTGCCTCCATGTTAGAACACATATATCAAATCTAAATCTTGCTCTTCATTGAAAAAAGAGGAAAGTATTAGGATTAGAACTCAAATAATAGAAGTAAACTGAAAAACTGCAATCAGTCTGCATATTGATCAGGTCACTACTTTCAGAGTTATTAGTTTGGTAAATGTTCAGCTCAAACTGCTGAGAGATACTTGCAAAAAGTTGCTCTGAAAAAAAAATCAGTACCCATGTCTGTACTCCTACACTCAATATCAGAGGAAAAAAGCAAGATTTATAGCAGTACATTGACAAAAAGAGTTAAAACTTTTCCAAAATTCTACTAAAGCCATAAAATTAATAAAGATAATTTTTCTACTCTCTGGATTGCTGATAAAGAGGTTTTTTTCAGAAAGGAATTTATAACTAAACTAGCCAGTTTGGTTTCTCCTTTTTGATAGAAAGTAGTATATAACTGTATATTTTACATCTTTAAATATATAGATCACTATCCAGTTTTTATGTTCCTTCCAAGAGACACTAACAAAACAATTGCATTTTGTGGTACAACAATGTTCATGTCACTATCATGATTTGCTCTCACCTAAAGGGCATTGATGATGCAAACCACAATGACACTGACAGCTCCACACTCATTCCCTGAGTTCCTTAGAAGGAATGGAGCTAACTCTTCACTGATGAAATCAAGGGGAAATCAGTAGTGATCAGTTTGGTCTGTTACCTTCAATACCTCAAATACTTCCTCCATCTCGTATGTTCCTAAAGACTTACACCTGTTCTCTGCTATGTACAGAACAGCAATAATTTTTTGAAGTCCCATTAAAGGCTGTCTCATTAGATAAAAAAGACTAAAACCCAGCTATCTGATTCTATTTTCTGATTTGGTGTATGCCTTTGGATGACTTACTGGGCATCATGAAGTGTAAAAGGACTCGAAGTGCTTCCAGTTGTACAGAGAGTGATTTTTCATGTTTCCTCATGGCTTTTACAACTTCTGATACTGCTACTGTCATTACATCCAGATGAGGGAAACTGAAAGTATTGTTCATAAAATAAATAAAAACAATGCATTTCCAAATTTTACATGTATTTGTCCTTAATTAACACTGTGTGATAACCCTTTGGAACACTATAAATCTGAAACATTAATTAAACTGTGGTACTTTTCTTCATCATAGCAAACTATTTTCATGCCATTCCATTAATTCAGTCTATGTAAATAATTGCATCCTAGCCAACAAGAAATTAATATTAACAAAATGCTATTTTAATAATCAGAGGTAATTTTGTGGCAAATTTCTTATCTCACTGCAATTAAACGTGGCTAACAGAAGGGGAGACCACTCAGTGATTGTCTATTTGAATCCCACTGCTCAAGAACCATGAAGGGAAGAACATGCAGCTCCCTACACACACCCCACTTGGGCATTTGACTACAGGGCTTACCAAATTCCATGTCTTAAACAGGGAATTTGGTCAGTCTGTGGTCAATTGCACTACCAGCCAACAACCAAAATGTAATCACTCTTGGCACAGAACCTCAAAACTCTTCACCATGAAAATGGACATGCATTTCTAATTTTATTACCTTCCTTCGAAAACATGATTCAGAATCCTGCAGGCACTTTCAACCATTTCAGGAGAATGTGGATGTTTCCTCATTATATCCAAAACATTCATATGTATGCCTTTTGCCAGTAGTGTCTTCCTAATATTTACTAAAATACAAAATAGCAAGCATCCTATAAGTAAATCTTTCTTTCTGTGTAATTCTCAAGCACAAGTGGTTTTCCTCCTTTTTTTTTTTCCCAATGTTTTCGCCTCTTCAAACAGACATTATAGCATAAATTAAAATGGGAAACAATTTGAGCTGAAGCTGACTTATGTTTGCATAGCTTAATAAAACACCTTATCATTTCTGACTGTCTCATAAGTTTCTATACATCTGCTATTTTTACTTAGGTAAAGTTAACATATGGGAAGAAGAATGTATAACCTCACTCATATTTCCAGAAAAGTTTATTCTTAAACTTTTTCCTTGTATTTGAATTCTGTGATCATGTAGGAAAGCTAGAGCTTAAAACTTAAAAAAAACCTTCTAACTTCCAAAATGAAACTTAAAAAATGAACCTATATTTATTAATTCTCTTTATTTTGTTAATTCACTTCTTGCAAATTCAAATATCCAAGCACACATTGTAGCTATAACTGCAATTAATAAAAATTACAACATTATTAAAATTATCATAGTAACTACCATCAAATCTTGTTATTACCAGTTCAGTACATCCATTTCAGATGGTTAGTTCAAACAATACTGCATTATATCAGAAGGTTTTACTAAGCTTCTTTTTGTCTATCATTTATGCTGTAAGCACATCCATTCAGGGGGAAAACAAAAATAATAATAATTTAAAAAAAAAGAAGAAGAAAAACTTGCTTTAGACTTCCAGAAGGAACCAGAGGCCCACTTGTCAGTAACATGTTATGAAAGTTCCTGGTATATGACAATAGTATGCATACATTTATGAGATCCATTTCTCAGTATAGGTAAGATATTGATCTCATAAATAATTATAAAACCTTTTCTGTGTTAGGTTTTATGTACTTGGATGGCTCAGTAAACTGGTGATAAAACAATGCTTTCTCACCTAGAGAATGGTAATTAACTGCTAGGATTTTTCTTCCTATCTAGCCAGTGGTTTTCAATGTGCAGTCTGCAAACCACTTGAGGTCCATAACCATTTCAAAGGATTCTGTGAAAGTTATCTAATAAAAGCAGGCCAACTGTCAGTAGGCTTAAATACTCTACTCAGGGGTCCACATCTCCACTGAAAAAATTTTGAGGGGGTCTGCAAATTGAAAAAAGTTAGGAAACCATGTTAGGGACACAATCAGGAGTAAAGCAATCTTGTAAACTGTCATGCACATGCTTAACTTTCTACACAATTTGATCCACTGAAGTCAAAAGGACTGTGTTAAGCAAGAAGGTGATACTTGTTGGGCTGTGGTCCTTATTAATGTGATTTTTCAACAAATGTTGCTCTTGACGAAATTCAAACATGTGATAAGTATTTAAACAAGCATACAAAGAGAGCACAGTTTTTTTCATGTCTCCTGCTCCAAAAAGTAGCAATTGCAACACATAATGTGCAGAGAGCTTTTCATTTCCTCATATTTTTTGATACTAGCCAACAGTAACTTTTTCAAAGCAAGGAACAAACTTCCTACTTATCACAACAACATAATATTCTAATCACAGGGAGTACTGAATTCACTCAACAGTACACTAAATTCTCTTTAATATTTTTGCAAAAACTTTCTGCTGAACAAGAAAGAAAAGATGATTAAAGTCCCTTACCATTTTGTTGTGACAAAATTGCCAAGGTGCTAGCAGCTGCCTGAAACACTTCTTTTGAAGAGGAGTGCATCAGCATGGAGAGCATCACTGCTCTGTCTATTGGGAACCTTTCAGAGAGAAACAAATCACTGCACATTGACTGTATTACAGCAGTTACTTCAGAACTGCAGTTCAGTTTCTTAAAGAGGCATTACATAACATAATGAAAATTTCACGTGATTTTCAGGTGATTGCTCTTGGTCTCTAATATGTTTCCAGAGCAACAGCTGACAGAAAACCCTTTCTAACCTATGCAATTTTGTCTAGTCTGAGTGTCACTGAATTCCTTGGAACCATGCTTTCCAGGCTTACAAAAATTGAGTGACCAAAACTTTAAGGAACTCTGAGAAACAGTTTAAGTAAAATGCAAATTTGTGTGTTATCCATGCCCAGTAGATTTTCCCTAATGAGGCAGCATTCCCTCTATAACGCTTTTTCATCTGTTTTGTGGGAAAATGAGCACTGCTTTTCTATGCTATCTTAATCTTGTCTGTTTTCCCAATTCTTACATTCTTTATCCCTATTGCAACTGAAGACAAAATTCCTCATGAACTGTAAAAATTAGCTTTAATAGGCTGTGTTCTGACACTTTAGGAAAACACTAGTAGATTTTCCTGAGTCAAGGTTAGCACGCTTTGGAAGAAACTTTCCCAGGTGTGGTTGATCATCATGCATTTAATCTACTATAAAATTAAACATAATTGAAAAGTGAAACACCAAATGGCTTAACAACAGGCACTCATTTTTTTTTTTCATTTCCAAAAATCCAGTTTAAGACAACACTGACTGATTATCTCCATCTCCAATCTTCTCATGAAGGTTGCGTTGATACAGAAACAGATTTTTCAAAGCCCAGCACGCAGCCTCCTAAATATAAACCAAAACAAACAGATTAAGAAAATATACCTCTAGAAGATTAACAACATATGAAAAAACTTAAATAGTTTGACTGCTTTTCAGTTCACAAAAGAGGTACAAGGCACTTTATGTAGAAATAGAACAAAATGTACACTGTAACTGAGTGTACATAGCTCAGATAGGCCCAAGATACAAACATGTGTGACAGCGTCATTATTCGATTTGCACTCTGACATCTATTTTATTACAAGATTAATTCTCCTGCTGATGGGCCTGTGTTTGGCTGTTTGATACAAAAGAGGTATGTAAACAACAATCTTTGCATGGCCAAAGTTTCAGGTTTATATCAGCCTCATCTTAACTACCTACATTTGACCTGAAGAAGTAAAACCTCTTAACACGAACAAAGAAAGGCAAGAAAGGTAAGATTTATTCTAAATCTAACCCAGACATTACAGCCTTTTTTTTTGTCTGTGGATAGAGATTAGAAAAGCATGTTTCTAAACATTTTATTTAATACATAATACAGTATTTCCATATTCCCATCACCCATAATTTCTCACCAGCACATCTGTATTTTTTCGGTGCAGTTCTAATGCTCTGTAACATGCTTCCAACCAGCAGAACTTTTCTTCCTCCTCCTCTTCTTTTCTTTCCTCTAAGTCCCGGTTTAAGAATATTGTTTCAGCTGGAAATATAAAATATTTACAATAAATTCTTACTGTGAAAACAAAACACCTCTGTCTTAACCTTTCTGTAGTCATGCATGCACTCACACTGGCAATGTGTGAAAATCAGTGGGAAGATAAGCCTTTTCTGGGAAGGGAGAAATCTTTTGCTATAAACTTTGAGACAGACTTGTGGACTTGAAAAATGTCTTCAAGGTTATAAAGGGAGTGAAAAACTAAAGTGTAGTGTAGTAAATGTCACAGAGTTACAGATCAGTCTAGGCTTTGGCTCTGAAAAGACCTCTGCATGTACCTGTTTTTGTTGCATATTTATGTACAGAACACCACAGACATAAAATGTAACTGTGAATCATTTGCATGGAAACACTTATTACAGAGCCATCTACACTCTGAAGCAATGCTGTTTAAAACAAATGCAAATAGCAGTTGCTAAGAGAGAAATAGCTCAGAAAGTGCAACAGAATTTGAAAAATGAACTATTCTACCTGTGATTTTCAGCAATTAAGGGAGAGAAAGAGATATCAACACTGAGGCATAATATCTGAGGCATAATGGAATGTCTACTGGTATCTAATCTTTGCTATTTTGGGGCCTCTTAAACAGCATTTCTACTGACTTTTATATGGAACAATTACTAAAGGACAAAGAGGATCAGATTCTTAACTTTTTCCTACTAGCTAACGAATTTCTGTCTGAACTGTACTCAAGGAAAAGTTTACATCTTTTAATTGATTTCAGAACTCAAGCACAAGCACTGATTTGCTGCTATCAACTGCCACAGTACAAGTACTGCCATACCTGGCAAACACAATGTCAAATCAGTGTTGTTATCACTGGAGACTTTATGTTAAGAAGGGATTATCCAAAATTTGTCTATGAATAAACAGTTTGCTCTGTTTGCTCTGTTCAGATCTGTCAACATAACTTACCAGCTCTGAACACGGCGCTGATGTTGGGCATATGATATGAACACAGATTTATCATAGTGAAACAGCAAACTGCAATCATGTAGGAAATCCAGCTTTGTTGAAGCTGTCCTGCCTGAGGCTTTTGTGTTAAAGAAATGGAGTTTGAAATTATTACAGGAAATTACTAGAGTGAAAAAATTAACAAGTAGACAAAGATTTACTCACTTAGAAGAGCTAAACAACTGAGAGCTGCAGCTTGTAACTTTGCATTTTCAGGATATGTTGTAACAGCCTTCACAATGACTTCTGGAACCTTATGTAATACAAGGATATTGAAAAAATTTCCTGAAACCAGATAAGATATCAAATTAATACAAACACATATCTAGAGCTTTACATGCATTTAACATAAATTTCCCAGCACACAATGCACAAACTTTGTAACAAATGCTGTTTTTCTTACTACGGGGCTTGACATCAAAATTTTATTTGTGGAAAGAAGAGGTTAAGGATAAAAAATAGTCGGGATCTGCATTCTTTGTGGGCCTTTTTGAATTTTTTTTACAAGAGGCAGAAGTTTAATGCAAAATGAAACACACACTGTCATCAACATAAGAAAAATACAATTGGTGTATCACTTGCAGACTTCTTGCCCAGAAGCAAATTCAGTCCTGGTCCTGAATTCCTGCAATGATTTGATTTATTCTCTGACACAAGTAATTTAACCCTAGTTTACTCTCTGGTTTTGCCCTCCTCATTAAATAAATCAAGGCCAGCATTACAAATATAGAATAGAGTCCTTCTGGAACAGAAGATGATAATAAATATATTTAAAGCATAACAATTATTCTAAGTTGTACAGCATTTTGTACTACAGGCTGAATATGAGCCACTCTCTAAAAAACAAGCAAACTCAGATAACTTCCTTGTGTGGAAGTAATATGCAGAAAATAACAGACCATCAGTCTGTCAAATATGGTTTGATAGCTATGACTTCTACTTTGATATTCAATTTCATTTAAATCTTGATAAGCAAAATGAGAATCAGAGTGGTAATGTGAAATATCAGTTGTGTGGTTATGTTATATCAGCATCACTGTTTCTTAACATATTTTAATGGAAAAGGTATGTTTGTGTAAATGCATTACTTACCTAAAGAAATTAATAAACCTAGGCTAAGTGATGAGTGGTTCTGTTGGACTTGGGCTGGCCAAAGAGGTATCAGGGAGTTAAAATTCCAAAGACAGTCAAATCTAGGACAGCCATTACCAGATTAGCAAGAAAGCATGATGGTGATTTTTGAAGCTAGTACATGCTAACTTTACCATTTCACTGCCAGTTATCATGGATTTAGGAAGACAGTGTCCATCAGAATAATCTGGGAAACAACACTTCCAGACTATTTCCAGGAGCACCTAACAATTTTACATTTGTTCCCCTAATTGCATGGTGCTGTGAACACCTGTTCCATAACTCTACTAAAGCAGCTCTTTATTTAAGGATGAAGGACTCAAAGAAGAAATGGATCTTGTGGCTGCTTTTCTGCCACTCTTCATTGTTGGTCAGCACAAACTCATGGCAAACATCTGATTGAAGCCAGGCTGGTTGCACTCACAGCAAGATCGAGGCCTCTCAACCAAGCTTCTGTGTCCCCACAAGTGCTTGGTTTCCCTGCCTATCTTCAGTTAGCCTTGCACAGCAAACTGTTCAAGGTCAGCATCACCTCTTGCCAAAAAAACACTGCAATTACCACCTCAGCAGCCACATTTCCTTAAAAATCTCATCTGGCTTTCTGAAGGGGAATGGGAAATTGCTCCAGGTTGCACTTAGGTCTGATCTGTATTTTCTGCCATATCTGCATGAAGAAGTGAAAACAGATGGTGAAAGGATGGGATCAACTTTATTATGGGGAGTCATGCACTGGTACCAGCATCTGCAGCAGCTTCACACCACCACCTGCAAAAATTGGGAAGTCTAACTCTTGATGAAGAAGAACCAGCCATGGAGTGAGAGCTGCTCAGGCAGCTGCTCACAGTGGGCTTGCATGCAGCAGGGGGACAAACATGTTTATTTTCATTTGAACTTCCTATTATGTGGTTCTTGGCAAGTGCTCAAATAGATTTATTAGTCACAAGTGTGAGAACAGAGCTGCTAAGAGGCACAACTTTTTGCCACTGACATAATTTCTCATGATGTGACACCAGCCCATTTTAACACAGACTGCTGAAGTACTTTTGCTCAAGTCAAGGCAAATCCAGAACCCAGTGATTCATTCACTGCTGCAGCACAGGGGGGCCCCAAGACAGGCATCATCACTGTCAGGAATGCAGCACAGGTCTCTGAAGATAAATGCACTGCAAGGAGGAAAGCTAGAGTTTTACAGAATACTTTTCAACTAATTCTGTAGCACCAGTTGTTTCTTACACATTCACCCTGGCACTACAAAACATGAAATCTCTAAGTAATTTTCTTCTTTTCTACAGTAACTTTATAAAGAATCAGACCCATTGATTTTCCATTTTTCTGTTGTGCTTCTCACCCTTTTTTGTCTCATACTTCCCGCTAACTTGAGTCTTTTATGGCAGCTGCTCATTGTTACATTTAGCCCATAAGGACACCACAGGGACTGTGGTCAGGGTCACCATTAGACACAAGGATCCATGCACCACCCTGACGATTACTGGAATAGCAGTTGCTGTCTGTAAACACTCCCAGTTAACTCCAACTCTTACACAGTCAGAGTAAGCTGACTTTACATAAACAACTTTGTGAACTTACCCAATGTAAGCTTGTGCAACAAACAGCAACTCACTTCCTGAAGTGGTTCACTGCTGGGGAAACTTTTCATCATTTCCACTATAACATTGTAGCAGCGAACATTTCCCGACATGAGCACTTCAACATTGCTGGCTGAAGAAAGAAACAGAAACAAAAACTGCTTCTTAAAACAGAGGGGAAAAAAAGCTGACTGGATTCTAAATCAGACTTTAGCTAAATAGATGTATTTAGGGAACTGTGACTATACTGCAATTTTTACCTTGCATCTTGAAAGAAAGATGGCTTTATTTCTTGATATGGTTATAAAATGATGATGCACATTTGGAAACTATTCATTAAAACAATGCTTTCTCACCTAGAGAATGGTAATTGACTGCTAGGATTTTTCTTCCTATCTAGCCAATGGTTTTCAATGTGCAGTCAAAATTCAGATTAACATTTCTGGTTTTTTCCCATTCTGTATCAGGCCACATAACAGAAACCTCCTCCCAAACTAATCTTAGGTAGCTTTTTTCTTAAATGTGAACAAGCTGTTTTATAAATACTATAGCAATGTTATAAATGGTGTTTCTAACTTAAATGTGAACAAGCACACATTTTACAGTATTTCAGGAATATTCCCAGGGGCATAAAATTAAGAAAAAAATTTAGAATTTTTTTCCTCTAAAATTTATTCTGTAGTAATTTATTTGATTTAATCATGTATTTTTGAGTTTTCCTTCTTTTTTAGGGGGCAAGTTAGGAAGTTATTATTCTCATATGAATTAGTTCTACCGTAGACCTGTTGTTCAGTACCTGAGGGTACTGAAATTTTCATCTAATGTTCCTGCAATATTTTGAAAGCCATTGCACACCCTGTATTTCACAGAATTGCAGAAGATTGACATAGGAAGGAACAGCTAAAAGGTCACTGTGTCCAACCCACATGTTCAAGCAGCAACTTGTCCAGATGGCTTCTGAGTATTTCCAAGGATAGAAACTTCACAGCCCCTCCAAGAAAACCGTGCCAGAGCTTGGCCACTCTCACCCTGTTTGTGTTTTATTACTCAGGCCAGATACAGAAACCAATAGGACAATCATGTGACCCTATACAAAGACAGAATGTATCCATTCCAGCTGAGGACAGAGTGATCCTACATACAGTGATTTCAGGCAAAACAGCATCATGGTAGTTAAAACACAGTGTATGAAAGCATCCTTGTAGTATTTCTATGAAGGGTATGAGACAGAATATGAACCCAAGAAATCTTGGCCAAAATCCTGGCCCAAAGGAATGAAAGGGAGTCCTGTCACCAGCTCCAAGGGAGTTTGCATTACTCTGCTGAGGTCTATAAATTTTCTTAATTGCTCTTTCAACAGCTTGGCTTCCCTGATTACAACATAAGAGAAATATTCACAACTATAGTATTAAAGATAATCACCCTTTTTAAAAGAGCAGCAAATCTTTAAAATAATACATCTCTAAATAATAAATCATGACAACCTACTGGATGAAAAAGCAAGCTCTGAGTGGGAAGTATTTCTGAAGCACTCTCTTTGATAGTGAAGGAAGGAACCTTTCACAATGCTTTAATAGGACAGCCATTTATCATGTCATTCTCAACTGAAAACACACATTCCACAAAACAGTATTGCATAATTCCACAGCAAGTTATGATTTCAAAGGTGATACTTATGAATATAGTAAAATAGTCAGATGATTCCAAAATTGATCACTACAGAGATGGCATAATGAAGTGCATGTTGAAATCTGCAAGATCCAAGCAATGGCACAGCTGCAGCAAGTCACCATGTCCCAGAACAAGGTAGAGAAAAAGAGGTGGAACAGATCTCGTTTAATCTTAACCACCAAAACTTGGTCATCCAGGTTCTCTCAACAACTGATGATGAGATCTGAGCACTCTGTATGGAGACTCATCCCAGCTGGTTTAGGGTTAGGTAAATTTCCTCTGGAGGTGACTGTTCCTCCAAGCCTGGCTGGCTCCCTGTGCCTGCCATTCAGATGGGTAACATTCTGTGATCCACCACTCCACTTTGGAGGACAGTCAGCAGCAAAGCATTTTTCTCATGCCACAAATACTACTGAGATTAAAGAGTTCTTGTACATCCTTATCCTACAATTTCTTATAACCCAAGTGCAAGTATGTATTCATGAAGGAAGGCATAGTGAGGTACTCATTCAGAATAGAGACTTGAACTTCAGGTTAAGGGGAGACATTTGCTACGGGATAAGTTACAGTGTGTACCTAACACTGAGTTATCTTCTCCATAGTGGTCTCAAAGGAATATATCTTGTTGAGTTCTTGAGAGATGTCACCAACCAAGAGTATGAATACCAGCTTTGCACACTCATATGCAAGTAGTCTCTGTTCCTCTGGCTGTTTTCAATCTTTTATATTAGAAATGAGACTATTAAATGCCTGCTTTAGAGCAGGTCTTTTTCATGCCTTCTCTTTGTATAACTATTTACTGTTTTGAAAAGGACTTAAAATCTGGCATCCTCCTCCTTAGAAAACAGCAGTAACTTTTGGGCTAGGGTAAAATTATTTCTGACTCAAGGAATACTAAGCTTTTTAAATACTAACTAGAAGAGCAAGAATTTTAAGAAACAGGAACTAGATAGCTTGGAGTTTGATAAAATGCAGGACACTTCAGTCTAGTTCTTGTTCAGTGGGCATTGATGGGGCCAGCACAGTTCCTATAGAGCCAGACAGGATGTACAAGCAAGGCTTTGTAAGTAAACACACTTGCAGGAGGTACAACATTATGCACCTCATGAAAGACACAGAGAGCAGAACCCTGCTCTGTGCTTCCCCAAATTTGTCAGCAGGAAGCTGACAAAACCTGCCTCTGTGTCAACAAGATCAGATTGCTGTCAACAAATTGACCCCAATCATCACACACATTTGTCAGGACCTGATTTTGCACAGAACAGGGACTGCTGCTGCTGGAAGACAAGAGCTAACAAAGACATTTTCCTCCAGTCTTACTGCACCAACACCTGAGGACACTGTAAGACACCACATGCACAGTGCTACCACTGCTCACCACTGCAGCCACCACTGAATGACCACAGCAGGAGCCTGAACTCAGATGTTTTTTCCCAGGCCTGGCCATTGAATTTGTACAATTAGATTTTGCCAAGAATATTCTTTACCTGTGACCCAAACTCACTGCAGATTTATTTAGTCAATAAATATATCTTATTTTTCAAGTAATAAAAGATGACAGGACAGGGTCTTGAAACTTAAGTCTCTACAACCATGATAAACATCTTTGCTACCACTTAGTCCAAGTGGAAGTATCTTTCTGTTAGGAAAGATTTATGCTTCAGTGGTTAAATATAATAAATAGCCCATTTTAAAAAAAAGGGTACTTCCCAAAGAAAACAGGAAGATGATTTGTCTGGCAACTCCCAACCAGTTCTCACTGATTTTCTGCAATCACACAAAGATTACTTTTTACAATTACAGAAAGCAAGAGCTGATGCACACTGTGGGAGAAATAGAATTGAAAATAACTTCTAATACTTACGTGGACCAGCCAAGGAATGTAATGAATAAAGTGCAGGAAGGATCACCTCTTCTTTCTCTGGAAACTCTTTGAAAACTTTCAGTATGATCATATGATCTTTGCTTTCAACAAATTCAGTCAGCTGCTCTTCTGGAACTAAAATGAAAGGCAAGAGATACAGTATGTTTTGAGGAAATAATTCTTATCCTGGTGCATCATGAGAAAAGACAACTGTTTTTATCAAGTTTCCTTGTATTTATTCTCTGTGTTTCACAGAAAGTAAAGTATACTGTCCATACACATAATCTTCCATGATTATGGCTTTTTAAACTAAAAACTGAGCTACTTTATAAACACCTTCTTCTAGCTTACACTTTATGTAATTGAGTTCTGACTTTTAAATGCTACCTTGTGAATCTGTATTTTAGAAGTCTTTTAGCCTTTTTCACAGAATGCTAGTCCAAACCAAGTTTCCACAGATAGTCCAAACCAAGACAGTTTATAAGTGAGGGAAAAGCTAAGCATACAGTGGGGAAAAAAAATTAGGGAATGCCATTTTGCATACTCTGATTTGATTTAATTTTTCTTTTAAATTTTTTTTATAATGGACTTTTTTTCCATAAAACCACATTTAATAAAATCCTACCCAATGGCTTAAGGTTTTTCCCTTCCTGGCCTCTGTTATTCATACTGACATAACTATGTGGCTGTGCAATGACACAGGAAAGGGAACTGACCCAGGATGAGAAAGGGCACCTCTTAAATTTCACAAGCAGAATTGTTTTCTGAATCTTGTTAAAGACAAGGTTATGCAAAGATCCACATAACAAAAACTGACAAGGTGGCTCAGAGGTAGAGAAAACAAGGCAGGAGCATCCTAGGAACCAGTCACATTGGTGCTGCCATCAAGATGCAGCCAGATCTGCAAAAATCTGGCACTTACAAAAAACATGCACAGAAAACATAAGTAGTTCAGACTGTTATAGAGACTGAAGAGAAAATATAGCAGGGCAAAAGTATTTAGGGACAGGAAGAGGAAAAGGAACAGAGAAGATAATTCCAAGCACACATGTGGAAGAAAGACTTAAAGAAGCAAGAGAGAATGGTGCCAAAAAGAGCCAATCTGAAGAACTGAAGATTATCTTTGAAGCAAAGGAGTACAGCAGAGTGATAGCATTTCTCAATATTTATTTTGAATCAAGAAACTCAATTCAAAGCAAGGGGACTACAACAAGGGGACTTCTGGCTGTAACATGCACAAATCCTGACGTTTCTGCAAAAATTCAATACATGGTGACTTCATTTTTCAGAATAAATGGGAATATTGTATGGACACATGATCACCTTCTAGCATTAGAGCAAAAAGAAGAACAAAGTATTTTTCTAAAGTACAAGCATTTTGTTTGATTTTAGAACTGTTCACGTTACTAAAATTTACCAGTCTTAAATACATAATCCTGTTTTTGAGAATTAAAATCAAATGTCACTATTCTTTATTCCAGTTACTGACTAACATTAAATCCCATATTTTCAGTTAATTTTGGACTTAGAAATGAAGGGACATTTTTATTTTTTAAAAGATGTCATATTCATTGTTCTAATTTATAGAATTTGTGAAATTTCTTGGAAAGTCTGCTTTGTGCTAGCTCATTTAAGAACAGCCATAATTCACAAACCAATCTGGAATGCATAAATTCATTTATTGCCTTTAAATTAAAATCAGTCATCCCTCCCAATCTATACATTTTTCTAACATCATAAAATACAAGATAAAATACCTTTCTCAAAAAGTTTGTGTAATGCTTTACATCCATGCTGCTGGATCTCTTCATTTTTAGGGAAGGTGTGCATGGCATTAAACACCAAGGAAAACACATCCACCTCTTCTTCCAAGAGCAGGAAAGCAATTATGTCTGAACAGCAGAAGAGATTACATGTTGCACTGATTATTTCTCAATATTTTCATTGAAACACCATAAAATCCAAAATTCTTTAATATTGTCCTCAAAGTTTACTCTGACAGTTCAAATCCAGTTTTGTGTAACCATGACAAAGTTTTCTCTTAAGGCAGCATTTTACAATAGTACTGATGTTCTAAAACTTTACCACCAAAAGACAGTTCATACCTACCTGGTTAAAAAAAGGTTCAAAATAGCACTCTTATTATTTTGTATACAAGTACAAATGACAAGTGACTTCATGGAGTAAAACAGAAAGAAAAATCCAGTCTGCCATGTACAATCACACACTTGGTATCAGCTCTGTGTTTTAAAGACTTAGATGAAATAGGAAAGTAAAGTACACAATACCTGACATGAGGAGTAGATTTAATGCTTTTAGTCCTATTACTGAAAGATTTACATTTCCTTTGTGGACTGTAAGCATTTTAAGAATCTGCCTAAAAATTCAAGACAAAGAAAAGGGAAAAAAGAGTTATAGCTAAAGGAATATTGATACACACAAATTTTTATCAAACATTTACTTTGAAAACAGAAGTAGTTATAAAAACTAGGAAAACATTAAAAAGCTCTCAAATAATTTTTAAAAAACCTTTTATTTCAGTTTCTATTTTTTCAAGTTACCAATGAAGTAATATTAGAACTTCAACTATGATCATAGTTCATTAAAATACTGATGTACAACTCATCCAATTTACTTTTTAGTCAGTTATATGAATTATTTCTGCAGGGACATTCAGGAGGTGGTTACCCTGCAGAGTACCAGTCTGATTATTAGAGTGCTCTCTAATATTCACTACAGACTGATGACAGCACAGCACTGCTCTGCCTGCAGCAAGAGCTCAGTTGCACTGCACAACCAAGGCAGCAGTTTCCCAGCTGAAGAACTTGAACAGCATCTTGATGAATTCTATCCTATGTTTCAGCCCTACAGCACTTACATGATGCTGGACAAACCACTAAAAAGAAACATTTCCTAGACTGCCAGTTGCACTCTGTGCACCTTCTGTAATCTGCTCTGACTTGTTAAACAGAGAGCCAAACAATGCCAAGTACTGCAAAATTCAGGTCATGTATCAAACTGGGCACAGAAAAATCAGTAGATATTTTCAACATACTTTACTCAAATTACAATCTGTAAAATAATGACTAAAAATCTGTAACACCTCTTAAAAAAATAAATTAAAAGCATTGATATCACACTAAATGAAGCCTATATCAAAATCGGGGGTGGGGGTGAAGTGTAATTAAAAACTAAATTAAAATGTATAGACTTAACACACAAAAAACTAAAGAAACTTTATTTTTTTTACTTTTCCTTACTTTAGAGAGCTTGATTCAGCAATTTTAATAATATTCAAATGTGAATCTTTGCATATATAATATCTAATAAAAATAGACTGTGCAGTAGTTTGTAATACTTCAGTTGATATTCTTGACCTGTGTTGAAAAACATAAGCAGCAGTTGAAGTTTCATCCAAATTTCATACTCCAGCTCTGGCAGTGATGTTGTTTTCCTTGCTGAAGCCTAAATTTATAAGGGGGGATGAATCACTGTTTTCCCTTCCTACTATGATGCTGCCAGTTTCCTCTGTTGTAGCACTAGTGTTGTAGCTATGATGACCAAAGTAGACATGGGAGGCAAAATATGATGAGAGGTATAACATCAGTTACAGGCATAACACCCACTTTCCAAATTTACTTTCAGAAAATTCCCTCCCATGTATCCTCCCATTTCAAGTATAACCTAGAAGGATGTAAACCTTTCTAACTTCTTATGCTGTAGGAAAGTTTAACCTAAGAGATTACAAAGCATCTCATGAAGTCTATTTAAGCTTGTGGAAAGAATGCAAATACACTGAAGGAAATTCTCTTTCTCTTGTGAGAAACAGTGACAGCAACTATTTAATTATTCATTACACTGTCTGTCAAAAACACCTAAATCAACAGCAAACTACCATTTGTAAACATAACTGTAGTGAAGTCAAGTTGGATCATAGCCAAAAGACAAAAGAAAGAAATGCTTTTTCTAGTTTAATACTCCTATTCTCTCAAAATAGTTACACACACAGAAGGGAAAATCTCCTGATTAAAAAATGACCTTTTCTTCTCTATTGTAACTGTTTCCTGCCTTGCTGTAAACAGCATGTATTGGTTATGGTGTTGATTCACACAATACAACCCGTGCTCAAGGAACATGAGACATAATTTAGCTGGCTTGTTCTGCCTTTGGCACTGACAGAAATGGCCTGAGCCCACTCCTCCACTCAGCCTCTCCACAGCAAGGAAAACTGTCACCATGTCAGACAGGGATACACAGCTGGCTAAAATGATGGCACTGAGAAGGAATCATGTACAGCAGTGCTATCATCAGATCTTCAGTGAAGTTTGAGTTTGAAAAGGATGCTTTGTTAACTGCATACACTGTGTGGGTGCTGAGGAGGCTGTAGGAAAGATCAGTCCCAGAAAGTAATTTTTCTGGGACCTGAGAATGAGCAGCAGTATCTCCAGCTCTCAGGATAACTTGCAGTCAATTAACAAGCCAAAGAAATTGTAGCCAGCATGTGCAACTTCAGCTCAGTTACTTCTTGCTCATGAAAACAACCCAAATCACTTTTGCAAATGCACCAAAAGACCTGATGTAATAACTTTATATATTTCATTGCACATATATGTTGCCAAAATGACCAAGCATTCTGGCAGACTCTGTATACAAAATACTTACTGGTGAACACCCAGTACTTCCCAGTCCTTCCCAACATCCTTAGGAGCTATGTTTTGTAGAGTACTTGGACAAATTTCTATTAATTTACAAAGAAGTGACCAGCCCATCTGTAAAACAAAAATGCAGCTATTTTAGAATAGATATTCTGCTTGGAACTTCTATATTGTATTCTAATATCCTTGGCTTTTGCAAGACAGCTGTTCTGTTACCTAGCTAAATCAGTAAGGGAAAATTAATTAACACAAGACAAATGGCATGGAAAGTTAAAAGAGGGAAGTAAAACATATGCTAATGATTCTGATTGCATTGCTTTCAGGAACACATCACTCTCAATCTGCTTCAGCACTGCTTGAGGATAAAGGGCACACAATTAAATGAGTTGCTGACAGACAAAGATATAATGTGATCCATAGCATTTTATCATTGGTCAGGGAAAACCCCTGCACTACTGCAGGTGTATTTTAATGAAAAATGTGTGTTTTCGTAAGAACTTGCAATTTAATTGCAAATTGTAAGGATAAAGTATAGGTTTTTAAAGGCCTTCAATGCTTTAAATGGGGATTAGATACATAAACAATTACTACACCTTTCACATTCTTGCCATCAACCCTCAGTAGTGTGTGCTTTCAGAATGTAATGAAGGCAGTAGAAGTTTTGAGATCATAAGGAGTGAAAGACAACTAAACCCAATGCATTTGTTCTTAATAACTACCTGTTTCATCCAATGCAAATTTTTTGACTTTCAACCATCTGTAAATAATGCCAAAAGCTAAAAATGCTCCTCTTTGATCTTCTGTATTGGAGAAATCTGCTCTCCTATGAATTTTTACAGGCTGATATGACTGAATAGGCGGCAGTGAGGAAGCAGTAAGCAAAATCTGTACAAAGAAACAACTGATGAAAGAAAATCCCTCTGTATTGAAAGAAAAGTAGTGAACTGTGAAATGTCAAAAGTCAAGATGAGGCAGATTTTACAGAAAGGAATTTGAATAAGGCATGTGAGTTTCCTTGAGCCTATAAGTAAATAAAAAGGTGGAAGCAGGTCTCTGTGCTTTAAGAATAGAGTCAAGGCAGAAGAAAAAGTGTCACAAAGACTCCATAGATAACTGGATCATTTTTTCACAGAAGAGTTATGTAAAGCAAAGAGGTCAAGATGGGACAGCCAACAAAAGGAATGTAAATGGCTACCTCCAGAGAGCTTAACTGCAAAGTTCATATAAAGTGCATGATCCCTAACCCTGCAATCAGTAATACTAGAGACATGGAATTACAAGCCTGGTAGTGTAGAGTCACCCACAGGAACAGCATAAGCTTGAATTTAGAGAGCTTTCCTGACAGCTTTGTAGAGTGTGCAAAGGTGATGCAGCTCCCTGGGGACCAGAATTCCACTTCTGTCTTTCACATACTGGGTTGCAGTGTGAGCACAGCCCATATCTGCAGTAATTTTGTTTCTGTTTCAGTTTAGATTTGAAGAAACAAACATTTTAAGCCAATGTCTGCAGACTGAGCTTGACTATGAGCCAGTTTCCATACACTTTTCCTTGGACAGCAAGCTGCCCTGCATGAGACTACAAATCACTTACTGTGGACATTCAGGGTGGTCTGTGGAACTGAGTCCTAACTAAATGCAGGTACAAAATGTAGGTCTTAGTAACCATCGGTCCAAGATGAAGATAGAAAATTCTTTAATTTTCCATATTCCAAGCAAAATAGAGTTTATTGGTGTCAAATTTAAAAAACTTTGTAGAGGTGACTATCAATTGATAAACTGCTTATTCCTTAGAAAACATTTTATTTTCGAAGCCCCACTTTATAAGACCATCCTAACTGCTCTTATAAAATTGGATTGTTAGGACTCCAAGTATTGACAAACATTTTTCAGAACTGTGGATCCAGAGAAGACCAATGGAAACATCTGACCTACTGATATGTGGTCTATTCTACATTAAAACCACAGCCTGAGGTAACAAAGAGCTTTTTAGGTGTTTGAAGATTAAGTAAGAAAGCAAGGGTCTTTTAAAAAACAGAAATCCTAAAGGTTACAAGGAAGGGAAATAAAGCAAAAGAAGATGTCCTTATAAAGACTTAGACAGGTCCCTATATACAGAAGCAGTTGGTAGGAGCAATGAAACTCATTTTTAAATCTGACCCTTTTTGTTGCTAGCATGCAATTAATTTATATTACATTGGGTCCCACCCATGTAAGACAAAGCTCTGCTGACTGCTCTTTACTCAAGTGCACTCATATTCTGCTCTAGAGTTTCTAAGCTGTTCCAATCATTGCCAGAGAAACTGCAGAAAACTATCCTATTTACTTAAAGATATATATTTTACTTACAGGAACTACTGGCTTTCCACACCAGTACCTTCCTGTTGCTGAAGGAGCTTGCAGGGTTTATGCCTGCAGTCTGACCTGGGCCAGACTTGCAATATTGATGTACTAAATTAACCCTGTACAAGTTAGTGGAACAGCATCCAGGGTTCCAACATCAACCCACAATGCTTTGTAACCAGTTAAGGTGGGGAGTGAAGAAAATTCTCACTTCAGGTATGTCTCTGACTGTGTTTATTCTCTTGTGTGAGTCTATTTTTTTTTTAAATACCAAAAGTAAAAGAAGGATGATTAATTATTCATTCAACAAAAAAATCATTAGAAGTGCTAAGAGACTGCACTGAAATCAGGACCTCATTACTTCACCACCGCTGTAAAGTGAGAATTTATTCACAAAGATTACAAAGAAATAGCAGTGAATGAAGCAAGAAGACAGAGACCTACTTACATAGTGTGAATGTTTGTAAACATCAGAACTGAATGTGAAAGAAGAGCTGCCCAAGACATTTTATGAGGAATGGGATTTGAGCTTTGCACTAGCTATGAAATTCCCCCTGCAACACAACATAGTAATGCAAAGGAGGTCCAGAACTTCTGAACTGAAACACTGTATGACTGCAAATGTAGGCAGGTAGAAGATTAAAATTAATTTTAAAATTCTTCATTAGAATAAAGTATTTTAAGAGAGCTAAAATGAAAGTTAATCACTGTCTTCTTTATGTAATTCTGAGAGTCATGTGCTATCATTTCACATCTACTTCTTGTTATGATTGATGTTTTACTTCCAAGTTTAGGCTTCTGGGCAGAGGTTTTATAAACTAATGAGCTTTATCTTGAAAAAAACTGCTGCTTCATATTCATACTGCTAATAATTAAAAAAAAAGGCATCAATTGAGTTGCACAGAAATCTGGAGCTTATAAACATCCTCTATGCATAGCATAGTCAGATATTAATATATGCCTGCCAGGAAGAAGCTGGTTTGTATGACAAGTCTGGCAGCTGTACCATAAGTATAACATCAAATTGTCCAAGTGCCACACCTAGTCCAAATGGGCCAACGTTAAATTACAGGAGCAGGTAGGCAGAACCTTAAATTGCAGAACTTACCCCTAGCTAAAATATTTCCCCCATCTTTAAAAACGTTTGCTAGCACAAGTCTCAAGGATATGGCTACACATATACGAATTCAGAGTATAAAATCGTGCTTTTCAGAAGTTTGTCTAACCATGGCAAAATTCAATATGGACATGTCAAAATTATATTAGATAACACTGGTAATTTAGAACCCTACATTACACAGCATTCACATGGCTTAATTCTTATTTCCTATTTCGCCTCCTTCTGCCGGTAAAAACAGCGACGCAGCCAGTGGCGTCTGCAATAAGTTGGAACGCTTGGTCCCTTTAAATGCCAGCGGTGACAGCGCCCTTTTACAGCACAGAGCACTTCACGAAGCGGCCCAGGAGACACACTGCATGTTAAGGAGAAATCAACAAGCGGAACAAGAACTTTTATCCCGGGAAGGGCCCGGCGCTCGCTCATCCCGCGGAGCGCAGCCGGAGCGGGGCAGCGGCCCCGGCCCCGGCCCCTGACCTGCTGCACGCCCGCCGCTCCCGGGTACAGATCCACCACCAGCAGCAGGGGCACGTGGACGTTTTTGCCGCTGAAGAGCCGGGGAGCTGTGAGGGGACAGAGAGCGACAGAGAGACCGCGTTAGCGACCGGCGGCGGGCGGGACAGGGCAAGGCAGGGCAGGGCTGGGCAGGGCGCTCACCGCTCTGCCGGGCCGCCAGCTCCAGCAGGTCGCTCAGGGTCTGCACCAGCGTCTCCAGCCGCTTCCTCTCCTGGACGTTCTGCAGCCGGACGACCAGCTTCCTCAGGGCTTGTTCCTCCCCCGCCACCGCCTCTCCCTCCTCGGGGCCGCCGCTGGCCATGACCGAGCCGCTGCCCTCGCTGTGCCCATCCGCCGGTCGGCGGGACGAGCGCAGGGCTGGGCTGGGCTGGGCGGTGCGGGCCCGTCCCGCTGCTGCAGCCCCGCAGTGCCGCCGCCCGGCCGCCGTCACCCGGCCCTGCCGAGCCGCCCCTGCCGCGGCCTCCGGCCCCTCCCACGGCGCCGCTCCATGGACACGGCCAAGGACCGGCCCCGCGGGCGGCCCCCGGTAACCTCTGGGAAACGCCCGAGGGCCCCGCGCAAGCGCCCGGCAAGCAGAACGGACCCGCGGGCAGCTCCCCCTCACAGTGATTGACGAGAGAGCCGCCCAATGGAGCTGCCGAGCCGGACCGGGTCCGCCCAGCAGCGCCGCTCTGTAAACACCGGGCAAGGGGGGATGTGGAACGGGTGGGTTGGATGGGTTTTGGTGAGGGAAAGGATTTGTGGTCCTGTGGGATACCTGCACTGGGGTAGTCTGTTCCTGAAAGTCTCTACCCTGTGGAAGGGTGTGGAGCGGAGCCTGGGAAGAAGGGAGGGGTGAGGTGAAGGTGTTTTAAGACTTCATTTCCATCTCTAATTGCCCTACTCTAATTTGTTTGGCAATAAACTAATTTCCCCCAGCTGAGTCTGTTTTGCCTGTAATGGTGATTGGTGAGTGATCTCTTCCTGTTCTTATCTTGACCCGTGAGCCTTTTACAATGTTTTCTCTCCCTCCTCTAGATAAGAACGTGAGTTAGCGAGTGGCTTTGCTGAGAAGCTGGTGCCCAGTGAGGTTAACCCACCACAGTCCTTTTTGGCCCCCACCACTTTACTCTTGCCTGACACCACAGATGCCTGAAATTTTCAGTGTGTATCTTCTGTGAACCTTGATAGTAACTATTGTGTAGTTGAAGTCTCTCTGCTTGTTCTGGCTCACAGCTGGCTCAAAGTCCTGGATCACTCTTAGTTCCTTCAGTAAATAACTTGTTGCAATTATAGATTCCTGAGCTAAGACAGCTTGAGCCTGAGTTAATGTTTCCTCTTCTTTCCACTTATGTTGGCAAAGAATAAAAAGCTGTGCTAGTGTTTCTGAGGTTCCTGAAGAAATACAGGAACTAACTTCTAGGGATCAGGTGTCTCAAACCCTGATCTTCCAACATGTCTCCCAAGGCTCATTGCTCTGCAGGGAGCAGTTCACTGGAGTGCTGGTTGGAGGCAATGCCAGCTTCTGCTAAGTCTCTGGAAGTCTGGTAGAGTTTGGCAAAAGTCTTCTGAAGCATATTAATTACTTAGATAAGAGGAGAATGGAAAGAATGAGGTAATCTTGGTAAGCATCTCTATTGTAGTTTTCCAGGATTTTTCTGGGAAAATCCAGTGAAGATATTAATGTATCTTCACCAGAATGAATGGGGAGAATGAGTTCAAATTCAAAACCAGAAGGTTTAGGTTGAATACTAGGGAAAAAATTCTTTATTGTGGGGGTGGTGAGGCACTCTTAACAGGCAGCCTGGGGAAGTAATGGATGTCCTATCCCTGGGGATGCTCAAAGCCAGGCTGGATGGGGCTCTGAGCAACCTGGTCTAGCGGAGAGTATCCCAGCCCACAGAAGGAAGGTTGGAATGAGAGGGTTTTCAAAGTCCCCTTCCAACCAAACCATTGTATGATCTGTAGAAGTGATTAGAGATTGTGTCTGAGCTATCTTGTGTTGTTGTCTGGCAGGAAAATTGAGGTCTGATAGTAAAGGGATGTAGTTGTCTGAATGTCATTCTTAGCATGAGGAAAGGGCAAAACACTTTTTTCTCTGGAGCACCTCTTAAATATGTTTCTGCTCTGGAAGTTTCATATATTTCTTACCTCTTTCTAAATGTTCCATTGTTGAGTATGGATGGCTTACATGATGACCAGTTCTTTAACTAATTTAAACAATTTCTTCTTTTTTTGTTGGGTCTCGGTGTGTTCATTCCAATCTTCTGTTCTCTATCAGCTGTAGCATGTTGTGTTGTTTTATGCACATAGTTTGAAAAGACTGTACAGAGTCACAGAATTAACTGGGTTGGAGAAGATCTTTGAGATCATTGAGTCCAACCTATGACTAACACCACCTTTTCAACTAGACCATGGCACTAAGTGTCACATCTTTTTATTTTAAACACCTCCAAGGACAGGGACTCCATTTCTTTTTGGCAACAGGCTGAAATTCCACATCATACAGTCTTCTGGTTTGATTTAGCAATTTCCATGGCCTCATCATCCAATGTATAATGCATATTGTTATATTTTCTTGAAATCAGTGTCATATGTGAGTAGAGGATGCATTGACAGTTAGAGAAACTTTCTAAGTGACCACAATGTTAGATTTGGCTGTAACAAAACTATATTTTGTTTTAGGTCCATGTAGAAGTTGATTGGGATAGGAGCTTCTGTTGGCATAAGGCTGCAAAGGAGACTCCAAAGGAAGGGGCAAGCTGCTAGAGAATGCAACAGAGGACCCTCAGGAACTTTTTGTCTGAGTTATGGCCCATGTCTGGGCCTAAGTCTCATCCCATTCCTAGGATTTGTTTTAGAAATGAAATCCAGGTTGGAGCTCCAGGTTGGTTTGAGTTGTCAAGGGGCCGTTTTTGCCTTCTGTTCTCAGTCATCTCTAATCTCTTCTGAAAATAATTCTCTTGTCTTGGGCCCATTTCACTCTCTTGGCTATACACATTTTCATGTTTGAAGTAAAATTTTCTGCTACATGTTTTAATTCACTCTGTCCTTGATATTATCCATCTCTGATTGGCTTTTGCTATCAGCTGTGTAGCAGGTCCCTCATTTCTTCACCCTTCCTAGCTTTGGTGTTGACACTGATTTAAATGTTCTGTGGTGTTTATAGGGTCAGATATCAGGATGCAGAGAGGGATTCTGGGTCAGCTGTGAAAGGACTGTATGTTGCAGTGTGATACAAGTATTTTTCAGAAGTGAAACTTCATATTTTTGACAGGAGAGGGAGGCTGTGTGCAAGGAAAGACTGTAGGCTGTTGTTTCTGCGTTGCTGGGAAGGAAGATGTTTTTCTGGAGCAGTTCTTTTCCCTGGATCTTTGCTAGTTCAGTTGGGCTTTTTCGGGGCTGAACTCTCTTTGGATTTTCTTTCTGTTTGGTTTTGTGGGAAGGAACGTATGTGAGAGTGAGTTTGGGATTTTGTGGGGGAGGTTCTGAATGTTTTTTTGTTTGGTTGTTTTTTCCTGAGGTTTTTTGTTGTCGTTTGTCTTTGTTGGTTTTTCCCTCCTTCTTCCTGCTCTCCCATTATTTTATTTGCAGTGCTTTACACTGGTGAGCCTGCAGGAGCTGTATTAGGTATTGCCTGGGGACTCTCCTTTGCAAGCTATTTCTGACAGACAGCAATGTCAGTCAGGTCCATTTTTTCACATTCAGTTTTGTCTCATCATACTTCCCCCAGAGAGGAGAATGAAAATTTAATTACACAAGACTTTACAACCACCTTTTTTTGGTTTTGAAATCTGCTTTGAAGAGCCCATGCATATTTATCACTGAAGGCATAATACTCTGAATAAATATTCTTTCCATTGTTGCATCCCCACTCTGTGTGTTTTAACCCTGCAGCTGGAGAGGGGGTGGTGTTAATTTGAATGACAGAAAGTGCTCAGACAGAGCCTGTTCAGAAGTGATATGACAGTTATTTGATTCACCTCTGGACAAAATGCTGATAAATGGTCCTTCTGCTTTTATGTTGTAACCAGCAGGGGCTCTGTGGTTAATGGTGTTAATGAATTCATTGCTTCAGAAAACAGTGGCAGAGCAGGTATTCTACCTCAACCTTTTCAGCTCTCATTTTAGCTATCAGGGATTTAAATTTCAAAAAGATTAAGTACTGTGAATAGGCCCATACTTGTTCACTGCTCTCTGTAAGTGAAGGTCCATCATCTTCCCAGCTTCCAAATGGAAGGGCTTGAGCAGGCACTCTCTTTGTAGGGACCTGCCTGATGGCTGGGCCCAGAGAGTGGTGGTGCATGGTGATACATCCAGGTGGTGACTGCTCACAGGGGATGCTCCCCAGGGGTCCTTATTTGGATCAGCCCTGTCTAATACCTTTATCAATGATCTGCACAAGGGGATCAAGTGCTTCCTGTCAGTTTGTGACAAGTTGGCACCAAAGTGGAAGTGTTGATCTGCTGGAGGGTGGGAAGGCTCTGCAGAGGACACTGCACAGGCTGGACAGGATTGATGGGCCAAGAGTAATTGTGTAAGGTTCCACAAGGTCAAGTGCTGAGTGCTGCACCTTGGTCTCAACAGTGAAGTGCTGAAGGCTGGAACTGAGTGTTTGGAGATCTACCCAGTGGAAAATCTGGAGGTACTGGTCAACAGCAGCTGAACATGAGCCTGTGTATGGCCAAGAGGGCAAATGGCTTCCTGGCCTTGATCAGAAATATACCAGCAGGATCAGGGCAGTGATTGTCACCCTGTACTCGGCACTGCTGAGGCTGCACCTCAAATCCTGTGTTCAGTTTTGGGCCCCTCACTGCCAGAAAGACACTGAGGTGCTGGAGCAAGTCCAGAGAATGGCAGTGAAGCTGGTGGAGGGTCTGGAGCACAAGTCTTATGAGGAGCAGCTGTGGGAACTGGGGCTGTTCAGCCTGGGGAAAAGGGAGCTCAGGGGAGACCTTATTGATCTCTACAACTGCCTGAAAGGAGGCTGTGGACAGGTGGGGGTCAATGTCTCCTCCCAAGTAGCAAGTGATAGAACAAGAGGAAATGTCCTCAAGTTGTGTGAGGGGAGGTTTAGATGGGAAATTGAGAAAAATTTCTTCCCTGAAAGGGTTGTCCAAGCCCAAGGGAAATGTTTAATTCGCCATCCTTGGGGATATTTAAAAGACATGTTGATGTGGCCCTTAGGGTCATGGTTAATGGTGGACTTGGCAGGGCTGGGTTAATGACTGATCTCAATAGTTTTAAAAGACTTTTTCATTCTAAATGATTCTATGAAATGTACCTTTCTGAAAGCAGGTAATCTACTTGCCTTTCAAAAATATTTTCATTTTAAAGTATTTAAGTATAACAAAAATAAAAGTTAAAGATATTTATGCATATGTTAAATTGGGCTGACACCTAGTGGTAGGAGCACTTCTAATACAGTAGTACATGGCTTACGGTTCCTTTGGTTCTGTGGGTATTTTAAGTTAAACAAAGGCAGCTTGAAACTATGCTGTTCTTAAAGGAGGCCAGAGAAAACCTGGATTTCCTCAAAAGAATGGCTGTCCCTGGATTTCCTGCCCTTGGTCTTTCTGAAAATCATCTTCCCTCTGCCTGCTTTTCCCCCCTCATCATCATTTGGGGTACACTGCATTGCTGTATACACAATATGGTCTGTATGTTAACAGAGCAGATGAGTACTTCAAAGCCCAAGTAAGCTTTCCTGCTGTTTCCTGCTGAATAGCTGATGATGCACTTTGTGATTCTAAATTAGAAACTGAAGGAGATGTTCAGGATGTTTTCTGCCAGTATCCAGCTGATTAAACAGCTTCTGTTAAAGGGACAGCTTCTATGAAGCTTTCACTTCATAGAATCATGGAATGGTTTGGGTTGGAAGGAACCTTAAACACCATCAAGTTCTGACCCCCCAGCCATGGGCAGGGACACCTTCCACTAGACCAGGTTGCTCAGGGCCCCATCCAGCTTGCACACTTCCAGGGATGTGGCATCCACAGCTTCTCTGGGCACCCTGCTCCAGTGCCTCACCACCCTCATAGGAAAGAATTTCTTCCTAATATCTAATCTAAACCTGCCTGCTTTCAGTTTGAAGCTATTCCCCCTTGTTCTGTCACTACATGCTCCTGTAAAAAAAGTCCCTACACACCTGTAGAACCCCTTCCAGTTTATTCTCTGCATCCCTTGCCAAGTCCAGCTCCAGTTTCACCTTGGCCTCCCTCCCATCCCTGTACAACTGGACTGTATCCCTATACTCTTCCCAGGTTACCTGCTCTTGCCTCCTTTGCCTGTGCACATACTTTTTGCCCTTTAGCTTCACCAGCAGGTGCAGACTCAGTGATTCCCATCTTCTGCCTTCCTTGCCAAATTTCTTGTGCCTGGGGATCACTAATTTGTGTGCTCCATGAAGATGTCTTTAAAAATTTGCCAGCTCTGTTCTGTTCCCTTGACCCTGAAGAAAGATTCCCAGGGGATTGTACTGATGAGTTTCTTGAAGAGCTGGTGTTTACTTTCCTGATCAGGCCTTTAAGGGGAAAAAAACTCCTCAGCTGAAAAATTATAAAGTGGACTTGTGGCTGGTCTCTAAGGGGTGTAATAGAAAGCCTAAATTTCTGGATCATTGGCTTCAAGGTTATGTTAAAGAGAGCTGTGAGGAGGAGGGTTAGGAGCCACCTGGTCCAGAGTATGTAGCACTTGGCCATGACACTAGCAAAGTGATGTAGGTTTAAAAAGGAGGCTCCCACAGCTGAGCATAAAACAGCACTGACTGCTTGGAAAAAAGAGTATGAAACAACCATCCCTTTCAGAGTGGCTGAAATATCTCGACCTTGCATATAATAGGACATATGAAGCCAGTGGTTTATGCAATATGGTGAACTTCATAAGGCTAGGTCTTCTAGAAAGTTCTGCTCCTACTCATGCTACTTCCTTATAGCATAGACACTACAATGCCTACAGAAGTGAATTTGCTCACTAGATAGAGGCCAGCACTGTGTCTGACCTGGGCAGCACTGCTCATCTTGGAATTATTTTACTTCTTATTTCATTTTAAAGTATTTTCTTAATAACTGCAGCTATTACTATACAGCACCAGTGGGTTTACAGGGCCATGTATAAAGCATTTTGCTTATGTCTAGGGTTTTGTATATCTTTTCTAATTTAATTTTATGGGTCTCTTTGATTGTACCATAGTGTCTATCTGTCATCAGCTTTTATAAAGAGTACAAATAAAGATGGGGATGCAAATGAGTGTAAATCCCTGAAGCAGAATTAAAGAATGTGGCACTGAGGTAAATCATAATCCAGCAATATATTTTTTTGTCCTCTCTGTCTGTTCAGTTATTAGTGGATTGATCACACTGGTTTTAGTAAGGAAGAAGGTTCCTGGCTCTTATATGGACAGTTATTCATATGGTTAATTATTTACTTTGGCAATTTATAGAAACAAATTCTTACTGGGTTTGCAGTGATAAAATATAAACTTTCTGATTCCTACAAAGCTTTTTAGATTGTTAGATGTTTTTAGTTCTACCAGAGAATGCATTGTTGTCCAGTACATATTTTTGTTCTGGTTATAAATCAAAATAATTTTCTTTATAAGAATGAAGAGAAGGCTTTAGGGTGACCTAATTGTAGCCTTCCAGTACCTGAGAGGAGCCTACATAAAAGTGGGAGAAGGATTTTTAAAAGAGCATGTGTTGACAGGGCAAGGGAGAATGGCTGAAAACATTTAAGTTAGCTATTAAGAGGAAATTTTTCACTGTGAGTGTGGTGAGGCACAGAAACAGGTTACCCAGAGAAGCTTTGGCTGCCCCATCCCTGGAAATGTTCAAGGCTGGGTTGGATGGGGCTCTGAGCAACCTGATCTAGTGAAAGGTGTCCCACAGCAGAGAGGTTGAAATTAGGTGGCCTTTAAGGTGCCTTTCCAACCCAAGACATTCTCTGATTCTATGATTTCATTAGTTTAAATGTAAAATTTATTCTAAGTAGCACTCACTGGATTTGCAAGTAGCTAAATTGATTGACAATTAGACAATCAGTTTTCCTGTGTCTGTCCAAGCTTCTGGTGCTGTATCAAGTAACTGATAGATGATAGCTCAGCTATCCTACAGCAAGTCCTAGCTTACCACTGAAAGAACATAGAACTCCCCATTCCCGTTACCAAGCAGACAAATTCAGACATTTTTCTGAATTAGTTGTTTATCTATTTATTGCCTTTTTCAAACTAGAAAAAAATTCCAATCTACTAACGTTCTCAAAGTAACATAAAGGAGTACTTGCTGATAATGCTCTCAATTAGCCATGTACTTTTATGAAAATAATAAAATTGGTTTAGCCTTTGTAAACAATGACAGTGGCAAGGCCTGTCCTCATTATTTCCTCAGTTAAATTAGCAGGACTAATGTTGACTTTATTAATTTTCTTGAGAAACTGATAATTTAAGTGCTTCAAACTTGTTGCTTGTCACTGCAAGAGGCTTCTAATCAATATTTTCTCTCTTCATAATTGGAACAGCTTTAGTACAAATAACTTTAACTGCATGAATCTTTTGACAAATTACCTACTGTATCAAATACAATAATTATTATTGCAAGGTTTTGTGTACCAGCATGCTGCTCAGATTAAGCAATATCATTATTCTAATTTGACAGTAATTCTTAATGTCTATCACCAGTAGCAAATCAAGGGTGAAGCAAATAACAGGACTGGAAGGGAATAGTCCTCTGGTTTAACCCTGGTTCACATTTTTCCAAGGGTACGTTAGCATCCCTCTTTTCTTCAAAGAAGTACTCTGCATATTCTCAGTCCAACTTCCCGCAGATTCTCCCATGTTTGTTCTCTACTCCTATTCTAGTCCCTCAGAGGACTTTTCTTATTCCCTAAGACATTTCTTGACTTTGGCATGTTTGTTTCCTGTGATCCTTCACCAGACTGCTGCAGGCACAAGTGGTGCCTGCTCCATTTCCAGGACTCTTGCCAGGCATCCACGTGGCAAGGAGGTCAAGCCCTGCTGCCACATCTGGCTGCAGCATCAATCCCCTCCTTTTCCTGCTTGGCCCAGTGCTTGCCATGCCTTATACTCCTGATAGTGATTATCTTGGATCTTACACAATGCTGATACAAAAAATATTGTGGCACTGTCAAATACTCTGATATAGCATTATTGAATTGATTTGAAAAGCATTAAGGTGTATAAACTTCCTCATGGTACAATTCCATCTACTGTGTGTAAATGATTGCAGTATTGAAATTGCATTGCAATTGCTAGAAAACTACTTCAATCATTTCAGTAAATGCATTGCTATGTGAACAGTATATTGGGATACTCAGCATGCTGTCACTGACACTGAGCATGTAAACAGAGCACACTTAGGTAGTTCCTGTACTTGGGGTGATAGACTGCAAAGTCTGCTTACACTGGCTGTTCTTGTCTCAGCAGTAAGATAAAAACCATAAGCCACATCAAAGTCAGTCAAATATCTCAGTTAATGCTCATTGCAAGTGTGCCAAGTCCTCCATGCTTTTGCCTCTTTCCAAAGAAGGTATGTGTATCAAAGTGCCCATGAGAAAGGCAACTGAGCCTGTGGCACCAGGGCTGCTTGCTGTAATTGCACTTATCTTGTTGTTATCAGTATGGGCTGTGGTTGGCTTCCTGGAAGGCTTCCTACCACATCCATGGGTGATGTTCCAACTCTGGAAATGAAAGGGCACAATTTCATTTCTTTTCCTTGCAGTCTGTTAACAAGAGTCCTTTTATTTTAGTCAGTATTGCAGTGTAAATAAGCCTCTCTCAGAACTGATTTGGTATTCACTTCAGCCACTGAACAGTCCTCTAAATCATATCAGGGACTGGTTACCTACAGCAGTAGTGGGTCTGTCTACCAGCTTCTAGTAGGACCTGCTAGAAAGGGAACTGTGCAATAGGCTCTGCATGATCACAGGGACCAAAATATTTATTTGCAATAAATGAAGGGCCCTTTTTCAATCATGTTGTTAAAGGAGAAAAAAAAAATAGCCAGATGTTCACTATGGAAAAATATTAATTTTAATAAGCTTTTTTCCAGATGAGTTCTTACATAGAAGGGAAAATGAGGCCTTCACATATGTTGGTCATTGCCCTGTCCACCTAAGCAGTGATGCCCCAGAACAATTGTTCCCAGGCCACTGCTCAAGTCCTGGCCCACATGATGTGTGTGGGTGGCTGAAAAAGAGGTGTGGGGACCAAAGGAGTTTGGCACCGTGGAAACTCAGAGGCTTTGCATTGAGGAGAAGGAGGCAGGCCTGACTGGGAGAATGTGATTCCTTCAGAGCATGGTCAAGTTGAGGGCCTGACATAGAGGCCACATCACCCTTTCGGTCCTGAGCCTCAGCAGTAGCAGAAGGCCTTAGAGCAGTGGCCATGCACAATCAAATGCTGCTGCATCTGCTTGCAGTTAGACAGCTCATCATAGCAGGGAAGGGCAGCTGAGCATCCTTCCTGGTGTGTTAGTAGCTCATTATTCTTTTTTTTTCTGTGTGATGCTGGTTTAGGCTGCAGCACTGGGCTCTGGTGCTCCCCTGCTACAGTTGCAGACAGGTTCTGCCCCAAAGTAATGGGTAAGGCCCTTTGCAGTTTGCTAAGTTGGTGGCAAGAAGGAAAGGATGGATATAGAATGCCCTAGAATATCGTGTTGAGATGTTTGTCAAGAGTTTCAGAAGCCACAAATCTATTGGCACAGGCATGGTGATGTCATATTAGCAAGATCTTGTCCATGCAACCTCTGAAAAGCAATCCCTGCCAGTATCTTACCCCAATCACTCTGGGCTTTCATTCTAGACTGAGCCACACAGAAAAATTTCTGTGGTATCTAATATGTAGATGAGGTGTCTGGCCACTCCCAGGCTTGCTTCTTAGGATTATTTTGTAACATGAACACAGCTTGTAAGGACTTTTTACTGTTACCTGTGGGAGAATGGTTTAATCAGATGGGAGTTCATATGAGTCTTGCAATTGTATGCAAAGTGACACTCAACTGCTGCTGGTTCAGAAAGTTTGCAGCTGTTCATGTGAGAATCTCACGTGTCTCATTCAAGGTGAATGAGGTTGTGAGTGACAAAGTACCTTGCAGTTATTTTTCTTCTCTTCCTCTAAGGACTAGGAGGAAAGCAGAGCTATTCCTTTCTGCTTCCCTTATCCCCCAAAAGAGCAAATTTGTATTTGATCTATTTCCTTTTTAAAAAAATTTCTTTCTTTCTCTAATGCACAAAACTAGGTCATGAAATCCATCTGCAGACTGCTTGGCAAATTAATTTTAACTTGTTTGAAGAACCAGGCACAGTTTTGATGTAGTCAGTGTCTTTAAACACTGCTGGTTTTAGAAGGTGTGTGTTGGTATAGACAAATGCAGCATTGCTTTCTCTTGGATAGTCAGCCAGTAGTACCACACAACACAAACCAGCAGTGAATTTCTCAGTCACAAGTACTGTTTAACAGTATTATTTGAGCTGATTTTGTCTGCTGTGTGCAAGAGTCTAATACTAAAGACTCACAGACTTCTGTTACTAATCAAAGTGTGGTGATTTCCTTGAAGAGTTTCTGGATGGGTATTTGATCTTGGTGTTTAACAGTTTCAGGAGGTCTGGCATCCTCCTCCTTCTATGTTAAAAAGTGAGATTTGGTTCTGCAAATATACTATGCAATAAGACCTTCAATTTCTTTATAACTTTTTGTAATCAGTGAAGTGGGACTTCCTGTTGGTGTACGGTCTCAAGCTTTTGATGAATACTGTGCTAACATGTCTACTGCAAAGCTAAAACTAGGCCATATTTAGGTGCATGACTTTGGAGTATAGTGACAAAAGTGAATACCTGGATTGTCAATATGTTGGCCAGTAGTTGTACTTTCCATAAGATAAGTCTTCATAAATACTCTCAGATAATAATTAATTTTTTCTGCACAGAATAATTTGTTCCCAAAAAAAAATTGTCCAGTTCTGGAGAGTCCCATTGACAGCAGCCACCTCACCATAATCCTCTTCTCTGACTGCAAAAATTCTCTTTCCTCAGTTATTGCTCATTTGCAAAGCCCAAATCTCAAATATATCCATTCTATTAAAAGAGGTCAGTCCCAACCTCCAGCTGGATAATCTCATCCCTTAGTTGTAGATTAGCAATTCTTGGTCTTTCATCAGTTATTTGCATTTCAATTCTGATCTCTCGGGATTCATGCACAGTAGGGCTCATGTCCAGTCTATGTGCAAAATAGTCTTGTTTCAGGAAAAACTGGAACAAAATGGACATGAGCAAAATTTTGAGCCTAGATTATTAGTACAAATTTTTATTGTTAGGACTATTTTTAAAGTATCAGTTAAGCAAAAACCAGTTCAAGTTTTATAAGCTATTAAAATATTTATGAAAATCACTGGATTGAAAAAAATTCTTCTTTTATGCTGACTTTGTGTGTATTAGTGGCTGACAAATTTCAGTAAGTCCTAATCTCCACATATGTTGCATTCAAAGATTAAGTATTGCTTCTTAATTCTGTATGGTTTTGCACCAGTCACCTGAATTGCAGGGTCAGCAGCCAGGCAACAACATCCAAAATCCTGGTCCAGTCTTGCTGACTGGCATTGCTTTTCAGTCTGTCAGAGGTTTCCAAATATATTGCACTGTCTTTAAGTTACTCATTTTTAGTTGGAAGACTGTTTTCCTCATTTTTTGTCATGTATTTATTTCAATCCTTTTTGTGCATCTCCTTGCAGTTGTATTTTGCTAACCTTTTCCCACAAAACAGTGGAGAGAATGTACTATGTAAATGGACCTGCAATCATTAAGAAGTCTTTGAGGCTGAGAGTTCTCTTATTACAAATATATTTCTTCATGTGGCTGTATTGCTTGCTGCACTGAAATAATGTTAAAATACCTTGTATTGCTACTATAGCTTTACTTTTCTGCCTTTGATCACATTAGTTACAAATGGCTGTAAGTGTCTTATTCCTATTTGATCAGTTATGCTTTGATTTATTCTTTGTATTGGTAAAAAATTGGGCTTTGAGCTCTTTTGAAGTATGTGCAATGGAAGATTTTGGATTTAACTATTTTTGGCATATCCTATTTTCTGCCTGTCTGGAAATCATTCAAGGTTTTTACTGTACAATTAATCAGATTTTGACTTGGGACAGAGTCATAGAGAGAGACTGTGAAGCACTTTGTATTGCAGTCAACTCCTCCGAAATATCTGTTACAGAGCTAGTTTAATTTAAGAAACTGTAATTAACTATATTTTTCATCATTCCACCATAAATAGAATTTTTTGAAAATTAAGTATATAGGACAAAAGATTTGTAGTGGAACATGGATTACAGAAATATCCAAATCTGGATTGTGGCACATGTGGCACATTGATCAATTTCCTGTGTCAAAGGCCTTTCAGAAGTCAAGGAAGACACATAAGATGCTTTTCCCTTCCATTGTAGAAGGCGACTAGGTTAGTCAGGCACTTTTTGCCCTTTATGAAGTCAGAAATCATAGTAAACAAATATGCTCTAACTTGCTAGGATTAAATCAATGTACAACAGATCTCTTTGCTGCAAATGAAACTTAGCAGGGCACCAGTTGTATGTATGACTGGTGGGCTACAGTCTAACAGTCTATATTGTCCAAATCTCTATAACAATCATATGATTGTTATACTAAATCTGGCCATTATCACACACACACACACAAAAAAAAAGTAATACAGCCAATATTTCAATTATAAGGTTTTCCAAAGTTAGAGTTGCAGGGAGTGTTTAATACAATATCTATGATGACAGTGATTTGACACTAGCATTGTCTCTGTCAGATTGCTTTTCTTTAGAAATTTAAAAAATATTTTAAATCTGCTTTTGATGCCAAAATTGTTACTGTTCCTTCCTTTTTATTTGCTAATTGAAAAATTCACAGATAGGATTTAAATGTGCCATATTATCATATCCATATTATCCTCTTTGTGCAGAGAGGGTTAATAAAAAGTTCATGCAATTCATCCTCATTCATCAGCCTTACTACACTCACTGCAATAATCCCTGTATTTAGCCTTATATTTATTGCTCAATCTTGCATTGTTTTTTCGCTCCTCTTTAAACATCAGAGGTAAACCTGAAGTTTTATTTTAAGCATGGTTCTGTTTTGAGATCTTAATTTTCTATTCTACTTCTTGTCTTAGAAGTGTTTATTAGGGCAAAAATGCTCACTGTGCACATTGCTTGCAGAAGTTGCTGAAAATAATCAGAGTATTGCTTTATGAGATTACTACATAAATAGGTTGAACTATCTTTAGCAAATTAAAATCATTGTTTATTTGCAAGAGCTTCCAAGCACCTTGCATTTGCTGACAGGTCTGCATTTCCTGCTGATGAATACATCTTTGAAAAGCATGAACATGTTTTGGAGATAGTTATCAAGAAAATCTAGTGACTGCTCCCTTTCCATGCTAACATGATATTTTACAGGCTTCAGTTGCTCTGGCAAACAGTGGAAGCATAAAACTGATGAAGGTAGCAGTCTGAAAATAAATGTGTAAATTTTCTGAGAAGAGCTGTTCTCCTGGAGACAGAATAAGCAAAATTGGAGTGGTTGCCAAATTTTAAACAAACCTAATAGTGCTACAGACCAAAGTAGCCAGCATTTTTGTGAATGGGACATGCCTGTGTGCTGTGGTAGAGTCAGGGAGGTTTTATTAATGTTTTCACAAAAATCTGGAGCCTTTCTGCCTTCTTGTTTATAAAAGTAAGTAACTGGTCTCTTGTTTGATACATTTGCTGATGAAAAAGATCTGTAATAGGGTTTTTTTCTACATAGAGGACCAAAAATTCACTTGGTCTTTGTATCTTCTTATTTTATGATACACACAGTCAAAAAAGTCATTGCATATTTCAGCGGCAACTTTTGTTTCTATGGTCTTGAACATCAATACTGTGGCTATGACTTGTCTCATGAATAGTTAAATTCTGTATTTGCTACTTGTTCCTCTCTTTGCAGCTGCTGTTTCTGTCCTTAGAGTCCTTTTCACTGCCTTGTGTAGAAATGCTGCATTTCCCAGGCTTATTCACAGCTCTAAAGCCATCATGCTCCATTGGGAAGCTTAGATGCAATTAACATCATCCTCTCTCAGCAACATCCTCTGCTCATGTTTTTTTTTCTGCCTTGAACTGTTCATCACTAAATGGATATATTGCTGTATAAATCTATGGTGTACTGACATCTTGAACACTTTATAATTTTTCTTGTTATCTCAAGAAGAATATAGTAAAACTGGAAACATTATATTGAATATGTGTCTGATTTTGTGATCAAGGAATCAGATGATTCCTGTATGGGGGACAGTTTGCTGAATCCTCATCCAGGCTCTTTGGTCTCAAAGGGAGAACTGGGTTATGTGAAAGGCTGTGAATGGCACAAACTACATAGGGAACTTCTTCCACTGTCATTCTGTGCAAGAGTCAGTGGGTGTCAAAGCCACCTAGCCCATGGTAGGGTGCAAAATATAATTCATCATAACATCCTATTCCGGTGTGGAACTGTGGTCATCACAGGACATTGTGGAAGCTAAAGATGTGTTCCAAAACTGATTGGATTAATTCATAGAAGAAAAATATCTCAATTACTATTAAGTACAAAAATTCACTTTTGACTCGGAAGTCCCTGAGATGCTGATTCCTGGAAGCAGTGCTGAAACTTGCACTGTTCAGATCAAACCTCACCATCTGGCAGGTCTGTTCTTAGTCATTTGTGTGGAGCTGTAATCTGACACCCAGGGCTCTACTCTGAATGCTGGGGAGAAATTTGTCCCAAAATGTCAGTGTAGCTAAGAAATGAAAGGTATCATCACAATGAGAAAAAGTCCCAATGGCTCAGTTGAGGGGGAAGCAATAAATATCACAAAATGGTTGAGGTTGGGAGGAACATCTGGATGTCTTCTGATCCATCCACCCTATTCAAGCAGGGCCACTTAGAGCCGGTTGCCCAACACTATGACCCTGTATCCAAGGAGGGACATTCTAGCACCTCTCCAGGCAACCTGGACCAGTGTTCAGTCATCTTCATAGTGCAAAAATGTTTCAAGCAATGTCACCTGTGTTTCAGTTTGTGACCCTTGCCTCTGGTTGTGTCAATGGGCACATTTTGAAAGAGTTTGACTCTGTCCCCTTTTCACACTCCTTTCAGGTAATTTTCTGAAAGCTGCTTTCTTAATCATGTCTCCTCTGATGTCCTGGTGCATGGGGTTGTTCTTCTCCAGCTGCAGGACTTAGTACTTCTTATTCAGCTTCCTGGGGTTCCTGTTGGCCTGTTTCTCCAGTCTGTTAAGCTCCCTTGGCATGGCAGCGTGGCTCTTTGGCCCCTGCTCTCAGTTTTGTGTCATTTGCAAACTGGCTGAGTGTACACTTTGCACCACCACCTCATGAAGGTGGCAAACAGGATCAAACCTAGTACTGACCCCTGGGGTACATTGCCAGTTACTGGCTTCCAGTTAGGCATCATGCCACTCATCACCATCCCCTGGGCCTGGCCAATCAGTCAGTTTTTTTTCCACCTCCCTGTCTGCTCATCCAGGCTATGCTTCAGCAGCTTCCCTGTGAGAATCTTGTGGTAGAGTGTTGGAAAGCCTTACTAAATATTCACTGCTCTACCCTTTTCTATCAGGATAGTAATTTCATCATAGAAGGTTGTCAAGTTTGTCAAGCATGACCTGCATTTGGTGAATCCATGCTGACTCTTCCTTATGATTCTTGTCTTTCATGTGCTTAGAAATGGTCTCCAGGATTAGCTACTCCATCACCTTCCAAGGGATCAAGCTGAGTCTGACTGGCCTGTAGCCCCCTGGGTCCCTCCCCCTCCTTGAAGATATGATGACATTAGCTTTCTTGTCTTCAGGCATTCCTCCCAGTTTTTGTGGTGAGTCAAGGAATAAACAGTAGCATTACAATGGCATCAGCCAGTTCCCTCCTGTTCATCATTCATTCCCAGGAAGAACTCCATGATGTTTGGGCCATCCAATATCTGAAAGGGAAGTCTAGAAGCAGCTCTGTCTTATAAGTTGAAGCAGGAAAAAAGCAACACTGAAGCAAGTCTAAGTGGGAGATTATTGCTAGTGGTTGGAAACTACTGACACATAACAAATGAGCTCAGGCTGGAATTGGTAAGTGCAATGCTTATGCTAAATCCACTTCTGAGGTTAATAAATAGCATCAAACTATCAGTAGTTCAGCAGGTAAAGTCCCTGGATGTTCCTGAAGATATGGGTAGTCAATATAGAAAACTCATTAAACTGGCCTATTTAACTTGATTTGTATGCATGAATTGTGTTACTGCCAGCTGCAGCAAGTTTGGGCTTTGAAGAACAGCACAATGACACTCTGGAGGGAACAGCTACCCTCTTCTGCTCATCAACAAACTTCCAGTGTGGCTCTGGTCTTAAGAGAAAAGGTTTTCATACTACAGTCCCTGTCTAAGCTCTTTAATCTTTACTCCCTGCCAAAACCAAACTCAACATAGTAATCTGTTTGGACAGATGGAGGCAAAGGCTGTCATTTTATACAGTTTCATACTGTTGATATTCTGAGTGTTATTCAGTTTGACCTGCCCACAAACAGCTCACTTTATCTTTCCCATTCCTAAATTCCCCTACTTGAAATTCAGTTTTGTGTGACAGCTCTGACACCACAAAGTTATTCTAATTCCCTTCCTCCACCTCTTGTTCAGTGTCACAAGAATCCAATACATCTGCAATATTTTTTAAGAGAGGTACTGCTTCTCTGCTTTCTCAGCTTTACCTTGTGCTACCACAGATGACAGTTCAGCTGACAAAATAAAAATTTGCATCACCCACTCACTCTGCTAACTCCTGGCTTCTGGTAATGCCATGTTCTTCCAGATGCTGCAGAAACAGATCTACAAGTGTGAAAGCAGTAGGCTGCAAGAACTGGAATGTGTCCACTGACTTCCTCCAAGGTATGTAAGTAAAGGCTTACTTGCCTTAAAGGACTAACTTCTCCTGTGCATATATTTTCAGGATTGTTGGAAGAGTGTAGCTTGGGAGAGTGTCTACTGACTATAATTAAGCTTGAGTAGATATTGACCAGATTGACTACTTTAAGGACTTGTAGCAAAGGAGGAAGAGAATGCTGCCTTGATGCATGACCAGGTGGCATGTCAGCAGCTTTTTTTTGGAATGTTGAGCTTGACTAAGATGCTCAAGCTAGTGGAAGCAGAAGCCGTGGTCTCCCTGCAGCCTTATCCAGCAGTAGAAGCAGATTAGAAAAACACAGAGATAACATAGAATTGGACAAAATATCCGAGTCACTCATGCATGAGAAGATTCCTTCTGGATACTGAAGGTAGATGCAGAGATGAGTTACCTGACACCAAGATGAAGGTAGAAAGCAGTAAAGCTCCACTTTTATGTGAGTAGCATTTAGTGATCAGCAGCTGGACACAAGAAAGAAAATGTTTATGTCTTGGGTTTTTAAATGAATACACTGAGGATAACAGTGCCATGGTGGGCACTGATGCTGGCATTTCATTGGGCCTGTAAGCTTCTCTTCAATGCAGGATGGAATGTCTTAGAGTTCATCTTTAGAGGTAGAAGTGACTGGACTTGTGCTTAGAGTCCATCTTTCAAGGGTAGAGGTGATTGGAATCTGTGCTGTAAATTCCCATAATGGATGCTACAACAACTGGAGAGGAGATTATTTTTCAGAATTAGAGCTGTTATTTAGGAAGACCTGTTCAAACTGCATGGGCAGATACTGGCCTCACTGATCTCTCAGCCTGCCTAGGCAGTTTTTTAAAATTCAGTTTTCTTAACCACAGGTCTGTATAGCAACATCTTCTGCCTCTGAATGTAGGCAGAAATATCATCTCCTTAGGACTGCCAGGATTCTCTACAGCTTCCATGGCTGCCAGACTGTTACTAGTGCCAGCTGCAGTTTTTAATCTTAAAAGTACAAATTATATCTGGACCTGAGCATCTGAAACTGTTTTTCTCTCCTTGTGACGACTGCTTCTTTCAGCATTAGAGCTGTGTGCAAGTGGCTCTTCTCTCCATGGCACTGACCTTTCAATTTGAAATCATAGTAATTTCCTTTGGGAAACTATCCCAGGGACTGCTGCAGAGCTTTTGCATGTTTGGGGAAGCAGATCCCACTCCTGGGATTGGGCCTGTTGGTATTCATCCAGCCCCTTAAGGTTTGCCATCATGTAGTCAGTTGACAAATGCACTGGTCAAGGTACTGAGGTGGTCAAGGCTAGCGGGAGTGCATCAGTGAGTGCTTGTGTACATTTCAGTGTTTTATTGGAAGGAGACACACAGTGTCTGCCAAGCCTTAGGGTGGTATTTGAACCTTGGGCAGGCTGGTGTGTATATGCCTAGGAAAAGGACCTTGGCTTTACCTTTCTGGCCTTGGTGTCTCAAATGCAGCTGCTATATTCATCTTTGTCAGCAGTCTTCCAAGGGTGATGGAGCCTTTGCCATTTATTTCTTGGTAGGAACTTCCAGGTAGAAGATAACAAATAGGATTTGTTATTTGGTTTTTGTTCATGGCTCCAATGCAGCTGAGGGGCCCATGGGTGGTAGGGCCTGACCAACTTTATGTTATATATATTTGGGAAACCAACATTCAATTTATTCAGTCTTCCCCACCAAACCTGTTCATTTTAGATATACATGGGTTTCTCTTTCTTTTATTATGATGGCATAGCTCTGGAGGGCAGTATAGTGTCTTGGGAAACGAGATGTTAGTGCTAAATAGCAAATGTTAGGCTCCTTGACATTCAGAAAATTGTGGTGCCACTGTTGTTTATCCTGTGTGTATATCATTCCTATCAGAAACAGAATGGTGGTGGCTCAGGTGAGCTGGCCTACCATAGCAGTACCACATATCTGAAAGGCCAGCTCAGACCCTTGACCTGGAGTAAAACCTATGATGTATGGAGCAATTCTTATGATCCCATATGCTGGGAAAAGCCAGATCCACAAACTGGAAAGAGAAGACATCAGAGACCCTCTGGAAGAAGTACAAGGAGCAACTGCAGCGGATGTAGCAGTAAGATCAGTGAGAGCAGACATCACTGTACAGAGTGCTGCACAAAGGTAGGAGCCATCCTTTAGGTGTCTGTTTCTGTGCCCTGGGCAGGCAAATGCACACAGTGCACGTGCTGTGTTGAAGAAGGGTGCAGGTCAGAAGACACCTATGAGCATTGAATAGACACTGAACACTGCAAGTGCAAAGCGAACATGACAGAGCAGATTTGGTCTGTATGGGGCTCTTTGGGCTGCAAAGAGGAAATTGCTGCCTGGGGAGATGTTTGTGGTCATGTAGATGCAGTCTAAGGTAACTGTAATGCAGTTCTTGGTACCTAACTACATCCAGCTTAAATATGTGTGTCTAATGAGCTAAAGACATTATTTAAATGTCTATTTAAAACTAGGTTTCTACAGAGAGTTGCCTTTTACCTCTGGTCATCATAGTGTTCTTCCAAATGAGAAAAAGTTTTTATATAATATATGTACATTATTATGTATCCACTTAGGCAGTGTTACTAGCCTGGTAGGCCAAGGCACCTGTAGCCATCACCATTCAACTTCTGAAGGGAAGACATAGAGAGTATGTGTACAGGATGAACTGTGTTAGCAGACATAGAGATAAATATGCACAGAGAAAGACCACAGTAACAAGGAACATTTGTTCTTAAGCAGATCTTTTTTAGCTCTAGTAATAAAGTTGCATTTTTGTGCTATGGGTGTATTTTGAACTTGTTACACAAAATCTGCAGCAGCAAACCCAATAAACTGGGCCTGCTTTAATAGCTATTAGGTGGAAATTAGTGTCTTTTGGGGAGCAATTAGAGCTCCTCCTAGTGCCTTTGGAGTAATATTGTAGAGAAGCTGTACCAATTACACTCAAAATATCTTGCAGTTTTCACAGAAATAAAAAGTAATTAACAGCTTGCATTAGTGTTCTCATTACCTAAGTTCTGAACTGTTTCGAGGCTAGGATTTTATTTGGAAAATTATTGGAAAGCTTTCCCTTAAGAACTATTCCCTTTTTCTTTTTATCTCTCTGTCTTATATAAACAGATTTTAGAGTAGCTGTTTTTGGTACTGCTGCTGGGGAAAATAGTTACATCTTTGGTTTATTAGACCCAGACAAGACAACTAAGAGAACTAGATAAACCTGTACATTTTCATGATGAGACTGTTTGAAATTACCCAGCAGCATGTGTAATTATTTTCTGTTTATCTTATATTTTCAAAATAAATGTAACTCTAAAGGATATTAGCTATCTAATTGTGGGTAGAGCCTGAGTTTTGTATGCCAACAAATCAAACTGGCAGGGAATTTTTCTTACCTATTTTTTTAATATTATTCTTCCTGAACTCTGAATTCCTTTGTAAAGAAAAATTTCATTATAGCAAAGACATATCAATGCTAAGTAGTACTTTTGTAATAGAATAGCATTAATATTTAACATAATCTTTATAAATATAAGGGTTTGTTCAGCCTGGAAAAGGGAAGAGAAGGTTTAGGGATGACTTTATTGTGGCCTTCCAGTACCTGAAGGGAGCCTACAAGAAAGATGGAGAGGGACTTTTTACAAGAGCTTGTGGTCACAGGACAAGGGGGAATGGTTTAAACTCAGAGTAGGTTTAGCTTAGATATTAAAACAAAATTTTTTGTGGTGAGGGTGGTGAGGCACTGGAGCATGTTGCCCAGAGAAGTTGTGGCTGTCTTGTCCCTGGAACTATCCAAGGCTCAATGGAGCTCTGAGCAACCCAGTCTAATGGAAAAGTGTCCCTGCCCACAGCAGAGGAGTTGGAACTAGATGGTCTTTTAGGTAATTTCCAATCCAAGCCATTCTTTGATTCTATGAAATATACTATAGTTTCTATTACATAGTTGAAGTACTATGGCAAATTTAGTTTGGGAAGTTCCACATGTTCTGTGTCAAGCCAGGGAACAGGTAGTTACTGACTTTGCTCATGTTAAAATCACATTGTTGCCAAAAGGCAGCAGCAATTGCTTTAAGACTGATGGAGAATCCTGTTTTAGTGAAGTAACACTGTGGGCTTAAAGCTGGTGAAAGTATTGATATGTGTCAGCTGAACTATTTGTGAGCTTAATCAAAAAAACTGGCATTGCATTGGGAACTTTGGCAGCCAGTGCAAGAGAAATATCCAGCTTTGGGGAACTGGGATATTTTGGCAACTGAAATCTACTAAAAAAAAGATTTTAAAACCCCAAAGACCTGGAAATTTTTTTTGCTTCCTGGAAGTGTTGACTACAGTTTTATCTCCTTGTAGGTATAAATTGAGAATGTCTAGGTAATTAAATGTACTGCTCAAAGATTTTCACTGTGAATTAATCATCTTGAACCATGCTTTCCTATTTTTCTGTACTCTTGAGAGAGCAGTTTTAAAAAGCACACAATTATTTTGTTTGAGATAACAGAGGATCCAAGGCTCTTGACAAGCCAGTGGACTCATTAGGACAATAGCAGATCACACTAATGAGTGGGGTACCAGCTCTGAAGTGATGCAGCATGTGGTGCTGCAAGTATGCACAGAATGAAGATTGACTTTGATCATATTTCAGCTGAGAATTAAACTGCTCACAGACCACTTGGACAGTTTGTGCAGTGCAAGGACCGTGCTTGTGGCACTAAAGGAGCAACCTGTTTTCAGAGGCTGTGATTCTCCTTGCTGCTGAAGAAGCATTGTGCCTACCTAGAAGGTATCATAGCATTGCTAGGTTGCTATGATAAAACATTGCCTATGTAGGGAGATAAAGAATGAGAATTTAAGCCTTATCCTTTGAATGATATATCTTTTTCTACCTTTTGAGGCACTGAGTCCCTCCTAGTCTTTGAAAGGAGCCCAAAGTCAAGCAGAATTACCCAATCCTGGAAACTCAGTGATAAAAGCAAGCATCTACTTATCAGGGATGGCACATTAATGTTTAGGGCCATGTATGTCAAAGGAGGATTCCTTCACTTGCCAAATATGTTGTTTCATTACAGATTATTTTATCATGGATAGAAGAGTTGACTGTCTAAAAGGCAAGTGGTTTTGTTTGTAAATATGACTTCACCAGGACAGCAAAAAAAACTTAAGATTCTTCCTAATGCTGGGTTAAGAGGCAGACTGTAATGTGGTGTAGAGCACAGAAGTATACTGCCTTAGCAATAAGCTGATGAAAGCATCATCATTATTAATTGCACTGTTTGCATAGAGTATATTGTTCAGTTTGGGTGAGTGAACTGAGATATTTCTGAACCTGCTTGGACATAAATTTTTAAAGATGTCATTTGGCTTGCAATAGTCTTATCTGCATCAACAATCACAGCTGAAAATGGAACCATATTATCTCAAGCAGACATTGAATTCCTGTATCTGTTGAATCTGAAGCTGTCACCACTCTAAGTATCTTTTTAGTCTTTCTGTTTGAATTGTGGTTAGCTGCAGACATTATAAAAGCAACCATTTCCAAGCAGATGTAATGACAAATTTCCTAAATTTGGGCATCTGCTTCACTATGCTTACCTCTATTTGCATTTCTTCAGGACTTTTTTCTGTTACCACTCGAAATGTTTCTGGTGAATCTGTTCTCATGTGTGACTTTTGACTAAGTGAATGGAAATAAAGTGAAGGATCAACCTTTTACTGTGAAAGGCTCTGGTACTTGTGAACATGTTATGTTTGTCATGCAGAGAATGATGGATTAAGTACTAAAAGAAAAGCTATATTTTTAATTTGAGGTGTTTTGCTCAATTTAAGGCCCTAGTTCAGAGGTATTCAAAGTACAAAAAACTAAAGGAGTTTTAGTTGCATATGATAAAGGACCTCAGATATTGAAGCCTGTACTCTTGTTGGACAAAGCAAGATGTTTACCATGCGTTAGCACAATAACAATAAATGGTGTATTCTAAAATACACCATTTCTGTCAGGTAATATTTTGATTGCTTGATTTAACTAATAGTCTCCTGCATGCTATGTAAATACTACCCTTGCTAGGTCAAATTCAAATCATTGATAGTCACATTGATTTTTGGTTGTAAATCTGCTAAATAAATTGTATTGCTAGAACATGGAGTGCAGCTGTTGTTATTCCTCAGATTAATCACACAAAATTACTTTTGCTGCTGTACAAGTTACCTGGAACAATCCAATTGGATATTCAGTATTTATATTGTCACCCACTTGTTGTAGACAGAAAACCACCCATTTTTACAATTCTGTTCCTGTATTACAAAATATGTTTGACTGAACATAAAGAGAAAATATTTAAACAAAAATACAATTGAGGCCCCTGAAATTTAGGTTCTAGTTTTTTCCTTCACTTCCTCCTGTATCCTTTCCTATGCAGACGGTTTCTAGCATAGGTTTTGATAGGACTTGTACAGTTCCTATCAAAGCCCTGTGATTTACAGCCATGCAAGGATGGCTTCTGTATGCTTTTCTTCTATCCTAACAGGCAGCATACAGCCCTTTTCCTCTTGGTGAATTGTATCTGTTCTGTAATAGATGAAGAACTGGCAGAAAACTGGCTGGAGTAGTTATGAAGGTGAGAAAAAAACCCAGATGAATTATCCTGCCATGATGTGCATTTTATATTCCCTATTCTTTTCTTTCCTTTCAAGAATCTTAAGTAGTTTTGCTACTTTCCATCTTCCTAAACCATTGGATTAAGAAACACCAGAGCACAAAGATAAGGTGTGACCTTAGACCTATTTCCATTAACGTGTAGCATAACTTTGTCATATCTTTTCTTTGCTACTGCTGCTGTCAGACTTATTTCTTAATAGCATACTTCAAAGGCTTAAAATTAAAGTAATCTAAAATATCTGTCAGTGGCAGAAGAAAACCATTAAACAGTAGCAAGTGAAAATCTAAGAGCTATCTTAGGCTAAATGTTACCCACATCAGCTGGTATACCAGAAACCTGATTTTGAATCATCTTGCAGTCTTGATTAGGATTTTTTTTTCCTCCATTTATTGATCTGGGATGAGATGGAGGCAGAATTCCTGAGCACTTAAACTAGCTCAGGCTATGACTGTGCATAAAAGTAGGCAATGAGTGATTCTGGTTTTTGGGTTTCTTAAGTTTGTAATTTTAACTTAAACTTCTGAAAAGCTGATCACCATCCCACCAGGCAACTAGGTTTTTAAAAGGGGTTTGCTCTTCTGCATGGCAATTTCTCCTGCTTCGAGTTACTTGTTATTCATGTATTTTATTCTTAAATGTCATGTGATTAAAATAAAACCTAAAATAAAGGCTTTCTCATAGCCAGTTCCTAATATCTGACAAATAGTATTGAACTGTGTAAATATAAAATGATTGAATTAAGAGAATATTATTACCAAAAAAACCTTGCAGAAGTTGTATCACTTGGTGGATTGGTTTCATAGAATGGAAAGCACATGGGGCTCCAAATACTGAGAACCAGACTGCTCATAACACCAAGCATTGCTCTGTCAGGAGCTGGGTCCATCTCTTGGTTCATGTACTATGATATTTTAATAATGTTCTAATTAGGCAAGTCAAGTGGAGAATTAAACTTTCCTTCTGACATCCAGCTTAAAGGAAAGACATGCTTCTTTAGTAAATACCATGTTTAATCTCCACAGTTCCAAGTAACTCTGAGAATGACTAAGATCACTTGCTTTCATAATGATTATTACTGTTCACTCCAAAGCTGGGTTTGCAGAAGGGGACACCATAGTACCTATAGAAAACAAATTTTTCAGTGATGAATAATAATATAGGCAAGCTGGGTGGACCTCGTGGGCAGTTTGAAATAAATAATAAAATAGAATTAAAAATCTGCATTCTGTGTCTTTAAATTTTATTTCAGACATTAATTTTCCCTTGTCCCTCTTTGTATTATCTTTTATGTCATGTGTATTTTAGGATATTTTTAAAAGATAGTGTTAGATAAACATCACAGAAAGTGAGCAAAATATAAATTCAGTTCAATATAAAATACATTTATCATATGCTACATTGTTTATAAACATATTTCACTGACTCTACATTCAGTCAAAAAGACAGGCAGGTCTCTGGGCACAAAGGAGAGGCATCAGAATGTGAGCTGTCCTTATAAATTTGCAAATCTGGTTGAATTAGGCTAAGCTAATCACTGCTGAGGCAAATGAGCACCAGACCTGGAATACTAATGGAAGCTTCTGGCTGCAGCCTGTGGTTCATCCAGGGAGACATGTAGCTGGGAGAGGGCTAGGAAAAAGCATCAGGGCATGACCAGATGGAAAAAGTGAAGGCATTTCTGTAGTGGTACAGACAGTCCAGTTATTTTGGATTGACAAGCCTGTGTCTATCAAGGCTGGAAAAGGAAAAACAACTACTAAAAAGCAGAGTAAGAGAAAGAATTTTAAAATAACAAAAAATAAATCCAAACTAAACCCTACCCAATGATGAAAGAACTCACAGAAGAGCAATTGCAGGGCATAGGACTGAGAACATAAGGTTCACATTGTGTCTAAGTCTTTACTTACAGCTCTACAGAAGTAGTAGACTTGGTTAAAAGATCATGACAGCTACTTTTTAGACAAAAGAGATGAAAGAGAAACTGATGGAAACTGAGATGAGGAGAGGACAATGCCAGATAGTATACTTGGGGTGATGTTGCTACTATGTATTTCACATTTCCCCACTGATTTGTCTTGAGCAGAGTAGGCAATGCTAAATGTCATCTGAGTCTGTTTTTCTTGTTTTACAGATGAACTTTCTTGGTATAATAACTCCAAATACTGTTAAGTTTAAGAAAGCCACAAACAGTTATTTGAGGACTTGCTCTCTGCCTCAGTAGAGTATTTCCTCAGATACTAAAAAACCAAAAAGTAATGTTTTGTAGAACAAGCACCGGTTTTGGGTGCTGTGTAAGAATCACTTGAAGCCTGTTGCAAATTTCATTGGATTTCCCAGAGTTCAAGAAATGCCCTGTGCTGTGAGATCAATCTCTGATGGTGAAAATTTAAAATGCTGTTTAGGGAGAAAGCACAAATCTAGCTGCTTTCTGCCATCCATTCCACTTGTAATCCTCAAATATCCACGTTCATTGTGAGGGATGCTGGAGGGGAAAGTCCTGGTCTGTTCCTTCAGCATCTGGTACAACACCTACTTGAACCTTTTGCCTCTACAGCTTTCTATGGCAAGAGATTCCACAAGTTCGCCACAGCCCATGGGGAAAAAAAGCAGTTTATACATTTTAAATTGATCCCTTTCTATTTTCAGTGAGTGATCTGTAGTTCTGATACTTGAAGGATTGGGTGGGAAGTTTGTGTGTGTAACTTTTCCTCTGCTTTGTGATTTTGTAATCTTTACTTGTATGTCCTCTCAGCATTTTGAGTTCTCTTTGCAAAGCAGCTGATCTCTCCCTGTCATCATTCAAGTTGCCCTTCTGTGCTTCTTCCCTCTCTCTGCCATTTCCTTCCTGATGTGTGGACAGTGGGGCTGTAAATTGTGTTAGAGATGAGAGCTCAGCAAGGTTTCGCACGAGGCAGAACGGTGCCCTCTGTTTTGCTCTACTGCCCTTCTGGGTTCAGAAGACAAACTGCACCATCAGCTGTTAGTGCTGCAATGTGCAAACCCCTGTCCCAGCCATTTTCCTTTGGCATCTTCCTGATCTTGAGGCCATGTATTTGTGGCGCTCCCCAGAAGTGAGATAAGCAAAGACCCCTGGAATTCCCTGACTACGGCACAGGAATGAATGCTCCTTTTGGCAAGTTGCAAATAGGATTTACTCCTCCCAACCAGAGATAACCACCCTTTCTCAAGAAGGGCTTGGTGATCATAATGATTGCCCATGGATTATGTTGACAGAGTCACAGGGGTGCAAGGAAAGACTCCCCAGAATCCTGCTTGTGGTGGTTCTTGCCTGGTGGTTGTTCACACTGCTGGGTAGGGAGGGAATTTCTTATTTCTGGCAATGAGTATTTGACTGTACATTAAATCTACCATTTATTTTGATCTCCATATTTTTCTTTCATGAAATGTTTGATTCATTTGCATCATAGTCTGTTTTCTAAATTAGAAATTCACTTTAATATCAATTGCTTTTGGAACTTCCATATTTTGAGAAGCAATCAGTGAGGCTGAAATAGTTTACATGACTAGAAACTGAAACCTAAAGGTACTTGGTCACTGCTGCAAGATTTTCATTAACATTTATCCACAAATAATTATGGATATTTCACTCTGAAAAACATCTTATTCCTAGAGCTATATTACTGCAAAGCAAGAATATACACTTCTTTGCACAGACATTTCCAACCCCACATCAAACCAGTCTTTGCTTTCATAGGGTCCCTTCTACAGAAACGGTCCAATTAATGCAGCAAATGGCAAAAGACCAGGCAATATTGGGTCTTGGAAGGTGTAATACAAAGGAAAAGCATGTAGGAGGATCCAGTGGGAGAGCCAGGCCCAGGAGCCCTGGGATGAAGATATCTGGCTGATGCACTCCTTGTGTCACAGCAAGGCTTCCACAGGACATTTGCCCATAGGGGATCTGCTACTGCTCCCATAACACCTTCAGGCCATCCCCTCCTCTCACCAGCAGCTTTCCTGGGTTTCCATAAGGCACTTGCACCTTATTACTTTTATTTCTCTGTGCTCCCAATGCTCAGATGAGGCACTTAGAAGGCAACATATGATTTTGGGGGGAAATAGACAATGCATATCTTGGTGGGCATACTTAGGAGCAAGAATGTTCATGAAGCTTTCCTTTCAATGCTTTTCTCCCTTGAAGAAAAATACTAAATTGAAAATGGGAGAAGAAACATGGCTTTTCTTTTACACTTGGTTTTTCTCTTTGTGTAGTTTACTATTCACAAACTGCAAACATGTTACTTGAGAGTCTATTTCACTTCCTATGATATTTTTGTAGCTATGTGAACAGCATTTGTGTTTGTCAGAGCCATGCAGGAGGTAGAAATGCCTGGGAAGGCACAAGGAAGCATCTGGATGCATGGCAGGTGTTGGGTTTATGCCTGAGGCTGACAAGGACTAATTGTCACTAATAGCTGCCTAAAAGAAGCTGAGCAAGGTTACAAAGCATGTAAATTGTAAGCTCAGCAAAATGCTAGCTCTGAATAGCTGGAGAGAATGCAAACCAGACAGAGGGTGTTCCTCTGTGATATCACCTTGAGTTGTTTGATAAGCCATTCTTCAAAGTAGTGAGTTAGAAATTACCTGCTATAAAAGAGATTGAAACAGCAGGTTGCCTTACAAAAGTCCTATGATTTGAAATAGACCCTTAGCTTGTCTGCAAGAGCAGATCTCTGCCTTATGAACACACTGTGAAGTCTCCTTTAGGAGGCTGGGAGGAGGATTTATGTGCCATGAAGGTGCTTTTGATCCTGTGGGTAATGTTCTCTGGTGTCTCAAAGCTTGCTTCCAGGGAGCCTTCGCTGCAGTTCTGGCTGTAAAGAAGATAATCCTAGCGACATCAGCGTAAATGTAATCCTTTGTATGTTCAACACTGAATGCTTAAAGCATTTATTAAGGAAGGTGGAGGAAGAAAAGTGAAGATGGGAAGATCAGTACCAGCAATAGATTTAAGTTCTAAGGGCTATTGCTCCTTTACTTTCGGAAACCTTATAATTCTTCAGTTTGTCACCGGGTTTTGATGTTCAGCAGGGGAAATGTACAGGAATGTCTCTTCTGCATTGCACAGAATTCTGATCAGCATTTGGGGAACTGTAAGCTGTTAATTGCTATTTCCACTCTCTTCCTTTTATTCCTTATGGTAATTTTAGCAACTGCATAGGAATGCTGCATTTCACACAAGAGCTCAGCATCCCTGGTTCTGAGCCTGCCAGCCACAACAGCTGTACTGAATGAGGCGAAGGAAAATTAAACAGTGTGGTAGGGGTCTTCTTTAAGGAAAAGGGATAGATCATAGGTGTAGCGCCTCCTTCTTGGTCCCAAAGCCAAGCCAAACCTAGAAATATGCCCTAAGCCTGTTGTCTGACTGCCCTTGGGCACTGTCTTGAGTCCCAGTCCAGCCCCAGGGAGCGGCCAGGGTTCCATTCAGTCCCTGTGTTAACAACCAGCCAGCACAGCTGGTTTTGAAGGCTGGCAGTTGTGAAGATAGAGGTTCAAGGCTTCAAATCTCAGTGCTGATTCCTGGTAACAAAAATGTTGCCCTGAACTCAATTGTTTATTTTTTAGCCTTTCATTCAAAACAGCTCTTTTAAATGGTGAAGTGAAGCACACAGGACAAAGGTGTCAGGTGCCTCTTACTGGGCATGACAGTGAGATATTCAGTGTCATGAGCATGCTTTGTTTTTTCAAAAGGACATCCAAACTGCTGAATAGACACTCAAGAATATCTATTTAGGGCTGCTTGATCCTCATGTTTTCACTACTTTACTTCACAGCTAAATACTGTTGTAAAATGCTGCTAAAGGCACACACCTATTCACAATTTCTTGGCTATGCTGCCTCCCAACATGTTTTCAGTGTCATCTTCAGACAGAAATGTAACTAGGGGAAAAATATTTATACTTAAGAAATACATCCATGTGTATAGACTGAAAATTGTGTCATTGCCAGAAATAATTAAAGCCAGAAAAAAATAAGAATTTTAAAATAAATCTTTCAATATGAAATGTAAGAAAAGTGATTTCAGCTTTGAAGGTGATTGATAATGCCATATAAATGTTTACATGGGGGAATGAGAAATTATAAACCTTTCAGTGTTTAGAAAAAAGCACAATAGCTTGCAGGTGAAGTTTCCAGCTGGAAGCTGTAATCAAGTAAATGAAAATTTCCACACATGAGCTAAATTTTCTGATGTGCGCACTGTCTAGGAACTTACAATGAGATTGGACAGCTTTCTAAAAAATTATTGTACTCTATCAATTTTAAAATTATTTTGACTGCTCAGTGCAAGGAAGTCTCAAAGAGAGAATTACCCCCTCTGGCATTTGTCTGTGTGCTCCGTAACTAAAAATGCACCACACCTGCACATGGCTTCCAGAAGTTGAACTTGACTTGAAAGTCATGGGACTTTGCATTACAAATTCATTATGTGGAAATAAAATATCAGAATTTCCTGGCATGTTTTAGCTAATTACATCACCTGACACTTTTTCGTAATACATTGCAATTTTAAATCAGCTTTTAATGCTTTTTTGTTCATCCCAGTATCTGGCATACACTAGGTTAGTTTTCTTTTTAAAGTCAGAATTCCCATGTGGCAGATGTTGTTATCAAAATAGCAGCTGTAATACCATATTCTTATATTTAATCAAGAAGGAAAATGCTGTTAATATTATTAATACTTAAGTGTCAACATTATTAGTCAGAAAGAATGTTACCTTTTACAGTCAAAACTTCCTAACCATTTTTCTTCAAATTGGTGTTGATGTTTTTCAAGCCTTGATAGTAATGGATGGTGGCACACAAGGTCTATAGCAGTTTACATATTCAAAACCTCTTATAAAACAGTTTCTACAACTCAGCTAATAAAACTGCTGGCACACTTTTGTGTTTGTTTTACTAGCCTAGGACGCTGAAGGATAGTTAAGTTTATATTTGGCCTGTATAATTTTGTTCAGGTAAAGCCAGTCCCAAAAGAGATTGACTTTCATTGAGACATAGCCTTCTTTTTTATCAAAACTATTGGTAAATTTAATACCACTTGTCACATGAACCTCAGCAAAAGATTTTAGTGCAACTGGTAGGTTCAGGCACCAGACCATAACAGCAAGGATGCATTTAGGTCACCCTGGAGATCTGTCTGATACCTTTATCAGCTGACTTCTGTTAGGGAAAGCCAAAGGGTCCTACCACATGCACTTGAATTACAAGAAACTATCTCCACTTGTTACTTCCTTCTCTCTCAGTCATGGTGCTTTGAGTCCCATCTGAAGGATGTTTGAGCAGCTCTTTTTTCAGTTGTATTTGAGAATATATGACAAGGGAGGCACAAAACACACGAGTTTATTTTTTTTTTAAAAGAGACAAAAATTTTCAGGAGGGAAAAATGGTTGAGAAAAAAGATTTTAACAGAGACTGGTGAGATATTCTCAGCTGCTCAGAAGATTAACCTGGTGTGAGTATGCCCTGGTCCAGAAAGTGTGGCCTCAAGCAGGCATTTGTATTGCTCTGGGCAGCAGGTCTGCTTTGGTGCTTTTCATAAATTCATTTGTTTTCTCAAGAGCTGGGTCAAAGTCTCTCCAGAATAGAGAGTTCATCCCTTCCATCAATGAAAAGACCTTAAACCAATGGTCCAACACACCAAGGTGACCAGTTAGAAAATAAAGCTAGAACAGGGCATTGATTCTTAATGCTGCATGAGAAAGGGAGGGGAACAGAGGTTCCAAGAGAGCAGTATACCCACACAGCCATCTCAGAATCATGCCCCAGAAGAGCTCCAGCTGCCCACCCAATGTAACAGGGGATAGAGTCAGGTCCCATCCCAGGGTACCAGTCCTGAACATCTTTCCTCTGAGTCTAATGGGTTGTGTTCCAAGCATCTTTGTCAGGAACAGGCTGACAGTAGCAGATTTGATGGCCACAGACAATTTAGTATCTGCGAGGAAAGAACGCTGCTCGTTTGAAGTCCTTCCCCACACAACAAATCAGTGGTCTACTTTAAAAGGTGTGTTTTCTTTCATTAGTAATTCTTTTCCTTGACGATTTCCCACACCCATGGGGAACCTCTCATCTCCTGTCTTATCCTAAGTCTCATATACTTTCTTTCATGTCTGTTGATGAACCCTATTACCCAAACCAGTTATGAGTATTTGATGACTAAACATGACTTTTTTTGTCCATTAATGTAACTCCCAAATAACTGATGCAGAAATTTCAAATGACAGGCACTGATGCATTAGTACTACAGAAAGTTCCAGTGTAATTTGCAGTGCTTCTATGCTGTGCCTCTCTTCCCTGATCATTTTTCATGAATGGATTTGAGGAATCAGCATGCCTGTAAAAAATAATCCATCTCACAGCCTAGCTACTTTCCCTTCTATTTCCCTGGTGGGGAACAAGGAGGACAGTTTAGCTAACATAACTGCAAACTCTATTTTCCCTATCTCTGTTTTTGCTTAAATTATATACTTTCAGACCAGCATCTGTTTTCCAATATTGCTATTTGCTGAAAAACCTAACTGTTTTGAAGCTCTGCTGGCCCCAAAACACAATGTAATACACACAGCAAGCTTATTAAGAAAAATGGAAAGATAATTGTGATGCTGAAGTAATATTTCCTGTTCAAACAGAATTTGTCAGCACACTGGTTTGTGCAAAATGTGCTGCTTGGAGGAACAGGAGCAATGGCATTGTCAGAGAGGTCATTTCTGTGTTGAGAGCTGCAGTCAGAGAAGTCTGCAGGGACCAAGGTGCATCTGCCTGGAAGGAAGCTGCAGCTGAGGAAAGCCATTTCTCATGAGGAGGCTGATCCCTGTAGAGGAGTCAGAGCCCAGCTCACAGCTGTCTTCATCTCCCATGACAATGGTTGCAGAAACCCAAGCCTGGCTTGGTGGTCCCCTACTCTCTTCCATCAGCAAGGAAGGGCTGGAAAGGGCAGGTAGGAGGCCCAGGATGGAGGGATTTGCTGCCTCTTTCCAGTAGGCTCTGCATTTTGCACCCACATTAAGGGGTGGTGAAGAGCATCTAAGTCTTTACCTACAAATGGCCACTAGGATGGTTGATCTGCTCCCACGTGCTCTGCATTGGCTCCAAAAAGAAGATGTGGGTGTTGGGCCAGCCTGTATCCTCCAGCAATTTCATCCTTCAGGCATGGGTTGAACTCTCAAGCTGGGAGGGTACTAATAAATGCTGCTCCTGATGCAAGCTATTATCTGAGTTGGTGAAGACTGTTGATGTTCAGAGAAAGAAGGTTCCAAGTAGAAGGTTCCATTCCCTTGTCCCTGTCTCATAGAAAGACGGGGCTGGAGCACAGCTTTAGAGAGCAAACACCAGCTGTACTGCGCCTTGCAAAGGGCCCAACTCACATAAAGGCTTGGGAGAGATCCTGCTGGAAAATCTCCTGTAGGCCTAGATGTGGGGTTGACACTTGGAGGCAGATCTAAAAGCCACCCATCTGGACTGTGTGTCCCTGCAAAGAAACCTAGAAAAGGTCTGTGTTGTGCTTCAGCAGAAGACTTTCTTAACCAATACCTGCCTGGAAGCTCTTTGATACACAGCTTCACCATCAGATGACAAACACATGGTGTTGGGCTTTTAAAGCAATGTCAATCCCAACAGCAAGAGGGAGCAGAGGGAGGGATTGTGTCACAAACAATTGCTTATTTACTCCGCTTCTTTTTCTTCAAAATCATTGATGCTCAGAGTTTTTTGCCTCAATAGCAGCTGCTTGTTGATTGACTCTCTTGACCTAACCCAACTCAGCTGGAATCAGTATCTAAAACTTAGATTTCCACCTGTTTACTCACCATGTCTTTTTTCTCCTGTCTCTCTTTTTTTCCATCTTCACTACTTTAAAGTTTCCAGAAGCTGACAGGGCTACTTTTTTTTTTGATTCTGACTTCTTCCTACTGTACTTCAAGCTTTTTTCCTCTGCCATTTTTAACCTCTTCTGCTTCTTTTTATTTTTTTCCTCTCACTCTTACATTGTCTACTATCTACAGTAGTGCTATTAATGCAGACTTCTCTAATTGTCAGTTTTGGAGAGATGAATGTAAGACAAATGATGATAGAATGATGATTCTTTCTCACTTACCATTGGTCCTAAGAAAAAACTACTTCATTATTCACAGAACTGTATCTTTGATAAGTGGTAAATATATTCACCAAATTGTGTTCCTTGAATAGTTCTTGTTCATTTAGAGAAGGTCCACCTGTTTACCATTAGAAAAATATAATCACTTTATTTCCCATTTATTAGGCATTTCCCTCTGAAATCAAATTATCACAAAGATTAGTATACAGGTGCAGATTTGCAACAAAAATGTATCTTTAATAGTCTTCAGTGTTGAGAGTAAGCACACACATTTCAGTGTAGCCAAACCTTTCACACTTTCTTAATGTGTTTACATTCTCATGGTCTTGTGAAGAATATCAGTGTCATTGCCCAACTCAAGATGCAGTCCTTGTATTCTGTTACCTCCCCAAACTTGTACACTTACATGCCTCCCTGTGGGGTGTTTAGCTGTGCTTCCCTAGCACACATTGAGGATACCTCTACTATCAGTTAACAGTGGGTACCTGCCATCTCTGTGTTAGCTGCTCACTCAATGTCACCTATGTGTGTTACTGTCAGAGCTAGAAGCTCCACACATCCTAAACTGCACTGTTAGTGTCTTAGAGGAGACTGAATGCTACACCATCCTTTTTTACCTCATAAATTTCATATCAACTCATTATACAAAAAGTGCCTTAGTCTCTATTGACAATACCATATGTTGCATTCTGTAATTCAAGACCTCACATTTATGTTGACATTACACATAGGATTGTGCCCCTCAGGGACATAATCTTCTGTGATGAATGCTTTGGTACAGGCAGCATGCCCAGTTCCTATGTCAAGGTGGGTATTCACACCACTTTCTTTAAGCATGTAAGCTGAAGTGTTGAGGCAGGAGTTACAGCTGCCTGCATGGTCAGCAGAGGGGCTCCTCTGCTCTGCTAAACAAGCTAGCACTACTGAGAGAAGTTGAGTGCTGATCCATAAAAGGTGTCAGTGCAAAATAGTAGATCACTTCAGTCTCTGTTTTGGAGCAACCAACAGGACCTGAAACAAATCCTGGGAGTGGCTGGGGATACATTGCTCCTGGGACCATTCCCAGCAGGCAGTATGAACATGGCTGTATCAGTTGTGGTTTTCTGTCTCATACAGTCATCCAGTGTAGTCCCAGCACTACTCGTGCCACATGTGCTCATGGTGATGTACAAACACCTTTTGTACAGAGGGCAAAGCTGTCTTCTTATCCAGCACACCCCTGAGCTCCTCAGGTAAATGTCCCAGGAGAAACAAAGAATGGCCTGTCCAGGAATCACTCAGGCTGACCTACAGTTCCCTGTATCTTGTCTTGCCTTTAGAATTAAATGTAACATTAACTATCTTGCAGTCAGCAGGGCCGCTCCTGCTTGCCATGACTTTCTGTAGATGATAGTGACCTTCCTTGCTGGCCAGCAATGTCAATGCTCTTGAGTGACCACCACCCATGATTCCATGGGTTTGAATGCCCATGAGACAGATCAGTGCTCCCTAACTGCTTCTTTACCACTGCCCTTCTGTTCCCCACCCCATGCTGCTATGTGTAATGGCCAGACAGCATGATTCACATGTGCCAACTAGTGCAAAAAAGCTACTGATTACTTCATCCTTCACTGTGTTGTCTCTCCCATCCACCTGTGGACCCATCTTATACCCATATTATCTCTTTTTACCTTACTACTCTTTATGTCCCTCATTAATTTTAGTTCCAGCTGGGCTTTAGCTTCCCTGATTTTATTCCTCAGTGACTAAGCAGTGCTTTTTGGTTTTGCTTCCTGCATATTCCCTGTCTGTATTGTAGTTCACCTGGATGGTCCTTGCCTAGCCCATGGGCTGTCAGCTGAAGCTTCATGTGCTCCTGCACAATGGTATAGCTGATGCATGAGGTCTCATTAAGTTCTCTCTAAAAACCAATTAGCTCTTCTGGGGACTCTTCCCCTTCACAGCTGCTTCCCACAGGCTATTTCCTGAATAACTCAATCTGCTCACTCAGTCTTGTGGCTCACCTTCCTGGCTCTGCTACATCTGTCACCTCACTACTGCTGCAGCCTGTGACAAGCCATCCACAGCCTGAGCAGTGTTCTGTGACCCCTCTCACCCCCACTTCTTCCCTGCTCCTCAGCAGAAATCCAAGCCAGCATGAACAAGTCAGTCATGACTGCCCTGCTCTTGTGCCAGGAAAATGCTACAATTGCACTCTAAAAACATCCTGGGTTGCCTGCCCAGTGCTGCCCCTCCAGCAGACAACCAGGTGCCTGAAATACCCAGTGAGGACAAGGGCCCCAAGCTGGAGGCTTCAGCCCCTGCGTCCTCCTAGTCTGCAGTCTGTAGTCCTCATCTACCACAACATCCCCCAGGTTGCTCTTTGCTGTGATCCTGACCCAGAAACTCTCAGCAGGTCTGTCTCCAGTTTGATACCGGGGCAATGCATTTGTCAAGGAGCTCTTTAATGTAAAGCATAACACCCCAGGCTCTTCTCCACCTGTCCTTCCTAACTCCTGTGTATCCATCCATGGCCACATTCCAGCTGTGTGCAGCACACCACAAAGTCTCTGTGTCCTGCAACAGTGGTAGGGCAGCTGCTCCTCCTGACTGCCAGGCACTGGGCACCACTGAGGGCAGCCTCAGAGTGCCTGCCTTTAGATACAAGCAAAGATGGGATGAGCTCAAATCTCCCTGATTTAGGCATATAATTTGTAGCTGCAGAAATTTTGCATCATTAGTGAAAACAGCCTGGTGCCTTGGAAAGCTGCTAGAAAGAGGTCCTGTGTGTTCAGCTCCCATTCTTTCACACAGAGCACCATGAGAAGTGCCTCCCACATATAACCAGGGCCATGAGTTGTTAGTGCCATATTGAAAGCAGAGTCCTCACTGAACTTACTAATGCTTTTTAAAAGTCAGTGGCATTACTTTGTGATGGGTATTAATGACTGTTCAACACTTCCTACTAAAAATCCAACCTTCCCAGGGGATTAGCACATCCACATATCAAATGCTTTGAAGGGGTCGAAAATCACTATTAATGCAATTTTCAAGAGTCTTTAATGTTAAATTTAACATTATCACCTTGGCCCCTATGCTGCTTGTCAGGGAATTGTTAAAATTTCTAGAGGAAGCTACAGAAAACATTTCATAGAGGATCAGTTCTAAAGTGCAGCAGATTTTAATATTTTCAGCAGAACAAAACAGATTAAAAAAACCCCATCCAGCTACTTTAGTAGAAATAGGACTTTTTAAATACAGATAGAGAAAGAAATAAACACGGATGCAATTACAAAGGACAGTGTGCTGTAGCTACGCCCTCCTTCCCAGCAATAGAAAGTGCTGGTTTTCAACTTCCACATCCCAGTATGATGTCTGGCACATGTCAGTCAACTTTAGGCACCCTCTGAATGTATCTTGCCTTTGTACAGGTGTTGCCATTACATTGTAAGAGGTCTATTGTCATTATATTGGAAGGGCTCTATATTGCTAAGTTTCATACCTCCTTGATGTTTCTCATAGACACCTCCTCCAGGCACTGACTCTTTCTTCTTCTCACAGTAGCCAACTGACTCCAGCTTCCCTCAATCAACCAATCTACTCTTTTATAACATTCTTCTTCAGGCTACAGCTGTGGCCTGTTAAAGTCAGGCTTGCTCCTAATCTTTAATAATTAACCCAGCTGCAACTCTTTGGGGGGTGGGTAAGATTACTTTCTATACTACCTTTGTTTACTTATATTCTATCCCCCTACATACAGGGAATTCACACGGTACAATTTCCTTCTCAAAGTTGCCTATCCCTCATGGTACAGTCCTCTCAGAAAAAATTCCGCTAAACAAATTTTGATGGATTCACAGTCTGTCAGATCCAGAGGGTCGACCAACTTAATGAGTCAGTGACTGGAATCTTCCTGGTCTGCTTCCAGTTTCATTTGCAAACTCAGAAAAAGCATTTCTGTGCAGTGCTCTGCTCTGAGGCAATGCAGTGTCAGGGCTGACAGCAAAACCAGCTTTTAACCTGCAGCTTACAGAATATGGCTTCCACTTCTTGGAACTTTAACTTGATGGAAATACTTTGCATTAATGAGGTAAGAGTTTATAAACTAGTGAATTCATACCAGGTCAGATGCTACTTTTCCAGGGATGGAGAATAGCATTTAGTCATAAATAAGCCTGAAAGCCTTTCTGATTTATTTTTCATTAAATGATAGACAACTGATGTTCTGGTCTTATATAATCCATAGAAGGATTTGGTTTAGAAGTACTGTCCACCTTTTATGGAAATCATAATAAAATTTGTTTAGTGAACAATAGAATGAAGGAGGTTTGGACCAAAATTAATGGGTCTGCATGTAGTTCTCTTCCTCCTGTATTTGGCTTCCATGTACACCAGATGCTAGGTGCGTGCTGGAATAGAGCATTACTCTGATTCCAGAAATCTGAACGGAGTGAGAGATGGCCTGTTGTCGTTCTGGGCTTCCCTGCAGCACTTGAGGAGGTTTCTGTTTGGCAGACAAACAGCTCTGTGTTGGCATACATCTGTTTGAAGATACAGTGTATGAAGAGCATTCCTGGTATCCCTGGAATCTCATGGGTAGTGTTGTGCCAAGTCCTTGATTTCCATGCTGCCAGGTGTTGTAACTAAGTAATTTTAACTTTTACAAGGTAATAATGACTTCATAAGCATTGTAAACTGGCAAGGCATCTTTACAAGTACACAAATGTAAAAAAATCAAATTGTGCAATGATAAAAGTCTGCATTCCCCTCCACTCCCACTCCCCATTTTGCACTGGCTTTTAGCATGTGCTGGGCACTGAATTTTAGAGCAATGCATTTAAATGCACAGCCTGACCTTCACCCCTGGACATCTGCACAGATATCAGTGCACAACTCTCTATCTCATAGCTGCAGACACAGCCATTGGGGCACACTGGATTTAGCAGCATGTTTCCACATGTGCTGCTGCTGCCTGTACCAGAGTCAAATCTTGTTAGATCTTCCTTCTGACAGCCAAAGGAAAGGCAGAAAGGAACTGTTCTCCTGCCAAAAACTGAGTCTCTGCTCTAAAGCATAAAAAAGTTGTAGATTATAAAAATAGAGAGAAAAATTTAACTTTGAGAAATGTGCTTCTTACAATTACATTTTCAATAGGACTGAAGTGGGTTTGCTGGAATTCATATTTATAGAAAGAGAGTGAAATTATACAAAAAGTGAGCTCAGATGGTTACTTTGGTAAAGTTACCTGGGATTGAAACAGCCTGTGATGTGATGTCTTAGCAACTTTAGCTGTACTGCTGCCAGTCTGTCAGGCAAAGAATGCTTCATCTCCCAGTTTGTCAGCTTCTTTCTGCCATCAACCATCATCCATACCTTCCTCCTGTGCTAAGGCTGTAACTCTTCCTCCTTTTTAAACAACTTATCTCTTAACACTTGACCAGTAGGATTAAATGCATGGCACCAGTACATTCCTTATTAATAAATTCTGATGCTACTTTCATTTTGAACGGATTTTCCAGAGGAGGTCAATAGTGATGTCCCAGTTTACAGTTTCAGATAACTGCAGTAGAAGGTAAATAACAGGCTAAAAGTCTCACTGCAGAGCAGGACACTCAGGAATAAGAGTACTAAATAGCAGCATCCAGTCAAGGAGAGGTTGTGTATATGAGAGGTGACTTCTGTTGAGATATTGGAGAAGGATCTAATCAGATCTGTACATAAAAATGAGAACCCAAATCAAACACTGGAAGGATTACAAACAACTAAACTGTATTGAGAGCTCAGAGACAGGCACATTCAGATAAATGAATGACTCTGTCAATATAGAGAAAATGGCTGGAGAAGGAATGTTATATGGGGACCAGCAAACTATAGAATGTATCTGAAAGTGTCTTCTTTCCAAAGAGACCAAACAACATTGTTGTAGGATGAAGTTTGGAACAAAATGAAGTCTTATAGCAATACACTGCTTATTTCAAATAGTTTCTAAAGTCCTATTTTCAGATCCTATTTTTCTTCTTTAGAGAATTCCTTACAGTCTCAATGTTGTATTACCCAGACATACCTGCAAACTCAACAAACTGGTGTGATCATGGGTCAGGGTTTGTGTCTTCTCAGTAGGAAGAAATGCTTTTCGTAAAAAGTTGTACCCCACCATCGCACACTGATAATGTAAAATTCTGTGTTCAGAAAAGGTTTCTGAACCTTAAGACTGCAAGCAAACTTGTAACAAAAGGTTCTGTCATTGCTTTTCCAAGGTTTCAGACATTATATAAGCTGCTGCTATAAACTGCATTTGCTGATCTTTTTTTGTATATTCAGCTAGGAGATTTCCCTCAGCCCAGCACAGTAGTATTTCTCAGCTCATATAGCAACTCTGTTCAGCAAAATATTGTGGCAAAATAATTGACTATCAAAGCAGCGTCAGAGTTTAAGGCATCATAACAGTAACAAACAAGAAATTAGTTTACAAGACTAAAAACTAAAGGGGTTGGACACTGTATTGCTGAAACCACATGAGGCCAAAGACCTCATGCCCACTCCCACAGCACCAGCTGAGAAGGGAAGAATTCTTGGTTTGAGGATTTGCTCCTTGTATTACTCCTTTTTTCTTTTTGTGAAACTAGTTTTATGTGAATAATATACCCATCATTGATAAAACTGACCTTCTTTTGCCACAGAATCACATCCTTTTCTGCCTCACTCTGTCTCACCCCATGGCTCTTACATTCTTGTCTGCACATCAACCCAATTTCCTTTAAAAATCCATCTTTTCCCTATTGAACCTATAATCTTCTTGAAAGGTGAGAAAGAGATTTCCTGGGTCCTGAGTCTTGGGCTGAAGCAAATCCATGAATCTGGCCTCCCACTTGCTGGGTGAGGCTACTGACCACCAGACTATCACACAACAGACCTAGAGCATCTCTCTGTGAATCTGGGCTGGAGATTTCAGCACTCCTCCACCCACTCCTGCAAAGACAGGGGCTTACTCCCCTGTTCTGTCTAGCAGAGTTCTGGGCACATTACAAAGCCCTCGGTAATTTTCTGGAAGACATTTTCTGATTTATACCATGTATCAACAAAATAAAAAGCAGCCAAATCCTGTGATTATTCCTGCTCCCTACTGAAACATAAAACTTTGAGTTTTTGAAACTGGACAAGTTCTTTGATCTACTTCACAACATCCTGGCAAACAATTGTGCAAACATACCTTAAAGGAGAGAATAAGTGCTGTGAATCTAAACAGTGTTTCAATTAAATATTCAAGCTCTTGAAAGCATAACATCATAGCTAAAATCCATTCAAATCCTTCTTTAAATCTGATGCCCTGTCTTATATTACTGATCATACCTACTGCATTTTTAATTAATGTGAAATCATCTATAAGTCAGTTTTTATCATGAAATGTAGTACTATAGAGAGATGATCACAACAGTGAAAATTTACAAACAAAACAAATCCTCCATCTTTCTCATGAAGCCAGTCTTCAGTGTAATGCATGAACTCTCACAGCTGAACTTTTTGTTGTCTTTCTTCAGGGAATCCTTTTAAGAGAGAAGCTTGACAGCATGATCTGATGAGAAATTATGTCTGTTTGTGCTTGTGTCGGGACATCAATTGAAAAAAATAAAAGCTTTTTGTTAGCTCTCTTGAGTCTCTATTAACTGCAACATACAGAGTGCCTCCAGCATCTGCAGTGGCTATTAAAAAGACAGGTTGTTTTTGTGACAGCCAGCTGTTGTGACAGTATTCTGTAAAAGCATTCCTTCTAGCTGGCTAGGGATTTGGTGTGAATGTTTTCTGTTTCATGCACTGTGTCCCACATTTTTATTTGGGGCTTACATAAAAAAAAAAAAAAAGTGAGTGTTATGCTTGTTAGGCAAGTCTGGAGACTTCTGGAAGATTACAGCTTCTCTCCTGTTTGTTCTGTAGCAATGTAAGCCAGTCTGCTCATGGAGAGCTGCTGGACCTGAGGGGACAGTTCCTGGTAGCCCACCTCTTTGATCAAGGGGAGGTGGAGGATGTAATCTCTTTGGATTTCAGTAAAGCTTTTGATACTGTCTCTCATAATATCCTTCTGGACAGAATGTCCAGCATTCAGCAGTTCAACCAGGGAAAGTGCCAGATTCTGCATCTCAGATGGGGCAACCCTGGATGTATGGACAGACTGGAGAAGGAGAGGCTGGAGAGCAGTGCCACAGAAAAGGACCTGGGGGTCCTGGTTGATGGAAAGGTAAATATGAGTCAGCAGTGCCCTGGCAGCCAGGAGGGCCACCCATATCCAGGGGGCATCAGGCACTGCATCACCAGCTGGGCAAGAGAGGGGATTGTCCTGCTCTGCTCTGCACTGGGGTGGCATCATCTCGAGTGCTGGGGGCCATTTTGGGCACCTAAATATAGAAGACATTAAACTATTAGACTGCCCAAAGATGGTGAAGGACCTTGAGGAGAAGTTGTATAAGGAGTGGCTGAGGTCAGTGGGTCTGTCCAGCCTGGAGGAGACTGAGGGGAGACCTCGCTGCAGTTACAACTCCCTCATGAGGGGAGGAGGAGGGACAGACCCTGATCTCTGCTCTGTGGTGACAGTGACAGGACCCAAGGGAGTGGCCTGAAGTTGTGCTGGGGGAGGTTTAGGTTCAGCACTATGAAAAGGTTCTTCCCCAAGAGGGTGGCTGGGCTCTGAACAGGCTCCCCAGGGCAGTGCTCACAGCCCCAGCCTGACAGAGTTCTAGAGGTGTCTGGACAGTGCTCTCAGGCACATGGGGGGACTCTTGGGAATGGTGCTGTGCAGGGCTGGGAGTTGGGCTTCATGATCCTGGTGGGTCCCTCCCAGCTCAGCACATTCTGTGATCCTGTGATAACTTCATTCCTCATGCTAGAACCTGGAACTATTTCTTGCTTTAGTACTGGGTTGGCCCCTATTGGTCTTTATTAAAATAAGGAATGCTTTGTGCCAATCAACCCAAATATTGACTAAAAATAACTGAATGTTAACATGCATTTAATGCAAGCTGACCTATTGTATTTAGAAATCCACTGCCACATCTCTAACAGGATTACCTATAGAGACATTATTACACTGTTATTATACTTATTTTAGTAACTACAGCTCACTATTTTATTTAGTTAGTATTATCTGGACCAGTATCAGCATGTCACAGCTTGCTTTGAGGCAGAGGCAAACCACTAAAGAGACTGTGTGCAGCTGGCCATGTTGGACTTTGCTCCCTCTTCTAATTTTTAAATTCACATGGCTATGACTAGTACTGCTCACAAGGTGTGGGCTGGTAACTGATCCAGCTAATTACCAAAATTCTCTGGGTGCTGGCTGGCCTCATTATGAGAATCTTTGCAGAAGACAGTTAAGTCAGAATGAAAATTTTGTTTTATCCATATTCGTGCCAACATACAAGAAGTACAAATTATAATATTATGATATTATGACATATATTTTTCCCCAAAAATGCACTGCATCTGGAAGGCCCCTCCATGCACACTGGCAGCAAAGCTTGCCTGGGTCCTCACGAGCCAGGCACCTCTCCCTGCTGACAGGATCCACCAGGCTCTGCATCCCGGTGAAAAATCCCCAAAAAGACTGCTTAAAGGTGGAATTACCAAAACACAATGCTCTATTTCAAGCATAGGAACAAGCTCCAAACTCTGCTCCTACATGGTAAGAAACCTGTCCCACTCTGAAAAACAGCTGGCAATTCCCCCCTGTTTTTGGGACAGAATCCCAGAATTGTTAGGGCTAGAAGGGACCTCTGGAGATCATTCAGCGCCCCCGCTAAGACAGGGTTAGCTAGAGCAGGTTACACAGGAACACGTCCAGGCGCGTGTTCAGTGTCTCCAGGGAGCAGCCAGATGTCCCCGGGCAGCCCGTTCCAGCGCTCTCGCCGCGCTCTGAGGGAGCAGCGCCGGCTCCAGCTCCCGTGCGGCGGGCAGGGACGGGCCGGGCAGGCTCGCTCGGAGCCCCGGCAGCCAGGGCAGCAGCGCCAAACGGGTTCTTGGAGCTACGCAGCCCTAGGGTCCTTCCCATTCAACACCCTGAAAAGAGGGAGAGCAGGGGAGGTGGGACAGTCAATCGACACTAACGATCTGAAATGGTCCCAAGTGAGCTTGGACGAAGAGAGCCGGGAGACCCCAGAAGTGAAAACCCGCTACCTCCGTGCGCAGCAGCACAGACAGTATCACCCAGTGCTTCAGAAAACGACAAACGCGGACGCGGAACGCTGTCTTCGTTCAAACGATCCAGTTACTAAGCGAACCTCGATCGTTACGCGCCCGGCACCCGGACAGCGCTGCTCAGACAGTGCGGAAACGGCGCGGGTGGGCAGCCCCGGCCGGCGGCCCCTGCTCCTCATGCAGACGGGGGCTGCCAGCGGGAACAGCTCCGCGGGCTCGAGGACCGGCCCCAGGCTTGCGTGGCGCCCACCCGCCCAGGGCTTCCTTTCTGGCTTCCCTCCTGACTTCCTTCCTGGCCCCAGCGCCACTGCCAGCCCCGCCGCCCGCGAGCGAGCGTGGCGGGTGCGCTCCGTGCGCACGCGCTCCGGGCCGCGCCTGCCCCGTGCAGCGAACGGCGGGGGGGCGGCCGAGCCCGCCCCTGCGCCCGCCGGGCCGCGCTCGGCGCTGTCCCCGCCTGCCTCCGCCTCCAGCTCCGCCCGGGCGCTGGGAGCGGCGGCAACTTCCCCTCAAGTCCGCCCGGCGGCGGGGGGAAGATGCGACCCAGCTGAGCGCGGCCCGAGAGGGGCGGGCGCGCTGAGGACGGGCAGCGTCGGCAGCAGCGGCAGCCCCGCCGCCCGAGTTCGAGTAGCCCGGCAGCCGCCCGCCTCAGCCCCCTGCCCTCCCCCGGTCGGGGCGGGAGCCGCCGCGGCCGTCCCATGTCCCGCAAGGCCAGCGATAATGTGGAGTACACGCTGCGGAGCCTGAGCAACCTGATGGGCGAGAAGAGGCGGCGGCAGGCGGACGGGTCCGCCGGCTCGGGCGCGGCGGCGGGCGAGCGGAGCCTCATCGCCGCCGAGTCCTGCTCCAGCCTCAACAGCGCGGCGTCGGGCGGAGAGCTGGAGCGGGCGGCGCGGCGCCAGTTCCAGCAGGACGAGACCCCCGGCTTCGTCTACGTGGTGTCGGTCTTCTCCGCCCTGGGGGGCTTCCTCTTCGGCTACGACACCGGCGTGGTGTCGGGGGCGCTGCTCCTCCTCAAGAGGGAGCTCAACCTGGACGCGCTCTGGCAGGAGCTGCTCGTCTCCAGCACGGTGGGCGCCGCCGCCCTGTCCGCCCTGGCCGGCGGCGTCCTGAACGGGCTGTGCGGCCGGCGGCCCTGCATCCTGCTGGCCAGCGGCCTCTTCACGGCGGGCTCCGGCGTGCTGGCCGCCGCCCGCGACAAGGAGACGCTGCTGGCGGGACGCGTGGTGGTGGGGCTGGGCATCGGTGAGTGCCGCACCGCCCCGCCCGGCTCCCAGCCCCGCGGGGACCCGGCTCTTGCCCGGCGGGGACAGCGCTCCCCGGGGAGGTTTAACCGAGCCGGGAATCGCCCGTCCCTGCACGCCCGCAAACCCCTTGCGGTGCAGCAGAAGGCGGAGCAGTCCCGGAGTGCCCAAGGCTGGGGAGCTGGCGAGGGGAACGCGTGGCTGAGCGAGGTCCGGGCGGGGTCCCATGGCCATCGCGGCGCGGTGTGCAAGGGGACGGGATGTGTGCTTGCCCTCCTCGATTTTACTACAGGTGGTGTAGTCCTGCCCCGTTGCTGGGAGAGTTGTCCGTTTTCTGTACGAGGAGAATGGTCTCGCATCCTTCCTGCAGTTTCATGTTTAGGGTGGTCTGTCAGTGCACACCGTACGCCGCAGGCTTTGCATTTGAGGGGGTTCTGGGAGGTCAGGGGCGAGGAGATCACGCCTGTCTCTCTGAACTGTAAATCCCTCTCTACTGATTCCCAGCATAGCTTTACTTGGGCACTAAAGGAATGCCTCTGGGGCAAAATGAGGTCGTAATCTCCCTAGTCTGAATAAGTTAGCGCTTGCTTTGGAAGGCTGTGGATTTCATTGATGATATACTGAACGTGAATTGCTGCTCTTTATTTGCCTTCCTGTATGGGTTGCAAGCAGTGGGTTCTCGTAAAACTTTGTAGTTGTCCCAAGGAACTTGCAGTGATGAGAACTGTTTTCTCTGACCTTTGAGACTGGTTTCTGTGCCGACTATATCCTAAATAGCCCTCAAGTCCGAGTTGCTCTTCAGCTTCAGCTGCCATCCTATCTGGCAGTAATTGAATTATACTCGTCATCTAAGATAGGCTGTATGAGGTTAATCAGAATTCTTGGACTATAGTAGGCATAGTCTTGCATCCCTTTCTATCTGAAAGCACAAGGACAAATTGAGAACTAAGATTGTTTTTGTCGGTGTAGCGAAGTTATGCTTCTTAGCCATTGGATAATTTTCTAAGTCCTCAGGCTTGTTATAGACACACTTTCTCTGATGCAAATTGTGGCCTTATTAAGGAAGAAAAGTTAGTGAGTCATAATAAGAGCTGTCAGAAACAAAATTGTCTCCATCCATGAAAAGGCTCATGCTGCTTTTCCCATACAGCAACATCGGGTTGCAGTTTTCCTACCTCAAGTTGGATGGTTCTTTTTTTATTTTTTTCTTTTGAATGCTACCTCTCTGCATGTTTGCTGTTTATTTCAAGACTTTAAACTGCAGAATGTTGATAATATTGGTAATGAAGTTCAGGTGGCAAAACTAAATTTGACTATGAGATTACATGGATAACAGGAGTTTTGATGGCAATATGTAGTACATATATTTAGTGGTAGATACTAAAAATACCACATGTGATGTCTTTCTGTGTTTGTAAAGCTTGTCATGTTCCTTTACTGTAACTGGTTAAAATGACAACTTCAGGGGCTGTAGAAAAATGAAATGGATGGATGGTTTGCTTGACTCCTGTGTGTGTGATTTGTAGAGAGATACATAGGCATGTTGGAATTGTCTGACCATAGTGCAAATAAATGATATTCAAATTATTGGAGAGATATGAGACCTGGGACTTAATATAATCAATATATAACCAGAAATGAAAATTCGGAGCCCTGGATCTCTTGTGTGCCCTGGGGAGAGAAATCTTTCTTTGGCCTCTGTCCTCAGGCAGAGGTGGTGGTTCTGCTGGGACTCTGGAGAGCTGAAGTAAGAAAGGAGAATTATTCTAGGGATTATAATTTGTGTTTTAAAAATGTGATGTTTTAGCTTTTTTTTTTTTTTTTTTAATCACTGACTGCTCTTCTTTATGTGATGTAGTTCAGAGCCAGGAACAAAGCTTTACCTCAGGTTGCTGTGATTAAGCATGACAAGAAACTCCAGGAATTGCAGAGTCCAGATGTAACACGGTTTGTTTTACAGAAGGAAAAAACCTGTTGTGGTTCAAAGCTCTCATATAGCAAACTGGAACAGTCTCTACATTAAATCCCCCACCAGAGGGAGCCTGGATAATTTAATGAAGGCATTAGAAATTGGTGGAAGTTTTTTCTTCCCTTTCATCTCTTGGAGACTTCTGACTATCATTTTACTGTCCAAAGTGAGCCAGAGCTTCCTAGTGCTGGTGTGAGAAGTCTGTTCAGTAACATGAGACTTCAGCAATAATGCAAACTGCTGAAATGTGAGGGTGCAGGGGTGCAGTGTTACAAATGCTTTCCTACCTGAAAACCAGTAAAAACTTCTAAGAAATGTATAAAATTATACACAGTTAAGGTTTCTTCCCTGTAGCTCTCTGCAAATTGCCCATCAAAAGATCTCCTCCAGATACATGTGGGTTTTTTTGCATTTACTAAGTGAATTACTGTGTTGTGATCAGTACTGTGGTGCTGTAAAAGCAGATGTGGTGATGTTCCTTCTGCTCTTGCTGGCTGCAGGGTAGATCAGTGTTAATTTTGTCTGTGTGAGAAAATGGCTATTTTCCTTGTGACTGTGATTTATAAAGGAATAAAGTTAAACTTTCAAGGTTGAAAACCAGAGGATATATGCTGAAATGAGGAACATCTCTCATTTGTCTGTCTTGTCCATTTTTTACCATTTTCCTTAGAACTGTTTTGAAATGGAAAAACTGTCCTTTTTCTGCAGCCATTACAGAATGAGATGTTTCTGGAAATAAAGTCTTTCTCTCAAGGACAAGTCGAAATCCTCTTTTATTGTAAATGTTGAATAGATTTTTATGGTGGAGACTGTTATGTTCCCTTTCTGTCCCTCTTTCCCTCAGTATTAATACAAAATTTAGAGAATGCATAAAAAGGGAAAACATGTTCAGCATGAGCTTGGAATATCCTTAGACCTTTTCAGATCTGAATTTCTAAATACATAGTTCATGACAGTTGCTAAATGGCTTAAGAACAAGGTTATGGCTGTTAGTCCCTCCTCATTTCCAAGCAGTTCTGGTGCCCTGGAGTCTTTAGGAATTTGTCTGAGCCAGATGTCAGGAGTGCAACACTTGGACAGATATTCATTACAGCAAATGGGGGCAAAATCCAAACATTTAGGAAATTGGATTGCATGAGCTTGGTGACACTTAGTATGGGTTTAGCTGGGTAAAGAAGCCATTGGTACAAACTGTGTTTGGACCTTTGGCATCTGATAATGGTGAAGGCTTCCTCCTGTTGTGTTGGCTACTGGGTCTAAACCAGAGATTAGAAAGGATAATAATAAACGGCCATGTTTGCAGAATCACTTCTTTCTTAGGCTGTGATCGGTCCAATGTCCTTTTTTGCCTGAACCCTTTGGCCGTGGTTTGCCAACAGCTCATCTGTCTGCAGTGGGAGTTGTTTATCCTTCTGTTATCTGGGGCTGCTGCAGGTTTTAAACTCACAGCTGGTGTAGGTGGGTGTTGGCATGGTGCTGCAGGGAGTGAGTGAGCTGTTCAGGTTACTTTTGCAAGAACACTTGCTTACCACCTGTGGAAGGAAAGCAGTTTGGGCAGAGTTCAGGAAGTGACAGCACTGAGCTTGCTCCTCCATAGCTGATCTCTGTCTTGATGTACAATCATTAGCTGGATAATTAGATACTCTTGTCTTGTTGGGCATGCAGAATAAATGGTGCTCAATTAATGATCAGCTTTTCAGGTTTTGTTTTCTTGCTGAATGTGTGGCTTAGGCATTACTTAATGCACACATTACCCAAGCTCTCGTGAAAGCAGAGTTACTTAGGATTACAGAATGTGTGTTCCTGAGTCTGCAGTGCAATGGGGACCTGCCTGGTTAGGTGCCTTATCTTCTCCTTTACTCCTGTCTGTCATACATGAGGTTTCTTCACAATGTAAGCCTGCTGCTCACTGTGCTCAAAATGTCTCTAGTATTTTTTTGAAAGGCTGTATTTGAATCTGACATATGTAGTGCATCTGGTAGCATCTTTTGACTACATATGTAGGTCATTTTCTGAGCAGAGGAAACAAGACTGTACTCAGAATTAGGCAGGAGTGAAAAGTTCTGGCATATGGTTGTGGCTCCCCTGGTGGGGTTGGCTGCTATTGACAATAAGGTTCAATGCCAAATGACAAAAATAACCAAATTTATCCAAAGGACTTGCACTGTGTAGTGCAAACCCTGTATGATATTTGAAGTGGTTAAAAAAAGGTCTGCCATATAATCTGGACTACTAGATATGCTGTGGAAATACTGGAAAATACCTGGTATGGCATGTTGCCTATGAAAGGTTAGGATATGTGTGCTGGTTTTTATTACCTTCTTTTTTTTTTTTTTTTTTTTTAATATGACTGAGCTTTTTCAGGTATTTTTTCAGTGTATTTTTATCTTGGAAAACCAGATTCATCTTCTCATCCTCCCTCAGCAACCTGATATGGGAAGCTCTGAAGCTTCAGTCTGTTTTTATAACTGAGTGTCCACCAGGTTTTTTTACAGGAGTTTACACCTTGGTGCATTTTGGAGTCACCCTCAACCCCCAAATATGCTGTGCTGCTTCTGACAGATGCTTGTAATTTTCAGTCCAGAGGTTCATAGCTATTTTTACCTCTGGAGACAGTGGTTTGTTAGTATAAGCTGGCAGTAGGGATGGAGGGGGATGGAGAGACAAATTTCTGGGTTGTTGCGATTGATTCTTGTGCTGTCACTGCCCACAGATGGTCACCCAAGCTTCCAGGACCTGAAGGTACTGACATTACTGTGTGTGCTCAGGATTGAATCCCTGTATTTTAGGAGATTAATCTATTCTTGGGCAAAAGCATCTGGAAGGACACATTAGCTTCTGATTGGAGCTGAAATCTTTCAGGGTACCAGGATTAATTTAAGATTAAAAACTGTATGTTTTCAAGTTCTCTAATTTTGTGTGCCTTGGACAGGATACACAGTACTCTATGCTCAGTTCACTGTCACATCAGTAAGCACTGACTCCTTTAATGTTTTGTCTGATGGTGTAATACAAAAATCAGCAATTTGCACAGGAATGTTGCTACCTTATATTTAGTGACCATTTCAGAACACAATATTAAGTACACAGTTACATCTAAGACAATTTTTAGGTTTTTGATTCTTCTGGACGTTCTTTAAAGTCATAAGGGAGGTGTTTTGGCCTTTTTGCTATTGCTTTTATTTAACTTAAGAAAGAAATTAATTCCCATAGTTCATAAACCTTGAATTTATTTTCTGTCTTTTAAATATGGGAATTTTCCTAAGATAATTTTCTCTGTACTTGGTCAAACTGTTGTATTAAAACATAATCCCTGTTGGATTATTATTTTTGTTTATTTTGGAAAAATATAGAAAGCATCCTATTCATAGGTGACATAAAATTGAAATTATGGTCTTTTGCTCCTGATAAAAAGGCAACTTGAAGGAAGCTTGTACTGTTAAACACAAGTGCTTCCTTACCTTGAAAAATTCATGTGGGCACTGTAGGTGGGCTTATTTTCAGAATGGTTTGTTTGCTACAGGAAACTGTAGTAGCATCCATTTACTGTGATGTTAGGGACAGCAAATCGTTCAGCTGGAACTGCTGGGGCTGAGTGACTTGCTTGGCTCAAGTTTGCACCAGTCCTGTCAGCAGAGGCACGAGTCAGGGTGTCTGGGGGCAGTCCAAGCAGCAGATTCGAGGTGCTGGCTGCTGTCTCCTGCTCTGCACTGCCAGAACTTGCACCTAATTTTTTTTCTGAGTGTACTGATTTGTACTTTGCCAATTGTATTCTGATGAGCAATGAAAAAAGAAAAAGAATCACTGAAAGGAGGTGCTGAAAAGGTATTTTAAATTGTTTTTCCTTATCTCATTATCAGTAGACTTCAAGATTAATTACAGCAGATGTGTGCTCTTAAGTGGAGTTTTATAGAATATATCCTATTTTAAAATACATGAGTTTCTTTTAAAAATAATATTTTAAGAATCTTAGGGATTATTACATTCGAATATGGTAAGCTTTTGGGTTGCAAGTCCTAAAGCAGTTCTGAAAATTGGTGATTCCTACTTAAGATGGTTGGACTCAAAGTGAGAAACTGTGGCTGTGTGGCATGCTGGCACTACAGAGGTATAATGGGCCTGATGGATAGCTTTGTTTGCAAAATTGCTTTTTGGGTCTTCATCAGTGGGCTTTCACATCTGACCTGTACAATCAGTGTTTCTGGTGTGAAGCTTGTGAAGAGCATGGGTCTGCATTGAGCTGCTGGAAGCCTGAAACCAGTGACTGAGGAACATCAGGAGAGCAGAGTTCCACCTTTGGGCTTTTCTTTGCAATGACTATGCCTCTGAACAAGTATCAAGAGAAGCAGTTGTTAATTCTGTTGTACAGATCTTGTCTAACACGGCTCTGGAAGAGTCTGGAGCCATCTGATTACTTTAGCTAAACTCTCTGTAAGACTTTTGATGCAACTTGGGTGCAAACTCTTCTAAAATGTATTTTGCTCATGATAGTTGTAGAAAATGAAGGTTTAAAAGCACACATTCCTGTTTTTTCCATTTCTGATCTTCCTCTGATTTGTTGTCAGATTTAGACTGGTGTTGTGAAGGATTTATTCAAAGTAAATGTTCTGAAGGGGATCTTTTCATATGTGGTTTCTTATTTTGGCTTTTTTATATACCCAGTCACCGAACTTAGGTTTCTTAGCACAGACAGTCTGTCCCTCCTTCCTTCACAATCCCTTCTAGCCATGCTGCTGGCACAGATGAAATGCCACACAGTGACCCCAGAGCCCCTCTCCCCCTCCAGCTGGCTCTGGATGGGCCGCAACACAATTTCAGCCCTGGGGCTGGCCAGTGTGTTCCCACTTTCCCCAGGTTTGGTCTCTTGCTCAGCTGAACAATAAGGGTGTCTGCCTCTTCTGCAGTTGGGCACAGACTTCCTTTTGTGTTCCTCCCTTTCAAACCACAGATTCTTGTTTGGAGTCCCCATGAGTGCCCTAGGGATTGCACCTGGGTTGACTTTCTTTGGACTTCTGCCATCATTTCATGAGGCTGTGTGCTAGTGAGCTGAGACACTGAAGCAGTTGTGTAAATTTTCATAAAAAAAAAGAGAGGTGTATGTTTATTGATAAATGCAACTTTTTGCCTTTACCTTGGGCTTGTCTTTAAGTTGTCTCTCAGGGATTTTTCCCCCCTCCTCTGTAGATGGGTATTTTTGTTGTGTGTATTCAGGGATTGTCAACCCAGCTTCTCTGCCTGAACTTATCTTCCACCCTCCTCCTTGATTTTTCCAGTGTAATTCAGCAAGGGAGCAGCTCTCTGGAGGAGGTTTGTCATCTGTGACTAATGTGAGTGGCTTCTTGGTTCTCATCATTAGAGCTGATGTTTTCCAGGACCACCTGGCACTGACCTTGGGGCTCATCCTTTGTGAGTGTTCCACAGCAACAAGCATATTCTACTTCTACTCCTGAGTGACAAGACAACTTCCAACCAAAAAAATTTTCCAGGCAGGAATACCTGATGCTTTTAGCATACAGGCTGTCAGACACTGCAAGGCTGAACAGTCTTGAGGGAGAAGTAAGGATTCCCTTTCTTCTCCCTGAAGGCTTGGCAATTGCTTCAGGTGTCAATTCTAGAACTTTCTGATCTCTTTTCAGCACTGTACTTGGGAAGGTCTGATTTCCACAAGTCTCATCTCAAGTGGTGGCTCTGAGGACCTCTCTAATCTAATGAGCAGCCAGCCAAGCACATGCAGCTGCATGCTCGGTTGTCTCTGAGGCAGGAGTGAAGTGGCTGTCAATCTCCAGATGATAGACAAAACCAGGAGATGCCAGAAATGGAGGAGAACATGCTGTGTAAACAAAAATATGTAGCTAAAATTAAAGTCACCTTGACATCAACCATATTTTCATGGTCTAGACAAAATTAAATAGTTCTAGAAACTTGGTGCCGTCAGTGGGAACCCTATAGCAAGAGCTTTCAAGCCTTTTCCCAGAAGTGGGAGTTTCTGCAGGCTAACCTGAAGAAACAAGAAGTATCAGCCCTTTTGTTTCCCTTTCCATTTGTTTGGGAGCCTCATGTACATGTTTTTCTGTACTGTTGCTTCCTTTGGAAGGGAAGCAAAACCAGTGATTGTGGCTTTAATGTGTCTGTGCATATAATCACTTTGGAAAAAGATTGTTTTCCAGCAGCTGGAAGTATTAAGTATGTGTTTGTGCTTAGCTACTTTTCTGCCTTTCTCTGGAAATACAGGGGATGCATTCTAAATTGGAATGAGCAGAAGAACCTGCCTGGGGTTGCTCAGGTTGTGTTGCCCATGCTGTTGCCTTGCAAATAGGGAATGTGTTCTGGTGAGTGCTGCTCTGAGAAACATCTACGGAACTGATTGCTGGCATGTGCCAGTGGAAGAAGCGTTTTAATTCCTGTTTGCTCATAAGAAATTCCTGTTCCTTCTCCTAAATACTTCTTCTGTGCAAGAACCCTATGAAGACTTGATCAATCTCCCTTTCTTAGTAACATTGGACAGTTCTCTAGGTATGTTTTCATAGTTTTAGCACTCCTACTTTTGGTTAACCAGATAAGAACTTTGAACTTAGGCCTGCTTGAAGGTGCCAATAGTTTGAACTTCAAATCCATCTTGAACTGACCACACTTCTAATAAATGGGTGGATGTCAAAGTGTTACATTGGGTTGTTTGTTCTTTTCTGTTTTCTTTCCTTCAAGCTGAGAGTCATAAAAGCATGAAGGTGACCTTAGTGTCATTAAATAACTTCATGTTGTTAGGACTGATATGTTGCTGTCAGAGCAGTGCCATTGTTCATAAGCCATCAACTACATTTATTCTAACAGAAAAGTTAAATATTGGTAGTATTTGAATACTATAGCAATTGCCTTGATTCATGTCTTTCCCTGAGCTGTCTTCTGCAGTTCATCAGTTCTTGCTTTTGCATCTCTCTCATTTCCAAGGGCAAGAGATGAGCAGATCTGGAAGTACTCCTCCTTTTGCCTAGTGCAGTACCAGAGCAGTACTCCTGTGCTCAGAGGAGCAGGCAGGGAGCAGGAGCACTGCTGCCATCCTGCTCTCATGCCTTGTGGTGCAATTTAGCCTCAGAAACAAGACTAGACCAGCTCCTGTTTCCCTCTGATTTCCTCTGATTTCCTCCCTTAAATTACCATTGATTCTTGTTTAAAGCCTGTAATACAACTACAATACTTGGAATCTGTGATTCTTTGGAGTTTTTAACTGATATTATGGAAATTCAAACCATGACCCTTGAGGTTTTACAGCACTAGTCTTGGGAGGAGCTTGCAGGACTTAACCTGGAAAAAATAGAGTTGTTGATTTACTCTATCATTAGCTTACAAAAATGAATAGGCAGTTAGGGTTCAGTAATTTCTTTAGGGAAGAGTTAGAGGATCCTGATGCTGAAGACAGCTAACTTCTGAGCATGTTGCAATTTTTTTCTCATGCTTTTGTAGCATAGGTTTCACATTCCAGCTGTAAAAATTGTCAATATTCCAATTGTAAAAATTATCAGGGGTTATGAAAGGGAAAAAAACCCCTACTATCTAAAAAGTGCCTAAAGAAATTCTGAAGCAAAACCTCTTCATTGAAGCTAATAAATATACTTAATAAAGTACTTATGAGATTTTTATAGGAAGAGTGGTAGCTAACTAAATAAATTATGATGAAAGCCATGACAAGAAGGCAGGAGCAACTTCAGCAATCTAGAAATATAACAAGCACAGAGCCTATGTGAGGTGTTGGAGCCAGGGAATATTTTTACTGCCTCTTTGAACATCTCACTGGAGTGCAATTGGGAACAGGGAGAGCTGGGAGCCTAAATTCTTTTATAGCTGGTGGAGGATGGTATAGCAGAATCCCAGAGTCAGAGGACTCAAGTCAGATTTAGTGCTTCTTTTCTCAGTAGGTGATGGTAGGAAAGAAATAACCCATGCTTATGGTATTTTTTGTGTGTCTAAGGTTCAGATCAGCATGCTTTATTTGCTGTTCCTAGTTGTATGAAGACCTGCTCTGCCTGTTATTTTGAACTTTTCTCCTTGTAGCTGCCTACCTAGGAAGTTTTGTTTATGAAGTTAAGGAGATAATCATAGTGACCCACCACGAAGTACTTGCTCTCTGATTTTGTTAGTTAATTTTTTTTAGGATTGTTGGTTGGAGCTCTGATGGAGAACGTGGAGAGTCTGAGGAGAAATCTGAGGAAGGCAGTGTGGTAATGGATGAACTGCAGCAGGCTGAGCATGGAGGAAGTAGTGGATAAGTCCAGAGCTGTGTGTACTTTAAGCATGCACTTCAGCAGATGTTTGCATACAAGTGACCTTTTTTGTTTGTTCACAGGTCCTTGATTATTGGACTGTTGAGGTCAGTAGTAGCTATGTCAGCACAGGAATGGGGAATCTGCCTGAGGGGAAAAGGTAAGACTGGTTTTATTCACTATGGAGTTCAGCTAAGTCTTTTGCCAGGTAGACTCCCTGCTCCTGCATTAATCATAGGTGCTGCTGACCTCACCAGTCCAATTCACATTGGAACAGCTTGGTACAAATGAAATCCAAGGCCACCGGGGCAATTTCAGGATCCTGAAAATAGAGATGGAAAAGGCTAAAATGTTGCACATAGGCATTCATGATGTTTTGCCCCTAAAATTCAATCACTGTAAGAATATTTTGAGCTTGTACTTGTATCTGGTTTTGTCCTGTGTGTTGTTCTTGGTTAGGAGGAGAAATAAAGCACAGCTCCTTCCTCTTGTAATCATTGACTGGTGTGTTCTTGGAAAAAATCACTGGTGCATTTAGCAGAAACGTGGGCACACATTGAGTAGAGCATCACACAAATAATCTTAACTTCTGTTTTAGTGTGTGGGAATGTACTTTACTAAGTTCTTTGACAATTTGGATGAGAAGATACTATTTATCATAAAATCTAGCATTGTGTAGGGCACAATATTTGTTTGCACCTGTGTGGTCTGTGTGATTTCCTCTGTGCATCTTGCCATCCTGCAGGTTTACTCTGCTCCTGACCTCAGTCTGCAGGTTTTCCAGATGGGGTACACAAAATATTATCATGCTCAACAGCCTGTGTGCTTCTGAAAAAGCTGGAGTTTCATGGCATATTTTTTAGGTCATGCTTTGTTGTTTCACCTTCTGTTGTGTCTCTGATGGTGACTTTAGAATAAGAAGAGATGCTGTTTGTGTTTTGGCTTTGATTCTGCCGACTCTGTCCCCACCTACTCCTTCCCTTCAGTCAAAAGCTGCCTGTTGGATCAGTCTGTAGGCCTCTCCCTGATTCAAAGTTAATTGCTTTCCTGACACCCATGTAATATCTGGGCCATTAATCATTATCCTCTTAGATGTGGAGTGTTTCCTTGCACAGGAGGAAACAGTACTCCAGGCTTGTTATGCCGAGTGCAGAGAAGGCTTCTCCTCGTAGCTCAAGACCAGCAGTCCTGTCTCCTCTGTAATACCAGTTGGATCTTTAGCAGGATCTTTAGCAGCCACCTGTTTGGAACAGTTGTGCTTAATCTATTCAGAAGCTAATTCTCAGTAATTCACCTTGTAGTGGTGAAACTTCTAAGGGACTGTGGGGCATGTTTTCTGCTGTTTCTTGTCTAGAATATTAACATGTTTCTGGCTGACTTAATAGAGCCTCTGCTTATATGCTCACTTTAACCCTGAGTATGGATTTGTTTCAGATGGGTTGTTGGGGCATCAGTTTCCTTGGCAGGGTGTTGGTTGGGTGAGGCTGAGCCTGGGCTGCTTGTTAGCCTGCTGGCTCAGGCTTTGGTATTCATTCTGCTTTTCTTCCTGGAGAGTCTTCGTGGGATGCACAAGATGGAACTGTGCTTGTGTGTTAGGTGTGATGGGGACTTCTTGTGAACTACGTTGCTGCAGTCAAACTAGTCAGTTGTTCAGTTCTGCTAGCTGCAATTGCTTCTTACCCTCAAGTTTCTCCAGGGAATTTCATTTGGGCTGGGATGTGGGTAAATCAGTCCTTGCATTGGTGCACAGAAGGAGGAACTGAAAGTGTGAGTGCTAAAGCAGCACTGTTTGAACCTCAGTAATTCATCTGCCATACTTGTCTTTCCTGGCCCATGCTGGTGAGAAACAATGTCTGGTCCTGGCCTTCTAGCCACAGTGGGATGTGGGAAGGAATGCAGACATCTGGAGAGTTCCACATGTGCGGGTATGCATCGAAAGAATTGAGTAATGAAATAAAATTCTATTGCTGAATATTTTAATTAGGAGTTGATTGTATTTTTGTGGTGAGAAAAAAGGAGATGGAAGATGGTTTTGCAAGAGGATGCTGTAAACCAAGTGCATAGATTTTCAGGATTAATGTGTTTGAAGCAGATTCTGCAGCTGTGCTCTGGAGGACAGCAGAAGATATGAAGAATGGCTTTGGGGTATGGGGCCATTCTTTCTGCTTTTAGTGGCTGATACTGCTGACAAATAGAAATACAAACCCAAGAACACTCAGAACAACTGTGAAAAGGAGACAGAGTAAAGCAAACACTTCTCAACCTATTATTGCTTTAGGAATACATGAAAGGTCGATCTCAAGATGACAAGCAGTAGACATTTAAAGTGCTGAAAGCACACACTGCATTGGAAGCATAGTCCATGAGGAGCTTTTCTGGCTGTCGTATTATTGCAGTAGGTTACAAGTGTTAGGGAGGAGGATTCTGTTATTAAGGAGGTTATCTTTGGTGACAGGAAGAGTAGCATTCTGCTAGAGCAGTTTATTCCCAAGCTCATTGACAAAAGCCTGCCATCAACATGTGTGCTTTGCAATGGGTAGTAAAATTTTATGGGGAAAATATCGTGGTTTTATTATTTTCTTACTGTATGCAAGTATAATAATAATACTGACTTGGCAGGTAGGAGTGGATAGTGACTAATTCAGAGATCCAGTCACCTATGAGCTGTTTTGTGCTTCATTGTTCCTAGTGCCTTTATTAGAAGCTATAACAACTGGTTCCATTCCTACTCACAGTTACTTTATTAGTGCTCAGTTTAATGATTCTTCCCCAGTGGGTAATTAATTCTGCTTTCTGATGTTGCACTCTTGCAGTATTGTCAGCAGTCCCTTCCTTTTGTTTTGGGAAATAAGAAAGAGGAAGTAGGGCAAAAACGTTTTAAAATGTAAAAAAGTGATTTTTACTTTTGAGTGGAAATTCAATTATATGTAGCTAGGTTTTACCATAATTGATGTTTCAATTAAATCTTATGTGAAGATTTAATTAAATACTTTAATTAAAAAATCAGGTGAAATGTGATATAGGGAAAATCAAGATGGGAGATAGTAATTACTCGATAGAGTTTCTTTGGAAAGAGTCCTGCGAGGATTCAGGCATCCTTCCCTGCTCTGGTCTAAGAATTTTCAGTTATCCTCAAGTCTGGAAATTTCTTCATAAATTTTTCTCAGTGAAAGTGGAGAAATGCTGTAATCACAGGGCTTGCAAAGTCTGTTTTTCAGAGATACCCTGGATTTACTTATTTTTCTCAATGGTAGCTTGAGCATGAATCTTATCCCTTAAAGCTTGAACCTTAAATGAGAATGTCTTGTCACTTCGAAGGAGAATGTGCCTTCATTTTTAACTATAAACTTTTCAGTTTTAAGGATGGAATCCACTTCTAAGTGGGATCAGGTGTGAAGGAGTTAAAATTTACTACCCTCCAGTAGCTGTGCCTCAAGTGCAAAAAAAGCTGGGTCACTTGGAGGCTGGCAGAGAGCAAGCTGAAGCAGTGGAGTATTTCATTGCCCAGCTTGTTATCTGACAGCTTACACTGATTTATTGCAGCTTGTCTAGTGCAAGTCCCAGGAAAAGCAGATTCTATCTTAGAGATACTTTCTGGATCTGTGTTAATTGGAATGGGACTGTCAGATATACTTTTTAAAATTGCAGCACCTAATTTTTTCTTAAAATTTCTCATTTTCACTATTCTCCTACTGTATAGGGGCAACACAGCAGACTGACCGGAGAATCAGTGCAGTGCCCTGAGTTGCAGAGTGGCACTTCAGATACCCATCTTTATTTCCTCTTAATCTTGAGGTTATCTAGAGTTATCAAAGTCTTGTATCACTTAATGAGATTTACCAAGAGCAATGCAGTGTTTTCCCAGCTTTCTCTGTAGGCTGACCTGGAGCTCTGCCTGGATCCTCCCCTGCTAATGTGCCTGGAGAGTGAAAATGGGGCAGGAGGGGCTGCTCTGCAGGGGGACTCAGGAGTTGTGCTTGGTGCTGAGTGAGGACATAACAAAATGCAAAGTAAACGCTGAAGTAAAGCAACTGTTACCAGAATTACATCTGCTGTTTGGAAAATGAGTGTCCATCACAATGCATCTAGAGAATTGCTTGCTAGTTGTCAACAATTGAAAGTCATGAGAACAACGTTTCCTGGAAAGCTCTTTGGCAGTCCATTTCCCTGCAAAATTTAGCAGTAATTTCTTTCCACCTAAGGCATCCATCCACTCCTGGTTGGCTGAGGCTTCCTCAGCTTTTTGTCCCTTAGATGTTGGTAATGGAGTAGTTGATCTCTTCCTTTTTTCCTTTTAGCACTTGACGCTACTGTCTTGCTTTTGTCCCCCTCAAGTGCAGCAGCCTCATTCTTCACTTGTAGCTTCTTTTTTTTTTTCAGTATAAGCCCCTGGTGGAAGTACATACACATCAGAAGTGTTTAAGTAACCTTGTATCCCTTGACAACTTGAATATTACACCATGAGTGCTGCAGTTGTGATAGCATAGGAGAGCAGTCACAAGTCATTTCCATGTGCAAACCTGTGTGACATGAAGAAATTGGCTTATCCCTCTGCTAAGAGCACTCTAATGCAAGATCCTTGTGCTTATAGTTAAAACCCTCTCTGAGACCACCACTTTTCTTGAGAGATCTTTACCTGGGATTTCTCCATAGATGCTCTTCTGTTACAGTTGCATTGCACTGGCACTGAGCAGCTGTTATTGAGTTGGTAGCAAGGAAACTCCAGATCATGAGGAGAAGGACACTAAATATCACACTTAAATATCTAGTGGCAGCTAGATATTTAAGCTGAGCTGCTTCTCTTAAAGCAAAGTGTGCAGCACTGGTTGACTTCACCCATGGGCACTGGGAAAGCCTTGCTCTCCCTGGCATGCAAAATGTGGGTGCTACAGAAGGTACCTTGAGGAAGAGGTACTGCACTGCTTTCTACCACCCCCCACCCTCCAATACTGCAAATATTTCCCCTATGGTCAAAAAAAAGGAGTTTTATTATTTTTACATGGATCACTTGTGTTTGTAGACACAAGCTTGGTTGTATATGAATCTGCTAGTGTAGAAGGAAACTGAGCAATTGCTGGGATTCCTATATTTTCATTATAACTGTAGTTATACTTACATTACTGTCATGAGTGCTACTTGCATTATAAAGACATCATTGACACTTTAGATTAAAAAATCAAGCCTTAGGCTATAAAAGGCTTACATGGCTTTTGTTTATTTTTTAGAGTAATAGGTACAAAACCATATAACTGGTCTTTCTACCAGTCATGCTGTTTTCTGCACAAGTGGATAAATGTAGCAATTCCTATAAAAATATAGTTCTGTGTGTTGAATGTTGGCAATGTATTTACTCATGGCAAGCACAAAATTACTGGGACTATGCATTAGACAGTATTTTTTGAATGGCTTTCCTGAATAGGGAATGAAATAATTCAATGTTATTTTTTCTCTAAAATGTTCTTTTGTTTCTCTAAAACACTAAGTTTGCAATGAGATTAGTCTTTCTAATTTTTATTTTTCTTTTAATTAATTGCAAGTTATTGGTAAGAAAATGGGTTCTTCTGCTAATCTTCATCTGAAGCTTCATGTTTAGAGACAGTTGCTAGACTTCAAACCCAGTGAAACCTAAAGCAAGTTACAGAGAAGTTAACCAGTTTCACTTGTAGAAAGAGGCACTGTTAAAAACAATTTAGATCTTAGCTGAAGAGTGTAACTATAGCTTTCAGGTATAACCTGAAGGCATGCTTTTGGCTGAGTTCAGCTTCCAAAGCTTGTTCATGTTTATGTATATGTCACTTCCCTTAGAATTCTTGTAAGTTGGGTAAAACATCACTGTAGTAGAATAAGGGAAAAAATGGTTTATAAGCAAAAGTGTAAAGTTACAAGGAAACATTTGTTTTCTGTATAGCTTTCAAACCATTATCCTTGTCCTCTGAAAATAAAATTTCTCTGCACAGAAAATATGTGCTGATCCTTGAAGCATTCAACCATTTTTCTGAGGTTTTTGATGTCAGATTGTTTTTTTTCAACCATGTAAATATTGTGTTTATAATTCTGACTTTCTGGCCTATATGGGCTATGCAGATGAGCCCTGATGAATCTTTATGGGTCACTATAAAACCCCATTTCCCTGCTGGAAATTGCAGTTTGTGTGGCTGAGTCAGCAGAAAGAGCCAGATTGGCACCCCCAGCCTCTCAGTGCTTATGGTGATCTATGCCTCAGCACAGTTCTGTGCCAGCCACCAGATCCAAGGCCTCCAGTGGGGAGCTGGGATGGGGCTGCTCATCCAGATGAGCCTTGCTGGATGGGGAGCAGCCACTGGATGGGGAAACATTTCCTTATCTGTGCCTGGGGCTGCCTCAGGACCTGAGCACCTTCACCTGCTGGTTCTTGCTGGGTGTGAGCAGCACAAGCAGAGCAGTCTGCTGGGGCTAGAGAATGTCTGCAGAAAAGCACTGCTTATCTCAATTAGTATTTATTTAAACTGAAACCACTCTTGAGGTAGATCAAGCAGTGCTTGACTTAGGTGTTTATACAAGCTGTCATAAAGAAACTACTATGTTGTATTCATAATTTTCAAGGGAAAATTAAAAAAAATGCTCTTATTTTCTCAAGTGAGAAGTTTTTGCCATGTGGTAATAATAAGTGTTGAGTGGTACAAACATCTAGGCTGCTTTGCTCTTTCACAATGAAAGTCTGCATCTTAAAATGCAGTTACAGTTTTTTTGCAAATAGTTCTTGATCAAAATTAATTCTGAAACAGAACAAATTAGAACTTGTTCCTAGATGCTTTTGATAGCTTTTACTCACTTCTAGGGTTGATTGTTATTCTACTGTTGCTATAATGATTCAAAAATGCATTTCTTCGTGATTTCTTGTATCTTTCTGAAATGGAATCCCACAGATATGAGCTACAGGCACAGATTCCCAGTATGGCATTCTCAGTGGGATACTCAGGAAAGCTCAGGCAGCTGGGTGGGGTCTGGCTGGGATTTTCCCATCTTGGATTAATAGGAACAGATGGTAGCCATAAAATAACTGAACACAGGTAACTAATTCCAGGTTGCAGAGAAGTGTAAACTGACATCTGTAGTGCTAGGTGTGGTCATAGGCTTGGACAGTTGCAAAGAACTTTGCTTCACATTTTCTGGATAATTATCTTGATTACTTTGCCTCTTAAATAATTAAAGTTAATTGGGTTAATTAAATCCCACTCTCTGATTTTGTCACTCAAGATAAATTTCCTCTTAACATGTTTGTTTTGGGTTTTTTAAAATGATTATAGACTTGAATAATCTCAACATAATTTTGAATAGAAAAAGCTATTTGTTTAGGGATAGTTTCTTCCCAAAATGAGCTGTTCCACAGGTAGTGCTAGTAGTGTTGCGTTGAATAGGACCCCACAGATGAAGTGGTTCTAACATTTGGATCATAGAATAGCCTCAGTATTTTTTAAATTACTGCTTGTTTGTTATTAAAGATTATTACATTATTTTTGTAACTCCTAAACTGTTTTCTTTTAATAAACTGAGTAAACTAAGCTTTATTTTAATAAACTTTCACTTTCACACTGTAGCCTGTAGGTGGTTCTTGTCTGTCTTCCCTGAAGTGTCAAGGCTCAGTTGTTTCCATTTCATAACCAGAAAATTATTAAAATATTCCTTGACTTTAAGAATTTCAATGTAGAAAAACCAGATCTGTGATAAATAGTCCCTCCTTGATTATGCTTTGTTGAATATTCATGTCTCTTTTCTATGTGTGATTACCCGAGGCTGTTCTTCTGAGGTGCTGTCCTAGAGATGCCAGAAAAAGGCCTTAACACTTTAATTATGGAGGAATTGTATTCTGTGTTGGCATGATAATTTTGTTATGAGCTGGATTTACTTCTGTATCTTTTGAACAAGGGAGAGCTTGAAACTTGAAATTACTCTTGTGGAAAGCTAATGCTCTCATCTTGGGGCATTGCATTTACTCTATGACAGTTGTGGTTGTTTCTACCGGACACAATTTGAGGTTTTCTGGAGTGAAGAAGGATTTTGTAGTTTTGACCTATGCTGATAGCACAAAACAGTAAAAAAACCTTCTTGTGGTCATCAGAAAGAATTATTTATTCAGGCTCATTAAGATATGATTATGCTGTAAATCTAAGACAATATCAACTAGTGAGGAGCTTTATTTGCATTTCTTCAGATTGCTCTGGTCCTTGACTCCTTCACAGTTGGATGCCACATAGCAACATTGGGTTTTGGTTATAATTACAATGTTGCTCACACGGATTTGGGCTGGTGGCTAGTTGGGATGCAAAGGTCTGTAATTACTTTGTCTATTAGGTATTCAACAGTACAGGCTTTTTAATTATGATGAGCCAGCTCTCTACAGTTCAGTGAATTAGTGTTAAAATACCAGACTTGAATGAAGGTTTCTGATGTTGAACCCCCATTCTAGAAGAGATGCACCTCAGTCTGTGCATTACTGTGATCTATGTTCTCTTGTGGTTTTGGTGCTGCTGTTTGTCCCTCTGCCCTTGTGCATTTCAGTGCTCTCCTGTAGCCGAGTACAGTTGTGCCACAGCCAAGAAATTGACTTCTACTAATCTGACATAGGGGAGATACTAAATGGGGAAGTGTGCTTCCAGTCATCCTTGAAATAACTTTCAGTAACCAGTTATAAACTGCTGATAATGCCTCTACTGGATATGTGCAGTGGGTGGGAAGCCAAGGTATTGGAGAGGACTTGAGCTTTCACTGATATTCACCCTCAGGTACAAGCTGTGCAATGAATATTTTAACTTTATCTGCTAGGGAGATGGTTGGTGTACTAGAACAGCATTCAAATGCACTGCTTTCTCAAGTATTTCCTATTAGCATGTTTAATAAGGCACTCTGTTATCCCCTCAGGTTGACTGTCATTACTGAAAGCTGAAGTGTTAACTGTAACAGCACAAAAGGACTCTATGAGACTATAAAAAGGCTTAATTTCTGATTAGGTTGAGCAATATAATTGTAATATGTTGTGGAGCTGTCTGTAGAATAGGAGGTGGTGATTGTTGACAGCTCCTGTATGTGTGTTTGTGAAAACTGTCTTTTAAAATAAGTATCCTTTGCAGTTAAAATGTATCCCTTACATCAGCAATGGATTTATTTTCTCCACAAACTATTTAAATAGATTTTTCTTTGATGGTAAAGATTATACAGTTATTGTAGAACTTTTCAATTCTTTCAGGAAGTTAACCAGCATGTTGCCCCTGTCCTCCTGAGTTCTGCTACTCAGATGTGAACAATGTTCTAAAATTATCACTTGGCAAGAACTCTGGTTTTGTCAGAGTAAAGCAAAAACCTTAAAGTATAATTTTGTGGGAACACAACTGAAAGAAAACACTTGATGAAAGTCTTTTTGCCTATATAATGTGACATGCTTCTGGGGTCAATCATAGTTCCAAGGCACTAAATTCAGATTGCATGTCCAGTATCCAAGATGTAGGATGTTTACCAGATTTTCTGCAAAGTTGCTGTGAGAAAACGTTAACTCAGCTGTAGACTGCAAGTTTCCCCTTGTCACCTTAGGAGTTTACTGTTATTTATACTCCCATTGCACCCCCACTGAAAGCTCACCTTGGCTTTGTATTCAAATTTTCTTGTAACATAGCAGCCTCTGCTAATATTTAATTCCTAATTCTCTTTGCCATAAATTTGTGTCTTCATAAGGTTGCCCCCATAAATCCCCTATCTGTGGAATCACTTGCTGCTTGGAATCCTTACCATTAACACAAACCATTATGGGATGCTTCTTAATGAAGTGAATTTTAAAATTGGCAGCATTAAAGTTGAACATTTGAATGAAAATTTGCACTTTCAAGGTATGTGAAATATTTTACCTTGGTTAACTACTTCAGTGCAGCTTTATATGTTAGTGGAGGATGTTCTGAATGGAAACATTTTAGTTTATGCCTGTTCATTTGGAGCTCTTAACAACACAATTTTTTGTAATAAGCTGCGTATGTTCTTTGTTTTTAATCGAGATTAATTGCTGAGTTGCTGTAGTCTGAAATAGGATCAGAGATTTCTTTGCACTTTTTTTATGGTTATTTCACATTTTAGTTTTAGTTTCCACCTGGACAGTCTGGAGTCCCATGGTGGTTCAGGTTACTCCATTGTCATAACTAGTCCTGCCTGGGGGCTGGTACAGTCATCTGGTGTCATTGTGAACTGTTTAAAGGAGATAAATGGCACAAACCCCTTGAGAGGCAGGTGGATATTGTTCTAGCTGGTTGTATTCCCTGGTTTGCTTGGCTTTCATGCAAAGAGTCAGCACAAACTGGACAGGAGGGACAGAACCATGCTACAAAGAGACATCAGCTCCTGCCTGTGCCTCCTTAGCACTTCTAGTTAACATCAGTCCTCTTTATTACTAAGCATGAAAGACTAATTGAGTTGCAGTAACAACAGAAGTTTGTCAGGAACCCTTCCTTGTGTTTTTGACACTGGTTATTGGCTGATGCCAGTGAAAAGACTGACACATTTCTGCTACCTTAGAGCTCTTTTATTGTGCTAGCAGTGAAAGTGCATCTCATTCAGTATCCTGTCTCCAGCTTTTGTTGCTCATCTGTTCTTGTGATGCACCTTCCCTCCTGTTGGCAAGAGACATGACAGGAGCATGGTGGAAGTCCTTATCTGGACAGGGTACATTTGTATCTGTCTGATCTTGCACAAAGAAGTCTTTAAAATGATTCAATTTCCTTAGTATTAATGCTCAAATGCATTTTACAAACAATAACTTGGATTCCATTTTTAGTCCTTGTGTTTTCTACTGTAATCTCATTTCTTAAAATATAATTCTAATTGTCATAGGAACTCACCTTCATTGACCTTTTTATTTCTCTTGTCAGTAGATTTGTTTACTTAGTTTCTGAACTTTTAAATGAATTCTTTATGATGCTTACATGTTCATACTGGAAATACCTTTCTGGATGATAAGGTGCCTCTAAGATGTCTTTTCACACCTCTGGTCTTAAAATTGCCTTAAAATTGAGCTGTGTAAGGACTTGTGTCTGCTTTCTACTGGTAAGTCTGCAGATTATAGTAGGAGCCCTAGTAATTAGTCTCCTAAGTGATTTTAGGGGTGGAAAAACATTTAATATGATCATTTCAGCCCATTGTGTCATCTGATGTTTCCAGTAGAATAATTAGATGCATCTTCTGGTCGAAATTTAAGGAACCTTCTGTTATGTTTTTCCTAAGCTTTATCCTTTAATGAGGTCAGAAAGTTCATGCCTTGGTTACTCAAGTGGATAAAGACTGGACTTCTCAGCTCTCTTTTTTCATATTTCATAGCTGTGGTGCACAATGTAGAGCTTCAGGCTTCTCTGACAGATTTCCAGCTAATTATTTTAGTTTTCTATTTCTCATGTCTTGTCACTTATCAGCTCTACTAGTTAGGTAGTAATATACTTGCCTGCAGCAAGAATCTTTTATTTGGTGTGAGCAATTTAACAGTGAGAGCATATTAGAAAATGTCATCCAAGTGTAAATGAAAGCATTCTCATATGAAGGATTAAGGAAAGATTCCATTGCAGCTATATTTGTTTTGCTAAGAAAGCTGTTCTTTGTTTTCAAATTTCTTTAATATCTGGCTATATGTAGTTATTAAAATAATTACATAACAAATACTGGTTATGTATTTTAGAGATTTTTATACTTGACTAATACTTAATACACTGCTTCTGACTATGCCTTTTCAGAAGAACTTATTCTCCTGTGTTCTAGTGTGTCTTAAATGGGAATCAGAGGGAAGTCTGGAGAGCATAGATGCATTCTAAGGCAACTAAAAGGAAATGAGTAATGCAATTAACACTTGAGAATCTAACATATTATTTCTTTAAAGTCAAATGATTTTTTTCTCTTATTTTCATCAGTTTTAGAATAGCCATTTTTTCACTCCTTGTGTTTTTTCAAGAAGAACTTTGCTTTTGTGTATGAGTGCTTGCTGCATGACAGTCAGATAAACTGGGAAGGCTTTCCTAATTGCCTTCTCCTGTTCCCTAAAACCTCCTGCTGTACTCTCTCAGACTCAGAGTAGCAAAGCATATGTTTGGATATTGGATTGATAATTGAAAATATGTAACAAATGTGTCTTCTGAATTGAGATTTTTGCTTGAATGTTTTGAACCTGTAGGTTTTGGGACACACGGTAGAGGAAGTAAGATCTAAATAGAGATCCACAAAGGCTGTTTTGGACAGCAACGTTGTGAACACATTTCTCAGGGCAAGGAAGCTGGCATGGAAGCTGCAGAATTAGAGAGTCATTTTGGTTGGAGGTCCATGTTGAGATGGTCAAGACCTAACTGGGCATGGTTCTGGGCAGCCTGCTCTAGCTGCCCCTGCTTGAACAGCAGTTAGACTAGGTGATCTTCAAAGGTTTCTAGCAAATCTGTGTGATTTTGAGCTAATACCCTTAGATCTTCTGCTATTTATTGCAGGTTTGATAATAAATAATTGCAGCTATTGTATTAGTGCCGGCTGAATAGCTGATATCACTGGCTAGCTTGTGACAGGACTTGTGTCACAGGGGTGTGCAAGCTTCCATTTCTTGTTTTTTTTCCTGTAGTCATTAACTTGTGAGAAGAATGCAGCAGAAACAATAAATCCATTGTCATGATGCCTCTTGTTCAAGACTTTTTACAAATACATGTTAACTTTCCATCCATCCCATGGAAATACCATCCCTGTGTTATGTAACACGTTTTACTTTCATCTGTAAGAGAGGCAAGTGCTGTAGCTGCCAGGGTTCTGACAGTGTCTCAGGGCTGGTGGTGTGCTCACAACATCAGTGAGAGCTGCTGGTCTGGAAAGTGGTGTGGCTCTGCTTTGTGGATGTCTGAGAGGCATTTTTGGCTGTCATGCTTTGAACAAGATTCCTCTGCAGGTCCTGGTAGAATGATCTTCATTAAGAGTTGAAAGGGGATAAAAGGTAGCTTTTTTACAAAGCCTGTATTGGTTTTGGTCGTGCATATCTTTCTAACTGCTTTCTGGTAAAAACCACATAGAGATGTTGCCATCTTCTCAAATTAACTTCATTGCATGATTATGGGTGTCAAATATACTTGTTAACGTATGTGGGGGGATAGATTGTAAGAAAATAAAGACAGTGCAGAAGGCAGTCTCACACCTGAGGAGTTGCAGCTGTACCAATCACCAAAGATTAGGATCAGGCCTGCCCTTAATAGGCCACAGCTGTGTCCCATAACAAGATGAGTGCTACAAAAGAGTGGGTCAGCTGGGCGAGGAGCGAGTTGGAGCCTGTTGGTTGTGCTGTGAAGGAGTCAGTGCTGTGAGGAGCTGCACATGAGAAATCACCAAGAAGGTAATGGGACTTTAGCAATGAGATGACAACAAACATACGGTCCCAAGGATCCTATGGGAAGATGGCCACACCACAGTGAGGGAACAAGCCTGGGCATTGGGTGAGATGCCCAAGGCAAGGGGATGGCTGGGGAGCAGGAAGGTCCAGCCTCACCAGGCCAGGGCTGCCACAGCTGTAGGGCTCTGCCCCTCTGCTCCAGTGGCAGCTGCTGCCTTGGATGGGTCCTCAGTGGCTTTTGTTTGCAGCAAGTGGCCACACACCTGTGCTTTCCCAAAAAGGATTTGCTGTTATATGTGTGCAGTCTCCATCACTTTAATCATCATTATTTCAAATGCTGACATGAAATATGGAAGAGAAGCATCCCTAATGGTGAGCTGGGCTTGAAAATTCAGTTCTCTGTCAAATACACAAAGGACTATTTGAATGCTTCTTTCCATGATGCATTCTTGTTGCCTTTGAAAATTGGTAAATTGGTTGAATAAATTTTTAATGCTTTTTTTTCCCCTGACATTTTCATTTGGGTTTTTTATTCTGTGCCGGTTGCTCAGTTGATAAGAGAAGGAAGCATTGGCATGTCCTGGGAGGCCCTGCTGGGAACTGGGTTATCATGCTGAGAGGCTGCTGTGAGTATTTACCTATCACAACAAAGGATCTTCTCATGCCATTTTATTATTGAATGATCTGTATTCCTCGCTCGAGCTTTTGGAGGCTCCCAGCAGTCCTGTCAGGCTAACCTTGTTGCAAAAGATGATTTTGTGCTCTTAGTTTGGCGAGTCAGCCAGGCTAGCCAAAGCCTCTGCCATCCCATGCTGAATCCCTTCTGCTGTGACACAAGCCAGGAACCATAGCTGTGCTTCAAGAGCCATGTGCTTGCTTTTAGGTGACCCTCATTTCCTGCTGGGGCTGTAGCATTGACCCATGCCGATGTGGAGCTGCCCCAGGCTGGAAGATGTGTTGTGTCTGAAGGTGCTTGGCTGTGCTCAGGTTGTATCTCAGCTGACTTCAGTCAAAATACGGTTTTGGGTGACTGCTGCCAATGTACTTCTAGTTTTAAGTACAAAAGAAATCACTGCTGCTTGTCAGTGTTGGTTCTTGTAAGGAAATAGGGATTTTGACCACCAAAGCATGTGCTGCACCCAGGTGTGCTCTTCATACCCTGTTGAACTCTGTTTTTACAGTTTGTGTGTGTTTCTTGTGGACATTTCTGTCTTTTGCACAAATGACTCATTGCCCAGTTAGTAGGAAATACTGCCAGTGTTGAGACAGAATGAAAAGCAGCTCTACTTTAGTGTTAGTCCTTGTTTCCTTATGGTGATAGAGTTTTTTGCATTGAATCATAGAATGGCTTGGGTTGGAAGGAACCTTAATGATCATCCAGTTCCAATCCCTCTGCATGGGCAGGGAGGCCACTCTCTAGATCAGGTTGCTCAGGGCCCAGCCAACCTGCACTTGAAATAGCACACAGAATATTTTTAAACTAAGTCAGGAAACAATTTGTTCTATAACAGTAATGAAATTACACAATAATAATAACAACAATAACACTTGGCCTTGTTTTTGTTTCTGGCTGTAGAAACCATGCTTAAATTCTTTTTAAACAGTTTTGTGAACAGCTGATGTCTTCAGTTAGTCACTTTGACTTACATGTGCTTACTTGGATTATAGCATCTCTTTCTTTGGAAACTATAGTTATATCTATCCTTTTATTTCACTTCAGTGTACATTCAAAGTGAATTGATGAAATTTATTCTTTGTATCATTCCATCAAACTGTGAAATTCCAATACAGCTGCTAGCAAGCATTTGCTTTTTAAATGCTTCTAGAGTTCATTACTTACATCTTCATTGTTTTCATCCTTTGAAAGTCAGAAATCAAATTTGTCCAGCTTATTCTATTTAAGTGTGTGCTGATTTCACCTTGAATAGAGTTAATTTTGTAAGCACAAAGTCCTAAGTTTAAATCCAAAATATAGCCCTGGCTGCTATGAAGAATAGTAACTCTACCCCAGCTGAAACCAGCACATTCTCCACTCCTTATTCCATCTCGATGCTGTTGTCATCTTATTGCAAAAGTTCCCATACCTTCTCAGTGATTTCTCATGGACAGCTGCTCACAACACTGACTCTTTCTTCTTCACAGCACAGCCAACAAACTCCAACTCTCTCCTCACTCAGCTAAGCCACTCTTTTGTCGTACTCATCTTCATTGGACACAGCTGTGGCCTGTTAAGGGCAGCCTGTTCCTACTCTCTGGTAATTAGTACAGCTGCAACTCCTCAGGGATGAGATTACCTTCTGCACTGTCTTTATTTTCTTACATTCTATCCCCCCACAGATGCAGCACATTCTTATTAACCCATGAACCCCCTGCCCATTGTTTGATATAATACACAGATATCATTCCCATGGTCTATGGACTACCCCTATGGAATATCTGTAAAGTGTCCACTGAGTTCCTTTAGTCCATGACTTTGGGCTCCATCTGTTGGGGTGGTCACTCAGGGCAGGAGAGGAGGTGTTTTCTGGGGAGTTACTGGGCACCACAGCCAGCTCAGTTTGGGTTGCTGCTTGTCATGCCAGCCTTGGTCAGCAGCTCAGCCCTGTGTAGCTGCTTGCTCACTCCCTGCTGGAAGGGTGAGTGAGGGAGAGTATTGGAAGAGTAAAAGTGAGAAAACTCATGGGTTGGAATAAAGACAGTTGAGTAGGTATAGCAAAAGCCACGCACATGAGCAAAGCAAGGAACTCATTCACCACTTCCCATGAGCAAGAAGGTGTTGAGCCATTTGCAGAAGAGCAGGGCTACATCATGTGTTACAGCTGTTGGGGAAGATGGACTCCACAACTCTGAATGTCCCCCCTTCCCTCCTTTTCCCCTGGCTCTGTATGTTGAGCACGATGCCATGTAGTCTGGGATATCCCTTGGATCGGTTGGGGTCAGCTGTCCTGGCTGTGTCCCCTCACAACTACTTGTGTGCCCCCAGCCTTGCTGCTGGGGTGGCATGAGAGGCAGAACAGGCCTTGACTCTGTGTAAGGAATAAAGAAAACATCCCTGAATAGTTAACACTGTTTCCAGTACAAATATAAAACATAGCCCTGTACTAACTACCATGAAGAAAACGAACTCTGTCTCAGTCAAACCCAAAATAGTATTTTATGATGAAAAAGCAATGTAGTATCTCTTTTGCTTTTATAACTGTAACTGAATTTATTCCTGTAGGTGTAGCATCTATGACTGTGCCAGTGTACATCGCAGAAGTGGCTCCACCACACTTAAGAGGCAGATTAGTCACCATTAACACTCTCTTCATCACTGGAGGGCAGTTCTTCGCCAGCGTTGTCGATGGAATCTTCAGCTACCTCGCCAAGGATGGATGGAGGTTTGTGAGCCTTCCTTGCTAAAAGCAGGTTGCTGTAGTCCTGATTTGGTTGACAGCTATTATAATTCTTGTTAGTAAAACAGAATTTACATAGAAAGTGGTAAAACTGTGTACTAAAATGGAACTTGGATATCTTGCCAAAATAGATCCCTACTGCTTTCGCTTAAGCTTAATATTCACAGCATGCACAGGTTTTTTGACTTTGCTAAACTTTGAAGTGGGAGAGTAATAAATATACATCACAAATGTGAATGATTGTCATGATGTTTATGAAGGTGGCTTGCCTTTTGCATTTACAATAATTACATGCTGATTTTTCAAAAGGCAAATTTCCAATAAGTAATATGCTGTATGTGCAAGATAGAGGTGAAGTTTGAATATTCTTAATCTGAGCAGTGGTAATCTATCAAAATTGAAGGATACTGTAGCATAAATTTATAGCTAAAAGCTTATGTTATAAAATCATAAAAATCTATTTTCTGGGCTGCACAAACCCAGTTCTCTCAGCCTCTTCTATGTCACATGCTCCAGTTGTGCAACTCATCTTAGTGATCCATTGTTATTCCTGGTTTGTGGCTTTCTCTGGTATTTGTAGTCCTAGTGCAGCACGGTGCGTGGAGTAGTGAAGAGCAATAGTTTCTGCAGCCTGCTGGCATGTGCTGGGTGACTTTTGCAGTAATGCTGTGTTTTATGCATGTGCCAAGTACTGCTCTGCTGGATTGAATGGAGAAATAGGCTACCACCTCAGTGATGAGGTATCCAAGTATTCCAGCTGCAGTGCTGGAGCTGTTAATTGAGGATGGTGCAATGTCCTCAGCTAGTTTATTGCAACCTGAGGCTGAGCAGGGAAGAGTACAGATGGTCTGTCACCTGAAAGGAGTGGCCAGTAAACACATGGAGAGAAATCACAAATATCTGCCCCTGAGTCATTACATAGAAGAAGGAACATCACAGCAATTATTGAATCTCTTACTGACTGAATGGCTAAGCACTGGAGTGCTGCAACAAACAATAAGGAACTTCAATTTTTCTTGGCTCTGCTTATTCTTGGAAATGCTGGATATTAAATTAAAATAAACCAAAGAAAACAAATATTTTACGTGACCCTTAGGTTAGCTTTATAAACTCTGCTAATGCCGTCTTAATAGTATTGCAGCAGTATGTCAGAGAAGGAGAAATGTTACAGCAGACTTATTAAATTTCATGCTGGATTTTTTCAGGTCTGCTAGACATCTGGCTTCAAACACAAAGTCTTGTAATCTGTATAGGAAAGAATTATATTAGATTTCTGAAAGCTGGCTCACTGCGTGAAATGTCTAAAATTGCCTGCTTTTACTCTAAATTGATTATATCAAAATGGCTTGCTCTGAAAATTACACCAACTCTAGAACTTGCAATGGATGTTCCCTCTCAACTAAACGTTTTCCTTTTGACCTGCTCCTTTTATTCAACTTTGATCAGAATTTTGCAGATTGGAAACTAACTTCAGTGAGGGAGCTCTGTCTGTACATTTCTTTCTTGTCTTGTCTGTGATAAACAATCCAATAGAGTCCAACTGGTATGAATCAAGGTTTCAGGAGCCTTGATTGATTTTGCCTCCTAAGATGATTGCAGGCAACCAACTGCTTAGTTCTGGAGGCTCTGCTGCGTTTAAGTGACTGAAGGGCTTTGGAGAAGCAGAAATTTAAGCAATAGGAGTCTGAAGGAGTGAATCTGCATACTTAGATGCATGAAAACATACTTCAGCATGCACTTTGGCAGGATACAGCAGTTGGTTTTAATCCCTACAAGTTTTACTCTTCATTTGAAACAAAAAAGGCTTTCTAAATGTCATTCCAATAAAGATATTGAATGTACAATTTGGTGAGTGTCAATGGTCTATGTATTTTGTACACTGCTACCAAAATGTTTGTGGAGAAGGAAAAGTGTAGAAATAAATGAGGCCATTAATTAATTAATGAATGCGAGCATTAATGAGTGAGGAATGAGAACATGAGTGGATTAGTGACACTGTTAGATACATTGACTGAAGACTACTCAGCTAATAAGCCTTCCACTGACTTTGTGGTTTGAATTTATTTTCTTTCTTATGCTTTTCTTTTTTAACTAATAGTGAGCTATATAATTTTTAAAGTGTTGCCAAAAAAAGGGAGCTGCTAACTGAGCTCTTTCTAGACCAAGTTGTGCTTGTATGACCTTTGGAAATTTTGACTGGTTTTAAGAAGAACTTGAAGGCTCAGCTGGGGCTGGGAAGACTGGTCTGCATGCACATTGTCCTGGGATGGCCATCCTCTTTGCATTGCCTTTGGGTATTCTTTTTGCCATTCTCCAGTTTTCTGTCTGTTGTACTGCCCATGTTTTTCTTCATTAAATGCCTCTAAGAAAGTATTTTTCCATTTTTACTCAAAATGCATTTGAACTTGGCAAATGCATTTGGTTCATTGCCCCTAATATAAGGTTTTCAATAATAGTTATTCTCTCCTTCCTACTCAATTAGCAATCTCAGGCATGCTTTATAAAAAGATCCAGGTCAGAGGCTGCAGAGTCAGTGTGAAAGCAGGTGTCCATCCTGGGGTGTGGAGAGAGGAGCTAGAGCAGAGATTAGCAAATCTCCTTAATCTCCTGACTGATGTCAAGGGGTGAATTTGTTTATGAGTACAGGCTACCTCAGTATTCAGAGGGACTGGTTTCTGGAGGTCTTTTAATGATTATATCCACTGATGTGCAACTTGTGATAACTGCAATAATGTACAGGTGACACCAGACTGTAGAAAGTCTTTAATGAAAGTGAAAAGAATCTGGGTGAAGTGTAAATGGGAAAAGGTCAGATTTAAAAGCAGAACAAAATTATACACTGTTCTGCAATTCTTTTTATCCTTTTGTTGTTTTACTGAAGAAATATACAAATGTGGTGTGTATAGACAAGAGCCACCCATGAAAATTGGTGGTGTGCTGATCATTGGAAGTATAACTGTGCTTTTACCAGTGGTAATTCTCTGTTGAGTACAGAAATAGCCTTGATGCTGTAAATAGTAACCCTTGGGCATCTAAAATGCAGTTTTTATTTAAAACCTCACACTGCATCTGTGTGGAGATTTAAAAGCAGACTCTCTGAAAGATCTTGTGTAAATTGCTGTGCTGGTGCAATGAACTTTTTTCAGTGTTTCTGCTTATAGTCAGAAATTTTCAAAATTAAAACTGGCAGATGTGTCTGTGTATATGTACTACTGACCAAATTATACATTGTTCTCTGGCTGGTTTTTTTTGGTTTTTTTTTTTTTTTTGTTTTAATATGTTGGTGAAACAATTAGCAGGATTTCAATCTCATCTTTGTCATCAACAGTACTTGGTTTTCTGCATTTGCTTTTTCTTTCTGTTGATTATTGTTACTGAAGGATTTATCAGTTTCCAAACTAGTGTAATATTTCAGGTTTTTTGTTTAGTCTAACTTGTTTAGTGTCCTCAGGAGCAGTGGCACTAGAGTCAGTGGTGGCAGAATAGTCACCATGTCCCTGAGATTTCCTGGAAATGAAGGAAAGATCATGTTTTCTAAAATACCTGCAGAATATGATTCTTCCCCCCTTAACTTGCAGTGAGAAAGAATACGAGGAGTGGGAGATTTGATCTGTAAATACAGTTTGACTAGCTGTAACTGAATTTTCTCATAGTGTGTTTTTTAAGCAAATAGTAGATATTTATCTTTTCCTGGTTTATTTGCAGGTACATGCTGGGCCTGTCAGCTGTACCAGCAGTTATACAGTTTCTTGGCTTCCTGTTTCTTCCCGAAAGTCCCCGCTGGCTCATTCAGAAAGGGCAGACCCAGAGGGCACGGAGGATTCTGTCTCAAATGCGTGGCAACCAGGCAATTGATGAAGAGTATGACAGCATCAAAAACAACATTGAAGAAGAAGAAAAAGAGGTTGGAGCAGGTATGCTGAATACTTGTTGGCCACTCTGTCTGTCAATGAGGAGATAAAAATCAGAAGGAATGTTGAAGTTGTAGCCTGTGGGAGCTTGATGCTTTTATCTGTATCAGTTTTGCTCTTTGAAGTATTTAATGTACTGGTAGCTTCAAAATTGAAGATATTTCTAGGATTCCATGCTTTCAAATTAGGTCCTGACTTCTTAAGTTAGGGAAGAGTAAAGTTGTGTAGGTTTCTTAAGTTTATACCACCTATGCTTATGTGAAAATTGATTTCAGAAAATGAATCAGTTTAAGAATGCACATCTCCAAGAGTGGAAATAAATAAAATAAAGTTTGGTTTCTTTCATCAGTGGAAAAGGCCAAACAGACATGAGGGAGGTCAGAAGGTATTGTACATGGCTCAATTATCCAGCAAACTGCATTCTAGACAAGAAGCCTTTGAAAAGATGTACAAAACAAGGCCTGTAATACAGAGATTCTTTTTCTGTAAAAGCAACTTCTGAAAGTGCATTTGATCTGTCCTCAAGAGAATAAGGCACCTAAACCAAATCACTTTTTTCAATCTTTTGAATCTTTGTGTCATATTTGCTCGAAACTTTGTGTTCATGTGTGTACTTATAAAACAAGATTACAATTTGATTGACTTTCTGTGCTCTGCATATTTTTTTCTTTGCTTTCTGTAAAGAAAGTATTGACCTGAGAATGTCAACTAAGGCTCTTAAACATTATCCTTGATAGGAAAATACTGGAGTTTCTCAGAGCTGGTGGAAAGAAAGATGGATGTTACTTTAAATCTGTGTAAACTGAGATTCAGCATCTGATAACACCTATTCTCACTGCCTTATGGAGCTTTCTTTGAATCTTACAATAAATAATTATGAGTCTAGAAAAAGATATTTGACATATAGTTGAAGAATTTTTAAAATATTCATCATTAGTGTGAAGCAGGGCTGGGGTTTTTTTCCCTCACGCACAGTTTTGAGGCTTTGGATACCTTTTTCCCAGTACTTCGGGGCTGGGAAATGAAGTTCATTAAAGCTAATTTGTTAAAAAGATGAAGTGGGTATTCATAGAACAGCTTGGACTTAAGAGTCCCGTGCTTAGGTTCTTCATTCTAATTAGGGATTGCGGTATTCACTTCTGTGGAAAACCACTTAATGTCTAGTACTAAAGTTTAACACTTTGTAGAAATAAAAAGAACAGGCATTTGGTCTACTCAGTCTCTTGTTTTCCATCACTGGGCTATAGGGTATGGCCTTGCTTGTCACTCCTAAATCTTTTGTCATGATGCTTCTTGACAATTGTGAATCAAATGTGGTGTTGTAGGTGCAGTAGGATTGACTCCATTGTTAAATAAATCCTTTATATATTTGTAGCTTGGACTGGGACACTAATTGTGTCATCAATCAATGAGATTGTTGTCAGGGATGTGCAGGTCTTTTGGTTCCCCCTACACACTTCCCCAAAAACTTAATGTGTTCCTGGAGTTAAGTTAAATCAAATCAATCACATTTCCTAGGAGAAAGCTTGGCTGCAGACAATCAGTGTTTTGCTCTCAGGTAATCTGCAACCTCAGAGCTGTTACCCAAGGGCATTATAAAAATGAGTAACAAGTATGTGCTGTCCCATTTGTTTTAAATTAGCAGACAGGCATTGGGCAGCTATGGTCACTTTTGATTTTGATTATAATTGTACTTCATCTCATTTAACTTAAGAACTTTATTGTTGTGAAGGGGTATTTTGTATGTCAGCATCAAGACATACATTGCTTTTGTTACCTTTCTGTGACTTACAGGTGGTATTTACAGGTGGTGTTAAATTGTAATTGCTTTCATTTCTGTGAGGAGTTGTTTGGGTCCCCAGTATTGAATTTTGCTTGTGTAGTGCAAAAGCAGCTTTCTGTTCGTGGTTTCACTGGCAGGTTTTCAGGCATTGGCAACTTAAACATGTGCATCTGCAAAGACTTTGCATTTTATTTTGCTATGGGTATATTAGTTTGGGTGGGATTTTTTTTTTTGCTTTTTTTGGGGGGGGTTATCTATATTAATGGGAAACTTTTTTTTTATTACTTTCTCCTATTTGTGGCAGACCATGTGTTAAAATGTTGGTTAATAGCAGTGGCAGATCACTGTAATTCCGATCAGACATTTTGAACCTCATTCCAGTTTCACAAAAAACTTTAATAAACCTGAAATGAGAGTGTGTGTTCATGACATTCAAGGAAAGATGACTTTGCATTCTGAAAATCATCTGGCTTACTTTTAGGTAAAAATGCCTTTTCCTTTGCTGTCTTTTTCTTTCTTGAGAAAGGACAGATGTTCTTTTTCATTGACTGATGCAGAGGCATCTTTGACAGTTCCTTTGAGCATCACTTTCTAAGTGAAACTAAGGTTGTATTTGACTCCTTCTCTGCAAGGGAGTAACACAGTGTAGCCATAACACCTTCTCCAGTCCTACACTAAAGAACTGTAATGCCTTTTGGAACTGTTTCATCAACTGCTCTCATCATGGAGGAGTGAATCATATGGAAACTTCATCTGCATTGTTGAAGCTACTTTAAAGTTGGGTTTAAATGTGTGTCATAAAACTAAAGAACTTCACTGCATTTTTCACATGACCATCAAGCAGCACCTGTCTTCAAAATGACAGAAATGCCTTCAGCAGCAAACTTCTGCTTCAGAAGTCTTTTATACAGTTATGGGATACCTGTTGAGTGAATGATTCACATTTCTGTATCCTATCCAATACATTTAATCAAATCAGTGCTGCTGATACTGATAAGCAGCTTACAGTTTAGCATTTTGAGATTGGCATCAGGAAAATAATGTATCTTTTTGACAAATACTTTCCTCATGACTGGTTATGCAAATGACATTTTTTCTGGCAGCTGTGGATACTGCTTTTGCATGCTCTGTTATGTACTTGCAGTGTGACTTCTGGTGCTGTATTTTGAGAAGTGGAGGGGGAGGGCATTGCATTCTGCAGTAACATTGCAAGACTGGTCAAATCTTGGTCATCATCTAATCATCTGTTAACATCAGTTCTCAGATGCTGTACTGCAAAAACAGGCTGTTTATAGGAAAATTGGAATGAAGAAGATTTTAGAAAAAGAGTGTTCCCCAAGAGTTGAGATGCAGTGACCTTCCCCCTCAACTATGCTATAGACTCACAGATTCCCCAGTGCTTGGCTTAGGTTCTGAAGCCTCATGGAGAGGAAAGGGAGAGAATGGTCAGAAGGGGGTCTGCAGCTGAGAGAAAGATCAAAGACATTGCTGGGAGAGCATTCTGGCACAACTCTTCCTAGCAAAACAAGTCTGACTCACACTGCTTTGAGTTGTAGCTTTTAGTACAGTTAAGGCAGAGGTTCTGTAGTGCACCTTAGTTTAAAATAGGCAATCAAATCATAGCAATGCAGGTAAGCACTGGCACAGGGACTTAATTGCAGAATCAAAGATCATGGAATAGTTAGGGCTGAAAAGGACCATAAAGATCATCTAATTTCAATCCCCCTGCCAAGGGCAGGAAGCTGTTTACTGGCAGCCTCATCCAGCCTGGTCTTGAACACCTTTAGGGATGGGAAATACAAAACCTCTCTGGGCAGCCTGATCCAGTGCCTGAACACCCCCACAGTAAAGAATTTCCTCTTGATATCTAATCTAACTGTGCATTCCTTCATCTTAAGGCCATTCCCCCCATCCTAGCCCTACATGCCATGTTAAAAAGTCCTTCTCCAGCCTTCTCATAAGCCGCCCCTACATACTGGAAGGTTGCTCTAAGAGATCTCCAGAGCCTTCTCTTCTTCAGGCTGAACAGCCTCAGTTCTCTCAGTCTGTGTTTGTAGGAGAGGTGCACCTCTATGCAGTCAGCTGATTCTCTGCATTCATTCCAGATCCACATCTGTCTTGTGTGGGAAGCCCCAGAGCTGGCTGCAGCACTCTAGGTAGAGTCTCATGAGAGCAGAGTAGAGGGGAGGAATCACCTCCCTTGACCTGCTGGTCACAGCTCTTTGATGCAGCCCAAGATGTGGTTGGCTTTCTGGGCTGCTGGCACACACTGCTGATTCATGTCCAGCTTTTTGTCCAGCAGCACTCTCAAGCCCTCTTCCCCAGGGCTGCTGTCAATCCATTCTGCACCCTGTCTTTGTGTTTGATATTGCTGTGACCCTGCTGCTCACCTTGCACTTGGCCTTGTTGAACTTCATGAGGTTCTCACACACCCACCTGTAAAGCCTGTCAGGATCCCTCTGGATGACATCCCCTTCCTCCAGAGTGTCAGCTGCACCACACAGCCTGGTGTTGTCAGCAAACTTGCTGAGGATGCACCTGATCCCACTGTCCATGCAGCTGTCAAAGCTGTCACCATACTGACCCCTGAGGATTGTCACTCATCACTTCTCTCCACTTGGACACTGAGCTGTTGACTGCAAGTCTCTGAGTGTGACCATCCAGCCAATTTTTATCCACTGAGTGGTCCATTATCAAATCCATGTCACTTCAAGTTTGGACAAGGCTCTGTTGCAGGACCCCATCAAATGCTTTACACAAGGGGGATGATATTTTTTGCCCTTCCCTTATTCACCACTGCTGTAACCCCATCCTAGAAGTCCACCAAATTTGTCATGCTGTGGATATAGATGAAGTAGCTTGTGCTCTTAAGCAAATTAAAGTGTGGGATTTGTAATGTTAGTTCTAGAGCAGGCACTTGGGAGTGAACTTAATGTGGTGGTTTGTGCATGAAAATAAAGCTGCCTAGCAGACCTTTTGTACAAGTTTTACTGGCTGCCAGTCTAGTAGTCACTTCTGACTAGAAAGAAATCATTATAGCATCCAGTTGAGATGTTTTAAATGATTGTTAATTTTCCATATGCTGGACAGTACTACAATGTTCAATGCAAATTGGAGAAAAGTATCTGTTTGTACTGTCTTTCTGGGTGCAAAGTGTCTTCAAACTGCATGGGTTTTCCTCCCACCCCTGCAGGTAGCTGTCCTCAGCTGTGATGTGCCAGGATGCACGGATGGTATTTCACACAAAATCAGAAGTGATGTGTTTGGTACTGACTTAGCATCTTGATGAAATGAACGTCATTTGCATTAAGACTAGACATTTATTTTTGTGTAGGTGAAGGACGTGTAACTATGAATTGTAATTAGGAGAGTAGTGTAATCCCCCTCCAGCCTTATTTTTCCCACATTTCTCTAATCTGTGAATTAGGGTTGAGATTCTTGAGTTGATCTGCTCTTCACCTTTGCCTTTTGTTATCTGTCATTATGCGTGTATATGTGTCAGCTTCTGATCATGAAGATGTCTTCTTTGCACATGTTCTGCTTGCTGATTTTGCCATGTAAAACTCCTGGGGCTCAGTGGTGCATGGAACCATGCTGCCTCTGTGAAATTCAGTGAGACATTTATAAAATTGATCATTACAATGTAACATTGTTAACCTTCCATTCTGTGCCTGTACCAGAATGTTATGGGCACTGTTCTAGATGAGACATTTTCCTGTGTTTTCTTTATTTTAATGCACTTTTGTAATAGCTGAGCTTTTTTTGTGGCACAAAGAAAGATGCCACTCTTTCAGTCTTGTAGGCTTGACTCACTTTTTTTGCTGTATTTCCTATTTCAACAGTGAGTCAGTCTCCTTTTTAACATTTTGTATTTCCCTGTTGGAGATATATGTGTTATGACAGAAAGGTAAAACCACCTCATTGCTTTTAGGTTTCAGCTAGTAATTTTGTCCATTTAACTGTAAGTTAAAATATGACATTATGAGGCAGGAGATCTGGACCCTCAGTCTTTCCTGGTTCCAGTATTTCTATTTCTGCACCGTTGCTTCTTAAGTAATATTTTAACTTGTTAGTATTCCTGGCTGTGGCTTTGGTTGGAAACATTTGATATGCATCTTTCTAGGGAGATACTTAGAAGCTTGCAGTGTTTTCATTCTTATTCATAATTCTCCTCTTGCTTCTGGGAGTGCTTTTTATCCCAAGGCCATTGCCTGACATGCTTGATGTTCAAAAAGAGATAGTCATGCTTATTATTATTGGACATCAGCTGGAATCCTATTTAATGAAATGTGGTAATTCTGTGATGCTCTGGTAGGGCTGTGCAGATCGCTGAATAATTCCACTTTCAGGCACTAAAATCCTTATTTGGAGTTAATTCTTCTTTTCTGATAATCAGTGGCTTTTATTGCCTGTAACCATGAAGTTAGATGGAAGACTCTGGGGCAAGAGGAAACAAAGGATTTGGGTTAAGGGTTTGTTGAAGAAGTCCCCAGATACAAAATGGGTGGTAGTTGTGTCAGCCTGAAATTCTTGCTTCTGGCAAAGCAAATGCCAGTTCAGTTCCAAGTGGGTTTTGCTTTTAGGTTTGTGGGACACTTGGCTGATGTAAGAATGGAATGTCTTGGTTTCATTCTTGTACTTTAACCATTTTATACATAGAAGTAGTACTTTGTTCCCTCAAGAACAAAAATTCTTTCTGTGTATGTCTCCACTGGAGTTTGTTTGGAGGTGAACCCATTAAAAAAAGAGCACTCCTGGTTAATTAAAATTCATACAATGCAGGCAAACAGAACATGGAGACATTTGATCTTGAGAAAGTATACTAACAAGATTTAGTGTACAATCAGATAAACAGGAAAAAACTTTCTACACAACTTGGCAAAGAATATTGAAAGTATGAATTATTGCATGTAACAATTAATAGAGAGAGAGAAGACTTTTGGTTCCCTTTAATCCTTAAAGTCTTTTAAACAACTAACTTATTCTTGCAAATATGACCTTTGAAGCATGTAATTTATAAAAAACATAATTGTTTTTTGCCTTGTACAAAAAAGTGACTGCTGTATTTGAAAAATTGTAGGTTGTTTCTGGTATCTTAGAGCTCTGCTTATACTTTAAAATCATGCTGTGAGTTTGTTTACCTGGTAGAGTGTTTCAAGTTGGCCTTGCTTCAGTGGCTCATAACCAAAACTAATCCCTTAATCTTTCACCTTGTTTTTTGATGTACTGGCATAAAGTGAACATTTAGCTGGACATGGTGGTTAATGGCCAGTCTGAAAATCACAGATCTAAAAATCACAGATGAGTTGTGTGTTTTGGAACAAGTTCTGTTTTCCTGAATTCCAGACAGATTTCATGTATGGTAGTCCTAAAGGGCAGGAAAAGCAAAACCTGGTAAAACTTCTTCCAAGTATAGGGAAGCACTGAAAGGCAGGATACTTTCAGGTTTAGTTTTGTTAGGTCTACTATGAAATTTCTGGAAATACATTTAGCTTTTTATTGACAGTGTTAATAAACTTTTATTAGCTCACAGCTTCTGAACCCTACAGAAAATTCAAGCTACAAGTCTGAAAAATAACATTTAAAATACTTCATCTCTTATGATGATTCAACAATAGATTTGAGCATAATGAATTTGCTTTAAGCCAAATGACATTATTCACAGAATGAACTTGGATTTGCTGATATTTGTATAGTTCAGAACTGCTGCTCTTCTAAGCTTGACTGTGGGACTGCATATATAGAAACAGTATTGGAATGCATCACTGAACATCCTGCTGCACCCCATGCTTTGTTTAGGAACAGGTATCTGTTTTGGGAAAAAATAGGTTTCAGTGTGAAAAAATATTGGAAGAATAAGACTACTAATTAACATCCTTTTATCAGAGAAGGTGGTTCTTCTAAATCAAAAACTGTCTAAAGAAGAGGCAGTGAATAAGGATAGTGTGTTTCAGTCAAGTCCAAGGGAATAGGAATTTGTAACTTGTGCTACAAAAACAAACAAATCCCTATGCTTCTTCCCCCTGCCCCTTGGACAATTTAAAATGGAATAGTTGATTTTTCTTTCCTAATATGAGCAACCAAAATTAGACATTTTTGGCTGGCTCTCAAGTGTTAAAATTTTCTCTGTTTCATGTTTGGGATAGCTACAGAAATTTATATTTATAGAAAAGTATCTATTTCTTTTAATACAAAAGCTACTAGTTTTTGGACTTAAACGAGTTGTTCCAACTGACCTTGATCTAGATCAGTTGCTAGAAGGCAATGGCTTCTGGCCCCAATTTCCATGTCTTCTCAGAGCTCAGTTCAGTGCTGGAAAGTGATAAGCTAGACACATTTCTTGGATGTTCTAGAAGTAGTGCTTAGTTGTATAACTTGGGTTGTTATCAAAAGTCTTCTATATAATAGCATAAACTTCAAACAATACTTCTTATATTTACAGTAGTGCCTTCTCAGTCAGGGGAATACCCCCAAGATACTGTGGTGTGTGATGAAATTTTGGGAAAGCTGGCCAAAAGATTCCTGCAACGTTGAACTTGAAGGGCTTGAGGGGAGGGACTATTCTTGATCAACAAAAAGAAAAGTGGATGTGTATAGCATGAGTAATAGTAAAAGAAACAGAAAAAAATTAAAAAGAGTCTGCCAGTGTGCTGGAGGGCAGCTTGGGTGTGAACTGGATGCCAGCAGTGTGGTAGCTTGGTTGTGCTAGAAATGGGAAACCTGAATTTCCTGAGTATTCTTGTGGGAGAGGTGGGCACACACTGCCTTCACAGTACATTTGTGTTTTGGGGCTTGTGTTATTTCTGGCATGGTTACACTGATGTACTTGTTCCTCATCTGAAATTGTGGATCTACTTTTCCTATTTATGTATATCTTTTTTAAGGAGTAATAAAATTATGGTGCCTCTAGAGCTGCTAATGGTATTCAAAAGCAGCTAATTAGAAAAAGGGAAAAAAAAGGCCCGGTTCTTCATCATTTCTCTGCTGAATCTAGCATCTGCACTGAATACACAATTCTAAGTCAAATGCTCCTGCCTGAGCCTCCTGTTTACATGCAACAGGGATTCAGACAAAATATAGTGTTGTGTGAAAATGTTAATGGGTATAGGAGAAAATTTTTTTATAGACTGCTGAGGAATATTTTTAACACTTTGCTAAGCTTAATACTATGGTTCTTTGAGCTAGCTCTTAGAGCAGGTTCCATAGCAAAAGTTGGAGGTAATCTTGGTGCTTCTTTGCTCTCAGACCTTGTGAAGAAATTCAAAAATAGATGTAAGGATTTTAATAGCAATATTTATATGTAAATGCTCCAGACAGATAGTTGGGCAGTCTTTGTCTACTGGTCTCACTTTAGCCTTTTCAATATAATAATTGAAGTTATTATTGTTATTCTTTAAAATAATGTTGTTTTGCAGTGTTGTATGGCTCTTTCTCTGCAGCATTTTTGTGCGACAGGTTTTGCACAAGGGTGGGGCTTGGTCCACCCAGCAGATGTAAATGATTGTGCAACAGCAATAGTTCTTCTTTGATTCAATAGTCAGGTGAACACAGTGTTTATACAGCCTGTTTAATTTGAAGTATTTTTTAATAGGAAGAAACCATTAGAGAGGAAAAAGGGTTACAAACAGTGTTTGTGCTTACTTCTTTTACATAAGGCCATGTTCTGCTCCTACAATACAATAAAGTTTTGTTCTTTCTGGAGACCTTCACCACGGCGTTGTCTCCTGATTTTTGTCCAGCCTCATCTTTTTGCTTGTCTTTTAAAATAATTGCATTGTGTAGTTTTTTTTTCCTCCCCCCTCTCTCTCTCTCTCTCTCTCTCCTGCTTTCCAGACACTTTGTTCTTCTAGTGAACCTGAAGATCTTGGTTCAGAATAAGCAGCTGTGCTTGCACACTGCCTGATAGTTAATCTAAAGTATTCATGAACTGAGCACTTTGGTAAATCTTGTCAACCAGTGTGACATCTACCATAACTGACATGCTGCCAGATGAGGATTGTGTTTTGTTTGACAGAAGATGGATTTGGAAAAAAAACAAACAAAAGCTTTATTGTCGTTTGTTGCTGTGTATGTTGCTGCTGTGATTTCCAAACTACCTGCGCTCCTTTACACGAATATTTTCAAGCTTTCCCTAGGTTAAGAAAGCAAGTTGTTGGGATTATTCCTTTGGAAAAAAATTGAAAAATTGTATGGTACTTCCATGTTGACTATTTGACTAAAATATATATTTAGGCCTAGTGCTTTCATATAGGAGATGAGAAACATATTCTTTCTTTACATTCATTCTGTTTGACTGTAGTGTTTAAAAATGGTGAACCAGTTCAGAATTTTGTTTTATTCATAAGTTTTGGACAATAAAAATGTTAGAATTCAGCTTTCCTTTTTGGTCATGTGCTGTTTGTTTGAGTTTTTTTAGAAGTATACCCATAGCCATTGTGAGGCTCAACAGCTGTAGTATGGTAGCCTTGCTCTTGAGCCAAATTCCAAGGAAAGAGCTTTCACTTTGTGTAATTTCACTCCAGAACAGGAAGGGTGAGCACAACCTCTGCCTTTTATCATCTGAATGAATGCATCTGGGGGCTTACTCTTATTTGGGGATCTCTATAAGTGAAGTGTTTTCTAGGAATTTTTTATACTATTTTCTACTCTAAAATATTACAAGTCTCCTGGAAAATGTCCATGTAGATTTGAGAGGATTTATATGGTTGAAGTATGTGTGTGTGTGCATGAGATAGCTAATGCTTCATGAATAATTCACAATGAATATTTTTTCTAATTAATTTAGACTTTCTTCTTGCCATTTTTACTATGAATTTTTTGGAAGTTGTGGCTTTTACAAGTATTTAACTGTATTTCAATCGTGTTCTAGAAATACCTGCACAAAGCTCTGATTAGCTCAGCTAACAATTCAGAAAACAATTACAGAAAATTAAAAAAAAAAACAAATCAGTATGACTGGTCCCTCTCCACCCCTGTGTTCAGGTTTTCCTTTTCCTGAAAACCGAACCAACTTCTCTGCAACAAAAACCACTGGTCGTTTTTTAGCACTTTTTTCTCCCCCTCAGGAAACTACTGTTCTGTTAAATGTCACTCCACTGTTCCTGTAGTGGTCATTTTGTGTATGGTTTTTTTCCTTTGAACAGTTAGACTAGCCAGAGGTAAATATTGCATTTGTGGATAATGGTGGTTTCAAAAATTTTTGTTGTTGAGTATTTCTATTTAAGAAGAAATAATGTTTTCTAAGCCAGTATAATTTAATATCCATGGATGTTCAAATATTTTCCAAAAGTCATATGGAAAATGTTGTTATCTAGTCAAAGTAAGTTGTCCTGCAGTGCAGCCATGGTGATTTATTCATTTTCTTTCTCCAATATTGTGGATTATATTTAGAATTGTTCTGTAATTTAATGTTGGGAGAACTTGAAAGTTTTTTTCCTTTTCCCAGCCACACAATAGTGAGTATTCAATTCCTCCCTTAGAAAGTGGACTTCAGGCCAAAATTTAGCATTGGCAAACCTTACATGCTGTTATTTTCCCCCACTTTTGTTTCAAGTAGATAGAATTGCTGAGAGCTCAGGTTGCTGTATTGCATGTAACAGTTTCAGTATGTCCAGTTGAACATGCTGCATGTTTACTCTGCCTTTCCTGGTGAAATGAGTGGTTCTCCCATTTCCCATTTTATTCTAGAGGGTCACAAGGCACCATTGCTGTAACATCAGCCTTGCTCTGCTGGTGGCCTTGCAGAGCTGGGCAGGGGCTGGTGGGAGCCCAGTGCTGCTCCTGGGCTGTCTGTGAGCCCCAAGCTGTGTGAGCTGGGACTGGGAGGACTTCAGGAACTTCCTGGCCTTGTAGAACAGCACTTCAGTCTTTTACAGAAATAGTTTCGATCTTTCTTTTGGTACTAAAACTGCATGAATATATTTGGGTTTTTATTAGCACTGGATGTCTTTAATTTTTTGGTGTGCATTCTCCTTGGTGTCAGTGGCTTTAAAGAGAACAAAAATACCATTCTCTTCTATGTGTTCTGACTTGTTTCCCATCTCTTATTGAACACAGAAAGGGTTAATTACAGTTATTTAATAAAATGGTGCATGATTGCTCTGAACATTACTATTGAAGTAAAAGTCAGCAAAAGTATACTTAAAATTGGATTGATTTAAGAACTTTAATAATTTAAAAGTAATTCTGTCCTTTTGACTTTATGTAGAGTAGATTGAAGTAATTAATTTTAATATAAATGTTCTATTAACTATCTTATCTAACACAAACCACATATGAATTTTCATAGTAGCTGAGGTGGATGTAGCTTATGTTAAAAGTATGCAAGTATGGATGTGTAAATGAATAAATTTTGTCTTGTGTAGTGTATGATATAGAAAGTAGACGATTGAGCCAGAAGACTTCATTTTTAGTTAAAGCAAATTTACGTTTCTATGGCAATAAAAGCAAATTTAAAATGTAGGTGGTTCTGACTGTTTCTGGTCTAAAATAAAGGTGGCAGTTGCAGAATAGTACATTTCATAGCCAAAAAAACTCCAAGGTTTTGATTAAAGAAAAATACATCTATATTGCTCCATACTTAATTTTTAAAATGTTTGGATTGTAAGCTCCTTCTGATATATATACTTTTCCCTCCTCCAATTTTTCCTTTTTTCCACTGTGCGTAATAGCAAAGATATATATAAAATCTGCATATATGCACATCTTTTATCAAGTAGATGTTAAGTATCTTTAAATGGTGATATTTATTACCTTTGCATCTTTCATAATTTGTTGAGACTTTAAATTTTTAGTGCTTGTGAAGTGATGATTATTTTTAGTAGTACTCAAGAGACAAGAGGCAAGAGACAAAGACCATGAGATTGTGGTAGGGTGGGTAGGGGATAGCAGGTTGCAAATAAATGTAATATAATGAGAAGTGATAATCCTACTCTGATTGGCATTCAGGATAAGAATGGAGACACCATTTCATTCCAGACTAGATTGTTCAGGGCTTCACATCCACTGAAGCACATTATTAGAATAATCCATTATGGAATACCCAAATACCACCTATTCATGAGTGAGGCACCTCAGATTTATCATCCTGTCTGTCATATGTATATCATTCAAGCTGGGTGCTTTTTTGTGCTCCAAATCTTCCCCAGATCTATAGGCTAGACTTCAGAGAACTCAAGATTCAGCATCTGTGGAATTTTGTCTTTTTAAAAAGGGAGTATGGACAGCCCAATTCATATATTAAAGATTATATTATGCAGCCAGAATTTCTTGTTATTAAAGCACAGTGTGCATACATAGAAAGCAAGTAGTATCTTTTTGGTCACTCATACATTTTAATTTTTTGTGCCATACCCTGACAGAGCTTTACAGGAATTCAAATTCATTTAGCAGGATGGGAACATGTGGTACTAGTACAAGGTTGAAACTGGATCTTTCCATTGATATAATGTCAGATTTTGTAAAGTGTTCTTTTGCAACAATAGTCAAGATTTTCTTAAAGTTACAGCCTGGAAATATTTTGTGTGAAAATATCAGCCTAAATTTGCAGAGATTCTGGTATTATCTACAAGGTACACAGTGATTGCCTCTTCACACTGGGTGCTTACATGGCTGTCCTTGATAATTCAAATAATTGGTGTTAATTAATCAAATACAATAGATGAAATATCTTGAAATACATAGGGTTTGTGCCACCTGATTGCTGCCTGTGGCACTGGGATAGTGGATTTGTGGCCCAGTTCCTATCTAGCAGGGACAATCCAGACCTAAGCAAAGGATATCTGGGTATCTGACCTGCTGGGAACCAAAGAAGCTGCTGGTTTTGAATGCTTTATCACAGAAAACCAGCAAGTTTTATATTATGTGAATCTGTAAATAAATGCACCAAATTATGGTTGGTAAATGATTCTGTAAGCCTAGAAATAATGTATGTAACTCCAAAGCTGCTTCATGATAATATGTTGACATGCAGTATTAGATGTAAATCCTGGAAATAAACAGAAAGACACATTTTTAAATGTAGCTTCATTTATTCTATATTTGAATGCAACTGTAGTGTGACCAGGCAGAGGAGAGGAGATGGAATTTATATTTTTTGTTATTTAGTTATTATAAGGCAAATTGTTTGTATTTTACAAATTTGAGTTGTTATCACACAGCTTAGTGTTCTGATCCAGGAAACATTCCCTGCAGTCTGCAGCCAGGTCTGCTGTGCTGTGAGAGCCTGGCTCAAAACACAAAATATCATCTGGGCTGAATAGCTCTGTCTTTGACAACTCCTCCCAAATGTGGCTGATGGAGGCCAGGATATTCTCTGTTCAGATGCAGGCAGATACACATTAAAAACATGAATGCTGAAAACCCTTCATGAGTCTTTCATGGATTTGGATGCATTTTACTAGACTACAGTTTATAATGGATACATTAAGAGACATGGCATCACAAAAATATTTTAAAATAAGGTGTTCTAATATGCTTTGATTTTATAACTTTTTTCTTATCAGCTGAAACTGGTTTTCAAATTCAACTGAGAGGATTTTTTTTAAATGTAGATTTAATAAGCTTGCACTCTTCTGCCCTGATGATAAACTTATGTTCTTTTCTTCCCTAACTTCAGTAAGAAAAATTGACCTGCAAAACCTGTATATACCTTTTCCCTACACGTATTTTGGAACCTAATGAATCTGAAGAGAGGTGTTCCATTTTAGCGGCAGTTTCAAAGCAGATTTCTTTTATCTTGACTTGGATAATTTCAAAGTCTTCTTTTCCTCCTCTGGTTCTTCCTAAATGTATTAATTTTATTTGGTGATAAAGCTTTCCCTCTAACTTTTAAATATTTTTACAAATCTGACTATTGTTTTATGCTGAAATCAGTTGTAGAACCCATTTTTGCTTATATTTTGTAATAATGATATTGAGACATTAGTGATTAATGATATTGAGATATTAGACAAAATTTGTGAGTTCTAATTGTAAGACATAATGAATAACTACTCATCACTTTTGTGTCAATCTGTATGTATGGTATCATATGAAAAAATGAAATATTTTGTTGCCATGATGATAAGAACAGTAGGTTTTCAATTTTGTTTTTTTTTTTTTGGTAGCAGCTTATAATAGTTGAAGTAACTGCAAAGGGGAAAAGTGTTATCTGCAACTTGAGTTCCATTGAAAATATAGGCCTTGAATGACATGTAAACTTCTTTTATAACAGAAGGTGCCTTTAGGGCCTGAATTGTACTAGTGCATTACAGCTAAACTTTAGCTGTAGAATAAACTTGGATTTGACATTTAAATTCATTCAGGAAGGTTTTAAATTTATTTGTTCAATTGGGAGAAAAAAATTGCTGGTGGCTTACTTAAAGGATTTAATTACATGGAGTACAGGCTCGTGTTTTTCTTTAGGGAGTGTCTGTGTGGGTTTTTTCAGTGATTCATTTTACTGTGTAGTGAGAGCAGAGAATGTTTGGTGTAGCCTGTAAGGTCTCCGTGTATTTTCCTACATTATATTTCTTAGTAACAGTGTGTAAGAACATTTGTTACTACAGTAACTGCACCACTACTGTGATAATACATCAGCAAAGTTTTTGTGTTCAGTAAAGTAGCCTGTAATTGTGACCTACTGGTGAGCCTTAAAACCAGAGGATTTTGCCCTTTCTTCTCTTCTCAGAAAAAACATTTCTTGTTGAACTCTAATGTTGGGAAGCACAGCATGGAACCAAACTCCTTAATATCTCAAGCAAACAATTTTCTCCTATTTTCTTCAATTTGGAATGTTTTGGGCAGGGGATGTATAAGATGGGCTGCAAATAAAGGCTTCAATTCCTCTTTTAGCTCTTCCCCTGGGTACTGGATAGCCAATAGGTGGTGGTTCTTACTCAGTTTCATTCATGAGGGATGAAGATCAGCTTGCTCTTTTACAGGATAAATAGTTGAGGCAGCATGATTTCATTTCTGGTAGAATTGAGAATAGACTCATTGTATGAAATCTTCTGACTTCAGCACATTTCTGACACAAAATAGTTCACACACTGTAGATGTCACCTATGGATTTTGCCTACACCATTTACTATTACTGTTACATGGCATCTTCTAGTGGCAATAAATGTGCTGCTGGATGACTTCTTGTCTCATTTACTACAAATGATGAAGGGACTCAAGTGATTGCAGGCAGATAGTTGCACATTTGGGTTTTCTTCATTAACAAAGTGCATGTGTTGGTAGCATCAAAAGAGCATTCAGCTCTTTTAGTGTTAGAAGGACATGCAGAAGTGAAGTGTTCACATTTTTATGGAAATTGAAGCTTTAAATTTTCTGTAATTCTGCTCATGTGTTTGCTTCTGTAGTCCCATTAGCTGTGTCTTCGTTCAGCAGGAATCAACAGCAAGTGTCTAGGAAAGAATAGAACTGGAGTCTGTATGGTATTTTACCTAAGTAAATATCATATATATATATATGTCCATACACAAGAGTTTCTGAACATTTTAGATTTACTATCCATGAAACTCTCTGGTCACATGTAAACTTTTAGTACATTACACCTATTTAAATGCTAGCTGTTGATTAACTCCAGCATGGAATGCAAGTGTTCTATTCTATAACTAATTTTTTTTTAATATGAGTTTTTTTCATCTTTTCAGATGTGTTCTTATGCATTTAGTCTGGTTGGGTTTTTTTTTTAGAGTAATAACTAAGGTCTCCAAAAGTTTACAGCAACTAATTTGGGTTTTTTGTAGAGATTTTTTTGGTAGATTTGTCTTTTGTTAACAGAGTTCTTCAGTCTGTTTCAGAAAAAATATTTGTAATTTTGCAATGGATTAGGAAATGCCTCTATATAAAAATGATGCATCTCTTGACTTCTGAACAACGGTATTCTCAAAATCCTTCATGCAGTGAAGTTGTAGTAATCCCACTTCACAGAGAATGAGCAGACAAGGGCCTGGCACCAAGGAAGTTTCTAAGGTTGCCTGAAGCTGGTGATGGGATTCCCACCAATACCTGGCAATACTAGACCATCCTCAAACTCTGAAGCTGGAGCACAGGAGCCTGCTGTGTGCCCTGAGGGGAGGGCAGTGGGGGTGTGCCAGCCGTGGGTGGAAGCTCTTCAGAAGCTCCAGGCATGGATGTTGGCAAAGCTGGCTCCATACCAACACTTCTGTCAAATGTGCCCACGTTGGTGCTGCTAAACTGAGCAGTGTTCAGGCTGTTATTCCATGGTGCTTGAATAGAGTCCCACTTCATTCAGGGTGATGTTCTCTTGAACATCTTTGTTTGGAGGCAAGTTTGAGTAATCTCTGTGCAGGTGAAACTGCAACAAATTGTCTCTGTGTCGTGGTTGGATCCTAGATGCTGGGGGGGATTTCTCTGTAGTCTGTAGGTCTCACACAAGTCTGAAACAACCAGATGGGGTGGGACAGGGGCTCTCTCAGACAGTGCCTCAGCTGGCTTGACTGTTGCATTTGAAGCTGATGCTTTGATGCGTGTTCTTTCACAAGCTTAGGGTGCTGTAATGCTGTTCCCCAGTATTTTAGAAACCCAGCACCATCAGTGGAGCCTGGTCCTTCTCGGGTGCTCTAGCTGGTCAGAGTGACCCCGAGATATGTTAGAAAGTCTGTTTTCCCAGCCTGGCGATCGAAGAAGGAGTCAGGGCTCTTCATTTCTCAGTCTCAAGGTTGTTTATTATCTATCTAGTATTTTATCTATAAAATTCTTTCTCCTGTCCTGCCGAGGTCTGCTCAGCAAGACAGTCCAAGGCACTCTGCCTGCCCCCAGGGCAGTGTTATCTTTTTATACTAAAAACTACGTGTACAACATTTACAGTGACTTTCCAATACCTATCACCTATGTTAGACAGTGAGCTTCTACTCTAAACCAATCTAAAAGTGCCAACATCACAGCAAAAGATGGAGGCCAAGAAGAAGAAGGAGAAAGGCTGGACATGCCCAGATTCCTCCATCTTGCCCTCTGAAGCCCCATTCTAAAAACCCCAAAAATCTATTTTTCACCCCGGGATAAATTCACTGTCATTCCACTTAAACTTTCATGGCTTGTAATCCTTCATATAGAGGTTGGTAATTGTTTTTTCCAAGGGCTGAATCAAAGGAATAGGGGTCTTGGGCTCTGTGCCAAGGTCTCTGAGCCCCCTGGGCAGGGGCTCGAGTCTTTCAGGGCAGCCAGAGGAATTCCTGGGTTCCCACAAGTCCTGTGCTCTCTGTGTGTCAGCTGAGCTGCCATGTAAAGATGCAGTAACACTCTTACAGTCTCTTTAAAAATTAATACTAAACAACACAAAGCAAAAAACTTAAAAGCAATTGCCAAAAATTGCATTAGATGTCTAACTAGGTCAATGCATCCCCAAAGACAGATGCAGACAATCACTTGCATTACATCTTGACTGGTTCAGAGGTGAAATGTAATTTGTATAAAAGGCTTTCTTAGTCAAAACAGGAGTCACAAATTAATCCCTGATGCATGTTTGAAATACAGACCTCCAGAACGATGAGTTCTAGGGAATGCTTGTTGCCCTGTCACTTTTAGTTTCTTCATATTTTCTTCATTTCTTTAACCTGTTTTTATAACTTCTTGAGATTTGCCATTGGCTTTTCATTTCTTTAATTCTTCTTTAATCCTATTTTGTCAGGATAAGTATTGCTTGTTTCTTCTACTGCTTCAGAAACAATGACTAATGAATTGGTATCTGCAAGGCACGATTAGGAAAAATTGAGCTGAGATTTGCTACTCACAACTGCAGGTTTGCAAGTTTGGCTGTACCTTAGGGAAATCAGAACTCTGAATTTTGCCCACGCTTATTTTTGGTCTGTATCTGTTGTGTCAGCCTACCTTAAGTGAATTTTCTTTTCTTTTATAGCTTGTTTACTAGAGGTCAAATCCAGAAGGGCACAGAGTCTTGTGCATTAGTCATTGAGAGCAATGTCCTAAACTTTGCCCCTGTGTTAGCAGGAGGTGGTGATCACTCTGTGTTTAGGCTGATTGTTTGATGCTTTCTGTGATAGCATTGTGCCATCAGGGAACATTTCTGGTGAAACAGTTCCCATTTAGTGGAGTGCACCATTTGTGCATCAGTGATGTGGTGGTGCATCTCAGCAATATCTTACCCCGAGTTAATGTGCAAAGGATCAGTCTGGGCACTTTGCACATGCTATGACACTGTTGCCATAATGGAAGGAAAAACCTGGGCTTGTAGAAGCCACAGCTGAAGTTTCCCCAGTAACTCTGAGAGTCTCAGGAGTCACTGAGAACAAACAACCAGACTCTGAAAAAACCAGAAGGGAAGTACTTTTTCACATGTTAAAAATGTAGTTTTAATGGCACTGTACTTCTTTTCCCCGCACAAGGTTAAGTTATTTACTGAATCTTTCTCTTCAAACCTTTTTTGGGCTATCCATGTCCAGAAAGATTTTTAACTTCCAGGGCAACCAAGACCATCGGATGCTCTTCTTTGGTATACCTAGGAGGGATGGGTGAAATGTTCAATCTGAGTACATATTTGTATACATTTACAGGTAAAATTTACTTTTTTTTCAACTCTTGAAATTTACTATGTGCACTGAATGCAAGAAAAATGCTTTTAATATGCAGTATATGGATTTTTTCTTCTTTTATATATAAAATATGAAGTGCACTTCAAGAAGTAACTGAATTATTTGAAGAGTCTTGCATTTATTCACTTTTCTTTTTTCTTTGATGCCAAACCACTGGTATCACAGTGTTGCTCTTTGACAAAGCAAGAGAAAGCAAAAAAATATAAACATTTGAGCTTCCTTTATTAACTGAAAAAGTATTATTATCATGATGGAATTTGTTTTGGTTTTCAGCTCTTTAGTATCTGCGTGTTTTTGAGACTTGCCTTCCAGCATGTACCAAATGTGAACAGTCAAAATTCACTTTTTCAGTGACAGAAAAATGTCTTTATTACCTTCTTAGATATTTCTTTCCATCCTTGTAAAATAAGGGAAGATGTTGGAGATGCAGATATTAGATCTGTATCACAGTGCTTGAGACTGGAATAACTTATTTTGTTTTTAATGTAAAGACTTTTCTTCTTTTCTTCTTCTTTAAAGTTCTACAGTGCATTTGTAGAAAATTTGTAATCTATACTGTCTTTGCAGTTGGCCCTTGTAGGGTCATGTCACAGGCAGTTAGTGTCATTGATGAACTTTGAGATTATAGAGAAAATACCTGGACTTCTGGAGGAGTTTAGTGTAAATAGAGTGTAGTGTTAAGAAGGGTTAAGAGACGTGGTTTACATGTTGAAATTGGGTAACAAATGCTGAGTCAGGGTTGTTCTCCTACAGCAGTGTGTTAGGAGAGCTTCCTTGGCTGAAGGTGGTTCAGTGTCACCTTGCACAAATGCAAGGGCATCCTGGCAGTCTGAAATGGTCACTCAAGTGTTGATGTCTCTTTTCTAGACACAACTATATGTTTTTGCTATTGTTATGTCATATTGGCTGCTTTTGAGAGCTGCTCTGTACCTGAGGCCTGGGAAGAAGCGTGTCACGTAGGTGACATTTGTGATGATTGTCTTTGTCCACGGAGAATAGAAGAACCTCTCATTTTAAATCACTGTCATTGCCATACCATCTATCAGACATGAATGGTGAAGTGAAATGCTGCTCTTTCAATCACAGAATCGAGTTCCTGTCCTTCACTGAGGAAGGTCACATGTTTAAAATCTGAATTCTTTTACACTGGGGGATGACATTACTTCAATTTCTTCTGGCTGTGCTAACAGGTTAGTTTACAGAGTGAATTATCTGGAAGAATCAGTGTAAAAAATACTCAGAGTAAAAAATACTCAGACTCTTTTCTTCTAATAAATAGCATCATGCATCACATCTTTGGAGGCTTGCACTTCATCCATAAAATATTGTGTTGTATGTGGTGGGTACTGGTGGAAGGTCTGAGCACACACGAGTGAGGCATGAGGCAGAGGGTTGTTGGGTGGTTTTGGGGTAAACACTTGGCAGTGGCATAGGATGGCATCTGTGGAAAGCACAGAGGAAAGAGCAGTTGCCTGACTCAGCTGCAAAGCTTCCGAGTGCCAGAGCCAGATCTCCCCTCCTGTGTCCTTTTCCAGTAAGGGCAGCATGTGTTGATGTCCTTTGTTGGTATGTGTGTGGGATTGTGCCCCTAGATCATTCCTCTCCCACAAG